>NC_080783.1:14313960-15773960 GCF_028018385.1 Neofelis nebulosa
CTTTGCCCTGAAATCTTGTCCACCCTCTGCACTTTGTGCTCCCCGTGGTCTGATCAGGGGGAGCCTTCACCAGGGTGCTGGATGATGGGAAAGATTTGTGAGCCCCTTTGCAGGGAGGCAGGGGGGAATTGCTTTATGTTCAGAGTCCAAAAGGGATCACATTCTCCATCTGTCCACACCAAGACATTTTCTAAGCATCACCATTAAATGTTGCTCAGCTGCTGGGTGCCTGGTTGGCTCAGTTGGTTGAGTGACTTCATTGCAGGTCATGACCTCACAGTTTGTGAGTTCGAGACCCATGTGGGGCTTTGTGCTGACAGCATGGAGCCTGTTGAATTGTCTCCCTCTCTCTCTCTCTGTCTGCCCCTACCCCACTTTCTCTCTCTCTCTCTCTCTCTCAAAAATAAACATTAAAAAAAAATTTTTTTTAAACATCTCTCTGATGCTGAGACATTGCTGTTTAAGCCTTCCATACCCAGAGCCCTCGCTTAGACTTCTGCCCATTATTTCAATTAATCCTGGTAACCACCCTGGGGCCAATTATCATTATTCTCTTTTTCAGAATTTGCTAAAGGCAAGTTTGCTTTAAGTATATACCATAAAATATTAGTCATCTAGATGCTTCACTTTGGAAAAAAAAAGTATTCTATGGTCAAACAAGTTTGAAAGAGATACATAAATCCCCTTCCTGTGTATTCCCAGTGCACATTAATCCAGTAGCAGAGAAGTTTATTTAATTTCGTTTAACTCAGAGTATCCTACATTTTGATGTCTTTGTTCCTACATAATACCTTTGGAGGGGCGCCTGGGTGGCTCAGTCGGTTAAGCATCTGACTCTTGATTTTGGCGCACGTCACGATCTCACGGTTTGTGATGTCGAACTGCACGTTGGGCTCTGTGCTGGCAGCACGGACCCTGCTTGGGATTCTCTATCCCTCTCTCCTTCCACTCCTCCCCCACTTGCTCTCTCTCTTAAAATAAATAAATAAACATCAAAAAAATAATACCTTTGGAAATGCTGACCTAAATCACAGAATAAGTAAGGGAGCAGAAGGAGGGAGAGGCATGAATCTGTGGCCTTTTGACTTTCACATAGCATAACACACAGTATACCTTCTTTCGCTAACTCATTAATGTATGTAAGCTTATTATAATATAATATAATTATAATTAGAACAATGTACCTACTATACCACACTACCTTCTTCTTTTTTTTAAAGTTTATTTATCTTCAGAAAGAGAGAGAGAGAGCTAGTGTGATTTGGGGAGGGGCAGAGAGAGAGAGAGGGAGAGAGAGAATCTCAAGCAGGCTCCACGCTGTCAGCGCAGAGCCTGAGGCAGGGCTTGAACCCACAAACCATGAGATCATGAGCTGAGCCGAAAACGAGAGTCCGGATACTCAACCGACTGAGCCGCTGAGGTGCCCCAGTACCTTCTTCTTTTTACTATTTCATTGATGTGCATATTGAAGGTAGAAATTACGAGCCTATGGGAAATATATACAAGACCGTTTAGGGAAGAAGGGAGATTAGGGACAAGCACACAAGACTGAGAGATGTTCTCTCCAGGCTAAGTGCCTCTGTAGTGACTTAGGATAATAGCGGAAGGTTGCAGAAGCAATCTAGCTGATTCCAGGCTTTCAGTATCACCATTGACAATATCTTCCATATTTACATGACACTTTATACTTTGCAAAGTGCTTGTAAGTGTACCATGATGTTCGATTCTCATGGCCAATGTGGCTGGTAAGCATGAGGATTTTGCTTCCATGAATGAGGGGAGAGTCCAGGCAAAGCCTCATTCAGTGCCCATAAGGTTCGTACTATAACTGGGAGTTCCATTCAGATTTTGTTATTTTGGATCCAGGGTCTTTCCAGGGCAAGGCTGTGTGATTGATGATGTTAGCAAGGCTAACCTGGGCAGGGAATAAAATCTCGGGACAAATTAAGACATGAGGAAAAGCCAAATGTCATTCATTTCACAATTTCTCCTAGAACTGACCACATATCACCAGCCCATTTACCGAATCCCACATGAAGAGCTGGCGTCCTATTCCCCCAGGAATCACATCCCCCAGCTTTGTTCCTGTGGGAGTGTTGCCTCTCTTTTAGCAGAGGCCGGTGAGACATTTGGGGATGCTGAGAATGAAATGGATTTGGGGGCGCCTGGGTGACTCAGTCAGTTAAGCATATGACTTTTGATCTCAGCTTAGGTCATGATCTCACAGTTTGTGAGATCGAGCCCCGCTTCGGGCTCTGCACTGACAGCGCGGAGCCTGTTTGGGATTCTCTCCCTCTCCCTCTCTCTGCCTCTCCCCTGCTCGCACTCTCTTTCACTCTCCTTTAAAAAAATGAATTAAATGGGTTTGGGCCAGGACTTTCACAGATTGGGATGCCTTCCCCCAGAGCAGGTGCAGGGGCATTGAGGAAATTGGAGAGGCTGGTGAGGAAATTGGAGAGGCTGGGTAAGGGTTTCTTGTTGCAGAGTGGGAGGATTTGAGGTAATTCTGAGCTAAGAGGAGAGAGGCAGCTTGACAAGTGGTAAAATTAAAAGTCCACAAGTAAAAGGGAAAGAATTCTTCAAAAGAATGAAAACCAAGTGTTCAGACATCCCAGAAGGAGAAACTTCAAGAGAGTCCTAATTAAATCATGATGATTGAGTCATAAATTATTTCCACGGTGAAACACAATGTATTTCCTTCTCTCATGCATCAGTTTCTTAGAATTTTTTGTGTGTGCATTTTTCTAAAACACCAAGCATCATGGTAAGATTGCAAAGTGGTAGGTCTCACTGTTACATGAAATGAAGCATAATCACTGAACTTCACCCCAAAGGAGAAAAGAACAGTGATGCCTGTCTTTCCGGGCCCCTGTTTCCTATGTGCCATCCAAACACCCAAACTGCTTCCTCCCCCCCAGAAAATGAAAGATGAGTTTCTAAAGTCCTGGCTTTTGAGGTAGAAATAAAAATTTTCCTTTATTAATCATAACCAGATTTCTTCCTTCACATGTGCAGAGCGCTAAGGCAATAGCATCCCTGTCTTTTCTGGGACTCCTACTTCTCCTGGCAAGTTGCTTCCAGAACTAGCAGTACTAGGAACTTCCTGACCTTCCTCTAGGAGCCTGTGACACAGGTCAGGATCCACACACCCATCTGAGCCCAGAATATGTCTGCTCACGCCTCCACCCTACCTAAAATACTTCAATGGTTTTCCCATCGCTTGCTGGATAAGGTCAGAATTTTGTAGCATGGCATGCAATGCCTTCATGATGTGTCCTCAGGCTACCCGCCTAGTCTTAACTGCCAAACGTCCACTCTCTAGCTTGCCCTCAAACTCACTGAGATTTTTGCCTTTACTCGAGCAGGTCGGCCATGTTGTCTCCCATTGAAGTTTGGCTTAAGATGTTACGCCAACTTGGAATGCTGTCACCATGTTGGGTCACCTCCTCACAATCTAGGGCTCAGTTCAAGAATAATTTCTGAAAGTTGTTCCTTATCTTACCTACCCCACAACCCAATCCACATCAGATGAACACCAGTGTTCACTCTGGCGTCACACTGAATATTGTAGTCGTCTTCTGACATGATTGTTTTTTGAGTACTTGCTAGATATTGAATATTCAACGGTTAGCAAAACTAGCATCCAGCTTACAGTCTCATGGAGAAAATCAGCTATCAAAAGATCCCGTATAAAAATAAAAGCATTGACTGTGCTAAGTGCTATGAAGGAAAAGGATTCCATTAATGCATAAAACTATAGGCTGGGGAAGGATTGGGGCAGGGGGAGCGAGGTGATAACTGGGCTGAAATTTAAAAGTATGAGTAAGAGTTAACTAAGTGAAAAGAGAAAGAAGCATTCCAAAGAGAACAGAAAGTCCTGCGTTTATTTATCTGTAAGTTCTGACAAATAGAGGCATGAAGCCATTTGTTGGGAGATAGAAAGCATGAAGGAGTGAGAGATTTAATAAATACATGATATCGGAGACACTGGAGTTCTGAGAATTGCCTCAGGCTTCTATGTTAACAGCCAAAGAATTTAATCTGCAAGTTGTTGGATCTGCCCCATAGGTCAGGTGTCTGACCCCCTCTTCCCATTGCTGTAGGATAAGGCAAACTGTTTCAATGGTCAATCCCAAAGGACCACCTGTTACCAAAGGACGGTCGAGAGGAAATCAGCAGGAAAACAGCCTCTTGGAAATGGAGACCAAAAGTCTGGGGCCAAATTATCTGAAAAATAAGGGCAACATTGGGAAAAGGGAGAGGAAGGAAATGCAGATAAAAGAAGAGACTGGAAAACACACGTAGATGGTTCTGGCCATAGAAAAGGCAGCAGTTGAACCCTTTAGTCTGGGCAGAAGCCAGGCATAATTATTAAGAGTAGAATCCTATTCTAGAAGTGATGAGAGGAAATCTGAACCCTTGGGCTCTGGGTAAGGAAAAGTTTGTTTGTTTTCCCAGCCTGAAGTGTGTGTTTGCTTCCAAGCCTTAGGGCTATTTGTCCCTGTTAGACCCTGGGGGCCGAGGCAGGGCTCTCCGTGGAGAACGTGGAGAACGGGGGGAAACTTAGGGAATGTTTGTTTATATTTTTGATAATAAAAAGGGTGTTATTGTTATCCTGATCTCATTAAGTCATTTTCTCCTTCATTTTTCTAATTCACTCTGCAGGGAGCTTAAGAATTCATTTTCATTTACTCTTAAAACCTCTAAAGGGATGCCAAAAGCAGATATACAACTGTTCCCCCTGGGAAGGAGTGTTGCCTTCCAATCTGGAAAAGCATGAAGGAGCTGGTCTATATTGATTTTTAGTCAAAGCCATTGTCACTGGCGTAATCCTAAGCATCTGCCCCATGTTGAAGGGAGCTGTTTGTCCAAATATCTGTTCTTTCATGCTGTTCTGGACTCAAGCACTAATCTGAAAATTCATATTTGGCTTTTTTTCTAAAGGGACCCCATTGTCTTCCAGAAACAAGAGCAGGTTCCACTCAAGTGTATGCTATAAAATATCTCTGACCAGAACTCCACCGCCTGAAATTTCAACTTTATAAGGAAGGCTTAGAAAGAAAGAAAGAAAGAAAGAAAGAAAGAAAGAAAGAAAGAAAAGAAGGAAGGGTTAAAGAAAAAGAAAAAGTGAAAACCAGGAAATGAAGGTCCCATTAGCAGTCAAGAGCCACAGCGTGTCATGAACGGAACTTTATTTACATTACTTGAAAAGACACATTTCCAGGTCTTCACTGAAGCAAAATGACAGTAAGAAAAGAGTGCAGCTAGGCAGATCTCAGTCCAGCCCCATCCCTTCCACTGATAAACCATGTGAACTGGAACAAATTTTGGTAATAGGCTTCTCTCCAGTTCTCATTTCCTCCATCCATAAATGGGCAATAGGAAACCTAGCTTAAAAGATTCTTGCTGTGATTAGGAATTAGAAAATAAGATCTCAAAGTTAATGCTTACTTATTCAGTCTTATTCCCAACACAAACAGAGCAAATTTCCTTCTCTGGATTTCTCCAGTCCGCCACTGAGCAGGCCTGGAATTCAAAGCAGGAAGGGGTTCCCCTAAGCGTTGGTGAGAAAGGACCTCTGGTCAGCTGATATCAAAGAAGAGATGATGCCAGAACTTAAATAAGCATCCACCTGCAGTGTTTTACCCCAGAGTCAGAGACATTGGTCCTACCCTTCTCAGCAAGACCTGAGGGCAACTTAAAGACTCAGCAAAATGAGAGTAGCTCAATACGACACCCTCCTTCCAAAAGAAGTTTACATTCTTTCTAGGCTATCATAATTAAGGAGGCAGAAAGTAAGAAAGACTTTGGAACCATTTTCATCCATGAGTTTTAAAGTTTCATTCATTCTACGTTCACCTCACGGAGCACCTGTCATGTTCCAGGCACTCTTCCATATTTGAAATACATCAGGAAACAAAAGACAAAAATCTCTGCCCTGGGGAAGCTCAAATTTTTGTGGAGAGAAACAGGCGATAACCAATGAATACATCAAAGAAGTAAACAAATACCTTATGGTCAAAGATGCTAAATGTGATGAAAGAAATATAGGGCAGGGGTAACGGAAGTTAGGAGGAGAGGGACAGGTAGGTTACAATTTAAAATAGGGTAACTGGAAAGGACTCAAAAACAGTCCTGTACTTTTTGATATTTGAGAAACCAAAAGGAGGCTGGTTCTGGAAAAGCTAAGAAATCACAATTCTTTTTCTGTTATCGAATTCCTAAATTGGACTTTAAGTGTCTATCACTGCCCAAGTAGACTTAAATTCTTTAAGAATAAGCTCAGATGTGTGAAGTGCTGGGGTGGCTCAGTCGGTTGAGCTCAGGTCATGATCTCATGGCTTGTGAGTTCGAGCCCTGCATTGGGCTCTCTGCAGACAGCGGGGAGCCCGTTTTGGATCCCCTGCCCCCCCCCTCTACTCTTTTCCCCTTCTCAAAAACAAGTAAACACTAGAAGAAGAAGAAGAAGAAGAAGAAGAAGAAGAAGAAGAAGAAGAAGAAAGAGGAGGAGGAGGAGGAGGAGGAGGAGGAGGAGGAGGAGGAGGAGAATGAACTCAGGTGTGTTCCCACAGTGCCTAAGATATCAACAGACAATTATGCGCTGAAGCTATTTTGATGCATGAATGAATGAGGGATAAATAAGTAAAACACTGACCTCTGAGAACTCATGGCTTCTTTTGCTCCAACAAACTGAGCATCTATTATCTTCCGTGTGGTTTAGCCATCTTGTCCCCCAGACCAAACATACCTCTTCCTCCCTTCCTCTCTCCCTGGTGAGTTTCTCATTCACTGTCCCCAAGAGAGTAGATCTGTTGGGGCCAATGTGGCACATTTCACTATGGAACTCTAGGCAGCATCATAGCCAGCTACCTCATTGTTGAATTTCCTCATAGTTCCTTCCTGTTATGACAAAGACCAGAGGTCCAGTCTTGTGTCGAGGTGACGGGGATCCTGGCTGTAGGCTGGATGAAAATACAGATTGAACCTCCCAAGACACATTTTTCAGAAGGAGGATGCATGAAGAGTAAGCACACATAGTTTTGTGATGCAACAGGTATAAGAGGTTTCAACAACAAATTAGGAAATGGGGAAGGTGAGGCCAACGTGATTAGATAAGCTCCCGGCTTGTGTGAATCTCTATGGTTTTAATATTGATTCATTTCACCGCAAGCTACAGTAAAAACTCGAATAGGTTCAAGCAGTTGAGCAAAAGTTGGCCCTTATCCAGGAAACAACTAGAATGCTAAATTCTCAAATGTAGACTGTTTTTTTATTGTATACATTTAACATAAAACAGTGCTTCTCATATTTAGACGTAGCACTTCCTATGCCATACTACCCATCTGCAAAATACCAAAACTTAAGAGTCAGTATCATAGATAAGTGCTAGGAGAAAGGCCATGCTTAAGGAAATTTGTCCAAACCAAAACCAAAACCCAGTCACTGAATTTGGTGGAAGTGTTTGGCGACCCACGAGTTTGTGCCTGAATCAGTTGCCAAACAGGGGAACTATACCTACCTTTTGATGCCTCTGCATGGAGGTCCTTCTGGGCCAGGCAGGCATCTGTTTCCTCTTTGCAGCCAACTCAGGGCCCCAGACAAGACCTTGGGCAGAGGCAGTAGCTGGATGGAAATGTGCTGAGGTTGCTCTAGTTACAAAGGGATGTGGTTAGTAGGGTGGCCTGGTGCAGATCTATCCGGTTTAAAGAGGAGATAGACACCAACCGTGGTCTTCCCAGTTTCATTTTTAAAGTGTGATGGCAGGGTAGGACCCTGTGTCTGACAACTATCCTGCTCCTTTATTAGAACCGGAAGGAGACATTTACAGTAGGCTTAGATTCGACTCTGACCGACAACAGCATCCTTCCTTGACAGCCAGGCTTGCTTGGTGTCCCCTACGGTAGTCTTTGCTCACATGTCTGGGACTGTATCAGACCATGCTCAGCAGTGGGGACAAAAAATTTTGGCCAGGGGCAGGATACAGGACACAGGTAGTTTTTGTCTGCAAGCCTTTAGAAAAAAAAAAAAAAAAAAAAAAAAATTAAGGTCTTTGTCAGTATTTGAAACCTGGGAGGTTTCATATAAAAATCCTGGTATCCAACTTCTCTTGACAAATCAGAAGATCTGGCAATAGACAAGAAAGGTGTAGATCTGGGGCCCCCAGGTTGGCTCTCCAATTGTCTACCTGATTTCACAAAAGGGCCGTACTTGTCTTGCCCTTGGAAGCATTTAATTGGTGACAAACGTCTCCCACCATCTTGACAACTAGTTCAAAGCAGAGAATAATGGTCATCATTTATCAAGTGCTCGTGATGGGTCACTCTTCTGAGATCTTCCGATGTATGAACTCATTTAACCCTCAACAACTCCATGAGATGTATCCTACAGGTTACAAAAAAGGGAAACTGAGACAAGAGACATTCAGTGGTTTGCCTGTGGTCACACAACTAGTACATGGCAGAAATCCAAGGAAAAGCAAAGGGGGTTGACTCTGGAATCCCAATGCCTGACTTCTGATCTACGCAGCCTTTCGGATTAGCCAAATGCACTCTCTTCTTCGAATGTTTCCAATTTCGTGATCTCTCTTCGGCTGTGTTCCAGCCTAACAAGAGTTTCTCACCATATGTACACGCTCATTGCACCTACAGGTTGATATTTTATGTAATAAATTTCATCTATAGAAAATATTGTATAAGCCATGTTTATATGTCCATTAGTCAATATATATACCTGTGTACATATATCCTGATGGCCAGGTTAAATGTTTTTTTCATCTGTTCAAGCTCTGGGAGTCCTAAAGGTACAGAAGAACTAAACCACAGTCACTGGCTGCCGTCGGGTAGAAGGGAGTCACAATCAGCTCCTTGAGGAGATGGCTGCAAAGGGCGTGGAGATGGGGACAGATGTAGCTTTCCGGGAGCCCGAGAGCTTCTCCATCTGCTGGCCCCTTGGACGTCACATGTGCTCTGACCTAAACCACACACTAAGCCGAGCTTCTCAGATTCACTCCAGAACCTTCTTTGCTCAGGTTCCTGGCCACCACTTCTGGCAGGTCACTGCCGGAGCACCAGCCACGGCCTCCGCTCCATCCAAACTTGGCTGTCCCCCAAACGGTGGCTCCCTTGGGCTCCTCGCATCCTGCCTGCTTCTCCTGTAGTATCTTTGCTCTGTTCTGAAGGCTCCTTTATTAACCAGGCCCGAAGGCCGAAATCCTTTCTTGTTCTTTTATAACAAAATAAACGACTTCCATGTTATTTATTTTATTTCTGAATACTCCCCCTTTAGGGGTGATTTTTGTTATTGTTTGCTGAGGGTTGTTTTGTTATTGTTTATTTAATGAAGCCCAGGCTGAAGACGCTGTGGCGTCCCCAAGGCACTGCCTCTAGGCTCTGGAATTTTCCTTCAGCCCTCGCCAGCCACGCCCTTGGCTTCCTGTGAGCCCTGGCTGAGTGCGGCCTCCCAGGGCCGCCTCCTCCTGCCTGGCCTCTCTGGGAACCTGCAATACCCCAATTCCCATGCTCCTCCCTGGACACTCTCAGACCCCCCAGTCTCCACGGAGAACATTTCCTATCTTTATTTTCCAGCACTTCCTAATTTAAATAGATCGTGTTACTGGGGAGGTGCAACTGATAATCTTCCAAAATCAAAACCTTCTGGAGAAGTCTAGAAAATGAACACTCCTATAACATGGTCTTTATCTCTCCTCCTCGTAATTTGAATTTTTTCCTTTAAGCACAGGGTACTGCTACCAACACTGATAATTCCTAAAGACTGGGGAATTCTTTGAATTTCAGTATGCTACAAAAACAGGGGCTTTTGGTTGTATACTAATACATCCCAAATGCTTAGTATGTAATAGGCACTCGGGAAAATGTTTACTGAGTGGAGGAAGAGACTCATTATTTAAGAACTGTTATTATAGACCAGAAAATATATGAGAAACTCACTAGTACGGCTCGTTAAGTCTAAACACTGAAATGGTCTAATCTACAACAAGGTCTTTGCCAAGAAATCAAGTGTTCCCTTCAATCTCAGTCACCTTGTGAATTTAGGCTGAGATCTATCCTAATCCTTATTTTACTGGACAGCAAGTAACCAAGATCCCCGGAAAAAAAGGGAAAAAAAAAACAACCCACAGGAATATAACATTTGAGGGTGTTAATTTTGAATCTGAACATTAAATTCTCTTTTTTAATACTCCCGCAGTCCAAAAATTGCCTGAAGTTTCAAGATACGGGGTTTTGTTGATGTTTAGATCAAACACATATGTAATAAAATATATTACTTGCTCAGTACCACTAATTCCGAGTCACTCCTAGGAAGCTTTCTGGCACTAAAGTCTTCCTCTTTCTTCTAGTAAACTCAATCTTTAAGCAAAAAGGCTGTGTTTCATATCTTTATAGATCCTAGCACATACTAGATACTCAATGAATATTTGTCGACAGAATGAATTCAGTGATACTTTTCCATGAGGTTAATTGTACCATATTTTGAAAGCTAAGCTTGACCAAATGGCCAGTAAAACCTGCGTGCAAAACCATGGAGCTGCAGTCTATCCTGGAAGATGTTGTGGACCCATATTTTGAAAGAAGAACTAGCTAGTCCTACCTAGTTTATATTATTTGGTGGAAAAAATAGGGTTGGGGGAAGTCTTCACTTACTGCATCAATCTCAGAGAGGGAGGAAGTTGTGAGTGCAAGAGAGTAGACTAGAAAGTTTCTGAGATTTTCCTGGAGCACCGGATGGGGGTGGAATTGAATCAATTGTGTGGTCTTAAGATGGGCATTGATATCTGGGGCAGGGCCCAGGAATCTGTATTTTTAAACTATCTCTGGGGTGGATTCTTTTTTTGAAGCTACTCAAAATCCTCCACCCTTCCCTGGACCCACGTCCTTGGCAATGCGTCATTGAAGGTCCTCCCGTAAAGACGTGAAGTCCGTTTCCCCACATTGAATCTGGGCTGGTCTTTGCACTTGCTCTGACCAATACTGTGGGCTGGAAGTAATACTGGGCCAGTTGGGAGCCTAAGCCTCAAATGGCCTTGCTTGTTTCTACTTGTTCCTTTGCTTGCTGCTACAACATAAGCAAGCCCTGTCTAACCTGCTGGATTATTAGAGACACGAGACCTCTGTCACCCCGATGCCAGCCAGCCATCGGACATCTGAGACCACAAAAGTCTACCTGAGAGCTGACTGCAGACCCACAGTGAAACCTGGCCAAGGTCGGCCCAGCCAAGCTGACTGGCAGATTCACACAGTCAGCCTACAGATTTGGAGGCAGTTAAGAGATGGCTGTTTTAAGCAACAGAGCTCTGGGTTGGCGTACCAATGCACTCTTTAGATGATCCCTGCAACCAGGCAAGCTTAGGAAATGTTAGTCTAGAAGATATTTGCAACTTTCCTGGAATAAAGAAATGGTCTGAATGCCAACCTCTATAAGTTTCTTAATATTTGGTTCTTCTTCCTCATTGGCTGAACACAAATTAAAATGTAATTAAAAATTTAAAAATGTTTATTCACTTCTGAGAGAGAGAGAGAGAGAGAGAAAGACAGAGCATGAGTGGGGGAGGGGCAGAGAGAGGGAGACACAGAATCCGAAGCAGGCTCCAGGCTCTGAGCCATCAGCACAGAGCCTAACGCGGGGCTCAAACCCATGAACCATGAGATCATGGCCTGAGCTAAAGTCAGACGCTTAACAGACCGAGCCACCCAGGAGCCCCTCAATTAAAATGTAATTAGAAAAAACTTACACTGACTTTAATAACTTTAAAAAAAATCCACTGAAAGCTGTAAAAAGAATAATCAAGAATTATGACTTCCCAGGGGGCTGGGCCTTGGGGTTAGGTTTTGGAAATAACCACTAGTAGTCAGGTATATGATCATCACAAACCAAAACTTCTTTCAGTGTTCCCCATGCCCAGAAATGAAAGGCAGAATTGACACATAAAACAAGTAACAGTTCTCAGTTGTGTTAATCCCAGAGTAGCAGGCTATGTACAGTAACGATTTTCAGGTGCATAATTTGGGGGCCTGGAAATGGATACTGAATTCTTTGTTTTTCAGCAACGGACACATTCTGCACTCCTAATCCCTTGCCTAATAACAACGCTGTATTTTACTATTAATGATTAATGCCCATTGCTGATACATGCAGATTAATGGCTTGATGACTAGACAGGAAATACTGTGCATGCCCACGGGCAAGTTGCCTTAGCTAGTTATTAATCACCAAAAAGTGAACTGCACGGAATCACAGCAGCAAGTGAGACAGAATGAAAGCTTGGTTGTATCGATCACTTTAAATTTGCCTTTAGGTCGGCGAGAATGCATAAAGACAAGGCATTAGAGGAAAGTTCTGTGTGGTAAAGATACCAGGAACCAGGTGCTTGGGCCATTTCACAGTTCCTCCTTCTTCAGAGGCTGATGAATTATATAACACGATCCTAATGATCTGACAACAACAAGGAAAGGGAACTACGTTTTCAATTAGCACATTGATTAAAGATTTCACAAGTACTTTTATTCTCTTTTTAACCGGCTAATTGGTTTTCTTGCTGAAATTAAAAAAAAAAAAAAAAAAAGCAGCCTCGCATGGTCTTGCCTATTATAATATTTTGCAAAGACCCGTGACATTTTGAAACAATAAAAAGAAAATAGCACCACAGAGGTGATCTAAAAAGTAGCCCCTTTTGAACAAATATGCTTGATGATTAAAAAAATTCTATTATGTTTTGGTTTGCATAAAATAGGCTTTGAAAAGAAAAAGCCTATTTTTTTTTTTTGAGAAACCTCTTTTATGAGCCAGGTTAGAAGATGAAATAACCATATCACGCATGGGAGAAGACCGAGTGAAGTTTATTTATTTATTTTGAGAGAGAGAGAGAGAGAGAGAGCAAGCAGGGGAGGGTCAGAGAGAGGGGGAGGCTGAGAGAATCCCACGCGGGATTCAAACCCAAGTTGCGGGGCTCCAACCCACCAACCATGAGATCATGACCTGAGCCGAAACCAAGAGTCGGGCGCTCAACCACTGAGCCACCCAGGTGCCCCTATTATCAAGTACATTTAAAACAGTTAACTTGGCAGTTAAAAGTGGTGTATTGGACGTACATCTATCTCTTCTTCTGCCTGAGCCTCTGCTAATTTATTGCAAAGGGAGTAATGAAATAATAATTTTTAAAGGTATAAATTTACAACAGAAAATAGAGGGACGACCGGTAGTTTTAAGGTGTCAGGACACTTCTAAAAAATGGGGAGCGGATGTAGGCATCATGGATGATCCAAGTGGAGGAATCTGTGGCCAAGAATAGGTAGAGATAAGCGACCATCTGAGAGGGAAGATAGTCTGATTTTAAGAACCACAGGAAAGCTTGAGTTTGGGAATGCTACGTATAAAAGAGGGTCAAGGTGGACACTGAAGTCTACCCACCGATAGGTCCAGCCAACCTTCAGTCGAGAAGCAGATCCCCGAAGAGACGGGCATTTGCCCTTCCAGGAAGGAGGGTTCTTTTCTTAAATCTTGACTGGAAGAAGTAAGAGAAGTAAGACCCTTGTGGGAGGTGTTACCTTAAAGAGATGCTCTGTACGTTTTTCGTATATTTGGAAATTAAAAACGAAAGTAACTTTCTTATTAAATTCTCCATCATCTTAGAGCTCATTTCCCGTTATGTTTCTAATTTCATATTAATTATGAGTCATATTTATTATATTTTCAAGCTAAACTCCCCCCCACACACACACATACCTTAAAGTAACTTTTTAAGGATATGAGCTGGTTACCAGGTTGACCTTTAAAAAAAAAAAAAGTTTATTTATTTTTGAGAGAGAGAGGGTATGAGCGAGGGAGGGGCAGAGAGAGAGGGAGAGACAGAGAATCCCAAGCAGGCGCTGGGGATTCTGCACTGATAACACAGAACCTGACATGGGGCTCGAACTCACAAACCACGAGACGATGACCTGAGCTGAAATCAAGAGTAGGAGGCTTAACCGACTGAGCCACCCAGGCACCCTACAAGATTGATCTTCACAGCATTAAATAGTACTACAAAGAAAAAGTGGGAAAAAAAGATAATATGGAAATGGTTAAGTAAATTACTCAGATAAAATGAAATACTACAATGCCAGTCAGTTTTAGAACGTGATTTATTTTCATGAAGATATGTTTACCATGGTATTGAATGAAAATGTAAATTACAAAATAGGGTATAAGTTTTTATTTAAAAGCTGTACGTAAGTATGTATATACACACTGAGAAAAATCTAAAAACTATTCAACAAAATGGTAACAGTTGTTGTCCTGGATGGTGAGATTATATAACATTTATATTTTCTCTCTTTTTAAATATGTTTTGTAAATCTTCTTCGTAAACATGTTATATTTAAGTCATTTCATAGTTTTTTCTTGTTTTCCCACTTAACATCATAATATAAGTTGAAGGGTTTTTTGGGGTTTTTTTACAGGAAATGCTGTTAGCAAAAATGTTTTGTCTGATGTACTTAGACTTTTGTTCTTGAAGACTGTGTACATAATATTAAATTACTACAGCATAATTTGTAAACATTTCCCTATTGTTGGATATTCTGGGGATTATAAATGATGCTGAAAGGAAAAGTTTTCTCCAAAAATCTTTATCTAATTTCTGAGTTTTCTGAGAATATTTTCCCAGAAGGAGAAATGTGAATTTTATTAAGGCTCATGGGATATGTCACCATGTTTTATACTTATAAATTCTTTCTTCTTCTCTACTTTTTTCATAATTTTATTTCTTGGATTTAACTCTCTTATTTTTGTCATAGCTACAAGATAAGATTTTAAATTTAATTTTACCTCTAGATATTTTCTTAGTATTCCCAACAATGTTGTTGAAAGCCATCCTTTTATATTAGGTACAATATCTACAGAGACGCATACTCAGTTGATTATGGAAACTACTTGCTTTTTTCCGGTCTTTTTTTTTTTTTTTTTTACGACGCTTTTTGGTGTAACAGATAACACTGACTTGATGATCAAACCTTCAGAGTGAGTTTTATTATCTAACATAATGAGTCTTTTCTTAACTCTTCTTTTTCAAAACATTCTAAGCGATTCTTACTGTATTAATTTTCTCTTGCTTTGCAATAGATTAAGTTGCCACGAGCATAGTGGTTGAAAGCAACACCAATTTATCATCTGACGGTTTTTGCAGGTCAGAATTTCACAAGGCTGAAAGGTTTTAAGGTGTCAGTCTGGCTGCGATTCTCATTTGAGGTTGGGTGTTCTCTCCTAAGTTCCCTGGCTACGACAGGATTCAGTTTCGTGTGGTCGTGTGACTGTCTTTCCAGTAGTGAAGACAGCACTAAGGGTTCATGATATGATCCGGCACTAGAAATCCTCAAAACATTACCATTTGATACTCCCAATCAATGACTTCTAGGAAGCAAGAATCTGGGTGACTCTCTATGGACGACATTATGGTGATTGGACCCAGCAAAGAAAGAGTAGCAACTCCTCTGACTGGTAAGACATTTGGGATGTCAAAGGGTGGGAAACAAACCCAACTAAAATTTGGGAGACTTCTACTCCAGTGAAATTTTCAGGGGTCCAGTAGTGAGGAATACTTCAAGATATCTCTTCTTTTAAAAAAAAAAAAAAAAGTTTATTTATTTATTTTGAGAGAGAGAGAGAGAGAGAGAGAAATTACGCGAGCATGAGCCAGGGAGGGGCAAAGAGGGGGAAACAGAGCATCCCAAGCAGGCTCCGCACTGTCAGCCAAGAGCCTGACGTGGGGCTCGAACCCACAAACCGTGAGCTCGTGCCCTGAACCAAAATCAAGAGTTGGAGGCTGAACCGGCTGAGCCTCCCAGGCCCCCCAAGAAGAATCAGTTTTTGCTTCTAGCCCCTCCTACAACCAAACAAGAAGCACGACGCTCAGCGGACCTTGTTAGACGCACATGGGTGTGTTACTCGGGCCCATTTACTGAGTGACCCAAAAAGCTGCTGGTTTCGGGTGAAGCCCAGAACCAAAGAAGCCTCTTCAACGGGTCCAGGCTGTTGTGCAGCCTGGGCCGCTACTTGGGCCATATGGCCCAGCAGGTCCAATGGCTCTCAAAGCATCGGTGGCAGATGGGGATGCTGTTGCAGTCTTTGGCGGGCCCCCATATGTGAGTCACAGGTGAGGCGCTTTCGATTTCGGAACAAAGCCCTGCCCTCCTCTGCAGAGCAACTACCCCCCATTTGAGAAATAGCGTGTGCCCTACTGCGGGTCCTTAGCGGAGACTGACCACTTAACCATGGGCCACCAAGTTACCTGGTGACCCGACCTACCCGTCGTGAACTGGGTGTTGTGGGACCCGCTAAGCCATGAAGCTGAGTGTGCACAGCAACCCTCCATCACCAAATGGAAGTGCTATCTTCACGACTGGTCTGGGTAGACCCTGCAGGCACAAGTAAGTTACAGGAAGAAGTGGCCTAAATTCCCACAGTCCTCTCTTCTGCTCACTGCCTTTTTTTCTCCCATCCTTCACTTCATGGAAAGTTCCTGATGATAAGTTGACACGAGAGAAGATTCAGATGATTCTGTACAATAGGCAGAGACCACCTAAAAGTAGACAGCCGCAGCAAGTACAGTCCCTTTCTGGAACATTCTGAAGGACAGTGGTGAAGAGAAGTCCTCCCAGTGGGTAGGACTCTGAGCAAGGCAGCCGGTTGTTCACTTTGCTTAGAAGAAGAAATGTCCAGATGTGTGATTATATTCCAATTCATGGGCTGCAGGCACTGGTTTGGCTGGATGGTCAGGGACTTGGAAGGAATGATTGGAAAACTGGTGACCAGGAAACCTGGGGAAGAAGTTTGTGACAAGAAACAAGAAGGCATCTGTGTCCTGTGTGAATGCTCACCAATGGGTGACCTCAGCAGAGGAAGATTATAATCATCAAGTGACCCATTCTGTGGATATGAATCAGCTTCTTTCCCCAGCTACTTCTGCGATCACCTAATGAGCTTATGAACAAAGTGGGGACGGAGGCAGAGACAGAAGTTATGCACGGGCTTAGGACCATGGACTTTTACTCACTAAGGTCAGTCTGGCAATGGCCACCACTGAGTGCCCAGCTGCCAGCAGAAGAGAATAGCACTGTATTGCTTCTGATCAAAGATCTCGCTTTACAACAAATGAAGTGTGGCAGTGGACCCGTGCTCAGGGAAGTCAGTGGTCTTACCATGTTCCTCCCACCATCCTGAAACAGCTGACTTGGCGAAACAGTAGCACGGCCTTCTGAGTATGCAGGTACGGCACGAGCTAGGGCAAAGTTCTTGAGAAGGTTGCATGTGCTCCAAAACAGCACCCAACATACGAAGTTTCTCCCACTGCCAGGATTCCAGAGTCTGGTAACCAGGGGTGGAAATCGGAATGGCACCACTCACTGTTATCCCTAGTGACCCACTAGCGAAGTCTTTGCTTCCTGTTCCAGAGCGAGAGCATATGCTCTGCTGGCCTAGAGGCCTTAGTTCCAAAGAGAGGAATGCTTCCACCAGGAAATACAACAATGATTCCATTGAACTGGAAGTGAAGACTGCCACCCCGCCACTTTGGCCTCCTTGTGCTTCTGAATCATCAGGCAAAGAAGGGAGTTACTGTTGTCTGGCAAGATTGATTCTGTCTGCCGATGGGAAATGGGGCTGCAACTCCACGATGGAGGAAGGGAGAATATGTCCGGAATACAGGAGGTCCCTTAACGTCTCTCTCAGTCTTACCGTGTTCTACGATTGAGGTCAATGGAAAACTATAGCAACTCAAGCCAGGCAGGACTATTAATGGCCCAGACCCTTCAGGAATGAAGGTTTGGGTCATCCCACCAGGTAAAGAAGCATGACGAGCCGAGGTGTTCGCTGAAGGCAAAGGAAATGTAAAATGGGGAGTGGAAGAAGGTAGCTATAAATGCCAGCTATGATCACATGACCAGTTACAGAGGACAGGAATTGTCTTGAGTATTTTCTCCTTATTTTGTATATTAATATATATACATATACACACATATACCTGTATATATGTATTATGTATATTTGCACACGTAGCAGGTATCTCTATATGTATATGTGTATATACATGCATATTTATGCATATATATGTAACAGATACTTCTATTTCCTTTCCTCTCTTCTTCCCTTATCATGTAACATAATATTTATATTTACTCTTTATATCATAATGTTTACATATTATTAATTTCTCACTGTAGTATTTAAATTACAGGCTATCAAGAAGAACAAACATCACTCAAGGACTATTCCTCCCCAATTAGTTAGTATGTTTTTAGTTGTATACAGAATAGTTACACATGTTAGGTGGAATTATGACCTCGTTATTCTTTTTATTTGGAGATTAAGTATGGTGTAAGGAGACACATATGAGTGCCAAGTTGACAAGGTTTGGACTGTGATGGTTAATTTTTATGTGTCAACTTGACTGGGCTACAGAGTACCCAGATATTTGGTCAAACGTTACACTGGATGTTCCTGTGAGGCTGTTTTTGGATGGGGTTAATATTGGAATTAGTGGTTTGAGCAAAGAAGATTGCACTCCTCACGTGGGTGGGCCTCACCCAATCGGGTGAAGACCTAAATAGAACAAAAAGGCTGAGTAAGGGAACTGCTCTTACCTGACTGCCTCTGAGCTGGACATTTTGTTCATGCTTTGGGACTGAAACATTGGTTCCTTCTGGGTCTCAAACCTGCAAAGTTTCATACTGCCGTTTTACCATTGGCTCTCCTGAGTCTCCAGCTTGCTGTCTGCAAATCTTGGGACTTGTCAGCCTCCACAGTCACATGTGTCAGTTCCTTATAATAAATCACATATCCATTCTGTTTTTGTTTCTCTGGAGAACCCTGACTAATACATGAACTTACCATTATAATTTTCCGAATAAACTTCAGGAGAGCTTGGTCAAGTTCCAGAACAAAATCCCACGGAACTATTTCTTTACTGGTAGATGATGTCAACATCTTATGAGTACATGGCATGCCTATAGAAAAGTACACAAAGCACAAGTGTACCCCTTAATTTTCACAAAACTAACACCTCCCTGATCAGTTTCCAAATCAAGAGCCCCTCATGCCCCTTTGAGTCTTTATTCCTCCATGGTAGCTACGATCCTGACTTCTAACAACATAGATGGGTTCTGCCTGTTTTTGAACTTTATATAAATATACATATTTCATACAATATGTATTATTTTGTGTCTGGCTTCTTTTATACAACCTTACGTTCGCAAAACTCATTTGTGTTGTAAAGCGTAGATGCTCTTTCTCACTGTGCATAGTATTCCATTGTGTGATTACACAACCATTTATTTATATATCTTGCTGGATTGTTTCCAGTTTTTAGCTACAATGAATTGTACTGTGACAATCTTTCTTGAACGTGTGCTTTGGGAAGGTACACCTATGGGGATTTTAATTGGAATTTTTATTAACTCTATACATAACTTTGGCAAGAATGAAATACCTAACCTCTTTGATCCAGGAACACAACAGATCTTCCATTTATGAAAAATTCGTGTCTCTTTCAGTAATGCCTCTTCCAAACTCACCCAGACTGATGTCCATTGTCCCTGGTCAAAAAGACAGAAGACAGAAGCAAGGAAATTCTGACCTTTTCCTCCTAATGTTGCACCATTTTGCAAAACATTGTTCTGAGTCATTTCTCTCACAGCCTCTTCTGAGGATAGACTTTATGCCTTTTGTTTCCTTCACTTTTCACAAGTGTTAATTGAGCCCAGTCATTAGCTTTCACAACACACTCCTTTGCTTTTCATTCATGGTTATCTCTTGCTCATTCAATTTTTGTGTACATGACCTTTTTCAAATGTACACTCACTGGAAAGCTCCCTGGGGGACTACTTGGACTGTTTTAGAGACTTCCTTTCCTGCCTTATGCACTCTCACAAATGCCCTTCCCTCTTGAGTCATACTCTTGTTTAGAATCTGGTTTTTTTTTTTTTCACATTTCAGAAATATATGCAAGATCTTGGACACATGTCTTCCCATGTCTAAAATTCCTCCCAAACAATGAAATGGTCATTAAGGCATGCCGGGAAGTGACCAGATGTCCTACTTTAAGCAAACAAAGTTTCCAGACGATGGTGTAGTCTGACGCCTCCAGTCACTACTATATCTTACTTCTGAGCTGAGCTAGTGTGATAAATCTTCATTAAAAAAGCATCTGTAAGACAGAATAGTCTATAAATGATGAGGTCCTGGCATAGACCATGGCTTGCATGTTGGGACGTTGAGCCCCTTCCAACATTCGCCAGGTGGGCATCACCTCCCTGTTACCTGGTCAGGACTGCAACTCTGTGCTCTCCTCCGACCTCTGCGCTCCTTGATCTGGAGCATCAGGAAATCCTGACATCCTCTTCCAGGTCTTCTAGGGGCCACAGGAAATACCTGTGTTGTCAAGTACCCCAGAGCACAGTTCATACTTACTCCTTTGTCCCCATCCGCTTTATTAAGCCTCCCAGCTTCAAATAATTTCTGGTGAGAAGGAGTTAATGTTCTCTTGGTTTATCAAAGACCACAGGACCCCCTCAGAACACATTAATTTCTCCCAGTTACTCCCTCACCACACTGCCATTCTGCAGCTAGTCAATCATCTATCATCTATCTGAAGAGCAGATACCAGCCTTCCCTTAACGAAACCTGCCAGCTCCAGGAACAAGTCTCTTAGAGACTCTGGGGTCACTTTGTTGGGCAGGATGGTGGTAAGAACAGAGGAAGTAACCTCCCACCATTCCATGAGGACAGTAGTCCCTGACTCCCTACGTCTCTCCCCATCCTTGTCCATTTCCAGAACTCCCTCCCTAGTCTGTTGAGGGTAATGGAGCTGTATCTGCAGTTATTTTGTTAGACCCAAGGGAGGGACCGGGGCCTGATCATTTATGGCAATTTTTAGAATTCAGGGGTATGTAACAACTCACTTGTTCTCAGATTTGAACCTAAGTGAACTATTTAAAAATCATATGAAAGGTCTCAGTCAACAACAGGTTATACAAGGAGACATGTAACAGTGATTTCAGGTAGTTATAAATGATATGGCGAAAATGAAATAAGGCTAGATGATCAACAGCAGTAGTGAACCTCTTTAGCTATGAAGGTCAAAAACAGGTGGTATCCAAGAACCCACTGGAGTAATAGAAATCTCCCAAGTCCTTTGAGATCTGGGAGAAGAAGGGGCAAAGGAAGGAGCATGTGCAAAGACTCTGAAATATTCAGAGTGAGCTGGAGAAACAGAGAGAAAGTCAATGCTCCTTACATGCATTTTGCCTGGGCATGGGCAAGATTACTGTCCCATCCTCAATCTCCCAGGCAAATGACACCATTCATTTATCAATGAGAGTGCATTGCGGGGCCTCTCCTCACAATCAAGGGAGGGGATAGGTGATGCTCAGTAAAGCCATTCTTTAAAAGGAACCACCTCGAAGCAAGTTTGACATAATTAAACCTTGGGCCCTTAGATCTCACTAATGTAAAAGTCGTTCTTGTCTACTTTTATGTGATCTATATACTACTGGAAACACAACAGGGGTAATTATTCTCTGTTGAGGCCTGGACATTCTTTAAAATGAGGAAACTAATTGAAGTCTTCATAAAGGTCCCTGGTACCCGGGAGGCAGCAGTCTACAACTCTAAGTAATATGATCAGGAAGGCTTTAAACAATTGGACGAACCAGACAAAGAAAAATGTTTCGTGGTATGCCTGTTATCAGCAAGGAAGCAAAATAAGCTTGTGAACGTTCTATTGCCATTTCTAGAAAGGGAAATTATAAGACTATTTCTAGGAATAGGAGACGGTAAAATAGAAATTAATTGCATGATTCCCATTCTGAGCTAGGATTATAAAATGCCACTGATATTTCTTTAAAAATGAAATTTTCACTTGATTTTATTAAAACTTTTTTAACACATTCATTTCTGATAGAGACAGACAGAACATGCATGCGGGAGGGGCAGAAAGAGAGGGAGACACAGCATCTGAAGCAGGATACAGGCTCCGAGCTGTCAGCACAGAGAGATCATGACCTGAGCTGAAGTCGGACGCTTCCCCAGCTGAGCCACCGAGGTGCCCCATAAAAATGAAACTTTCATTTTTAAAAAAGCCATTCAAACGTACCTCCCCAGTACAGAACTATGGACCAGGATTGCCCTAGACACCACCATTCCCCTGCCGTCGTGAGGGCTGGAGCACTGACCACATCAGGGCTCTTCTGGGCACTTTTATACTGGACGCTAAAGCTAACATAAGTGTGGAGGGCTGGGGCATGTTGGAAGGGCAGCTGAGGTTTTCCACACTCTGTTACTGAAATTCTGAAAAAATACTCATAGAATCAGGCTCTTCCTGATTCTCTGAACTCAGTCACTTTCTGCTTCTCACTGATGCTCTTTGTCTACAGCCGTTCAGAGTCAGTTCATGGTGGTGATGGGAAATGTACAGGCTGAGTTGTTCTCTTATTCTCTTTCTCCACTCATGGACACCCACCGGTAAAAACAAGACAAAAGCTCTCCTCTTTCTTTCCTTAGTCAAAAAACAAGTCTCTATGCATATCAGCTCACGTACTCAAATAGAACTCAAGCATAGTCCATGTAGACTTTTGCTTCATTGTCTGGCCCTCCTCCTCCACAAAGAGCTAAGCCTTTTGAAACACTAATAATTGTCAAGTTTTGGTACTGTATACCAGATTCATTAGATAGTCCCCACAATCCTTTCCTCCAATCCCAGTATGCATAGTTCACAGTGAATATGGTGAATTTTATTCCCATGATTAGGCGATTAGGGCGTCATTGACCTTAAGGTACGGAGATTATCTGGGTGGAGCTGACCTCGTCACATGAGCCCTTTAAAAGCAGAGAGTTTCTCCAGCTTATCATAGAAGAGAAAGTCAGAGATTGGGAGCTGGAGAAGGATGCCCTGCACCCTTACTAACGGAAGATGGAGGAGGCATGTGGCAAAAAAACGTGGGTGGCTTGGAAGAGATGAGAACAGCCCCTGGCTGAAAGCCAGCAGGGAAATGGAGACCTCAATCCTACAACTTCGAGAAACTGAATTCTGCCAATAATCCTAATGAACTTGAAATGCATTCTCCTCTAGAGCCTACAAACAAGAATTCAGCTTGATTGACATATTGATTACAGCCCTTTGAGACTCAGCAGAAAACACGGCATGTGCCTTCTGACTTCTGATGCTGAGAGTTAATAAATGGGTGTTGTCTTAACAATTAAATTTTTGGAAATTTGTTATGCATCAATAGAAAACTAATTACTCTTTGGGTAACTAAAGTCAAGATTTTAATATAGCTATGCCCTGCTATTCGGAGTCCTAGTCTCTTCTGTAGGAAAGGTGAGACACTCCAGTGCTCTCCCAAGCCCTGGGAGAGTCGCACACATGTCTAATCCAAGAGTAGGTTCTGGGTCAGCCAGCTTGATCTCAGACCAAGAACTGTTAAAAATACATTATTTTAATTTTTATATTTTTCCCAATTCTTTTTCTTCTTTTCTCTGATATATAGGTAGATCTCTCTCTCTCTCTCATTAGCTATCTCCCTCCCTTATTAAATATTTTCTTAGACATAAGAATTTAGCCTTTAGTTTTTCTATGTGGGCTCAGTATAGGTGCATAGAATGAACAAATGACAGTACATGAGAGAGAAGAGGAGAGATAAGAGAAAAAAAGAAGGAAGGAAAAATAAATTGAAGCAAGGTGGAAGGAAGGGAGGGAGGGAGGGAGGAAGTTAGGGAGGGAGAAAGGGGGAGTAGAAAAAGAAGGAAATAGGGAAGGGGGTAAAGAGGGAAAAGAGGAAAGGAGGGAGAGGGAAAGGAAAGGGGAATGAGAAATAGTGTTTCAGTTACCTATTGGTGCATAAGAAATCACTCTAAAACTTGTGGCTTAAAAAAAACAACTATTTTTATTATGTCATGACTCTATGGGTTGACTGGCTGAGGTGAGCAGTGGCTCTTCAGCTCGATATGATATTGGCTGGGGCTACAGGCATGTAGGGAGCTGGCTGGGCTGGAAAGTCCGAGAGGACAGTCGACCAGTATTGCCAACTACTATCTGGAGCTCCCCTGGGGCTGCTGACTGAAGCTTCATTGTTTTCCTCCATGTGGCGTCTCCATGTGCCTTGGGCTCCTCATAGCATGGCAGCTGAGCTTCAAGACGATGAAAACAGAAACAATCCAGCTTCTTCAGTTCTGGATTCCACGGTTTAATTATGTCACTTCCCCTGCATTCTTGTGGTAAGAGCCAACCATAAGAACAACTCAGATTCAAGAGAAGAGGAAATAAGCTCTATTCCTTGATATGAGGAGATGTAGACATGTACAGGTTGGGAAAGAATTATTGTGAGTCATTTTTTGAGACCCACTACTAGAGAAAGGAAGAGAGAAATTCGCACACCATCACCACCACAGGGATCCTTCTAAAGCTTAGGTCAGATCATGTCACTCCTCTGCTCGGGGTATTACAATGATCTACAAAGTGGTGGACAATCTGCTCCAATCCTTGAGTCTCTCTTGAGTCTAACCCCTTGCGCTCTCTCATTGACTCATGCGCTGTGCACCCACAGGTCCCTGAACTGTTTCTCAAACTCACCCCCTCCCCACATACTTATTTTGGGCACTTGGCTCTTTTATTGGTCTGGAGAGGGTTCTCCAGCTATCCAGAAGGTTCCTTCCCTCACTTCTTTGGCTCTCAGATCAAATGTCAGGGGAGTTTATCCTGACCATCCAATACAAAACAGCAACTTCCATTGTTGCAGCATGATAGACTGACCTGTGTCCCTCCAGGATTCACTCCATTAGGACTGTACTTGGAGTAAGGAAATAATTAATGTCGAATGAAGTCATAAGGACGGACACTCAAGCTGGTTAGTGTCTTTATAAGCGGCCCCCCTCTCTCTCCACCATGAGAAGAAGTATCTGACTATAAGCCAAGAAGAGAGTCCTCACCAGGAACTGAATCAGCCAGTAACCTGATCTTGGACTTCCCAGCCTCCAGAACTCTGGGAAAGTGAATTTCTGTTGTGTAAGCCGCTCACACTACAGAATTTGTTATGGCAGCCTGAGCCAATGAAGACCCCCACCAACCTCCTCCCCGCTCATCCTGCCTGGTTTGTCTTCAGAGCCCTGTATCGCCACCTGAATGATTAAACCCCTATTTATTTGTGCGTTGTCAGTCTCTCCACTGCATGCTCCATGAGAAAAAACTTGGTTAAAATCCCTGCCCTCTCTCTAATACCCAAACGAGAACTGCACAGAGGGGCTATTGATAAATATTTGCTGAAAAATCGGAATGAATGAGTAAATTGGATTTTTTTTTTCCTGGCATCAACAAGGGTGGAAACAGCGCTGTTTCTTCACCGGCGAAAAGCACATTTCTCCCCATTGCTAGCAAATGTTTACAGCAGATGTTCTCACAAGATAGCACCGTGGATGAAATACCACAGAGATAAGACCTTATTTAAACCTTATGAGAACAGAGTGGAAGAGGAAATAAAATGGTGTGATGATAGGTGACTTTGGACAGTTCACAGCCCAGAATCTCTGATGGGGAGGACATGCTTCATTTTCATACCTGTCCATATCCGCGTGCTGGATTTCAGTGCCTCTCACCCACAGGAACCTGTTAGTGTGGCACAGGCGAGGCAGCTCTACCCACTGGGAAAAAGGGCTTCAGTTCACTGCAGACCCAGGATGTCTGTTCTGACTCTGTGGCCACACTCAAGGCGTATCTCAGAGCATCTTCTAAGAGCCCCGGGGGTTTGTTTCCATAGCAGACCTGCCGCGGGTGTCCACTGAGACACGCGTCCGTTGAGTCTGGGCCAGGATATTTTGGTGCCAGAACATTAACCCTTCGTGGGGTGTCATCACCAACTCTGTAACACGGAAGGGTAAATCTAAGACAGCCTCCGGGTTAGAGACACTGGAAAGCAGCTGTGACACTTGCCTCTTGGGGCTTCGTGTGTCTCAACCTGTGACATTTCCTAAATGCGGACTACTCCGTCTTTCCGGCCAACGGCTGAATAAGGCAGTGGACGGTGCCGTCCGGTTTGCCAGCCGGGGGACTGATACTGAATAAATCGTTTAAGGCGAGGCCATAGGTGGAACTAAAGAAGAACCAAGATGAGGAGTTGAGGAATTCAAACGAACGGTCTGCTTCCAAGCGCCAGTTTAGACAGCTTCGTAGTGGGGACGTAAACGCTACCGCCCAAGAGGTCACTTTAAGGAACGCATCTTCTCTAGCTTCCAAAGAAGACTATCCAGCTTAGTTGCCCCGTTATCAAATCATTTCTCTGAAGATGATCCCTGAAGCCCCGAGAGAACCCTGGGAGCTATAGGAAGCGGGTCCACCGACACAAAATTGACAGGCACCCTGTATTAGTTTCCTAGGGATTCCAAAACAAATCACCATGAACCTGGTGGCTGAAGACACAGAAGTGTATCCTCTTGTAGTTCTGGAGGCCGGAAGGCTGCAATCAAGGCACGAGAAAGACTGGCTGCTTCCGGATGCTGAGGGAGAACCTGTTCTAAACCTCGATTCCTAACGTCTAGTGGTTCTAGCCGTTAATTCCTTGGCTTATGGACAAATCACTTCAATATCTGCCTCCGTCTTCACGTGCCTTTCCCCTCTGTGTCCCTTATAGGCCACTCATCCTTAGCTTTAAGGGCTCACCCTAATGCTGGATGATCTCATCTGGATACTCTTATCTTAATTAACATCTGCAAAACCATTATTCCAAACTAAGATCACATTCTAAAGTTCCAGGGTTTAGAACGTGGACATATCCTTTTTGGGGAGTAGGGGGAGGTCACTGTTCAACCCACTACATGCTCTTTTTTTTTTTTTTTTTTAATTTTTTTATTTTTGGGACAGAGAGAGACAGAGCATGAACGGGGGAGGGGCAGAGAGAGAGGGAGACACAGAATCGGAAGCAGGCTCCAGGCTCCGAGCCGTCAGCCCAGAGCCTGACGCGGGGCTCGAACTCACGGACCGTGAGATCATGACCTGGCTGAAGTCGGACGCTTAACCGACTGCGCCACCCAGGCGCCCCTCAACCCACTACATGCTCTTAAACCAAGCTCGCCACGGGTTCCCAGCCTCATAGCTACAAATATTTGCATTACTTGGTTTTAAAGCACAGATAGGATGGGTGACCTTCAGCTCTTTCTAATCTTGGTCTGTAACACCCCCTTTCCTCTCTAAAACGCTTTCCTTCTTTCTTCAAGTCTCTTCTCAACTTATACCTTCTCCAATATAGTCTAATAATTTCCATAGAGTATAGCTACTCCTTCCCCCCAACCCATTGCTGTAAACTCCTATCTAGTTACAGAGTATGTTGAAAAGCATATGGGCCTTAGCACTCGACTCTTGTCATGTCACCTTGGATGAGGTACCCACTTTTTCTGAATTAATGACATTGTACATAAAGCACCCAGTTCAGTGCTCTTGCTCGTACACAGCAAGGGCTCGGTCTGTGCTAGCAAATATTATTGTTCTGCCAGGGAAGACATTTCTTCTGTGTGTGGAGCACCTACTCTAGGTCTGACAGAGTAATGAGCATCGTGGGAGGTTTTCTGAGGCCAAAGAAGAAACATCAGCATCCTTCGAAAACTCACAAATGGATTTTCCCTCGTTCTGAAGTTCTTAGAAGATGCTTAGTAATACTCTTGAATCAGAACACAACCTGCATGGATCATGGCTCTTTCTGGGTCTAGGAAGGCAGGCACTTTCACGATTGCTGATGACGGGTATTTATCCTAATTTAAAACCTCTTCCAAAAAGAAATTACCTTTCAATAGCAACCCTCTCTCTCCTGAAACCTGCTGTCCTGCTCTCTGCAGCAGTTTTCTGGCAATTCCTATGAACAAAATAAACGCACGTCCTTCTAATTTTCTAGGTGAATGCCGATTTTCACCTATTCGGTTGCTTTTTTAGCAATCTTCTCTTGTTTTAAATTATGGTGATTTGATTTGCTCAGAACATTCCACAGGTTTAATCTTACCACAGCAAACTCCCTATTAGCACTTTACTGTCAAATGAAAAATGTCTACATGTGACCCCCTTTGCGTTTCCCTGGTGCAATGCCAAAATGATGCCCCGGAATCATTGCCAGCCTCCTCTAGTGTCTTCTGAATCCTTGGAAGGATTGATAATGATCAGTCTAGTTTGGATGCCAAATGTATTTCCTTCCTTGCCAATTTCATGGGAATGGAAAATCTGCCTATTGTTTATACGATAAAGCTCAGAGACTGTAACTGTGAATTATAAATCATGATGTTGATAAGCCGATGACTCCATTAATCTTACTAGCTACCAAAATGCCACTATTTTCTAGGGTCATTCTAGCTACTGTTCCTGAAATCTTGCCTCTCCTTTTAAGGTCGAGACAGGGGTACACACTGTCATGGCTTGAAATCAATTCTTCCCCCAAATTAACTTTGTTTGGACGACATAGTATAAAAGCTTTCTTTTCTTTTAGGGGTCAAGTGTTCCCCACTTCAACATGACCTTTACCACTCTATATTATAATCTTACCCATATGTGCTATTGCCTCAAGGTATTTGAATTGGTAAGCCCTAGATATGTGAAGCAATTTCACTGGAAGATGTTCAGTAAGATGTTGCTAACAGGTCCACTCGGGGGTACTAATAACTCCTGGTCTGCTAGGCACACCCGTGAAGAGCTGGCTTGGTCGTGCTGACTCATGGATTCATATTTCAAGCTTACTCAGACAGTTAATTGTCAGATTATTTGATTCCAAGAGCCACATGCTGAATTTCGTTGAGTTATGGCACTTTGGTTATTTCCTAAGTTGTGCTGTAAAAGTACCAGAAAGAATATGCTTGAAAACGTTTCGTCCATTGAAAATTTAATTTGTAAATTTAGCATTTTAAATAAAAGCTAAACTAGCCCAATAAAGGCCAGAGCAAAGTCAAAAATGTACCCAGGAGCCTGAGTTCACTGGTAGGGGAAACACCAAAAAGACCTATCAGTGTTTCCTGCACAGAAAACTTATTCTACTCAAGTTGGTGGATGTTACAGAGAACAAGGTTCCTTGGTCAGATAGATATATTGGGCAAACTCTGTGATAAATGTAGGGAAATGATTTTTTTTTTTTAACTATAAGATATCTGGGTCATTAGTATGCTCCAAGAGCTACAGTATGCTATTTCCCAAACTCATTTGTTTAGTAAACTCTTTTTGCACAAAACAACTGTTCACCAGTATTCCAATGCACATATTTTAAAAAGGCTGATGCAGACATTGGGTGATGGAGCCACCCCTAAAAACTATCAGACCTTTGTGAGACCTCGGACAAATGTCACAACTGCTGTGAGTCACTCTTTTTCCATCCAGAAAGTGGAAAGGTTAACTTCTCCTCCAGCTTGAATATTTTCTGACTTGCCCCCAGAGCTTTATAATAGTGTATTTGGTCATTTTCACTAAAGGACTAAAGAGGAAGAAAACACACCCAGAAAAACCTAGGACTACTCCAAAAAAACAGAGTTCCAGGACTTCCCAGACCCACCTGACTGAAGAAATACAATTTGGATTCCAAAGCCAAATGGTTATTATTTTCCCAAAGACTCAATGCATTTTCCTTAGGTGGAATTTCAAGGCCTTGAGTGTTAGGATCACTAAAAATGGCTACTGTTGGCAGCTTTATCAAATCCAAGATTTTTTTATGGTTCACCAGAACCCTGAGACAGTCTTATCTGAGGAAGGAAACGGAGAGAGGTTAATGCATTTTCATTTCCGAACCTTGGTAGAAGTAGGTCTGAAGTTAGACCTCCCCATCCCCACCCAGAGTTTCCAGTTTGTCCCTGGTTTGGGCTCTCTTTCTTTACTGTGGTGGACAAGGATGGAAAAGGAGGTCATGGACCCATCTCCTCTCCTTCTGAGTCTTCACTTCCTGGGGTTTAAATCTAATGACTCATCTTCAGGGTTGGCTTAAGTGGCCTGGAAACAACCCTGCTATTTTCAACAGCGATTTGTCTTTTGATGGTTCAGGAAAACATGGAAGCAGTTTGCATAAGTCACAGACACAGACCACCAGCCCCTCCAATTTATGAGTCTTCTTTTTAAATCCAGGAAATAGAAAAAAAAAAAATTCTGCTTGTTTCTCAACCCAAGAAAAAGGTTTTCTGGTTAGAGATGAGAACAGGGCTTTATCTGAAAATAATATGTCCAGTTACATAATAAGGTTGTAATAAAGTACATTCAAAAGGAAAGTTAATTCCCATTAAGCAATTCATTCTTAGCACCGTCTGTTCTTACCAAAGATGCAAACATACCCTTTGACTTTTCTTCTGGATGATAATCTGTATTTAAAGAACTAAAAGTTTTCTCTTACAAGTTGGAGTCCAAGTAAACTATCTAACTGTCCTACATAAGAGAAATGTTTGGTGAATGGAAAGTTTACATGAACTTATATCTAACTTGTATAGCAAGATTTAGTGTAAATGATATATATACATACATATATACGTGTGTGTGTGTGTGTTTATATATATTTATGCATAGATACATCTATATAAATTAAATATAAATATAATTTATATAATTTAATATAATTTATAATTTAATAGTATAATTTAATAAAATATACATAAATATGTATAAACACACACATATATGTATCATTTATACTAAATCTTGCTATACAAATTAGATAGAAGTTCATATATGTATACATAAATACATATAAACACACACATATACATATATACATACACTTTTTGGAAGTGGTGTTAATCCAAACCTATCGGTTGCAAGAGATCCAAACCCAATTCAAACTAGCACTTAACCAAAAATGGTCAAGTGTTGTCTGGGAAGCCTGAGAAATGCATCTTTCGTCACACATGGGAAGATCACGGGCCCAGGTTGTGAGGCCTGAATTTTCTCCCTCCCTCTCTCCATTTCCCTCTCTATTCACCTCCGCTGGGTGTTAATCTCAGTGTCTCTCTCCGTCTGGCAGTTCACAGTTAAAGCCATTTTGTCCTTAAAGCTTCTGATCCTAGAAGGAGAGAATCTCTTCCAGCTTTAACACATCAAATCTGAAGGAAAAGTTCTGGTGGCCCTTACCTGAGGCATTTGCTCGTGGCTGCACCAATCACCGCGGCCATAGGAATAGTCTACTCTGATTGGCCAATCTTAGGTCTTGCACCCACCCTAGAGTCAAGGCAAACAGAGCCAATGACCTGGCAACATGGCAGGAGGGATAGTTTCCCAAAGGAAGAGAGGTTAGCAGGCCGACACAAGGGATGGCTAGGACAAAAGACACTAACTTCCTGATCAGCACGGGTGCTGGAGAGCTAACGGTAAACTCGGAACTCAGCTAACGTCATCTTTCCTACCCGGATACTGCTTGAGGACTCCTGCGGGTTGTGGTAACCCAGAGCACATTTGCCAAACTTCTTCTCCCCAGGTAACATTACCCCTCTCTGAGATGTCTGCTGATGGGAGACTTGAAACCCAGGCACTCAGAAGTGTAGTAAGAACAGAAAGATGAGCGAGACAAAATACCTAGAATTCAAATTAAATATTTTATAACTTACTTAATGGGAAATTATATTTCATTTAGACCTCAAGAACTTCCTTTGTCCCCCCTTCAGTTTGCAATTGCTTTTCTTTCTTTAAAGCTTTTTTATTTATTTTGAGACAGAGAAAGAATGCGCGCATGTGTGTGAACGGGCTATGGGCAGAGAGAGAGGGACAGAGAGAATCCCAAGCAGGCTTGATGCGGGGCTCTATCTCACGAGCCACGAGATCATGACCTGGGCTAAAATCAAGAGTTGGATGCTTAACCAGCTCAGTCACCCAGGCGCCCCTGCAATGTCTTAAAATAAGGTTAATAAAAATATTTTTAGAATGCTTCCTATCCTACTCATGTGTCCCTCAGCCCAAGAACTAGTCAACCGTTACGAAAACTATAAATCACCTAGTGATGAACGGGATGCCTGAAGACATTTGCTGAAGATTCAGGAAGAATCAATGATTCACAGTTTAACATTCTTCTTAAAATTCTGGCTTGCCCTCTGAGTCATGGTGTTCACACCGGCTCTTTCTCTGCCTAGAGCACCCATCCTCCTCTCCATGTGGTTGGTTCTCTCTCTCTTACATTTTCACCTCCACAGAGAAGCCCTCCTGCGCCATCTATCATAATGCCACTGTGTAGTTGTTGTTGTTGTTGTTGTTGTTGTTGTTGCTGCTGCTGTTTTACTGTCACAGAGCCCCATTTGATCCCCTCCTGGAGCCAACCACAGTTGATGATAGGTTTATTTATTTGCCTGTTTCCTGTTGATCCTAGGTCATAAGCCCTGCGAAGGCAGGACTGCGTTTTGTGCCCCAAGGCCCGTCCAGCAATCAGCATAATGCCTGGCACATTGTAGAGAACATAACATGACTGAATAAAGCAGACCAGAAGAAAGAAGTAACCTAGGGTTTCTTGGTCATTGGCCAGGCTGAGAGAAGCAGAGAGAGGCAAATGTACTAAAGCACAGGTCATTTCCGTCTGGCAGAAATTGAGAAGGTGATGAGGTGGAGTAGGGAGAGGGGGCCAGACGCTCTGCCTTACCCATCAGTCTGCAATTCCTCCCATCTTCCAGATCCCATCTCAGTACTATGTCTCCTCCACAGTCTGCCCTAGTAAAACTTGCCCTTGGGAAGGAGAAGCTAAATCCCATCACTGTGTTGCATGTGACAAAGAACAGCTTAACATGATAGCCTTTTTAAAGTTTGATTTAGGGGCGCCTGGGTGGCTCAGTCGGTTGAATGTATGACTTCGGCTCAGGTCATGATCTCACAGCTCGTGAGTTCGAGCCCTGCGTCGGGCTCTGTGCTGACAGCTCAGAGCCTGGAGCCTGCTTCGGATTCTGTGTCTCCGCCCCCACCCCCCACCCCGTCCCTCCCCTACTCGGGCTCTGTCTCTCTCTCTCTCTCTCAAAAATAAATAAACATTTGGGGCGCCTGGGTGGCGCAGTCGGTTAAGCGTCCGACTTCAGCCAGGTCACGATCTCGCGGTCCGTGAGTTCGAGCTCCGCGTCAGGCTCTGGGCTGATGGCTCGGAGCCTGGAGCCTGTTTCCGATTCTGTGTCTCCCTCTCTCTCTGCCCCTCCCCCGTTCATGCTCTGTCTCTCTGTCCCAAAAATAAATTAAAAAAATAAAAAAATAAAAAAATAAACATTTAAAGATTTAAAAAAAAAAATAAAAATTTATTTAAATTCAAGTTAGTGACCCTACAGTGTAGTATTGGTTTCAGGAGTAGAACCCAGTGATTCATCACTTACATGTAACACCCAGTGCTCATCCCAACAAGGGCCTTCCTTAATGCCCATCCCCCATTTAGCCCATCCCCCTACCCACCTGCCCTCCAGCAACCCTCAGTTTGTTCTCTGTATTTAAGAGTCTCTTGTGATTTGCCTCCCTCTCAGTTTTTATCTTATTTTTCCTTCCTTTCCCCTATGTTCTTCTGTTGTGTTCCTTAAATTCCACATGTAAGTGAAATCATATGATATTTGTCTTAACGTGATAATCTTTTAATACAAACCAAAGCCTGAAACCCATAGGTAGATTTCAGTCACCAGACTGGAGAGGATAGGAGATATACAGGCGTCTTTAGAGTCTAAAATAAAAAGGCAAATATGCAAACTGTCATCCACAATATCTTCAATTTATAAAGAAATCACATATTATCCATTATTTAAAACATTTTTCTAATGTTTAGTTTTGAGAGAAAGAGGGAGACAGAGTGTGAGCGAGGGAGGGGCAGAGAGAGAGGGAGACATAGAATCCGAAGCAGGCTCCAGGCTCTGAGCTGTCAGCACACAGCCCAATGCAGGGCTTGAGCTCACAAGCTGTGAGATCATGACCTGAGCCAAAATCAGATGCTTAATCAACTGAGTCACGGAGGTGCCCTGATTAACCAGGGTTTAAAGTGGGCTTACTTACATGTAGGAACATTTTGTGGTTGTCATTCTCACTGAGACTTGAAACTGAGGCTTGAATAAATCCACCCTTCACCACTGGCTCAAAGATCTGTCTAGCCAATGTCAATGGAATCTGAATTTTATTTTATGTTTTTTCTTTATTTTTTTTAATATGAAATTTATTGGCAAGTTGGTTTCCATACAACACTCAGTGCTCATCCCAACAGGTGCCCTCCTCAATGCCCATCACCCGCTTTCCCCTCCCTCCCACCCCCCATCAACCCTCAGTTTATTCTCAGTTTTTAAGAGTCTCTTATGGTTTACCTCCTTCCCTCTCTGTAACTTTTTTTCCCCCTTCCCCTCCTCCATGGTCTTCTGTTAAGTTTCTCAGGATCCACAGATTACTCAAAAAATTAAGAATCTGGACTTTAAAGAAGTCTGCTCCTTCTGGGACATGCCCCACTGGCTCATAGGTTTCTAATCTCTCTTAAAACACAGAAATGCATTTAATCTCTCTCTGGGTGTAAGTCCAAACCGAAGGCCTTGTCGCAGTGCACTATTAATGAAGGCACTAGGTTATCCATGGCCAGGTGGATAGAGTCTGGCCATTTTGTGTAGGGGCTATCACTTCCAGGCCAGCCACTCTCAGTGGATGTGGTCTTTTGGATCCTTGCTGTTGAGCTTGCTTTCAACCTGTCACCTGTCTTTTTGACTCAGCAGCTCAGGGCTATGAGTAGTGTTTATGACACCAGGTCAACCAAATACTTGATTTCCAATATAAATAATGCTAAAAATGCTATAAATAATGATTACAGATGCTGGGGACTTGCTTTCCAATTTTTTCCTTCTGGAAGCCACCACTAGAGTTTGATGAAATGAATATCTGGGTACTAGCAAACATCTGGGTGCCAGAGAAGACTCGCTCATACCAAGGACACTAAGAAGATCAGACATGACTTCATTCTACTTGTGGTACTAATGAAAGTGGCATCCACCTGTACAAAAGGACCTGAGCCCGATGACAGTTGTTCAAGTGCAACTCCTGTCTTTCCATGAACCCTGATGACCACTTCTCTGTGGTCAAGGAATAAATATGATGGTGATTTTATGCTTTTGTCCTCACCAGCGAGCCTGTAAAGATATTTCTCAACTTCTCAATATCTCTGTTCTTAGCATGAAAGAACAAGTTGATGCCCCAGTAAATACAGGAATTTCTTCAAACATCTGAAATATCTTGAAAAGACCACAAAAGCTTTGAGTTTCCTGCATCACTTGTAACCACTTTTGAATAAACCTTACTGCTTAATTTAATTTGTACTGGGGATTTCTACCCTGACTGACATATTCTTTCTGTAAAGTGGCTTTAGAAATCATAAATACTGGAATTTAATTACATGGACCTATTTTTCCAATAAGGGCTTGTTCGGTTTTGGCTGTCGATATGCCTTGGGTCAAAACAAACTGTGCTATACAAAATAAGGTATATAAACTGGTTAGGAAGAGAAACTCTTGAGGTAAGACTACTGTGGGAACACACTTACTAAACTCCACGATGCTCACTATTCATTTCAGTTCTGGTCACATAACTCTAGATGAACCTCATCTAGCCGCTTATCTTACAGGTGACTCCCAGAGAGGTTGAAGGTTTTATCCAAAATCACAGAGATGGTTAATGACAGAGATAAGATCAAGCCCTATACCTTGGCTTTAATTTTTTAATGTTTATTTGTTTTTGAGAGAGATACACAGAGAGACAGAAAGAGAGACAGAGTATGAACAGGGGAGAGGCAGAGAGAGAGGGAGACACAGAATCCAAAGCAGCCTCCAGGCTCTGAGCTGTCAGCACAGATCCTGACCCAGGGCTTGAACTCACAGACCAAGAGATCATGACCTGAGCTGAAGTGGGACTCTTAACCAGCTGAGCCACCCATGCATCCCTCTTTAAAATAGGACTTTAAAATGAAGCATTGTCTTTGCCTTATGATCCTTTTCAAGCCAAATCTGTTCACTACAATTTATTCAATCGATGTAAATTTATTGACTAATCACAAGGTCCCAAATGCATTGGCATTTGACTGTGAAATAATGTAGTTGGTCCCTGGCTGGGACAGATGAATATGTAAAAAAAAAACCAAAAAAAATTTACAAACTGGGATACATGCTACAAAGGAAACAGTTAAGGGGCTGAGAGACAATAATGGGGAAGGATCCACTTTAGATACAGCAATTGTCACCAAGGGATAGTTCCCAACTTTCAACAGAAGGGGCATGTAAGCCCAGAGATCTGAAGGATGTAAAAGAGATAGCCATGAGAAGAGTTTGGAGGAGTGTGAGAAGAAGTTTCCAGACATACAGAGGTGCTTTCACTGTTGTTAAGTATGAGGCTAGCCTAGACTGTTCTCTGATGAAGAACGTATTTTGATATCCAAGGATGAACCATACCTGACCCCCACCTGGTTCCACTCTTCATTCAACTTGGGACAATGCTTCTTATTTTCATAATAAGGGGCCCCTCTTGTTATTTAGAATGAGACCCACACTCTTACTCATTCTCTCCCCCACCCCATCCATCTGCCACAAACAACATAAGAAAATGAGGTTGCTCAGGTTCCCACTCTAGACCTGCTCAAGAAAGCTTGACTCCTTCCTGATTAAACTGAGGACAGGTTCCTAGCAGGGGGGAAAATGATAAAACATAGGTCTTAGGAAGTTACTCAAATAGTTCATGAGTGGATAAGAATTCCACCCCCCTCATCAGTTATGTTTATAACCTAATGAGCTTGGTTCTCCATAGTTTACACATGAAACACATGTGTAACAGAAAATTATGCTCAGAAAGTACAATTGCATTAGATTTGCTGATTTGATGACATGGGTAGTCCTGCTCACATCTGAATCCATTGACCTTCTTCAAAATCTGTCCCATCAAAAGATCCCAGAGCCACTAATGGTCATCTTCATTAAAAAAAAAAAAAAAAAAAAAAAAAAAAAAAAATATATATATATATATATATATATATATATACATACATATATACACACACACACATATATACACACACGCACACATATATGTATATATATGTATATATGTATACATATACACATGTGTGTGTATATATACATATGTGTGTATATATATGTATATATGTATACAAATATACATATATGTATATGTACATATATATGTATACATATACATGTGTACATATATGTATATATGTATATATGTATACATATACATGTGTACATATATGTATATATGTATGCATATATGTGTATATGTGTAAACATATGTATACATATATATACATATATGTATATATGTATGTGTATATATGTATATATATATATAATTTCCGTTTTGGACATAAATAGGAATACTTTCTTAAAGTTTGAGCCAACCTCCAGTAGACTCCCTAACGTAAGACCTCGCACACTATGATGTAAACGTTCTGTAGATAACATGAACATAAACCCCCCCGTCTGTCTGACTCAGTAGATAGCTTGACCTCTCAGATAATCTTGGATTTGACTACTACAGCTTGCCCAAAGCCTGGTTGTTCTCCAGCCAATGGATTCAGCTGGGATGACACTAATGAAGCTGGAGCTACAGATTCGGTTCCCCTGAGGACTAATTAGAGTCACACAGAGAAAAAAAAAATCTTCCAATTTTCCCTTATAACCCCAGCCATTATTTTGGAAGTGCACTCACTGGGGAAGGAAGGGTATTCTAATTCATTCTCCCCAAATTGACAGAATCCTTCTTCTTCTCAGCAAAGTTTCTTGCAAGAGAGGTTTAGACTCGTTAGCTCAGTCTCCTTATTTCAGAGTTACTTCTTAATTATCTGGATTCTTCCCTCCTCCCAACACTCCATTGAAATAATTCCTCTGAAACCACCAACAATCTGTTAGCTGCCCTGAGTAAGGACCATTCAGGGCCAATCCATTTCTCTAGGGAGGAAAAACAATGGCAAATGTAGTCCCACTCATGGAAGATAAATGAGCCCGCGTGGAGGCCGTGCTGCCAGATCCTTCCCCATCTGTTGGGGTAGTTTGGGGCTGAAGCCTCTCAGCAGAGTTGTTCTCTGGAAATCCATGTCAGCTAAAGGAAGCCATTTCTCTCAAAGTCTTGTGCCTTTCTGGGAATAGTGAGCATCCAATGACTGGTGGGCAGGGGAGTGAATATGAAGGTTCAGCCCTCCTGCCCTAACTAAAGACAACTCTGAGGGCCCATTCTTGTTCCCAGGCTCCCTGTGGGTTTGACTGAAGCCTCTGTTGCAAATGCTTTGAAAGGACACCATCCCTTGATGCGGATTACACTGGACTCTTTCCACCACGGAAGGGACAGTGATGGACTCTGACAGACATATGAGCACATTTTGGAGGGTCTAGGTTTGCCTTTCCTTCCCACAAAGCTATCAACAGCCAGAAACACTATCCAAGGGTTTACAGAGCATCTGATCCACTGATGTGAGTCCTATAGAATGTCATATTGAACCAAAGAACCCACTTTGCAGCACAGAAGTGTGGCACTTGTCACATGATCATACGATCTACTGGTTCAGGTACTTACGGGCCACTCAGAAACTGCTGGCCTGATAGAGCAATGGGATGGACTTTTGAAGATGCAGTTAAGGTACCAGGTTGGACATGACACCCTGCAAGGGTGCTCCCCGCCCCCAGGATTTAGTGTATACTCCAAATCAGTCACCATTATGTGGTGTTGGGCCCACATTAAGTAGAATACGTGTATCTGGAACCAAGGGGTGGAAGTAGGAGTGGTCCCATTTACCATCATGACCGGTGACGTGCTTTTACATCCAAATAATTCCAGTTTCTATGGATTGAAAGATCCTAGTTCCCGGAGTGGAAACACCTGCACCAAGGGGCAATGCAAGAGTCTCATTCAACTTTAAGCTACTGGGCTACATGTAAGTCACTTCAGTCTCCTCATGCTAAGAAACAAGAAGGCCAAGAATGGTGATTCCACTCTAGTAGGAGTGATTGACGCTGAGCATTAGGAGGAGGTCAGGCTGCCATTACGCAGCGAAGGGGTAGAGAAAACTGTGGTTGCCACCCTGGCAGCCCAGGTGAGCTTCTCACGGTACTCCAAGCTCAATTTGACTAGCAAATGGATAAAGGCATATCGACCAGTGTTCAGAGCCTTCAGGGCTGAGTCTCTGGGTTACTCCACTGAGTAAACCACCAGAACCAGCAGAAATGGCAGCTCAGAGTGATTTAAATGGATGAATCATTTGCAGCTTTGAGACCGGCTATAGCGGTGGGGTCTGTAGACCATCCTCGTAACTTTTTTTCTCATCAGTTCACCAAGGAGAGAGATTACGGAATCCTGGGGGAGTTATTCCCAGAAGGTATCATATGAAAAAATGGATCTGTGCAGTGTCAAGGGTAGACAGGAGGGCACATTTTAGTACCACACCCAATCTTCCCACTCAAGAGTAAGACACCCATTCCCCCATTTGTTGTGAGGGTTGAAAGCAGAAAACTTCCAGGTGAGCTTCCCTCCAGAAATTGCCCTATGTTAAGCAGAGTTCCCTCACACAAGGTCATGCCTTCTTCTCACTGGAAGCCCACATCCAGTGGCTGGATGATCCTGGGAGGGTACGAAGAACAAGGCCCTTTGCAACAAGACAGCACAACTCTGAGGGGCTATTTCAGCTTCTGAGATGCCCGTGGGATAAAATGAGGCTTTTGTGAGCGTGTCACAATTCCTCCCTACGACCAAGACTGGCTTTCCTCAATCCCCCATTATTACTGATATTGGTAAGTACCCCACGATGAACTTTCTACCCACCCATATCCATCTCAGAGTCTGTTTCCTAGGGGAACCTAAGACAGGAGGCTTAACAAAGGAAGAAGGTATTTCATGGGTTTTGAAGCCCCACAGAGCTAGTTCAACCGCTAAGCTTCCTTCTACTCTCACCTGTGAACTCTTAAGCAAGGTGCTTACATTGAGCATCCAATTCTGCGTCTGTAAAATGATAGCGATGTGGCACTCAAATGGCTATGCTGATAGTAAATTAGGTATGACACAGTTCTTAGTGCAATGACATAATAAGTACTCAGTAGATGGAAGCACATATGTTTAAGTGTCTTCTGCCGGGCCCTTCCTGAGTCAAGTGTTTGGATGCAGGTAATTTATCAGGGAGGTGGTTACTTCCTGTAACCACCCAAGCATTTATATCGTTATTTACCTGTTGGGTTAAGTATTATCTCCCCTGGATAGTGGGTGAGGACCTGGAAAGCACTCACTGGGGAGAAGGGAAGTGTGATGGAGAGAGGAACGAAGGCAATACTGGTGTGTTAATGAGCAAGTTGCTGCAATGGGCAGTTAGGACTCAGTCCCACCAGGGACCTCTGAGAGACTGGCTAGAATTTGCTTTCCTCAGGTAGGACCACCAGAGGGGTAAGGAGGCTGGAGTGTTGGGCCCTACATCCTATCCATCGTCAGTTGAAGGATTTTCCCTGGGGCATTAATTCATTAGTATTTTTAGTCCGCCTCTCCTGCTCATGGGCCAACCACGGTCCAGCAACCAGAGAAAACGCTTAGGCAGGAGCGGGAGGAACTTATAGGTAGGAGTCCTTGGCGTGTCGGGGAATGGTGGCCTTTCCTTACACATTTTCCCTTTCACACACTTTCCTTTTCTCTTGATTCCCTCACTTTTATTCTTTGAGGAGTGGAGTGGGTTGGAAGTTGTCCCCCCAGGAGGTATGTCCATGTCCTAACCCCTGGAACCGGTGACTGTGAACTTATTTTGGGGAAAGCGTCTTTGCAGATGTAATTAAGCTACAGATCTTGAGATAAGATTAGCCATCTGGGCCCTAAATGCAATGACAAGTGTCCTTATAAGAGAGAGACAGAGAGTGTTGAGTCCGAGGCGGGAGAGGCAACGTGACTACAGGGTCAGAGACTGGAGCGAGGCTGTCACAGCCAAGGGACCCCTGGAGCCACCAGAAGACAGAAAAGGCAAGGAAGGATTCTCTGAAAGACTACAAAGGGCACGGCCCTGCCCAAACCCTTGTTTCGGGCTCCTGGCTTTGGGAGCTAAGGAAGACTCAATTTCTGCTGGTTTAAGCCACCCAGTTTGTGGCAATTTGTTATAGCAGGCCTAATAAATGAAATCAGGAAGTTTCCACGAATTTGTTTCTGGCACATCCTCAGAGTATGCCACCATTAATGTAATGCCATTACATTAATTAAGCTTTTTACTAGAGAGGAGAGTCTACACTGACTGTATTCCCCAGGCTGGCACAGGTGCTCCAGGCCTTAAGACCTAGGTTCTGGTCCCCTCTGCGTCCTCTGGCTCCAGACTACAAGCATAGCGCTTCTCTGACATTCTCAGGCCATTTCAGAGAAGCTACGTAACATGTGGTCTCTTCTGTGCTCACTAAAGGAGCCTGAAAAAAAAATGAGTTAAATGAAAACTAATTGATGAAGTTGATTACTCTCTTAGAAACACTTCAAAACGCTTTCTGCAAATTGATGCAAAAGTTGGATAGTTATTCCACAAACATTTTTGGTGTGCCAGGAATTTTTTCTGGGTGTTAACTTCTCAGAGGCAAGAATCCCTATGGAAAAGTAAAGGTTGTTTTATTAAATGTGCATTTGTTGATGCTCCATTTCTACTCCAGACAAGGACTGTTGTGCATGTGGGGTGTCGGGGCGGAGTAGATCCGCTTTGACTCTGTTCAGAGTTCTGGAACCCTGACCCTTTATGTGGGAACTGATGCTCATCCTACAATCCATTCAGTTCTGAATATGCTGTCGAGGCATAGTGTCCAAGAGGAGCACTGTCCCCAGGAGACAAAGGATACAGAGGCTGAAATCGCACCCCCCCCCCCCCCCCCGGCAGAGCTCCAGCCATATTTTAAAGATCAACACCTGCAGGCAGGAAATAGAAGGAAAATATGAACCTTCCCCCCATCTTTCCTGGACCAGCTAGTCCAACCTCCTTCAAAATGCTTCCCAGACTTTTCTGGCCCAAGTAATTCATCCCCCAATGGTACTCAAAACCACCCAGGCTGACCCACACATTTATATTGTTATTTACCTGTTGGGTTAAGTATTATCTCCCCTGGATAGTGGGTGAGGGTCTGGAAAGCAAAAATAGGACCTTAATACTGTCCTAGTTCAGTAAGTCTAATAGGTATTCAGTCATTTGTTTGAATGACTATCGAATGAAACTCACTAAACAGTTGGAAAAAATGAATGAATTTTGACACTTCTCTGCTTGAGGCCTCCCACTGGCTTCCCATTACACTCAAAGGAAAAGCCAAAGTCATTACAGAGTCCCCAGGCCCTCTCTGACCCAGCCACCTGCCGCTTCTAAGACTTTATCTCCTGTCAGCCTCCTCTTTCTCATGTCTCCGTCCTTCCTGTTTTTCCTTGAACACACCAAGCATACTCTTTCCTCAAGATCTGGCAAAGGTTGGCAGATTTAGCAATAAAAATACAGCATTCCCAGCTCAAGGTGAATGTTAGGTAAATGACTTTTTTTTTTTTTTTTTTTTTTTAATAAACATGCCGCATGCAATATTTAGGACTTACTTAGACTAAAAAGAAAAAAATTGGTTTTCATCTGCAATTTGATTAAAACTGGGAGTTCTGTGTTTTACCTGGCCCCCATCCAGACTTCCCCTCTGCATGGACCACTCTTTCCCTAGATGTCTACATGGCTTGGTCCCTCATTTCCTCTCATCAGAGAGGCCTATCATTAGCGCTCTGTCTCAAAGACCACACCAGCATTCATATCCCTAATTCCCAGACTAATTCTTCTTAGCACTTATGACAACCTGACAGGGTACATTTTTGTAGGCTGTTGTGTATCTTCTCCCAACAGCATGTCAACCTCACATGAGCGGGGACTTGTTTCCTTTACCAATATATTCCTCATTCCTGGGACAGAGTCTGGCACAGGGTAGGCCCTTAGTAACTACTTGCTGAAGAAATAAATTCGAATGGCTTATAATTTGCTTTAAGTGGTTGATTCCTATAAATGCCATTTGCAGGTAAATATCTAAGCTTTAAATTGTAATATTGCCCCCCTTCGAGAGTAATACTCCCAGCCTCCCCTTCAACCATCAGGACAGACTCCCTCAGGCAGAAAATGTCTCAGATCGGAAGAGAATTTACCTTGACTCTTGGGATTTTTCAGTTCAGTCTTTTCCACTCCTTTGTTCTATGCTGAATGCCAGCTTGGAGACAGATGTCATTTATTTAGAAGTCGCAGAGAAACATTGAAGTTCTCATCCTTTCACTGGCAGAAAAGTATAGCCTTAGAGGTCCCACTGATACTTAAATCAGAGGATTTCTTTGACCTTGAGTTTTTCAACTGAAATGTTGTGTGAGCCAGTTTATCTGTAATTGACGATCTGGGGAAGGCAAAAATAAACAGTAGTAATTGAGGGGATGACCCATGCTATTCTGTCCCACGTTCCAATTTTCTATTTGTCCCTTGCCCGGGAATAGGGAGAGAAATTTCCCTCTTATTATAGAGTTTGGCTAGAAAAAAATTCTAGCTGTTGTGTGAGTTGCCAGGTGAGAATGCTGTTTTCATTCCTGTTTCTCAAGCACTTGGAGGACCGGTCATTGTAAGCACCTAAAAGGCAATGTACCCTGGTTTCTGCCAAGTTGACAACAAGGAGAGGGGAATCTCAGATCACCCATCCAGTATCCAACAAGACAGCTTTTGCCTTCTGAATCTTTGCCCAAAGCAAAGGTTTGAGCCAAGATCGCACCGGTCAGTCTAGACTAGATGGGGCTCAATTTAACTCTCGTTGTGCAGAGTCTTTGAGACTTTCTCCTACCCCTCTCCCACATCAGGCCAGGTTCCACCACCGTGTGCCTGACTTCCTGCCAAGCGCCACTTGATTCTGCCTTAGGGACCTGGAAGTGTTCGCCAGGGATAAATCTTCATGATCTCTTTCACCTGTTCAGAAATCGTTAGTGATCTGACTGTCCAGGGTCTCCAGCTTGGCTTTCAAAACCCTCCATCATTTACTTTCTTCCTACCTGATCAGCCTCGCCAGCCCACCCCCTCACCTCTCTAATTTCTACCTTCTTTTCTAATCTACACTGACCTCCAGGCATTTGTTCAGAGTGCCCCCTCTTGCCATCTCTATACCCTGAGACCGCTCACCTTCGATATCCACTCAGTCCTTATTGATCTCCCCTTGAAGGCCCTCAAACTCCAAATTTAACCCTTGATTAATAACTTGCTGCATTTCAAAGTTTTCTGTGGTCTTTTCTTCCCAGCTGAATCGCAAGCACCTTGAAATCTGCAATAACTAAACGGGAAATAAAATCTATATCTGATGGGGCTGCTGAGGGGCTCAGTTGGTTGGGCATGTCTTCGGCTCAGGTCATGATCTCACCGCTCGTGGGTTCAAGCCCTGCTTCAGGCTCTGTGCTGACAGCTCAGAGCCTGGAGTCTGCTGCAGATTCTGTGCGTGTCTTCTCTCTCTGCCCCTCCCATGCTCATGTTCTGTCTCTCTCTCTCCCCTCTCTCTCTCTTAGAAAGAAATAAACATTAAAAAAAAAATTAAAAACCTATATCTGATGATTTATTTTTAATTTTTAATTTAAAATGTTTATTTATGGGGTGCCTGGGTGGCTCAGTTGGTTAAGTGGCTGACTTCCGCTCAGGTCATGATCTCACGGTCCGTGAGTTCAAGCCCTGCGTCGGGCTCTGTGCTGACAGCTCAGAGCCTGGAGCCTGTTTCGGATTCTGTGTCTCCCTCTCTCTCTGCCCCTCCCCTGTTCATGCTCTGTCTCTCTCTGTCTCAAAAATAAATAAATGTTAAAAAAAATTAAAATAAATAAATAAATAAATAAATAAATAAATAAAATGTTTATTTATTTATTTTGAGAGGTGGGGAGGGGGCAGAGCGAGAGGGAGAGAGAGCCTGACTCAGGGCTTGATCTCCCCACAGTAAGTTCATGACCATGAGATCGTGACCTGAGCTGAAGTCAAGAGTTGGACGCTTAACTGACTGAACCACCCAGGTGCCCCAGATGATGATTCATTTTTAAATGCTCCCAGTAGCACATGAACCTGACATATAGGACCAACACCTAAGGAGGTCTCTATCCCTTTATCTCTCTACTACAATCAATAAGAAGAAGAGAGGTCTTTGTTGGCTCAATGGCTTCCTGACACTGGACTTCAGACCAACTTATTTTACCAAATCTGGGGAATATGCAGTATCTTGATACTGGCTCAGTAAAGGCGGGTTTATAGCCTCTTTTTGAGGCATCAGAGATAAACATTTATGCACTTAATGGTGATTATACATTATCCCTAATTCTTACAATAAACTCACACACAAGGATTATTATCCTTGTGTTAAGACTTTAAAAAAAGCTTAGTCAGATAAGAAACAGGTCCGAGTTCACATAGTAGAGTGAAGTCGGGATTTGGATACAGGATGGGCTGACTTTCGAGACTTCAAGTTTTGGCTTTCCAGGCATGTCCCACTCATTCTGTAGGTATTATTATAGATTTCAAGCACCAGCACCATTAGGACAGAAATGGGTGAACGAGAGAGTACGTGCTCGGAGGAGCCGTCAAATGTTCAAAAACACTGGCAGTGTTGTGCACTTAGGAATTAGTCAATACCTCATTTCTTTACCCTTCCGTGGATATTTGGAAAAACTAAAATCACAAAGTCTTCAGAGAGCACCACATTTGCTCAAAATTTTGACATGCTAAACCTGACAATGTGCTTAAAAAATATTAACCATCCAAATATGATTGATTGGCCTCCTTGACGAGGGGAGGAAATCGATGTTCTGCTTTTCCCCTAGCTTGGAAGAGCCTTTTTTCTTTCCTTAAGATCTTCCTTTAGAAATCTAAATGCGTAATCCAAATGACTCCTGAGACTCCGTCTTACACAGTTGCATGGAAAAATGCATGGCTCAACAGCCAAAAAAGTAACTTAATGGAAATTCCATGCTTTACTTGCATGTCTTATAGAATATCAAAAGGAATCAAGTTCCTAAACCGTGAAAACACATATTCAAACCCTATTTCCTCTCACCCCCATTTCTTTTCTATACGGAAGTTGTTTGAAGCCTCTCATTTGCCAAATCCCCCAAATTCTTTCTGACATCCAACCCACATGAACTGCCTGTCTCCGCCACCCGCTCCTCTCTGTTTACTACCCCTCTCCACCCATTCTTCCCATTTGACTTTGCACAAAATACAGACGAGCAGAGTTGCGACATTCCTAAGTGTGGGAAATTGAAATTGTCCACCATGTTTCAGGCCTCTCTATAGCCATACCTTTGGTAATGTGATTTCGCAGCCCCTCCTGTTGAGGTGGAAGAGATTGCGTGCCAGTTCTGAGCTTAGACGTCCAAAAAGTGCTCTGCCTGTCCTCTCTCTCAGACATGGCTATCCCAATAAGTGGAGGCCAGCCTGCTGGAAGATGAGTAGGGAAGAACTCACTTGTTCCAGCTGAGAACATCCTAGGCCAGCATACAGCCAACCAACCTCCAAACGGGTGAGTACAGCCAAGATCACAAAGCCAGCCAGGAGCTAGCCCACCAACTCACCCCAGATTCCTGAGCAAGCCTAGCTAAGACCAGAAGAACCACCCAGCCAGCTCACGAACTCCTGAACTAATTAATGTTTGTCGTTTTAAATCCCAGAGCTGAAAGCAGAAGGGAATAGAAAATACTCTCTCGTAAGTATATTTTGTTTCCTTTTGATATCTGTCAGTGAGAATTTCTAACAGTCCATGGTACTGGGTTGGATGTTACTTTCTTCTTCTTTTGGTCTGATCGATCAAAATAACTCTGGTCAAAATTTTAAAAAATATCCTTGGACTTCCTATTACAAATGTAGGAATCTTCTCTAGCCCCTGCTTGATCGTAACAATTTAATCTGCAATCTCAAGGCACCTGGGTGGCTTAGTCGGTTGAGCCGCTGACCTCGGCTCGGGATTCTCTGTCTCCCTCTCTCTCTCTGCCTCTCCCCTTCTAGTGCTCTCTCTCTCTCTCCCACAAATAAATAAACATTAAAAAAATTAATCTGAAATCTCCCTTATGATCCAAAGCAAAGGTCTTTTCCCACCACCGATGTGGTTTCTGGTCAGAGGCCACTGCTTGAGAGTTTCGCTAAGAGCAGTGCCTACATATCAAGGAAACATTTATCATAATCTATGAAAGGTTTATGTGTGAGCGACAGCAATGTGTAAGCCATCGGTTCTTGGAACAGAGCTGTAATAAAATCTACATATTGTCTGCATCCACTTAGGAAATATTCCCCTTCTGAGGATATTTGTTTGCCTTCAGACATTTTGGACATAAATTATTTTGAAGTTAGGGTATATACTCCTGAGATATTGCCAAAGAACTGCTTTCATCACATCCAAATTCTGTCCCCACGAAATATTCTACAGCTTGGTTTTTTTAGAAAGCAGAGCTATAATATAATCACGATGATGAAGCATTTCCCCAAGAAATTTAACAAACACACACATTTCGAGATAAATTGGATTAGGAAATAATATGTAATGTCACCATCTGGTGACTCCCCCGAAATGTTACAACTCTCTCCATGCCAATAATCAACATTTTATTAATGCCTTAAAGCAAGTAAAGATAATATTTGAAAGGACATATGGGAATTGTTTTGTTATATTTGATAATCTCATAAAGAACAGTGCATCAGAGTGTCTTTGGGGGTTCTTTGCTTACAACACAGAAATCACCCGTAACTAAATTAAGCAAAAAGAAATGCACTGGGAAGGATACAGGATGGCTCTCATAATCAAGAGAGAAGCTAAAACAAAACAAAAGGTGGCCGCGTCCAGAAAGATAAGGAGTAGGGTAGCTGCAGGTATGAGGTGCTAGGAACTATTTAATGAGTCACCTCTTCACATTGCCATTGTCATGATGAATAACAATCTTCAGCTGTTTTCAGCATTTTTGCGCCATTTTGCTGATGGTTCCAATCCCAGGAAGAGAGCGTCTCCTTGGCCTAACTTGTGTCACCTGCTCGTTTTAAGGGCGGTTTGAAAGGAAAGAGAATATTAGCTTTCGGCTTAATTAGCATAAAGAGGATCCTGTTCTAATCACTGAGTCAAGGTAGAGAAGAGAGTGGAGCATATGGAAAGGGAAAATGGACACAATGAAAAGCAATGAAGGAGATAAATCTGTTATCGCAAAAAAAAAAATGCCATAATAATTATTGATTGTTTCCCTATGAAACCATGCAGAAGAAACGGACCCAGGATGGACACCCGCCCACGTCAACATCACGGCATTGCCCATGCGAGATGTGACTGCGAGAGTAGCTGGAAAGATTCAATTTTTACGTTTTTTAAGCTGCTTCTACTAGAACTCTCTCCGTCCTCTTTTCTTTGTACCTAAACAGACTCCACGCTTTTGTAATTAATTTGACTTAATCGTGGACTCTCAGTGGTGATGGCGGAGAATAACACGTCATTATCTTCCTGTGAATGTCTTCGCCTATACTTACCATTCTCACACCCATCCCCGATCCTGCTGTGAATCAAGCTGAATGATCACCCAGTCTTCTGCCATGGGTCCTGCATACTCAGCCTTTAAGCTTTTCTGAAACAAGATGGGTCACCTTCACTGTGCTCCCAGAGGAGGCAGATTTCTATTTGCTCTTCATTCAGAATGGAAATGATTATTTATTTCTTTATTTATCTTTATTTATTTTTGAGAGACAGAGAGACACAGAGCCTGAGCAGGGGAGGGGCAGGGAGAGAGGGAGACACAGAATCCGAGGCCGGCTCCAGGCTGCAAGCTGTCAGCACAGAGCCCGGAATGGGGCTCGAACTCACCAAACGTGAGATCATGACCTGAGCGGAAGTCGGACGCTTAACCGACTGAGCCACCTAGGCGCCCCTATTTTTATTTTTTATTTTGAGAGAGAGAGAGAGTGTGCGAGCCAGGAGAGAGAGAGAGAGAGAGAGAGAGAGAGAATCCCAAAGAGGCTCCACGCCTAGCACAGAGGCCCATATAGGGCTCAATCCCATGACTGTGGAATCACGACCTGAGCTGAAATCAAGAGTCGTACCCTCAACCGACTAAGCCACCCAGGCGCCCCAGAAATGAATTTTTTTAAGGCAGAATCATATGGAACTAACTTGGGTTTCATCTCCGTCCTTCCTTCCTGTGAATATCCTTTCACACAAAGGCAATGACACAGTTTACCTAAAGTGTATTAAGGCATTTCAACTTGAAGATATGTTAGCATCTCAGCATCTCAGATTGCTGGAGAAGGGGCAGAAGCCGTAAGAGGGAGTATCCAGGGCAAGCTTGGTGAGCGGCCCTACCCGTAAGACCAGTCTCCAACCAAATCAGCCCATTGTGAGTTATAATAATAATAATAGTATCAGGTAGTATTTATATGTGCTGGACCTTGGGTCAAATGCTTTACATGCATGATCTCATTTAACTCTCTTATCCACTTTTACTGTAGGGTTATTTTTCTTACCTACCGACGCAGAAACTAGGGCTTAGAGGGTGAGGAAATGTATTCAAGGCCACACTTGTAGGAAGTATGAGAGTCTGGAATTCAGACCATGTGATCTGTTTCCAGGGCCCAGGCTGGAAATCACTGTCTTCTCAAGGGCGACACCCAATGCTGGAGGTGGAGACAGAACGGTGGGTTCTGCCTGAGGGTTTGGAGGGAAGGTGGAAGGCCTTGACAAAAACTGGGCAGGATACAGGAAATCCACTCAAGCCTCAGCGATAGGGCTCGGCCTGGAACCTCAACAGGAACCCATATGCCAAACAGTGTCAGTGCCTGACCACCTCACGCATGCCCAGGATGAACACCAGTGACCTATTATTACCCGATGGGTCATTCAGGCAGTGCTCATAAGCCAATGAGAGACATGCCTGGTGACATATTAGCAGTCGCCAAACCACCGGGGCCATGCTCAGTGTTGGGCGCTTAGCCTAGATAAATGGCCACCCAAGAGTTCCAGAACCAGAACTAGAACCTATGTACTTCCTCCCTACCCACAACAGCCCCACTCACAACCAGCACTGCATGTGCCCAGGCACTATATCCACCCAGGTTCCTGACCCATCCCCTGCTGGACCAGAACCCTGAGAACCAACACGTTCTCCTGCCCCCTTCTTTCTCCAGTGGACTGAACCCTGATTCTCGACCTAGCAGCCTTTTGTAACACTGTTCCATTCCAAATACATTCTCCCTGGGTTGAAAATGCTACTATCCATTGACGCTGGCTACTGCTACTCCTCAGAGATCTTATCACTATACCCTCAGTCCCCAAACTGGACCACTAGGCTCCTGAAGCCAGTCAGATTAAACCCAGTCTGATCAAGATGGCTGGCTACCTTCCTGAGGCAGGACCTCCCAAACGGTCACTCCCCGTTGTGTCCGTCTCTGTGGCCCCGGCTCAGTTGGAGTCAGCTTACCCCCCTTCTCTACCAGTCAGTGGGGAGGGATCCCACATGCTTGGGGACCAAGCTTCAACACATCATCCTCACACAGATCACAAAGTAGTTCGATTTTATTGACTGGCCCTGAGGGGCAGGTGGTGGTGAGCATCCACACCGACTGACAGCACTTACGTGCGACTCCAGTCACCAGGATGGGGCTGCTGTGAGCTGCTCAACTTCACACAAGCAGAGCTGGGGGTCACGGGACCTGCCACTCCCTCTCATGTCCCCTCCCATTTCTCAGCCATCTATGCTGGATGTTCTGTTATTGGGGACCTGCCTCTTACCTGTACCCCAGGTTTGGGCCACTGGCTTTTCTCATTTTGAAACTGCAACTCTTCTCTGCTCACTGTTTTGGGAAAAGAAGAGTTATGCAAGCCCTTTCTGTGGCTGTCCCTCTATGTTATCCCCACGCATGGGGGTGGGGGGACCTGCTTCGTTCGGACACTGGGCTGTTGAAGATGATGGCTTCGCACATTTGGAGCAACACGAACCACTCTGGAGAACCCGCACAAAGAACCTCAACCTGGCTGTTGGCCAATAGCTCTCAGAAGCTGGGATGAGAGGGGCAGTTTTTCCAGAGGTCGGAAACTACTCTCCTAGGAGTGGGCCTTAAGCTCAGGAATGAGAATGGATTTCAGGGGTCTGTTATCCATTATGCTTGGATAAAAATTTTTGAACATGAATTTCATTGAAAATAGAGTCCACAGCTTTGGTCAGATTCTCTCCCTTACCGCCACCCCCCCCCCCCCCAACCCCTTACTTACCAGTATTGTCCCTGGAGTATAGCCACACCTGCGTTCCTCTACCATCACTCTGGTCCAAACTCTCGGGACTGCTACACTAGCTTCCCAGTGACCTCCTGACCTCTGCATGCTCTCGTCTGCCCCCCATCATCAGGCTCAGTTGTGGCCAGAATGGTCTTTCAAAATGCGGATTCGGTGGGGACCTATTAACGTCCACCTTCACTCACGTACTAAAATATTTTGGCTGCCGCTTCTTAATTTTCTCCCCTTTGCTCTGCCCTCTAAGGATGTCCTGCCTTTGCCAGCCCAGTTGCCAGGACTGTTGCGATCTTAAGTCAAGATGAATGTATGGAGTCGTGGTGTATGGAAAGGTGGGAGAAAAGGTGAGGGCATGATACAGCAATGGCCCCGCAGGCTGCACACTGGGGAGGAGTCAGGGTGGGAGAAGGGAGGGGGAAGGAAGAGATGACAGGTTCCAGAGCTGCCCTAGAATTGGGGATGACGGAAGTGGTGGTTTTAAGAAACGCTGCTGGGGGCGCCTGGGTGGCTCAGTCGGTTAAGCGTCCGACTTCGGTTCAGGTCATGATCTCGCGGTCCGTGAGTTCGACCCCCGCATCGGGCTCTGTGCTGACTGCTCAGAGCCTGGAGCCTGCTTCAGATTCTGTGTCTCCCTCTCGCTGACCCTCCCCTGTTCATGCTCTGTCTCTCTCTGTCTCAAAAATAAATAAAACGTTAAAAAATTAAAAAAAAAAAAAAAAAAAGAAAAGAAACGCTGCTGTTGGGATGAGCACTGGGTGTTGTATGGAAACCAATTTGACAATAAATTTCATATTAAAAAAAAAAAAAGAAATGCTGCTGTTGTGTAATACATTATATCCTAGATTGGTTATTGTAGTGGGTTGAATAGTGTTCCCCCAAAAGCGTGTCCACCAGGAACCTCAGAATGTGACCTTCTTTGGAAACAGGGACCTTGCAGATCTGATTGGTTCAGTTAAAATGAGGTCATCCTGGGTAGAACTGGGCCCCTACAGCTAACGTTTGTGTCCTAAGAAAGCCATCTAAAGACACAGACAGATACGGACACACATGGAGAAGGTGGAGGCAGACACTGGATGATGCAGCTACGAGGCAAAAAAAAAACTCCAAGGGTTGCCAGAAGGACCAGAAACTAAAAGGCAAGGAAACACTCTTCCGTAGACCTTTTGGAGGAAGCGTGAATCTGCCAACACCCTGCTTTCAGACGTCTAGCCTCCAGAAGGGTGAATGTGTAAGTTGCAATTGCCACTCGGTTTGTAGTAATTTGTTAGAGCAGCTCCGTGGAGCTAAATCAGTTAAATTGCACCGCAGTAACAAAGAGACCCCGAAACCTCAGGGCCTTAAAAAGGGGGTCCTCTTTCTCACTCCTCCAAAATCTGATCTGTGCAGGTCACCACAGCCCTTTTCCACCTCGCTGTCCAGAATGACGATCTCCAAGTTCACGGTGGCAGGCGAAGTAAGGACCAAAACATCATCCCCGTGTGTTTAAGAACCAGAGCTGGAAAGGACTGACCTCATCACAGCCACACCCAGTCTCGTGGTCCCAACCACACTGCAAGGAAACCTGGAAAACAGGGAGGACCAAAGAGATATTGGAGGAGGTCTAATACTTTCTGTCAAGGGTCCCCTTCAAAAGGCCCCAGTGATGATAAGAATGCTCACTGACAGTGTTTGGCATTTGAATGCAAGACTATGGCAAGACTGAGTCCAAAGGTACCCAAAAAGTACTGGTTGGGTCATGATTCTCAGAACCCTTCATTATCCCTTTTTTCTCTTAGGAGAGAGAGAAAAGTCCTTCCAATGGTCTCTAAGATTGATCCTTTGTCATCTGGACCTTGCCCACCTCTTTGGTCTTAGATGCACTACTCTTTCCCCCATCGTTCCCCCTGTTCCATGGATCTTCTGCAGATTCCTCCAGGGCATCGTGCCGCATGATTGGAGGCTTTGCACATGCAGTACCCCATCCTTAACACCTTCTACTCCCTACGTTTCCTCTCAGACCTCAGCTCACACAACACTTGCTAAGGAAGTCTTACCTTAATGCCATCCCTTCTCAGTCTAAATTGTACCCTTCAGTCATTCTCACATGGTTACGTATACCTTTCCTTCTCATTTATCATAGTTTCTCATTATACGTGCATGTGATTATTTGCTTAGTGTTTCTCTATCTTTTGCTGCCGTTTCTTAGTAAATATTTGTTAAAAATAAATGGATGGATGGATGGATGGGTTCTGAAGAGAGCCTTGGATCCAAATAAAAGTGAATAGTTGCTTTAAAATATTCTAAAGTAGGACATGTTTATTATGATGCTCTTAGCTGTGAGTAAAAGAAATCGTTCAAATTGCCAAGACAGTAAGAAATATTTATTATCTTATATAACAAGAGACTCCTAGGTAGGGGGCCCCTTGGGTTGGTTAGGAATAGCTCAATGACGTCACCAGAGACCCACGTTCTTCCTATCTTTTGCCTCTTTGTCTTCAGCGTGTTGCCTTAGTTCCTCTTCATGGTCACAAGATGGCTGCTGCAGTTCTAGGTAGCAAGTAGAAGTGACCTCTTTCAGTATATGGATCTCTTCTTGTTATCAAGACAATCTTTCTTAGAAGCTTTCCTGCCAATTGACGTCCCTGCAGATTATTTCTCCCTTTCAACCAAGCATTGGCAAAGAGAAGGGAATTATCATGACCGGCCAAGATTAACCAGGATTTACTCCAAAATCAGGTATCAGAGAGATAGATGAATAGATGACGGAACAAAATCCAACTTCTGTGAGTAAGAAAGGGGGATGGCATATAAGGTGCATGTGATTACTCGATCAGTGTCTCTCTCTTTCGTTGCTATTTCTTAGAATTTGTTAAAAGTGAATGAGAGGTGGGGCGCCTGGATGCTTCAGCTGGTTAAGCGTCCGACTTCGGCTCAGGTCATGATCTCGCGGTTTGTGAGTTCGAGCCCCGCGTCGGGCTCTGTGCTGACGGCTCAGAGCCTGGAGCCTGCTTCAGATTCTGTGTCTCCCACTGTCTCTCTGCCCCTCCCTGCTTGTGCTTTGTCTCTCTCTGTCTATCAAAAATAAATAAATGTAAAAAAAATTTTTTCTAAATGAATGAGAAGTGTACAGGTAACTTGTGTACCATAAACAATCATATCTGCTACATACTGGCTGACAACCAGTGTGCTGAATGTCGTAAGCTCTCCACAGGTATATCCAGATTTTGATCTGAGTTGAATTTATTATACGAATACCCATCTGGGTATGTTAATAGGTGTCGGACAGAAATGCTGTATTGAGTTGATTGTACTGCTGTGGCATGGTACAGAAAATAGTTTCCCATGAATAGGAGGCAAGGGGATATCAAATATTCCCAAGATGTGTGCAGTGGAACACATGAAAACCTCTCCTCATGAGTAAATCAGAGTGAGCTCTCAGGACGTTGGAGACACAGTGCTAAAGAGAGACCATGTGGCTTATTTCATGCCTGTGGGTATAATACCAGACATTGGCTTTCAAAAGTGTCCCATGCCTTAGTAGCAATAAACACACAGAGTGCCCTGCTCTTGGCTTCTAAATGCTGTTCTCCAACAGAAGGGACCAATGACTGATTCTAGGGTTGTGTAGGTATGCAAGATGAGCCTGGAGCATCTTGGAGTTCCAGAAAGCAAGAAAGGCATCAACAGGCAAAAGGATGAGAGGATGTCACGGGGATGGAAGAGGACCTCTAATGTCCACCAACGTCCAATGGCTAAATCTAGCCAAATCTGAGCAACAGAATGAATAGGGTCGTATTGTATTGCAACCCTAAACCGAAAATAAGCAAAAAGAAGTCCTTGTTAATATAAATAAATGAATGAATGAAATAAGTCCATGGGGAGAAGGGGCAAATCATCCCCACGGAAGATCTCCCATTTATTTTTATTATTTTTAAAAAATTTTTTTTAACATTTATTTATTTTTGAGATAGAGAGAGAGACAGAGCATGAACGGGGGAGGAGCAGAGAGAGAGGGAGACACAGAATCAGAAGCAGGCTCCAGGCTCTGAGCCCTCAGCCCAGAGCCCGACGCGGGGCTCGAACTCACAGACCGCGAGATCGCGAGATCGTGACCTGAGCTGAAGTCGGACGCTCAACCGACTGAGCCACCCAGGCGCCCCAAGATCTCCCATTTAATATAAGTAGATATTAAAGGAGCTCGATGTTCTTGAGGATGCGCTGAACTTAGTGGCAGGTAGCCAAAGAACAGAGTTTGAGAAGGGGCGAAATGGGGACTTAAGAGTGGAGCCACGTGGCAAACACCACCTTACCCACATGATCAAGGTTAACTCCACCAAGGATCCTATTGATAGAACGCAGCCCTGATACGTTGTGATAGGAAGGGTGCCTCACCTTGGTGGTCTTCTCCCCCAAACCCACAACTCCAGTCTAATCATGGGGAGCACGTCAAACAAACCCACATTGAGAGAAACACTACAAAACACCTTCCCAGTCTTCCTCGAACGGTCAAGATCATGAAAAGGTAGAGAATTGAGACTCTGTCACGGACAGAGGGGGGCGGGGCGGGAAACAGTGAGGTCCAAACACAGTCTGGACTTAGTTAATGACAATGTGGCAGTGTTAATTTCTAAGTTTTGGCAAATATTAGACTGACTCTGTACATTATCTTTGCAGCTTTTCTGTAAACCTCAAATTAACCCCCAAATCGAAGTTTACATATATATATATGTAATTACATATTATATATGTATATATATATAATATATATACATATATTATATGTATATAATAATATATAATTACATATATATATATAATTACATATATATATAAAATATATTTATTTTTTTATATATATATATTTAAATATATATATTTAATATATATATAAATATATTAAATATATATATTTATATATATATATAATATATATAAAATATATATAAATAAATGTTATATATATAACATTTATTTATTTTTTGAGAGACATAGAGAGACAGAGCACAAGTCGGGGAGGGGCAGAGAGAGAAGGAGACACAGAATCTGAAGGAGGCTCCGGGCTCTGAACTGTCAGCACAGAGTCCCACGCGGTCTCGAACTCACAAACTGTGCGATCATGACCTGAGCCGAAGTCGGACGCTTAACCAACTGAGCCACCCAGGCGCCCCCGAAGTTCATATTTTTTAAAGTGCGGCTTATAAAATGAGGAGAGAGGGAGAAAGGAAAAGGAGGGAGGGAGGGACGGAGGGAGGGTGGGTCTCTCGGGATCATTTTAATCAAAGGTGCTGCTGCTGCTGGTGGAAAATAAAAGGATCCCATTGTCACTCCACCCAAAAATATCTGTGCCGCCGAGTGATACATTGCTCACTGTGCAGGGCTTAAGACGAGAAAAGATCTCACTAAAATGCAAATAGAAGTGACTGTTGAACTTGATTTTTCATCTTAGTTGGCAAGCCCTCTGGGATTCAGCACGGGGCAGGTGACTTTAGATATATGGAGGGAAGGGCCCGAATTTATTGGGCCTCCCAGGAGTCAGAGAGAGGAAGAGCCCCAGTTGGAAAGTCTATAAAGAGCCCGCACAAGAATTCTGGGGGCCAAAGGATGCCTACAGCAGTGACAGAAAAGGGGACACGCACCCGGAAAATAAGGAAAAGCATGTGCACATTTCCCACCGGCACATTTCCCCAGGGGCTGGTTGGTTCGGCAGATCGGCATGGACAAGCCAAGCCAGGGGTGCTGGGAGAGCAGGAGGCTGAGAAATCTCCCGGTTGGACCACATTCTGTTTACTTTACTCTGGAAAACGAGGAAACCCTTGTCCTCATTCTTTCAAACCCTAGAATCTAAATTAGACATAATGGTCTCAAAAAGACCAAATTTATGTAAAGCACTATTTCTTATTTCTTGCATGCTATATGGGATGCCTATAAAGCAGCACAGAATCAGGAAATCTAAGTTAGATTCACGATCGTTTCTAGGTGCATTTCACACGCTTTTTGTTGTATGTTCTCAGCAAGCCTTTGAGGGAGAATTACTATGTTTAACGACAAATAAATGGAGGCTTATAGGTACATGCAGGGATTTACCTAAGACTTTAGGTTAACAAAGGGGAGAGCCTGGGCTTGAATATTGGTCTGACTCCAAGCACGGGCTCTTACCCACTTATCCACGTGAGCTCCTGGTTTACTTATGTGGCCTTGAGCAAGTCATTTGGGTTCCTGGACCCCAGCTGCCTTGTATATTAACAAGCAGATTCGACCAGTGTTCTTAAACTTTGATGTTCATACGATTCAAGTGGGGATCTCGTTAAAGTATAGTTTCTGATTCAGTAGGTTGGGGGCAGGCCTGAAATTCTGCATCTCTAACAAGCTTTTGGGTGCTGTTTATACCACCGGTCTAAAAATTACATCTTCAGAAGTAAGGTCTTGGACTACATCGGTGCTTAGATGTGTGTGTGTACAAGTGACATCAGAGGGCTTTTTAAAAATATTCACGTTGAGATGAGTAGGTCTTGGGATGGATTCCCAGGTGCATTTTCAACAAGAATCTCAAAGACGGTCTTGCAGACCATCCTGGGACTACATTTTTAAAACACGCTGGGCTGCGAATCTATGAGGTCCTTTCTTCACTTCAGAATTTCTGAAGCGGTGTTCAATGCCAAGATGACACAGCCATCAAGAGCATGTGTTAAGAGATGCAGCGAGTAAGAGGTCACACAGACCTCCTCGCAGCTGAATTGCTTCTTCCTAGATCTTTTAGGGTAGAAGTCTGCAGACGCTAGACTAGAGAGGCAGGAGAGTGACTTCGGGGGCCTTTTAGGAGTTATTGGTAAAAAAGTGATGATGGATCTCCATGTCTGGTGTAAGTTAATAATTGGCTTTTTAAAAAATGTTTATTTACTTTTGAAAGAGAGAGAGAGAGAGAGAGAGGCAGAGTGTGAGCAAGGAAGGGACAGAGAGAGAGAGGGAGACACAGAATCGGAAGCAGGCTCCAGACTCCAAGCTGTTAGCATAGAACCCGATGCGGGGCTCGAACTCATGAACCGTGAGATCAGGACCTGAGCCAAAGTCGGACCCTCGACCAACTAAGCCACCTGGGTGCCCCAATATACATCTTTTTTAAAAGATGTTTTTATTCATTTTTGAGAGACAGAGACAGAGACAGAGAGAGAATGAGTGGGGGAGGAGCAGAGAGCGAGGGAGACGCAGAATCCGAAGCGGGCTCCAGGCTCCGAGCTGTCAGCACAGAGCCCGACGCGAGGCTCAAACTCACAGACTGTGAGATCATGACCTGGGCTGAAGTCGGACGCTTCACCGACTGAACCATCCAGGTGCCCCGATAATTCATTCACTCTTACTCTTTAATAGGAACCAGTCTTTCTTCAGGGGCTCACCGAGATGGGGGCATCCTTACCCTCATTAAATCTGAACTGGTGTGCAAGGAGAGGTGACAGGTGGAAGCAGACGAGGGGAGTGGGACAGAGGGTCCTCGCCCACAATGGGAGGCGGGTGGCCTGGAACACTGAGAACCGCTTTCCAGTGATGCAAGACGGAGCGCGAGTCAGCCCCTGCCCCGTAACCAGCTGTGGAGCGGGTTCGGCAGCCTGTGATTTTTAAAAATTAAATTTCTTTTCTTTCCTACTTAGAAGCTATTGTTTAGAGTTTAAAGCCTGGCTATTCCTACTCTGCAATCTGAGAGAAATTTGACGATTCAGGGGTCTTCCTGAGGCGTTTGGAGACAAACCAGCAGAGTCCTCAGAAAGCTGGTGTAAAGGTAGGAACCTAAGAGGACAAACCCTTTCCTCTATTTACAACTGGAAATCTCAGAGCACTTAGCCTCACTTCCCCCTCCCCCAACATCTGTCATTAGGGGCTGGGAAAACAATAACACATGTTATCTTTTATTGATTTCTGCAATGTGCCAGCCACTCTAGAATGCATGCGGAAAGTGCTGGTATCGAGCAGAATCAGCAAGGAGCCAAACGAGACCAATAAAGATCAGCTGTGTGCTTCCGAATTGACAACAGCAATCTTACGGACTGAATGGTTCCTCTTCTCGACTGTTGGAGCCTTAACCCCAGTGTGACGAAATTTGGAGGCTTGTCTTTGTAGGAGAAATTAAGGTTAGAGAAGGTCATAAGGGTGGGGCCCTCATCTAATAGGATTAGTGTCCTTATAAGAGACACAGCTCTCTTTCTCTTTCTGCATAGGCACAAAGAGGTCAGGTGAGCACAGTGAGAAACAGGTCCTCTGCAGCCCAAGAGGAGAGTCTTACCAGAAACTGATTGTGCTGGCACCCTGATCTTGGATTTCCAGCCTCCAGGACTATGAGAAAATAGATTTCTATTCTTTAAGCCACCCAGTCTCTGGTATTTTGCTATGATAGCCCCACCAGAATAAGACCAGGAACAATACCTGTGAAATTCTTTGGACTTCCCAAAGTCTACCTTCAACTAAATTATATTCCTTCCTTACAGCCTGAAAAAGGTACTGTTATTCTTCTAGTAGACAAGAAGAAACTGAGGCCCAGAGAAATCAAACGACCTGCCCATGATCACGATAAATAGGAGGCAGAACTGGGACAGGAACCCAGGCCCTCTGGCTCCCAGGGTCTAGTCTTCTGAGTTCTTCCCGCATGCAGTGGAAGAGCTGGAAGAAGCGGTGAAAACATGCAGGGAGCTTGCTCGAGTGCCAGACCTTAGCTTGGTCTGCGAGTGGCTCTCACTTTTTAGAACAGTAAAATCAATTGTGCCGTTCATTCATTCAACCGACGTTTATTATGGCCCTTCTCTGTGCAAGGCACTGTATGAAAACTTAAAGATATAAAAAACTATGGCCACTGCCTTGAGGTTAGAGCCTAAACCAAACGCTTACGTCCAAGGCAGGATGTGGTCATGTGAAATAAGCAACCCATACTTAGAGCTGCAGGAGTGCCCGGCGAGGACACATCATGGCCGGCTAGGCTGAGGGGGGCGGGAAATTGTGAAGGGCGGAAATTATTTCGGTGGCAGAAAAGGCTGGTGGATGATGTCCAAAACGAGGCACAGTAAGCCCTCGCATCCCTGCATGCCCTTTGGCAATGTGATTTTTTTCACTCCTCTTGTTATAGACTAAATTGTGCGCCTCCAAAGTTTGTATGTTGAAACCCCAGGCCCCAGTGTGACCGTATTTGGAGGTGGGGCTTTAAAGGAGGTTATTGAGGTTAAATGAGGACAATAAGGGTGGGGCTCTAATCCAATGGAAGTGCTCTTTATAAGAAGAGGAAGAGACGCAGAAGATCCTCTCTCTATCTCTCCCTCAAAGACCACGTAAGCACACAGCAAGAAGGCAGCAAACTACAAGACAAGATATCTCACCAGAAACCAACCTTGATGGTACGTTGGTCTGGGATTTCTAGCCCCCAGAACTTTGAGAGAATCTATTATCTAAGCCACTAAGTCTATGGTATCTTGTTAATGGCAGCCCAAGGTGATTACTACACCTCTCATCAAGAGGTCGTCTACTGCTCCTTCAATCTGAGGTCGCTCTGTGACCTGTTGTGAACGCAGAAAAAGTGACATTGTGCTAAATCCAAGGCTAGCCCTTAAGAGATATTGCAATTTCTGTTTTCACCCTCTTGTTGGACTCTTGAGCTACTGCTGGAAAATCCATGTTGAGGGAACCCCCTCAGTCTGAAATATGACAAGGGGGAAAGGCCCATGAAGATGAAAACACTAGAGGAGAGAGATGCCAGAGGGTTCCAGCCATCCCTGCTGAACATCCACACATGTGAGTGAGGTCGGACAACACTGGTGAGTCAGAGATGAACCATTCAGCGAAAGCCTGACCAGCTAACCCACAGAATCATGAACAAATGGTTGCTTTAAGCCATTACGATTGAGATGGTTTGTAGTGCAAGACCAGATAACTTATCCAGATGGAACAAGAGAAAGGTATTTGGAGCAGAGAGAATGGTTTGAACAATGGTGTCACGGTAAAAAACTACAATATGAATTTGGGCGAGGAATTCAGGTCTCATTAGTAAAGCCCTTAGGACGATCTTAGGGGAAAATGAGAAAATAAGGCTAGCGAGGTACACTGGAGTTGAATTGTGGAGAGCTTTCATTGTAATAATTTTTTATTGGGCACTTACCTAGCTTACTCAGCTGAACCCCTTTCATGGATTAACTACTCAACTCTCACATAAATCTATGTTAAGTTTATACTATTACAATCCTCCACTTTATGGATAAGGAAACTTAGTCTCAGAGGTTAAGTTACAAAGAAAGAAAGAAAGAAAGAAAGAAAGAAAGAAAGAAAGAAAGAAAGAAAGAAAGAAAGAAAGAAAGAAAGAAAGAAAGAAAGAAAGAAAGAAATCACATAGTGGTGAGAAGAGAATTTGAACACAGGTGGTCTAATTCCAGAAGCTGTGACCATAACCTCCAAAGAAGATTGCCTAAGCCAAGGAATTTGGACCTTAGTGATAAACATGGAAGTATTTTAAGCTGGGGTAGCACGATTGAAGCTGGCAACGGTGGGTAGAATCTGGGAGCTGAGAGAATGGCTAGGGTACCATTGGAGTAGTACAGTCATAAAGTGAGAAGGGTCTGAATTAGGAAAAGAGGGGGAAATGGGAGAATAAGAGGGATTTGGGGCGGAAACACTATAAACAGCACCCAGGGAATGGCTAGATATGGATACATAAAGGGAAGGGGAGGAGTCAGAACTTAGTCCCATCTTTCTGGCTTCGTTCCAAGGGTGGTCATTCCTCAGAAACACTTGGGGAGTGCAAGGGGAGGAGGTGCTTTGGGGTGGCACAGGATAAGTCAGCATTAGACTTGTTAGGTGGAGGCGACGAGGGACTATCAAGTGGAAGGGTCTGCCGGGCATTTGGAGATGTGTGAGTAGGAGCCGGGGACAGAGGTCAAGGTCACGTGTAGACAACAGGTTTGGAATTCATTCAGAACTGAGGCGCCACACATCTAGGACATGTCAGTTAGGGGTCCTGGGTTGTAAGCAAAAGAAACCAAATCTGGCTAGATGTGGGAAAACCTAGAAGAAATGAAGAGTCTACTGTGCACCTCTCCTCAGAAAGGGCAGGAGTCATGGAGGTTCCGGGTGCCCAGGTGGGAAGAATTCACGAACAGTCTGGTCAAGCTGAGATGAATCAGCTCCAACTACTTGCCCGACTCCTCAGGATTCAAAGTCCTGGGGGGGATCCTGTTGGCTTGGTCATATACCCACCTCTTGGCTAAAGGAGGTGAGGACACCTTGTCTTCCATTCCCAACAATGTGGCACATAACGCAGGAGTGGTGATCTTCCAAAGGAAACCAGACCCGGCTATCAAAAGACAGGAGGGAGGAGATCCTGAGTGGCCACACCAGTCGATGTTCGGTCCATGGAGAGAGTGTGCAGAGGACAGAGGTGACAGCAGCTGGCAACGCAACACGAAAGGGAGGAGGCGGGGGATCTGATGAGGGAAAGATAAAGGCCGGCCAAGAAAATGGAAGAGAGAGGTTAGGCTAAGGCATTTCGAAAAGGGGCAAAACACCAGAGTTAAATGCTGCCAAGAGATCAAGGGTGATAAAGGACGGTGAAAAACGGATGGGGCTGCCACCATTGGAACTTACTGGTAACCTTCTCAAGAAGGGCAGGGGGTGGTGGTGAGAGAGAGGCAGAGGACGCAGTGATGCGGGAAAGAAGGGAGGTCAGAGGGGCGGGGGCAGGAAAAAGACATATGTTGGTGATTGAAGGGGTCAGTATCACAGTGATCCTCAGCACCGAGAGCTTTCCATCCTATTTGGCCAAACACGAGTACAAAATAATTCTCAGCCCAGCACTTAGTAATGTCTTTTCTCCGAGGCTCTTGTGAAAAGGAGTGACGACAATGGGAAGGTGTGAATTGATGCTCTGGTTTAATCTGTTTCAGAAGTTACAGAAAAAGAAAATTGGATTTATTTAAAAGCCAACGAGAAAGGGAAATAAAAAGACAAATGCCTTTTGTAAGCTTAAAAAAAAAAAAAAAAATCACACCCGATGCGACAACCCCAGAAAACTAATCGTCTAAGTGAACTGTTATAACCAGTCTCCTTTCCCCTGGTTAAAACAATCTCATGTAACAACATTTGCATCCATGATGTTATGTAACAAGTGGCTTAATGTGTTTTTAAGCAGGGGTTAGATAGGAGAGGAGCAACTATTATTATCTTACTATTGTGACATGGGTCACTCTTCCAGACAAAACACCACCACCCATTGGAAGGTAGGGATGGTTTTTACTTAAAGACAAGGTCATACTGTTTGGGTGTGTGTGGGGGGGGGGGAACGGTGGGGGTGGGGCAGGGGGATTTTCGTCTTCTTCCAAAGCACTCAACACTGGATCTCTTCCAAGAGAGGAAACGAGACTAAATAGATCATTTGTTTTATTCTGTTTGGGCATTTCGTGCGTTTCTCTCAACTGCAGCTTATGGACACAAAGCCAAACTCAGAGACTGGCTGCAGCTGGCTAAATTCCAGGTCACTTTTGAAAATTTTTTTTAAGGAATAAACAATTTGAAGCTCTATCTGAGGATTAAGGCAAGCCACACAACTGAAGGACAAAATGAAATTCTGCTGTGAGTGTGAATCACAAAGGAAGAGGAAGGTAGGAGCATTGAACAATTTGGGTTTCTCAAATAAGACCGATGAAGAGACGGGAGGAAAATGCACGCTGAGAGCACACATCTGTGAGAGATACATTTCAAAGAGGATCCCATGTGAGAAGAACGGTCGTTCATGGGCACCAACTGCCCGAGGAAGGAACACGGCTTCTTTGGGGCAGCTCCCGAGTGACGGATGTCAAATTGCCTCGTCGCTTGAATGTCATGGACAGCTTAGGAGGTTGCTTCTGTATCCTCTTGCTGGCATGAGGAGGGCCAGCCAACACCAGCCATGCACATTCTGTAACAAGCATAGTTGGTATTCCCCACATATCCTACTGGAAGAATGGGTCTTTGTCTTGAATCGCTTCCCTTTGGGAGACACTCATTGGCAGTCCCATCCAATGTCCAAGGAAAAGAGAAAGGCACATTCGTGGTTGGGCTTACTTTAGCAGATTAGTTAACACCGCATCCTGTCTGATTTCAGAACTGACAAGTCATGTACGCTATTGCTCAAAATGTTCCTTTGACGGTACTGGGTAGAACAGGGAAGTGAGTGGCAGTCATTAAAATGTAAACAAAAGAGGTAAGTCCCCAAGATTTCGGTCTTTTATAGCTGAAGAATTCGGACCCTAATGATTAAAAATAAATCATTTCCCCTCCCTCAAAAATGTTGGCTCCGCTAAAACCAGAGACCGAAACCCTTCAAAAGAGTCTCTGTGCATTCTTTCAAAAACTGAAGAGTAACTTTACTAAACATTTTCAATGGCAAAAATGGAACCGAAGTGTTTCAGATCTAAGTCAACCTATCAGTGTGAACCTTCAGATTGTGATACTAGACGATAGATTTGCAAAAGGTTCCTATTGGGGAAAACGGGATAAAGTATACAAGGGACCTCTCTGTATTATTTCTAACAGCTGCACGAGGACCTACAATTATCTCCATAAGAATTTTCAGTTAAAAAAGTGATTGAGACAGAAATGGATGTAGGGAATCAAGCAGGCTTTCAGAAGTTGGCTCTACCCACGCTTCTTGGTTCTAACTTACTTCTCCATTCGCTAGGCTCCTGAATGACTCCCTTCCATCTGGAAGAGGCTGGTCCCCAGTTTCTCAAATACACCAAGCTCATTCCCACCTCCGGGTTTTTCTTCTCTAGCTTCCTGGCTTCATGTCATTCTTCCCAGGTCCGGCTGGCCCTCCCAGGCTAGAGTTAAGCCCTAACACTGTTCCCCGGGCAGTACTTACCATGTCTGTAGTCACTTGGCCCTGTTCACCCACCAGTCAACAAACATTTATTGAGCAACTACTATATGGGTAGTGTTGGCTCGAGGCACTAGGGACGGGGTGAGTTGAAAACCATGTGAACTGGTTTCTCTTCCCTGCTTTCTGGAAGCATATTTTCTAATGAGGAAGAGTAGAAGACAAGTAGCCAAGAAAAAAAAAATGTTAAAAAAAAAACCCCAAATGATGATGAGTTCTATGAAGAAAGTTAATAAATTGGAGAAGAGAGGGAGTGACTTTAAGTCAAGCGGTCAGGGAAGGTTTCCTTGAGAAAGAAGGTGACACTTGAGTGGTGCCCTGAAGTATAAGGAGGCAGTGATGAGAAGATCATGGGGGTAGGGGGAGCATTTTAGGCAGAGAGGACAAGGAAAAAGCATTTATATCCTGCCCTGTAATTAAATATGAATATTAGGCATGACTGTAAAATAATGAAACAGGTTTTCTTTCGGTGGACTGTGTTTCCTTTTTAAGAGCCAACCTTCCCTAGCATATTTCTCTATAAGAGAGGCTGTGAATACCCTTAGGCTGGCCCAGATTTCACACTTTTGAAAGTGACTCCTTCACCCCGACAGGCACACCCCGTCTAGCATGGCCGCCCACACACCAAGTGTAGATCATCCAAGTTGCTCTCATCAGTAGACGCAACCTCATTTCACGGCCGTGTCTTAGATTTGCCACATTTCCTTCTCACAGTTGGGGCCGTGGGCCTGCTGGCACGGGTTCTGCACCGAGGGCAACAGGACTTATGTCATTAGAGTTGTGTCCCCACAAACCCGAGCTGGCGCAAAGGAGGACTGCAAGCCAGGTAACGCAGCTGGGAGCCTGAGGGTGCTACGTCTCCGGGCCTCTGGGGTCTGCGCCTCTGTCGCGCACAAGGTCCCAGCAGTTTTAGTTAGCGATTGGGAAGGGCCGGATTCCCAGGACTCTGCAGGTACCTCGCGCTGTCACCGCAGCCACGACTCCAGATTTCCGGATTCCCTTGTCTGCCATCTGCCTCCGGCGACCGGCCCACCTAGGAGAAGTCGGCTGTGGGGCACCCTGCGAAGCGCCTCGCGGGGTCATCTGCCCCTCCCCGGCCGAGACCTGGCACCGTTACCCCCATCACCCCGCCCGGTGGGCACTGTCCCGGGGCACACCCCCCCCCCCCCGCGCCCCGTCTCCTCCCGGGGGTGGGGGGGAGGGGTGCAGCCAACACGACTTGCCAGCATCCCCGGGACGCGCCGCGAGCCCTAGGGTCCCTCCCTCTCCGCGCGCACACATACACACACACACAACACACACACACGCACACACACCCGGACCCCGGCGACCCACGTGCAGCTCGGCCCGGGGCTGGCGCCGCACCTCGGGCTCGGCGCGGCCTCCGGCGCGTTCCGGGCGCAGCCCCGCGACGTGGAGCCCTGGGGGGCGGCCTCCGCGCGGCCGCGGCCGGAGTGGGGGCGTCCCGGCGTGCGGGCGCGGGGACGCTGCGGCCCGCTGGCACACAAAGGAGGCGGCGGGAAGGCGGGGCGGGGCGGGCCGGGGGCGGGGGCGGCAGGAAGGGGCGGGTGCGGGGCGGGCGGCGATAAAGCCCCCGCCGCCGCGACCGCCCAGCTCGCGCTGTGGGGCTGCCGGGCCGGCCGGGCTGCGCTGCGAGGGCAGGAGGCGCCGCCGCCTCTCCGCTTCCCGGACCTGCCTCGCCGCCGCCGCCGCCGCCGCCGCCGCCGCAGCCGCCGCCGCGGCTCTCCGTCCTCCGACTCTCCGCCCCGCCGCCACCCGGCTCCGGCTCCGGCTCGGGCCGCGCCGCCCTCGGCCGCCGCCACCTGGGGATCCCGAGCGAGGGGCGGTGAGTACGGGCTGCGGGCGCCCGGGGGCGGGAGGGGCGCGGCCGGCGGGGGTCCCTCCTCCCCTCTCCCCACCCCCCTGCGCCGGCCACGGTGCCGGAGCCCCGCGCGCCGCCCGGCTCCGCGACCTTGCGCCCGGCCCGGGGGGCGTGCGGGGCGAGCGGGGCGAGCGGGGCCCCGGGGCGGCGACGTCGAGGCGGAGGAACTTTCTCAGCCCGCGAGGCTGCGTGCGCGCCCGGCTCCGCGCCCGGCCCGCGGGGAGCCCGAGGACGACCCGGGCCGGGCGAGGAGGGGCCGCGACGGCCGTGGCGTCCAGGTGCGCCCACAGCCGGGGAGCCCCGGGGTCCGCGTGGTTTCCGCCGGCGCATCCTCGCTGGCGCCGGTGACCCTGAACCTGAGGTACCCAGGTACGAGGCAGGCGTCCCCCCACCCCGTGCTTGGCGTGTGCGCTGCCCGATGGGGAAAAGACAACCCGACTCTTGTGTTTACCGCTGGCCGAGCCGGGTGGGGGCCACCAGCGGTTTGGGGCAGAGCCTTTAAATTGGCCTCTGACAATCAACTCAGCCCCATGGAGCAGATTTTTGCCATTTTCACCATCTGTAGAAATGGGAATCGAGGCAGCGATCAGTGGCTACAGGTAAGGTGAAAGTACTCGGGAATTCTGGGCGGAATTAGGTATTTAATTTGCCTCCCAACTGAGCGGGGATGGAGGGTTTCTATTACATAAGATAGCACTCCACCTTCAGGTATTATGGGAGACGCTATTGAAGGTTTTAGTGTTTTAATGAACGAAAAATAATCTTCGTGTGTGTCTCTTGAGAAATCGCAAACGCTGCCGTGTCTTGCTTTGGCCACTTTGCAGAGACCGCGCTTATATTTAGCACCAGCATAAAAAGGTGTTTGAAGGTTTGACGTCCGCTTTCAAGCCGGGAAGCAGTTGACTTTTCTGAACTGTTCAGGAATAATTTACGTGGTAATTTTGTACTTTAGAGATTTTCTATCCAAAGTTGAACAGAGATAACTGGAAGAAATGTAAGCATTGCTAATTTGTATATCTAAAGCACAGTTCAAACATTGAAGATATTTTCAATGCTGTCTGCATATCTAAATCAGTAATTATTGCTGTTTGCAAGTATTTCGGCAAAAATTTTCTTCAGCTATGCAAATGAAGGTGTTAACCCAAAGAATCTAGGGATCCTTTCAACTCTCAAATTTTGATTCTGTATTAAAATGACGCTTGAAAATACTGTACTATGGGGGGCAATTACTGAAGGTCATAAAGATGTCCTCCATATTTTATTTTATTCTGAACAAAAGTGAATTTAAGCAGAAAATCTCCGCCTCCTATGAACTTCACATGTTAGTGTTATTTTAAACGGGCAAAAATGACTCTGTCTCCAAAGGACATTAGTTTTTAAGTTCCGCACATGGGTGATTAACTACCAGTCAGAGATTGAGGTGTTAGAGTTGGACATGAGCCACGTCCTACCTACCCCTCCATGTGGCCATCTTCTGCCAACCAGTCCTTCTCCTTCGGCTTGGGGGCCCTTGGCTGGGCTTTTTCTGTCCCTCGGGTCCCAAAGTCCATGGAGGGCGTGCTCTCTAGTCCCACTTCTGTGACCATCTTAAATGAGGTTACCTCCATGCACTCTAGTGACTGAGTCCCCTGACTACATCCAAGTCTTGCCCTCGCTCAGAGATCCTCATCTTCTGAAATCAGGAACCTCAATTGTCTGAATGTCTCAGCCACAAGCTCCTGCCTTCCACGTGGCCAACTGGTGCTCCCACTGCAACTCTTCCTCAACACAAGAGATTTCTTCCCCTCCCTCCTTCCCGTGTGACAGGTGACATCGCGGCCGGCTCTACCAGGAAAGTAGGGGCCACTGAGCTGAAGTCTTTCCATGTCCTACCCCATTTCCCTCCTGCAGACCTTTCCGAATTTACCCCCTCACCCGAGAAACCTTCTGAAGCATCTACTGTGTCCAGGTGCTTTGCTTGGTCCTGATGTGGCAAATATAGCGGGTCCCTGGCATCTGTCTTGGAATGGCCATTCTTGTGGGAGGAAATAGACAAAAAGCAAACGTAATCCTGCTTTGATAAAATAAATAGGACAGAATCATAGGAGCTGGGGCAGGGAACTTAGGGAAAATTAGAGGGAAGGCCTCTCTTTGGCATGCCAAGTGGCACTGCCTAGCATCTCCCTGTGAACTCTTACTGAACGGTATTTTTAGAATGCCATAGCCCTGCTCCTCCCTGCACCCCCACCTTGTCCCCAGTGACCACTGTGTCTCCCCAGGCTTCTTAAGCAAGTTAACACTTCTCCAGTCGCTGCCTTCTTCTTCTCCGCTCCCTGCAAGCTGGCCAGAGGCCCCCCAGAGTAGGAGAAGACCCCGCGATTCCTGAATGGTGATCCTGCAGATTCTCTCTCAGTCTCCGTGCACCATTGGATGCGGAACTTTCCTACCTTCCTGATACCTTTTTCCCCCCCTCCCTAATTGCCCTGTCCCCTTGGTTTTCCCTCTGCCTCCCTTGCCTCTCCAGTACCTCCTGAGGTTACCCAGGGCTCTGCCCTGACCCCCGTTCTGCTCTACGTAGAGTCATTGGATGAACCACATTCCCCACAACTTCAACTATCTCCAGTACAAAGTGAGTCCCAGATCGGTGTCTCCAGCTAGTTGCCTACAGTCTGGTGGCTTATCTGTGCCCTGTAGGCAAAACAAAACAAAACAAAACAACCCACCATGTGTCTAAGACTGGTTGATTTAAGTTATCACCATATCACCATTCACCCCTTACCCATTTCATCGTTGGCCAAAATTTGTCACTCTTTTTTTTTTTTTTTTTTTTTTTTTGGTGGTGGTGGCTCGGGCAGTCACTAGGGTATTAAAGCAGGAACCTCCTGGTAATGCCAGACTCCTCCAGCACCACACCCCCCCCCACCCCATGCAGTCACCAGGTCCTATTGTTTCTCCACGTGGTGAGAAGTTCCACAGACCTCCACTCTAGTCACGGTGGCCCCGCCCTGCTTCAGGGTCCAGAACCAGCAAAATGGTAGCCAGTGTGCCATTTCCAGGGGGCAGATGTGTTGTTGGCCTGAACGAAGTGTACAAAAATTGGGTTCGTATCAGAAATGTTAAAATGTCGCCTGGATTTATAGCTTCTCTAAAAAAAATCAGAAGACCCGGAAGGAACATGAGGCCTACAGTCCCACGTGGCAACCCATGGCGGGCATGGAGTTTCCATTGCCCAACTACGCTGGAGGTGGCTTCCTTCCTGGTTTCTTCTGGACCTGTGGTTCTCATTTACAGGAGCTTCCTGGTTCCTGTGGGCTTTGGAGTTAGCACCCCGAGGCTGGGAGACCATCGACAGCCTGTGAATCCCTGGTGCCTAACTATATGGCACCCTGCCACGTCTCTTATACCTAGTTTTGCACCCCTTTCAGCCATCTCCCACATGTGCTGGGATGACTTTCATCCAGTGCCCAAGTCCGAATCTGCTCGTGTCCCTCCTTTTTTTTTTTTTTTTTTTTTTTTTAGATGTTTATTTTTGAGAGGGAGAGAGATAGAGCGCCAGCAGGGGAGAGGCAGAGAGAGAGGGAGACACAGACTCCGAAGCAGGCTCCGGGCTCTGAGCTGTCGGCACAGAGCCCAACACAGGGCTCGAACTCACAAGACCATGAGATCATGACCTCAGCGGAAGTCAGATGCTTAAGGGACTGAGCCACCCAGGCACCCCTGCTTGTGTCCCTCCTGATGAAAACTCTGCCTCCCTCTTGCCTTTGGGGCAAACCCTGACTCTGGAGGAGCAGCTCCATTGTGTCGCAGGTTAGCTGTCTCAAACTGGAAGGTAAACTACCGTCTTTATAAGGTGTCGTGCCTCAGTGTCTCAAAAAACGCTCGTGAGCCTCTGTAGGGAGGGTGGTGAATCGTAGTGTTGCCTCACCTGGGTCGAGATGCAGCCTCCGCTGTCTGTAAACCGTGTCCACAGACCTCACCACCCTCCTCCTTCCTCACAACTGCCTTGGGAGTGGACGGGACAGGGTGGATGGATTCTGCAGTCTCCCTACTCTCCTGGGACCCTTCAGCCCTTGGAAGGTGGCGGCCCCATTTCACACATGGCGTCCGGAGTCCGGCCTTGTGCTCCCGGGCTCGCTCTTGGGACAGTCGTGCCGCAGAGCTCCTCAGCACTCAGCCAGAGAACTGGCCACAGCGCTCTGCCACTCTTGCCAGCAACCCCTCAGATTGCTGGCCCTTCGTGATGACATGGGAGAGTCTGAGTTTTCTTCGTCTTCTTCCCACCTCCCTGCCCTGCCTTTCCAAAGCCTTCTGCTCTTGCAGAACTGACCTCCTGCAGACTCTTCACCCCACGGGGCTGCCCAGGCCCCCTTGCTCCTACTGGACCTCTGCCTAGAATTCTCTCTCCACCTTCTGCGTTCACTGGTTCGCTGTCTGGCTAACTCCCCCCTTTTTAAGACTCAGGTCCATGGTCCCCTGTTCCAGAAAAGTCTGTCCTGAAAATCACTATCCCCAGCCCTCTATGGCATGTGTGGAGTGTGCATACACATGTAAACCCTGCCCCATGGAGGCCTCTATGATGGCAGTAACTGTGTCATACCTACAGAGTTTACCCACTAGACTCTAAGTGCAATGAAGGCCTCCTGTATTTTAGCTTCATTTGCACCAGCCAGTGGTGCATGACCCAGAGGCACTTAATGGATATCTGAACTGAACCATACTTCTATTTTCCTTAAGTTTACTACACGCTTTATGAACTAGTGCTCGTGTTTTGGGCTTGAAGGGGACCTCTCCCCTCCCCTCCACCCCCAGACCTCCACTCTTGTCCTGGTACTTCTGCATTAAATATATTTCTTCACGTTAAAAAAAAAAAGGGGGGGGAGGGGTGCCCGGGTGGCTCAGTCAGTTAGGTGTCCGACTCGGGCTCAGGTCATGATCTCGTGGTTTGTGGGTTCAAGCCCCGCATCAGGTTCTGTGCTGGGAGCTCAGAGCCTGGCGCCTGCTTCGGATTCTGGGTCTCCTTCTCTCTCCAGCCTCCCCCCACCTGTGCTCTGTCTCTCAAAAATACATAAATGTAAAAAAGCAAAAATTAAAAACAAGAAAATCTTTGATTCCTCGTGACTTTTGAGATAGAACATTACTTAGAAGAAAAGCGAAAATCTAACCCAGAAGTACTTCCGTCTCTACGTTTGCTTCAGCTATCCTCATCTGAACCTCTTTTGGCTTGGTTCAGCCTTCCTTGAGGTCCACTGGCTGGGCTGTACTCCCTGTTTTGTGGTTTGTACAAGGTAGGAGAGAATGCATTCTGGTTTATTTCCGTTAACTTTTCGGTGGCGGTAATGCCCTCTTGCTGATGTTCCCCCCCACCCCCTTGGTAGTTTTTTTGGCTAATGTCTTCAGTCAAGTTTGATGAGAAGAGTTGGGAGAGAGTCTGGGCTGTGCTGCCAGGGGTTTGTATAGTTAGTCATCCAGGACTGAATTTTTTTGTCTATACAATGGGTGTGATGAAATTATGATCTCAAAGATGTCATTAAAAAAAATGTAACTTCTTGACTTATTTTTCTTTTTGACCCAGATTTCTTCTAAATATATCAGATCTAGGTGAATTTTTTTTTTTTTTAATTTTTTTTTTTTCAACGTTTTTTTTTTTTATTTTTTTTATTTTTGGGACAGAGAGAGACAGAGCATGAACGGGGGAGGGGCAGAGAGAGGGAGGGAGACACAGAATCGGAAACAGGCTCCAGGCTCCGAGCCATCAGCCCAGAGCCTGACGAGGGGCTCGAACTCGCGGACCGGACCGCGAGATCGTGACCTGGCTGAAGTCGGACGCTTAACCGACTGCGCCACCCAGGCGCCCCTAGGTGAATTTTTTTAAATGCATTGTTTTGTGTTCATCTACATGAAATTCTTATCCCTCTCTCCTAAGTCTCTGAAATCATTCAACTTGGCTCCTTTGTACTCAGAAATGGCATTGAGGGCCAGCGTGAAGATCGAGTTGGTCTTTGCACTTAAAGGCATTTATAAAAATGTTAAATACATTGGGTCCCCTATACTTGATCTTTCTTGTAAACCATTTCTCCACCCATGAATATGCCTGTCTTCTCTTCCCAGAAACATCTTTCCTCATGAGTAGATTGCATGTCTGATCTGCAAATCAGCATTGGGTTAAAAAAAATAATAATAAAACACCTTTAGGTGTGGAGTGGATTCAAATGCAATAAACTACATCTTTAGGTGATTTCTTATGTATAAGTTCACAATTTAAGAACACTGAAAGAGCAGTATTTTGTTTCTCTTTTGAGAAATGCTGCCTTCCACTCAACGGGGCAAGTCTATTTACATAGTCAATGATTCTTCCCTTGTTCTGCTCTTGGGTTTCTAGGTCTGGATGTAAGCCCAGGGCAGAGAGGTTGGTGTTCCTTCTGGGACTCTTTATTGTGCATGGGGATGTACACCCAGCCGAAGCAATCCTCTGTTTGCAGCTTCCGTTCTGCATTTTGACAAACGTGTCCCTGTCTCATCCTTGAATTCCTTCAAAGGTTGGGGTGGACGCCCTAGTTCAAGATCAGCGCAGGAACACCTCATGCTCTTGCTTCAATTTGACCTCAGACTTTGCCCTTTGCTTCAGAAGGGATAATTTGAGAATTGGAATCCACTGTGCCTTTCTATTTTTATTAGTTAATTCGTGGGAGAAAGATAATGTGGAGGAGGTTTTGCTGTAACAGGGGAAAACCAAAATCCCATGAAAAGGCAGAAAGGATTTCTTGTAGTGACTGCAAATCTTGGTAAATGTACTTTGTTTTGTTTTTGTAATGCCCTCCCCCCATCGCTGCAGCCAGAACTCTGGTAACCTGGGGAATTTCTCTTAAGAGCATACCAAAAATAGCACCAGCACTTTCTCCCCACACTTTCCCTTTCTACTTAGTGCCAGCTAATATAGCTACAGAAAAAATAACCACTTGTTTTCACCCAAGTTTTTAGGGACCAAATCTTGAAAGTGGGTGTGGTATGTGAGAGAATTTAACACCAAATACGAAGCCCACTTGAAAACAACCAAGGTGACCGCAAATGAAAATAGATTTCTCTTTCTTTGTTTTGAGAAAATGCTATATAAATAATGGCAGTGTTTGCTTCCACTATATTTATTCTTCATTCTTGAAATAAGGACTCCACTTAGGACAGAAACTATTTTGAGGATTTGATCACTGTTGGGATTATATGAGCTATTACTACGGCATTGTCTTTCGGTTACAAATGCAGAAATCCCTATCAGAATAAGTGATGCAGGGGTGCCTCGGTGGCTCAGTAGGTTAGGCGTCTGACCCTTGACTTTGGCTCAGATCATGGTCTCGCGGTCCATGAGTTGGAGCCCTGAGTCGGGCTCTGTGCTGACAGCTCGGAGCGTGGAGCCTGCTTCGGATTCTGTCTGTCTTTGTCTCTCTCTCTGTCTCTCTGTCTCTCTCTCTCCCCCATTCCCCCAGCTCGTGCTCTCTCTCTCTCTCTCTCTCTCTCAAAAATAAATAAACATTAAAAAAAATAAATAGATGATGCAAAGACATGGCATGCAAGGGGGGAACCTATTGGCTTACATTGCTGATCCTGAATTGGCAGGGGTGTCTCTGGCCCTGGACTGAAACCAGAGACTCGGGGCTTTAGAGCTCTCTTCTCTCCCTCCGTGTCTCTTTGCAAGCGGTCTTCATCCTCTCCAAAAGCAAAAGTGCAGGTAGCTTCAGGCTTACCTCCCAACAGCCTCAATGACCAAGAGGAAAGAGGGGCTTCCTGCCAGGCCAGTTGGAAAAATCCTAGGGAGGTACTCTGATTGGCTCAGTTTGGGTCATGTGCCTTTCTCTGGACCAATGGCTGTGGTGAGGGGAATGGGATACTCTGATAGGCCAGAGTCTGAGTGACATGTTCGGACCTGTGGTCAGGAGGGGAAAGAGCCTTGGATGGGGTGTGCTGGACAGGCAGGTTACCCCCGCTGCCATTAGTATTTGTTTTCAGTCGGCAGAGGCCGTCTGGGGCCTCCTGGGGCCTCATCCCTGCCTGGAGGACAGATACTAGTGTTCTTTCCACCGGCTCGGTTGGGAAAGGCATGTGCCGCGGCGGCGGAAGTATCCATGGCCCGGCGTGCAGCCTGTGTGCGTGTGTGTGTGTGTGTGTGTCACTGCCAGAGTCTGAACCCAGGTGTGTAAACATGTGAGCCGTTTGAGCTGATAACACGAATTTTCAGAGGTTTAGAACTCGTCATTATTTATAACTTCTCAAAAAGAAGTTCTCGTGAAACACCGTGCCTCCTTGAAGAAGGACCCATGTTCCCGCTTGGCTGCATGGGATCCTTAAGTAACACAACCAAAACTCACCAGATGGGAAGAGGCTAGCATTTGTGTGTTCACAAATTTCACATTTTTTCTGGCTGTTGCTCCCCACCCAGTTTATTCCTTAGACACTTGTTTCTTCCCTGGGACTCCAACTCTAAAATTAGTACTGACCTTTGGCTCAGAAAGGTAGAGGGCATTACCCAGAGTCTGAGGGAATAACTTAGGCTGAACTGGATAAAAGTCCACATCACCAAAGAACAAGTATGACATGACTTTTAAGAGATACCTAATTGAACTCCACAAATGTGTACAGACTGAACTTAGGACACTGGTTGAGATTTAACTTCTGTTACATGGGTTGTTTGGTTTTGTTTTTTTCATGTATGCCTTTTGTTCAAAATCTGTCCTATCCACGGGGCGCCTGGGTGGCTCAGTCAGTTAAGCAAGCGGCCGACTTCGGCTCAGGTCACAATCTCATAGTCGTGAGTTCGGGCCCCACGTCGGGCTCTGTGCTGACAGCTCAGAGCCTGGAGCCTGTTTCGGATTCTGTGTCTCCTTCTTTCTGACCCTCCCCCATTCATGCTCTGTCTCTGTCTCAAAAATAAATAAACGTTAAAAAAAAAAAAAATCTGTCCCATCCAAATGGCATACATAACCCTTCCGCTCCTCCTCTCCTTGTGCAGTGTAGTGATTAAGAGTATGAAGGGCTTGGAAGGGCTTGGAGGCCCACAGACTGGTCTGAATCTCAATTCGGTCAGTCACTAGCTAGAGGCCAGGAGGCCACAGATGACTCACTAAACTTCTCCGAGCCTCAGTTTCTTCACTTGTGAGTTGGGCATGAAGGTACCCCCGTCTGAAGCCTGTGGGGACGAAGTGGGCCATATACTTCAGGTGCTGAGCACAGGGACGAGAACGGAGCTGACTTCCAGAGCATAAATGACGTGGCGGTGGGGTCCCCTCCGTCCCAGGAGTCCAGGTGAGCTCCTCACTCCTGTGGGACGCACGTTCGCGTGGTGTCTTTGATCGAGCGAATGACTCACTCGCCCTGTTGAGTTCGCGTGCTTGGTTTCCAGACCTGTAACGCTCCGGGCGGGCAGTACTCCTAGCCATTGGCTGGTCATCTGTGCATTCTGCAGGCTTCCACCTCTTCCGGTACTGGCCATGCAGCAAAGGATGGCCCGTGCGTGAAATAAACTACCCCCCCCCCCCCCCCCCCCCCCCCCCCCCCGTGTGAGGATGTATAAACAGCTGTGTTACCAGTTCTTTCTGGGGGCACACCGCAGGCTATCACTGTCAGGTTGGGGGCTTTTTTTTTTTTTTTAATGTTAGTTATGAAGAATCAATAAATGTCTCTACAGCATGGAAACATTAGTTGGTTTAATATTGTGGCCTTTGTGAGTGTAGCATCCAGAGCCTTCTTTTTGTTCTTGTCTTTTAGGCTGTGAGAAAGTCCGGTGGGCAGTGCCACCCGTTGATATGCAGATACCTAGAAATAATCATTTGAAACACACGCCGAATGTATTTAAAACACACGGTCACGTAATTATGCTTTGATTCCCTCGCTATGCAGAAGGGTTCGATGCCCGTTGGACCTAACCTCGGCAAACATTCCTGGATAGGAAATGTATTTTCTGCTGCCACTGAGAGGAGACTTTCGGGTTTTACAGGCAAAGAGCCGTTTGGGATTTTAGACAGCACTCAGCGCCTGCCCACACCTGAACTGTTGCTCGGACCGTGGGATAGGGGATGCCAGGGAGGTGGATTCTGTGTGATGACTTAATTATAAACCTTCCTTTCCCTGAAGGTGTGGATCTTGTCTTTGAAATTAATTTACTCATAGACCCCTATCGTCTTAGGCCAAACCTGTGTTCATTTCTTAATGACAATTAATTAAAATATCAATTTGGAGGATTGGCCAGAGAATGCCAGAGTATTCATAGTAAACCTGTCCTTGTGCAGAACAGTGGTATATCATGAATATCAAAGCGCTCATCATACTAACCGTGAATGAATTTAGCAAGTGCTGGAAATACAGTGGTTCCTGTGTGTGTATGTTACTCATTAGCCTAACATTTCTTTCGAGTAGGATAAATATATATATATTTTTACATGTGCAATGGCAAAATCATGCTTTTTATCTCACTCTGTACCTTGTGTTGTAGTTCTGTGTGTCTTATCTGCCCCGTTAGGAACGCTCAAGGGTTTTTTGGTCTGTCTTATTCTCCTGGGTTCTTTCCACAGTACCTGCTGCAGAGGAGCTCAAAAGGGAAGAAGGAAATGAAAGAGCTCGTATCATCAGTGGGTCAGATACGTCGGGCACATTTTATACATGACCTTTTGAATGTCAACCACCCTTGTAAGGTAGAAATTAGTCCTGGCCGGCAGGTGAGAAAAGGGAGATTCGGGTGTGTGCAGCACTCTGCTGAGAATCTCGCCCCTGGGATATTCACTCCAGGTCTGCGTGTCTCCTGGTGGAGATCTTGGATTCTGAAACATTGTTTCAGTGACTGACTGAGACTAAACAGTGGTGGCTGAGCGACAGTGCAGGGCGGCTCCACAGAGGAGAGGGCAGAGCGCTGCTGGTCGGGGTGAACTTGGGAGTCAGATGAACCTGGGTTTAAACCCCAGCTCTACAGTTAGTATTTTTTTTTTTAAGTGTATTTATTTTGGGGGTGGGGCGGTGAGAGCAAGGGAAGGGCTTTTGAGAGAGAGAGGGAGAGAGGGAGAGAGGGAGAGAGGGAGAGAGGGAGAGAGAGAGAGAGAGAGAGAGAGAGAGAGAGAGAGAGAGAGAGAATGAGAATCCCATGCAGACTCCATGCTGTCAGTGCAGAGCCCGCTGTCGGGCTCAGATCTGTGAGCTGTGAGATCTTACTTAACCTGAGCCGAAATACAGAGTTGGATGCTTAACCGATTCAGCCCCCCAGGTGCCTGTACAGTTAGTAGTTTTCTGTCCACAAAATACTTTTCCTCTCTGGGCTTCATTTCCAAAGGTAGGAAATGTTGCTGATGAGGATAGTCCCTTCTTTGTATAGAAAGATAGTATTGTCCCTGTTTCACAGACAGGGACATAGGAAATAGTGACTTAAATCACTTGGCAAGGTCAGGGCTGAGACAGGTTAAGAACTCGTGTCTCTGCTCCTATCATTTGTCACCTCTCCGGTCACCAAGTCCGGGTACAGCAGCCAGAACTGCCATCACCTGTCACCCATCCTTGATTAGCGCCCAGAACACCGCACTGACTTGGAGACAGTCACCGTTCATTCCTTAGAGTCACTTGACTGATTCCTGTCTCCTTTCCTCTATGTTGTTCACTCCCATCCTCCCAAAAAGGATTATTTCCAGAGAGTCAAGAGATCCGCAAGACTTACTCTTGATGGATCTGCCCCACACAGGACTTCAAAGTGGCCGTCCTATCATGTTTGGGTGTGTTTGGTTTAAGAACTCGTTTTTTCAGCCAGGTCCTCTGAGGCACACAGAAGTATCCGCAAGACAAGTTGACCTTTGAGGATCTTACATGTTTCAGTAGAAAGGGCATATCTGTGATACTTTAACAGCTCAAGAGCCATGGTAGACTGTAGTGGGAGGAATCAGTAAGGGGGTGCATTTTCTGTAGAGGATTTCAATGCAGTAGCAAAAATACCTCAAAATCGCTTAGCTTTTTATTATCATCAAGTACCATAGTGATAAACTCTTCTTCCACTGGAGCAGACCCATCATCCTGATGGACCCTCAGTACTGCACTGGGTCAGTAATTCACTGCCAGAATGAGTGCTCTGAATGAGATGTCCGGGAGGTCAGACTGGAGGGGATGGTGTGGACTGAATCACGGGGAAGGCTGCACAGATGCCCTCTCCCCTCCCTCCTTGTGGGGAAGGACTCTAGGAGAGCAGTGTGTGACCCCCGACGACCAGAGCGGTCACGGTGGCAGCATAAGTTGTGGGCTGTGGAAGCTCTTTACATGCATTGCCCTCCTGCATTCTCTTGGCAGCCTTGAAAGGCTGGTGGCCCAAGATTGTTCTGTAGATGAGGACCCCGGAGACTCCATGAGGTTTGAGAATGAGGGCGAGTGATGGACAGTCTTGGAGCGTCAATTTCCTCTCACATGAAATGACTCCCAGCTTTCAAGGGGTCTGGGAGGCTCAGAAGCGCTAATGCTAATGCCCTTTACGGAAAGAAGTTTCTTAAATATCAGTCGCTACTAATGGCTGTGTGGGGGAGAGGTATGTCCATGCACGATGTGAAATGTTGTCAAGTAGCTGATAAACACAAATGTCTTAGCTAGCGCTCGTGGGTAATGCAGCCCTTGCTTTTTTCTTTCACCCTACCTTCTACAAAACCCTTTGTGCTTTAAATTTTGTGGAATTGCTACTTACTGATTTGTAGCAATAATAAGAGTTGGCCATTCCGTCTCTTTCCGTGCTCTCCATGGCTAAATCCAAGCAGGTAATTCCTTCATGGAGGAGAGAATAGTTGTCTTTAGAAAAAAAAAGAAAAAGTTTTAGTGGATGACTTTGGAAAGGTGTGGAACTTTACAAGTTTTCTTCAAATTTTTTTTTTAATTTTTTTGGTTTTTTGGTTTTTTTTATAGAGCACAAGTGAGTGAGCGTGTGCAGGGGAGTGGCAGAGGGAGAGGGAGAATCTTAGGCAGCCTCCACAGGCTTAATCCCATGACTATGGGATCGTGACCTGAGCCAAAATCAAGAGTCAGACACTTAAGTGACTAGGCCATCCAGGCACCCCACAACTTTTCTTTTCATTGAATACTCATGGCTACAAGATGCTGGAGAACACAGAACTGCATTCAGGCCTGGTCTCTTCTGGGTTGGGCATGCAAGGCAAAAATGGTGTCTAAGTGATGCCTTAATAAGTCATTAAAAGACACTGAAATGTATAATTTTTCTTTGTGAATAAATGTTTTCTAATTTGAAAACTGCGTGCATGAATATGAAGTGAAAAATTTCCCCAGAATTGTTCTTTGGGGAAATCAGGCATTGCTACATATTAGGGTCCTTTCAAAATCTTCCACTTACAAAGGTCGTGATAAGTTCATTATTCAGAGTCCACCAAAAGCCTTAGATGGATGAGACTCATGAATGAGTCTTGGGAACAAAGGGAGAAGGACAAATAAGCCTGCCATCCCCTCAGTCTATATTTATTATGAACATTCATAGAGGTTGCATGATACAAAAGGGTTAGAAAAAGGCACAGAATTAGAATACAGGTTTAGTAATTATTTCTGAGGTCATGACTTCACAACTGCCAAATTTTGAATGCTGTGTTCATTAAGGTAGTGCTAATTGCCGTAATAAATAAACCCAAATGTGTACCGTGGTACAGACTTCCACTTGTATCAATCCCAAGATGGGCATGTCTGTTCTAATCCTGGAGATTCAAGGAGCCAGCCTCTTTCCATCTTTTGGCTCCATATGATTTAGCAGGCGGTTTCCAAAAAGTCATGGTACTTGTCAGCATCGAGCTGGTGGAAGCAGAAAGATCACGGAGGATTGCATATGGCGGCTTTTGATGGGCCAGGTCTGAGAGTGCCATACAGCCGTCCTGCTTCCATTTCATTGACCGTGTTTCAGTCTCATGGACACTCCTGCCTACAGCAGAGGCTAGGAAACGTAGCCCCAGCTCTGTGTTGGGGAAGCAAAAGAAATGGGTTTGCTGAGCGATGGCCGCTCTCTGTCAAGTGAATTCATGGAGACTGTTGAGGGTTTCATGAAAAAGTCACACACTCAGTAACATGCCGTGGCAATCATGTATATCTTTTCACCTATGAAGGCAACAGTCCCAATGGCCTGTGCAGGGCTTCTCACGGCTTCAGATAGATTTTTCAGTGACAGCGTGGCACACAGATTTGAAAAGTGCTGTATCGTAGGCAACTTGGACGAAAAGGAGATGACGTGATCGGGAAAGTTGTGAGACAGCTCGGAGTGATGACAGGCTTGGAGAAGATGTCTGGGAAGGCTCGGAGTGAAACTGCTTCGTGGAAGGGGAGAAGGGAAAGAAAAGAAAGTACTATTTCTAAACCCCAATATACGTGATATCCCATAGTGGTCATAAAGTTTGCTTAGTCGGGTTGACCAAACCTTGGGTGGGCAGGAAGGGGAGGTGTTGGGGACCTTCTCGTTGGGAAAAGAGGAGGTCTGTCCTATTTGGGAGATAACCATCTACTCAAGCACATGTGGTGCCTGGAACTTAGTCAAAGAAATGAAGCCCTTTATCCTGCAAGAAGGGGTGTCCTTCCAGTGTTGGAGAGCGTCGTCAGCAATGCTGGGAACGCCACGCGGGAGCAGAAGGGAATGGGATCCGTGCCAGTGCTGAGCTCTGCCTGCAGAAACGAAAGGACCCCAGGGATTGGACAAGGAAGAGGCAGGTGACAGCTCTGTCCTCTCTGGCAGAAGCCTCCGGCGCGTCTGACTTGTGGGCATATCCATGCAGTTTCTCACTGGGTGCTGTGGGCAGATCAGTCAGTCTCTCTTCATCTCTGTTACCTCAGCTGTACCCGGGAGGGCTCGTGTGAGATTCGGTGAGATGACACATTCACAGGGCTGTGGACGCAGTAGGAGGTCTCTAAATGCCCTTCTCTCCACCCGTGTCCCGCACAGCCAGCCACTCGCCAGCCTCTGTTGTTCGTGGACATGGTCTCTGTGACTGGCTCTGAGAAACTGGGAGACGGTTCTCCCCCCATAAACTGTGCCTTCGTGACAGAAAGATGCTCAGCCCCTCCATCCCTAGAGTTTCCTCCCTGCGACATCTTACAGCAGGGGTTAGACAGAGGTAAGAAGGAGAGCTTTCATTAAGTCATTGACTTTTAATTCCAGAAAGCCTTGTTCTTGGGCCTTAGCTTTGGATGGGGGAAAGTTAAAAGCCTGGTCTTAGGAGGGAAGGGTGCGTGGAGCCTGAGAATTGTCCCGTCATCGCCCAGGATGATGTCTTACATGACCCTCAGAGCAACCTTTGGAGGTATGGGATGGAAGACAGGGGTTGCCATTGAGTTAAAGAGAGCATACGCAATTTATCCGATGTAGGCAGGCCCGGGACTAGACTACAGGCCTGTCCCCCAGTTGTACTAACGCCAACACAGGTTCCTTCCGTGAAATAGCTGAACGCACGCCCCGCCACGTCCCTTCAGAAGGCATTCGGAGGGAGCTCGGCAAGAGGAATTGAGTTGGGCTAAAGGAAGAACGTATTTATTTGGGCGTCTAAAGCCGAGCTTGAAATCCTACTTCCCATCCCTTAAGACGGTTTCCGAGCTTTGCAGGACTTTGCTGGTTCGGTGGTTGCTTGCCAGAAATAAACACGTAAATGTAGAGGAGGCTTCTTTGAAAATATTGCTTGGGGATTTTATTTGTTTACCTCTCTCGTACTGAAAGAGGTGAGCAAAACTTCAGCGATCATAGCAAAAGGAGCCTTTCTCCAACTTAGTTATCTTCTCTTCCGTATCCCTCGTTCCCTCTTCCCCTTCAGAAGTATTTCTAGATTCTGTGCCTGTAGGTAACGTGTGTATTTATTTCTGAAGATATCAGTCTCCTCTAATTTCCACCCCCCCCCCCCGGAAGTTAAAATGTGGGGACCAGGCAACCATTCCCTCATACCCTTTCTCAACCTCCTCTGTGTAACTATTTCGCTTGTAATCTATGCTGAAAACGCCCCGCTTGAGGGACTCCGATGGGGTTCTTGGGATCTCTTAAGCCGAGCCTGGGTAAAGAGGGAGCTTACTCACCAGAACTAGATGGGAAACTGAAGAAGAAGGGATGAAAGTGTGCCCAGGTATCCTAGGATCACTTCTGGGGGTACTGAAACTTACCTCAAAGCAGCCCTACCAATCCTCTAATGAAAAAGGGAAGATAACGGCTCTGTATCCACCACTGAATCCATTTTTAATACGGTCTTTCATATATCTGGAGGGAGGGCAGGAAAGTTGCTGCCCGCCTCTTTGCCCTGAGCCTTTCGTTCCTGAACTCTGTCCGTGAACCCACCTGGGCCTGGAGGCGTGTTGGGAGGCCGAGGGAGCCACGTGGCTGTCCCCTTCCCCTTCTCAGGCTCCGCAATACAAGTTCAGCCCTTTCCTGCCTTCCCTCTTGTTTCCCTGGGAAGAAAGGATTGTAAATAAGTACCCAGCGGTGCCCAAGGGAGAAGCAAAAACCTAGGATGGGTCACCACATGTTGCCGTATTCTATTTCCATGATGTCAGAGAAGCTGACTTTTCAGTTGTCCCCCAGCCCTCCCCCACCCCCTACCTCCGATGGCATCACTTAGGGGGACACCAGCATTCAGCACAGAGGAAAAGCTCGGATTCCATCAGGAGCCCCAGGAATGTTGCAGATCAGAGAGGCTAACGGTCACCACACTCCCAAGAGATGGAAGAATGAGAAGCTGGCCCTTTAGCCACCTAGCCCACTGCCCACAGCAACAGCACCTCCGCGGGAAGCCCGCTGGCTATGGGAAGGTTGGTCGATCGGTCTCTTATGAAAGCACGCAGGACGGTGCCTGGCCCGAGTCCTAGAACTCAGCCTGGGTCTGTTCCAAATGGCCTGTGGGGAAGTTCCTGGGCCATCAGCACAGGAGGCTAAAAATTGTCAACACAGTTCCACACAGTAGATGCCTTTATCCTCCAGTGGCGGGGATGTCTACGTCCTCATTACAGGTAATATGAGACATTAGCCCCTGGTGACAGGTTATCAAAATAGATCATTTTGGAGTCCTTTCATTACTTCTCAATTCTGTTTCCTAATTTGTGGAACGAACGCGAGGGGTTAAAGGTTCGCATATCCAAGGAGTAACACTACTTTGCGAGTGGTACCTTCATTCCTTCAGTAACTGTATGTCGAGCGTCCATTGTTACTTTAAATTCCGACACTTTTAGTTCCTCGTCAGTTTGGTTATCACTCGCCTGTTGCCACATTGCCGGTCACCCTTGTCATTGTGTGTTACTTAGGGCGCAGGACCGAGGGAACCGTGGTGTTGGGTAGGAAGTAGCGTGAGTATTTCGTGCAACTTCTAAAACTCTATTCGAAGTGGAAGATGATCGGGAGTTCTGCAGCCCTCTTCCTCCAGACCCCGAGAGTCTGGGCACTCCTTCTTTGGCACCTGTTACTTTGACAACCCCTTTCTTTATTGCCACATACCCTGCCAACCACCATTTGATCAACCCTCAAGAATATCGAGGCCTCCTTTCTAACTCCAGAGCAGTCCTGTAGGCATTGAAGAGATCACAGCTTGGGTTCCCAAGCGAGGGATGTTACACACAGTCCTTTCTTCCTGGTGGGCCTCTCGCTGCCATTTTGGGAATTTTGTCTGGGCTGTGAGGTTTGAACCAGTCAAGTCTGAGTGCTTTCTCAGGAAACGCAGCTCTATTAAAGTCATTGTTTTAAAAGTCACTCGGAGCATTAAAATCCTCAGTCGTCAATTTGTAGTGTGAAAATTTAGAAGTGGTTGGGGCTTCAGGCGAGCAATATTGACTTAAACGTGCAGGGCGCTTTAAGACAGCACTTGATTGTACATTTTAAAATAGGGAATGCAAATTGGAATTCCTCCTGGGTGCTTTAAATCATGCATTATATGTGCAGTATTTTCAATTAGCTGCAGAAAAAATATGTTCTGTGTGGCTCTATTTTTACAGCTGGGAATTGCTCTGAGAACACAATTGACTGTTTCATACATGTGAGATTTATTTAAATGACTCATGGGGCATCTGCAGTTTAACCAATAATTGAAAATATTGTTGCAGTGTGGCAGGTAAAACGAGAATGTCAGTAGCATCACATTAGTCAAAGGGGTTGGCGGTGGACAGGGAGCTGGTTCTGGGTTGAGATTCAGTCCTTCACGTTCCATTCCTGGGCTTTGCCACACCGTGAAAAGACTGCAAGCGTGAAGGCGGTCTCTTATTTCTCTGGTTTCCCTCTCCTGTTTTCATGTGCCAGATACAGACAGAAGTTCTTACCAGATACGGGGAACCCCATCCTTCCCCCAACTCTCACTCCCTATTCGTCCCCACCATTCGCCGCCAGCCACTTCCCATCAGACAGTACTGATGTGACCTCAGACGTCACCTACAGTACCGATGCAGAAAGCTGAGTTGACTCTCGGGACGGACCCACCAGCCCCTCCCTGGTGGTTCGTGAATGTTCCTGGAATGCATGTTTCCACTGAAATGATGTCAGTGGCGGTTGGGTAATTATTAAAATGCATTATTGCTCAATGTGATACAAAATATCGGTTGGGTATTTTGTGGGCAGCATTAAAGTTAACCACCTCTTTTTAATTTGTCTCTGGACCAGTGGTTCTCTACCAGGATGATCCTCCCTTTCACCCCCGAGCATTTGTCAGTGTCTCCAGACATTTGGTTGTCGCAACTCAGGGGGAGGGGGTGTTACCAGCATCCAGTGGGTAGAGGCCAGGGACGCTGCTCCACATCCTACAGTACACTGGACAGTCTCTCCCACCATGAATTTTTGGGCTTAAAATGCCAATAGGGCCAAAGTGGTGAAACCTTGTCTAGAATTTCGTTTCAGAAAAATGACTGCCCCAAATACATTAGTACCTGGAGGGAGTTAAGCTGATAGCTGAAAGCCCGGCTTTTTTTTTTTTCATCAACACTTGATGACACGTTGAGCACCTCCGTGTCCCGTGTGCCATGTTGGATGCTAGAGGAGAGCGGTGAACGCGACAGACGGGCCGCCCCTCGCTCTCAGGCACAAGGAAGGGGGACGATGGCAAGTGTTCCATTCAGGGGGGAGCGTGAGCACAGAGGCTGGAAAGAGCCAGGCTGCTCCTGTGAACTGCATAAGGCAGGCCAACTCATTCCAAGAAATTGGAAGAAATTCCAAGGCCGCACAAGGCAGGCCAACTCATAGGCCGTGGGAGGGACTCTGTATTTCATCGTAAGGACGAGGGATGCCGTTAGAGGGTTTACACTGGTCTGGGTGCCAAGGTTCCTGGTCAGCCCTTCTGGTCTGCAAGGTCACTGGGGTAGTACAGACAGTGAGGTGGGTATAGGAGCCCAGTGTTCTCTTCCAGGGACTAATGTCCTCTTTCCGGAACGTTGGTGGCTTGACTCTGGGAGCAAAGGAGGTAGAGAGAGTAGACCATTCAGGAACGGTGTCAGAGGTAGAGTGATAGTTTGTTGATGGTGCAAATGGGGGAAAGAAAGATAATGGGTGGCTCTCAGACTTTTTGGCTCAGATTCTTGGGGGTGGGTGGGGTACTTGTACCAACTGGGTCATAGAACCTGGAGGGACAGCAAGTTTAGGGATGAGTATGTACTTGTTCCTCCCATCTCAGAATTTCTCTGAAAACGGATAAGGGGACTTCAATGTATCTTTCTACTTAACTTTTTTTTTTTTTTTAAAGGAAACCGTTTGAGTCGACTCTGCTTGCTAAAAATGTAAGGTATTTTTCCTGTATTACCTCTGCTCTCTGCTTACCATCATAATAGGCTTTCCGCTGTAGCTCAGAATTATTTCTAAATGGCTTCTTTGGGAAATCATCAAGCATTTTCTGTATTAGATTTTTTTTTTTTTTCCTATCTAAGCAAGTAAAACAGATGAGAGTTGGCTTACAGTCAGACTTGGACCATCGAGGCTCTCGACCACTGAGGCAGGTTTTTAAATTGTTTTAAAATTGTTTTAGTCTAATCCCACCCTATTTTGGTTTCAGCTGGTAGGAAGACATTTTTTTTTTCTTTTTTTCTTATTCATGAGCCTGGCAGTCTTGGAAAGAACACAAGGAAAGTCGCTAGAAACTGAACCCATTTCCAAAGTCACACAGTCCCATCAGTCATTTCCTGACCCCATCACCAGGGCCATCGGTGGAGGCCACGTGGACCCTGGCTGCTGCTCCCTGGAGCACAAGGCCACCTTCCCTGAGGACTTGTGACCAGCTGTTGAGCTCTGATAAAGTCGCCTAGTAGACCTTTGAATTCCTCCTACAGCAAAGAAATGAAGGAAATGGCCTACAGTTGAAAAAAGACTACACGCAAATAGAAAATCAGCTCCTAAAATTTGTTTTGATGTTTAGAAATTGGGGTTGGGGGATATTTTGCAGTTGAGAGAACTATGAAGCTAGGTTGGCGTGTGGGCCTTAAGAGGCGGAGGAGAGACCCGAGGACTTTTGAGCTGCTGTGATAATGGCAGTGAGTGGCAATAACGACAGAGACAGCTGTGGTTGAGCTCAAGAACTGTCCAAAGGACCTGAGATGTATCGCCCTGTTTTATTCTTCACAGCAGCCCGTAAGACGACACTGCTGTTTTACGAATCCATTTTACAGATGAAGAAACTGAGGCCCAGTGAAGAGAAGTACTTCTCAGAAGTCATACAGTGAATTGGTAGTGGAGCTGGGATTTGAACTTGGGTGGTTTGTCTCAGGAGTCTGCAGAGGCCAAGAAGACTAATCAAAGAGTTATGAGGAGACATAATTATGCAAAAACATAGTTTGGGTATCTTTTTTTAGAATATTGGGTTTTTTAGCGTGCTTGCAGTGTTGGGAAATGATTTAAGTACGTTTAAAAAAGATCTGTCTTGGGGTGCCTGGGTGGCTCAGTCAGTTAAACAACCGACTTTGGTTCAGGTCATGATCTCATGGCTTGTGGGTTCGAGCCCCGCAATGGGCCCTGTGCTGACAGTTCAGAGCCTGGAGCCTGCCTCGGATTCTGTGTCTCCCTCTCTCTCTGCTCCTCCCCCACTCACACTCCATCTCTCTCTCTCTTTCTCTTTCTCTTTCTCTCTCTCTCTCTGTGAAAAATAAATAAAACATTAAAAAAAAAAATCTGTCTTAAGGTGCATGTGTTTACTGACAAAAATTTGACAATACGGTTTTTTGTTTTTTACTCTTTATTTTAAGATAGCTATAGATTCATATACAGGTAAAAAAATAACGACGTAATGAGGTCCCACGTACCTTTTACCTAGCTTCCCCAGTGGTAACACGTCACGTAACTATACACAACAATAAATACCACAGCTAGGACATTGACTTTGGTACAACCATACACCTCGCTGAGGTTTCTACAGGCACTCATTTGTGTGTGTGTGCGTGCGTGTGTGTGTGTGCGTGCGCGCACGCACTTACTTGTCTGCAGTCTTATCCCGTGTAGATTGGTGTGACCACCACAGGAAGATAGCACAGAGCTGTATCCTAAGGACCCTACGTGTCACCCACCCACACCAACCCACCCTAACTCCTGGCAATTGCTGTTATGTTCCCCATCTTCATAATTGTGTCATTTTAAGAATTTTTTTTTAATTTAATGTTAATTTACTTTAGAGAGAGAGAGTGTGTATGTATATGTGTGTGTGTGTGTGTGTGTGTGTGTGTGTGTGTGTGAGCGGGGGAGGGGCAGAGAGAGAGGGAGACACAGAATCCTGCTTTGGATTCAGGCTCCAGGCTGTCAGCACAGAGCCCAACGCAGGGCTCGAGCTCACGGACCGCGAGATCATGACCTGAGCGGAAGTCGGACGCTTAACCGACTGAGCCACCCAGGCGCCCCGCATATTTAGTGTTATAAGAAGCTGCCAAACCATTTTCCAGAGTTGGCCGAACCATTTTACATACCCAGCAGCAGTGTATGAACTATCCAGGTTCTCTGCCTGTGTGCTAGCATTTGGCATGATCGCTAGCTTTTATTTTGGCTATTCTGATAGGTGTGAGGTGATGGCCCGTTGTGGGTTTCATTTGCATGTCCCTAATGGCAAATGGGACTGAGCCCCTTTTCGTGAACTTATTTGGCATCTGTAGATTGTCTTCAACGACATGTGTATCCATGTCTTTGTCCATTTTCTGGTTGGAGTGTTTGTTTTTTTTTTTTTTTTTTTTTTAATGTTGCATCACGAGAGTTCTTTATATGTTCTAGATACGGGTCCTTGGTCAGATATGTGGTTTGCAAATATTTTCTACCAGCGTGTAGCTTGTCTTTCCATCGTCTTTGCAGAGTCTTTTGCAGAACAAATATTTTTAATTTTGAAGAGGTCTGCTTTGTCAGTTTTTCTTATTTTGAGTCACGCTTTTAGTTTCAAGTCTAGGAACAAGTAAGGTTTTGATTCCTGCCTCTGCTAACCCAGAGGTCTGATTGTGGAGAAAGAAGGCAGTGGGACAGGATGGACATCAGAGTGGTTCTGATGGTTCGGATGGTTCTTCCAGCTCCTGTCTGGTTTGGCCTCTGGTCTGTGTCCTGTTGAGCCGGTTGTCCGGGTTATGGCCCCAGGGCAGGCCTTGTCTTAGAAACACTATAAGATGTAATGGTGTGAAAAGAACAGTATTTCCAGAATCTCAGTTTCCAGAACCATTTATGATACCTCCTAACATAAGACCTTTTTGCACTTGAGATCTTCTGTCTGGAATACTCCTTCCTGCCCCACTCCCTGTCCCGTTATGTCCAGCTCACCCTCTGACATCCCCTGTGCGGCCCTTCCCCACCTGTGAGGTCCCCCAGTGAGGCCTTTCCCCACCTCGCATAACCCCCCATGCGGCCCTTCCCCACCTGCCATGTCCTCCCCCACCCCCCCACCGTTGGGTCCTTCCCCACCTCCCATGTCCTCCCCCCCCCCCGCCACTGTGCGGCCCTTCCCCACCTGTGAGGTCCCCCTGTGAGGCCCTTCCCCACCTCCCATGTCACTCCACCCCATGCGGCCCTTCGCCACCTCCCATGTCCCCTCCTGCGGCCCTTCCCCACCTGTGAGGTCCCCCTGTGAGGCCTTTCCCCACCCCACATAACCGCTCATGCGGCCCTTCCCCACCTCCCATGTCCCCTCCCCCGTGGGGTCCTTCCCCACCTCCCATGTGCCCCCCACTGCCACTGTGCAGCCCTTCCTCACCTGTGAGGTCCCCCTGTTGAGGCCCTTCCCCACCTCCCATGCCGCCCCACCCCATGCGGCCCTTCCCCACCTCCCATGTCCCTTCCTGCGGCCCTTCCCCACCTGTGAGGTCCTCCTGTGAGGCCCTTCCCCACCTCCCATGTCCCCCCCCTCCCCCCACACCGTGCAGCCCTTCCTCAGAGCTCCCCTTCAGCTGTGTTGGCATTTCGAGCAGACAGCTCCTTGCGCTGGCTCTCCTGAGCCTTGGAGTGTGTTGAGCAGTGTCCCTCTTGGCCTCTGCCCTCTGGATGCCAGTAGCTTTTCCCCCGTGCCCAGCGGGGACGGAAAATGTCTGCAGACGTTGCTGCCTGTTCCCCGAGGTTCAGACGCGCCCCGGTTGGGAACCTTGGCTCCAGCCCCTCCGCTCGGGGAGAGTCTGTCGTGGCCACGTCCTCACCTCGGCACCGTGCCCGTCACGCTGGTGTCCATCGATGTTCTTGAAGAGCGAGTGGACCAACTGCAGCTGCCGTCACGCAGCCCCTTGTATGGCAGCCTTGGAAATCCCACCCTGCCTGCAGGAGAACCGAGTTGTGAGTTTGAGCCCCAGAACCCTAGAGTCCTCTCCACACAGGTGAATACGGGCTTCCTCAACCTTCTCCCCGCTGACCCACATGAGGATGCCCCAGTCTTCCAGGTCCTGCCCGATGAGCGCCCACATCCTCCCTCAACGCCGCCAACGCAGGGGCCCTCACAGCCTCGGAGTCTGGACCTCCTTCTGAGAAAAAGAGGACATCTCCGCAGGGGGACCCAGGCCTCCCGTAGGTGGCGTTTCGCAGGGCGCCACCGGAGACCCGATTCAGCCTTCACCTGCTGGGCCTCCTTTCCCCCCAGTCGGGCCCCGCTCCCTTTTCATGAGGTTGGGGAGGAAAGTCGGAGTCGGGGCTCGGTTTTGCTGTGCAAAGCACTACCCGGGGGTAACGAGTTCAGAAAGTTCCCAGGGAGTAAGTACAGTGGCCGTAAGAATAGTTCAGGGTATGTGCAGGTGTTTTCGGTTCTTCCCTCTGGACCTGGTAGTTCGGTTCCCTGAATCTGGATCCCAGAGCTGGCTTTGGCTTTGCAGAAAAGACTGCGGGGTGGGGGGCGGGGGGGGGGCGGGGGTGCGAGGCCAGGCAGCAGGTGGGGAGGGCAGAGCCTGGTCATGTCAGCCCCGGCTCCCTGCTGCCGCTTCGTGGGAAGGCTGTCAGGGGCGCCCCGAGGACACGCAGCCCAGGTTGGCTGTGGAGGAGTAAGTGCTGGTGACCTAGCCCCACGACGGGCTATACCCGTGAACCTGATTTGATGAGGTGGACTGACAGCCCCAAGCTTCGGCCCCCGTCACACCAAGCTTCCGCTCTGGGATTCACAGAAGGGAACCTGCTGGATTCCCTCCTCTCCCAAGCGGCAAAGACTCGGGTCGACCATTCCAGGAAGACCAGCTGTGACCGTCGGTGTCGGTACAGTTGTTGCTTTGAGAGGGACCAGCCTGGGACTGCAGGCCGAAGCCTCGATGCTAAATCAAGGCTGGTCGGCGGTGTCCTTGTGTGACACAGCATGGAGGAGAGTGGGAAGGAGTGTTCCGGCAAGGCCCTGACGCTTGGGGCCAGGCGCTTCCACGTGGGGCCGAGTGGTCTTGCCCATGGTAGGGCGTCTAGCGACATCCCTGAGCCCGCAGCACCAGGAACACCCCCTCCCGGTTGTGACCGCCAAAAATGTCTCTCGACCTTGCCAGATGTCCCCTGGGGGGCAGTGTCACCACCCTCCCGGAGGAGAATCACAGCCCCAGAGTAACAAACGTTCTGTTCAATTCTGGGGCCTTATAAAGCTGTGGTCACTTGTTTGCTCCCAGTATCTGACGGCTCAAGCACAGGACAGAGAGTTAGAAAGAAGGCAGCGTTTCTTCACTTTTTTCCTCGGCTGACTCTTTGAACTTCACCGCGGGAGGCAGCATGACCTATTGGCTAAGCGTGTGGGTTTTCAGACACGTCTTCACCACGTGCCTTTTGGGCAGGTTGTTTACTTTTCCTGGGCTTCTATTTTTGTTATCTGTAACGTATAAATACTAATGCCTACCTAAGTTGAGGATTCAGCTAGATGTTGGATATATAAAATGCGAGGTTCGTTGTCTTGGCGTCTGGTAGACATTGAAGGAATGACAGCAATTATCGTTGAGCGCTTATGAATGTACTCTCCATAAGTTTTAAGCAAATTGGATTTTTTTTTTCAAGTTAGCAATAACAGTTGCTGCTGCTCCTTAAAATAGTGATAGGAGCAGCTAATTACCATGGAACGACAATGTAATTCACGAATACTCAGTCCCTGCTATATACCAGGTACTATGGTAAACAGGGAATAAGAAAACTAATAAACTGTAGTCCCTGCCTTTAAATATCTAATATGTAGGTTTAGCTGTATATAAACGTGTCAAATCGGGTTCGTCAAAATGGAGCCATCGCTTACTGAAACGGCTCCACGTGAAATGGCCTCTGGGTTGGAATGGGGTATAACACTCATCTGTGTGTATAAAGGGATCCCACTATGTTGTTCCTCAACTATTTCTCCTTTTCCAATAACTACTATTTTTTATTCAGGCTTTTATGATCCTGTGATTTAACCACTGTCGTGCGCTCTTTTCTGCTCCCCCTTACTACACATTTAAGCTGATCTAAGTTCCCACTGCCGTGGTTTTATAAACAGAAAAAGGGCTGCTTGTTTCAAGTGATGTGTTCACTGTAGAAATTTTGAAAGATACAGAACACTGTAAAGGATAATAAACTGTCCTCCTATTCCCACCATCAGAATGATTATGTAGCTAATGTCTTGATATCCATCTTTCTAGTCTTTATGCCTGTGTATTATTTTTACATAGCTTATCATATCATAGTTTTCCTTTTTTCAATGAGGATATATCCAGAATGTATTTCCATATCTTTAAATTTTCTTCCAAGATAGTTTCTTAGCAGCTGGATGAATGTCATGGACTGACCCTGTGCTCTCCCACACGTCGCCCCTGGGCCAAGGAGAAAGTGAAAATGATTCAGTGAGGAAGTGCTCTGGGGTGAAACAGCAAGACAGGCGGGGAGGTGGGAATTAGAAAGGAAGCAGCCAATCAGGGTGAAGCCCCGCAGCCCAATCCCATGGGGAGCTCTGGAGAATCAACTTCACCTTCACGTGGTCTCTGCCACCTGAAGGTAAAGGAGCTAAGCTCTCCTACTCCTGGATCAGTATTTAGTGGCTGTTGGCCTCCAGCAGGGTCAGGGAATGGTGTATGTGAACTCCAAGCCACTTAAGGCCTGCTAAGAAAATGGGTTCCAACTCAAAGCAGCAATCCTGTGAGGGTAACAGGTGCAAATATTAGCCACAAAGCACACAAATCTGATAAAAGGTAGGTTGCAGTGATCATTGTTACTGCGATTATTTCTTGCAAAGAATACTGCAGTAATTCCACTAGAAATAACTCCACAGTGAACATTTTTAGGCCCAAATCTATTTGATTATTACCGTAGGATGGATCCATAACAAGGGTATCACTATTCTGACAGGTATATATGTTTTTAAGATGATGCATACCCAAATTGCTTTTTTAGGAAGTTTTTTATTTTTCTTTAATCCATTTACACTAACAACACCTACTGATCCATTTTTTTACTAGCAACAACCCAGAGAGCATTGATTTCTCATCTATGAATTGGGGACCTATAGACAACATCAGAGTTATTCTCAGGGTTCAGAAAAGTCATGTCCATGGAGCCTTGAGTACAGACTGAATAAATAATACCTCAAAATACGGTTTTTTGAAATGTGTCCAGATGCCATTATAGATAAAAAGAATTTGCATTTTTTCAGAGTGTGTATCGATTCATGGTAGTTTTTATCATGTATTTTCACAATTACAAAAAGTATGAATAGTTGTGAAGTATCTGTAATACTTGTTGATGTCTAGAGAAGGTGCTACCTTGTTTTAAAGATTGAGAAGTACACTGGTCAATATCACTGTAACATCTTGGGTCCCCCCCCCCCCCCGCCCGCCCGCCCTTGTTGTCATTTAGGAAATCACCCATTTGAACTGTTGCATCTTAAAAATGTGTTGCTGAGAAAGTCTGTAGGACTTGATACCGTAAGTGAAACGGATTTAGTGACCTAAGACAACAGACCGAAAAACCTCTCTCGGAACCATTACACGTTTTTTGGAACGTACCCACCTCTACTCCCATCACAACCGAATCCCTTCATTCTCTTATGGAGACATGGAAAACACACTTAGCGTGGTCTTACCCTGTCTTAAAATAATCTAAGGAAGTTTCACAGATACAGACGCGGGGCTACGTCAAGGTGGAAGTATTGTGTTTGACCCATTTTCTTAAGCTTGATCATTGAGACTCTTTTAAGTAGCCATTGAAATAAAAACCAGAGACTATCTCAGGTCTTGAGCAAAGAGGAAGACCAGGGAAGAAGAACCAACATTCACTGGGTACCACTCTGAGGTGGACCCTGTGCTAGTTACTGTCTGTCTCTGTTCGTGTTCATGGAATTTCCACGACCACCATTGGAATTTGATTTGTAATAGAGTGCAGACGAGAAAGCTGAGATTGGTAAAGATTGTGACTTGCCTTGGATCTCTTGGTTAGTGGATGATAAAATTGGAATTTGAAACTTAGATGAATTTCCCCTGATTCTTAGAGGAAAACGGAATAAATGTCTCATGATCTTGTATTCTGAGGGAGAGACAACGAACAAAGCCCCAGTTGCCTTCTTCCTCCTGGCCTCCCCCTTTTACCCCAAAAGGGATTTCAGAATGAATGATACGTATACTAAAGGCACTTGGATGTCAGAGTGTACTTAACAAAATGTGTCTCTTCATTGAAGGAACCTTTTAGACATTGTTGCCATACATTTCAGCTCTGAGAATTTTGCTCCTGAGCATTTTTAGGTTCCTTTTGGCTAAATTAATCAGTGTCATAGATCAACCATGCACTTTGAAGTCTGATAAAAATTTAAGGGAAAATCCTAAGAGGTCTGTAAGCCTCCCTCAGTAACCTAAAAGAACATTTTAAAACCACCAAGCTCTGTCACTTTGATCGGTTGGCATTTCCTGTTTCTTCCCTTAAGTTGTAAAGGTGCTGACTCATTCTGCTAACACTCTGTGTACTTCCCAAGGGTATCAAGATGCACTCTACGGTTTTGCTTGTTCATCTAATTTTCTATCTTAAGAGAACGTGGTAGGTATTAGGAAAATGAAGACAGGTTTTGATGGAATCTATTGCAATAATGTTTGCAGAAGTCTGAGAGGCCAGAATCATCCTCTTGCATTTATAGGACCATATCTGAGCCTTAACCTCAATTATTGGTGCATGACAGCCACTGTCACTTTGCAGATAGAGCCCTAATCACTGTGGGCCAACTCCTGAGGTGTCTAGAATGCCTCTTGCCAAACACCCTTAAGAGTTAGACCCTTGCCTGTTGGCAGAGTATTGGAGGGCAGCATTGGGGCCTGACTGCTGGGCAGCACAGTCCTATGTAAGGCCACGTGGACGTCTCTGGCAGCCCAGCACTTTTCCTTCGCTCTTGGAAGACTCTGGGAAGCCCGGTCCAGAAAAACTGGTGGGAGATGCTACAATTCCATACAATCTGATGTGCAGCTTTTCTCTATAGCCCTTGTAGAAGAAATGGTTGGTCCAAAGGCAAAACAATAAGGGGCCTTGGTTCTAAGAATCAAGAAACTACAAACACAGAAACCAGAAGGACATCTGCAGTTTCCCATTCCTTGAGAAATGTCAGCGTTCATGGAGAGGAGGGGCTGGTGGTTACCCCTTTCCACCTGAGATACCCTGGGGGACTCTCCTTGTCACGCTGGATGCCACTTGTTCACTCCAGGCACTCGCATTGTTTGGTTTCCACAAGCCATCACGTTGGGTTTGATCCAGGAGACTAACTGCCTTCACAAGACGGTGATCCATTTTGATTGTCCCAGCCCCGCTTGAAACGCCCATCTCTCCCCCCCATCTTTCCTCACCCAGTGTTCCTCCATGGGCTCTGTGGCCACGCGGGGCAAACTAGTTCACAGGTAAGTGGTCTCTCTTTCATAATTTGAACTTTAACATTTGGATATAGTCCAGGGAGTGCTGTCAGTAGATTCTGGATTTTCCACATTGCCCAGGATTCTCAGTTAATTTGGAGTTTATTCGGTGAGGATACTCAGATGGTCTCTAAATACTCTCGCTCGCCAAGAGGAACCAGAACTCTGTTGAGAAGTGGCTGATTCTACCTGGGGCAGGAAGGGTGCAGAATGGGCCTGCAGTATCTCGTCAAAGCAGAAAACAAGGAAGCTGTTGGGACTGTGAGGTCCTATGAAAGGCTCAGGTGCTCAACCTGACGAGGCTCATTTTGAGCATCAGAGAAAAAGAATACAATTTCAGTGGATCGAGATCCTTAGAATATGTTGAGAAACGTAAGTTCACAGTTATACTAAGCAAACAAACAAGACCCCTCCTCTGGTCAGCTCTGAGATGCAGGGTAACCAATTCATCATTTAAAGAACGATCTGAGGAGTGAATCCAGCTTTCATCCTGCCTTTGCTCTACAAGCTGAACCTCAGGATACTGAATTTGGAATGGAAAATGTCTTTTTATAGAAGTACCCAACTAATAAAGTTAGCACTACAATAGCATCATTTGGCAACCCCTAATGAAACAGTGCACTTAGACGATGATCACCAGCAGCTTCTAACCTCACAAAAAAGAGCCATGTGGCCACTTTCTCCTCCTGCTTACAACACCCCTGTGCGACATTCTTGCAAAAAAACAAAAACAAAAACAAAAACTGATCAGCCTCTAGAGTAGAAGTGGCAAAACTTCTGTAAAGGGCCAGGTAGATGTTTCTAGCTTTGCTGGCCGAACAGTCTGTGTTGCGACTGGGCAACTCTTTTCAATTTGCTGCAGGAGCTCAGTGCAGCCCTAGACAAAACGTGTGGCCAGCTCAGGCGCAGGAGTTTGCAGACCCCTGCTCTAGGTCTAACTACAAAACTTACAGGAAGTACAGAAGACAGAGGAACCTGTTAAGCAGCGTCACACGAATGCCATTAGCAAAATCGAGACTGTGGGGAGACTCTACCAAAGACCCCCGGTTTCTTCAACAAAAAAAGTTCAGAGGAAAAAGTTAAAAATAAGGCAACTGGGGTTAAGATTTAAAAAAAATTTTTTTTTTAACGTTTATTTATTTTCGAGACAGAGAGAGACAGAGCATGAACAGGGGAGGGGCAGAGAGAGAGAGGGAGACACAGAATCGGAAACAGGCTCCAGGCTCTGAGCAGTCAGCACAGAGCCTGACGTGGGGCTCGAACCCACGGACCGTGAAATCATGACCTGAGCCGAAGTAGGACGCCCAACCGAATGAGCCACCCAGGCGCCCCAAGATTTTTTTAAAAGGCAAGAGATCTGTCAACCTGTTGTAATGTGTGGAGTTTATTTAGATCCCGATTCAAATAAACTATAAAAAAAATTGAACACTGGCTAGATATTAACATAATTGTCACTAATTTTTGAGTGGGACAATGGTACTGTGTATATATACACATATATTCCTTAGGTCTGGAGTATATGTTGAAGGTATTTTGAATACGATGATGTCCAAAATTGGCTTCAAAACAGTTGTCGATTTTAGAAGAAATAAAATAAGCCATGAGTTGATCACCATTTTCTCTGGGTGTTGGGTACTAGGGATTTACATTATTTTTCATATATTTGAAATCTTTCATGACCTGAAGATTTTGATCCATACCTGTTACAAAAATATATCACTTGAAACATATTTTAGAGAATGAGAAGGGATGGAATGCTTGCCGTTTATTAGATACTCCTGGGGCCTCCTAAAACAGATGTGAATCCTCTGGCTAAGAATGGGAGCCAGAAGAGTCTTCTAGCGTTTTCCCCCGAAACTGTTTGTGTACATCTTATTTGTTACGCTAAATAGAGCTGACAGATCTCATATGATTTATCATTTGAGCTGACAGATACTATTTTATTTATCTTTTGCTCAGGTATTATATGTAAGGTAGGTTTTATTTTGTAAAACAAACAAAAAAACAAAAAAACCCGTTAGGTTGAAAATAAGCTTCGTGTTCTGTGACCGGCTGGGTGAATCTGCCATTGCTTAATCAGGGAGCACTCATTCACTGCAGGGGTCTGGCTACAAGCACTTTTTACAGCCTGGAGAAGTGATGTAAGAGGTAGTGACCAGTGGGAACCAGTAGACTATGCAGCTGGGCACGTAGGAAACCGACACCCAGCCCCTAGAGGTGGTCACTACATAGGCCAGATGCTCGCCATGGGCATGAGGGCCCAGGGTCCTATTCATTTTCCTTTTTCCTGAGAACAGCTCTAAATCTAGATTGTAGGTGATACCTTCTAACTCACAGTTGCTTAAAATACTTTCAAAATGCCTTTTATTCCGCACCAAACACTGGAACAGCTGGGTTAGTCCCACGAGCCAACCTTTGACTTAGTGACTACCGCTGGGAAGGCCCTACGTGAGACCCTGCGGACATGCAGGCCCGTGGCCCTGCTTTCTGTGGGCTTCCGGTCTCGTGAGGGGTGGGGGGCCTACTTGGAAAACAAAATGAAAGGTGCGGATAGGAAATCCTGTGGAAATTCAGAGAAGGGGGAGAACAGACCCATCTGGGGCAATCAGGGGAAGCCTCCCACAGGCCACAGAAGGAGTTGGGGGTGGGGGGCAATGGCTGTCACCAGGTGGAGAGCAAGGAAGAGAAGAAAGACATGAGCATGGGCAAGGCCAAGGCCAAGACCTTTAAGAGGAAAGCTGGTGGACTTCACCGCCCAGTGGCTTCTCCATAATCCGCCTACAGAGGATTTTTCAGGCCAAGATAATGTTCTGAACAGTCAGGTGAACATAGGCAGCAAATAGATGAGAATATGGCACTGACACTGTGCAGGGGGTTGGGGAATCGAGGTGCAGATATGAGCATCGCCAGTGTGGATGTGATGGTCGAAGCCACAGCGTCTGTGGACGGTCAGTTTCTCTGATGTCCACCCCCACTCGGGGAGACCTTGCTGCATGTACGGATGCACAATGAGTCTGGCATTTGCAAAACCAGCTTATTATTTACTTCGCTCGGTCTCACTTAAAGCTCAAAGCAGTACCCAACTGCAGTAAAACCTTGGTTTGCGACCATAATTCATTCCAGATACATGCCTGTAATCCAAGGCAGTCGTATATCAAAGCAAATTTCTCGAACCATTGGCTCAGCTGTCCTCACGTGACATTCAGCATCACATACTACTCAGATTGCGAGACGTGGCTCGTTTATGAAGTTACAATTTATTAGAAATGTTTGCTCGTCTTGTGGAACTCTCGCAGAACCAGTTATTCACTATCCACGGTTTTACTGTACTTTCAAAACATCCCTGACCCTGGAAAGGAAAGATTCGGAGTAAGACAAACTAGAAGTAGGTGGGAAAAGAGAAGCCCACATTTGAAATGATATGGCTGGGCTGTTGGCTTTATTTGTAGGTTTATGATCTCCCTCTAAAGATGGCCTAAACCTGACTCTTGGTTTTTTGTTGTGTTGTGTTGTTTTGTTTTTAGTGTTATGAAAAGAGTACTCAAGAAATGGGAACATTTAAACAGATTTCTGACCTTCCATACCGATGCTATGTAATACATTTGGGCAGCAGCTTTATTCTTTCTCCCTTACTTGAAAGCTTCCAGTGTAATTTCTGTTACAAATAAACAGGAGGTTACTGTGTTCTTTCCATAAGGAGACGCTGCTTGTCGTAGAGAGTAAGCATTTTACAGCCTGATTAAGTTCAGCGGTTAGTTCATGTAAAAGATGGTCTATTTGGACATGAATCTCTATCAGCTAAGAATTTTATAAGCCAAAGTGATTTATGGGTCAGCACCTCCTCTCCTGGCTACTGAACTTTGGAGAGGAGTGAACACTCAGTCTCAGACGTGTACGTAAGCCAGGTGAGCTTAAACGAGGGAGCATTTAGCCTCAGAAACTGAGGCCAAGAAGAAGTTATGCCCAGAACATCAATCAAAAATAGCTCTTATTCCAAGGCCTGCACAGCTCTGACACTGTCCCAGGACACTGTTATGAAACCGCACATAGACATCTCTCAAAAACGTCCCAAATCCCAGAAACCCAAGAAAAACACTCATGGCAGCCGTCCCCCACTTCATAATGAAGCTCTTCTTCTAGCAGAAAGTCATAACCAAGCAAAATTCTGCCAAATAAGATGGCTATTTATTTGGGAGACTATCCTTGCTGACTCCAAGGCATTGGAGCTGTTAAATATTTTTCTCCCTTACTGATCCTTTCTACCTGTTTTACAGCCGTCTACATAAATTGTAATATGCGGGTGAATCAACTTTAAGCTACCAGAGGCAAAAGCAATTTGAGGTCCTTGATGAGTGTGCAGATTCAAATATTTATTCAAGCCTTTGCCAATCCAGGAGGATTTCTTTGGGAGGCTTGGGGAGTAGAGATTAGGCATACTGAAGGTAACGTCAGAATAGACTATAACGGAAGAGTCAACAATTGAGATTGATGAAGTTGGTGCCAGTTATGAGATTTGACCATTTGTGACAAACAGTGTACAGATCATGGTGTACTTGTAAAGGCTTTGCGGTATATTAAGTTTCAAAGAGATTTTTGGGGCACCTGGGTGGCTCAGTCGGTTAAGGGTCCGACTTCGGCTCAGGTCACGATCTTGTGGTTTGTGGGTTCGAGCCCCACGTCAGGCTCTGTGCTGACAGCTCAGAGCCTGGAGCCTGCTTCAGATTCTGGGTCTCCCTCTCTCTGTGCCCCTCCCCTGCTTTCTCTCTCTCTCTCTCTCTCTCTCTCTCTCTCTCTCTCTCTCAAAAATAAAATTAAAAAAACAATTAAAAAAATAAAGAGGAGATTTATTTCCAGAAAGAAGGCAGGGAGGGAGGACAGGAGGACACAGTGTCTAATTTTTAGATGAAATGAGTAAAGCCTCCGTAGTCAGCATTTGGAAGCTCTCCAGCATCCAACAGGCTGAGAGAAACTCAGGGGATTGTCATGGCATCAGAGCCAGTCCTAGGTGCCAAAGTCAAAATAGGCCACGCTGGCCATAGGAAAGCCCCAAGTAGGAGCGTATGTAGGTCACTTACATGTTTTGAATTTAGACAGGCTGTCTTAACACAGTTATTTTACAATTAAGCCCTGGAGAAACTCTCAAGTGTTCTAAATTTTTAAAAACATGATTGTTTCACAATATATGAGAAAATTGCAACATCCCCTCGCATGATGGTCTTAGTGGTTCACCTCGTGGGCCTGGGTGAGGTTTGGGGGTGCAGGTGCCGAAGTCTGCTTTTGATGGCAGACCTGTCCCCAGCCCAGTGAATTTCACTGTCCTTGGAAAGTGTTCGGAGCTCATAGGCTCAGGACTAAACACGATCACTGTCGTAGGCACATTCAGTAGACATTATTTTGATGCAATAAAAAACAATTAGCAAAAATAGAAAGTATATAAGCCATCAGGTTTAACCCCACATGTATTTATTGAACATCTACTATGTCCTGGAGTGGGAAGCAAGGACAGATGCGTCCAAAAGAAGACCAGGAAACACGCAATGCCAGCTCTGCCTAATGCTCCAGGGACCCTCTGTCTGGAGCACACAGACCTTATTCCCCTCCACTCCAAGGCCTCCATCTCCTAAAAGGCCCCCCTCTCTTTCTTGTTCTCTGCAGACATCCCCAACCTCTCACACGTAAATGCACGTGACAGGAGGACAAACTGGCTTCTCGGCAAGCTTGGGTCTCCAAGGCAGGAATCAAATTAGCCACATCCCAAATTCTGCTTTTGGCTGGCCGACTTCCTCTGTTAAGTCCTCATTAAAATGAAAGTACTTGCTTTTCCATAAACACATGTAAATTTCCTACCTCTTACTTGTCACAGCCACAGGGAGCTCAGTGAGTGGTAATCCAGGAAGAACTCGTATTTCCAACAAATCGCTGTATTTGACAATCTGTGTAAACAGTGCCATTCTCACAATTGACATATTTGCCAATTGTTCTGCCTTATTGTAGATTTAAGGGTGTCACTTAAATTTGTTTTTATTTCTAAATGTTTTTTTTATTTTGAGAGAGAGAGAGAGAGAAAGGGAGAGAACGTGAGCAGGGGAGGGACAGAGAGAGGGAGAGAGAGAGAGAGAAAGGGAGAGAACGTGAGCAGGGGAGGGACAGAGAGAGGGAGAGAGAGAATCCCAAGCAGGCTCTGTCAGCACAGAGCCCGACGTGGGGTTCGATCTTACAAACCGTGAGATCGTGACCTAAGCCAAGATCAAGAGTTGGACACTTAACCCACTGAGCTACCCAGGTGCCCCATAAATTTATTTTAATTAGCAATCCTTTAAAAAATAACATGCTTGGGGCGCCTGGGTGGTGCAGTCGGTTAAGCGTCCGACTTCAGCCAGGTCACGATCTCGCGGTCTGTGAGTTCGAGCCCCGCGTCGGGCTCTGGGCTGATGGCTCGGAGCCTGGAGCCTGTTTCCGATTCTGTGTCTCCCTCTCTCTCTGCCCCTCCCCCATTCATGCTCTGTCTCTCTCTGTCCCAAAAATAAATTAAAAAAAAAATTAAAAAAAAAAAAATAACATGCTTATGGTAAAAAACAAACAATAATAATAAAAATTTAAAAAATTAAAACAAGGACATACGGTTATAAAGTAATCATAGTGACCCAAGGGATTCACTCCCTTTTTTAAGCCCTCCCGTGGTTTCTTGTGACTTTGTTTTTTTTTTAATATAAAATTTATTGTCAAATTGGTTTCCATATAACACCTGGTGCTCATCCCAACAGGTGCCCTCCTCAATGCCCATCACCTCTTGTGACCGTAGAATGAAATCCAAGAGCCATACATACCAGGGTCTATGGGCCTTTGGGGATGTGGGCCCTCTTCCTCCTCACGTCCCCCCTGAAGTCTCTCCTGCATGGCTGTGTGCTGGTGGGGGGTGGGGCATGCTTCTGTCTCATTCAGGACTCCCCTCACACGCGTCCCCTCAGCTGAGGTGTCTTCCGTGACCCATCTCCTGTCGTCCCCAACTTGTCCTCCGTTTGCGTGCACACTGTGTTTTATCACCACGGCCCTGATCCCTCTCTGAAGTTACCGCCTACTGGTTTCTTTTCTGTCTCCCCTCTGGAAAGGAAACTCCAGGAAGGCCGGGGTCTCGTCCGTCGTTTCTAGTTGTTTGCCCAGTGCTTCAAAAAGGGCCTGGCATGCGGTAGTTCTTGATTGAATACTGCATCCGTTGGATGAAGGGTGGTTGTCCGATTGGTGTCTGGCACCTGGTTGGGAACCTGCCAGATGGGGGCTCCCTCCCTCCCCCCGCCCCTCCTCCCCCTAACAAAATACAGCAGCAACTGATTTCATCTACACTCTCGTATTTCAGGTAAATTAACAGGGCACTCAGTTATACGGAGTGTAATAAATCCTACCTGGTTGAATACAAAGTAGTCCCCCCAAAAGTGATCACTTAGGAAGTCACATATCGTTTTGATCTTATTTTTCAGGTTGTCCTTGCCGGAAGGAACCATGAACTGGCATTTTCCCTTCTTTCTTGTGGCCACAGTGACTTTGCCCTCTGTGTGCTCCCAGTTCAACCCCCTATCTCTGGAGGAACTAGGCTCCGACACAGGAATCCAGGTTTTCAATCAGATTATCAAATCCCGGCCTCTTGACAACGTGGTCGTGTCCCCCCATGGGATTGCGTCCGTCCTGGGGATGCTTCAGCTGGGAGCCGACGGCAGGACTAAGAAGCAGCTCACCACGGTGATGAGATACGGCGTGAATGGTGCGTACACTTCGGGCTGTGGCGGGGGGGGGGGGGGGGGGGGGGAGGGGGGCGGGGGGGCGGTGGCCCTCGAGGGAGTCGTGCATCTAGAGGAGTTTCACTGGTACCGTTCTGGGACTTAGGGCTGTCTCCTCTAAAGGACGGATGTTAGCAGTGCTAGAAGTTAGGAGAACTGTATTCTGGTCTCTTCTCTAGCCCTGGGGCTTTGGGTCAGTCACGTGATCTCTCCGTGCCCTAGTGTACTTCATCTCTAAAAAGAAACCTTCCCACCTGCCCCACCTCCACGGTGCCTTGGGCTAAACCTCACAGTTGTGAGCTGGGGAAGTGGGTGGCTGTGGCCGTGGAGGGCAGCACGGGGGAGCCTCGTAGCGATGGCACCTTTCTGTGTCTTAACTGTGCTGGTGACCACATGAATCTCAGTGAGTGACAGCCGTGCAGAGAGCGACACACACACACACACAGGTGCCGGGAACGTAAAACGCGTGTGGTGTGCATGGGCTGGGCGCGCTGTACCCACGGCAGTTTCCAGGTCGTGATGCTGTGCCACAGCCACACAGGCTGCTACCACTGGGGGAGACTGATCGAAAAGGCCCGTGGGACCACCCCATCCATTGTTTTGCAACTTCCTCTGAATCTGTCAGTATTTCAGAATAAAAAAAAAGGAAGGAATTTTTGTCAGTAAAGCCCGATGGAAAAGGTTTGAATTGCTTTGAATTACCCACATCGATGTAAGCGTCTCTGTCTCCCAGCCCTGTGGCCTTGTCGCTCCAGTTCACATATCCTCCCCCAGAGCCCACCCTCCACCAGCCTCTGGGGCAGGTGCCGTGTGTGAGGGAGCAGAAGGGGCCCCGGAGCCCTTCTAGGTCACCGTGCACCATGACCTCGAGCCAGTCGCTTTGCACGTGGAAGTCTTCCTTACTATTTTGGAGAACGAGGGAGCGTCCCTTTCCCTGTTCTTTCACTCCTGTCAGCCATAAAGTTCTAGGACTCTTGACTGCATTGATGCCTGAGACTCGGAGAGGAAGGCAAGCTGGGGTCAGGGGTCAAGCGCTCCGTGCCTCCCTCCGTCCCCGTCCCCCCCCCCCCCCCGCCCCCCTCCGCCCTCAGTTGGCTGTTGTGTTCAATGTAGCCTCCGAGCTGCCAGCACCAAATGCTGGGACACCCTGCTCTATTTACATGGCCTTCAATTTTGCATGAGTCTGCAGTCTGATCACCTGTCGGAAGCATGGCAGGGCTTAATACTTGGAACGCTCCCAGTTCCGCCGCTTGCTTGGAAGTTCAGCAAACTCTTGGTGATTTATAGCTTCGTGGCGAATCCCTGCTTGAATTTATGGCCGTTAACCAGGGCCATCCAGACCCTGTCAGCCAGTACCCTTCCAAGGCAGCGACTGGATTTTTGTCGTTTGTGTTAATGCTGAGCCACATTCGTTTTAAGCGGTATTTCTCAAGTTCTTGCCGATGTTGCCTGTCGGTGGTGTCCTTCCCCCACCCTCTCCTTCTCCCAAATCACTAGCAGTTAGTTGTGTTATAGAACGTGATTTCGGTGGCAGGACGAACTCTTTCAGGGGAGCCTGAGTGGTTTTCCAGGCCCTAGTTCGGGCTCAGCCCCTGAGAACTCAGGTGTCCTCTTAGTGAGGACAGAGGCAGAACGGTTTGGGGCAGTGGAGTGAAATCTACACCCATCTTTTCCTGGCCGGAGATCGGGGCGTGTGCAGGAGGCAGTGTGGCCAGAAGGGACGGGCTCTGGGACTTGGCCTCTGCTCTTCCCTTACCGATGAAGTAGGCCTGCTCACTCCCGCCAGGCCTGCTCACTCCCGCCGGGCCTGCCCCACAGAACAGCGCGCAGGGTGGGGTCATGAGAGGCCAAACAAGGAGCCAGAGGGTTGCCTCCTTGTGCACCATGGCAGACTTCCCCTACCCTTATGTAAGGGATCTGGAGAAGAGACTCTCTGAGCGTGTGACACATCAGCTCTCCAGGACACTGTCACCGTGACCCTGCAGGCTGTTTTAGGACGGTGTCATTTTGAAAGGACCCCAAGCGAGGAACCCAAGGCTCTGTAATTTGAGCTCACTCTAGAGCTCGCACATTTCATCCTTATAATTTACTTGCTTCTTTTCCATGTTCTGAAACCAAATGGAGCCTGTATGAATGGCTCGTGTAAGATAAAGCTTACATTGCCACAAAATTAATCCCCTTGCTTTTTGAGCTTGATATCAAGTAAAAATCACACTATTCTTGGATGGTGGCACATGACAATTTTTTATAGTCTTTCTAATGCTTATTTTATTCATTCTTTGTTTCCAAAATAGAAAAACGAGATTGCATTGTTAAATCTTTGGCAGGAAAGGAAATAGCACTAAAGATAGTTAAGAAAGAAAAAGAGAATGAATTAGTAAGATCCCTTGGATTTATTCCCCCATGGTGGAAGATCCCTTGGATTTATTCCCCCATGGCTACATAAAGAAGAACTGGCCAGTCTTCCTATTGACCTGGCACCAGAAAAGTCTCCCAGGAGGACCAAGTGTATGTGGGGAAGGTGTTGAGATGCCTCATATATGCTGTTTTGATGGTGGAAGCACCACTGATTTTTAAGAACCACTAATAATTTTACCCTCCTTCCCCTTTTCTTAACACACGGCCACTGAGAAAAGCAAAAGACGTAGTCTCTTGCTGCTGAGGCTTATCTTGTCTGTACTGTTGTTGGTTGCCATACAAAGAAAGAGATCTTAAACAAAAACGTGCTTGTCTAAAGTCTTGTGGAAACGTGGCTACATCTTCCCACTTCCCCTCCAGGAGTCGGTAAAGTGTTAAAGAAGATCAACAAGGCCATCGTCTCCAAGAAGAATAAAGACATCGTGACGGTGGCCAATGCAGTGTTTGTGAAGAACGGCTCTAAGATGGAAGTGCCTTTCGTTACGAGGAACAAGGACGTGTTTCAGTGCGAAGTCCAGAACGTGAACTTTGAAGATCCAGCCTCTGCCTGTGACTCCATCAACGTGTGGGTTAGAAACGAAACCAGGGGTGAGTGGCCTCAATTCCTTGGGAACCACTGGGTGCCATTTTATACTTTGTGAGTGAAAGCGTGCGTTGGGCTCCTAAGATTCTAACTGGTGTCTGCCTGGCCCATGGTCCTCCCATCGCGAAACGCCTGGACCCAGCCGGCTGGTCTCTTTCCTCTCTTAGGAGGTGCTCTGACTCCATCTACCTTCCTTCCCGTTTCTTGGTGCCACGACTCACGGTACCCTCTGGGGTCTTTCTCCCTGTGGCAGGGGCAACAGAGCAGAGTCCAGCCCCACGGACTCTCCTCTGTCCCCTCTGCGTCGCCTCTCCAGAGGCCTCACCCGCAGGCCCTGGCCTGTTCTGAAGGTTCAGTCGCTCAGTCCTTCCCACTTTCGCATCTGTTGTTCCCTTTGCCTGGAATGCCCCTCTCCCCCTGCGAGGTTCGAGACTGATCTCTCTCCTTGCTTCCCTTGCTTCTCTCTCTCTCGCTGCCGTCGCCTCCGGGAAGTCGGTGCCTCATCTCTGCTTACCATTGGCATACGAGTCTGCGTTTTCTAAGCCCCTTCATTATAGCACTTTCCACGCTGTATAATGATTGCTTGTTTGCATGCATTTCTCCTCTCATTAAGCTGAGGAAATGTCTAACGTGGGTGTTTTAAACCTGTTAATTTGTAAACTGGAGGTCTAGGTGGAAATGTTCTGGAGTAGAGATGGGTCCAGATCAGCAGGAAATTAAGGCTGCAAATCTAGATTGGGGAACCTGGTTTTCATAGGAGGGAGAGTTAAGGTCGCAAGAGTGGAAGCGGGAAAGTCTCAGTAGTCCCAAGGACTCCATTGTGGCCCAAAGACAGAACGTGAGGAAACTCTGGCTTCTTGGGTCCTGTTTCCCAACGTGTGGTTCCTAGGGTGCCTGCATCAGAATTACCCAGGGCATTTGTTTAGAATGCAGGTCACTGGACCCCCCGCTTCCTGTATCAGAATCTCCGAGGGAGGGGCCGAACATTCTGCATTAAAACGAATGCTCCCCCAGTCTGCCTCCACCACCCATGACCAGGCTTGTATACGTGAATGTCCGAGGGCGTGGGACAGACTCGCAAAGAGATGGGCCGGGAGTGCCCCGAGGGTGGAGGAACCAGAACTGGTTTTGATAAATCCACAGCATTCCTTCTCAGTAGGCTCTTGGACAGTGCAATCCGGGCTCCCTTCCTAAAACCGCAAAACGATCAGGACACCTGCAAATGTGAAGGGTCTGGTGGTTCTTTCTGGGCCCAGAGGCCTAAGAACAGTGGCAGGAAGTTGCTGGCACTCAGAGCCAGGTGGCTGGATGACCGTGGCCTGTGAGTGGCTCCTGCCAGCCTTCTTCTTCACCAACTGGACTGGTCATGGGAAGGCACATTAGCGTGCTGCCTAACAGTGTTCAAGCTCCTTGGACACACGTTGACTCAGTTGCTCACTGCCCCTGGGGAGGGCGGGGCGTGGTGAGCCCCAGCAGTGCTTTTTCAACCTGGCCGACCTCTTGGTAAACAAAGATTTTGACTCTTCACTTCACCATCCTGCCGCGAGATTCGTAGCTCGTATAACCTATGCACAAGTACACAGACACTTCTAAAAATTAATACAATGCCAAACTGTAATACAAGGAAAAACAAAACTCATTTATGTATGTGGTTCAGCAGGTGAGCCCTTGGGTACAAGTACACCCGAGCACATAACAGCGAAGCAGTCGTATTCTTAGAATAATTGTGAATGGACGGCTACGAAAACAGGCAGAGACAGGCGTGGGGTGCTGGTGATGTGAAAACCACGAGCTGCCCTCCTGTGTTTCCAAAGCGAGTTCTTTCCTAAAACGGTGCGGTACTCTTGGTAAATTTCAGAACAAAACAAGAACAGCTTCCACTCGCTTTGCTTTGCACCGTAGTCACCTACCCGGAAAATTCGGTGCACGTTAAAAATGTGCCACGAAACAGATAACTTTGTGTTTACCGGGGAAGAAGAGTGAGGTTCTGGGCCCAGATGATGGTAAGCCAGTTTCTTGCCAGTGTGACTATCCAGTGGGGCGTCTGAAAGCTATACGGGAAGCAGGACATGTCTTTAGCGTGTGGGACTGTTTTGAACATTGCAGGGCAAGTAACCTCTCGGGCCACCTGTCAGTCCACTGAAAACTCTCCTACAAATTTCCAAACGGCCCCTGGGGTGATCTGCCTCACTGAGAGGCACTTACCTACCTGGGAGAACCCAGAATCCTGGAGATCGAACATTCCATGTGCGGAAGACTGCCCAGTCCGTCCCATAGAGGTGACGATTCCTGCCCCCTGCGTAGCGGGAGAGACAGACGGGAAGGTTCTTTCTGCTGTGTAGGGTGCTGACCCCGCCAGGGCCGCCCTGCCCACCTCTCCAGCCTCTCTTCCACAGGCTCTGTGCTCCGGCCATGCACGCTTCCTTCCTGTCCAGCCCCCAGCTCACCGTGCTCTCTCCTGTCACAGCCCCCACCGCTGCATCCGGCCACCTGGGATACTGTGCTCCCCGCCTGTCCCTTGTTAACGCCTGTCCATTTTCACACTTGTCACGTGCACGGCATGATAGTTAAAAGCAAGGCGCCGAGTTTGAATGTCAGTTCTGCCACTTACTAGCTGTGCAACCTTGGGCAAGCTACTTAACCTCCCTGTGCCTCAGAGTCCTCATCTGTAAAATGGAGATACGATGGTGATACCTACTAAAACAGTTACATTGACACTAAGGTTTTTGTGGGAACGTAAGTAATATGCACAAAGCATTTAGCCGAGTGCCTCGCACTTAACAAACGTTCAGCAAGCGTAAGCTGTTTCTATAGCTATCACTAGGTCAGCTTCTTCAAGGAACCCGTGCCTAACCTCGCTGACCGGATCTGATCCCCCTCTCATATGGCCTCACTTCTACTTCGAGGTGTTTCTTCCTGTTGCATACACTTTTCCGAGCCATTTCTGCCAGCCTCCATCTACCTCTCTCTTCTCCGTAGCTTTTTGAAGGCGGAGCTCATTTTTGTTTGTTTTCTTACCTAGAAGAGCACTTGGCACGTGGCAGGTGGGCATCCAGGAGCGGATGGAGGGGTGGTGCATCGACGGATGGGTGGATGGGTAGGTGGGTGGCTGTGTGGCCGAGTAGGCGCATGGGTGGGTGGCCGGGTGATGCACGTTCACCGTGTGCAACTAGCGATGGCAAGCCCCTCGTGGGTCTCCTTCTAACCATGCGTTCCTTACCTTTTTATCGTTGCTTAATATTTCTTCATGCCCCCGTATTGTATCTTAGTCCTACAGGTGGCAATCAGAGGCTTTATTTACCATAATGACCACAAAAAGGGCTGAGGAGACTTCTTTAGACACGTATTGAGCACTGATCGTGTGCCGAACACAGAGCTAGGCTCGATTCTTTAAACAAAATTTATTTGTTGTTTCGAGAGTGAGAGAGAGCACGTGCAAGTGGGAGAGGGGCAGGGAGCGAGAGAATCCCACGCAGGCTCTGTATGGTCAGTGCAGAGCCCGACGCAGGGCCTGAACCCACAGACTGCGAGAACATGACCTGAGCCAGGGTCTGATTGTCCACCGACTGAGCCACCCGGGTGCCCTGAGCCAGGCTTGATGTTTCAAAAGTGAACGGCAGGGTCCTTGCTCTGGCGCACTTGGTGGTTCAGCTCGGGGAGAGAGACACGTTAAATTTGGCCGGCACAAAATACCTCGGGTATGGCAGCAGCGAGTGTTGAGCTTTATGGAAACTCCTGGGAGTCGGGGAGGAGGGTCAGAGGACATTTATTACAGGTAGAGAGGGAGCTGTGTCTTAAAGGCACAAAGGGGTTGGACTGGGTGATGTTCCCAGCAAAGGCAAGACACAGCCCTCACTGTCAGGAGCTCTAAGGTGCTTGCAGTGGCTGAAGCACAGAGCTCTAACTTCCTTCCCATAAGACGGAGGCCGCCCTTGCGTCGAATGATGGCCGTTCATGGCCTGTGTATCTTCCTTCAGGTCCTGACTTAGCGTTGGTGCCCCCTTGTGTAAGAAGGGAGTCGTGATGAGACTCACGGAGCCCTCTGGGCTCTGGGAAACCTCTGGGTGCGTGTCTTTACCACGACTTATCCAAACATTCGTTTATTGCACATCTGCATCTTCTTAAAAGGACTTAAAGCTCTCGGGACACCCGGGTGGCTCCGTTGGTTAAGCATCCGACTCTGGCTCAGGTCGTGATCTCGTGGTTCGTGAGTTCGAGCCCCTCATTGGGCTCTCTACTGTTGGCACAGAGCCTGCTTTGGATCCTCTGTCTCCCTCACTCTCTCCCCTCCCCCCAATAAATAAATAGACAGACAGACAGACAGACTTAAAGCTCTCTCTGCTGAATTAGACCTTCTTGCTTCTTCAGAAACTATTGATTTTACTCTCACCATTTAAAGAATTACAACTAGCATTTACATTACGGCACTATGTATTTTTTAAATATGCTAAGGCCAAAAGCTACAGTGAATTTCTGAACTAATTTTTCATCACTTTGGGTATCAGTGACCCCTCGTAAACACACAGCTGGATCTTCAGAGACGGAGCAAAAGGTACGTTAACAAAAACCCAAACCATCAAGTACAGATAGCACTCAGGAAGGATCCTCGTGGCCTCAAAGAATGTTCTGAAACTAGAACGGTCGTCTGCTCCTTCACTCCTAACACAATCAAGACGGATGGTCTTCTACATTTTGTGGAATGAATTTTCCCTCAAGACTGGGAGGCCTTCTAGAACAGACGCTATGTCCTTGCTTCTCTGTAATATTACACCTAGCTCAGTCCATAACTCATAAATGTAGACACTGATTTTTAGATCCAGCCCTTTTTTTCTTTTTTTAAATTTATTCATTTTTGAGAGAGTGTGAGCAGGGGAGGGGCAGAGAGAGAGGGAGAGAATTCCAAGTAGGCTCCAGTGCTGTCAGCGCAGAGCCCAACTTGGGGTTCGGACTCATGAACTGTGAGATCACGACCTGAGCCGAAGTCAGACGCTTAACTGACTGAGCCACCCAGGCGCCCCTCCAGCCCTTCTTTAAAGTAGCTGTGAGGCCTTGTGGTATCGGGGATTCCAAATGCCCATCATTTCTAAAACTTTAGGAGAAATTCAGCCTTTACCCTCAATAAGATCGCACAGGTCGAAGAGGTTGGTTTTTGACCGGCATTAAATCTACCCAGTGGTTCAGACAACAACTGCATATCTTGTGCCTATCTTGTGCCCATCGAAAACCCTCCTTGGCAGTCATTCACGCCAGTTATTAGCAAACATAGAGAAATTCATCGTTAATTAATCATTTAGGCGAGTAAAATTTTCTAAACCGTGTGGCTCATGGGGAATTCGTTATAAAAGAATTTCTTAAGGAAAAGTCTGGTAACCTCCAAATAAAGGATATTGAAAGTCTTTATGGATTCTCTGATTTTAGCCTTAACTGTTCGGCTTTCATTTTTAGCGAGAAGAACATGAGAAGGTACAAAAAGGGTGTTGTAAATAGTTCCTTTTTAAAGTCTTTTAAAAATTCCTTTGATTTTTCACTGTCCGTGATCCCACACTGCCTTTTGCCCTCAAATAGACTGCCAATCCTGAATTTTTCCCTTGCTTGTTCCGTGACTTCTCAGGTATGATCGACAATCTGCTCTCCCCAAATCTCATCGATGGTGCGCTCACCAGACTGGTCCTGGTTAATGCCGTGTATTTTAAGGGTTTGTGGAAATCGCGGTTCCAACCTGAGAACACAAAGAAACGCACGTTTGTGACAGCTGATGGGAAGTCCTACCAAGTGCCCATGCTGGCCCAGCTCTCCGTGTTCCGATGCGGTAAGTGTATGCTTGGCAGGGCCCTGAGAGTGCTTTCACTTAGTCCGAGAGCAAATCTGACTTTTATTTTTCTAAAAGGGTGGGAGAGAGGAGGGCAGGATGTTTTTAAAGTTCCTGGTAAGGTTTTGTATTATTTACAAGGGTTGTGTATGAATATATAATATACAGGCTCTTAGGTTGAACGTTCAGAAGACAGGTCACAAAATATGAGATGGGAAGAGGCATAAAGCGCATGAAAACGTTACAAAGTCATCACCATCTTACGTTACCAAATTAGAAATACAAGTAAAAATTAGATTTCTTTTCCACTTACCCGATTAGCAAAAATTGCAAAGATTGACAAAGCCCAGTGGTGGCTCTCCTGGAGGGGGGGGCAGGGGGGGAACGACACATGGGTGCCCTGGTCACTGTGGGCGGAAAGAGATGTGGGGCGGGGGACTTCCTAGAAGACCATGTTGCATTGAGGAACTTCTACTCTGAAGATAATCTCGCCTCAGCAAATAAATAAAAGCCAGATATGTACATATAGTGGAACGTACATGATAAAGAGCTTTACAGAAGTGGAAAGATGATACAATATGTTGCTGATTTCAGAAAACAAGTTCTAGTACAACAGATGTTGATTCATCACATTTACGTAAAATGCTTTCTATAGACCCATCCATCTGTAGAGACATGTCTTGCAGGATGTTCAATAAAATGTCAACAGTGGTAGTAGTTCAAGTGATTATTTTTCTTTATTTGAATTTGAAACTTTTTAAAACAAGCCTGTATCAGTTTTAATTTTTTTTTTAATGTTTGTTTATTTTGGAGAGAGAGAGAGAGAGAGAGAGAGCGAGCACATGAGTGGGGGAGGGGGAGAGAGAGAGAGGGAGACACAGAATCCGAAGCAGGCTCCAGGCTCCGAGCTGTCAGCTCAGAGCCCGGTGCGGGGCTCGAACCCACAAGCGGCGAGATCCCGACCTGAGCCGAAGTCAGAGGCTCCACCGACTGAGCCACCCAGGCGCTCAAGCCTGTATCAATTTTACAGTCAGGAAAACAATGACCGAGCCCTGCTGTCATTGCCACAGCACTGATAAATGAAGCCTGGTGATTATTTTCTAAGCCTGGTTTCATTGAAGCATTTGTGAGCCAATTTAAATTCATCTTTTTTCTCTGCAACTTAGCCTTTATGCCTCCGGTCCGTACCTGAACATGCGGGCCCCAGGTATCGCCTTTGCATACGCTCGCTTCAGGCACTGCTCAGTATTGTGCCAGCTGCGTAATTCTCTAAATTAAGGAATGACTTAGGTGAAGAAGGCAATAAATAAAGTCACTTTCCTTCTTATCATTCAGCTTCTAGGTAAAATTTTGGCATTCACTCAAATGTGTTTTTTTTTTTTAAAGATAATATGTATTTGAAAGCCCTGCAGAAAGATAATGTGCTCAGCAACTGAGAATAATAAAAGGCTCTTTTTTCCCAAAAGTCATTCCCTCCTTCCTGTCGGCCCCCCAGCCCTCCCTGCTCCCGGCTTGTGTTGCCAGGAAGACTTCATCGGAACACTAACATAGCTACCAACTCTTCTCTGAAGCAAAGCCATTTTCTTTTAGGTCAATCTTTATACACATTCTCTGTTCTAATGAAAAAAAAAAAGAGGGGGGGGCCTGGGTGGCTCAGTCGGTTAAACGTCCGACTCTTGGTTTCTGCTTAGTTCATGATCTTGCGATTTGTGAGATCGAGCCGCACATTGGGCTCTGCGTTGACGGTGTGGAGTCTGCTTGGGATTCTCATTCTCTCTCTCTCTCTCTCTCTCTCTCTCTCTCTCTTTCTGCCCCTACCCCGCTTGCTCTCTCTCAAAATAAATTAAAAAAGGAAAAGTGAAGGGCCTCAATTACTGTATATCTCTGTTGCTGGAAAATAAATGTCAGTAGTTAAAGGTTAAAACGCAAGGATCCTATAGACATTCCTATGAAACGCTACTGTGTTTGTGTTTGCGGGAGTGTAACGTGTTTTCTTGAGTATATAGTAGGTTCCTAGAGAGGGAGTTGCATATGCGAGTAGCTTTTCCATTAAGAACCGATTTGTCTAAGAGCACACGTGTGCACATTACAGAAAGCAGTGCGTAAATGTACTTTTCCTGTCAAAGACTGGAACGCTGTCGAACCAAGGTGAGTTGGCTGTCTTCTCTCCACCTTCCCGAGCACCCCCCCCCAGGAGGCTGCATGTGTGGGCTCCCTTGCCTCCCATCCAGTTGGCTCGCAGCTGAGGCGACTTGGGGCCTTGACTTCCCGGCCCTCCCTGCGGTCCCCGGGGCTCCTGCATCCCTTCAAGAGAGGTCTCGGCTCCTGTCAGCAGGTGTGCTCAGGAGGGCTTTCTCCCTGGGTCACCATGCTTCCCTCGCCCCTGCCAGCCTACGGCTGGTGATGGTGCCCCACTGTTTGTAGCACAAGGGACTGTGCTTAGCGGTTTCGCTGCACTCTGCCCATGCTTTAGAAGTGCTCCTGTGACCCAGCCTGGTGTCCTGCCTCCTTCCTGTCGGACCCTTACCGACCTGCCCTGAATTCAGGACAGAAGGTGGAAGTCAGCCTTCTCTCCACGGTTCTCGTTCCCTCACACCAAACCCTGGAAAACGGCTGCCATCCGTCTTGCCCCGCTCCCTGTGCCAAAGATGGGGCTGCTGTGGAGGAACCTGGGATTGGAACCTGGCTCCTGTCCTGGGCCCTGCCACGGCACAAGGATGGCCCTGTGTTGCCCTGGTTTCCCTCCTTGGCCAGCACGGTGGCTTTTTGCAGTACGACAGGGCAGATTTGTCTTGTGTCTTGTGGCATCTGATTAAAGCACAGCTGGTGTTTGTTTTCACAACCGCAGACCGCTTAGTTGGTCACCCACTTTCTGCCTGTCGTCAGTCTGGCCAGCACGACCGGCCAGTGCTCACACGTGGCGGTTGAGGCTGAGACAGGCCACCAGTGAGCTCAGAGGCCTTCCTGCCCACTCACGTGACCTCTGCAGCTACCTGTCACACGTGTGCTGGGCCTCACCAAGCCGCCTCGGTCACCTTGTGGAAGCGTTGCCATTCCAACCCTCTGTCTTCCTGACCTGCCCCCGACAAGATGCCATCAAGATCTCTGAGAAGATTCATTTAGTAACATTACGGAGACGGGGTGGAAACTAGGAGGGGGAAACCCTTCTGACTATGTCCCATAAAGTGTAAGCACTTTGAGATAGAAATTCTTCTAATTTAAAAGTCAAAAAAAGGCCTCGCAGTCTTTTTTTAAAGGAAGTATATTTCGTGCTCATTGCAAAATCTACAAATAAAACATAATGAGGCAGAAAGTAAATGTTCTCCTATAATCCCATTTCCCAGCATAAAAAACCCTATTAAGTGGTAGGTGTATTATTTGAGACCTTTTCTATGCATATACAAAATATGTCTATGAAACTTTTTTGCATATGGAGGATTACACTGTACTATGCTTCATACATTAGACAGTAAATCATGGAAAACTATGTGAATTCATGTGGATTTACTTGATCCTTTTATCAGCTGCAGAATATTCCATGGCGTAAATTCATTATAATATCCTATGGGTCGCCATTTACTTTTTTTTCCTGTAATAAACACCTCAGTGAGCATTCTTGTACTTAAATCTTTAGAACTGAGTCAGAATTTGTGAAGGTAATTTCTTCGGATAGGAATTGCTGAGTCAAAAGTTCTTACAAATTTTTGATTTTACGATTATGAATTTAGACATTAAAGACTTTATTTTGGAAAAAAAAAAGACCACAAAAACTTCCAAATATGTATGTATATATGTGTGGAGATTGTGTATGTATATATATATATATATATATATATATATATATATATATATTTCCAGCTTCTACTCCTACCTGCCTACCCACATTACCTCTCTACGTGGTTGTCTATTAAGTTTTAGTTCCATAGATGAATTATATTATTGCCCTCACCCATCTGGTTCTCCTGCCGTCTTCTTTAGCCCAACAAATGGCACCTGTACTCACCTAACTTGCTTAAACCACACCTTCTTCCCCATCAGCTCTCCCCAAACCCCCTTTGCATTTCAGCTAGAATATGGACCACTATGTGCAGTGGGTGTGGTTTTTGTTGTTTCCAAATGTACATTTCAGCTTCGACTGAAGTGTAGCTGAAACGGTTCCTCAAGAGCTCAGGAATCCGTAAAGCTACTTGTAGTAGAAGATAACTGGACGGGTTTTCATGTATAAAGTTTTCCTGATATTCAATATTTAAAATATTCCCTCTGAATTTAGAGGCCGAGAAGAGTTCTTAACGTTTTAGTGAGCCTAGTTACTTCCTCCTTTTGTAGGATTTAAAGAAGGGATCAGAGTACTTTAGGGACCTTTCCAGAAAATCTAGATCATCCCTAAAGTACCACTGACAGGATGTTCTAAATCTTCTCCGTGTTTCTAATACTTGGTCCTTTGCCTGTTACCTCTCATTAAAGGATTTGTTGATCCCTATTCATCCAAGAGAAAAGACTTGTCTTCCCTTTTCATCTATTTCCTCCTTTTTAGAAGGAATGAAACTGCTCCATTCACATTTTTATGTACTCCGGTATCATCCCCATTAAAGAACGCTCAGTCGACTTCCCAGATGTTAAGGAATGGAGAGCCTGGGCGAGACATTTTAATGGAAAGGTATCTGGGACAATGACAGGCTCCCTGCTGTGACGCAAGGCTCCCAAATACCCCTTCCTTGCTTGATTCACTCTGCCCTGGAGCTGTGTCCTCTGCAGCAGGTATGATGTCTCTTGGTGGACCAGTGCTGTGTTTTGACTGAACGATGACCGAACGGTCGAGAAGTACTTTGCGAAGCTGCTTCCATCAGCAGATGCAAGTTTTTACAACGTGCAAGCCTCTGTGCTGAGCACTGTGCTGTGTGTATTGTCTCGTCTAATTTTCCCCGCAACTCTGCAAGCCAGGCACTGTTATCCCATTTTACAGATAAAGACACTAAGACTTGGAGTTAAGCCACTTGCCCGAGTCCCAGAGCTAGTGTCTCCGAGTCAGGATCTGAACCCAGGTCCTAGAACTCCAGGTCTCGTGCGCTTAACCTCAGCCCTTGTCCTCTGTGGGCCGATGCTGAGAAAGCTGTCTTTTACTGATCAGGTGGAAGGCAAGATGTTATTTTTGTCCCCTGTCTCCTCAAGCCACGGAGCAAAGAAGAACGGAAGAGGTATGGCCAGGGGCATCCGAGCCAACGCTGTGCCATCGGCGCCTGCGATCAGAAGCAGAAGTGGGGCCAGGGAGAAATGAGTCATCAGGCAGATGTGCGCGACTGGGTACAAAGTGGTTAGTGGTTATTCGTATTACTGATCAGTTAATGACGTGTTCGGTGGCGACCGGATTCACTGCTGAAGGTGGCAGCTGTCTCCCGGCTCAAAAACACCCAGGCTCGTCACTTTTCATTATTCATGACCCCGCTGCCTCCCATCAGGACAGTAAACATGTCTAGAAGTGGTTAACGGCTGCCTCCAGGTCCTTATTTCATGCCCTGGAGCAACCATTTCCTAACCGCTTCCCAAGTCGTAGAATTTCTCAAACAGCTTTGCCAGGCAGGGGCTTCCTCTTGTCTTTGAAGATTAAAAGGCTCATTAGGAAGTGATGTTTGTCCTGACTCTCCCATTGATTTTCTGGTTTCTGCCCAGACCATCTTATTACACAAGGTAAAAGGAAAGTGAAAAAAATCTCCTCTTTGATTCTCAGGCATTCCCCAGACAGAACCGGGCTTGAGTGACAGTCCCCGCCTGTCCCAGCCAGCCAGGCCGCACAAGGTTGCCGAATGGCCCTCGGGCAAACGGAGCGGGACGGGGACCGGGTGTACCGAGCGCTCCACGAGTTGCCCCCAGCTTTCTTCCAGAGGGAGAAACTCAAATGTCATCCTGTCATGTCACGTATTCTAAGAACTTTGCTATTCTTTATCGTATTTTATGGCTAGAAGTGTTCGTTATGTAACGAAGACAAAGAAAGTTGGCTGTGTCTCTCGCCCCCCCGCCCCCCGACCTCCACCCGTGGAGAACTGGCTTATCCAAGATCCCTGTCTCACATGCAGTGACTGGCGGAGGTCGTCCCCAAAGAGAAGACAAGTGAAAATCATGAGAGAAGCTCGCGTCCTCTCTTTTTCTTAAACACGTTGTCCTTCTAGGTCATTTAGAGAAGGGGGAGGAGGTAGAGAGAGCCAGCGTTCAATGGGCACCCACCACAGACCACGTCCTGTCACGCACCTTACATATTTTTCCTCATTTAACCGTCACGGCGACCCTGTGAGGTACACACTTTTAATATCCGTGGTATCTCCGTTCTCCATACCGAGAGGCACACAGAGGTTAAGTGCCTCACCAAGGTCACCGCGTTCTTAAAAAGGCTGAAGTGTTTAGTAAAACATGTCTGAAATCTGCCAGAAATCTAGAAATGCTGGCTTTCCGTTCACCTAGTTAATTTTTATAACTGGCATCACATGCCTAATGGGAAGTTTTCCCGGGATCCTATGGCATGCTGTGTGGAATATTCTTTCCCGGGGAGGCCGTGGCCTCTCTGGACCGTGTACCCGCTGAGCTGGGCTTCCAGCTGGCACCCTTCATGGGTGCGCTTTCTTTTTTAAAAGCTTTTTTTTTTTTTTTTCAAGTTTATTTATTTTGACAGCATGCAAGCAGGACAGGGCAGAGAGAGAGAGAGAGAGAGAGAGAGAGAGAGAATCCTAAGCAGGCTCTCAGCTGACAGCACAGAGCCCGATACAGGGCTTGAACTCACACACCACGAGATCATGACCTGAGCTGAAATCAGATGCTGAACCGACTGACCCCTCCCGGGTGCCCTGTGAATGTGCTTTCATCAGCTCCAACCGGTCCGCACACAGTTGTGCTGATCAGTTGCTGAATATTTTGAATATTTCACATGAGATGAGAGGGTTCTAGGATCAAATTCGCTTGGGAAACCTGCGGAAAGCCAAACAGCTTTCTTTCCTTCAGAATGACTCGGAGCCTTTACGGTACTGGCGTCTATTATGAATCCGTAGGAAGAGTCGATTCAGTGGCGTGTGGAATCTGTCTACTGAGCGTCCCGCAGGATGGGTGCTCTGTAGACCAACATTTTGAGAAGCGCTGGTCTAAATCGCTCTCGGGCTTTTATTTGTGAGTACAAATACCATAAGGTATCGAAAAGCCGTAAGGACAATGACCAGAATGGGTGAAGAGTGAATAGGGAGTCGCGTTAGTGAACTACAAAGGTCATTGTTGGCATGAGACATACTGAGCCTGAGTCCTGGGGCTCCACTGCTTACTTAGCCCACGTGTCCCTTGGCAAGATAATTTCTGTAAGCGCAGCCCCCGGGTGTAAAACGGGACTGCATGCCCTACCTCGGGGCACGCTGTAGATTGTAAATGTGTTGGGGTGGTTGGGGGTTGGCGTGGGTTGGGTTGGGTTGGGGTGGTTGGTGTGGCTCCTACACAATGGAACCGTTCATCCCTTTCTCCTTCCTCTTCACATGCTCACGTAGGCTCAGCCAAAAGAACCGTTCTCAGGCAGCCCAAATTCATTCTCTTACTCACATGATAGGGGTCAGCTTCTTGCAAAGTACTGTATTCTAAGCGCCTCATGATCCAGTTAAATTCCACTCAACAGAATTTTTGGTGACGCCCCAAAGCATTCTGTTAAGACAGATCTCAACTGAAGAAAGGGAATTATTTACCAGGAGAAAGAAGAAATAATGGTCCTTATCTTTGTCTTTCTAAGGAAACTATATTTGGAAAAGAGAAGTTTCCAAACTGAACCGCTCTCTGCCCCCTGAGGCCACCCACGTGATCAGCACTCGCTCCTGCCCCTCTCAGAAGTCATCAGGGGATGCACTGAACCTGCCTCTGATTTCTTTAGGGTCTACAAGCACCCCCAACGATTTATGGTACAACTTCATTGAACTGCCCTACCACGGGGAAAGCATCAGCATGCTGATTGCGCTGCCCACGGAGAGCTCCACCCCGCTGACGGCCATCATCCCTCACATCAGCACCAAGACCATAGACAGCTGGATGAGCACGATGGTGCCCAAGAGGGTGCAGGTCATCTTGCCCAAGTAAGAGCGCTCGGTCCCTGGTGGCAGTTGCGTCAGGTGCCAGACAACGTGGGGCTAAGACATGGCGCGTCGTGAGGCCTGATTTATTTTGCAGAAATTGCCTGGAGAGAGTACAAGGGTCTGCTTTTGGAGAAGCTTTTTGCCTTTCTTTCTTCTTCTTTTTTTTTTTTTTTTTTTTCCAATCCCTGTGCCTCTCATACGGCAGGATAACGACAGTGGGGAAGAAAAGAAGGCAGCCTGACTTCTGACCTCAAGCTCCGTATGCCATTTTGAGAGCTTTTAACATATTTAGTTTTGTCCCCAAGACCGAAAAATACGTGTATAACGGCACGGTAAAGGTTCGTAGCGTTTTGATGAGGAGTTTCATGTTAGTCTTCTTAAGTTTTAGCTGGAAGCTTCTGAAGGCCAAGGTCCGAAAGCTAGGTGGTAAGGGAGTATTTTGAAACCATTCAGGCAGAATTCTTATATTAGCATCTATGGTAGTTTTTTTTTTATTATTATACCTTGAAAATGTAATATTGGTGGAATTTGAACTGTTATGACTTGAAAGCAAGGGAAAAGTCATCCTAAATTCTGCCCAAATCCTGAATTTCTGTCGCTCCGAGAATGCTTTACCCAGACCCATGAAAGAGGCAGCGAACGTCCCCTGACTGTGATTGTGCCACCAGTGTCCAGGGCTTTTAAGCACCCACGTCTCGGGGTGGTGAAGCTACCTTCCAGTTCTAAAAGCTTTTACTTCTCTAGTCACTGAGTTAAGTAATCAGAGAAGCCCATTCATAGTAAGTATTAGCCATCCTCCCAGGAGTGTGTGCGTGTGTACGTGTGTGAAATGAGCCTTCATGTCGGCAGTGCTTGATGTAAATGAATAAGATGGTGGGTGTACATTACAGAATGACGTAATAGGTAAAGCACAACGATAATGGTAAATTATCATTAGAGTCCATCTGCCCACCTACCCTTTGCTCTTCCCCCAGATGGGATAAAACCCGGTAAAACATCCTCTGACGATAGGTGTACTAACTGACATTTACATATGTACGGCTGGAAGGCCAGATAGATCGCAAGTATCCAAGAAACCCAAGGTTACGCCCCAACACCCGTAGCATACGTTCTCACCTATTCCTAATGTTTGTTCCAGTCTTAACGGTAAGATGCTTTCATAATCTCAACAAGAGTGAGCAGGAATGTGTCTCCTCTCTTTTGACCAATCCCGCTAAGGACGGTGGTTCTTACAGCAGCCATGATGATGGCTCTTCGGTTGGCAATGGGGGAAAAGTGGAGATATTCGGGGGGGTATTCCAGATACACCCCCCCCCCATCAGCATAAGGGAGGGTGCTTCAGCAGATCTGCCTAGGTACCGGAATGGGGAAGCCCGTCGCACACGAGGGGGTGACCACCCCCTTTTCTGTCACTGTGTCCTCATTTTGCTAGCAAAGTGCTCGAGAGATGACTTGTCCTCTAACTTAAATCTTGGAAGTACAACTTCAGACACAGTTTAGACTGGTGTTCAGAGCATACTTACAAAGGAATCGCTTTGTCAACGTCTCCCCACCGGCGCGGGTTCTACCCTCTTACGTCATTTACGGTATAAAGATTTCCCCCTATTTTCTCCTTTCCTGCTAGGTTCACGGCGGTAGCACAAACAGATCTGAAGGAGCCGCTGAAAGTGCTCGGCATCACCGAGATGTTTGATCCATCAAAAGCAAATTTTTCGAAAATAACAAGTATGTTCGATTTAAACCCCATTCTGAAACTTGAAGACTGTTACAAACTGGGTCTCTGATTCGTTCAGAAAGAAAAGGTCAAAATTAGGAGTGTGTTGCCCTGAAACCCTCCCAGATTTTTCACCAAATGATGCTGCTCATCCTCCGTCACTTAGATCAGCATAAATCACCTGTCCCCACGTTTCACGTGCACGTTTCAGGTGAAGCCCGAGTGAGTTGACACCGTTAAACAAGCACTTCATGTATTGTCTTCATTACTTAAAAATTTAGCACTTGGTTAGATAGTAGTCTTTCTCTTCCAAATGCAAACGATTCCCCGGCGTTTGCAAAAATCAAGGTTTTTGAACTCTCAGATACTTGCTTCCATCAAACAATAACAGGCATGCACCATATCCAGGTGTGTTAATGCCCATTAATCCGAGATCATGTGAATTCAAAGGGTCTGATGAGAAGCTTTCTTTGCCAGAGCATCTAGGACACAGCTGGTGTCGTATCACCTCGGTTGCCAATATATGCACCTTTTCCCAGAGTGATATTCAATAGTCGGTTCTTGGTCTTTTTAATTTGGAGCACAGCAGCCTCCTTCCAGAGAAAAGTCACGGCTTAAACATTATTTGTGCTCCTTTCCTGTTTTCCCCCTCGACAAGCTCATTACCAATCTCGATGGCCTGCAGGCGAGCACCTGTGTACCCGTCCTAGGGCTCCATCCACACTGTGTCCCTGGCGAACTTGCAGCCACAGGGATATTTTGACGCTCTTTTGTCCTCGGGCATCCAGACTCTGGCCCCCGGTCCAGCAGCATGAGCTTCACCTGGGAGCTCGTTTCAAGGGCACAATCTTGGGTCTCACCCAGAGCTCCTGAATCAGAATCATTTTAACAGGATTCCTCAGCCCAGTGAAGTTAGCCTTGTTTCATTGTTTTCCCCTTCGGGGTTCTCTTCTGTGGTCTACATACCACGTAGTGGCCATGGGAGTTCGCGGGTGCTCGAAGGAGGACCAGGTGCCTGAAGTTCCCCTGAGGTGTGATGTTTAACTCGCAGGCGACATGCGCCCTGCAGATGTCCCCCTCTCATTCCCCATCGGCCATATTAGAGCCCAGCATCCGTGCAGGTGAAAACCAGGGGACACAGAAAGCACTTTTTCCCTTTGCATCCAGACCCATGTCCCACCAAGGCTAGCATTAACTTCCGTTCGTGTTCTCCTCGAATGCTACGGCCAGTGGGTATCGCTGGAGCGATAAGAATCTGCTGAGAAGGAAAGTTAATTCACTAGAAGGTTCTAGAGGCACAGTTGCAGTTCTGAGTCGGGTTCCAAACCCTTCTTACCCTCCACACTCTTCTCACTGATATGGCCATGAGATGAGTGGCTTTTGTGGTGAAGAGCGAGCACTTACTCTGCCAGTAACCAGCCGTAAGACTTGAGGACAGATTTCTTAACACTCTGGGCTTCAGTTTCCCCATCTGTAAATCCCCTCTGCAATCTTCCCTGGATCTGACATTCTGTACTGAAAAATAATATTGTTGCCTCGTTTCTTCTGGAAAACTGGACTTCCTTTTTTAAAGCTCTGCTCTTTTTATTTATGTTTTACACAATCCTTAGCGATCAGAGTTGAATTGACAGAGGCACTAACACATCCAGGGAAGGGGAGTCCCTCCTCCTAAGCGAAACCACAGTTCGCTTGGCAGAGATTGAAACTCACTGCAGGTCGATAGTCATCCCACAATCTCCAGTCACCAGACCGGAAGAGGTCACTTCTCCTGACACCTTTTAAGAACTGGAAGTTGCCATGGATTTGAAGTCGCTTCCGCAGCCAAACCGATGGCCCGCATATCAAATAAATGCTGTTTTTGTTTCATTTTCCGGAAACAGGGTCAGAAAACCTTCACGTCTCTCAAATCTTGCAAAAAGCAAAAATTGAAGTCAGTGAAGACGGAACGAAAGCTTCAGCAGCAACAAGTAAGAACTGGGTCGTGAGCCAGGACCGGCTGGGGTGCAGGGGGAGGGAGCGTGCTGTGGTCCGCCCATCAACGGAGCAGATACGGAGCAAACCCTGTTTTCATCCGGGCACCGTGGGTTGCCCCCCAGGTGACAGTGGTGAATTTAGACAGGTTAAGGACCTGCACCCTCAAAGCTCAGAGTCTGTTTCGTAAAGGAAAGCCCTTCGGTGCAAGCAATTCCTCCGGGACAAGAGTCCACAAGCTTTTTCGGTAAAGAGCTAGGTAGTGTGTGTTTTCTGCCTCGTGGGCGGTCCTGTCTCCGCCACAACTTCTCAACGCTGCCATTGTGGTGTGAAGGCAGGACAGAGGATACAAGCCCATGGGCGCGGCTGTGTTCCTGTAAAGCTTTATGTATTTATAAAGGCAGGATCCGACTCCTCAGACCTGGCCTGGGGACAATGGTTTGCCGACCCCTGCCCTTGGGAAGCTTAAAGCAGATGCTGGCTTCTTCTTGGCAGGAAAACCCAATCATCATATTGAAACATAAAATAATAGCCACTCGCCATGGGAAATAGGCAGCCAAGTGGATCCAGGACAAAGTGAAGAATTATCAAGCAGCTGTTGAATTCCCAGGACGGCTGTGCAGCCTCCTCTGATAATTAGAACATTCACATCTGCTTTCTCCTCGTGGTTTATATGATGAAGGAGAAAATAGAGCGATCTTAGGTTGGTTTCTGTACCCCCTCATTATCCATCTGAGATGGGGTAAACAGATCTGGCCAAACTCTGCAAACTCGTAAAGTGAATATCCTAGTAGGCTTGTAACTGGGTCACATATTTCTGGTCGTTAAAAGGTACCGTTTATGCTCCGAATAGACACTTTATGGCCTTTCTAGAATAAACACTTAATTTGTAATCCTTTAAAATAGCATTAAAAACAAAGACCTAGAATAACAGCACTTAGAATTCTCAAGATGCCTTTTGTCTCTTCTGGGTGATGATAAGTGAGAACCGAATGCTGCCCGTTATTGGCCAGTTTTGCCAATTAGCGTAACTATCAGGACTGGCTATGTTAATTTGCACGGCCCCGTGCAAAATGTGAATATGGAGCCCTTACTGAAAACTTACTAAGAATTTCAAGACGGGGCAGCAGAGCCCTGACCCGAGTGTGGGGTTCTCGCGAGTGTGACTGGGCCGGTCACACGCCCAGGAGGCCAGCCCTGCTGGGTCGGTCAGCAGGGCTGCTATAGCAAGGGGCCACAGACTGGGGGGGCTTAAGCAGCAGAAGTTTATGTCTGACAGTTCTGGAGGCCAGAAGCCCAAGGTCAAGGGCTGCTTTCTGCCTGTGTCCTCACGTGGCCTTTTATCTTACACGCACATCCCTCCTGTCTCCCTGTCTTCTTATGAGGACACCAGCGCCATTGGACTTGGGCCCCGCCTTCATGACCTCATTCAGATTTCAATACGTTGGGAGTTAGGGCTTCAACATATGGATTTCGAGGGGATACGGTTCAGTCCAGAAGACCTGCTAACCGGCTAACCGTTGACTGCTTTTCAGTCACCCTGGGTTGGGGGATTTTCCCCAACATAAGTGGAAATGTTTCCTTTGTGACATTAAGCCCAAGCCATTAGCGCTTTGTGGGGTTTGAGGAAGGGAACCGGGCCATCGCGGAAAAAGCAGTGCCGTGATGCCCAGCACCTGCCCTCCTGCGAGGCCTTCAGACAAGCTTATTAAACCCAGGCCACGGGGCACCTGGGTGGCTCAGTCAGTTAAGCGTCCAGCTCTAGATCTCAGCTCGGTTCGTGAGATCAAGCCCCGCATCAGGCTCTGCGCCGACAGTGTGGAGTCCGCTCGGGATTCTCTCTCTCCCCTGCTCTGTCCCTCCCCTCGTCACACTGCACTCGCTCTCTCTCTGAAAATAAATAAGTAAACGTTAAAAAACAAAAAAACTGAAGCCGCCATGGGTAAGTTTGGCAGAGTAAGCATGACTGGGACTCTGGGCCTAAAACGGTTTGCTGTCTAAGTCCAGCGTCTACACCCGACGGGTTGAACAGCAACACGAGGTCGCAGGTCCCAGATGAGTGAGTGGTCTCCGTTACCACGCAAAGGAGAACTACCGAAGGAGAAGTCACAGACAAAACGGTGGAACGCTAAGCTGGGCCTGGGTGTACAGAAGGGATTTGGCTGAGCTAAGAGGACCAGTGGCCTTCATCAGCAAGGCAGATGGTATGAATACAAAACAGCTAATAATAACAGTGAATATGCATTAGGTGTCGTTCAGTGGCAGGCACTGTTCTAAGAGCTTATAATGGTCTTTATGCCACTTAATCCTCGTAAAAAGCCTACGGAGTAAGTACATTTGTTAAGGACGATGGTACTTGTGTAGACTGAATGAGACACCCAAGTGTAAAGGGCCTGGGCCATGGTAGGTGTTCCGTAAATGGTGACCGTTGGGCCTGTTCTAACCTGGCCAGCCCAAGGGACGGGAACTGTGTCCCCGAACTCCAGCATGGAAGATCCAGCCAGCCTGCTGCCCTGCTGGCCTCACGCTGGGTGTAACACATTTTCTCTCTCTTCCCGTAGCTGCGATTCTAATTGCAAGGTCGTCACCTCCCTGGTTCATAGTAGACAGACCCTTTCTATTTTTCATCCGACATAATCCCACAGGTAAGTGATTCTTCCCTTCTGTTGCTCACTGGCTGTTAAAATTCAGAACGGTCCCCAGAATCCTAGTGAAATCCAACCTTGCTGCTCTAATTCCACTCCCTTGTGTTATGCAAACACTGAAGAATAGAACCGCCCACCGTAAAGAGATAAGAAAATCCAGGCCGTGTTTACAGAGTGTGATGGAATCTTGTGAAGGCTGATTTTAGATTCGTTGGTTGGTTTGTTTTTAACATAGAGCTCTGCAGCCCTTTTGGGGGTTTCTGATGTCTTTTGATTTTTTGGTCCATATTCTGATAAATGTAGTAGTTCAGTTTTATAAGAAACCACACGTCGTCAACCTCTGTGAGCCCTCTCTGTTGTTCCGGCCTGAGGATTGTTAATTCGATAAATCTTGGCTTTGTAAGTCACAGGCTCAGAGTTGGCTCTGTGCTTTAGCTTTTGTCTTGAAACTGTGGGTAACAATAGTGCTTACCTCTTAGTACAATTATGAGGATTAAGTAAAGGGGGCACCCGGGTGGCTCAGCTGGTTAAGCGTCTAACTCAATTTCGACTCAGGGCATGATCTCACAGTTTCTGAGTTCAAGCCCCACATTGGTCTCTGCATAGGCTGTGTGTGGAGCCTACTTGGGATTCTCTCTTGCCCTCTCTCTCTGCCCCTCCCGAACTTGTGCTTTCTCCCTTTCTCCTCTCTTTCTCTCTCTCTCTCTCTCTCTCACTCTCAAGCTTTAAAAAGAAAGGAGAAGATTATCTTTGTGGAGAGGTTGGCTTCATGTTCGTTCAGAGTAGAAACAAGTACATTTCTGCATTTACCCCTTTTTTAATCAGTAACACAAGATAGTTCCTTATCCTTTTGTCTCCGTGCATCTTTAATGTCATAATTAGTGTTCTCCTGAACCAAAGTCCAATATGGGAGCCTCTAGCCACACGTGGCTATTTAACTTTTAATTAATTAAAATGAATTATCTTTTAGGGGCATCTGGGTGGCTCAGTTGGTTGGGCGTCTGACTTTGGCTTAGGTCATGATCTCCTGTTCATGGGTTCGAGCCCTGCATCGGGCTCTGTGCTGACAACTCAGAGCCTGGAGCCTGCTTTGGATCCTGTGTCTTCCTCTCTGTCTGCCCCTCCCCTGCTCATACTCTGTCTCTGTCTCTCTCAAAAATGTATACAAAAAAGAAACATAGATTAAAATTCAGTTTCTTAGCTAAGCCATATTTCAAGGGCTCAATAGCCACTGTGACTAGTAGCTACCATATCGGACAATGAAACTATAGACCATTTCCATCACTGCAGAAAGTTGTGTTGGACAGCTCTAGGGACTATCCCTTATTTTACACGCCTTCTATCTTATTTTATGAAATGGTTTTTATAGAGTCACGCTCTGTTTCCTCTTAATTCTATAGGTGCTGTCTTATTCATGGGGCAGATAAACCAACCGTGAAGAGTATACAGAAGAAACCATGCAAAAGCAAAGACTACTTTGTGACGAAGAAAACTCCTTTCCTACATCTTTCATAGTTCTGTTAAATATTTTTGTACATTTCTTCCTTTTTCAAAACTAGTTCTTAGGAACAGAGACTCAATGATGCAAGCATTTTTGTCCCGGGATATATATCAAAGGGAAAAAGGGGCAGGATGGCTGGAACACTGTACTGACAAATGAATAGAAAGGCTTCAAAATGTCTAAAAAACGCTTTGAACTACTGAGCAGGTACCTAGGCTAACCCTCCCGAGTATTTACTGTCCAGTTCAGGAGTTTTGTTTTGTTTACACGTGTGGCATTTCAGAAGAAATGTAATCAGTGTGATGGGGGAAAAAAAACCCACAACACATTTTATGGTGGCTTTTACTTTTTTATGAAAAAATATATATATTATCGGCCTTTTTAATTCTTTTGTTTTGGTCCCATCCAAAGTCTTGATAGTAAGCATTATTTTGGGGGTAGAAATAGTGAAATCTCTAGCCTCTTTGTGTTGTTGTTGTTGTTGTTGTTGTTGTTGTTTTATATAATGCATGTATTCACTAAAATAAAGTTTAAAAAACTAACGTCTTGCTAGACAAGGTTTGCTCTTGTGCAGTGTGCCTGTCACTACTGGTCTGTACTCTCTGGATTTGCATTTTTGTATTTTGTACAAAGTAAAAATAAAGTGTTATGAGTAGTAAAAAAAAAAAAATGCCGTTTCTCTGTTATTGAAAATACAACAAAAGAAACAGAGCCTTTTAAAAGTACTTAAACCTCTTCTAAACCTTTGCACTCAGGCAAACGGCAGAAAACCAAAGCCCCTGGCCTTCTCCTACTCCTTTCCTCTAACGCCAGACACTGTTCCCTGCTTCACTACCCGTCCGTGCCTGAGTCCCCGCAGGGGAGTAAGTATGAAGGCAGTCCCAGCCCTGGTCTCAGTGCTGGCTCCCTCGGGGGCGTGTCCCCAGCGTTCAAGGTAAAGACCGGTTTTGTAGCAAGTGTGCAAAGAAGACGCCCGGTGCCGACATCCTTGGGAACTGAGTGAGGGGTGCATGTTTCACTTCTGGTGATGGGCTGGAGGGTCTGTTTTCTAAAATGGCAAGATGTATTTTTGTCTTTTGTTTTTGGAGAACTCATCACGTTTCTAAAATCAGAATGGTTTAAAATATGTATCTAGACTTAAAAACATTTTTTCCTTTTTTTTTTTTTTTTTTAAACCCGTGAGCTCTACTCATCTCTCTTTTGAGAGAGAGAGAGAGAGAGAGAGAGAGAGAACCTTGAACAGGCTCCACACCCAGCGTGGAGCCCAACGCGGGGCTTGATCTCGAGATCGTGACCTGAGCCAAGAGCAGGAGTCAGTTGCTCAACGGACTGAGCCGCCCAGGTGCCCATCATCATTCTTTATGCATCAAAACTGCACATTCAGCACTCCAACAATTTGTCACTCTTATTTGTCACGTCGGCTGAGCTTTGCTGTTTGCAACTATTTAAGTACTTTAAGTATGGATATTTTGGTTAGCCAAGAGAGGAAGGAAAGGTTGGGGGGACTGCTTTCCTTATTTAAGAGTAAATTTATTTTGAACTGTTGACACAGATTGTACCCTAGCAAACATGCTAGTGTGTTAATGCCTTTGAGAGCCCGTTTTACTTCTCCAGTTTCCTCGTCCCGTTCTGTTACGCTATTTTGAGTAGTTGAAGATAGGAATAGTTTTAGCAGAAATCCAAGAGTTACATACACTCCATTTATTCATTTGGGCACCTCCTGGGTGCGAGGTACTAAGGGGTACAGAGATAAATGTGTCCTCTCCCTGATAAGCCATCGTGGAAGGGAGAGCGTGACTCCTACTAGGTCAAGTTCCTCATTGGTGCAACTGTACTTACAAGATACACAAATAGGACCGGGTGGACATTAGTCCATGAGAGAAGTATAAAAGTAGCTGCAGGACCCAGACTGGATCCCTGGCTCTTGGGTCCAGGAGTACTCGTTCCAGAAAGGACCGGGAGAGTTTGCTTTCCGAATACCGGCTGGTAGAGTGGCCCTGTTAGGTGTTACAGATAGGCTGCTCCCCCAAAATAGAAATTGGTCACATTTCACTGGGCATATTCAATTTCAAAGTATCCGGTCCCATTTCTGAATGCCTCTTCAGTGTATGAGATGGTAAAGTTTCAAATTTATGATACAGAACTTGGGAAAATCTCATGGAAAAGTCATAATGTCAAGGTTCCTAGACAATATTTCTTCTCTCTTTTTCACTTGGTTTTACCACCTTACTCATCATTAGCCCTTTCTCACCAGTCAGCACCCAGTTTCTGACTCTAGCAGCCTCTAGAACGGTTTATAATCTCTGGACTGGGGAAAAAGTTCTTCTCAAGTTATTACTTTTCTATAAATCAACTTGTATCTTTTGATACACTTCAGTCAATGAGTCTATAGGCCCTGTCTTCAAAAAGATAAAATCTATGAAAACTCCTTTATTTGACGAAAACTGGAATAAATTTAAGATACGGAGATTACCACAAAAAATTGCAGACCTATCACAAAAGATCACGTTTGCTGTGATATTGATTTATCATAAGAGATGTGTATTTGGTTTTCATGCCCATTTCTGGCACAGAACTTCCAAACCCTTGCAATTTACAAAGTGATATAAAGCTACAAAGGTGTCTTTTGCTATGTTAATAAGGTAACTTTGGGCCAAACTAGGAAAGCACCCAGAGGGCCTGGGTCCTGGGAGGGAGCTCTTGGGGTTACAAGGCATCTAGCTAATTCTAAGCCCTAACCTACACAAAGTGTATATTTCCACAGAAGGCAGACCTTCAGGAATCTGGACTGCCAGCCAGGACTAGATCAGGTGGGTTGGCCGAGGTATAAAGAGACACCTGGGAGCCTTGAGGGCTGCAGGATGAAGGCTGGTTGCTAGGAGACCCAAACAGATTGGAGGGCTGACACTTTCAGCCCCACCCCAATGGCCTCTGGGGAGGGGAGAAGGGCTGGAGGTTGAATCAAATGGCCAATGGCCAAATGATTTAATTAAATGTGTCTTTGTAATGAAGCCTCCGGAAAAATCCGAAGGACAGGTTGAGAGAGCTTCTGGGTTAATGCGCCCTTGGAGATTTGCCAGAGTGGAGCACTGGAAAAGGCACAGGAGCTCCTCACCCTGCCCCAGACCTTGCCCTATGTATCTCTTCCATCTGGCTGTTCCTGACTGACATCCTCTTATAAACCAGCGATCACTAGTAACATGTTTCTGAGTTCAGTGAGTTGCTCTAGCAAGCTAATAGAACCCAGTGAGGGAGTCGTGGGGACCTCTGATTTACAGCCATTGAGTCAGAAGCACAGGTGACAACCTGGGCAGGAATTGGCACCTGAAGTTGGGGGGTGGGGAGGCAGCCTTGTGGGCCTGAGCCCTTAACCCATGAGATGTGACACTCTGTCTCTGTAGATGGTGTTAGAATTTAGATGAATTGTAGGACGTCCAGTGTCCGAGTGTTGGTGGTATGGGGAAAGACACCCACACATTGGGACTGGGTGTCACAGCAGAGTAGCAAATGCCTTTCTAGGACTGGTTGGGGTTGGCTGCCCCAGGGAGAGGCGTAGACGGAGTTAACTACTTGGGGGGATGACTTCTGTGTCCTTGGCCTCCCGTGACTGCTGGAAGACCCTGTGTCCTACCGAGAGTCCACATCCGGCCACCCAAGAGTGGAGGACACCACTGGCTCTAAAGTCCCATTTCTTCTGAGATTCCCCAACCGCCCCTTTGACCCTCTCCCAAATCTTGAAGAAAAATGATGCAGTTGTGATTCAAGGGAGAAGTTTGCAAAATGAGAAATCACTGTTTTATATGGTCACAGGTACATTATTAGTGTTTGCAGATGAATTATTGAATGCGAGGGAATAAAACAGAAGTGAGTTTTTACATTTCTCAGTGCTATCCGTCCTTCATCTGAAGTTTCTAACCCCAGCCACCAAGCGTAGAGTGGCAACACTTTGTGCTCGTCCTTCGTAGACAAGGAAGCGATCCCAGCACCCACAACGGAGTCTTAGAGGCAGGTTGTCAGGAGCCCCACGGACATCGTTGTCAGGTTAGTTAATCTGAGGATGAGCCGCGAATTTTTTTTTTATTACTGTATTTGTCTTATTAACTATATTGCCTACTGATAAATCTCTCTGGCCCTGACTGATACGTTGTCTTGCTGGGGAGACACTAATCAATAACTTGCGTAGAGGAAGTATCTTCAGGAAGTCAGGCAATTTCTCCGGTTAGAGAAATGCTTCTTTTAGCAGGTCAATGATCTCATGACTCATCTCTTCTGCAAAACTCATTAGAACAAACTCATTAGTTCATCCTGCAATTTTAATGTACAACAGATGTGGTAAAAAGGTATCCTGCAAACAAGTAATGGAGTTCTTCCTCAATTGAAGGGGGAATAGGTTAATGTTTTTAATCTTCTCAGTTGCTCTCCTTCCAGAAATTTTTCTTAGAACTGTTACGAGCGAGCCCTAACCGGCAGCCGGATACCTGAACAAGAACGAATGCGTGTTAGCGGAAAAGCACAGACACTCCCAACGTCGAAATGGCTGTCTTTTTTTCAGGAGCACATGCGCTCGTGATTACAATTTTTGATTGTGTGAATTTTCTCCTGGAAAAAAAAAAAAATTGTTCCTGGTTTGCAAGATGGGATTTAATGTAACAATCGTTCTTGGTCTCCTACAGAGAGAGCCCTGGCTTCCCAGCGCTCTGATAGCCAGCCGAAGTTGTAAGCCACAGCTCTGGGTCCTGGGGGATGGTGGCAGAGGGGCTTTACAAAAGGAGGTTTGGAGAGATGATACGAGGGTCAGTTGAAGGGAGGAGAAGATTAAGTGGGCTTAGGGATACAGAGGGTAGCAGCGTGCCCCCTGCTGGAGGCTCCTCAGGGAGCGCCCCTCAGCCGGGGAGAGTTGGGAGCTGGTCCCCCATATGGGAAGAATGTCCACACCCGGTTTTATGAAGTGTCAAGATGCACAGTAAGAGTCCCTGATCCTGCAGAGCATTGTTCACACACACACACACACACACACACACACACACACACACACACACACACACACGAAAAGAATAGGAAGAAGGGGCCAATAAAAATCTTTAAAAGTGTTGTCTATGTAAGCCCTACAATTTTCTCTCTTTTCAGTAAATGTAAAAAAGCTCAGGGGCACGTGGCTGGCTCAGTCGGCTGGGAGTCCGGCTTCGGCTCAGGTCACAATCTTGAGGTTCATGAGCTGGAGCCCTGTGTTGGCTCTGTGCGGACAGCCCGGAGCCTGGAGCCTGCTTCGGATTCTGTGTCTCCCTCTCTCTCTGCCCCTCCCTTGCTCATGCTCTGTCTCTCTCTCTCTGTCAAAAATAAATAAACAGTAAAAAAAAATCTTTTTATTTATAAAAAAAAGAAGCTCAAACATTCATTCCTTGGCAGTATAAGTGAATTGCTCATGTATCAAATTCTTAGCTTCACATCCTGAGGGCCAAGGCGAGCTAGCTTCTTGCAGTCAGGTCCACAGAATGTTAGAGCTCCATGTGACCTTGAAAAGTCATGTTTCACTATAATCCTCTGCCCTATACATCCCTCCTTCCTGTGTATGGAGGAAATAACTGTTCCCTCCAATGGCACTTTGCACACTACTTAACTGTCAGGTGGGATTACCACACCACCTTGTGGCCAAAATCTAAAAAATGCTGAACACAAACAAAAACAGCCCCCGTTTGTTCCACTCTTACTTGGAAATTCGTTTCTAGTAATAGTTTACTTTCTCAAGACCACATGAAACACTTTGAGAATAATATTCCCTGTTTTATATATGCCTATCATAAAAACATTATGGACTCAAAAAGGATAAAGCTTATGTAATTGAGTCTGTAGACATCAGTCGTACGTTTTTGGCTCAATTTTATGCTTTGGGCTCAGGGAACTGGCAAGTGGGAAATGGTGGAAAAGGAGGTCAGAATTGCAACGTGAATGGCTTTAATGTCTTTCTCTGGTGCCAGGCCAACCTTAAGCATCAGTGCTTATGGTGTTGTTCCGACTTCCGTGTGATCATAAGGATGCTCTTCTCAATGTCAATTAGACAGTGGCCAAAAAGGCAGTCCTCCAAGTGGCCCCTGTATGCTTTTGGTCACACACACGCCTTTGACAACATCCTCACACCCCCGTGTTCCTCCTGCCCACATGTCAAATGTACGCAGTATTGGTTCTTACATGGCAAATTAAAGTTTATCTACAGGTTAGCTACAAGTTTCAAGCTCTTTCATAGGAAGCTGCAAAAGTATGTTAGTATTTTACTTTCTACATTCCAGCCCATCATAGTTTAGTGGGTGTTTTTTAAAAGTACAACTTTGGGGCGCCTGGGTGGCTCAGTCGGTTAAGTGTCTGACTTCGGCTCAGATCATGATCTCGCTGTTCCCGAGTCTGAGCCCTGCGTTGGGCTCTGTGCTGACAGCTCAGAGACTGGAGCCCACCTCAGATTCTGTGTCTCCCTCTCTCTCTCTGCCCCTCCCCTGCTCGCACTATCTCTCTCAAAAATAAAAAAATAAACATTAAAAAAATGTTTTTAAATACAACTTAAATCAGGGAAGACTTTACTTAGAAATGTGTTGAAGTCACATTCTTCATAAGAGATTTGGATCTCTGTCCTTGCAAAGTTTTTATGAACTAGACCTAGATTTCCTCCACATGTAAATCTAGAAGCATTCAAGGTTCAGAAGCTTGAAAATCTAAGGGTGAGGAGAGTTCCCTCCAACCCTGTAGGATAAGCTCCTGCAAGACGCCCTGAGCAGGAGAAATCTGGGATTATCAGCACTACTTGCGAGGGAAATGAAGGACTACCGAGTTTACAACCGAATTCTCTAAAGACCTTTTGGAAAAATGTTCACCCCAAATAAAATTAGAATAATATTTCAGCTGGGGCCCCTGGCTGACTCATTCCGAGGATGCAAGTGACTCTCGATCTTGGGGTCATGAGTTCGAACCCATGTTGGGCGTGGAGATTATTTAAATAAATAAATAAATACATGCATACATACACAAACGTTTAAAAAGAACATTAATTTTTAAAAAGTATTCATAAAAAAAGTAATACTCTAGCTAAATCTGACATTTTGCATATACTGGATGAGTTAAGTGTTTGGAGGACATTTACAGTCTCTTCTTCTCAGAACCTTTTCTATGATCTCTTCTTCTCTGGTGTCCATGAGATACGTACAAATCGTGTTTCCTTGTGGATGACACACCCAAGTGTGGCACTTTACCACTAGGTTTGGCCCTCTATCCTGGCGTTCAAGTGTTAGGAGCTGGAGTGAACTCTCAAAAGAAAGGTGAAATACTTTACTTTTGACCGACCAATGCAGCCAATTAGGTAATTCTGAGACTTTCCTCTCTAAAAACAGTCTCTACTTTTCCTGTGACAGCTGTAAGCCCTCCTACATATGACAAAAGTCCCACTGTCCTGACCGGTCTCGGGAAAGAGGTTCCAAAAGCCCTTTATCTTCCTTAATAGAAAGATTTTATGGCAAGTCTTTTGCCACCGAGAAAGTAAGGCGGGTCAACCAGCGGTTCTACTGGAGCCGAGGAAATTCAGCCAGGGTTCTTGTTCTCGCCACTTCTGCTCCAACGGGCATGATGTGACCCGGAATTACGGCCTGAGGATGTGCCACTGGGGTCTCCATCAAGACGCAAAGGACCCAGGCTGCATGAAGCTGGATTAAGTGGACTTCACGAAATGGGCCATCCATTGTGTCTATCTTAATGCTAGCTCTTTGAACATAAAATAAAAATATTTCAACTAGAAAAAAAGATTTCACGGCAAAAGTGCTGTCAGTTTTAACATTTCTATTCTGAACTCCCCAGTCCCACTTTTCTTGTTAACCCCTGGGACTGACTACTGACTGACTGAAACCAAAAATTATCACTGCTGCCAAAAGTTAGAAACAAACAAAGGGAATGTGCGGTTGGAGGGTCACTGAATCAAACACGAAGGACCGAAGAACCGGAAGGAGACATGCTGAGCTCTGCCCTCCACAAGCTGAATGTTACGGTAAAATACTTACAACATGCTTGGTGCACAGCAGCCAGGACTGTGATTCTGGGACACTAAGTTGATAAACACATACTTTATTTTTCCGTTGGCATTGATAAACGTATACTTTTTCAATTAGCGTATTTTAAACTGCTTTTGAAAAGTTAACCTTTTCTGCCATTTGTTTTATAGAAATTCAAGAACTATGAGATGAATGCGTTTAGTATACAAAATTTTAAACCTTGACAGAATCTAAGGACCATGTAAATACCCAACTGTGATCATCTGCACTTTACATTTCTAAAGGTTAAGAATGATTACTATTTTAGCTAAAATAGTATTTGAGGGGCAAAGTTCACCAACCTGGGTATATCAACGTAAACTATAATGAAGTCTTTGGAGAATGACTTTTTTATTGGCATTAAAGTTCGCATGAAACACATACCCAAATTATGATGAAGCCGGAAAGGAATCAAATACGCCTAACTATACATGTGAGATACAGTAATAAAATCAAAGACTTCAGAAAAAATTTACTGGAAGATATCTAAAAAGACTTTTGACAAAACAAAAATGAAAAAAAAAAAAAGAATCACTGACCTGATGAATATTTGTTTAATTTTAGGAACTCGTGATGAGGAATAAGACCTATTTCTTTACAATCTGAACAATGTCCAGCTGTGAGCATCTCTGACCTGTGTCTCACTGCCTGGCTCGCAGATCTCAGGCTGCCACATGCTTGGCCGGGTAGCCGGGTAGCTTCTCTGCTCTGAAATTCCCTCCGGGTGTGGAATAGTCCCAGGGCCGGCGGTTCTCCATGAACCCGTAGAGCTTCCGCAGCGCCACGCGAGCAGCTTCTTCTTCCGCAGCCAGCACGGTCTCCCCAGGTCCCTCCGCAATCAGCTTTCTATCACTAGACAAAACACCGAGAGTAGTCTGAAATTATCCGTGCATCATAAGACATGGGCCACAAGCCTGTTATGGTTTCTAAACCTTATTTTGGCAAGAATATCTATCAGGAGTAACACAAGAGCTTTGTATGTAGTATCTTTTGAATAGTAGGGTTTTGTGCGAATTCCTTATATACAGTAGTTAGAAAAGAAATATTTACATTTCCATAGAAATATCAACAACTTAGTAGGTCCAATATTTTTTTTCAATTTTTTTAAATGTTTATTTGAGAGAGAGAGACAGAGAGACAGAGAGAGACACAGCACGAACAGGGATGGGGCACTGAGAGAGGAAGACAAAGAATCTGAAGCAGGCTCTAGGCTCTGAGCTGTCAGCATAGAGCCTGACGCAGGGCTTGAACTCACAAGCCCTGAGATCATGACCTGAACCAAAGTCAGATGCTTAACTGACTGAGCCACCCAGGTGCACCCAATATTTTTCAAATCAAAAACCAAGGTGCATCTAGGTAAATATGGTTTTGTTCTGCTGTTGTTAGTGATGAAAGAATATATAAAAATCTTCCTACTAAAACTCAAAACTATTAAAACTAAATTCATGGAGGGCGCCTGGTGGCTCAGTCGTTAAGCATCTGACTTCGGCTCAGGTCATGATCTCATGGTTCATGAGCTCGAGCCCTGCTTTGGGTGAACATGAGCCCGTTCTGGGTGAGCCCCACTTTTCCCTCTCCCTCTCTCTCTTCTCCTCCTGGGATTCTCTCTCTCTGCCCCTTGATGACTTGTGCCCTCTTTCTCAAAAACAAAAAAAAGACTCTTCATGGAAAATTGACATTATTTTTAATTTATCTTGAACCTGTAATGTGAGGAAAAATTTTACGGAACTAAATTGTGCCTTTCTGGTTTCTCATCTAAACTTTAAAACAAATAAAATAGTAGTTCTATATATATACTTTTTAAAGTTTTATTTATTTTGAGAGTGTGCACACGTTGAGGGGCAGAGAGAGGGAGGGAAACAGAATCCCAACCACAGAGCTTGATCTCATGAACCATGAGATCACGACCTGAGCCAAAATCAAAAGTCAGACGCTCAACTGACTGAGCTACCCCGGTTCTAGATTTTACAGTAAGAGCTTTAGATCTTTAAAACTTGCTAAGATCTAAAAAAAATTATATATTATAATCCACTTTGATTTATTCCCAAAGGATACTGAAGTAGCACAGTGAACACTTAAGGCTATTGGTGTTCTAGTAAAACCAAATTACAACAAAAATAGGTATTCTGCTTTACTGATATCTGTCTTACTATAACTAGCAATCTCTTCTCCAAAAGTGTAAAAAATGATCCAGCAAGGGAGGAAAGGATGTGCACTGGACAAGTGTGGTATGGATGTGCTACTTGTCAATTATCTTTAACTACTTCCTGGAAATTTCCTGACCCCAAACTGGACCTATCCAACTAAAAGAAGCATCTCTGAAAATTTCATGAACAGCAACTCCACTTAGTAGCTTTGATTCAATATAAATTGACCTGAAAGCTAAGGAAGACTCAAATCAAAGAAAGACAAGCAGAACTGTGCAGATAAAAGAAAAACAATGTGGAAGGAATTTGCTCAGAAACACTTGCTGTGGTAATACTATGGAATGAAACAAAGCTTAATCATATAGGTTACACTTTACCATAATAATTACACAGTGCATATTTGTACAAAATAAAGGATAGAGAAAATCATCTAAGTGAATTTCAACTATACAATGTTTATTTATCATGTTTCTACCTCAATGATGGTGGCAATGTATCACTGTTCATTTTTTTAAAAACCATTATGCAAAATCTAGGTTTTGTCCTAGATAATAATAATTATTATTAATAATTCTATTACCTGATGACAACAATTTTAGTAACAGGGCAAACTCCTTTTTTTGTTTAAATATAAGAGATCATTCTTCAAACCTTCCATGTATCATTAAAAATCCTTTAAGAACATCACCTGTTCTAGCTGTACTATATTCCATCATGTGTATCTGTCATTTCCCTCTTGCTGGATACCAAAGTTTATAATAACTTTTTGCCTTATTTAAAAACTATTAGCTCAACAACTGTTTACTGACTACTATGTCTTAGGAACTGTTGTAGGTATGGGGGATAAAGGGTAAACCACAAATGAACACCTCTGTTTACACATTTTGATGTCCAGAAGGAGACACACCCAAAAGTGAGAACACCAAATCAAAGAACGTGAAAAATGTAAAGACTGTTGGCGTTTTGTCAGAATTACGAAATATTGCACCACTCTGTTCTTCTGCCAGGGGTATATGAACTGCAGATAAAGGACGTGTTTAAGACTTTTCAATCTGATAAGCAGAAGTATCTCATCATTGTGCTGTGCACTTCAAGTTGAAACTTTTTACATTATCCATTTTCTCCTTTGTGATGCCTTCCATCGCCTTTAACTTAGAAAATTCTTCGTCACATAAAGATTAGGAAAACATTTACCTAATTTAATTGAGGTCGCTTATTCAATCAGTGTGAGGCAAGTCAACTGTTTACTAACAAAACTAAGACCTGTTCAACGTGGGTTGATTTATATATTTTGATGGACAACTAAACCCTTCCTTTTCCAGTCCTAGGCTCAGCTGAAGCTGTTACAAGTGTGGATTACGGTTCAATCGGTAACACTTTTGAATCACAAGTTTTCTTTTTCTACAGAAATAGTTAGAATAAGATGAAGTTCTTACCTCCAAGTATACAACGTATACTTGGTTAGCAAAAGCTACTATTAGCAAACCCCAGATTACTTGGCTTCCCCTAAGAATAACCAGCAGGAAAAGAAGTAGTAAAGAGATAATCATGGGAATGAGATTTTAAAAATCTTCTAATGCAGGGGCGCCTGGGTGGCTCGGTCAGTTAAGCGTCCGACTTTGGCTCAGGTCATGATCTCACTGCTCGTGAGTTCGAGCCCCGCGTCGGGCTCTGTGCTGACAGCTCAGAGCCTGGAGCCTGCTTTGGATTCTGTGTCTCCCTCTCTCTCTGACCCTCCCCCGTTCATGCTCTGTCTCAAAAATAAATAAACGTTAAAAAAATTTTTTTTAGAAATCTTCCAATGCAATTAGAGATTATATTAAGGAATTGTGAAGTCAGTTTTTAAGGCTTCCAATCAATGTTATGAAGCTAAGATTAAAATTTTACTAACCAGTACAAGCCAACAAAAAACACAGGCAAAGCTGTGGTGCTTCCAGACTGCCTGGTAAGTCTAGATTCAGGAGCTGAAATATTCCTTTTCTTCAGTTCTTCTACCAGTAGCCCCATGGGATTTATTATCTTCCAAATCTCAAAGAGTTCTTTTCCAGTCATCTGAGTAATTAAGAAGTCCTGCGCATAAAAATATAATTTATACATTGAAATTAGTATGATGAAAATAAGGACCATAATTCAAAGTACACTTTTAAGAGAATTTAAAAACTTACTGGGAATTGAAAAAGACAAAATGTACTATTCTTTTTCATTTCTGTGTAGTTTTTCACGTAAGTTTTACTACAAAAATCATAGTTGTCGCAGACGACATGATACTCTATGTAGAAAACCCAATAGATTCCACCAAAAAATTGCTAGAACTGATACACGGATTCCGTAGTCACAGGATACAAAATCAACATATAGAAGTGTTACATTTCTATACACCAATAATGAAACAGCAGAAGGATAAATCAAGGAATCAATCCCATTTAAGATTATACCAAAAACCATCAGATATCTAGGAATAAACCTACCCAAAGAGGTAAAAGATCTGTACTCTGAAACCCATAGAACACTTATGAAAGAAACTGAAGATGACACAAAAAAATGGAAAAACATTCCATGCTATGGGTGGGAAGAACAAGCATTGTTAAAACGTCTATGCTACTCAAAGCAATGTACACATTTAATGCGATTCCTATCGAAATACCACCAGCATTTTTCACAGAGCTAGAACAAATAATCCTAAAATTTGTATGGAACCACAAAAGACCCCCAAAAACAAAGCAATTCTGAAAAAGAAAAAGCTGGAAGCATCACAATTCCGGACTTCAAGCTATATTACAAAGCTGTAGTCTTCAAGACAATATGGTACTGACACAAAAAGAGACACGTATCAATGGAATAGAAGAGAAAACCCAGAAATGGGCCCACAACTATATGGTAACTAATCTTCAACAAAGCAGGAAAGAATATCCAATGGAAAAAAGACAGTCTCTTTAACAAATGGTGTTGGGAAAACTGGACAGCAACATGCAGAAGAATGAAACTGGACCACTTTCTTACACTATACACAAAAGTTAAGTATAGGAAACAATCAAAATCCTAGAGAAGATCACAGACAGAAACCTCTTTGAATCTGGCCATAGAGACTTCTTACTAGATACATTTCTGGAGGTAAGGGAAACAAAAGTAAAAATGAACTACTGGAACCTCACAAGATAAAAAGCTTCTGGGGCGCCCGGGTGATTCAGTCGGTTAAGTGTCAGACTTCAGCTCAGGTCATGGTCTTGAGGTCCGTGAGCTCAAGCACCACAACAGTCTCTGTGCTGACAGCTCAGAGCCTGGAGCCTGCTTCAGATTCTGTGTCTCCCTCTGTCTCTAACCCTCCCCGACTCACTCGTACACTCGTGCACACGTACGTGCACGCACGCTCTCTCTCTCAAAGATAAACATTAAAAAAAATTAAAACAAAAAAGATAAAAAGCTTCCGCACAGCAAAGGAAACAATCAACAAAACTAAAAGGCAACCTTCAGAATGAGAGAAAATATTTGCAAATGACTTATCTGATAAAGGGTTAGTATCCAAAATCTATAAAGAACTTACCAACAATACCCAAAACACAAATAACCCAGTTAAGAAATGGGCAGAAGACATGAGCATTTTTCCAAAGATATATACAGATGGCTAACAGTCACATGAAAAGATGCTCCATATCACCCATCATCAGGGAAATACAAATCGAAACCACAATGAGATACCACCTCACGCCTGTCAGAATGGCTCACATTGACAACTCAGGCAACAGGTGATGGTGAGGATGCGGAGAAAGAGGAACCCTCTTACACTGTTGGTGGGAATGCAAACTGGTGCACCTGCTCTGGAAAACAGTGTGGAGTGTCCTCAAAAAATTAAAACTATTACTACCCTACGACCCCGTAATTGTACTACTAGGTATTTACCCAAAGAATACAAAACTGCTGATGTGAAGGGGGACACCCCGATGTTTACAGCAGCACTATCAACATCAGCCGAACTATGGAGAGAGCCCAAGTGTCCCTAGATTGATGAAGATGTGGTATATATCTGCAAAGCAGTATTACTCAGACGTCAAAAACAATAAAATCTTGCCATCTGCAACAGCGTGGATGGAGCTAGAGTGTATTATGCTAAGGGAAATGAGTCAGAAAAAAACAAATACCACATGATTTCCCTCATATGTGGAATTTAAGAAACAAAAGAGAAGACCGTACGGGGGACAAAGAAGCAAACCATAAAACACTCTTAACTACAGAGAACTAGCTGACAGTTGCTGGAGGGGAGGTGGGGGAGATGGGTTAAATGAGGGACAGGTAGTAAGGAGGGCACTTGCCAGGATGAACACCGGGTGTCATATGTAAGTAATAAGTCACTAAATTCTACTCCCGAAACTACTATTACGCTATATGTTAATAGAATTTAAATAAAAACTTGAAGAAAAAAATAAAAATAATAGTTGAAGGTGAAATCTTATCTTAGAAATAGATCTTTATCAGTAAGAAAAAGATTTTTAAAGCAAATGAATTAATGAATAGATGGTAGAAACTTCCACCAGAAACTCGTTTAAGAAACTATTATGGGAGGCAGCTGGTGGCTGTTAAGTGATGCTTCAGCTCAGGTTATCATCTCAGGATACTGAGATCAAGCCCTGGGCTCTGCACTGGTTGTGGAGCCTGCTTAAGATCCTCTCTCCTAGAGCACTCGGGCGGCTTAGTCGGTCAAGCGTCTGACTTCGGCTCAGGTCACGATCTCATAGTTTGTGGGTTCAAGCCCCGCGTCGGGCTCTGTGCTGACAGCCCGGAGCCTGCTTCGGATTCTGTGTCTCCCTCTCTCTCTGGCCCTCCCCTGCTCACTTTCTGTTTCTCAAAAATAAATAAATGTTAAAAAAAAAAAAAACAACCAAAAAACCTCTAGAGGGTAGTACTTCACTGTCTAAATTTATGATTTAAAAAAATAATTTAAATAATTTCACGTTAAGTGTCTTTTGAACCTATTTAAGACCTGATATTTTCAATTTATGAGACTAAGAAAATTGAAAAATTATGAACAAAGAATTAATTTTGCCAATAAAACAACTATCAATATTGACAGAAAATAAGGGGACATAAATTTTCATTAAAATATACTGCAAGTAACTCATGTTAACAAACACAGTATAGGGCACCTGGCTAGCTTAGTGGGTTGAGCATCCAAGTCTTGGTTTCGGGCTCAGGTCATGTCGTCACGATTCATGGGTTCAAGCCTCACATAAGGCTCTGCACTGACAGTGCGAAGTCTGCTTGAGATTCTTTCTTTCCCTGTCTCTCTGCCCCTCCCCTGCTCACGCTCTCTCTCAAAAAATAAACTTTAAAAAAAAAAGATTTAAAAAAACCCAGTATATAATAAAAGATGGGTAAATGGGGATAGGAGGGGAGAAACTTAAAAAACACCTTAGTTCATAAAATAGTCAATTTCATTACAACACTTGCCCAAGCACCAGAACTCTATTTCAGCTTCATTAGTAAAAAATATTTATCACCTGAAACCACCATAACACTGTACATTAATAACACTGGAATTAAAAAAAAAAATTAATTTCTAAGTCCTTATTGGGGATTTTGAATTTTTTAATGTATAGAGTTGCCTTACGAGACACATATGTTAATTACACCTATATATGAATCCCTGGGATTATCTGCAATATAAAATAACCCAACGGTAGGGTAAGGAAAAACAATCTGAATGCCTAAGATATTAGTAGGAATAGAAAAAGAAATCTAGATTTTTCTGGTGATTACCTATGCCTCCTATTTTTTCCCAATAGGTTCCTGGTCTTATTAGTTTATTATTAGAACTTTCAGTGGAAGTGGAGGCTGAACATTCCAATCTCACCTCCCCAGAACAGGGAGACAGTATGAAGACATGCTTCTAAAATGCACCTATGATCATGGAAATCTATCAAAACTCCTCCAGGTTTCTCTAGAGCAGTCTTAACAAGACCATCCACTATGTACTCCTCAATACGCTTCCCTACACACAAGCTTGTCCTCAAGGTTTCTTCCTGGAATGTCCTTCCTAGGGGCAAGCATCACTTTCATGAACTTTCCCTAACCCTGTTATAACTGACTGTTGCCTCCCGAGTTCCCTCTGCACCTTTATAACACATTTTTGAGAGCAACGGCCACTCGAACCGCCTAATGAGCTGACTAGGACCCTGGAGGCAAGGATCGTTCGTATTCCATGTTGGTCCGGCTCCAGTGCTCAGCAAAGTGTTTAGCACACACTAAACAACAGATCCTAGGTGGACAAATGAATGGAATAAACACAGATATTTGACCTACTTATCTTTAACAGGATCTATAAATAGGACTGTCAACAGAGTCACTACGACACAGAAAAGATGAATTTCCAAAATGGTCTCAGGACTACCTTGTGGAAATATCAAAGCAAAGCGACCAAAATTTGTTTAGACAGTTCTAAGACTCCACAGAAGCTAAAGGGACAAAGAGAATGGAAATCAAGGGAGGACTCAGTGAGGATTTCTTTAGAAAAAGCTATTTTACTGGGAGAGGAGAGGGCAAAGGAGAGGATTTCCTTTTCACCTCAAGCCACGAGGACTTCAAACAGTCCAGTGGCCTCCAAATCTGAGACGAGAAACATACAGTCACCTGGCCGCCAACACACATTCTCTGCTTACAGGCAACAGGCTGGCAGAGGCTGCCAGTAGCAGAAGCCTGCGACTCATGTCAAAGGTATAAATATCCTCGAGACCTAACGTGGAACTCACAGAAGGGATATCATTTGTAAGGGAATCCTATGCAGGAAACCGGAAGCTGATGTGGGGAAAAGAGTCAATACCCAGGTCAAGGAAGATGGCTGGAAGGTTCCAGCAGGGGACACAATGCCCCGCAGTTGTTTTGAACATCAACCAGACTCAGAAAGCACTAGACCAGCTGACGGCCACCAGGTCAAGTAAAAATCTTCTCTTCTCCTTTTTCCTTCTCTGAGCTCCCCCTCCAGAAGGACCGTTAATGTACCTGCTTCCCAAAGGCAGAGAGGTGGCCCACCTGTTACAGGCCCTAGTTGGGGAAGGAGGAAGACGGATACGAACAAAGCCTGAATGTTGGCCAATGCAGGTATTCTTCTGTATCAAAGTGATCAAAACGAAATGATATCCCAACAGTTAAGGGATGCTGATCTCAAGGACCCCGACATTCAGATGTCTGAATCAAGACTGTCTCTTGACTTAAAGTAATTGTGTGAATTTGCCATTATGTAAAGGTGACCAAAAACTCGTGCATTCATCCAATGCAGGGGATAAAAATCCTCCCAAATTCTAAAAGAACAGGGGGAGTCAAGGAATCCCAATTACGTAAGTATTTTCACTAGCTAAGCTACTGGCTAACAAGGAATTAGGTATACATCGCAGAGACCCAGAAATCCAAGATTTTACTACTTGTAAAAGTGGAACAGCAGCCGGTGCCTCAGCACAAAGCTCCCTAACCACCCCAGGCCTTCGAATAGTTAGTGTCGTTCATTCACTAAACACCTACTGAACATGTACCATGCAGGCACTGCCTGTGGACCTAATGATGGAAAGCTGAAGACAGGCTTGCAGTCCTGGGAACTCACAACCTAGCACTGAATATGCACCTCTGATGATGTCCTCAATAATGAGACACTACCATAAGCTTTAGGGCTTTCTCAGGATTTGGTAGGGAGAAAAATTCACATATAAGCTTCCAAGGTCATTTAACAAAGGAACGAATCACGAAACAGTCTTTTCAGGGGCGCCTGGGTGGCTCAGTTGGTTAAGCTCCAAGCTTCAGCTCAGGTCGTGATCTCACGGTTCGTGGGTTTGAGCCCCGAGTCAGGCTCTGTGCTGACAGCTCGGAGCCTGGAGCCTGCTTCGCGTTCTGTGTCCCCCTCTCGCCCCGCCCCTTCCCCCACCTGCGCTCTCTCTCAAAAATAAACACTAAAAAAAAATTTTTTTTAAACTTCTTTTTCTTCTGCCCACCTCATGTATGTCCCAGCCTCTGCAATCAAGCATTACCTACCCTGATGAAAAGAGCAGTCCTCTCAGGGCCACTGCTCTGCAGCAAGGCTCCAACTACTGCGAAGAAAGTCTGCTGTAAAACAGGCGGGGGAACTGGAAATTCTGCACTCAGTGTTAACTGCTCCACGGCCAAGTTTCTGGCCACATGACATACCACTTCCTCACCAGTGAGAAAGTCAACGAGACTCTTAATGCCTTCGGTGGGCAAGTCTGGGTATGCATCCTCGAGACATTGTGTGAGGCAAGTTTTTGAAAAAGATGTCCCTTGTTCAGAGAGTTCTTGATTATCTTTAAGATTCAGAAGAACAGCTTCTTTCTCTATTCCAAGGTTTTGGCGCTTGGCCTCCTCACTTTTAATATAGCAGCTATTAACAAATGCAGTTTTGAGAAGATCTAAGGAAAAGGTCTCCTGTAACCGATGTCCAAACGCTTCTATTTCAGCATGGTAATCCCAGTTGGGCTTCTCTGAACTGAAAACATAGGACAGAAGATAGTAAGAGATGGTAAAGAGAACAATAAGATGTTGCAATGATGCAAGAACTTTTCATTGGGATGCAATTTGATTGATTATGTAAAGGAAATTTAAAAAGACTGAGTTTCATTTTTTTTTAATTTTTTTAAATTTATTTTTGAGGCAGAGAGAGAGCATGAGCAGGGGAGGGGCAGAGAGAGGGGGGGACACAGAACCCGAAGCGAGCTCCAGGCTCTAAGCTATCAGCACAGAGCCAGATGCAGGGCTCGAACTCACGGAGTGTGAGATCATGACCTGAGCTGAAGTCGGACGCTCAACCGACTGAGCCACCCAGGCGCCCCACGGACTGAGTTTCATTTTAACACAAGGCTTTGATTTTTCTAAAAGTTAAAACTTAAGTCAGATGAGTACTTGCGGTTCTTTGCTATATTCACTGGTGCACTCATTTTCCCTTTGAGCCAATGTTAAAGATGTTCTTCAACGTCAGAGACTGAGCCATTACCCTACCTTTTAGAGTCCTCATTTCTCCTATAACCACAGAATTATGCTTTATACCCAGGTATGAAATACACATTATAATTTCACAGGTTCAAGATATAAACAATAACATTATATTCAGCTCTTATTTTATCAAGTTTTACAAACACCCATTTAAATTAGCAACTAAATAATCTACTATCATAGTAAGCAGGTTAAAAGTTCGTGATCATTCCCAGGAATGACTACAAGGTCTTTCTAAGGAGACACTAAGACCAAAATAAAACTCTTTTAAGTAAAAAAGGATAGGAGGGATGCCTGGGTGGCTCAGTTAGTTAAACATCTGAAGCCTGCCTGGGATTCTCTCTCTCTCCCCTCCCTCTCTGCCTCTACCCTGCTTGCTCGCTCTCTCTCAAAATAAGTAAGTAAACTTAAAAAAAATTGTTTTTAAAATAGGAAAAGCTAAAGATTTTGGCTATAAGTCATAAAATGTATATAACCTATATAATGCTTAGTTTCTTCCAATTATAAAAGCTTAACATGACTAACCTCACAATAATCAAAGAAATGTGAATTAAGAAGAGGTAACTATTTTTTTGCCTATTAGGAAAAGAACTTAACATTGTTTTGAAAGAACAGAAGAATATGAACTTCTCTTCCTACTGATCTATGTTTAAATTGGTTCACCTTTGGGGGGGGGGGTGGGCAATATTAAAGCCGCTATGAAATTTCATACTTAATTCCAAAGGAGTAGTAACTTCCAAATTAGTCACTGCTGTAATAGCAATAATATGGAACTCAAATACCTACAAATGGAAGTCAAAAGACTGAGGTGCACACTGCCACGACTGCATGTCAAAGACACCTTATCAGAGACAAGAAGATCCGAGACCTCACGTGCAGCAGATCTCAGGTGGCGCTACCTGTGACTTTCTCTACCAGACCACTGGACCTCTCTGCCAAGCTACTGCCAGACACTATTGCAACAAGACTAAGAACAAACAAGATAAATTAGGGCAAACCCCCCCCCCCAAAAAAACCCCTAAAGCTCAACTGTTACTGTTTTCCTTTTATTCTGGCAAGTGGACTTGTGCATACACTTAAGTTCGCTCTTGCAACGCTGTGGAACGCTTTCATCCCTCTTATCCGTACCCAAGAATTCCCAGCCATTGCAACACAGGGTCTACAACCCCCCAGGCCCGCATAGAGGTTACACTCGGGAGGCCTCATTTCTCACAACTCGCGGTTGATAGGATCGAAGGGAGAGTGCCGCGGCGCCCCAAGGCAGAAATCCATTCCCTGGGATTCAGTCCACGCGTCCACGTTCCACCGGTGTCTCTACCACACGTGTCCCAGGCTCAGGCCAGGCGCGCTTTATCGAGGAGCCACCCTCCTCGCCGCCGCCGCCCGGTCCCCCACCGCCAACCCGACCCCTTCCGAGACGGCTCCTACCGGCGCACGGGCGGCGGCGGGCACCGGAGCAGGCGCCAGCGCTCTAACTCCTTCTGGAAGCGGAAGGCGGCGCGGAATCCCTTCTTCACGCCCCGAACAGGCGGGACGAGAGTGGGGGCGGCCGGGGCCAGGAGGCAGCGAGGCCCCCGCAACAGCAGCCTCCCCAGGCCGGATGCCATTGCTGGGGGGAAAACAAAACTCAGCGGAGGGCGGAAGGAAAAAAGCCGGACCGGTGCCTCGGTAACACAGACCCCCGGACTTGGACGAGGAGAGCGAAACCGGGGCGGGGCTAGTACGCAGGGGGCGGGGCGGCTGCCGTTGAGTGTTTACTGCGCATGTGCGAGCTCTAGTTCCTGCCCTAGGGTTTACTCGCGGGTGATCCCGGATTGAGGGGCATTTGGCTCCAAAAATTCGTGGAAGCTGCTGCGCCCTGGCGGTTGCTTTGTTGGTCCTTCCTTTCTCATTAACGCAAAAACCTGGTTCACTCTCAGTTTGAAGACACTTAAAGTCTCAGAAAAGCCCATTCCTTGTCAATATATATTTAGTCCTAAGAGTTACAGACCATCAATCCAGCCACTATTTATGAACAAATATTTGCCCAACGTGTCTCCAAAAGCCTTCGTTTCAGGAGCCCTCCACTAAGCGATTTTGACTTAACCAAAATTTAAATTTCTAACCGTACAAACTTTTTAAAGCATAAAAAAAAAAAAGGATTGGGAAAAAAAATGCATCAAAATGGAACAATGGAATTATGTCTTTTCCCCCTTATCTTCTCTTTGGCAGTATTATTATATTGCTTTCCTACCAAACGGTTAATATAAATGTTAATCTAATATTAATTCACAAAAGAAGACTTGTCTGAATTTCCAAGTTTGAGTTGCCTGCTGAACATCTAGATCCCCAAAGGGCAGGCACCTCTTTCTGTGGTCTCTCTATTTGTTAATGGCATCAATGTCTCCCTCCCTTGCCCCCCCCCCCACCCCCCGCCCAGTAACCCAGATTGGGCTCCGATGTTTTCAGTTATTTCTATTTCCACAAACACCCTCTTTTGTCCAGGAGCCAAGTCCTTTTTCAGTTTATTTCCACAGCAGCTACCTGATGGCTATCCTTATCTCCTTGCCAGGCCTTGCACCTTCCTTTCTTCACCTTCATTCATCTCCCTGAAACACAGACCCAGGCATGCCACTACTTAACTCAAGAATCTCTAATATTAGGTTGTGATAAGGATTCTCCCCTTGACCAAACTATAGTCAGGATCCCCTAAGCCCTCTTCTCAACTAGGTTTCAACCTTAGGCTTCATTGTCTTTGTTAGGCCTGCATAGCCCACTTTCAGCAAGAATCCGGAGTCAGTTCAGGAAGAATTCCACACGTTCACTATCTTGATCACCCTTGATAGCTAATCAAATTCATCACCTGCCACTATCCCCACGTTATACCTGATCACCCTGGCCTGCCTTCAGAAGAATCCTGTCAAGAATCCTCCCCCACCCAGCCCCGCCTTTACCCTTGATGTTTCCACTTAGTTTAATGTTCATGGACACTTCCTAGCCCCCTTGGGTATAAATTCCCACTGGTCCATGCTGTATTTGGAATTGAGCTGAATTCTACATACAGGTCTCTTTTCCCTTATTGCAATAGTTCCTGAGTAAAATCTGTCTTTATTGTCTACCTCTTGTTTTTCTTTGGCAGATCATACAACTCAGTTTGGGGTCTCTTAACCTTTCAAGAGGGAAAGTCTGAATGGTTCATCATAGCCTATAAAAGCGTTCTCTTTGGGGAGGGAGAGAGGAAATGGAGGTTGGCACGTATCATAAGACAAGCTGATGGATTTTTGGGTGAAGCAAATTCTCTCAGAAGGGATGAGAGAAAATCATGATTGGTCTTTGTGTTTCAATAATTTACACTGCATGTGAACAAAATTCACTGAACATTAGTCAAATACATGGGTTAAAAGAAACCACAGGAACTATTATTTCTGTAACAGTCCATTTACTGGGAGAAATAATCTAGTAATCTAGTTGGAGCAAATAATGTTATGTTAATAGGACGGGTCTTTGTTTGAGAGTTTCTCAGTAAATACAACAATGAGAACGTAATATACAAAGGAAAAATGTAGGGTCTCAAGAAGCTTTTCCCACTAACTCACGAAGTTGAGGTATTAAGCAGTTTTTAAAATTCATTAATGAATTCGTTTATTCAATAAACATATGCCAATGGGACTACTTGGTTCTAGGACCCAGGCTCAGAAAACAGACCCCACCCAGGGCTGCCTGATGTACTTCATTTATGTCCCTTCAAATCCCAAAGTTATGTGTTCAGTCCAGACTTCTCTGCTACCCAGTTGTGTATATACAAAACTCCTGCACATAATCGTCTCCTAACAACTCCAAATGGACATGTCAAGCTTCATACGTCCAAAACTGAACTCCCCATCTTCTTGCCCAAACATCTTCCCCAGATCGGTAAAAGGCAACTCAATTTCTTCAGTTTGTCATCCCACACACCCCGGTGTCACTCCTGATTCCTCTTTCTTTCATACCCCATATCCAACAAAGTTCATTGGTTCCACCTTCCGGAAATGTCTAGACTCTATTGTCTTCTCACCACCTGCACTCTGTTCTAAGCCATCACTGTCTCTCGACTGCCTTATTTGATTAGCTTCCCGACTCACACCCTTGCCTTTTAAGACTGAAGGCAGATCAAGGTAGTTTTCTGCACTCAAAATCCTCCACTGGCGTCCCATCTCACTTAAAGTAAAAGCCAAACTCCTGACCATGGCCTCCAGGGGCGACATTATCTGTCCGGTGGCCCTTCTTCCTCATCTCTCTGTACCCCTCACTCACTCTGCTCCAGCCACACTGGCTGCCTTGCCGGCCCTAGAAATTCCCAGGCATGCTCTCACCTCAGGGCCTTAGCACTTGCTGTGCCCTTTTGCAGGAGAGGACTTCTTCCACACTTCTGCTTGTTTTACTCCCTGTTCTCCTTCTTGGCTCAAACATCACCCTCTCCGTGAGGCCTTCCCTTGGGTTGCATTCTCTGGAAGCAGACACTGAGACACAGATTGGTGTGCGGGATATTTATTAGGAATTCACATCTATGAAGAGAGGCGGATGTAACAGGATTAGGTAGAAGTCGGCTGCAATACAGGCCTGACAAATTCTCATCCAACCCATGAGAGAGCTCTGGAGCAAGTTCTGCCTATCAGTGTGTCCCACACTGGACTGAAATAGCCAGCCCTCTATACTCCTCTCTCATTTAGTTACAGAATTCGGGCTGCCCCGTGAAGGGCATGGTCAAGCCTTGGTGGCTCTCTGCAGCTGAGGCAAACCCTGAAGGAGCTGAAAGCTAGAGAGCATCTGTGGCCCGCCTTCCTTCTATGAAGGTGGATCTATGCAACATACCTTGGAACGTTCCATGCCATCCTGTTTAAAATTGCCATACCCTCTATCACCCCTATCACTGTTCGGTTTTATTTTTTTCACAGCCCTTGACATCTTCTGATATACTATGTCATCTAGTTATTTCTGTTGTTTATCATCCGGTTCTTTCATTGGAATCTAAGTCCTAATGGTAGAGCGACCTTTGTGTCTTTGGAGCACAGCTACATTTAGACCGGTGTCTGGGTCATAGCATGCACTCAATAAATGTTTGTTGTTTGAAAAAAGTTGTTCAGTCTAGTCATCACACTGTAAAAGCCTTGCAAGAAACATGTCTTATTAATCTTAGTAGGTATACAATGCATGTTTGTTGAATAAATAAATCCATGAATAAATGTTATTAACTTCATGTAAGAAAGTACTCGTATAGCACAGTCCAATAGAAATACCAGGTGAAGCACATATGTGATTTAAAATCTATTAGCTGTAGGGGCACCTGGGTGGCACAGTCGGTTAAGCGTCCGACTTCAGCCAGGTCACGATCTCCGTGTGTTCGAGCCCCGCGTCGGGCTCTGGGCCGATGGCTCGGAGCCTGGAGCCTGTTTCCGATTCTGTGTCTCCCTCTCTCTCTGCCCCTCCCCTGTTCATGCTCTGTCTCTCTCTGTCCCAAAAATAAATAAAAAACGTTGGAAAAAAAAGATTTAAAATCTATTAGCTGTATTAAATATAGTGACATTAACTTTTTAAATATCTAACTGAATGTATCTAAATTTTATCATTTCAACATGTAATCAACATAAAATTTGTTAATGAAATCCCTTATTTTCTTTGTTTTGTACTAAGTCTTTAAAATTCGGTGTGTATTTTGAACTCATACCATAACTCAGTTTGGACTAGCCACATTGGAAGTGCCACATTGGAAGTGCTGGATAGCCATGGGTACGGTACATCTCTAGTGCAAGTCTGCAGTTCATGGGTCAGAATAATATGGGGGGTAGTGTGGGTTGGAGAGCGGAGGTCTCGGGAGTCAATGATTTTCTGGGTCCCCATCATGACTGTAACTTAGCAGCTCTTGATGTGCTCTAGCCAAAAGCCACCAGGAACGCACCTGTACTTGATCACGTTGGGTTGGTTGCTAACTGGCAGGAGAAGGCATATCGTGGGAATTATGCGGCCTTAGTGATAGAACTTACTGTAGGATTTAGGTTTGTGTTCGGTGATTTTAGGGAGGACTTAAGGAAGAAGGGCTATCCTCTGGACTGGACTGGATTCTGTTAGGAAATGGGGGTAATTCTATGATTGGAGCTTTTACTAAATCTTGTCTAGAGGAAGGAAGACTAGGCAGAGGCTAAAGCTGGAACTAACTGGTAAAGAAACAGGAGTCACTCTTGTTAGCCAGCATAGAGGGATGTTTGTTCATTTGTGTGGTTTGGACAATTTCATGTTTTGGCTGTGTTTATATATGATTATGGAGTGGCATTGTTTGGTGTTTATGTTCCGCAGGAAGCAGCTGTCAGCGCTGGGCCAGCTCCCGGCAGCACTGACATCTGGATCACAGCACCACGCCATCTCCTGGAGTTTTCTAATAGCCGTGCGCCCTAAAGCAAGTGATTTAACTTCTTCGTGGTCCAGTTTTCTCACGGCTACAAAGAGAATACAAGAGCTCTATCTCTCCATCTCTTAAAGTTGTTTTCAGCACTAAATAAGATAATCCGTGTCAGGAAATGGGGATAGTGCCTGGTATAGAGTCACCACTCAATGAGTGTCACCGACTGTCTTTCGAGGATTCTAAAAATGGCACTGTATTTTTTCACGCTTGCCACATCTTCGAAATCTTCCAAACAATGGCTTCTAAGAAGAAGCACGACGTAGTATCATTATTTCCAGAAGGCGCTGGTTTGGGGGACAGTTCCTCGTCCCCTCCAACGGCTCAATCCACTCCTGGGTGAATGCCTTTACCTTTCAACCTTTGTCACTTCCCCACTTGTTGGGAGACGGCCTCCGGGGCTCTCTCCCGGCTTCGGAGTTTTCGGCTGCGCGGCTTCCCCAGGCAATACGGGCGCGGGCGGCAGCACTCGGGAGCTTACGGCGGCGCGGCGCCCACGCGGCCCCGGGAGCCCGAGCGGAACCGGCGCGTCCCCGCCCGCCCGGCCGTCAGCTGATGGGCTTCCCGCCCGGGAGGCCGCTGCCGCCGCCGCCGTCGTGCGAACATGGCGGCCGAAATCCACTCCAGGCCGCAGAGCAGCCGCCCGGTGCTGCTGAGCAAGATCGAGGGGCACCAGGACGCCGTCACGGCCGCGCTTCTCATCCCCAAGGAGGACGGCGTCATCACGGCCAGCGAGGACAGGTAGGGCCGGCGGGTCGTGCGCCGGCGGAGGCGCGACGGGGGCGGCCCGTACTCCCGCCGGCGGCAGGGTGTGGGGATCATGGGGTCGGCGGCCTCGTCCCTCTCCGGGAGGGGGCGTCCTCGGCCCCCGGGACCTCGCCGCGCCCCTCCGGTCTGGGACCTTCACTGCACCCCTCTAGCTCGGGACCACGGTCTCACCGCCCCCTCCAGCGGGGGACCTCCTCTCGCGGTCCCATAGCGCCCTTCCAACCGAGGATCCCTGTCCCAATGCGCCCCTTCAGTCAGTGACCCCCACCGCGCCATTCTAGCCCAGGATCCACGCCCCTTCCAGCTCGGGACCCCGGACCCTCCGTGCCCATTCCAGTCGGCGACTCCCTCCCGCCGCGCCCCTCCCTAGGGGTACCCCCTTCCCGTCGCGCCTCTCCCGTCGGTGACCCCCACCGCGCCTGTCTAGCCCGGGACCCCCGTCCCTGCCTCTCCTTTGTAGGGTTTTGCTTGCCCCTCGAAAGCGTCGCGACCTCTGGGGGATTTCTTGGCCTTCCGCAGTCAGTTCCAAACCTCTGAGCCAGGAGTATTGGAGGCAGGTGACCGCGGGTCCTGCTGCGAAGGATTCCCCTCTCTCAGCAAACCTCCAGGAGCACTCACTGTCTCCCTTCTGCTTCACAGCTGCTGGGACCCGCTGAATGAATAAATGAATAATGAGCGGCCTCCCAGGAGCTGAACTCTATTTACTACATAGTTTTGTTTTTCTTTCCTAAAAGAGACTTATTTTTTAAAAGGTTGGGTGCTTTTATTTTAAAGAAAAATGTGTTTTCCACTATTAGCAGAAACCCAGTATCACCTGCCATAAAGAATTAAACTAATGACTAGAGTATGTTATCCTGTGTGCACCTGAAGTCATCTCATTCTTGTACTAAGACAACTGGCATTGAAGAATGCCCTTCACACATTTGGGAAACACTGATCTGGTGCGATTTTGTCATTTTACCAAGAGGAAGTTGAGGCCCTAGGAAAGCCCCAGAGATACTGCTGAAGCCAGAAATGCAACCCAGGACTCTTACCTTTTTGGTCTGCCCAGGGCAGTGCGATTGGATTGGAGAGATACGGTTTGTTTTAAAACGTTAGTGTTTTTAAAACCCTGAAAGTTTAGGTTTGTGGCTTTACAATAGGAATTTGGAAGAAATGACGGATGTTTGCTGAGTGAAATTGTGTTTCCTTGATACAATGAGTGCTCTTAAATGGTGATATTCCAGAAGCCAAAAGGCTTTCTGGAAATGGAAGGTACTGTTCTTTGCTTAGAGCTGACAGCTTTTTGTAGTTCTTTCTTTTGAAGTAAGCAACATCTGAGGGCCTGTTCTGGGCACGGAAAACTTGAAGCCTCCTGGGTTGCCTAGTTGACCTTTGTATTTTGCTTTTCGAGTCTGGTTATTATGAGCAGGCAATAGCCTCTCCTGGCTTGTATAATGTAGCCAGCCTCAGAGGAGGTGGGGAGTGATTGCAAAAGACCTGGGTGTTGGTGTGCAGAGGCAGGCAGGGAATGGGAGAGGGGGATATGAGCCACAGGGAGACGAAGGGAATGTGAAAAAAAGGCAAAGGGCACAAGAATGATATTTGCGTGATGATCAACTTAGATGCAGACAACATTTCATAAAACTTAGCTATCTTATTCAGTAAAATATCTTATCCATGACTCATGCATGTTGGGTAAATTGCTGAATATTTGAGATTACTGGCCAGGAGCAGTGCTGATAAATGTTTTATGGAAAGTGATTACTTAGCTGCTCTGGGACTGAAATGTTCTGGGGGGAGCCTTAGATCAGCTCTTTTTTTTTTTTTTTTTTTTTTTTAACTCGGACACAGCAAGGCCTTTGCTGATGACCGGACCAGGTGAAGGTTGTTAGAGCCTTGTGTTTCTAATTTGTGTTTCAGGCCATGGAGCTTTCTTGAAGGTAGGACGTTTCTTAGCAGGTGCCTTTATGAGATTTATGAAAGCACGTGGCTATGGGTTTTGGTTGTTGTTGGATGTGGGGGTCTGTCTTTACATTGTCATAAATATGTGTCTTACTGTTCAATCATTTATTCATTCATGCATTCATATATTTAGAAATACTGTACCTATCGATGGCCAGGCTCTGGGGAATACAACAGGGATCAAAAGCCACAGCACTTGCCCTCCTAACTTCTGATTCATTGATTTTTATGGCCCTCGACCCGATGAAACCAGCATATGGAGGAAACAGAACACTGACCGCCCTTATTTATCAAACAAGCATTTATTAGACACTTACTGTGTGCTGGATCTGTAGTGTAGAGACACCAGTAATGCCAAAATCTCTGCTTCCAAAGGACTGGACAGACTGGTCGAAGAGATGCCCTGTGCTCTCGGCTTCTAGGGTGTTGGGGAGACCACAGAGGAAAGAGTGTCCCTGAGGGCCAGAGTTCAAGGAAAGTCTCCTAGAGGAGATGTCACTGGATAGAGAAGTGGGCTGTGTGAAGGGAGGAGGACACACATCCCTGTTCCAGGCAGATGGAAAGAACAGGAGGGAATAAAGAACCACCGTCACTTCTAGGTGACCGGAGCAAAGTGGGGATGAGTGGCCATGGCAGGAGAGAGTACTGAGAGCCGGATGGTCCTAGTGTCCCGTTTTGGAAGGGCCTTCTTTGTATGCCACTGTTAGGAATTTGACCTTAGTCGTAGCTAGTGAGGAACCATCAAAGACTTCAAAGCAAGCGACGCGATCAGAATTTGTACATTGGAAATAACAATAGCTAACCTTTTAAAAGTCCCTTCTCTCTGGGTGGGGAGGGGGAGGGGGAAAGCAACCACAAGGATTGATGGAGGGAGAGGGATGGGAGGTGGGCTAGATGGGTTTGTGATGGGCACTGGGTGTTGTATGTGAGTGATGAATCACTGAATTCTACTCCTGAAGCCATTGTTGTGCTGTGTGTTACTGAACGAAAATTTAAATTAAAAAAAAAAAGTTCCTCTCTCGGTTGGTACAGAATTGAACCCATGTATTCGGCGGCATCCAGTCCTCACATCTCCCCTTGAGGTGGGTAGTACAGTCACTTCCCTCATCAGGAGCTCCAAAATTCAGTACATTCTAAAAGTCAAAAGTGGTTTCTGTTTGTAAACTGGGCCCGAAAACTCACTGGTGCTACCACTCGAATAGATGAGACCGTTTGTAATCTCGATTTATCCCATGCCGTGTGAGTGTCCATTTGTTTTGCCGGGGAAACAACAGTGCATGTCCCTTGCAGGTGCTACCCCAGGCCCTGCTGGGAGCCTCCTAGAACACATAGGGTATGCACCCTACCGCGGAGGGCCTTTGACAGTTTCAAAAACTGGTTCTCGGTGAGGGGTGACTTTGCCGGCCAGGGCACATTTGGCAATATCTGGAGACATTTCAGTTGTCACGACTGTAGGAGGGTATTGCTGGCATCTGGTGGGTAGAGGCTAGAGATGACACGCCACACCTTGTAATGCACGAGGCAGCACCTTGCAGAAAGAATTACCGGTTCCAGATGTCCGCGGTGCCGTGGCTGAGATACCCTGGTTTAGGCTTAATGTACTTACTTATCTGCTCTCTCTAGACAGTGGTTCTCAAACTTGAGCATGTATCAGAATCAAATGGAGGCCTTGTTAAAACACAGATAGCTGGGCCCTGCCCCAGAGATTCTGCTTCCGCAAGGCTGCGCTGGGGCCCGAGAGTTTGCCTCTCTTCCACGTTCCCAGTGCTGTTTTTGCTGCTGGCCCAGGAACCCCACTTTGAGAACCCCGGTTCTGCAAGTTCCGGGTCACGGTGCTTGCTTGTGTAGGCCCACTGGGAGGGAACACTGTTTATACCTTGTCTGTCCTCTTTTATGTCAGTTTCTGGGATATATTTGCCTGGAGTCATTGGTTACATGCACGAGTTTATTTCCCATTAAAACCAAACTGTGTATATGACAAAGCTAATGCGAACAATCCGCTCAGAGTATTAAACCGGTGTGGGATACCGAGCTTAATTCCATCATGCTGGGGTCACCCACCGGTCATGGTTTTGGCAGAAACATTCGGGGTTACTGGGCCGCAAAGGGTTAACAGAAAACGGCCCTACTCTTTTGTATGCATTCATGTAGATTTTGTTACAGTGGTAATTACCCTAAACTCTTCAGTTTCCAGTTGCCTGCACTTTGGAACGGGCAGTTTTTGAGCATGCAAAACAGAAGAATGATACATGCGTGGACTTTACAAAGAAAAATTCCTCAGTGAATAAAGTATGATTGTCTCTCTAGTCGGGGAAGCTGTAAAAATAAAAGCAATAACCTGAGCGGTAAGTTGAAGGGCTTGAGCTACAGCAGTCATTTTCCTGAGAGTGGAAACAGAAGACGAGACTGCTTTCAGAATAGAACTGCAGTGTGGTGAGACAGCGAAAACCCATTCCCTGGACACACTGGCCTTTTGAACTGTTTTGCTGGGGACTGCATCAAAAATTTAGAGTCAGTTGGAGGATAGAATTAAAAACAGAAAAAAAACCTTTATGCTAAAACCTTAGAAATAAGTTAGGGCTGTGGTCCTGAGGTCTTCAATTTTGGGAAACAGTTTGAGGATGAGCGTGCTTATGCTATTGTTGCATCAGGGGCCCGGAGGCCACGATTGATTTCCTGGAGAAGAAATTTTGCTCTGCCTAAGTCAAACAAAGGCAGAGCTCCTGTGTTGTGAAATATTTTAGGATGTTGCGCTTAGGCTGGGAAACGATAACAATGACAGAAAACCAACTCGTAGCATATTTTTTGTGGCATCTTCTTTTCTTATTATTGTTATGCCAGCTGTTTACTTAATATGTGTATTTCCTTTTAGGCATTTCTAAGACTGAAAAGATGGTTTGAGGGAAAGAGTGTATCTTTACTAACTGTTCATGCAGAAACAATTTCGAATAAACCACTTGATTTTTAAGTGTTATGCTTAGGAGAAAACCTGGCATAGCCGGAAGTTGTTAGCCTGTACAGATAACCAGGGCATTAACTGCTGTGTTTTTGTTTTCATGCAGTGCCTAAAAGTAGACTCTTGGATTTGTGTTAGAAAATAAAAGCAAGAAGTGAGAAGGGAAGAAGCATTTATTCCTCTCTCGTTAGAGTGGCCCTTCTTTGTGACACTCATTTTCTTTTTATAGCATAGTTAAGAACAGATTCTGGATCCAGAATGCCAGAGTTTGAATCCCAGCCGTGTGACCTTGTGCAGGTTACTTATTCTTTCTGTGCCATAGTTTTCTCATCTGCAAAATGGGAATAGTATCTACCTCACGGTTTTGTGAGATTTAGATGAATTAGTATGCAAAGTACACTGAACAGTGCCCAGCACAGAGAAAGCACCATATATATGTTGGCTGTTATTTCCCATTTAATTACTTTAATCTCATCAAAAGCTAAAGATAACTGCTTCCTCTGTGTGTGTGTGTGTGTGTGTCAATAAAATAGTTTTTCCTGTATAAATAAAGCAATACCATTTTCGGAGTGACTTACAAACCTAAGTTCTTGTAACAGTCTTTGAGTTATGCCTTCTCATCATTTCCGTATTTGGTCATTTACAAGTCATGTCAGTCATTAGTTTTTCCTCATAAAATCTTTGCCCTGCTGTGTTTGGGGGCCCCAAGATCACCCCCTCGGTTCGATGATTCATTAGGAGGTGGTTGTCCTCATGGCCATGATTTATTACAAAGGACACAAAATGGAATCGGTGAAAGGAAAGGAATGGTTGAAGTCCAGAGGAAATCAGAGTCACCTTCCATGAGTCCTTGCCCTGGGGAGTCACACAGGAAGTGCTCCTGTGTTATGTCCACATCTGTAAAATACTGTCTACCAGGAAGCTCATTAGAGACTCAAGACCCACTGCTTTTATTGGGGGCTGGCCATAGCACTTGACAAAATTCTAGACTCACAGAAGGAAAGCAGGCATGCCGTGGTCTCTCAGATGTTAGTATGAGTGAATCACTAAACAGACCTGGTAGGAATAAAGCATGGAACAGAATTGGAAACCAGGCTACTCTTCCTAGTTCCTCAAACTGTGCTTCTCTGGGGTGAGTTTAACCTTGTGTTTCAAGACTAGGCTGGGGATAGAGTTTGAACATTTTTTTTTTTTTTGGAAGTTAAGAAAGCTTTGCACAGCCCCTAAATTGACTGCATCCTGCCTGGATTGCTCCTGTTCCTAGAGGTTCTGATGGCTTTTAGTCTTCTTGGTAGCACAGAGGTCACAAGACATCATCTCGATGCTAATAGTGAACAGGTAACAGCAGGAATGGTTCCTCAAGTGAAAAAGAAAATACCTGCAGGTAGAAAAGCAGAAAAGCAGCCATCTGGCTTCTGGAGAAGCGTTCTTCCCTCAGGAGCCCGGGGAGATGCCACACAAGGGGCCTCCCTCCTGTGACAAAATCAGGAGTCATCATTGTGGGCAGTTGAATTCCTTCCCTGGAAAAGGAGATGGAAATTTAAATTTTTCTCAGCCAATCTAATTAGCCTCAGTGAAAAGAGGCCGATTTCCCTGCCTTTCCGTTTAGATGGTCAATTCAATAAAAATCTAGTGTTTTCCCCTTTTGTTACCAAAGGAGAAAAGCTTCTTTCTGTGGCAGGAATGAAGAGGGCAGAGTTCAAGAGACTTGGCTGAAAGGAAACTGCTCTTTATTTGATAAAAGCAGATTGCATTGATGACCACATCCTTTTCTTTCTCTTGCAGGCTAACATCATGTTATAGAAAGCATGGAGGCTACCAGAATTACCCATTATGTCTGTAGCCCCTGAAGGTAGTCAGAGTAGGAAAAAATATCCTTTGCTGATGGTAACAGAGATGCTTGGTGGTTTATCAAGATATGAAATAGTATCAGCAGCCTTACGAGTGACCGGAAAATCAGATTTCCTCAAACGTACTATTGTAAGAGTTTAAAAGAATCAGGCCTTGCGCTTAATTTGTGACATATGCCATCGTCTGTATTTTGTGTTTAATTGGTTAATTGAATAATGCTGGTATATCAGTTTATAATATAAAGATGGTTGAATTGCTTTCATTTAGCTGTTTGGGGATGATTAGAGTGTTTTTTGAGAGTTTTCAAAAAAGATCTCGTTTTATAAATGCTGCTGGGTCAAGCGAGACAGAATTTGGCCTTGTGATTTTGCCAAAGCCCTCGTGTGCTCTTTGAATCTATTTATCAAAAGGGTAGGCATGATTTTCAAGGTAATCGTACTGGAAAATAAAATGTATTGGATCCAAGTGTGCGTTCTCATGGAGTTTCAGGTTAAAAAATGAAATTAATCACCACTCCCACAAGATGCCTTCTGGTTTGAGATACGTGCTTTTCACAAGGAAAAACCATGCTTTGACTTTGTCTGCCTTCCTCCTCTAGTCCAGCTTAAGCAGAGGAGGCTTTATCGACTTGATTTCCTAAACTATATGTTTAACTTGCTTTTTATCACTCTTTGAGGGAATCAGAGGGACCAGAAGTGATAAAAGGAGCCTCTTTACCCATTCTGATCATCAGGCAGGCATATCTTGGAGAAGATCACAGACTAAGTCTTCCTGGAATAAGTACTTCATTCTTAACCAGACTTGTGGTTTTTAGTCTGCGTTTCATGTATCTGCTATAGTAAGGTAAAAGAACATGCAGAATTATGATCCTTAATAGGATGAACAATATTGACTGATATTTAATTAAGAGAAATAACTTCATTTAGCTTTTACAGTAACTTCTTTAGTTTCTTGGGATTCAAATTAACATCTGTGTAAAGTGAAGATCCTGTATTTCAATTAAAAGTTGAAGTGGACTTATTTGTTTATTCAGTACATTTAAATCCTTGGTACTCAGTAAATGCCAAATTTTTTTTTTTTTAATTTTTAAGGTCAGAATCCTAAGTATTCTTAAAGGTATTCTATTTGTGGAACAGGTAGAATTGTATCATTTGGTTATTGCTATGAAACAAACCACTTTAAAATTCAGTGGCTTAAAACAGCAAGTACAGTTGACCCTTCCTGGAACAGAACAACATGACTTTGAACTGTGCAGGGCCACTTATATGTGGATTTTCTATAGTATGGTATAAATTATAAATTATTTTACATGTTTATGGTACATATAGTTTATGGTATAAACTATAAATTATTTTCCTTATGACTTTCTTAACATTTTTTCTTTCTAGCTTATTCTACTGTAAAAATACAGTATATAATAAAATACACAGAATATGTCTTAATCGAGAGAGACTTTGTAAGAATACTGCTCCTGTTTAGCACAGAAGTCAGTGTTTCTTTGAACTAAATGAGAGCTTTGAAATTAGATGTAGACTTTTCCACAGTCTGGATTTGTTTGGAGGAAAAAAAGTAATGCTTCATGTTTCCTTATTGTTTAGGGGTTACTTACTGCTTTGGAGCACAAAATGTGGAATTTTCTGAAAAGCCTTTTTTTTTTTTTTTTTTTACTTGTTTTACTTGTTATTTATCACGTAAAGCCTCTTTGCTTTGAATTACTTTTGTAATGTTTTGAAATGCGAATTTTCATCATCCTCTGACATAAGAGCAATGGAATTGGACAAAACGGCCAAAGAAATTGACGTTGGTTTGTTTGATTTTAGGGCCTGGACTCTCCTTCCTTCCGTCTCCCTAAGTATAAAATGGAGGTCCTGGCTGTCATCTTTGCCATGAGGATGTGGCATCACGTTCTCGACTGACGTCGTCTTTCTCGAATCCGAATGTGTGTCTAGAATACAGGAAGCAGCTTTGTCTGCCGCTACAGTTCACTACTGTGAACTTAGAAGAGGTCAGGCAGGGCCACGTGTTGATCAGGAGGCATGGTTTTTTATTGCCATGTCTCTTTCAGGCCCGGTGCCCCCGGGCCTTTGGGTGTCTTCTCTTCTCTGCCTTTCTGCATCTGATTTCTTTGTGGGGCTGTGCCCCCTGCTCACCGCTCCCGGGGCGTGACATTCTCTGTTCGCCCAGTGTCTCTAACCCTGTGTCCCAGTCCGAGTCTCCTTATGAGCTCTGGGCATCCTTGACCCTCTGCACTGGCCTCCTGGATGCATCAGATCCTTGACTAGACCCCGTGGGGGCATGACACGCTCCAGACGTCAGGCCCTCACCCGTGGCGTGAGTTCCTGTTGAGGACAGTACGAATCTCTGAGGGAGAACCTCCCGTGAGGGATGACCAGAGCCTCTTAGGATCTGCCTTACGAAAGAAAGAGAAGGGTCTGCACCCTGCTGGAGATTGCTCTGATTCTAGTGCCCGCCCTTGGCACTGGAGCTTCTAATCTGAGGCCTGTTTTACCCCTCCGCCTGGTTTGTGCTTGTTGGGAATGATTTGACAGACACATTCTTGCCGAGTGAAAAGTCTTCACATTTAGATGGCTGTCTTGACGTCACACAAGATACCTCCTCCTTGTTTGATTGTTGGCTTGTTCTTCTTATTGATTGGAGGTGGGGGACCCCGCAGTTCTCTGGATGTCAGGGCTCCAGGACCACCCCCCACCCCAACAAGGAGCCATAGGTCTCGGCTGTGTCACAGGTGCGTTCCTTCTCCTCTCCTACCGGTCCTGCTCAGCCCGGTTACGGAAGTTAGCTCTGTCATTTTACATTATGCTTTAAAAAAAAACAACTAACATTTCATAAACCTTTTCTCATGGATTCATGGTCTTGGCAACTATTTTTAACGGCTACACCAGCCTGTTAATTCAAGTAGCTTATCACGAACCCATGGTTTTCATAACTATTTGTAATGACTGCGTAAGCCGTTGAATTAATATGCCTGGAGGCCATTTCATTATTTAACATCCCCCCCCCCAGTTTTTACTCCTTTGAATAGTGCTCAGAGTAACTTTTTTTAATGCATAATTCTTTTTTTCCTATGAACTGATGTCTTCAGAATCGGTTGCCAAGCATGGAGTGTCTCAATCACTTTGTTGTTGTCATGACTGTTGGTAGCAGAACCAGCAGTGTTAGGCGGGAAATGTTTTTGCTCACCATATGGAACGAATTCTTGCCAAAGAGCTGGTTCTGATTTGCGGTGCTGACACAAAATTATGAGAACCCTAGCAATGGCATTTTATTATTGTTTTCAGTTGTCCGTTTGCTCACCCCCGCATTTTTAAACACGTTTCAGTTCGAAACCTTTAAAACAAGAAAGTACAGGCCAGCGTTGGCTTTTCGTTTGTCTAGAAAATAAGCGGACCATCCACCTTGCTGAAGACCGGCGGACAAATAAGGCATGGGTAGCGGCATGCAGGCAGCGTGGCGATGCGTATGTAACGTTACCGTCTCACATAGAAATACCTTTTCTCATCTACGCGCAGAAAATGCTGCAGTTGTACGGAAGTCCCGGCTTCCCTAACTAGGAGGCCGGAGGAGGTAGAGGTAGGTAATCTTAGCGGGGAGAAGCCTGAAAAAAATTGTATGCAGACCCTGAAAGAAATGACACATTTCCTTTCTAAGTACCTTTCGGAAAACTATCAAGCTATTGTTTTAAAATAGCTTAAAAATAGAGCCTCGCAAAGATCAACCAGTTTCTAAGATTTCGGTTGTAAGGCAAGACTTTTTTTTTTTCAGATTGACATGGTCTTGGAATCTCAAAGAAAATCCATCCTCTAGAAAAATGGCTAGAATAAGCAGCAAGCAAAACAGAAAATGAGTTGAGGTGCGTGGGTGTAAACTTGTCAAAATATTAAAGGAAAAGTTAAGCTGTTGTATCTTAACTCAGTAGAGAAAGCAGCTTAGACATTCATCTAGGCAGGCAATATTGTGGTTTTGTAGAAATAAAACCATCTGATCTTGATACTCTGTGATTATATGGTCTCTTAATAACATCCTGGAGTTTTTAATAGTTTTCTCCTATAAATGTCACAAACTGTATTGTGTTGCTTAGAACTTATTGAACAGATTTTCCCCCCAATTTATTTAATAGTAAATGTTCTCGGCCTGTGGAATTTGTTGACTTTTTTTTAATTAAAAAAATTTTTTTAAATATTTTTATTTATTTTTGAGACAGAGACAGAGCATGAGCAGGGGAGGGGCAGAGAGAGAGGGAGATAGAGAATCCGAAGCAGGCTCCAGGCTCCGGGCTGTCAGCACAGAGCCCGACGCGGGGTTCGAACTCACAGACGATGAGATCATGACCCGAGCTGAAGTCGGACGCCCAACCGACTGAGCCACCCAGGCGCCCCTAAATTTTTTTTTAATGTTTTATTTACTTTTGAGAGAGAGGGGGGCAGAGTACGAGTGGGGGAGGGGCAGAGAGAGAGAGGGACACACAGAATCCAAAGCAGGCTCCAGGTTCTGAGCTGTCAGCGCAGAGCCCGACACAGGGCTTGAACCCATGGGCTGTGAGATCGTGACCTGAGCTGAAGTCGTTCGCTTAACTGACTGAGCCATCCACGTGCCCCATTTGTTGACTTTTTTAATAAACAGCCCAACTTAAGCCTGTTTTTGCAGTCATTCTTTAAACCAAATGAGACCTATTCTAAACACCATACAAAACACATTCCTATATTATTTAGTAGAAGTTATACAACTTTGTTTAATGCATAGGTTCTTGGGAGTGCGGGAGTGTTAGGGGTTAAACCTAGCACTGTCTTGATTTCATCTTGGAAGTGAGAGATTTTAGCGTTGTTGTGGAAGGAAGGGAAAGAGATTGGCTTGAAAAGAGAAGAGGCAGGGTTCCAGATAGAAGGTGTGACTACAAAGAGACCTTGTCAAGGTCAAGTGCCGATTGTGGAACTTGATTCCCAAGAAAGGATGGGCTTCTCACACCCCGGATATGATCGATTTTCAACCGAAACATCCCATGAGATCATTTAAGTCTTGCCAGTTTCCCAGTGTGTCAGCTGGGTGCAAGCCAAAGTACAGTGCTAACGTTTGTCCTCCAAGGGAAATGATACTGCGTTTCAAAAAATGCTGGTGTCTAGGTAGGTTCCATTTTGACCTTGGGCTATTTTGAATATCATTCTGAGCTTTGCAGACTTAAAATTAGACCTTTCCAGGTTAGATGATTGGCTGGAAGAGATAACCTTTAGGGTTTCCCCTTCTCCGGCCGCCTTTTCTGCCTTTGAGTATCGCTCTTCTCACGAGAGGACCCAAGGAAGAGCCTGTGGCACTGAGTCCTTCCTTCTTTGAGATGCCAGTGTGTCTATGACCCACAACTTTTGGAGTTGATTTGAAGGGTTTTAGAATGTGTCTGTACTCTGTTCTTCTTTAGGCCCTTAAAAAACCTGGCAGGTTTAACCCCTTTGTGATCCGCGTGAATGAAGGCCTGTGAACTTGACGGGGTGCTGTGCGACTCTGATCTCCCGGTGCCTTGCCTTTTCCTATATCCTGTCTTTGGAACTGGAGTAGGACCCTGGGTAGATTTAAGGCTTCTCAAGGAGTTGGCCTTTAACTTCTTACAGCTCCTTTGGCTTCATCCCTCACGTTGAACGTAAGTAATGAAATGTATCCGTAAAGCCTTCTGTAGTGAGTGACAGGCTGTGTCATGCTGAGATGGCACCTGTGCTGCGGTATGCCCAGATAGACTGTCTGGAGAGGGAAGTTCTTGGTAGAGTGGCGAGGGTGGAGGGCTGAGGGCCTAACTGGAGCTCGGGGTACTTGGGGCCCTTGAGGACGGCAGCTCGTTGGGATAGAGGTCTGGGTTGGGAAGTCGTAGGCACTAAGTGTCACACGGACCCCTGATTTGAGACCGCCAACTGCTGGTGGGCTCTCAGCACGGGGCAACGGAATGCGTGGCTCCTTGGGAGTTGCAGCCTCTGGTCCACCTGCCCCGGGGCGGGCCCACCGTGTCGGAGGGAAGAACCCACCAGGTGATGAGAGGAGCTGACGAAGCCAGACTGTGGTGGGTGTACCGATAACAGAGAGCAAGGGCCAGCATCACATTTTGGAATCACTGCTTACTTCTTAAAAAAGCAAATAAGCAAAAATCTGCAACACCATTATTATACCTAAAGAAATGAATGGTATTTTAATACCGTCAAATATCTAGTCAGTGTTCAGATTTTCAGTTTCACGACAATACACGTGTGTTTAACAGTTTGAGCGAGGATCCAGATAGGTCTATGCATTGGGATTGCTAGATATATCTTTTTTTTTTTTTTTTTTTAACATTTATTTATTTTTGAGACAGAGGCAGAGCATGAACGGGGGAGGGGCAGAGAGAGAGGGAGACACAGAATCGGAAGCAGGCTCCAGGCTCCGAGCCATCAGCCCAGAGCCCGACGCGGGGCTCGAACTCACGGACCGTGAGATCGCGACCTGAGCTGAAGTCGGACGCTTAACCAACTGAGCCACCCAGGTGCCCCTAGATATATCTCTTAAAACCGCTTTAATTATAGCCTGATCCTCTATCTCTATTTTTTTCCCCATGCAAATTATTTGTAGAAGGAACTGGGTCATTGTCTGTAGCCTTGCCTGTGGTCTTGAGTTTTGCTGAATGCACCCGTGGGGTGGTGTTTATGTTCCTCTGTATTTCCTGTAAATTGGTAGTTGAATCTAGAGGTTTGATCAGATGGTATCTTCCAACAAAATTGGTGTCATACTGCCGTTATTGGTTTTGTAGAGGGCTTTCACTTAACATTATAACGTGAACACTTTCTATGCCATTAGCTATTTTTCATAACTTGATTTAAATGGCTCCAAACTACAAAGGTCTGTATTATGAAAAATTTTTAACTTCTGAGGTTTGGGAAAGAAGAAGGTCGGGTAATCATGAACAGCAACCAAGGACCCCGTAACAGAGAAGCCTAAATGTTACCTTGAAGAGTGTTAAATTTTGGTTTAACATGTGGAATTACAAACTGTAAAAATTAAAGGTCTGTTTCTACATGCTTTAGTCTGTTCTCCCCTCTCTTTTAATTTTGGATGTGAACTTGGACACTTTAGAGCTTCTTTTCACAATACAGGTACCTCAAAAGAAAGTCTGCCTGGTTATCTTGCCTTGTGAACCTCGTTTAATGGTGCTCAGCTGAACAGACGGTGTTTGATATTCTTCTTGGTGTCTCTTCAGACACGGTATATGGTACTTGCTTGATTGCAAACAACAGAAATAAGTCAGACTGACTTAGGCTGCTTGATGAGGGTGTTTCTGGTAAGGATGCTGGGGTGTCTGCCTCGCAAAACCCCAGTCTCGGGAAATAGCTCTGCTTTGGGCATGAGGGACTTTCACCTGGACCGTCTGCAGCTCGTTTCTCCTTTTAATAAGTTGACTTCATACATTCTGCAATCCAAATCGCAAAACATATGACCGGAAACAGCCATTTCAACTACTGGAGACAGTGATCTGTTTTTCTCACTCCTTGTTTCTGATTTCCCAAGGGAGGAGCTGATTGGTTCAGCTAGGGTCAGACGCCCATTTCTGGTCTAGCCAGTTGTGATCAGGGGCGGGATGTGGAGAAGGTTGGCAAAGGTTCCATTGTGACCAGTTGGCAGTGGCCGGAAGACAGGGCATGTTGTACACATGGCTGTTCCTACCCCGAGGCCTGTGTTCAGCTCTTCTACAAAGTAGTCATTTGCCCACTGTGCTACTGGGTCATCTTATTTATTTGGATGAGTGAAGGTCAACGTCTAAGTCTTCCTTTATTGTGATCTAATCACACGCAGGAATCTGTACAGATCTTAATTGCAGCTGGACAAGTCCTGACAAATTCATACACTCGTGTAACCAACTCCCCAGAGCCCTGCCATTGCCCTGAAAGTTCCTGTGTGTCCCTTTACATTCTATCTTCCTCCCCAAGAAGCAACACTGTTCTGATTTTTATCCTCATAGACCAGTCGTACTTGCCTTGAACTTCAAACAAGATGGAGACCCGTCGTGTCAACATTTAGCCTTCTGTATTTTAGTTTAAGGTGAAAACATTTAATGAGTGCCAGCTGTGTGCCAGAGTCGGTGCTGCTGTTAGAAATAGGAGAGGGATTCGGACAGAGCTCACAGGAAGGGACAGTGGGATGGCTGGGACTCACTGCAGAGGCAGAGCGTGCCTGTGCCGGAGGAGGCACGAGTGTCCCAGGGGTTCTGAAGAGGAAGAGGCCTGGAGCTTGGAGGAGGTTCTGTGAGTGGAGGAGGAAGGGTCTTAGTGTTCCTTATTGTTCTTCTGACATGAGCCAAAATACCAATCTTTGGCTATTCTGGTCATTTGTCATTTTCCTGCCTGTGTACAGGATTTCCTCATCTCCCTGTGTGTGTTCTGATGAAAGGAGAGGCCCAGAGACCTGGTGTGGGGTGATTTCCCCCCCGGGGGCAGGAAGGCTGGGACTTATCAGAAATGAGCACTGCTGTGGGCTCTGCTTCCCATGCGCATCTGTCCCGCTTCTCCAGAAGCATTGTCGTTCCCTCTGTATCTTCTGCTGTCCTCATTTGGCCCAGATGGCAAGCAACCAAATTTGCACAGTTTGTTTTTTACTAAGAAAAGCAGTGCATAGTTCTCCCGTTTTCTTGGTGTATCCTCATATAATGAGATTTTATGTATTATTAAACTCACTTGAAATCCTGACTGTGAGCTACTACGTAACTTGCCATATGTGGTCATATATATGTAACTGTAGATCACGTGTGTGTGTGTGTGTGTGTGTGTGTGTGTGTGTGTGTGTGTGAATAGTGTATGGACTACATATAATGTACTATGTGCTGTACTTGTGGGTCCTGGTGTATTTCTCTAGTTTGTCCACCTGATTAACCTTATGAGGTCATTTGGGAAATACTACTGAAAATAAAATAAATAATTACATTTCCCTGGAGCACAAAAGAAGATAAAATTACTAAAAAGTACTCTTTCGTTCTTTTCTCCACAGAACCATTCGAGTATGGCTGAAAAGAGACAGCGGTCAGTACTGGCCCAGCATTTACCACACAATGGCCTGTGAGTAGCTGAGCTGTTCCACTTGAGGAAAGTGTGTCTAATGCCTTTGATGATTCATATTTCAAATACTTATTTTTTTGAGAGCAAGAAAAGTGTGTCTAATGCTTTGATGATTCAAATTTCAAATATAATTTTTATTTTTGAGAGGGAGAGAGCGTGCCAGGGAATGGGGGGGTGGGGGGAGGGGGAAAAGAGAGGGAGAGCACCTTAAGTGGGCTCCATGCCCAGTGCGGAGCTCCATCCATGACCCTAGGATCATGACCTGAGCCGAACGCGGGAGTTTGACGCTCAACCAATTGAGCCATCCAGGCGCCCCCGATGAATCAAATTTCAAAATGCCTGATTAAAAGGTACTACTAGGGGCCCCTGGGTGGCTCAGTCGCTGAAGCACCTAACGCTTGATCTCAGCTCAGGTCACGATCTCACAGTTAATGCCCCATATCAGGCTTGCGCTGATGGCACAGAGCCTGCTTGGGATCCTCCTCTCCTTCTCCCCCTCCCCCTCCCTCACTCCCCCCCCTTTCTCAAAATATATAAACATTAAAAAAATTTTTTAAACAGTGCTACTAGATTTCAAAATGAATTTCTTAGTTGCCTCATACCCCAACAGACTATGTTAAATCGCGGGAAGACTTCTTTTCTTTTGCAAAGGAAGTTGGGTCTGCTGGCTTAACTGAAGCTGAGTTGAGCAAAACTGAAAAAAGAAAGGAGAGGTGGGGGGAAGGGCATGCCCGCCACCCCCAGGTTTTCCTGTTTTTATTTTGCCAACTTGCATTATTAGTGACCGTGTACTTGGTAATAGCTGATCCTGACACTAAAAACGAGCTCTGTGCACCCCCCTGCCTTCATAACCAGCCTCCGGCCTGGTCTTTTCACAAACTTCCGGTACTACTGAGAGATTGGGTCTAAAGTACAACCCTTTCTACGCAGAGAACTTTCTCAGGAGTTAAATGTGTTCAAAAACTCAATCTAGAAGGTAAAGCCTTTGCACTGGGATTTTGAAATCGCCCTGGGATGCAGTGACTTAAAATTACACTTAAGTTCCAGCCCTTTGTGCAGATGTCAGCAGCACTGCCTTCCTTCCCCCCCCCCACTCCTTCTCTTCATCCTTTCTTGAAAAGGATGCCCCGCAGCAGAGGCCTGGGTGCCACCCGGGCCCAAGCTGGGCTTGGATCCTGCCGTCCCAAACGGCCACATAGAAGCCATCCTCAGTTGCTAATTCCTTAATGAGGCATTTTCCTCGGTTAAGGGTTCCAGTATTCAGAGGACCCCCTAGGAAAAGAAAAAAGGCTTTGGGGCCTGCTTGATGCTGTGTTACGTCTGAACACCGCTGTAAGGTCCTTGCCACTCGCTGCACACGCTGTTGACTGCGTTCACAGCTTAAGAGTTAGCCCAGAGCCAGTGGGGCGTGTTAGACACCGATTCCGAGTAATCAGTCGGGGTCATCCTTCCGAGGGCCTCTTTCCTTGGCTGCGCTTCCTCCTTTGTACGTCTCTTGCAGTGTGTGTGTGTGTGTGTGTGCGCGCGTGCATTCGGGTCCTGCAGTCGTGCTCAGAAACAATTAGTAGTCCGTCAGGAGTTTCCTTTTTTCTGCCTGCCCGGGACAGCTTGGGCAGGCTGCGCACCTCCTCTGTCTTGGTGGTTAGTCACTGAAAGCGAAGATACCGGGACAAAGATAACCATTACAAAAGGAACCATAAGACTTTATGAGACGTAGCACCTTAGAAGACTCCGCGAAAAGCTAATCATAATTGAGGACTATGGACTGACTGTTGCCCGCGTCCGCACACATAGGGAGCGTGCGTCACCTTGCCTGTCCCCTCTCAGCGGTGATGACCGATGGCTTGGCAGATGTACTCATGGAGCCCGTCTGGGAAATTTTCTTGGGGGGGGGGGTGTTGGAGCAGGGTAGAGGCGTCTCTCAGATGGGTAACTCCTCACCTGCAGTGGCCCAGTGATGGCCCTGACGGCCGGCAGTAGCCACAGCCCGAGGAGGTCCTGCCAGTGCCGGGGAACATTTGTCATCCTCGTGGACAGTCTTGTTAATGCTGCCACTCTTATTCCTCCCTCCCGTCCCCTCCTCTCCCCCACACCTGCACTTCACATTTTGGGCACAGCTTCACGTCCCCGAGTCCTCAACCTTGGAATCGTTCGTGCTCCTTGGAATAGAGACTTTGTCCTGTATTTTGCTCACTTACTCCTCGGTTTGTGTGTATCCCAGATATTTAGTACAGCTTTGTAATTTCTCTCCCCAAACCTGGCAGTGGAAGTGTGCACTCTTTCTTGGCTTTTAGGTCTCGGGCCCGTGGCGTGGGCTCTCTCTGTTGCCATCCCTTGCTAACCTGGCTTAAGTGTCCCCCCTGGAAAGTAGCTCCCAGAATGCTGCGGCTGGAAAGAGCAGTGACAACTGGAGAGAACAGGCCCAGCCTCTCCGTTGTCGGTGGCTGCCACCCCCATGTTTGCACCCAAACACATTCAGCTTGGTGCTTCCGGATGCTTCTGTGTTGTGCTCCATCTGGAACTGCATCCCTGGTGAAACTGTGAGAACACCGCCGGCAGAAAACAGGGCGAATGAATGCTGAGACATGACTGTTTCGCGATGACTTTTGTTCCCAAACGGGTTTCAAAATGTGACAAGTGGCAGTTGGTTCTGAACACCGTCTGCGGGTTGTCTGGTCGAGGACGCGCGAGAGGCCATCCACCAGTTGAAACTCTTTCTTGGGGCCTGACAGAGTGAAGGAAGCCGCCCCTTAGCGTGCCGCTCTGTGCACTCGAGTCGCTCTGTCACTTTACCTCACCGAGCAAAAGGGACTTTCAGAATCTGCTCTAGCCAAGGGGAAAACGGTCCCTCCTCGTGTCCACATCTACCAGGTGACTCGTGCCTCATTTTTTTGGGTAGGACCTTTCTGTGAAATCACACAGCTCTGCAAGGGAGGGGGTCTTTTCACCGTTTGGTCAGCGAGGGAACCGATGCCAGAGGGGTTAAGCCCGTGGCTTGTGGTTGGGATTCCCGTCCCTGCCGTCTGGCTCCAGAGCGATGCCACCCACCGCAGTCACGGGGTGGGCACTGACTTTTCCTGCAAAGGGCCGGCCAGCTAACATCCAGACATTGAAGGCCACACAGCCTCTGTGGCAGCTGCTCAGCTCTGCCGCTGTGGCATGAAAGCAACCATAAACAATGCATAAATGAAGGGAAAACCCAAAAACACCTTTATTTACAAAACTAGAGTTGGAAGCATATGAGTTTGGATGGCAGTGATGCCTTTTTAAAAGGCCACTGAGTTAAAGATGTATGTGTTTTGCGTGTTTATAAAACCGTGTGAATATCCAAACTTTATTTTTTTTTTAATTGCTTATCTCACTAGAACCTTCCCTTCTAGAAAAAAGCCAGGACAGGGGCGCCTGGGTGGCTCAGTCGGTTAAGCGTTCCACTTCAGCTCAGGTCATGATCTCATGGTTCGTGAGTTTGAGCCCTGCGTTGGCTCTGTGCTGACAGCTCAGAGCCTGGAGCCTGTTTCGGATTCTGTGTCTCCCTCTCTCTCTGCCCCTCCCCTGCTCACTTTCTCTCTCTCTCTCTCTCTCTCTCTCTCTCTCTGTCTCTCTCTGTCTCTCTGTGTCTCTCTCAAAAATAAAACTTGAAAAAAAATTAAAAAAGAAAAAAGCCAGGACATCTTTAGATGCCAAACAAATAAGTTAGGGAAGCTTTTTTTCTTCCTTTTTTAAATGTGAGAATTCTCTAGCCTCATAAAACTACTCAGCACGTTGTAAATTTTACACGAGGGAGGATTTTACATATTTATGGACAATTTGTTATGGGGGGGTTGGACATAAAAAGAATCGAAAGAAGCTTAAAACTAAAGTGTTAAGATTTTGTTCCAACCTAGAAGTAAGCAAAAATGACAACAGTGAATCTGAAATCATCAACGCGTGTTTGGTTTGCCAAAGATAATTTTATGATGGTTATTGAAGAGCACAGTGAAACCTTGGATTGCAGATACCTTGTTCTGTGAGTGTTCTGTAAGATGAGCAAACATTTCTCATGAGTTTTTAAAATTGTTTTTTAATGTTTACTTATTTTTGAGAGAGAGAGAGAGAGAGAGAGAGAGAGAGAGAGAGAGAGAGAGCAAGCAGGGGAGGGGCAGAGAGAGAGGGAGACACAGAATCCGAAACAGGCTCCAGGCTCTGAGCTGTCAGCACAGAGCCCGACATGAGGCTCGAACTCACAAGCCCTGAGATCATGACCTGAGCCGAAGTCGGACACTCAGCCGACTGAGCCACCCAGGCGCCACATCTCATGAATTTTAACTTGATAAACAAGCGATATCTTGCAGTACAAGCAGTAGGTGATGCCAGATATCACATCACAACTGAGCCGATGGTTCTTGAAATTCGCTTTGATATCTGAGTGCTTTGGATTACAAGCACGTTTCCAGAATGAATTATGCTCGCAAACCAAGGTTTTACGGTACATTACACTAAGATACATATACCTTTGGGGTTATAATTCTTAAACTCGATTGTTCTTTTTTTTTTTTTTAATTTTTTAAAAACTTTTATTTGAGGGCGCCTGGGTGGCGCAGTCGGTTAAGCGTCCGACTTCAGCCAGGTCACGATCTCGCGGTCCGTGAGTTCGAGCCCCGTGTCGGGCTCTGGGCCGATGGCTCGGAGCCTGGAGCCTGTTTCCGATTCTGTGTCTCCCTCCCTCTCTGCCCCTCCCCCGTTCATGCTCTGTCTCTCTCTGTCCCCAAAATAAATAAAAAACGTTGAAAAATAAATAAATAAATAAATAAATAAATAAAACTTTTATTTGTCTGAGAGAGACAGGCACAGCATGAGTTGGGGACTGGCAGAGAGAGAGGGAGAGAGAGAATCCCAAGCTGGCCCCACGCTGCCAGCACAGGGCCTGATGTGGGGCTCTTGCTCACGAAACCACAAGATCGTGACCTGATTCGAAACCAAGAGTCGGATGCCCAGCTGACTGAGCCACCCAGGTGGCCCTAAACTTGGTCCTTCTTTCTAGTCCCCCAGTTCAGTGTGGTGGATGAGGGGTACGGACTTCAGTCTGTGTGCACACTGCGGTAACACCTGCCTTCCAGCTGGGTAGTTCTCTGGGCTTGAAAAAGCCTCTTTCCATCATCTCATCATGCAGCTATCTATGTCTTTGCCTTCAGGTGCAGTCCAGTGTTCGAGTTTACTTTTGTCCTTCAGTGGAAAATGTCAGCCCTTTCTAGAGAGAGAACCTTAAATTAAACCATTTTCAAATGGTAATGCCATTGATAAGGTTTTTTTTCTTTTACTTTTTTGTAAGAAGGGTTACCTCAAAGTAAGCTCAGGTTTGTTTCATGGTACGTATTCCCTCACGGTGGTTCTCGCATGGTCAATTGAAATTCTTTAGGCTGCAGCGAACCCAAACATTTCAAGTGTTCCATTTCACAAATCATTTTAATTCTGATTTTTAGCAGAAGGAGATGATTTGGAGTTTCTCCTCTCTGTGACTCATTCTCTGGAATGAGAAGGAAGGGAGAAGGGAGGAAGGGAGGGAGGGAGGAAGGAAGGAAAGAAGGAAGACAGATAGGTAGAACCTGGAAAGGGCTGTGGATGTGAGAAGAAGCAGGTGCTAGCCCAGTCACATAACACCACTGTGCACCTTACCACTGCAGTACTCCAAACTGAGGCTGTGTGTGTCATCGCAAAGGGACCCCCCTCCCCGGCTTTTTTTTTTTTTTTTTTTTTTTGACCATCGGAAGAGAAAACACAATCCCAAAGTGGCTTTCCTAACTTGGCTCACATATGCTGTGGAATCGGAATTCTGGGGCTGGGAACCCCTTTTCCATGATTCCAGCCACTCTGTTACCTGTGATGGGGAAGGGGGGTGGGGCAGGACGGCCTGCTGAGTTTAGGGAACAGACTTCTCACTCTGAGCACTGAGCACCGAGCACCAGTCTGCAGACTCCGTAGCCTACAGGTGGGCATTCCAGCCAGATGAATCTGCATGCCTGCTTGCTCCGTTCAGAGATGCAAAAACAATTGAGGAGATTTTTTTGAGTTGGAATTTTATTTTTTTATTTAAAAAAAATTTTTTTTAACGTTTATTTATTTTTGAGACAGAGACAGAGCATGAACAGAGACAGAGACAGAGGGGCAGAGAGAGGGAGACACAGAATCTGAAACATGCTCCAGGCTCTGAGCGGTCAGCACAGAGCCCGACGCGGGGCTCGAACTCACGGACTGTGAGGTCATGACCTGAGCCGAAGCCGGCCGCTCAACCGACTGAGCCACCCAGGCGCCCCTGAGTTGGAATTTTAAACTGCAGCAGCAGAAAGAACTTCGATAGGAACTTCAGTAATGGTTAATAACCATTAACTTTTCCGTTTACATCGTTATTTTCTACAGAACATTCTTGCCCTCTTTTTTAAACCTAAATCATGTATGCTTTTTAAATAACGTGTTCTGAACAATGACTTAGAATGCGTAGCTTTGCTTTTAATATGGTCTTTGTCTTTCTGGCAGCTCCTTGCTCTGCTATGGCTTACCATCACGACAGCAGACGGATATTTGTGGGCCAGGATAATGGAGCCGTCATGGTAGGTTGCTTCCAGAGTGCATGCGTTACATTGACCGCCCCCCCCCCCCCCCCCAGCGTTCATGCCCGTTGGACAGTTGGAATAAAGAACGATGGATGCCTGATTGTTTGGCATCAAAGATTTTTTTACTTCAGTATGGGTATTAGGCCTAAAAATGGATTAATTTTAATTAGTGCTTATTTTTAAACTAGTCACGGAGCTCAGAATGTTTTCATGATTGATAGTTTGGTGTTCAGCCTAAGCCACAAAGCACAGCTTTCCTAAGGTGAATGTGAGGCCTACAGCAGCCCCATCCTTGAACCGTGAAGGGGGCCAGGCGGGGGGTGGGCATGACGGCCTGTGTGCGCACGCGTGCACGTGTATGTAAATGTAACCGTGGAGAGGGACAGAGGGCAAGGTTGGTGACTGGTCATTGAGCCAACAGCTCATATGACCGTTTAAGGCAGCGCTTGTCAAACTACCTGTGGCAAAGGGCTAGATATTCAAAATTTCAAGTTAGTATAGATGGTAGGTATTTTTATGATTCTAATTGCGTGGGTGTATGTATGTGTATTTTCTTAATGGAGGTATAATTCGCGTGAAATTTCACCAGTTTAAAGTATGTAATTCACTGGTTTTGTAGTATATTCACAAGATTATACAACCATTAACCTTCTCTAATTCCAGAACATTCTCACCACCCCCACCAAAGAAACCCGTACCCGTTAGCAGTCACTCCCACGCCTCCTTCTCCCAGCTCCTGGTAATCACAAATCTGCTTTCAGTGCAGAGATTTGCCTGTTTTAGACATTTTATGTAAACAGTCACATAGGATGCGTTGCCTTTCGTGTCTGGCTTCTTTCACTCAGCATGTTTCCAAGGTTCATCTGTGTTGCGGTTTGAATTAGCGCTCATTCCTTTTATGGTGGAATGGGATTCTGTCACGTGGGCATAGCAGCCCTTCACGAGCCTTTGTGCTTCTTCTGCAAGGCTGGCAGTCGTGTCCCCCTTCCGTTGCTGGATTTAGTGGTTGGAGTCCTCGCTGTTTCTTCCTGGCTCCAGCTGAATGGGTGTCCATTTCCTTGATCTTTTCAAAGAACCGGTTTTGGTTTCAGTGTTTTGTTTTTGTTTTTCTTTTGTTTTTCCTATTGTCCGTTTATTTATTTCAACTCTAATTTTATTATTTTCTTCCTTCTGTTTGCTCTGGGTTTAGCTTGCTGGATTGATATTTTTGACACCACCTTGGAGCAAGTGAGAACATCCATGATTTCATCCTTGGGTGTGATAACAATATGCTCAGCACCAGGGAGGGGCTGGGGGGCGATGGGAGAAGCAGTCTGAGGCCAGGTCGTGTCGGGCCTGGTGGGTCTGGATAAAGTTTTAAGTTTTGTTGTAGACTCTGTGGGAAGCTCTGCGGGGCTTTCAGCAGGCAAGTGACAGGATATCATTTATGCGCTCAAATGATCCCTGTGGCTGCTTGGTGGAGAATGGATCAGTTTGGGGGCAGCAGGAATGGACGCTGGATGGTCAGGCTGTGACCCTGGGAGAGAGGACGCTGACGGGGACAGTGGACAGAAGTGGGTGGATTTGAGGTGTGTCTGGGAAAGGTTGGTTGTGGGGAGGGGAATAAGAGGAGGAGGCTGGTGATAGCCAGGTTTCTGGCTCGAGTCACTGGGTACACAGTGGTATCATTTACTGAGAAGACAAAGGCTTGGGGGCGTGTGGGGAGGGGACATTTGGAGGGAGAGAGGACAACGAGGAACCCAGCCGTACAGTTGAGAGACCAGGGGGATAAGCAGTGGCCGCCCATGCCAAGTTAGCATCAGATATGCAAGCCTGGAGCCCATTGGGAGCCTCGGCTGTAGTCCTCAGCATCGAGGGTGGTTTTTTTTTTCAGCTGTAAGAATGGCTGTGTTCACCTGGGGAGAGAATGAGCAGAAGGTAGGGAGAGATCGAAGAAAGAGGTGAGCCATTCCAGAGCGGTGGGGAGCAGGTTTAAGAAGCCAGGGGGCTACGTACAAGGCTTGTCTTGAATGGCTGCAAGATGAGGAAGTCTCTGCCCCCCCCCCCACCCCGAATCTTAAAAGTTTTAAATAGTGGCCTTCACTGGGTTCAGTCACGTATACTGTCCAGATGGTCCCAACAGCACGTTGCCATCAAGGCTGTGTCCTTGGGACAGCCTCTGGGAACAGGGGAGGACAAGTGACACACGCTTACCAGAGACCAGAGAAAAGGGTGAGGGGCCTCTGACTGCTGATTGCCAGGGCCCCAGTTCACGGGCCAGCTGGTGGTCATGTCCTCTCAGTGACCTCTCTCGACAGCGAACCTCAGGGTCAAGTACATTAGGTCATCACTGCACGAAGGGGAGCCATTGAAGAGCAGTAAGCCGGGGAGCATAGACTCATCAGGTTTCTATTTTTGTGAGCTTAGCGTGCCTGTATGTGGAGTTCGGGGGGACAAGGGTGAAACTGAGCCGGCCCGGCTAAGAGGCTACTTCAGGACCCCGACGTGAGACTGCGAAACACTGGGGGCAGTGCTGGAGAAGAGGTGATGGCTTCGAGAACTGTCTGGGCAGCAGGCTTGATGTCTGGTGGGATGTGGGTGCTTAACAGAGAGCTGTGTGAAAATGGCTTCCAGGTTTTTAGCCAGGATGGTGGTGGTGAGCGGTCAGCTGCCCTCTAAGAAAAGATGCTGATACAGAGGGGAAGTTGATGAGGTCCATTTTGACAGTTGGGTCCGTGGGCCTGAACCTCAAGGGTTTGGTCTGGAATTGGGAGTTCTCTGAACATAGGTGTCAGCGGAAACTGCTAACAGTGGCCGGGCGGCTCCAACAGGTGGGTTGAGAAGAGCCGAGGGCCAAGGTCACATTCCCTGGGAATAGCAGGAGGGGAAATCAGAGGGCTCGGAGCCCATGGGGGAGACGGAGGCAGAATGGGCAGAGCCGGAGGACAGTCAGCGAGGACGCTGTGGCCGTGGAAGGCAGAGAGGCAGGGAAATTCACATGGGGGTGAGTAACTGTCAGGTGCAGCAGAGAGAGGATGAGGTCAGGCCTGGAAGATGACCCTGGGGACATCCCAGGAAGGGAAAGCCCTTTCTCTGCAGTGGTGGCAGCGCCGTGCGGGCGGTGGGTGGAAGAACGACCAGGAGAGAGCAGCTGGAGGGCCCGAGGGCAGCCAGTGTGGGCTGATCTCAGAGAAGGGGCCGAAGAAAGTCGGAGGATTGTTAAAAACAGTTTTGTTGGTTTTTTGCTTGTTTTGGTTTTGAAACGAAAAGAGGCCTCGAGTGTGTGGAAGAGCCAGGAAGGAAGAAGCCGGTGGAAAGGACAGGCCCCCTGCCCAAGCAGTTCACTCAGCGGCGGGCAGGGTCAGGCTTGCTCAGCTCCTCGCCTGTCAGTCTGGGGCTGCGGTGAATGCCTCACGGAGCCGTAAATGCAAATGTTCTCGTTTCTCTCCTGAAAATTTTATAGGAATACTGTGCCAATGTGCATGCACGTGTGTAACCAGAAGCCACGAAGCACAAATAATTTCTCCAGTGGTGGCAGTGGTTGCGCATTGATTTCTCCAGGGACCCTTCTTGTGGCTCCCGGTTCGGGGGTAGATTATAGAACAGCATAGAAAAAACACACAGCTCTTCAGTGCAAAGGGGCAATGTGAATCTGTTTACTGTTCATTAGCACATCATCTGTAGATTTTCCACCCAATACAGATGAGTATATATACAGTGATATATACTAGTACATTTATACTGGGCATATATACTGTATATTATATATATTATCTTACATCTGAGGATATATAATATATATTATAGTACGTATATGAACACACACACACACACACACATATATGGTAATATATACTGGTACATTTTTGTACTTTCCAATACCAAGATGGAGAGCAAGGGATCAGTATTCCTTTGTGAGTTTTTTTTTTCTTTTTGTCAACAATTCACAATGTCCATGTTACTTAGAGTCTTAAGAACTTATCACTTAGCATCGATCAATAGAATTCATAGTGCTTTTTCTTTAGAGTTGTGTCTTCGTTTTATGCTGAAGCTGATTTTTTCATTAACAAGTATATACTTTTATTTTTTCCTACTTATAAAGTATTGCCCTGTCTATAAAAAATTAGGAAGATACAGGGTATTTTAAAAAAGCAAACCACCCACAACCTCTACACTTCCTTTTTTTTGTACGTGTTCTGTATGAAATATATGTAATTTCCCCCTTACATTGCTGAGGTACCCAATGCCGTATTTTCAGTGTAGCTGAGAACTCTGTTCATAATGGGTCTTTGTAATTTTGCTTTACGGACGTCATCTTGAGGAATGCTCAGCGTAACCGGGACTGCAAAATTAACAAGCCCTCCTCTGCAGTGGAGGGAGAAGGAATACAAAGCTCTCACTCGCAGAGGGAGAACTGCAGAAAAATACTGTGCTGGTCCACAGCACCTTCCGTATTCGGTCTGCTCCCCAAAAGAACTAGTGGCTTGAGGACAAGCCTGATGAAAGAAGCAGTTCCATAGTATTCTTCTAGAGTTAATCTTGAGTCCCACCTCTGGCCATAGCTAGGTTTGGATTTTCCTTTGTTTTGAAAGTTAAGTTCCTGTTTTTAAAACCATGACTGTTTTCTTATTGCATGTGTTTACTTTTAGGAATTTCATGTTTCTGAAGATTTTAATAAAATGAACTTTATCAAGACTTACCCAGGTAATTATGATACACACACATACTTACATATATATGTGTGTAGATAGACGCACACAGAACTAGAACACTGCCTCTTATGATCAAAATTAGGTTTCACGTGAACTTTTTAGTGGTGTTTCCCCAATTATACAGGAGGCTATTAAGTCTTAGAGATATTTGCCATCCTTTCCTGCTTATCCCTGTTCAAAATTTTCTATACTGTTCCATTGGGTGCATGGTCAGATTTAATTTACCCATTCTTCTATTTTGGAGCATGGGTAGTGCTTCCATTTTTCGCTAACACACACTGACCTGTATGACAGTGTATATATACATAGGTGAGCGTATGAAACATTCACATGCGCACACACACATACACAGGTATGTGTGCGTGTGTGTGTATGTGTGTGTGTGTCTTGACTATTATTCTGACTCTAATCCCCTAGCCCTGGGTTACTTCTGTTTAAGACAGATGCCTAAAAATGGAGTAGCTGGCTCAAACATTAACAAGTTTTTTAATGCTCTAGATTTCTTTTACAAACTTCTTCCCAGCAATAGTGTGAATTTTTACAATCCCACGAGTAGCTGAAAGTATCTGCTCATCAAATCTGTACAACATTGCTCTTACAAATGTTTTTTGCCAGTTTGATAGTCAAAAAGTTCTCAGTTTAAAAGTTACTTAAGCTTTATTTAGTGTTGATCATTTGTGATCTTTTATGAATGTCTGTTGATGATTTTGCCCATATACTCATAGAGTTGTAGTGTTTTCGAATTAATGTATGAGAAAGAGTCCCTCAATTCTTTTGAAGCAGCCTGTACAGCTGAGAGCAAGGTCAAACAGTTTCTCTGTCCAGCCTCTAACTTCATTCATCAGACTGGGCATTTATTAAACACCTGCTGCATGCCAGGTCCTATACTAGATGAAGTAGACTAGACAGGTTACTGCCCTAGTGTGGCTTGCAATCAACCTGGAAACGAAAGTATTTGACAGGTCACATGATAGAATGCCTTCCTTTTTCTCAGCTGTTATTTTGGAATACAGAACTCCACACTTTGTCTTTATAAATAACAAAAAGTTTCAGACAAACAGAAAATATTTCAGAATCAAAATGCTTGCACTATTTTTTAATTTCAGAAAATTGAACTTCTCCTGCTCACAATGTCAGTGTTTTCTAAAAGGTCAAAGTACTAAAGTGATCGACTATAAAAAAAAAAATTGTTCCTTTAAGAAAAGACTACCGCATTCCATATGGGACTGATAATTAATAGCAAAGGAAAAATGTTCTCTTGAGTACAGCCAAAAAAAAAAAAAAAGTCTGTTCTTTGATCTGTTGTTGGAATCCCTCTTGAGCATCAGTTTTCAGTGAGCTGTGCTTCCCATCGTCCACCCAAGTAGGGACACAGGGCAGCTGGGCCACGGAAAGAAAGTGTGTGGTGCTGAGCTGGGGCTGGGAAGGTCATCTGAAAGCTGGCTCACGGAACTCCGGGCGTTTCCGTGGTAGGGTAATTGAGACCGGGAGCCCCCAGGCCAGCCGGCTCGAGAAGGCGCGCGCCTCCGTTGGGATTCGGAAGGTCACGTTTCTTCGTGAAGGGCGCAGACTTCCCTTTGTGTTCCCGCAGCTCATCAGAACCGAGTGTCTGCGATTATCTTCAGCGTGGCTGCCGAGTGGGTGATCAGCACCGGCCACGACAAGTGCGTCAGCTGGATGTGCACCCGCAGCGGGAACATGCTCGGGAGGCACTTCTTCACTTCCTGGGCTTCGTGTTTACAGTATCCTTCAGCGGGCCGGCCCTTCCCCTGCCCAGCGCCTCCTTGTCGCCGCCGTTCCTTTCGAATCTGATCGTGAATTGGCGGTTGAGATCCAGAGATTGAGCGATTCCTGCGTACTTCACATAAAATCCAAGAAGTTCTGTGTCCGCGTTTCTTTGGTATAGAGTTGGTTGGTTTACTAAAAATCATTATCAGATGAATTGCTGTTCTCTGCCGGGAAGTACTGTCTGTTTTTAATACAAAACCTTGGAAACCTAAACCTCCTTAATCAACCCCCCTCACCCCCTCATTCCTTTGCATTTCAAGGTGAGAATAAAGACCTTTTTGTTGAATAAAGAAAAACAAAAAGGGGGTCGATCTTTTATTCGATCATTTGCAGACCCTGAAAGAATATAATAAGGATTTGTGACCCTGGAGTTCATAAATGGACTTAAAGGAGTTTTATAGTTGCTCGGCGTGTATGTGGAGGGGGTTCATAATCCATTTAATATTCTCAGAGATGCCTTAGGGTCCTCAGAACGCTAACAAATTGCTGCTTTCACAGTTTTCTACTACTGTCTGGAACTTGTTTCCTGCAGAAGTTGCCCTTACAGGCGACCCGTGGCAGCGGTGTATCTCAGGGACGGTGCGCTCAAGGCTGTCAACAGGCAAATACCCCAGAGTAGTTCCTTTTCCCGAGTTGGATGTCTGGCGCGGTAAATCCCTTTTTTCCACGGAAAGCCTTTATGAAAAATGTTTGCTACAAATGAATGCACAGCATGAGGTCTTTAAAATAAGCATTCAAAGCAGTACCATACATTTGAGATTCAGATAAGGGAAAAATACTTTGATTCGTCCTGTGCTAAGGAAGTGTTTCTGTCATGGGTAGGCTTCTCGTATGGATTGAGAGAAAATGGTGCAGAAGCACAAAGGCACAGCCCAGGCTGTGGTGTTCTTCTTGACCTGTGTTTTGGCACTGAAGCAATGGGCAGCCTGATGTGTTTTAAACGGCTGCTCGGCCACCAGTTTCTATGGCCATTAAGTGACCGAGAAAGTAGTGAGTTGCTGTCAATGGTTCGTGTATTTTTAAAATTTAAGTTTACTACTGTTCAAATAACTGCATTTTGGATGATTAAAACTCTCCACGGCAACTTAAAATGAATCATCCTCTGCACCTCAAGCTGTCTCATCCAGGCCAAAAGAAAGATGGGTTCGCGTCTGTATTTGCTACCAGTTTTACATTATTTCCAGAGGTATTTCATAAATAGCCATTTTGTTCCAGTTCTTTCTTGCTGTTTTCATTATTGTTTTCCTTTTTGTACTTAATTACAGTTTGATTATGACTACCTGTTTTCATGTCTGTCTTCTCTGTCAGCTCTTACCTTTTTTTTTTCAATACCCTAGAGTATTGGCTGGAATAGTAACAGGTACTCAGTGAATTCTTGTCAAATGAATGAGTATTAATTTTCCCAAGAATTCCGCCTTGAAAAGCCTTTTTTTTTTTTTTTTTTTTTTTAAATATGTGTTGCCCGAATTTCAGTTGGGTATTTCTTTGTCTCATAGTTTTAGGCTTGTGCTTACTTCCTTAAAGGGCACATTTTTCAATTTTACAACTTTCGGATGGATTGTGTTATATATCCTTGACTGCTTCTCCACAGATATGATTACGATACTCAGTATGCTTTTGTTGGCGATTACTCTGGGCAGATCACCCTGCTGAAGCTTGAACAGAACTCCTGTTCAGTTATTACAACCCTCAAAGGACATGAAGGTAGGCTGTGTGATCACCCACGGGTTCTTCACCTAATCTGGGCATCCGGATTTAGTTCTCGGCCCTGGGGCTTCATGAATGATCAGCTCCTATGACCTGTCGGTTCCGGTTTGATTAGCCAGATGGGGGATATAGATCTAAAAGAGTGAAGGCTAACTGTAAGTAGGCTCTTGGGCTGGGTTCCGTGTCGTCAAAACCCTGTCCAGATGGTTCATGTGGATAATACTGTCTATTTTGTCTTTTTAAATTAAATTATTTTCAGAAGATCTTTTAAAATTCTTATAAATGGTAAGACCTTTGGAAGAATGTTGTATTTTTTTTTTTTTTTTAATTTGTCAGTTTCTAGGACACTGAACAAGAGCTGGTAGACAATACAATTAGGAGAGATGTCTGGGCTGTTCTGCTTCTGCTTGGTTAGCGACGGAGGGGAAAGAATGGGTGGGATTTTATCGTTTCTCCAGTGCGGTGAGCTGGTCAGGCTCTAGGAAGAGTTCTAAAACTCACTTGGCCATTTTGGGTAACAAATTAGACACTTGAGCACTGTCTGGTTTCGATGGAAGAATGGGGGATTTGTTGAAAGAACTAATGATGAACTTATGAAAATAGTGTTTTAGGTATCCTACGTTCAATACACTCTATACTCTGTGCTTTCTAGCGAATCTATTTGAGTGAAAACGAGTCTGTCAGATCGGGGATCTTGTAGAGCAAAGGGGGGTAAGTAAGTTAGAACGTACTCGGGCAGGAAGGCACAGCCCCTAAGGAAACCACTTGTGTTTATGACTAATGGTCTCATGGTCCCCAGGCTCCTGGGTGTTCTCTGGGTTGCTAAGGACAGACGGGGTTCTAGGGACTGCTTAGTAGTGTTTATAGCGAAGGACCATGTTTATCTGCTGTCAGGCCTCCAGTGAAGTGTACAGGGCACAGCATTAAATAGGGTCAGGAGTTATGCACAGTTGTTCCCTGAAGCCAGTTTTGCAGAACGCTTCTTTTTTTCCCTTATGCTAAGTCTCTGTGAGAAACTAGTTTCCGTTGTTTGCTTTTGAATGTGACTTAATCGGTTTTCTCTACACCTGCCAGAAGTGTTAACTTGGGTGACTGGCTCGGTTTTATTAAGTTTATTGACAACTTTTTCTAGGCAAGCAGTGATCAATAGAACCACCGAGAGAGAAATCTGTTGAAAGAGAAAACTGTAGAAAGATTTCTCAAGGGTATCAAATTTGTCAAGTTTAGCCAAGATAGAAGGCATAATTGTGTGCAGACCATTTTGTTTTCTGAGACCCTTAATTTAATTTCCTTACACATATGCATCTTGAGGTAAGACACCTGCAAGGCCCCGGCAACCTGGAATAATCTAGATATTTATCTTCCCTAAGTTGACCACAGTAATCTTCACTGTCTCTTGTCATTGAATATTGTCCGCTTTTATTTTTTCCCCTCAAAAGCTTTTTCTGAACTAACCCTTCATAAATATGTATCTTTTTTTTTTTTTTTTTTTTGGTACAGAATGAAGAAAAATTCCTTAAACATCTTTGTGTTCAAAGTAGTTTGATGTCCACCTGCAGATCACTGTCTTATAACTCTGGGTGATAGGTGTGCCGTGTCTTCTCCGTGACTCGTGATAAAGTGTTGAAGGCCCTTTCGCACAACAAAGATACAGTTTTACTCAGGGGCTCAGCCGGGCCTAGTTCGGTCTGGCTGTTGAATGTGTATGCGCAGGTGCAGGGCTGTACTTAACCTCTCCTCTTTCTCACCTTAGGTAGCATCGCCTGCCTCTGGTGGGACCCTATTCAGCGGTTACTCTTCTCAGGAGCCTCTGACAACAGCATCATCATGTGGGACATCGGAGGAAGGAAAGGCCGCACACTGCTGCTGCAGGGCCACCAGTGCGTGACTGTTGGTGGGGGTGGGGAAAGAATCTGAGTGTGGGGGAGGCGGGGCAGTATTAGTATTCTGATACTCTGTTTTCCAAACTCCCATCTGTGAAGGCAGCCATATGCTGGGGCTCACTCTGTCCACTTTTAACTTGGACTGCTTTTCTGTTAGCCCTGCGTGTCTGGTGTTACAGACGCCCCCCCCCTCCCCCCCCCCCCCCGCAAAAAAAAAAAGAGCCCAGAGTCTTCTTCCTTCTTTGTCCAAAGAGCACTTTCCACCTGTCTGTCCCAAGGAGTCACCCTCTTGAAATAACCGCTTAGGGCACAGGTGGGTTAAGGACTGCGGGTGAGAACTTCGGCCGGGGAAGCTTGCACGGAATGCCATGCTAAGCCAGTCTGGAACTGGATGCCTAACCGGTTTGGTTATTCTGAAAAGTAATGTGCGGGTGTGGTTTGACACAGGCCCTGTCACCTGAGCCATGATGTCGCATTACTCAGGTTCTTGCCTTCTAGTGTTCAGAGGAAGAGGACATTGGCCTTTCCTTTCCTCGCTCTTGGGTAGGCTGTTGCTGTCCACTGTAAGCAGAGTCAGGTTGCAAAGTAGCCGAGGAACGATCCTTCACACAAGTCTGTAGGTCAGGAGATTGTTTCCGGGTTGCATTCCAGTAAGGGTGTCACCCCTCCTTGCTCTTCGTTATGAACAAGTAGGTGAATCTTGCGCCCCCAAAAAGGAATGGACCACAGGAATTGGCCCAGAGGGCTGTAGCCATCGTCTTCTCTGTGGCCTGCGATGCTGAATGACTGATTTGAAAGTAGTGTTTCTTTCGTAGAAACTCTGATGCCGTATAGTAAGTTACAGAGTCATTACACATCATCTAACTAAAGTGTATGCCAGAGGCCACATTACCATACCTGAAAGTGGCAGAATGCCGGTTGCTGGTTCCAACAAGGGGCGAGATTTGAGCCTGTGTTTTTCCACGTCGAGACAAGTGACCGATGTGTGTTGTTTGCAGTGACAGGGTACAGTCCCTGTGTTACCTTCAGCTCACAAGGCAGCTCGTCTCCTGTTCGTCGGATGGCGGAATCGCAGTGTGGAACATGGACGTTAGCAGAGAGGAGGTAAGGGAACGAGCAAGACGAGGCTGATGTGGAGGGGCCCCCCCCACAACCTGGCTTCTTGGGTTCCCACCCTGCCGGCTGTCAGTGCCGACTAGCACAGCCCCGCTCTGCGCCCTTGTGCTCGTTGGTTGTCGCTTGACGGGCTCTAGCGTGTCACTTTGCACTGCACCCCTGCCCGTTAGAGGGCTTCCACGGCGACCAGCACTGCCCGCAGACTGCACGAAGGCTGTTTTCAGCCTGGAGACGGTCCCCGGTGCCGCTGGGCGCGAAGTGGGCCCCACAGCGTCCCTGTCAGCGGATGCTGGGAGAGGGATGCAGCAAGGTGCTTTTCGTCTCCCTGGGAAGTATGTCACTGTTCTCTGCTTTTATTTTCTACCGGGTGGTGTCCACGTAGTGTTCTTTTCAGCAGACCTGAGTTCTGATTGGTTTGCGCGGCTAACGAGTTGCGGGGCCTCGTTTAGAGGAGTGTCGTCGTTTCTCTGTCTGTTCACTCTTCCGTGAAGTAGAGTCATCCGATGACACCTTCTAAAGCCGCTTCTGGTTCTTTAGACGGATACTCTGATTGTCTAAACAAACTCACTGTCTTTTTTTTTCTTTTTTTTTTCTTTTTTAATTGAGAAATAGTCAATGTATATCACTGTATTAGCTTCAGGGGTACAGTGTAGTGATTCGGCATTCGCACATACTGGGAACGATCACCGCAGTGAGTCCGGTTAGCATCCGCCACCGCAGTTGCAAATCTTTGTTTCTTGTGATGAGAACTTTCGCGAGTCACCCTGTCAGTGACTTCGGAGTACCCAGCGCGGTTTCAGCCTCCTGGCTGTACCTCACGCCCCCAGGACTTGCTTCTTTGACAACCTGGAAGTTAGTACCTTTTGATCCCCGTCACCCGTCGCACCCTCGCTCCACCACCTCCTCTGGCAACCGCCAGTCTGTCCTCTCACCTGTGGGCAACTCTGTCTTTTTTTTTTTTCTATTTTAAACAATGCTGCAGTGAGCATTCATGACCTCGTCATTGTATGATTGTTCAGCTATTTCTTTCAGACAAATTTCTGAAAGTAGACCCTGCGGGACAGGAGATGTGTACGTTCTCAATGCTTTTTATGGATGTTGTCAGATGACTTCCAGGCAGGATTTCCATTCTCACGTCTGCCAGCGTGGGTATTACCTGTCTTTTCCAACCTGGGATGTAAGTAGCAGAAGAGCTGACTTTTTGTTGACTCAAAAGAGAAGATTTTAGAGTTGAAGGACCGAGGACTCCGTTTCAACTTCAGAAACATTTACTGAGCCCCTCGAGGGTGGCTCCGATGCCTGGAAACAAGGGCTTGCCGCTCCTGCGTGGCACTGCCTACTGCGTGGTGTGAGGTCACGTGGTTTGCTCAGGGCGCTGTCCTGTATCCAGCGCGGAGGCCCGCGTGCTGGGCCCCGTTGGTTGGGATGCCACCGTCCCACCAGATTCTGCGCGTGACTTGTACCACACGTGCCACAGAAGACGTAATCCCGGGGGTTCAGTTTATTAAAAAAACAGTCACGACGTGACTCATTTCCCGACTTCACGGCTGCCATGTTCTCGATGTCTTCTTGCCTGCAAGAAGCTTGGAATCTCCTGAAGGAAACAGACTACCCCCGTAAATAATAAAACAAAGTTCGTAACGTGAAGTAGTGATTGTCACCTTTTTTAGTAAACTTGTGAGACCAAACAGAAAATCTTAAGAGTCGGCAAAATATTTTGGTAAGGCTTAAGCTGACTTGTTATTAATTATCTATCATGTTGGCGTAATATTACATACAGTTTTCCTTGCAAAGATTTAGTTTAACTGTGTTTTCCAGTAGCTGCTCTCGCAGGCATCAAGAGCAAACACCTAGAATACTGCTCAATTTCCTGGACTCTTGGCCCGTTGTATTTCAGTCTTATTCTGAGCACACAGACCGCTCAGAGGCTGTGTTCCCGGGGTCACGTGGGAGGGCGACGCCTGGGGCCAGTGCTGCTGGAGCGTCTTCTAAGAGCTCACCCACTTGGATTTCAGTCCACTATTCTCATTCTTGGCAAATTCTTTTAGAAAAAAGTAGTTAACAAAATAAAAGCAGGATTCCCCCCTTCAAGGGTACACGATCGTGGAGTTCATTTGTACGTCTAGGGAAAGAAAAGACATCGCCCAGGATGCTTCCTTTGTAGGCGCGTCTCTTTTCAGTCATTTGTGGAAGATTCCCCCCGATCACATGCATGCTGGCGGGTTCCACATCACGCTCTGCAAGCTTCTCTCTCTCAGTAGTTGACAGTGTTGGTGGGGAAGCAAATTGGGTCAAAAAGATGCATTGTTTTTAGTAGTGTCTCTGTCTCTGTCTCTCTCTTTTTTTTTTTTTTTTTTTTTTTTTTTTTTAAACCAGCTGAGTATAGTGCAAAGGGAAACAGCCCACAGATACAGAAGGTTCTGGCCCTGGAGTTAGGGTTTGTACAATTTATAGGTCTTCCTTAGGCAAGGGCACACAGAATTATTCCCAGATTCTCTAGCCCCACGCTGCTTGGAATTTCTTACTGAGTCACTGGGAAATACTGATTGGGGCAGGCTGAAAGCAGATTTGCCCCCTTGCTAGCTCATAATTAGCGGGGCTCCTTTTTGGAAGTTGACCTGCAATATAAATGAGTAAGTAAGTAATAATTAGAATGAACCCACTTCAAGAGAGAACCTTATTTTAAACTAGTAGATCGCAGGATGTTCAATATGGTGCACATTAGTACCATGCAGATTATTGCAACAGTTGGTAATAGCTGTGCGGGGGATTATTCTCGTTACATCGCCGCTTTTGTGCGGCACAGGCAGATGGAACAGTGTGTAAGGAAGAGCGAAACAGTGCTTGATTAGCGTTCTCTTCTGCTCTTCTCAGGAAAGAAAAAAAAAATTCCCTTTAGAAAATAAGCACAGAATAGGATGGTTCCTGATAGCTTGGAGCATAGCACTGTATCCTATTAAAAGAAAGAAAGTTGCGGGTGCTTCTTACAACAAAACGCTCCAGAAAGCCTGTTTACTTCTGATTTTGTCTTTTGTGTGTCATCTGAAGTTACGGAAAGCGTACCTTTCTTCCCTGAAGCCCCTCTCCCCACCCCAGCTCAGTCAAGGCATGTTCTTTCCTAAGCCCCTAGACGGAATTGTATGTTCCTGAGGGTAAGGGCTCGGCTGGAGTGTGGCCACGCCCCAGAACCACGTGCGGAGAGCCTCACATTCAAAGAGAGAAGACCCATTCGGGGATGCTGTGTCGAGTGCGGCGGGCGAGCTAGGGTCTCCTAGATGGCCAGCTACGCACTAGTCCCCTACGGCCGCTTTGCCGCCAGAGCCACGGTCTCTTTGCTCGCACCGTGGGGGTGTCGCTGCTGCGGGTCTCCTCGGGTTGTGTTGAAAATCAGGTGGCGTCAGGCACAAGAAATACTTGGTGCCCCGCCCGGACTCCTGGGGCACTTGGGACGCCAGGCCCCATGCACACGCTTCCCACACGTGGACTCGCCCCCCTCCCCCACCTCACGAGGTGGGTGCTCCTGCTGGGATATTGGATATTGCTGCTGTCAAGACATCCTGAGCTTTCTTCCACGGGTGTGTGGTGCCGCGTGCGTCCCGGACCCGAGCCCAGGCAGCGGCACCTGCTTCCCCTCCCTGCGGACAGACATCGCCATGCCGTGGGTGGCATGACCCGCCGTGTCCTCCCTCAGGGGCCTTGTTCCCGAGCAGTCTTCCCCAGCCACCATACCCACCCCCCCCTCCCACTTCTGTTGATCACAGAAGCGGAAGACGTAATTCTGTAGCAAGGCCGTCCTCCTTCCCACGTGGGTGCACGTCTCTGTCACCCTTTTCTTCGCCTTCCCTTCTTTCCAGTATTTCTCCGGTTATCCAGAGAAACCCCTCTTCTGTCCGAGCCCACTTCGTGCTATTTGTGATGCTCCCCATCCCCCAGAAAGTCCTTTGCAGAAGTTATTTCTCGCGACGTATCTAAAGTAAGAAACAGGAAAGCCCAAAGTCCTGAAGCAATAGGAAGCAAAAGAAGGACGCAGAGGCACTTGTTCTTAGCCCCCAGAAGTCCCGGCTTCAATCTTGGAGGCTCTCCGTCTTACTGACAGTTTTAGAAGGGTCGGTGGGGCCGGTGCAATGCGGTGTCCGCCGTTCTCCCGTCATGGTCTCCTCTCACCAGGTGTATTTTTCTGGAGTGTGCACTTTCAAGATCAAGAATCATTTCTTCGCAGTCTTTGGCCTGACAGAAATTCGTGTTCTCTCCTCTTTGTATCGCACATATGTAATGACAAGTGATTGAGGTTCATAAATGGCTTTTAACAGTTTCATCTTGTAATCGGGTGCAATCTAATGGTCTGTCTAGAGCAGTACTTTCTAAGTTCTGGTTAAAGTGACATCAAGACTGTTAATCGTCCCGTTTTAATAAAAATTCATTGGGGACCTGCTCTGCGACAGGCTGTCCATACATCAGGACGAGTGAGAGCAGTGAATGACAGGCTCGTGGGGAGAAACGAGACGTGCATATAGGATTACAGTCCAGAGAGCACGGTGCTGGGGCGGAGGTGTGCCGACGGTGCGTGTGCCCGCGGGAGGGTAGCCGCTCACGGGAGCCGGAGGGGCCGGCTGGCAAATCTGCCTGACAGGAGCGGCCCCCGGGAGATGTGACCCCACAAGACTTCCCAGGTGGTCATCCCCCAGATTCTGTAAGAAGTGGGTTTTCACTCAACTGGATTTCGATATTCAGCAACTCTGGCACAGAAATCTACGAAGACATCCCTTAGGAGTTCCCAGTGAAAACTGAATTACCCCTTCCTGTCTACAGATTAAAAACCGGACAGTCCTGTAAACATTGCCAAGATGATAAAGATTACTGAACACAGGTAGTATTGAATATGGCAACCGCTATGATGTATTGAGGAATTTTTTTTAAATTCCTTGTTGGCCAGCACCAACAAGGTCTAGAACTGTTGTATCAGTAACCTGAGAAATCCTAGTCAACATGGAGATGCTCTAATGGTGGCTTTGACTTTCTCCTCCCCCAGGCTCCTCAGTGGTTAGAGAGCGATTCTTGTCAGAAATGCGAGCAGCCCTTTTTCTGGAACATAAAACAGATGTGGGACACAAAGACGCTGGGGTTGAGACAGGTGAGTAGCCAACGTTGAGTTGTCGCTAGGTTAATCGTGCATCTTGTTATTTGTGGTATTAGTCCGTCATTTTGTTTGGAATCCTGCTTCTTCCTGTAAACGCTGCGAACCCCTGTGTTTTTGATATCACGGTCTCTGTGTAACTCACAGCGAGTGGGACCTTTCCTGGGGCCAGCTGTGCTGTCGCTTTATCCTGCGTTGGAAAATCAGGAATGCCCAAGAAAACACTGAGTGCCTACTTGTAGCTACACGAGAGATCCTTCAGTCTAGGAGAATTGCTTGTTACGTCAGCATCCCATGCGAGCCACGCACAGAATTAGAATGAAGCAGGTCATATGACTGGAAGCCTTATGCTTCTGCGGTTTGTTAAAGACATGTGACAGTTTGGCCCTCATTGGAATACTCTGACACTAGGAATTTAAATTAGTCATAAATTGTCCCATATAAGTGTACCCGGAACATTTTTACTAAACATGTTTCTGGTACTTTCTTTTTTTTGTTCTAATTAAAGAAACATGTCCTGAATAGCCTATAGCTTTCAAAGATGCTCTTATCACTGAGTATTCATGTAATTCTAAAGTTCTACCAAAAAAAACCATATTTCTACAGCAACCTCGAAGGTAGTGCACTAAGATTGAATATGAATTTGTGCAGGTAAGTAAAAAAGAATGCCGATTTTATTTCTTTGCACCTCTGTGAGGGATTGGCCTGAAGTTTGTGTGTATTAATGAACTTTCTTTAATTTTACTTAGAAAACTACGCTGCCGCAAGGTCTGTTATGAGACTGGCAGGTAACACAGGGGTGATCTTAGCACTTGGATAACATTCTGATGCTTTGAAATGGAATCTGAATTCCATCCCTGGCCTGTTTCCTACAACATGTGTCTGGTGGTAACTAGTGTGTTGTAACTGATGGGGGAGATAGATAACCCCTCCTTCTGCAGGAAACGTGAAGACATTAATTTCCATCTTATGAATGGAGAGAGGAAAGGTACAGGTCACTAAGCTTTTAGTAGGAAGAGAGTATGTCGAAGTTAATAATAACTGGTCTGTTTTGAATGTTCTCGAGCCTTATTTCCAGAATCACAGTTTGGAAGATTAAAAGAAGTAGTAAAACATATGATTATGGATATTTATTTCTTAATGAGGGCACATTACCTTATTTCAAAGCTTTTCTCTGACGTAGGAATAGATTTTGTTTTTCCTCTGAAACCTCTAGTCGTTTAAGCTCCTAAACGAACTCGAAGTTGGTTTTAATAATGTCGTTTGTTGACATCCGGACAGATGATATGACTGAGGCGAAAGCTGTATTTGACCAGTAAAGCAAGGAGATTTGGAATTCCTTGACAAGTGTTGAGATTGGCCCGTCTACCCCGCTCCCATCCCCCTCCCCCGAAGGGAAACCGGGAGCCCCGAAGCGGAAGCAAACGTTAACCTCCTCCTTTTCCTCCTCCCGGTACCCCCCCCCCCCAAGCATCACTGCAGGAAGTGCGGGCAGGCTGTCTGCGGCAAGTGCAGCAGCAAGCGCTCCAGCTACCCCGTCATGGGCTTCGAGTTCCAAGTCCGCGTGTGCGATTCCTGCTACGACTCCATCAAAGACGAGGAGTGAGTGTTCGTGTGTCTCTGTCTTACTGTGCACCTGCAGGGGGAAGCAGCCTGAGAGACGTTCGCCCCTTCCCAGCTCCGTGAAGAGTTTCTGAGGAAGCCCGTCGGCCCTCGCCCTACGACCCTAGGCACATTTGTCCCAAACACCGTGGGAGTTGAGCAGTTGAGCAGAGGGACGTTCTCGAGCCCCCGCACCACGCAGGGCGGTGCGCAGGGTCGAGGCCACGCGCGCACTGATGCGGTGGCTGAGCCGGTCCATCCCGTGCTGCAAGCTTTGCTCTCCTGTGCTTGGAAATTTAATTTTCTTTCCCTTACCTTTGAATCATCTTAGAAAGTTCTAGACTGGCAAACCGTGGCAGAGCCCCAAGTTGAAAGGCGAGTGCAGCATTGCTGGGGTCAGTTCGTTCCCGAGGAGACTGAGGCTGCGGGCACAGGGGCAGAGTGAGAGCCAGCGCCCGAGAGCTGCTCCAGGTCGCAGAGAAGCTTCGACCCCTGCAGCCTCCCTGCCAGGGTCTTACCCACAGGACAGGATCTCATGCAGTGTAGTCCCTCTGCGTTATTTAAAAAAAAATAAATAAATTTTAACGTATATTCATTTTTGAGAGACAGTGACAGAGCGCGAGTGGGGGAGGGGCAAAGAGAGAGGGAGACACAGAGTCCGAAGCAGGCTCTGAGCGGTCGGCACAGAGCCCCACGCGGGGCTTGAACCCACGCACCATGAGATCCTGACCTGAGCTGAAGTCAGACGCCCAACCGAGGTGCCCCTAGTTCCTCTGCCGTTATTAAAAGTGCTTTTTTAGTGCCTAGGAATATATAAGCCTTCCCACTAAAACAATACATATCCATTATCTGGGGAGTTCTGCCAAACCTTCTATAGAACAGTCTCGCAGCTGATCGTGCCTTCTGTCATCCTTTAATTATAAACTTCACTGTAGGCACATTTTGAGGAGCAAATGTGGACACTCTCATTGTGTTTCCTTTATGTTGCTAAGAAGACTCTTTCCTTAGCTCTAGAAACAGCTGAGCTTTCAGTGGTCTCTTTTCTCTTGGTCAGTCGGACTTCTCTAGCCACCTTCCATGAAGGAAAGCATAACATCACCCACATGTCCATGGACGTTGCCAGGGGACTGATGGTGACCTGTGGGACCGACCGCATCGTAAAGGTAACCTGCCTGGTTGTCCCGACGAGCGTGTGCGTGCAGATGGCTCCGTGGTCGTGCCGTGGACGGAAGACTTCTAGTCTGTCCCATTCCCGGTCGGCCGGCTCGCCTTTCCTTTTTACAAGCAGCCATGCTACCTGCAGCTGGTTGAAAACCCTGAGTAACAAGTCGCGTGTTTGTGAGTCCCCAGGCCCTTGGTGGGGGCTCCTTCCGGTAGTGTTTCCCGGTACCGCATCCGTCCTCGGGGTAGCTGGTGGGGCCTGGCACCCAGTGTGGCCATCTGCCCAGGGTTCCTGCCTCGCAGCTCGTCTGCGCCTTAGCCGACCCCTGCCGCCGGTCGTCCTTCCCTTGCTGGTGGTCCTGGGATCCTGGACAGAAGGTTTCCTACTTGTAAGAAATAACCACACGTTGTTTCTTACCATCCCTCGGTCGCTAACACAGATACTAAAAGCTAGCGTTTTAGACTCAGTGCCGCTCTGGAGTTGTGAAATCATGGCACGCTTTATCTCTTAATTCTTCAAAATAGGGGCTTTCCCCAGCCGGCTTTTTATTAAAAATGAAAATAAATGTCTAGCAAACATTGTGATGAAATCTTCAGGTGACAGGAGAGCGCTTACAAGCTTTTTTCACATCTTAGTGAACGGTTTGTGTGCTTTTGTCACTGTAGATCTTGAGAAGGTTTCATAGCAGAAGAACGAGAGAGTGAGTTCCTTTGACCCCTTTTCCAGTTTAACAGCCGTTTGCAGTGTGAGCTCTGCTTTCGGAGCCCGTGACGAGCGCTGCCTCGCTGGCGTCTTCTCTCTCTTGCAGATTTGGGACATGACGCCTGTGGTGGGCTGCAGTCTGGCAACTGGGTTTTCTCCGTGTTGATCCGGGAGCCGGGCGAGGCCTGCACCTTCCCAGAGGCGCCCTTCACCAAATGCAGCCGTTCCCCAATGGCGCCACCGTCCCCATCACGGGAATGGCCAGTAGCCGCCAAAACGACAAAGCAACATTTTTTTAAAAAAGAAAAACATGTCACCTGTGTTTGGGGGCGCTTGTGGCACGACCTGTGGGGACGAAGTGACCTCGGTAAGGCTCCCTCGTGAACAGGGAGCTCGTGTGTGCTGAAGGAGCGACTGGGCAAATGCGAGTTTCAGAGGAAAAACTATTGAACAAAAGAGCGCCAATGCTTAGAACTTTGTTAAAGCAGTTCCGGGTGCAAGCCCCCTTCCGTCAGACTCGCGGGCCCTCCGGGGGCTTCGGTGGCTCTGTCGGCTTCGGTGGCTCTGTCGTCAGAGCAGGGAGCAGGGGGAGGAGAACATGCTCTCTCCGTCTTGAGGGGCGCAGCAGGAACTCAAGAGCCCAGAGGGCCCCTCCTTCCTTACTGTCCGCGTGGGAGGATCCTGTGCACTTAGTTATGGACAAACTTCTGAAGGATCCCTGTTCTGGGCAGGTAGGGCCGTTATCTGCCCTCGGTGTTTGGCACATTCGTTGCTTCCTCTTCCCAGACCGTATGCCACGGCCAACCTTCACGGTTGTTACTAAGCGAGCTGTAAAATTTCTAGATTAACCCGGGCAGCCCACCTTCTTCCCTTTCCCCCAGACGTGCTCTGAGGACAAAACGTATTTATGGTGCTGTTAACGTGGGAGTCACACGAGCCGCCTGACTCCCTGACTACAGTCAGAAACGACCAATGGAAAATGGAAAACCCACCCAGCTACCAGCATGACTGCGAAGGGAAGCGATCGTTCTGTTCTACGGAACGGCGCAGTCCTCTGAAAAGACACGTGCGTTCGGTTTGTAGTTTCAAGATGAGCCCCTGTGATATTGTGGCAATTTGATATACACCGCAGAAAAGAACTCCAGAGCTTTTTAAACTGTGTTGACTCTTTGCTGTGAGGAATATTGTTAATATTTCATAGAAGGGAATGGGCAACCCAGAGCAGCAATTGTTCACCAGGTCCTGCACAGTCATTCCTACCTTGTAAATCACGTTCATAACAACCAGCGAATTCTCTCGTGTCAAATGGCATTTTAAAAGTTTGTGGCCACTTAGTACCAGGATGGGGAAGAAGTGGGGAAGGGGGAGCCTGTCTTTTAATATTCCAGTATTTATTTCTTGGACTGTTTGTTTTCACAGTAGTACACGTACCTGTTCAGGTCTGTGCAAGTGAGTGGAGAGAGGCCTACTTTTCTGAAAGACAGATTTTAAAGTAGAGAGCAACTGTGTTTTTGTTAGTCTTACTGGTGGATACTGATAGAAACTACTGCGTCACTGTGTTGGGGTATCAAGACAGCGTGGTTGTTCTGAGCGATACCATGAAGGGACTAAATCTGTTTTTTCACAACGGCTGAGAGGGACTACTATAATGTTTAAGGCAGGCAGTTAAACTAAGATATCTTAATGGCCAAGTGACGCAAATAATAAGGAAAGGATTCTAGAATGATCTAGAATGATCTGCATTAAAAATTGACTTGCCTTCAGAAATACTACTGAAGGATTTTGTTGCTCCTTATAATTTTTGTGTTATATCACCTTTAATAACATTTCTTAAGCTCTTTCCAAAACATATGATACACAGCCTGGAAGAAAGCTTGAGGGGTGGGATCTTAAAGGGCAGCATTGAATGTTAGATTTCGTTCAGTTAATGGTCCAGCTCGTACAAAGGTGCTATCCTGGGGATTTCATGAAGTCCTGAAAGGAAAATAGTATATGATCTGTTTCTGGCCGTGTTAAAGAGTACTGAACTGTGGTTCTGTTTGCCTTTAACTTCTGTCCAATGTGGTTTTATCGTGTCCATGGTAGACAGCACAATATCACGCCATAGCTTTCAGCCGTTTTTTTTTTTTTTTTACTGTAAAAAATTCTTAATGGAAAACCCAGTGTTCTATAGACAATATAAGGTTGTGAGAGCACCTGCTAAGGGGTTAAGCTAATATACGCCAAGGAGGAAAGGCATATATAACAAAGAACTAGAGAGGGGTATCCAGAAAAGGAAGGAATGTTTCGATTGACTTCTGTCTCCATCAGAGTCTGTTAATCGCTTTCCTTTTTAAAAACACACATGGCAGGCTTGTCTCGTCTCTACTACTTACTAGGGAGCAAATGGGGTAATATTTTTATAGAGGTGGGCAAAAATTATTTTCTCAATTCTGCTGACTGGGCACATAAGGAAAATACCGCTAGACTTCTAGTTATTGCCTTATTTTGACTGCGTTGCTCTTAAACAGGTCATTTAAAATAGTTCTTCAAGTAACAGTTTATGGTTTTTCCATTCCTGAATACTCACGCTAATTTCTACAAATGGGATTAAAAAGTACAGAATGTTAGAGAAAATCCTCACGTTTAGATCTAGTTATGTAAATGATAAGGAAATGTCAATTCTTCATCCTAGATGTGTTCTAAAATTGCCCTGTTTAACGCAAATGATAGAAACACCGGCATAGCATTAGCCGGAAACGTTATTCAGTACACTGTAAATCTCTGTTTACTATGTCCTGCTTCTGTCCTGCTGCCTGGCGGACGTAAACAAAAAATAGTGCTCTCGAATGCGTCACTTGGTTCTGTCCCTAAAGAATTCAGTTTGCTAGTACCTACATTTTTAAACTGTTGAAACTGGCCTGAATATGTAATAAATACCATAGTGACTCAGACCCAAGGAAATATTTTCTAAAATGAGTTTTCATTAAATTACTTTCTACTTCCGTTACTGGATCTGGTGTCTCCTAAAATGTAAGGAACCAGTTACTATTAATGATAAAGCATCTGCTCATTATCAGTGTGAGGTTTAACAAATAAGTAATACATGCTGTATTTATTCGAGTGTCTATTGCTTAATTGTTAATTGTGAGCAGATTATTTGAATGCCTACTCTATTTTCTGTAGTTTACTATACAGTAACTCTTTGAGTAAATTGAGGTTTAATTGTGCAACAAATTTATATTAGAATACAATTTAAAGTGTTTTACTCTATAGCCTTTTTGACTGGGGAAGCAAAGGGCAATGTTGATTAGTGCATTCTGTCTTGTACTAGCTACGTTTCTATAAGACATGGTGCCCTGTGTGTCCCAGAGAGTTAGAAAACTTTGTCCTTTGCTCCTGTTTGTGGGTTCTGTTTTTTTGTGTTATTTTTGAGAATATGCATACACAATAAAGTGTTCCTTGCTTGTTACCCTGTTGCTTAATTCAGCTTTTGTTATAGTTGATCTGGACATAGGGCAATAATGCTACTTACTAGCACACTGCGCGTGCGTGCGGGGAGCTCTGCCTACGTTGCGCTCTTTGATCTGCCAACATTCCTACAGGGCGTTACTGTCCCTGCTTTACAGATGAGGAAACCGAGAAGATCCTGACTTGAAAGCACTTGCCTTCTCCATGCCGCGTGCTCTGATGTGCTAGCGTGTAATGAGTGTGTCAGGTAAGCGTTAGGGGTTAGGTATCATCATCTCTTTGAAGTTTGTGCGGCCTTGAAGTCAGATCGCTCAGCATATCTAGACTCCCTGGAGACACCGGCCTCCGTGCCCTAGTTCTCCACGTCAACAGCTCAGTTTTGCGAAGAAACAGCGTGGTTCAGACCCAAGAGAACTGATGAGTTGATTGAGAAACCAGCAAGGCATTCATTTACTGTGCTTTTTTCAAAGCAGTATATACCTTTATTGAATAAATAATATGTAATAAAATAATACATAATAGAAAGGAATAAACAGAAAAGGAAAATAAAAAGATAACACCAAAAAGTCTAACAAAGATTTTTTTTAAAAGCCTCTGTCCTACCACCGCCCAGAGAAAACACAGTCAACCTTATGCTGCACGTCTTTCCAGTGCTGTTGTTGTTGTTTTAAGTTTATTTATTTTGAGAGCGAGAGTGCGTGCATGTGAGCAGGCGGGGGAGGGGCAGAGAGAGAGAGGGAGACAGAATCCCAGGCAGCCTCTAGGCCATCAGCACAGAGTCCAACGCGGGGCTCGAACTCACGAACGCAAGACCGTGATCTGAGCCCAAGTCAAGAGTCCCGACCCTTCACTGACCGGGCCACCCATTTTTAAGGGGCCATGCCATTTTCCCCACCTGCTGTACTGTATTACAGACAGCTTATTGTATCAAAAGCGGAGTCCCACGTTAGCCTTTTTACTTGCTGCACAGTTGGGGTGGACAGGCACTCTGGGCCGTGGGACACGCGGGACACACCCCGCGACTGCGGCCTAGGTGAGGCCGCGTGACCTGCCTCAGCTGGCAAAGTGCTTGCAGAAGCATGGAACTGCAGGTAAGCGGCTCAGCCCCCCGTGGGTGGCCCACAGTGGTCTCAGAAGTACGTGTTGACGGAGAACGTCCCGTGGAGCCATTTTATGAGGGAAAAATAAATCCTTGTTCTAGTCCACTGAGGTGGGGGGGGGGGGGGGTGCGCGTGTGTGCAGTGGAACATCGTCCATCCTGGGCTGCAGTATCCCCTTGTTCCATCATGCGGCTATTTTACCAATGTTTACCATGCTGAAGTTAGGTTATGGATTTTTAGAATATAATTTTCATGAATACGCTATTTAAAAACTTTCAGGCACCTGGGTGGCTCTGTCATTTGAGCATCTGACTTCAGCTCAGGTCATGATCTCGTGGTTCCTGAAGGTGAGCCCTGGCTGGATTCTGTGCTGACAGCTCGGAGCCTGCTTCCTACATCCTACCCTCCCCCCCACCCCCACTGGCTCACTCTCAAAAAATAAAACATTAAAAAAAAAATACTAAACTCAGCACGCTTGTATGCTCGTTTTTGCCCACTTTTGCAAGTATTTTCTCAGGATAAATGCTTAAAAGTAGGAATTACTAGGTCAAAGAAGATGCATATATATTCTTTTAAGTTCACCTATTTTGAGAGAGAGAGACAGCATGGGGGAGAGAGGCAGAAAGAGAGAGGGAAAGAGAGGGAATCCCGAGCAGGCTCCACGCTGTCAGCACAGAGCCTGACGTGGGGCTCAAACCCGCGAGACAGAAATCATGACCTGAGTGGAAACCGAGCGTTGGACACTTAACCTTGACTGGGGCACCCATGTGCCCCGAAAGAAGATGTAGATTTTAAGCTTTTTATGCTTCTTTTTTTTAAGTTTGTTTATTTTGAGAGAGAGAGAGAGAGAGAGAGAGAGGAGGAGGAGGGGCAGAGAGAGAATCCCAAGCAGGCTCTGAGCTGTCAGCGTGGAGCCCAACTTGGGGCTCGATCCCATGAACCGTGAGCCCATGACCTGAGCAGAGATCAAGAGTCGGACGCGACTGAGCCATCCAGGCGCCCGTTATTTTATTCCTATTGCTAATCTCCTCACACCGTTGCCAACATTTGATTTTTTTTCCCCCTTTGAATAGGGAATAAAAACATGTATCTTAGTGGCTTAATTAATATGTGGAATTTCAGTTTGTTTACAATGAGAATTCTGTCTGCAAGCAGACCAAGTTTCTTTAGGACTTCTTTCTAGTTAGAACCCACATCACCACGGAAGGCTGCTTAGCAGCCAAGGACACAGAGGAAGAGAGGTCAGCTGGGATGACTGTAATGCCATCACGACGAGCTGACGTCACGGCTGCTGGGGAGTCGACTGATCTCTTCGCACTGGGAAAGTAGAGACACCAGCCCGTTTTCCTTTAGAAGCCTCTTTAGACTTCACCTAGCTTACCATTATGTCAAAAGCATTCTCAGGCGGGTAGTTCAAGTACTTGATTTCCGACCTTCCTCTCCTTCACTCTTGAGGCCCTGAGTCTCCTTGGCCATACCTGAGATCTCTCTCTAAATCTTTGCACTGGGCATACAAACCATCCCTCAGGAGGCTCATTACATACTGGCCCGTACGGTTCCTCACGAAAGCCGAAAAGCACATTCTGGGACCACCTTCGGGGTCATCATCCGTGGTATAAAGTGGGGCTTGGGACGATGCCCCAAGGCAAACCCGGGTGCAAAACTGAAGGTTGCAGCCCAGTGTGTCTGACCTCAAAGCCCAGGCTCCTTTTGTCTTACCCCATCTGGCTCTTTCAGATTTGAAGACATCTTAGATCCTGAATTTGACATTCTGGAGAAGGAGTAATGGAAATTTCTTTACAGCATCAGCAGGGCAATGTGGCATATCTTCCCACAGCCTAGAGTTCAAGTGGAAGTCTGTAACAGATAACGACATCTAATATCTTGCTTCTGGCGTTCTATCAGCTATTAATCTATCAGATGGATCCCAAGTTGCACATGTGTGCTGGAAACATGGGCCAGTTTGCAAACGCAAACCTCGGTACAAGCTTATGGGCTGTACCTTCAGAATGTATCCCAACATGGTCCCTTTGCATCACTGAGCTGCTATTGCCGTGGTTCAGTCCAGGGTCATCTGGATGATTCCAGTAGCCTCCTAACCAGTCTCCCTGCTCCTGCCCCGGCCCCTGTCGGCCTGTTCCCAACACACTTGTTAAAAGGTGACAAGTTTTATCATGCCATTCCTGTGCACAAAACCCTCACAGCTCTTCACTCAGTAGAAGCCCAGGTTCTAAGTCCAGGTCCCGTCATTCCTCCCCCAATGTCTGTGTTCTTGCTTACTCCTATCCGCCCCCACAGTTCTTGCTTTCCTCCTCGTTTCTGCTGGGACGAGGAAGTTGCTCTTACAATAGTCTTGAGCTCAGTGTCAGGCGCATAGTAGGCACTTAGCAAAGGAATGCCCGTATGTGTACAATTGGGGAATTACGTGCAAAAATGAAAGGGAACGTGTGTGAATCATCCTCGTGAGTTTGTGGTGGGGGATGGCTGTTCCCTCCACCACCCTCACCTGTACCCACCCCATCCCATCTACCTAGCCACTGTTCAGTTTCCACAGGCTGAAAGGAGCAGATGGAGAAAAGGGTAGTGAGGTTATAGTGGATATACACACAAGGGGTGCGATGCGATGTGCTTGTCTTCCTGAAACCCCAAGCACTCGTTCTGGGTGTCTGATCATCCTAAGGCCTCCTTTAAGACAGCCTACTTCACAGCTTCGTGGTTGATGGGTGTAGGGGTTTTAAATATTTCTGTAAATTCTCTTATCGAGCAGTGGGACTTATGCTCCCTCCCCTTGAATCTGGGCCAAACTTAGTGACCCACTAATAGAATATGGCAGGGGCATCTGGGTGGCTCAGTCGGCTGAGCGTCTGACTTCAGCTCAGGTCACGAGCTCATAGTTCGTGAGTTCGAGCCCTGCATCGGACTCTCTGCTGTTAGCACAGAGCCCGCTTTGGATCCTCTGTCTCCCTCTATCTCTGCCCCTCCCCGTCTCTCTCTCTCTCTCTCTCTCAAGGATAAACATGAAAAAGAAAATATGTCAGAAGTGGCTCCGCAATGTCTTAGGCTAGACCGGAAAATGCCAAGCAGCATCTACCTGGTTCTCTGTGGGAAACCAGCCGCCTGAGGGGTTCTGGTCAGCAGCTGCACTGGCCTTGCTGTGAGTGTGCCATCTTGGATGTTCAGCCCAGTTGAGCTTTCAGATGCCTGCAGATCCAGCCCACAGCTGTGAGAAGAGAGGCCCCGGGTGAGGCCCCAAGCTGCCCAGGTGAGCCCTTCCTGAATTTCTGACCCACCCAAATTTCAAACAAAATAAAATGGCTGTTTCAAGCTGCTAAGCTGTGGAATGGTTCGTTACATGGCAATGGTAACCTGAGCAGAGGGCCACCCACTGGACTCAACTCATCCGGGAGCCAAAGGGCAGAGCACGGCCCTTCCCCACCATCTCCAAGCAAGAGAAGTGATGTGAACACAAGGCGATACCCTACCGGTGAGCTTCTTCAGAAGCAAGTGATTTTTCCATAAGGGTACTCTAAGAGCCTATAGCCAATGGGTCACGGTCCTCATTATCCACTTCAGACTTCCTCCATGTTTCTGTCCACCAAGGCCACCACCCCCCTACCTCCTCTACAAGTTTTTATTTGACCGTTTCCTTTTGGCCACATTGAATTTGGTTTGAACTAACCCAGTCTGGACTAAGCATATTAGATTCTTATTTTGGCCATATTTAAGGGTGCTCAATTTTTTCCACATTTCTGCCCATTATGTAGATGCAAGTTGGGTACCATGATTAGGGCACGGAAACTTCTGAGTTGTGGAAATTTTCAGCTTCCGAGCATTGATGTATATGATGTGTATTATTTCGTTTATAGTGCTTTTGTTGATGTAACACCATTCATTGAAAGATTATCAAGAACTTATATATAGGTACCGTTTGAGATTCGTAAAAGAACATCAATGAACAAAACAGATCCTCATTCTTGTGGCGTTCGCATTCTGGCACAGGGAGGAGGGCAATACGCCATAAGCCTAGGAAAAAGACAAATTATGTAGTGTGTCAGAAGGTTATGAGTGCTATGGAGAAAAGAAAAAGCAGGCTACCGTGAGTGGGGCCAGTTTGCCGAATAGAGATCGGGGTGATACGTGTTCGTTCAAAGAATTTGGAAGAGGTGAAGAAGATAACTGAGTGAAAATCAAGGAAAGAGGTCCCAGGCGAAGAGAATAGCTACACAAAAATGCTCCAAGACAGGAGTGAGCTTGATGCGTCTGAGGAAAAACAAGGAGACCAGAGTGGCTATAAGAGAGTGAGGGAAGGCAAGAGTTTTAGCACAGAGTATGAGGGGGGGCTCAGTGGAGGTTGGATCATGTAGAACCTGGTAGGCCATTGCAAGGACCTTGGCTTTTACTAAGAGTGAAGGGGGGAGCCATGCAAAGGCTGTGAGTATTGGGGTGACATTATCTGACTTGCACGTTAGGAAGGTCCCTCTGCCCTGCTGTGCATACCTTGTAGAGGCAAGAGTAGAAGCAGGATGCCCACTGGAGAGGCTGTGGGGGTAACCCAGGAGACATGATTGCAGCTTGGCCAGGAGTAGTGATGGCAGAGAGGGTGAGAAGTGGTCATCTTCTGGACATACTTTGATGGAAGAGCCAGCGTGACTATTCATGCCCAGGGTGTGAGGTACAGGGGAAATCAGCAAGTCAAAACCGATTCCAAGGTTTGCCCCAAGCACCTGGAAGGGTGGAGCCGCCATATAGCTCAGAATGATTACAAAGATCAGTTGTTGAGCTACGTAGATGCCTTGGAACTCTGGTCTCAACCTGTACTAGGAAAAGAACCCAGCAAATCCAGAACCGATCAAACGCCAAGCTAACATTCCACTTCTCCACATGCATTTGTTTTTTCTTTCTTTCACCCAATGAATGAATGAGGCTGGATCTACCATTTACAGTGAAGGAAAACTACAGTTTAGTGAGCTTCTGATACATTCAGGCTCAGAGAACTTGCCTGACCTGGTATGTGGAGGAACCAGGACTCAATTCCCTTCCTTCCCCTGCGACTGTTATTCTTCACTCCTTGTTACTATTTGCTTGTTTGTTTCCATAATATGTTACTTAACTGTCTAGCTGCTGTAGAAGACAAAATTATTTCTGTCTCTCAAAGAGTGTCACTGCTTTCTAAAGTTCCTCTCTCCTGAGTCAATAGATACTTCAGTATCTTTATACCTACAAATCCACCTGGCTTGGTTTTCCTTAATCGTTCAATCTGAATGGCCTCTGTTCTTTTGTTTGTCATCTGATATAGCTTGAACACCGTTGCCGCCAAAGACTGTTAAGGCAGATAGCTTTCGGTCCTACCTATAGTTTTCTAATTATAGATACAGAATTTCTAATTCCTGGTAAGTCCTTAAGGTTTCCGAGCATAGGTATGTGAGTTACCTATAGTTTCTCTGTGTCTTTGTTGTGTTGACTTTGGAACCATTTTATATTTGGATTCACAGAGGTGCCAAATGATCTGTTAATTAGGAATGCTTGAGACACTACATTTCTACATCTTGCTAGACTTCTATTATATGCGGATATCCACAGAAGAAGGAAACTGGTGAAATGTGGAAATGACAGCATTATTACTGCTGTGTAATCCCTATGCCTGCTGGAATGTCAGCCCTAGGGAAGGAGTGGGGGTGGGGACTTCTCGGGACTATTTTCTTAGAGGCCTCAGTTGGAGAAGAGGGAGCTGCGGGTGTTTAATTATCCCATTGTGGAATAGCCATTCCAAATATACTGTTTGTTTTTTCTTTTCTTTTCTTTTCTTTTCTTTTCTTTTCTTTTCTTTTCTTTTCTTTTCTTTTCTTTTCTTTTCTTTTCCTTTCCTTTTCTTTTCTTTTCCTTTCCTTTCCTTTCCTTTCCTTTCCTTTCCTTTCCTTTCCTTTCCTTTCCTTTCCTTTCCTTTCCTTTCTTTCTTTCTTTCCTTCCTTCCTTCCTTCCTTCCTTCCTTCCTTCCTTCCTTCCTTCCTTCCTTCCATGCTCTCGCAAGCAAGCGCAAGCAAGGGAGGGACAGAGGGAAAGAGAGAATCTTAATCAGGCTTAATGGTCAGCACGGAGCCCCATGCTGAGCTGCAGAGGTCAGTTTCGCCACCATAAGATCATGACCTGAGCCGAAATCAAGAGTTGGATGCTTAACCGATTGAGCCAGTCAGGTGGCCCGCAAATATACCATTTTAGATCTGGAAGGCTCCCCGGTTCCTTGATCGTTACTGACTGATAAGCACTCTTTGGTTCCTGGGATGCATGCAATGTCACAGCTGCTCCAGACTGTGCCTGTGGGCTTTTTAATCTTGGTTCCCTGTTTCCAATTATAATTTAAATGAAATGGAAGCTTGTTGGCCTTCAGTCCCTTTCTGGTGTCATTAAACAATGTGAGAGACGCTCACCCCCAGGGCCGGGCAAGTGCAGGACTGATACTTAACTTGGCCTTGACTCCTTAAATTTTCTGTCCACCAAGACTCACAGGCTGCACCCTAATCCAACCCTGAGTCACATTATCCTGATTTTCTTTGTATTTATCGTCATCTGAAACTATCCGCTTCATTTATTTACTGATGTGAATAATGGGAAATCGTTCTCTCTCCCATCAGACTACAAAGCTCCATGAAAACATAAACTCTGACACACAGGGCCTCCAAATCCAGTAGGTTTCGGGGACACAGTGCACAGAGTGCGTGATGCTTTCAGGGGCTCCCACGAGCATCTGAATGTTAATTTCTTCTAATATCAGAAACGCTATTTTTATACGGCTTCATTTTTGTTACACTGTTACGCTCCTTAATTTTTGTTTAATTCTTGTTAACCTAACAGGTGAGCAATGGCATCTCTGTAATTTTAATCTGCATCTCTCATGTTCTGAGTGAAGTTGAACATCTTTTCATGTTTAAGGGTCACTTAAGCTTGTGCGTGTGCACGTGTGTGTTTATGCCATTTGCTCATTTTTCTATCAAGTGTTTTGATCTTTTCCTTCTTAAACCTGAGTCCTTTGTATGTCAGAGAACTAGCCCTTTATCTATGGCATATGTTGCAAATATTTTTTCCCGTTTTTCATTTGTCTTTTGACTTTGACTAGTGGTGGTTTTTTGTTTCCTGTCATAACATTTAAAAAAAATACTTATTTGTCAAATTTATCAATCTTTTCTTTGATCGACTCTAGCTCTTTTTAGAAATCCCTTGGGACGCCTTGGTGGCTCAGCTGGTTGGGTGTTCGACTTCGGCTCAGGCCATGATCTCACGGTTTCTGGGTCTGAGCCCGGAGTCCGGCTCTGTGCTGACAGCTCAGAGCCTGGAGCCTGTTTCAGATTCTGTGTCTCCTCCTCTCTCTGCCCCTCTCCTGCTCGTGCTCTGTCTCTTTCTCAAAAATAAATGAAAACATTAAAAAAAAGAAAAAAAAAAGAAATCCCTTCCCTATACACAGGTTAAAGAGAAACCTCTATGTTTTCTTCTTTTATTTATTTATTTAAAACAATTTTTTTTTTATTTCTGAGAGACAGAGAAGTGTCTCTGTTTTTTAAATGTTTTTTTTAAATGTTTCTTAACTGTCCTTGCATGTTTATTTTACATATAAACTTTATTTCTACTTGTCCTGCTCCATAAACAATGTCTTGGTATTTTTATTGGAACTGACATTTTTATAATGTTGAGTAATCCCATGCAAAACAGAGTATGTGTGCCCTTTTGTTCAAATCTTCTCTTGTGTCTTTCAGGAAAAAAATTTTTTTTCTCCAATAAGGTTTTAAAACACTTCATGTTAAATTTATTCCCAAGTGATCCCCGCCCCCAGTTTTTGTTGCTGTGGTAAATAGAGGTCTGTATACTTATATATGATACGATATGATATGATATGATACTATGATATGATATGTGGCTCAGTCGGTTGGGTGTCTGACTTCAACTCAGGTCATGATCTTGTGGGTTTGTGAATTCAAGCCCTGTGTCCAGCTCTGTGCTGACAGCTCAGAGCCTGGAGCCTGCTTGTCTCCCTCTCTCTCTGCCCCTCCCCTGCTTGCTCTCTGTCTCTCTCTCTCTTGAAAATAAACATTAAAAAAAGTTGAAAAAAAAAAAAAAAGAAATGCACTTTATTGAAAATAAACATTAAAAAAACTAAAAATCTCAAATCTCCATATTTACTTATGGTAAAAACTTTCAAAGTCCTTATTATGCAGTGAGGTCAAATTTGTGGCTGGTATCTGGTAATGCGAGGTATACTTTTTTCACCGGGCTCCTTACCAGTTTTCTTAGAACAACTTGAAACATTGTTTATAAATATCAAGTCAATTACACTTGTGTAACTATGAACCATTTAAAACTTTAGTGATGTATTGGGGTAGAGGGTAAGAAGAAGCCTTCGTACACTTTTCTGATTTCCAAAAGCAATAAGTAGACAAAAGTAGCTTCAAAAAAAAAAAGAAAATCTGATGTTTAATGTGTTGAAATGTATTAACTACGGCTAGTACCCGATTAAGCACCTGTGTTGAGAATGCAACTGGACATTTAGGAAAATTCTCCCTGGTTGCAAAGTTGTGTCTGTGCTCCCATAATCATTTCAATTGCCCTTTAATCTCCTACTGAAAATATTCATCTCATTCCTAATGAATGCAGTGGAAGCTTCTAATTAAGTGCGTAATTTATTTACACCTATGGCCTGGGTCTCCAAAGCGAGTCACAGCAGGATCCACAGGGGCATATACATCTCACCACATAAAATACCATTATAGAACTGATGCCAGTTTGCACTTCGTGCCTGGAAATCGAATGTTGAAAGGAACACAAAAGGAAGGGTGTGAGCCTCGTGTAAGCCTTGCAGCCGCTGTCTTTCTTCCGGCATCATGGGCTTTCTTAGAGTTAATTCAATGAAAGAAATATATCTCGTTATATTTTTCTATGTATCTCTGGTGAACTTTAGGAAAATTGGGTTATTACTTAGAGCCGATTGATTATTTCAACACAGTCAGATTAAGAGGTAGAGTATTGAAGAACCGGTTTCAAAGAGGATAAATATTGAATCATTTGTTCATTTACGTATTCATTTGGGTATTTTCTTCACCGTTCTCGGTTCTGGTTTGAGGGGAAGGATCGCTTATATGCAGTGAGTGCCTATTTTTTTTCTGACCAAGGTGCTAAATTCTTCACCTGGGTTATTTGATTTAACCTTTTAAAAAATATTTTATTTATTTTGGAGAGAGAGAGGGCAGGAGGGGCAGAGAAAGAGTGGGGGACAGAGGATCCGAAGCGGGCTCTGTGCTGACAGCAGAGAGCCTGACGCGGGGCTCGAACCCACAAACTGCAAGATCGTGACCTGAGCAGAACACTTAACTGACTGAGCCAGCCAGGCGCCCCTGATTTAAACTTTTTAAGGGCTCTGTAGAAATGGTCCTCAAATTCCAGATTTTCTGCTTCTAAAACACCCTCCCACTTCCTGCCCAAATGGTGATTGCAGAACCCCCAGAGGAGGCCAACAGGAAGTGCTAACGAATGCCTTCAGGACAGCGTAGGGTAGAAAGAGCATGGACTTTGGCTCCACATTTATCTGGGTTTGAATTCCAGTGCGGCTACTCACCGGCCAAGTTAACACTTGCAACTTACGCAAACATTCTGGGCACTCATTGCTTTCATTACCTGTCACATGAGTACAATGATATCGTGTATGTAAACATTAAGGTACTTAAAGCAGGATAGCCTAGTATCCACAGTAGATAAAAAAAATATTAGTTCCTTTTTTCTGCCTCCCTTCAATTAGAAATGATGCAGATGAAGCAGGGATTGAACCTCCTTTGGGGACGTTGATGGAGGAGAAGAGAGCGCTGTGTGGGATGTGCCCCTTGAGGCAAAGCTCACTGTGGGGTGGAGTTGGGGTGTGTGGCCTGATCCCATTGGAGTTCCTGGTGCACGGCTTTTAAGAAAGGCTGATACTGGGCAATACCAGTTCTCTGGCCCAGTCTCTTCGGCTCTTGTTACCAGTTAAAGAAGGAACTTACAAGAAGGTCTGAATGAGCAGGATTGGGGATGTGGGTAAGGCTGACTTCCCAAGGGAAGCAAAGAGTGCCCTGTAGTCAAGGAGGGGAAAATCGCCCCAAGGGCCAGGGATAGAGCTGCTGACCTAGAGTCTCCTAATGTCTAGAAAGGAAGGGAAAGTGCTAGAAGAATCTGCAGCCTGGGAATGTTTCTCAGTGGGATCTTGAAGTGAGTTCTATTTTGATTCATACAAGCCTTCACTGGACACTGATTCACTGAGCCTGTGTTCGTCGGGCACCCGCTGTGCAGCAGCTACTGGAATGACCCTTAGGAGCTGTGTGGCCCCTGAGCAGCCATTTAACCTCTGGATTCGGATTTGCTCTCTCTGTGAGGTGGGGAGAGTAGTGACCTCTAGAGAGTCTCGTGGTGAAGATTAAATGAGTCAATGCATACGAAGTAACACATACACTGCCTGCCACATACTCAATGTCCAGTAAATTTGACCTATTTTGATATGTCAAGCTGGGCCAGAAGACGGAATTTCGAAGACTGGTAAGTTCCAGAGGGCTGCAAGTCACTTAGAGGTCCCTCATCCCAGCAGGGGGAATCTGGGTATCCTTGTCAAGGCAAAGACAGGGTCGGGCACATGCCAAACCCAGTTCCCAGCCCTGCTTTGATGAGGTGCTGTTTGAAAAGCCCAGGTGGCACCCCACGGCTTCAGGTCAGAATCATTCTCCCCTGGTTCCTGACTGGTCTTTTGGACCCATATCTTTTCTACCGCACACAGTGTAATGGGAGGCCTGAGCTTGGGGGAGGCTATGGGCTTGGATGAGGTGATATGGTGACTCTTTCAAGCCTGTGAAGTTGGGTGGAAGTTTTGAAAGTTACGAGCTTAAAGTAGCTGAAAAGTGCCCAAGAGAGCCCTGAATCCTCTCCCGTGCCTCTTCTGTGACCCTGGAACCTGGTGATGGTCAGTGACTCGACCACCCAAGCCAAAGGCAAGGCCAGAAGCCAGTCCCCGGTTCTGATCCCAGTCTCCTGGGATTATAGAATCGAAAAGGCCCCTGGGCTATGTACTGTCCAAACTTTCTGTTTTGTTTTTTGTTTTTTTTTTTAATGTTTATTTATTTGAGAGAGAGAAAGAGAGTGAGCAGGGGAGAGGCAGAGAGAGAGAATCCCAAGCAGGCTCTGCACTGTCAGCAAGGAGCCCGACCTGGGGCTCGAACCCACGAACCATGAGATCATGACCTGAGCCAAAACTGAGTCAAACACTTAACCAGCTGAGCCACCCAGGCGCTCCCAAACTTTCTGTTTTTAGAGATGATAACACTAAGGCTCAGTGATGTTGAAAGACGCTGCTTACTGGTCCTACTTCCTAGCTCCACTGAATCTAAGCTGACTTCTTGTTAATTAAGTTGTATTGGGAAAGGTGGCCACTGATTATAGAATAAATAAGTTCCTAAGAATGGGAGTGGTGCATAAAGGACATTTTCCCACTTAACACCTTTAGATGGGAGAAAACAGGTTCATTCTGGTAGCTATTACTCAGACTGAACACAGGGGGTCTCCCCTGCCATGTCTGGGCCTACAAATAGCTCAGTTTTCTGGTCTTCCTTGAAAACCTTACTACACCTCTCACAAAACTGTTAGGACCTAGTCTTTAAGTCTGGCAGGGATAGAAGAGGTTACTTACTGCTCTGGGAGCTTCATGTTACCAGAAATGCAGCTCTGAGTTAACATTCAGACTTTTCCTTTTGCCTGAAAGTATATAGGTTTAACGCCAGAGGACTATCTAGGCAAATGTTCAATAGTTATTAAATGGGAGCAATGGAAAACGTGGAACACTCCTAATCCACCACATTCCAAGGAAAACGATTTCTTGTGTTGGGGGGCTCAGGTAAGCAGATACCACGCTGCCATGACCTGAGAAAGATGACACCATTTATTTGAGGGGTGGGGGGCACAGTGAGCAAAGGGCAGAGAGAGAGAGAGAGAAGCAGGGCTCACCTGAAGCAGGGCTTATGTTTACCCAAAGCAGGGCTCGAGCTGACAAATTGTGAGATCATGACCTGAGCTGAAGTCAGATGCTTACCCGACTGAGCCACCCAGGTGCTTAAATGACACCATGGAACATAGGATTCAGAGAGGAGAGAAGGGAATATTGAACAAGTGTTCTGTTCATGCATTCCTTAATAGGGGGAGCTCATGAGTGCCGGTTTGCTCAGAAAGCTAAAAGAAGGAAGGAGGTTCTTTTCCTTCAAACATTCCAAGTCTTTAGCAGAGCCGACAAGAATTGCCCCACCTGGAACCAAGATCTTCTGGAGTGCTCTGCTCCCCATATGCTTCCGACTCACCCTCCTTCCTTCCACTCTGCCAACCACTCACCTGTCCTCTCCCATCCTGGTCACCTGGCTGACTCCAATCCAAGTCTCCCAATCCCCTTCAGCCTTCAGATTCAACGCCCCTTCCTTTAGGCCCCTTCTAAGTAGATTCCCCCTTATTCTCCATCACTGGTCCCTGGTTTTATCCACCATGGAACTCCTCCTAGTTTCCAATTATGCTTTATTACTGCTTTTGCTGGGGTACTGGTTTCCTGCTGGTTACTTCTCACAACAAAATATGAGTTGTGCACCTCCATTTACATATCACCTCGTATCACCTCCATTTACAGCTCCTCTACTGGCCTCAAGGGAGACAACAGTCTGAGTGAGATCTTTGTTTTTGCCTCCGACAAAGGTTCACAAACTTTGGTATCAACAAAAACAGTTAAATTTTCTTAAGCACTTACTACGTACAGGCACCATGTAAATAATTTTTAGGTATTATTAAATTTTTTTTTTAATCTTTATTTTTGAGAGAGACGGAGAGAGTGTGAGTGGGGGAGGGGCAGAGAGAGAGGGAGACAGAATCGCAAGCAGGCTCCAGGCTCTGAGCCATCAGCACAGAGCCCGACGCGGGGCCCCAACCCACAAACCGTGAGATCATGACTTGAGCGGAAGTCAGACACTTAACCGACTGAGCCACCCAGGCGCCCCTTAGGTATTATTGTTGTGATTAATTCTCACTACAAAACTTTGCATGTTAATAGTATCTCCATTTATAGGTGAGGAAAAGGCACAGAGGAGTTAGGTAATCAGTTCAAGGTTGCAGAGTTAAGAAGTGGTGAGGTTACTTATTAAATCAAAGCCCTGTGGTAGAATCTACGCTTGCACCTATCTCATTAGAAGCCCTTGAAGAGATCTTCTGGATCAGCATTTCTCTGGGCAGGGCTGGGCGTGCCTATCTTTAACATGCTCCTTGGCGATTCTGTGAGCACCCGAGTTTGAGGCCCCCTGGCTCTAGTGAGAGGGGTCTAGAATTCTAACAGCTCCCATGGTCTTGGCAGGACTTTTGTCTAATCAGTGGGACCCCAACCCGTGTCGAGGGTGGTGACTCTAAACGTCAGGCTGGAGGCAGAAGTGTGAACACTGTGTGCAGGACAGAGAACCCTTTTCAGACTCTTTTTTTTTTTTTTTTTTAATGTTTTATTTATTTATTTATTTACTTATTTATTTTTAATGTTTATTCTTGAGAGCGAGAGAGACAGAGTGTGAGTGGGGGACGGGCAGAGAGAGGGAGACACAGAATCCGAAGCAGGCTCCAGGCTCTGAGCTGTTAGCACAGAGCCTGACGCGGGGCTTGAACCCACAAACTGCGGGATCGTGACCTGCTCCGAAGTCGGACGCTCAGCCGACTGAGCCACCCAGGCGCCCCTTCCCTCTTCAGACTCTTACAAATGTTGCAAGGTTTGGCCAGAATAAATGCAGCCCAGTAAGGTGGGAATGCAGAGGATGAGAATAAAGGGAAGTTTGATAGTCTAGCTAAAGACTTTAGCTAGGTCTGGGTGCTAGGGTGCTGGGTGCTGGACGACAACCGTAGTGGAAAGACCACGGACTTCAGGGTTCAGATCGCCCATCTGAGTTCCAGCTTTGCACCTTACAAGGCGGGTGACCTTCACAAGCTTAACCATTCTGAGCCTCGGTTTTCTCATCTATACAAGAGGGATAATGACTTGTACACAACATCGGCAGCAACCTCAGTATTTTCTAAAATATGTTTTGTCTCAACCAGAGAGGAAACAAGTGAGAGGAAAAGAATGTGGATTAAGAAAATAAAGAGGCGGGGAGTGGGGCGCCTGGGTGGCTCAGTCAGTTAAGTGTCCCACTCTTGACTTCGGCTCAGGTCATGATCTCACAGTGTGTGGGTTCGAACCCCACATCAGGCTCTGCGCTGACAGCACGGAGCCTGTTTGGGATTCTCTCTCTCTCTGCCCCTCCCCCACTCTCTCTCTCTTAAAATAAATAAATGAACATTTAAAAAAAAAAATTAAAAAGAAAAGAACGAGAGGATAGACCTGCACAGAAAACCTCCGCTGCTGAGTGAATTCCTGCCAATTGTTTGCAATTCTAGATCAAAAGGGCAGAATGTTTTGCTTTAAAGATAAGATTAACAGCTAGCATCTATTACCCATTAACACTGCTTTTAGAACACTGACCCATACTAGAGAAGAGCCAGTATGAAGCTGGATATTTATGATGGCAAAGTATTTGTTAAGGACAGAAATAAGAAGGAAATAAAGTTCTTGAGCTCTTTCAGCAGCAGAAGAGGAAGTATTGTCTCACATGGGATTCTGAGTGTAGGAGGCAGCTTGCTGTCATTTTCTCAGGTGACAATTTTTGCACCCGTGTGCATTCACATGATTCCCCCTACGGAGCCTTGGGACCATCTGGTCACCCATGCCCCCTGCTTGTGTGTGCAGATCACCGTTCTGCACCACTCACTTCTTTCTCGAGTTCCGTGTGCCTCCCCTGGCCTGTGGCATGCTGGGGCCATCAAGCTACCTTGCCTTCCTGCTCAGCTCTCTCCCTTGCTTTGAAACATGAGAGTCACGTTTTAACATGCTTTGGAAAAAGTATTTAGGTTCGTGAGTATGCAAGTTTGCTTTCTAAAAAAAATTTTTTTGATATTTATTTTTGAGAGAGAGTGAGACAGAGTGCTAGCAGGGGAGGGACAGAGAGAGAAGGAGATGTAGAATCTGAAACAGGTTCCAGACTCTGAGCTGCTGGCATAGAGCCCGACGTGAGGCTCGAACTCGGGAAGGGCGAGATCATGACCTGAGCCGAAGTCAGACGCTCAACTGACTGAGCCACCCAGGCGCCCCAAGCTGCTTTTGTAATAACGTTAACACAAATGAAAATTTACTACTAATAGTGAGAAGAGCTGTAATTATTCAGTAGTGACTTTTAAATCCTGGCAGCATCTTTAGGAAGCATAAGAATTATCATTTCCATTTTACCGGTGAGGAAACTGAGGCACAATGAAGTTAAGCATCTTGCCCAAAGTCACGTGGCTTGTAGGAGGAGGAACCAGACCGGCACTCAGGGCTTTTGATTGTAACTCCTCTCCTCCTGTAAGTCAGTCCCAGCACTCAGGCAGGTCTGCGGCCATGTTTCCATGGGCAGGGGTGAACTCTCAAACTTTGCCTATCCCAACTCACTCGAGGTCTAGGTTCTCCATCTGTTCTCCATCGCCCTTCCTGCTCCCTGCCCCAAATTTTGAATCACCAGCCTAGAGGTTTAGTTCCCTTTCCCAACATATACATTTATCTAGGGACTCTGTACTTATGCTCAGTCTATGCATGGTCACAGGATTGCATGGGGAGTTTACAACTAAAAGCTATAGAACCAAAGACTGCTGTTCATCAGGGGCAGCAGGGCTAACAGTTCTCTGGTTGACGTTGAAATTTAAGTATCTCCCAGGGAGGGGCACCTGGGTGGCTCAGTCGGTTGAGTACCTGACTTCAGGTCAGGTCACGATCTCACAGTTTGTGAGTTTGAGCCCCGTGTCGGGCTCTGTGCTGACAGCTCAGAGCCTGGAGCCTGCTTTGGATTCGGTGCCTCCCTCTCTCTTTGCCCCTCCCCTGCTCATGCTCTGTCTCTCTAAGTAAATAAATTCATTAATAAATTAATGAATTAATATCAACCAGGGAGTTCAGCATATTCTGTAGGAGTCCGGAGGCTGGGAGCATAGGACACCAGTGTGGCCTCAAGTTTCGGACCAACCTGAAGGCCTCTCGAATATGAGGGTATCTCCTCCTACCCAGCTATAAATCAGGCCCCCTCAATGTCACATCTATGCCTTGGGTAATTCATCAGTGTCAGCACTGGATATGCTGAGCAGCCGGGGGTGTGGCCATCGTTTGATTGTTTGAATCTTCAGAATTCCAAAGTAGGGTGGATATGAGTAGGGAGGAAATGGTGGCAAAAACCAGACAAACGTGGAATGCACCAGCCAGGAATGATGCCAACCCTTTCCACCAGGACCCAGAGTGGGGAAGGTGAGCCTAAGAACCCGCACTGATCAAATCAAAGGCTAGCCCTCACGTGAACGTCTCGGTTCTTTCGGAGGTACCCGGTCTCACCCGCGCGCTGACGTAGTCTGCGTTTTTCATGGTGATTGTAACTGCCAGCCAGTATCAGGGTTCAGCTGGATTCCATTTTCTTTCTGGTGTAGCAACGATAACCATCAGCCTGCCTTGTTGTAGTATCTCATATTTGACAACTCAAAAGAGAAACCCAGGAGCTGCCCCATCCGACCCATTTTAGTTCAGTTGGCCCTTAACCAGATAACCATTATGATTGGAGAGAAAGACCTTGTTGGCTTCCTAACATATGTTGTCTGATATCTTCAGTAAGTCTTGTGTATTCCCAAAGACTACGGCTCAGAATGCAAGAGCCATCAGGAAGCATTTTGCATAATCACACACACGAGATGCATGCTTCGCGCTCGTTTTCTAAAGAAAATCTGGCATCTACAGTGTGAGGAAGTAACACTTGAATAGTATGCACTGGTATATACATCATCTGGATAGATGATTACAACTCTAAGGCAGAGACGCAGGTCACCACAGAGACATTCGTCTCGTTCTGGAATAACGTCACATATGGAGCGAGGTGTTGACGTGTCTGTATAAATCCTTCAGCATGTCCAGAAAAGATGATAGGGAAGACCACTCTTGGTACTATGTATGTAGTGATGCTTTTAAAGCCAATTTGTGGTCTCTGGAGATAATGGATATAATCTACTTATGGATGGACCAAAAAGGCTTGGCACTCCAGAACTTTCCCCAAAAGAGGGCGGAACCTACTCAAGGTATCTACCAAGAAGAACACGGAGGAGTGACGATAAACCTGAAGCATTTGACTTGGCGGCTTTCCTACCCTCTCAAGGATCTGTCCCGACCCTGCCACATCTCTGGGTCTGGGGTTCGCACCCCTCTTTCCATAAATCCCCACTGCACGAAAACCATGCCGGAAATACGTTCATGTGGAGATGGAAACAATTTGACAGTTCCCATCCTGCCTTTCCTGGTGATTCAGTAAGTGATAAAGCCCGTAAGGTAAAGGAACTGCATCCCTGTGGAGTTTTTGCCTTAACAGCAACGTGTGTGCGTGTCTGTGTGCGTGCACACGTGTCCACGTGCGCGTCTGTGAATCAAGTGACACGCGCACTCGGAATTTCTTGGCCAGATTACTAGCTTCTCAAATCTCCAGAAGTACATTTAAAGTCCCACCTGATAGAACATGTTTGAACAGTTCCTTCGGACATCGTGCCCTTATGCCCTGCGGCCAAACACCTTCTCAAGTTAATCTCCTTCAAGCACAGCTGTGTTCCAGCCACATGCTAACCCTTTCTGCTACACTTCCCGCCCCCAACATCCTCACCCTGCCGGAAAAAAACCCAATAGCACCTCACTGCATCTAAAAGTAAAACAAGTTTTAACCGACGGGCACCGGTGCCCTTCAAAACTTGGTCCAAACCTCCATCAGCAGCTTTAAAACACCCACTATCCTAACTCCTGCCACTTCTCGCCACCCTGGGGACTGAGTGTGAACACTGACCCTGGGTGGGCCAATGCTGTGAGCACTGGAGGGTGAGGGGGATTTAGCAAAGGCAGAAGGACATGGCCAAGGAAGTAAGAGAGCAGAGCCAATGGTGTCCCGGAGGCCAAGTAAACAGCGTCCGGGAGGGGGTCATGAACAGTTTGATTCCACGTTGCTAATGGATGGACCTGAGTGAAGATCAGAGCTACCCCAGTGGGTTGGACACTCTGAGCTCACTGGCGATCTGGATCAAAGCCGCTTGGCCAAAACCCTAATGGAAGTCGGCTCAAAAGAATGTGGGATGAGTAGATATGAAGACAGAGTAGGGGTGAACTGTTTGAGGCATGACTGCGCAGAGGAGCAGAGACACAGGTGGAGGCTAGCAGGGCATGTGGGGCCAAAGGAAGTTTGGGCTTATTTTCAAAAGATGGAGTATATTACCGCATGTTTAAACATTGCACCGGAGTGTGTCCGTGGAAAGGGGGGAGGTGTGACGCAGAAGAGGGTGGCCTTTGCAGAACCAGATCCTTGCTCTGTTGGGTGGGGGGTGGGGACCTTGTGTCCCAGTGGACGCCCGGGGGCCAGCCAGCCAGGTAGTCACAGAGGGATGAGCAGGTGGTGGAGGTGGGGGCAGGCGGGAAGCCTGGGACATTTGGTGTTTGAAGGATGAGAAAGTTCTCTTTTGATTGCTTCCATTTTCTCAGCACAGTAGGAGGCTGAGAGAGAGGCAGGAGGAGAAGGTGGAAAACATTCCTTCAGGAAAGGGCAGCCGGGTGACAGGGGACCCTTCTCTGGACCCCAAAGGCCTATTTATATTTGTGAGCAACAATCTGAGGTGAGACCAGCCAGCTAAGTTGCGAGTTTTCTCCAGCTAAATTCAGCTGGAACTTCGCTTACACTGAAATTTATTCTTCATTCAAGAGTTACACTGGGTATTTATTATTGCCAGGAGTGCATATCAGTGTAAATTGATACAATCTTTATTGATGTATGTATATATACATCCTGTGTGTGTGTGTGTGTGTGTGTGTGTGTGTGTATGTATCTAGAGAGAGAGAGAGAGAGAGAGAGAGAGATTGAGAGTCCTGAAAAAAAGTTTACTCTTTCAACCAGTAATTTGAATTTTATGGATTTATCCTGATGTGACCAGAAGCTTGGACCAAATTTGTATGTGCAAGATTTCCATTGTGATATAAAAACCAGAAACAAGGTCAGTATTTAGTTGTAAGGACTTAGATTCCAAATATCAGTATGTATCAGTTATAAGGAAATAGAATATAACTAGTCCAAGAATGGACTCTTTATATGTCCTCTAAGTGTCGTTGAAAAAGATTAGAAATTGGTTTTGAGAAATTCTCACAAAATAACACGAAGTAAAAAAAAAAAACCACCGTCCTGGTAGGAGTCACAATATCACCTCTCACCTGAAATATTGCAAAGGCTCTTAAACAAGCCTCCCTGCGTCCTCTCTTGTCTGCCTCCAGTGCTGTTCTCTACACCGTCACTGTAGCAAATGGGACTATTCATAAACATCTATTATTTTATTTTATTTTACTTTTGAGAGAGAGCGTGCACACGCATATGCATATGAGAGGGATAGAGGAAGACAGAGAAAGAATCTCAAGCAGCCTCCACACCTAACACAGAGCCCGACGCGGGGCTCCCTCTTAAGACCATGAGATCGTGACCTCAGCCGAAATCAAGAGTCAGATGCTTAACCGACTGAGCCAGCCAGGTGCCCCCAAAACATCTTTAAAAGGCAATCTGGACAGTTCTCTGCTTGTAAGGCTTAAATGGTTTCTCATTTCTTGGTCTCATATTCTGAACCCCTAAAGTGACCTCCAGGGCTCTATGTGATCTGCCCCTCCCCACACTCAAGCTTTCTTGCTCCAATATCGTCCAGCTTCACCTGCTCCAGGCCCCTTGGCCAGCCACATGCTATCCTATCTGCTTCAATTGCACTCCTAACCTCCCTCCTGGCTTAGGCCTGCTTAGCTCCCATTCGGTCTTTAGGTCACACCTTACACCTCCTGGCCTCAGGAAAACCTTTATACCCCTAATCACCTTAATTACCCAAAACCCTGATAATCCAAACTAGCTCAGATAACTGTAAAACCCAAGGTCAGTTTCAGGCTTGATTCAGGTCAGAAAAAGTCACCAGCACCTGATTATCTCCCTACCTCTAGGCCCCATTTCCTTAGCGTTGCCTTCATGGAGAAGCTCAACCTTCATGGTGGCAAGATGGCTGCAGCTAGTCCGGCCTCCTCATTCACCTTCAAACCCAGTAGGAAAAGCTAATATACTGCTCCAAGAGGATTCCAAACAGTGTCCCAGCATTCAGTCTCATTGGCTTGGGTTACTTGACTCCAGGTATTTGCTTATATTAAAACTGAACATTGTCACTGTGACAGTGCAATGCTCTGATTGGCTAGGACTAGGTCATGTGTCACCTCTAGGGCTACCAGCTCGTGTGTGGGAGTACAGAAGCAGAGGCATGGATCCAGAAGAGGCAAACAATATACGTCCGACAGGAATTTTTTTTACTACGGGTTTGCATAGCACCTTATCCTTTCCTTTCACAGGATTTGTGATAACTGTATATTTACTTATGGTATTATTTGTTCAGTATTTGTCTTTACTATGACCCTCTGCACTTGCTTTGAGAGGGACTGTGTCTCCTGTTTTAACTCTTTTATGCCTGGGAGCCAGCATGGTTCTTGGCACAGAGCAAATGCTCAATTAACATTTGTTTAATAACAATGTTACTAAACAAACCCCAAAACAGCAGACTGTAAAACAGTATATATGCTAGGATTCCATTTTTTGTTTTAGCAACTACGCCTTTCCCCTCCTCTGGCTCTACAGATTGCAAACCTGAAATACACCAGATATAATAGGAGTTATTTCTTGATACCAGAATGGGATTTTAAAACAACGCTTTTCTTGATTTCCCTAATCTACAATGAACCTACATTATTTTTAGCTGAAAATTATCCTGAAAATATTCTTTAGAAATACGTTGGGTAAGGTTCTTCCTCTTGGAATAAAAAATGTCCTGTTTGGACAAGAAAAGGGATTTTCCAAAGAACATAAGGCCTTAAACCAACTGTTTCCCCATGACAAGGTGAATTCCTGTACACTGCAGAAGGGATTATTGGAGATGTTGATTACTTAGGACACTAATAGGAGGGCACTGGGGACCAACAGGGCCAGGCTCCAATCAAGTTTGTGTGCTGCAGTGGAATTATTACATAAGATGGCTTTGAAGTTGGCCTCTCTTTTATTGCTTCCTTTATTTTTTAACCTTGTAGCTTGACCCCTCCCAGTTTCTGGAAAGGTAGTATTTTGGCTTACGGACTATCATGGTTTTACTTTTATTTTCATGTCCCTAATTTCTCCCCCTCCCCCACCTCCCTGGTTGGTGGTGGCTTTTACTGCTTTCTCTCCATCTTCTGTCACCCTGTAGTTCCGGAGCGATCCGAGAAGTGAAACTCATAAATCGAGTCGATCTCTTGCCAGGGCATTGTGTTGTGAATAAACGTACACATACAGAATTGCGTTCGCCTGCTCTCAACCTCATCCGAAGCACGTTAGCACACTGTGCACGCTGGTCTCTTTCTATAACAGTAAATTTCGAATCTAAAGACCCCATCTGGATTGCAGCAGGGAGCCTCTTTCTACAGCGGAACGTCTTGAGCTATAGGCCTCTGGGTCGTCCTTGGGGTCAGTCTCATTGTTGGCAGACCTGATGTGGAGTTCAAAAGGGAGCAAAGATGGGATAGAAAAGCAAGACCCCAAAACGCAAGTTATTCCTCAGGGGCGCCTGGATGGCTCAGTTGGTTGAGCGTCTGACTCTCGGCTTCGGCTCAGGTCGTGATCTCACGGTTCATGGGTTCCAGCCCCACGTAGGGTCTGTGATGGCAGCGCAGAGCCTGCTTCGGGTTCTCTCTCCTCCTCTTTCCGTCGCTCCCCCACTCGCACTCACTCTCTTTCTCTTTCTCAAAATAAATAAGTCAGCCTGAAAAGATGCAAGTTATTCCTCTGAGACACGTGGGCGTTCTGAATAAACATCGCTTACCACCCACTGCTGTGTCCCACTGTCACGTATGAGGCTTCGGGGGGAACCAGCTTGAGGCTTGGTGCTATGAGACCAGACTTAGCTCTCCCTCTTCTTCGCCCCCTGTGCCTGCTTTGGTCTCACCACCTCTGTGTTCAGGCTCTCATCTGGACAATGGGCACAGTACCCCCCAATCCCAAGCAGCATCAGCGCCTGACATGGGGCTTGATCTCAGGAACTGTGAGATCATGACCTGAGCCAAAATCAAGAGGCAGACACTCAACCAACTGAGCCACCCAGGCACCCCAAGATGCTAACGGTTTTGAAGTCAAACTCCCCTCATTTTCTAATCAAACGTTCCCTAACACAGGCTACTCTGCGAGGGAGCTTTCTCTCGCTCTAATCTTTTACCTAACCCTCTCGGCAGGACCACAGGGATTTCTTTATCTTTCATGTACACCATTGATACTCCAGCTCTTTCTACTAGCAACAAAACCCTCAAAGCAGAGGGCGCTGGGTGCTTTTCATAGGCTCAGCAAGGCAAGTGGGGTAGGGCTGTGCGCCGCCCTGAAGTCAGTGAAAGGAAACAGACCCGCAAAGGTTACGGTTGAACCGGGTGAAGTCGAAAGGCCAAAGATAGGCAGAAAGCACACCCCGGGGTGACAATCAGAAGTTTGAAAGCAGCTCTCCTGAATTCACAGTAAATTGTGGAGCATCTGTCAGAAGGCACACTCACCCCATTGGGATGGGGCATAAATTGTTACATATCCTCTTCCAGAATCCTCTGGAAGATGTCACAACACCAGGGAAGGAAGCCAACAGGAGGCGTGAAGCGTGATGGAGGTGAGCTTTCTGAGAACTTTGCGGTTGCCGTCTTGGGGGCTGTAAGCCCTGTACGTGATGCCCTAAAGCAGAGAAGGCCCACGGGCTTCTGGTTCCTGCCATCTCTCTGACGTCCTATCACTTAAGTCCAGCCACAGAGGTCCCCTTTGGGGTCTTTCGAAAAGGACAACTCTCTTCTTTTCCTTCCAAGCACCGGCTTTTCACCTCCAGGTCTTACATCACTGCCTCAGGGGCATCCTTCACCTGCCCCCCTAGGTTCAAGGTACATAGCCTTCCCTGAGCCCATCCCAGCCACCTGCACCCACCTTCCTTAGAATCCTTTCACCCACTTAACACTGATCTTACTTTATAATTATTATCTTGAATCATCATTATTTATTTACCGGTTTATTATCTGTTGTCCCACAAGAGACTATAAGCTTCCAAAGACCGGCTGTCTCAGTCGAAAGAGCAGGTGATTCTTGATCTTGAGGTCGTTGAGTAGGAGCCCCACATTGGGTGTAGAATTTAGTTAAATAAATAAAAATAAAAATAAAAAGCTTCATGAGTTCACGAGCCCCACATTTGGTGTAGAGATTCCTTACATAAATAAACATAACAAAAAAAAGCTTCAGAAGAAAGACAGCTTGTTTCTTCTCAGCTGGCCCCCCATGCCCCTTCTGTAGGACCCCGCACAGAGTTAGCACTGATAAATGTGTCACCAGTGTATGGACGGACGGAGCACGCCTTCTGGCCCATCTTCTCAGCCCACACCCCGTGGAAATTACACAGTAAATCCTAGGAAGGTCTTTCAGCAATTTTGGCCTCCAAGGAGCACCCGGGCAAAGGTTTTTAACCTTTCCGCACGGATCTCTTCAGGTATTTGATAAAACAAACAGCTTCTCCCAAAAGAACATACACACACACCAAAAACTCTGCTTACAACGTGGGGGTCTGGACACTCCTACCGCCCCAGGTAAAAATCCAGGCTTAAGAAACATCAAGCGGAGAAGGGAAGGGACTGGACATTCGACGCCACAAAATCTTAGGAGAGACGTCCTAAAACCGGGCCTGTATAAAATGACCTATGTCCTCGGATTGCAGCATTAAAAAAATACACAAAGACGGGAAGAAATCGGGAATGGGTGGGGGGGGGAGGGGGTGGTGGCAAGGGATGGCTTCTAGTTCCGGCTCTGCCAGCCGCTCCCTCCCTTCTCGGTTTAGGACAAGCCAGCAGCGTCTGCCACGTTCCCTAAGGGTATCTGCAAGTGCTGGGGCAGATGCACATTTCTGGAATACAGGAATAACATATTCCCCGGGGCAGAATCAGGAAAGCAGCCCCCTCGGGGGTCCCTGCTCAGGGGTTCCCAGTGGCCCGGGGTGCAGAGGCGGGGGCAGGTGCTTATGCACCTGCCACAGCCTGCGCGCCAGGCTGGGAGGGGTGGGGGGGGGGGTGTGTGGGGAGGAGGGAGAGGAGGTGGAGGAGGGAGGGGAGGAAGTAGTGGAGAGACGGAAGGAGGGGAGGGAGAAAGCAGGGGAGGAGGGAGTGGAGGAGGGAGAGGGGAGGGGAGGAGGGAGAGGGGAGGGGCGGAGGGAGGGAGGGGAGCCGCGCGGGGAGGAGTCTGCAAACTTTCAGTTCGAGGGCATTGTGGGAAGCAGCCATGGTCTGACGCGGGCGCCTCACCTGTCAGCCTCCGGCTCCTGCGCTCGCCTCGCGCCCTGGTGACCCCCGCTCCTCGCTCGCCGCTCGCTCCTGGGCGGCCGGGGAGGGGGCGGCGGAGGCCCGGCCACCATGGTGAGTGACCCGGGGGCGCGCGCCGGCGGGAGGCACCTGCGGCGGCCGCCGGGGGGACCCCGGGGTCCCGGTCCGCCGCCCGACGGTGCGGACGCGCGGGCCACCGGGACGCCGGCCCGGGCCCCTCGGGGCCACAGGCGCGCTCCTTCATTCATTGGCTCGTTCGCTGAGCGCGGGGTTAGTGCCAGGCGCGCGCGGCCAGGTGCAGGGTGTCGCGGGGGACGCGGGGGACCTTCGCTGGCAGGGGGGTTACCTTCTGGGAGGAGGGTGTGCAGACGAGATGGGGAGCCGGGTGGCAGACCGGGGAAGTAAAGGTAACCGCCGCGAGTGAGTGCTCCCCAAGTCTCCAGTACCACCGGATGGCGGAGGGGAGAGGCCACTCGGGAGGAGATCGCGGAGAAGGCCCTTTGCGGGAGTTGACATCTCAGATGCCGGAGATCCCGCAGGGGCCATGCAGGTGGTGGGAGCCGAGAGAGAGCAAAGAGGAGCGAGAAGAAATCCTTGCTTGTGGCAAAAAGAGAGAGAGAGGGGCCAGGTCCAGTTGAGGCGGGTCGTTAGAAGCCAAGTTAAGGAGTTTGGGTTTTATTCTAACTTAGTTGAGCCTTGGGAGCCTTTTAGCGAGATTACTGGTCTCATCTCATCCCTTCTACACGCAAAAAAAAAAAAAAAAAATGCCTGTGGCTGTTGGCGGAGTCGCCTGAAGGACGCGAGTGCGAGGAGGGGTTTCAAAAAAAGTAGAAACAAGGAGACCAGTTCCAGCGCCCCAGGTGAGAGGTCGTGACCTGCCCTTGGGTGGAAGCAAGAGCTTCAGGCGCCTCTTCCGTTGCCTTCTGTCCAGGGCTAGCGTTTTGACAGTGAGGTGGCCTGAACTGTGCCAGTCGCACTTCCCCAGGTGAGCTCAGGTCCCACATCTAAGTAGGAACAGAAGCGACCGGCAGTCTGAGGGCTTGAGGGCCCGCTGCGGGCTGGGCAGGAGATAGTCAAGGACATGGTGGAATGCTAAGCCCCTGGACGCAAAGACCACAGATCCTGGCCCCGGGGAGAGGCCTGGCTGCACAGGCCGGAGATGCCTTTTGTTGTTTGTTGAGGATTCCTTGTAAATACAGCACGGTGTAAAAAGGAGGCTGTAAATAATGGAGCAGCTCTGTTCGTTTGCTCGGGTTTCCCAAGGAACAAGGTGACAGCGTGCGGAGCTCGCCAGCATCACTTGCCTGCTGGAGGGGTGGAAGTGGGAATGAACTGGGGCAGGGTCCTCCCTCTGGACAACACTTGCCGTGGAGTTTTGTTTTTTTTCTTGCTGGTGTCGTATGATCAGGTAGTCAGAAATGTGTACAGAAATGGGGCGCCTGGGTGGCGCAGTCGGTTAAGCGTCCGACTTCAGCCAGGTCACGATCTCGCGGTCCGTGAGTTCGAGCCCCGCGTCAGGCTCTGGGCTGATGGCTCGGAGCCTGGAGCCTGTTTCCGATTCTGTGTCTCCCTCTCTCTCTGCCCCTCCCCCGTTCATGCTCTGTCTCTCTCTGTCCCAAAAATAAATAAAAAATGTTGAAAAAAAAAATTAGAAATGTGTGCAGAAATGTGTGGCTTTACCACCAGGCCTCGCCCAACCAGAAATGTTCATGTGATTGAGCACTTCGGATAGGCCCAGCGGGATGCTCAACCCTACTATTCACCATCTCAGGCAATTCCTGATGAAAGTGAGTGTTCTGCTCTTTGCATTTTACCTGCTCTGACCCGTTTTTAGCAATGTGGCCCTGGACGGTCTCTTGACCTCTCTATGCCACTTGGCTTATTTGTAAAGCGAAGATTGTAAGTGTTCCAAACTTGTTTGAAGGGGTTCTCCACGTGCACCCTAAGGAGTCCCTGAAACTTTTCAGAGATCCACAAGACCCGAGGAATTTCATGATAGTTTTTTTTTTTTTTTTTTTTTCATGATAGTTTATAACAGCACTATGATATGTGCCTTTTTCACATTCATTCCTACATGACCGTGTGTGGAGTTTGCTTGAGACTAACATGTCCCGGGATTATGTGACAGATTGAATACGGACACAGCTAGGAGAGTCCAGCTGCCTTCTATTGAGCCAGACATTGAGAAGATTTAAAAAAAAAAATGTAAAATAGGGGCACCTGGGTGGCTCTGTCACTTGGGCTCAGGTCATGATCTTAGGTTCGTGAGTTTGAGCCCCACATCAGGCTGTCAGCACAGAGCCCGCTCTGGATCCTCTGTCTCCCTTTCTTTGCACCGCCCCCCCCCCCCCGCCATGCTCTCGCTCTCAAAAATAAATTAAAAAGAAAACGTTTAAATTTTACAAAAAGAAAAACTATAACCATACATAACCTACATAAATAAAAGGTCTTTGGAGCTGTCTATTTTTAAGAGCGTGAAGGAGTCACAGGCAGGTTCTGTGAGTCAATGTAAGCGAATGCGTTTAGGGCAGTATCTTTGCCCCCGTCCGAGCTCGGGGACTATAACGTCTCCTCCGTTATTACTGCCACGTGCTGGGAAGAACCTTCTTGGTGAGGGCCACTTTGTGACCCTCTGTCTTTCTCCTGCTCCGTTCTTGACTCCTGCCAACTCTTCCCTTAGGAAACTGAAAGGTGCTTACGCTGTCCTACTTGCTCCCTCCACACAGGAGATGGTTCTTCATCCCTGTGGCCGTGGGCCAGGTTTCTAGCACAGGGATTCTATACCTCCTGAATCTGGGGACTGGGTTTTTATCCGAATTGTCTTGTTTGCATCAACTTTGTACCTCGGCACCCTGTCTTTGTTTTAGAAACCTCTGCCCTCGGAAGGAAGCAATGAGAGGGTTATTGTGTTTCAGGGATCCCCGTGGCTTCTGAGCACAGTGTATTTAAACATCTTAGTGGGAAGCCTTTACTGTTGGATGGTTGACAATGTTGGTGGAGGAAGGAGGATTTTCTTTCATTTGTTTATTTATTTATTTATTTTTTTTTTTAATTTTTTTTTTCAACATTTTTTATTTATTTTTGGGACAGAGAGAGACAGAGCATGAACGGGGGAGGGGCAGAGAGAGAGGGAGACACAGAATCGGAAACAGGCTCCAGGCTCCGAGCCATCGGCCCAGAGCCTGACGCGGGGCTCGAACTCACGGACTGCGAGATCGTGACCTGGCTGAAGTCGGAGGCTTAACCGACTGCGCCACCCAGGCGCCCCATGTTTATTTATTTATTTATTTATTTTCCCTGTAAGAAGATAGCAGTGAGGATTTAGAGGGTGAAGTTTGAAGGGCTGTGGGGACGCCTTTGCTAAAAATGCAAGCGGACCTTGCTTTATGCAGTCCATATGCTTCGGATAAGTTGAAATGGCTTTTAAGGGGTGCCTGGGTGGCGCAGTCGGTTGAGCGTCCGACTTCAGCCAGGTCACGACCTCGCGGTCCGTGAGTTCGAGCCCCGCGTCAGGCTCTGGGCTGATGGCTCGGAGCCTGGAGCCTGTTTCCGATTCTGTGTCTCCCTCTCTCTCTGCCCCTCCCCCGTTCGTGCTCTGTCTCTCTCTCTGTCCCAAAAATAAATAAAAAACGTTGAAAAAAAATTAAATAAAAAAAAGGCTTTTAAAACCACGTTGCAAACAAAATAGAGGAATTACCCATTGAAAGAAACTCCAGGGGTGACCCATTTTTGAAATATGAAGAATCATCCTCTTGCGATGCAAATGATCATAATGGATGCTGCTTATATCTAAAGTGAGATCCACTTACGCTAAAAACAAAAAGGTTGAAGATTCTTTGGTGTGATTTTAAATCTTAGTTTAGAGAGAGACTTTCCCGAGCTGAACTGGGAAGCCAGTTCTTTTTTTTTTCAACGTTTTTTATTTATTTTTGGGACAGAGAGAGAGACAGAGCACGAACGGGGGAGGGGCAGAGAGAGAGGGAGACACAGAATCGGAAACAGGCTCCAGGCTCCGAGCCATCAGCCCAGAGCCCGACGCGGGGCTCGAACTCACGGACCGCGAGGTCGCGACCTGGCTGAAGTCGGACGCTCAACCGACTGCGCCACCCAGGCGCCCCTGGGAAGCCAGTTCTTGATCAGCGTTGACGTCAGTCAGTTTGAAACAGCACGAGGGCACCTTCTCCTAAATCAAGTACATCAGAGTTCCCCGTGTTCGTCCTAATCTCACCGTATTGCCTGGAAACAGGAAGGATGAAGAGGGTTGCAGAGGGCTGAGGAGGGAGAAATCTAACTATGAACCTGTAGATCCTGCTATGATCCCGCCTCCCTACCCAGTATATCAATTTAATCGTCCAAGGCTTAAGTGAACTGTAATAAGCACGTAGTTACTTAGGCAGTTTAAGTTCTAGTTCCAGGGTGAAGTAGTTTATTAGAGCAAGGAGCGCTTTCCTGCTCCAAAGCCTCGCGTGAGCTGCTGGGCAGCCATTAGTGGCGGGGGGAGGGGGTTGGGAAGAAGGGAGGGAGGGCAACGTGGCCTCCGTGGTGGTCGGTTATCCCCAGAGGCGAGACCACAGACAGCCCTTCCCCCAGGTCTCCCAACAACACCAGTGAGACTTGTGTTTACCCGACCCCAGGATTGTGATTCCTGAGTTCCCATTCCTGGTTTCTGTGGCCAATAATGTCAACAGCTTATGATTTTTGTGTGACATTTTACAAACAGCTGGAAGGAAATGGTCAGCAGATTGTGTACTTGCCACAGGGTATTTTCGATGTGTGTCTGTTTGGGTCCCATGAGTGATTTCATTATTGACTAAGACGGAACAGATAAAGCGAAGCCCATCCCCCAACACAAAGGACGAAAACTCCTTGAAGAGCCCCCAGAGATAAGCATTTTGGGATCTCCCCATGACCCATTCCTTTGATGATATTTTGTGGTTACTATGGCCAGGCCAGAGGTTCTTGCAGTGATCGGAGACTTCACTGGGGTTACTTCTTCCCTGGGGCCTGCCCGTGCCTATCCTAGCCATTTACCTGGGAGAAACTCCCTTTGGACCATCTGGAGCCCCCAGATCCTGTGCTGTGAGAGAATGCGCAGGGAAACCAGAAGCCAAGCCCCTCAGGCCTCCCAGGGCAGCTCTGACCTGTCTCGCCAGCACCCTGACGGGCCAGAGGAACTGTGCTGATTACGTGGCTGCTGATAGCAGGATAAATGGTGACTTTTAACAGTGAAAAGGAAGCGCTACAAATCACTTAAGTTAGAAACGAAATGCCGTTGAATGTTATGAGGAAGCTGGCCTTCGAAAAAGCTCCGACCACGTCCCGAGCCTGGGAACTTTCCGACAGGTAGAAGTGAGTTCTGAAAAAGCTCTGACTAGTTTCTGCAAAGCGCCCGGGGGAAAATGATCAAGTGTCCGGGAGTCTGCCAGTGCGATGGGCCACTGACCTGCAGTACAAGAATAAGGGCACTCAGGATTTCCTATGTTCATGTCCTTGTCGGATCCTCTCTTAGTAGGGCTTCCGGGCTGGTGAGAAAGGATGGGTGTGAGGTGGGGTTCGCTGCGTACTTAAATGCTGCAGGAGGCTTCTGGCCGCCCTGGGTTATTAAAGAGGAGAAGCTAAGGCCATGGTTTGCAAGCTGGGCCGCCTCGTACTTGGTCTTGTAGAGAGCGGACGTCAAGGGATAATCATGACTTGCACAGATCATTTTAGATTTAAAACTTCTTTGCACTAAAACACGAATGGGGGTGCCTGGGTGGCTCATTGGTTAAGCGTCCGACTATTGATTTCGGGTCAGGTCACCCTCTCACCGTGTGTGGGATGGAGCAGCCCATGTCGTACTCTGTGCTGACAGCACGGACCTGCCTCGGATTCTCTCCTCTCTCTGCCTCTCCCCCACTTGTGCGCGTGCGTGTGTACGTTATCTCTCTCAAAAATAAATAAACATTAAAAAAACTCACAAATGCGTTTGAGTCCACGCTGCAGAATTCGTACACACTTTAAAGATTAAAAAAAAAAAAAACCTAAGAAGTAGCTTGTGTATGGCTAGTTGCTTAAGACTAGCACTCTACATCTCACAAGGCTACCTGCCTTTTTTGCTGTCTCGGTGATTTGGGTCGAAAAGGTTGAGATGGTGTTTGAAGACGGGGTCAGAAAAATTTTTCTGTAAAGGGCTGGATCGTAAGTATTTTAGGCTTTGTGGGCCCTAAAGTCTCTGTCACTGTCACTTAACTCTTCTATTATAGAGTGAAAGCAGCCATGGATGAGACGCAAATGGGTGTGGCTATGTTTTAATAAAACTTTATTTATAAACAAAGGGGGCGGGCCAGAATCGGGCTATCGGCTGTAGTTTGTTGACTTACGTTCTAAAGTAACTTCCATTCATTCACTATATATTTGACAAGTGAATTGGGCACCTGCCCCAGGACAGGCAGTGCACCAGGTAGGACTGGCTATATAATTTGTCACACCTAATACAAAATGAAAATGTAAGGTCCCTTGCTCAAAAAACTGTTGAGAATTTCAAGATGACTGCAGAGCACTAAACTAAGGACTTGCTCTAGGCAAGAACCCTGTGTCCATGGAAACCAGCCCTGGGTCTAGGCCTCAGGGCTTGTGTTAAATAAACCAGAAACTCCTTGCTGTCCTGGAGCCCATGTTCTTGGTAGAAAGTTCTCGAAACTTTCTAAATATTTTGTACCAATGACACAGAAGAGGATATTATAAAGCATTCATAAATCGTCCTCTCATTTTTTTACTTGATGGAAGTTGCAGGTGTTTCTGATGTGGGCAATGTGGGACCCTGTGGGACCATGTGGAATTGGGGGCAGTCCTGGTGTTGGTGGCCACTTCAGGCCCTGCAATTTCACCCCTTCTCAGCCTGAGGAGGTGGGTCCATTCATCGGGCCAACTCAGCTGGCCCTTGGTCACTTCCTGAAGCAGTTGTGACTGGACAGAGAGTTCAGGAACCATGTCCTTCTCCCATATCCCCTTGGGTACAGGACATCGAGGCTTCCCCAGCCCGTTCCAGGTTTGCCCTAAAAGTCCAGGTGTGGTGTAGTTTGTCAGTGTAAATCCTGTACATTAGTTCCCCATTTGTGTAAAATGAGACCCATATGCCCGTGTAAAAACTGGAGACTTCCAGGAGGATATGAAAGAAACAATGATTATTCCTGGGAAGGGCTCTAAGCATCCAGTGTGATACATTTTCACTTCGTATTGTATGTTTTATTAGATACTTCAGTTCTCTCCATTTGAATGTTAATTATCTTCTAAATTATATGAAAAATAACTTTTAAAAATATCTCCATTTACATTAGTCCTCCAGCAAGACTCTGTTTGGTTTTTCCCTGTGTTTTGTAACTTTTTCTTAAAGTTTATTTATTTTGAGAGAGAGAGAGCACAAGCAGGTGAGGGGCAGAGAGGAGGGGAGACAGAATCCTAAGCAGTCTCCGTGCCTAATGGCACAGAGCCTGATGCGGGGCTTGAACTCATGAATAGTGAGATCATGACCTGAACCGGAGATCAAGAGTCAGACACTTAATTGATTGAGCCACCCAGGTGCCCCGCGTGTTTTGGAACTTCTTAAGGTTGGATGTGTCTGGAATTGGGATGTAGGCAGAAGTTTCCTGAAATCACACACACACACACACACACACACACACACACACACACACACACAGGCTTTCTCTCTGACTTGAGCTCTTGGCCAGCCTTCTGAGACTCCTATTAGTACCTGTTTTCATATGAGAACTGAGAAAACCTGAGGGGAAAAATGTGAACCATCTTTCTCACTTCAGTGACTCTGAAAACTTTTGGTAACAATGTAGAATAATGTTTCTAGTCACTTCAGAGAGGACTGAACCATTCAAGTAGAGAGATGGGTTGGCAGATCACCTAAGGTTGGCCTTCCTGCATTCAGTAAAGAACCGAACATTCCAGCAAGATTAAGAAGTCACGTCCCTGAAAAAGTCAGGAAGGCCCCATCAAATGTGTCATCAGATAACGACTGTCACTGATTTGTTCTGCCCCTGATTTCAGTGTCTGCTGCATATCCCCAGCTTCCCAAGCCTTCCTTTAAAAAAAAAAAAAAAGAAAAAGGACAAAAAAAAAAAAAAAAGGCAGCAACTTTTCGTTATATGGAGGTGAAGCTGTAAAAGGCTTGAAAAAAAGGTTTCTTTGAAGATAAATGTCCGAATTTCATCAAGTGACAGAACGTGTTATTGGAAGACACATCTCTGTTGTGAAAACGTTCAGCTGCTGGTTCCCTGTAGAAGTGACACGCGGGGCATTTTGCCCAGCTTCCCCCCACCCCCTAAAGCCTTCATGTGTTCATTTCCAGAGGCAGGTGTCAGATGTCAGTGCAATGTGTCCAGGAGGAGCACATGATGAGGCCGGCAGCCCCAAGCCCTGCATGTGTGCCTTGTGACCTTGACCACGTGGTTTATCCCTTTCACACAGGGCCCACTTCCTCGGTTTACCTGCAGATTGAATGAGATAATACAGTTCAAGCCCTTTGCATGCGGTCTGGCACCTGGAACACATTCCATAAACGTTAGCTAGGCTATTTTTAAGAGAAACAGGAGGGGCGCCTGGGTGGCGCAGTCGGTTGGGCGTCCGACTTCAGCCAGGTCACGATCTCGCGGTCCGTGAGTTCGAGCCCCGCGTCAGGCTCTGGGCTGATGGCTCGGAGCCTGGAGCCTGTTTCTGATTCTGTGTCTCCCTCTCTCTCTGCCCCTCCCCCGTTCATGCTCTGTCTCTCTCTGTCCCAAAAATAAATTAAAAAAAAAAAAATGTTGAAAAAAAAAGAGAAACAGGAAAAAACCCTAACAAAATGTTTAAAAAGGGTTATAAGTTGATTCCCGCCCCCCCCACCCCCCCAGGAAACTTATCTGAACCAATGAAATAAAGAAACAAAATATCATAGACTGTAAACACCGGGGAGATGGGAGAAGGTGAGGGTTTTTGTAGTATCACAGTGTTTTTCCAATGTGATTCAAAACCCAGTGTATGTATAGGACATTTTTCTTTTATTTCCTAAATAAGTACTTTCAGTTTCTTTACTAAGAAGCTGAAACCTCAATTCTAAGTGCACTGCACATGCACCCAACCTTTTAAAGTTTATTCGGCCTCATGACTTTTATACTTTAAGGATTCAGATAATCTAGTCTATATCAACAGTCTTGGTAAAATAAATAAATAAATAAATAAATAAATAAATAAATAAATAAGCGGGAGAGGGAAGACTTGACTATATAGCAAGCCAGGTCTTTCTCTCAGATTGAACCTGAGCTTTGAAAGAGGATGATGGATGTGCCATTGCCCACCTCCTAACAAATTTTGTTCGCCGGTGTAGACCTTGTTGTCAAGGTATAAAGGCGCGAGGGACAGATTTTTATTGAGTTCTGAGTAGTCTCCAGTAGGAGGAAAATGGAAGTTCTTAATAAACATTGAAGTGGTCATTACCATCGAGGTTAGCATATTAAGCATAGCCTCTTAAAGTTCCTGATCACAAAAAAATTCACATTAAGAATGATTGAATGAGCATCACTATGAAATACGAATAGGGTCCCAAGTTATTCATGTTTCGTTGGACTTCAAAGTCATACTGAATGTTGCCTGGAATTTCTACCCACTATTTCCAGTTATCTTTTTGGTCCTTAAATGATTTGAAACAGAACCAAAGGCCGGTCTGCCTCTCAAAAGACTCTAGAAGAAAATCTAATTGGAGTTATAGTTACTCTAAGACAAAAATGAAGCAATTAACAGGTATTGTTGGTATGTTCTAAATTGATTACTCTGCCCAGAGGAAGTAATGAATGGAGAAATCATATGTGAATCACTTCTCAGGCTTTTTTTTTTTTTTTTTCTCCTCACTTGTGAATCCTTGAGCTCTTTTAACTGGAGGTTATTAGAAAAGAAAACCCAGGGGCTCCTTGGTGGCTCAGTTGGTTGAGTGTCTGACTTTGGCTCAGGTCATGATCTCACAGTTCACAAGTTTGAGCCCCGCATCGGGCTCTGTGCTGACAGCTCAGAGCCTGGAGCCTCTTCGGATTCTGTGTCTCCCTCTCTCTCTGCCCCTCCCCTTCCCCCCGCCTCGCTTGTGCTCTGTCTCTCTGCCTCTCTCTCTCTCAAAAGTAAGTAAACATTAAAAAAATAAATACAAAAAAAGAAAAGAAAAACCCACAAGTGTAGATCTGTTTCTTGATTGCAAGATATGTGTGTTGTGGGGAAGAAATTTCTCACATGCGCAGGAGTGGATGATTAAGCACTGAAGTATATTGTTCAGATTATATAATTGCCGCAGGAACAGGACACGGTATGAGCTCTCGGGAGAGATGGGCACTGGGCTGAGACCAGAAGGGCAGGACGATCCTGCCTGCAGCTTTTCAGAAGAGCACGTATTGTAGATATGCATGTGAGTGGGAAGGGTTCATAAGCAGGCCGTAGAGACAGGCAGTTTGAGGGAAATGCAAGTCCTGGAGGAGAGCCTGGTTTCTCATCGACTCCACCTTCTCCAACTTTGCTCGTCCATCAGCCCCAGTGGGACAGGATTCATCCAGTATCATCTGGGAATGAGTGGATTTTCTAGAGAGCAAAATGGACAAACTTTTTTTTTTTTTTTTTTAGTTTTAGAGTTAAAAAAGTGTTAATACCCTCCTCAAGCATTTGGGGAAGTTCATCAGAAGTAGTTTGAAGCAGCCTCACTTCCCTGCTTGGTTTTGGGGATGAGTTAGTTGCCTTCTAAGCAGCCAAAGTACAATGGTACAGAAATTGCAGGTGTATTTAGGATGCATGTGTGTGTGTGTGCGTGCGTGTGTGTGTTTTAGCTCCGAGTGGGTTAGTTCCTTTAAAATACTGGGGTGCCTGGGTGGCTCAGTCGGTTAAGCATCTGACCGGCTCAGGGCATGATCTCTCGGTTTGTGAGTTCGAGCCCCGTGTTGGGCTCTTGTGCTGACAGCTTACAGCCTGGAGCCTGCTTTGGACTCTGTGTCCCCTTGTCTCTCTGCTCCTGCCCCATTCATACTCTGACTCTCTCTTTCTCAAAAATAAATAAACATTAAAATACCATCTGCTGTTCCTTCCCTCCACTACCCTGTATGTCTGCCCCCAAACTCTCTTCCTCCAATCACTTTCATGTATGTTTCAAGAAGGAAAGTTCATTTTTAAAAAAAAGTTTGTTTATTTTTATTTATTTATTTTTTCAACGTTTTTTATTTATTTTTGGGACAGAGAGAGACAGAGCATGAACGGGGGAGGGGCAGAGAGAGAGGGAGACACAGAATCGGAAACAGGCTCCAGGCTCCGAGCCATCAGCCCAGAGCCTGACGCGGGGCTCGAACCCACGGACCGCGAGATCGTGACCTGGCTGAAGTCGGACGCTTAACCGACTGCGCCACCCAGGCGCCCCAAAAAAGTTTGTTTATTTTAAGAGAGGGGAGGGGCGGAGGAGAGAATCCCAGGCAGGTTCTGCACTGTCAGCATAGAGCCCAATGTGGGGTTCCGTCCCATGAGCCAAATCATGAGATCACGACCTGAGCTGAAATCAAGAGTCGGTCGCTTAACTGACCAGGCCACCCAGGCACCCCCAAGACAAGGGAAGCTCATTATAATAGCAGCTTAAGACAGATATCACTAGGAAGACAGAAGAACATAGCACTGGTAGGGGTTGCCGCATTGGGAATGAGAGAACTCAGGGCCGTCACCCGGCTATACCAATGACTGTGACCTTCACTGCTCTCCTGCCTTCCTGGCTCTGTTCTTGCTGTCACGTGAAGCAAGCTTGGACCTGAGGCATGATCTTAAAAACTCTTTCTGGCTCTCACAGTCTGTTACCTGCTGCAAGAAAATCCCATGTCTCTCTAAACCTAACGCACACTGTTTTCTGAATGTGTCAGAACCAGAAGCAGGGCGGGGGTGTGATGCTGAGTTGTTGATCCATGTGTCTTTACGTTGCTGTTGATGCCTGACATGTCCTAGGTGCAACTTGCAGGTGCAGTTTCCATGTCTGCAGCTGGCCTGAAGGTCTGATGGTCGTCCCAACACTGAGGGTACATAACTAGGTGGTGAGTCATTGCATTCCTCACACATCTGTCTGTTTACAGCGCGTAAACGTCATGAGTGCATCGTTAAGTGCACGATCGTTAAGTGCAATTTTGGCTTCAGTCAGCATAAGTTTAAAAGAAGCACAGCGTTATTATTCTGCTTTAGGTACAAATTTACTGAACACCTACTGTGGTCTAAACCCGGAAATGGAGATTATTAAGCGCTATGAGGGAAACAGAACTGATGATACTTCTGATCCCACTGGGAGGGAAACCTATAAATAGAACAGTTTGTACTGCTAAACCATGGGTTTCTTCAAAGAACGTTGAAAAATGAAGATGTGGTCAGGAGGCACTAGGGTTCAGAGGGAAGTGTGAATCTGGAGAGAGGTTTTGAAAGGATGTCGCAGACGTGCTTTGGTGATGAGTGTATTTCAGACACGGGGCTCGAAGGAGGAGCCAGCTGCTGAGGTGGGTCCCAGTAACACATGTTCTAGGGCCTGTAAGCAGATTGGCATGGCTGCATGGGGGAATGGGTTGGAAAACACACACACACACACACACACACACACACACACACACACCCCAAATACTTGGGAGCTAGATATCTCCCAAGAAAGAGTAGAGTACTTTGGTGCTTTGGTGGAGGGCATTGAAAGACAGGAGATTTTCTCTGTGCCATTCTGGAGGACAGTCCCAAAAGGTCTGTCTTTCCTGTTTTCTGTTCAGAACCATCATTTCACAGATGTGGAGTGTGAACAGTGGACAGGCACTGCTTGAGACAAACACCTAAATGAAACCTCCGTCCCTCTGTAGTATTTTTAGATGGTAGGGGGTAGCGTGTGCACATATAGGTATAACTGATTTGAAGTTTTAAAGTGAAACAAAGTTTTTTGTTCATCTTGTTTGTATTGGTAACCACACCCATTTCTCGGAAGAATTTGAGCCTATCTTTGCCAATGATCATTTAAAAAAAATTTTTTAATATGAAATTTATTGTCAAATTGGTTTCCATACAACAATCAGGTTAAAAGAAAATTCAGGCAATAAATATTTATTGAGCAGCTGTTTGTCCATACCTATTAAAATTCAAGCCATTACACTTGCTCAAAAGTAAAAAAAAATTTAATTTTATTTATTTTGAGAGAAAGAGGGGGAGAGAGAAAGTGAATGGGGAGGGGCAGAGAGAGAGAGGGAGAGAGAGAATCCCAAGCAGGTTCTGCAAGGTCCACGCAGAGCCTGACATGGGGCTCGAACTCATGAAACCATGAGATCATGAGATCATGACCTGAGCCGAAGTTAAGAGCTGGATGCTTAACTGACTGAGCCACCCAGGTGCCCAGGCACATAAGGGACTGAAAGTGAAAACTTCAATTCTGGCTCCTTGTGTAAAGCTTTGGAAAGGACTTTTATTCTTTGTCAGTTGCAAGATAAGTAACTATTGGTCTGAGAAAAAAAGTTTTTTAAAGTGTCCTTCTTTAAAATAATGCGCTCGTCTGATTAAGTGATGTTTATCCATATTTATCAGTTTCAGGGTCAAAATGCTGATACTCTAAAGACCACGCTAAATCTTTCCAACACAGTAATGGTGAGACTTTTTTTTTTTTTTAATAAAACTACCCTTTCAATCCCATTTTCCTGAGCTCCTTCTTATAACCAGTGAGTATAATCATATTTTATCAGTAAGAGTTCAAAGAACAGAATATTTAAGATCAATAGATTTGCAATAATTATATTTTTTAGCAAATATTTATAACGTGAATGTTTCTAAAATATACTTTCAATTTAGAATTATATTCTGTACTACAGTCTTGACTATGGAAGCTAAAAATTTTAGACCTTGAGCAAAAGTGACCAAAAAAAAGGTCTAAACTTCTTTTTTGTTAACTGTGAAATGAGATAGTCATAAACACAGTAGGATTTCCTTTTTCTTACAAAGCATCTTTTTTTCTCCCCAGTTTTATTAAGATACAATTGACCAAAGCGTCTTGGGGTGGTATTTTTTTTGGTAACATCATAGAAAGATTTATAATTAAATATCAGTTTTACTGAAAATGCACACAATTATTTATGGGAGCCAATGACTTTAGAGTTTATTCCATAGCTACACGTTGCTAAAATTGGGTTTGATTTCTGAATTTTAAAGTAACTATTTAAAATGTTGCACAAGAAAAAAAAATGAGAAAACAGACTGTACTTATCTTACATTGCCGGTTTCTCTACTGAGTGGTATAAGGAATGGTGATTTCCAGCAAAAGTGACCGCAAAACATCTGTTGTATTCTCCCGTAATAAAACTTTATGCTACATGGGAAGTCTAATAAAAAAGAAACAGGTGTTCAAAATGGAAGATGTTAAGCCCATCTTCAGCCCTACCTGCACATGGCTGATTGCTGTGACCCCAAAATGGGCCAGCCCAGTGCAGGCTGTAGTCTGATGCTCCCTTTTGGGTAGGGAAATGAAGGCCACCAAGTAGAGAATAGAAGCACTTCGGCCAATGCATGTGCGTATCACCATCCACCCTTAATTACTCACGTCTTAAGAATAGAAGGAACCCGGAGAGGAATCATATAATGAGCTCTGAGCAGAGGTCAGGTTCACTATCAAGTAATTAGCCCTGAAGTTACTTTAACAGCAATTAATATAGTGTTAAACGATTTGCCTGTGACTGAAACTTAAATTGGTAACAATTAAGTAATGTCACCTTAATGCATGTAGCCTGCACGAAATACCGTGCTGGTGGTTCTTAAAGTTTTCTGGAATAAAAATCCTTCTTAAAATCTGCTAAAATTTCTGGACCTGGTTTCTAGAGTAATCGCTCATCTAAAAGTTCGCATCTAAAAGTTTGCATAGACTTTCAAGTCTACCAACACTCCTTTCCCTTTTGAATTACCCTTAGACCTTGGGGATTTATTATAAAGGTATAGAATCCTACCTGAATTCAATACCTAGCCCTGCCACCTATATTTTGAAGACTCCACGAAAGTCTTTGAAGTGTCAATAACTAATTTTTTTTTGTATTCAATATGATACGTCACCTAGGTATGTGGATTAAACAATACAATATGACACACATATAAATGTGCCCCAAACCGTGTCCGCCATGCAATGGATTGTCTTTATTGATGAGTAAATAAATTTGTCATGTGGCATAGTATGTTCATATGGGTTGGTCTGTTAATAGACTGGAGTCTTCCTGGAGAAAAGGGACCCTGAGAAGTTAGATGGTGATCAGAAAGTTTCTTGGAAGAGTGCAGGATCAGAGTAGCAAGATGGGGGGCCAGTGACAGTGTCTGTAGTGTGATCCTCCTCATAGCTGTCGTATCTACCTCCACTCTAGGTAAACAAGTCAACAGATGCTACTCGGAGAGGCCAGACAGGTGCCTTTGTCCCTAGAGATGTGTTCACAGATTCCTCCAAATTGTCCTATTTTTTTCAAGAACTCTGAGCAGACCACTGCTGCTAACACAGCTTTCTTCAGACCAGCTCCTGTCGAATAGGAGCTGGAGGCCCTTTCTGGTTGTCATCCCAGCCGTGTCATCCTGTGACCACACTGTGGCTGATTGAGCTGTGTCTTCTGTAGAGAGCTAATCCCACCACTATGGGCTATTTTATTTTCATTGCCAGATTATGAGGGTTACCCGTAGTCTTTTGTGAACAGGCTGCAGTCTTGTGGACCAGAGTGTTATGTATCTGTTTAACAGAGATTCAAAAGCATCATGTAGTATGTCCAGCAGTCTCACAGGCGCTGTGCACGTTGGAAGACTGCCTTTGACTGGCGGATTGTGTGGGAAAACCTCAGGCTTTAGAGTCGAACGTATCTGTGTGTTGGAATCCCTCTCTGCCATTTACTGGCCTTTGAGCTGAGTCCCTGACATAGGTATCATAGAACATCTATCCATGACCTCATATGAGTATTATCTGTTCCTTGCTGGTGGTTATCATGATTGTGATGGCTTGTGGCTACTCACATTTCCTGCTTCTCCTAGCAACGCTGCATGTTCGTGGCCCGGAACCCTGGCTTTGCTCGAAAAGGACCATCTGATCTCTTGATTTGTTTTTGATGGGTTATCAGTTGAAGTAGTTTTTTTTTTCCAAATGTATGGGGATGAAAAGAATAATCATCCACTCTCTGTCATAGAGGCTTATCACCACACACGTTACACTACGTTCCTAATTTAACCAATTAACCTGAGACGATAAAAGTTCACTCTGATAGTATTGTGTTCTGTGGAATGCAAAGCGATGTACCTATAAGATTGGTTTATGTGCTTGGATTTGCTGTGGAGTTAAAACCGTTTCAGATTTCTTAGGAACCTAGGACCCATTGCTTTAGGTTTTCTTACCAGGTTCACATGTTAAGTTGGTTTTACAAATCTGTGCATCATTTATTTTAGGTTAGTACCGCAGTCGTTAGGAATCTGATGTCGGTTCATAAAGTTAGGGGGAAAGTGATTGTTATCTGACCCTTAAAGCAGAAGCTAAAGATCTGTTACTTTGGGTCTTTCTGGAGTTAATTAACCCAGTCTCTCTGCTTTCCTTGGGTTGAATCCAGCATCAGCCCTGGACGGTTTTTCCCAGGCTTACCTTCCCCAGACTCTCCCTCCCGAGGAATACGTGTCTTACACTGGAGCCCAGGACTAAAATTTACCATGCAAGGTGAATCCGAGACTGTCCTTATTTTTATAGCAGAAGATACCCAAACATTTTCCAGTGTGGTTTATAGAACATTTACAGAATCAATGGTATTGTTTCACTAACTCAGTCAATCCCACTGGTAAAATGGTTTAAAAGTCCAAGTCAAAAATTATATTGATGTTCATTGAAAATAAAATTGTGGGGGTGCCTGGGTGGCTCAGTCCGTTGAGCGTCTGACTTCGGCTCAGGTCATGATCTCGCGGTCTGTGAGTTCGAGCCCCGCGTCGGGCTCTGTGCTGACAGCTTAGAGCCTGGAGCCTGTTTCAGATTCTGTGTCTCCCCCTCTCTTTGACCTCCCCTGTTCATGCTCTGTCTCTTTCTCTCTCAAAAATAAACAAACGTTGGGGCGCCTGGGTGGCTCAGTCGGTTAAGCCTCCGACTTCAGCTCAGGTCACGATCTCACGGTCCGTGAGTTCGAGCCCCGCGTCGGGCTCTGGGCTGATGGCTCAGAGCCTGGAGCCTGCTTCCGATTCTGTGTCTCCCTCTCTCTCTGACCCTCCCCCGTTCATGCTCTGTCTCTCTCTGTCTCAAAAATAAATAAACGTTAAAAAAAAATTAAAAAAAAAAATAAACAAACGTTAAAAAAAATTAAAAACAAAATAAAATCAGGTCTTTGTTATTACTGTCAGCCTGAAATATCTTGCACAGTCTTAGAATTCTTGCTATAGTTTTTAGTTTAATGTGCAAGCCTCATTTGGATTGAGGTACAGCTAGGAGCTGCTGTGTTTGAAGCCTGAGATTGTTTTGCAAATGGTGGATGTTCACATGATCAGTGAGAATTTTGTTCATGACGTTTGTTAGGGTCTTTGGAGAATCCGTCCTGGGCACCTGCCTCTGATTATTTTGGCCTAGGATGGTGACCAGGGATGGTTTAAATGTGACTTTTCAAGTACATTTGGTTTCAGAATTTGGTCATGTCAGTCCCTAGGCTGTAGGCTGTGAACCAGACAGAATGAAAAACAAAAGCAGAGAGGGGCCATTTCCTATTGTTAACAAAGCAGAGTGTAAGATTCCAGCTATTACCAGCTGTACCCACCACAGCCTCTTATCTATGATTTTTCTCAAAATTAGCATAGCCTTCCTCCTAGTGAGAGTCACAGGGAGTCAGGGCATGGACTGCGGGGGGCGGGGGCACAGGAAACGCAGGCTACTTCCATATTCTGAAGCCACCTGCACGTGAAAAGAGAGTGCCCGAACGAGGCTGTAAACATTGTGGCACCTTTTCAAGCCTTAGGCTTAGCCAGTTAGCACAGGCAGCATGCATAAAATACCGCGCACTTTCGTCTTGCCTTTTGCAAAATGTTTGAGGGATTCGTAAACAAAACAAAACAAAACAAAACAAAACAAAATATATTGATTCACTGTGTATGCCAGGAGCTTGGACTGGTAATGGGCACAAGCTTATGTCCGTATGAAGAATGTCTCTGCCTTTTGACCTCAGTGGGCCTTTTCTGTGACATCCTGAGTAGTATCCAATTTTAAGTTTGAGATCCTTTGTGGATGTGAGGCCTGCCCCTTCCTTCTAACCCCTTTCACTGAGATGGGTACCTCTGATTCTGAGGATGACTTATCTGTCATTGCTGCCCCAGTCATTGCCACTTAGGGTCCATATGTTAGAAAATGGCTTACAGGAGGTCAGAATCGCATACATGAGGCGATGGTGGAAGAAAAGGACATTTTTTCGTTGGCTTTTTTTTACTAGTTTTGATTCCAATTTACTTGTTTTTGTGACTTTGTGGCACATTCCCGATTTCGCTCCCCCTCCTTCCTCTGTTCTTTGAACAAGTAGACAGTAGTGGTCAAGCAAGGCTCCACGGAGACCCCCGGAAGCCTCCCACATCTCTTTCACCATAGCTGCTCAGATTTCTCTTTGACTCTTTGTAATGAACTTTTATTTCGATCTAGACACTCTGTGTTTTAAATAAAAGCACTCTTGAAAGCCCCTTCTCTAAGGGCAAAGGATAGAAGAGAACCAAATTTTGTTGCACTTGCCTTTTACCAGGTCAGCAATGGCTCACATACCTACATGCATAAATGGGGGAAGACTTTGGTCAGTGAATGGGAGACTTTTGCTTTTCTATAACATTTGATTTCCGAAAAGTGTGCAAATATGCTTTATGACTGCTGATCCGAGAATCACTTTCTGCATCCCATTGTTTTAAAGAATGTATGGGTGTCATTGCCTTGTATGATGGATAGATATCTAACGTCAGACTGTTGGGGTTGAAGGGAACTATGGAAATTATTTTAGGTCTAGTACCCCAGAGACACTGGTCAAGTTGCATAATCACATGGAACTAGTTCTTGGTTAAACCTGGGATTGTAACCACATTTTAAGCCTCTAGGCCATGCTGTTTTTCCTAAGGCTAATTATTTTACTGGCTCAAGAGTAAATAAGTAGAGAATAAGCAAGCCTTAAACTACTTACAGGGCACCTAAAAACTACCAAATCATGTATTCCAATTTCTACAGCTTATGTCCAGGAAGCCCCAAAACATAAACACAACTCCCAAGTCCCAAATAACCATTGAATCAGAATGCTCCCACCATCTACAATTATATGTAGGTGGAATTGTTTGGTTTTTTTTACTATTTTTTTTAACGTTTATTTATTTTTGAGACAGAGAGAGACAGAGCATGAATGGGGAAGGGTCAGAGAGAGGGAGACACAGAATCGGAAACAGGCTCCAGGCTCTGAGCCGTCAGCACAGAGCCCGACGTGGGGCTCGAACTCACAGACTGAGAGATCATGACCTGAGCCAAAGTCGGACGCTTAACCGACTGAGCCACCCAGGCGCCCCTGTAGGTGGAATTGTTAAAAATGGAGCCCAAACAACTCAATGAAGAAATAGATAAAGGCCTTGAATAGACATGTCTCGAGAGATGATATCCAAGTGACCAATATGCACATGAAAAAAAAATACTCAGTGTCATGATTCACTTCACACCCATTAGATGGCAACTATTAAAAACAAACAAAATAACAAGTGTTGGTGAGGATGCAGAGGAATTAGAATTTTTGTGCAGTGATGGTGGGGATGGAAAACGGTACAGCTGCTTTGGAAAACAGCATGGTGGCTCTTCAAAAATTTAAACATAGAATTACCATATGACCTAGCAATCCCCCTCCTGGATATGTACCCCCGAAAAATCGAAAGCAGGGACTTGAAGGGATTTGTGCACCCATGTTTATAACAACATCATTCACAAGAAAGTGGAAGCAACCCAAATGTCCATTGATGGATGAATGGATAAAATGCACTGTATATAAATGCAATGGGAATATTATTGAGACTTAAAAAAAAAAAAAAAGAAGGCAATTCTGACACATGCTACAACGTGGATGAGCCTTGAAGACATTCTACGAAGTGAAATAAGCCAGTCACAAAAGGAAAAATACTTTGCAATTTCACTTATGTGACATCCCTACAGTAGTCAGATTCGTAGAGACAGAAAGCAGAATGGTCGTTGCCAGGAGCTGGGGGGAGGGAGGAGTGGGAAAGTGTTGTTCAAGAGGTACGGAGTTTCACTCTGGGAAAATGAAAAGGTTCTGGAGGTGGGTAGTGGTGGTGATGAATGCACAACATTGTGGATGTATTTCATGCCGCTTGAACTATACATTTAAAAATGGTTAAAATGGCAAATTTCAGGTTATGTATATTTGACTACAATAAAAAATTTTAGATCATTAGAAATGGAGCCCAAATTTAAGCCATAAGAAAAGGATAAGGTACTTCTGGAAAGAATATTGCAGTGAGTGGATCTGTAAGAGAGGAATCTTTAATGGTTTATTATAAATAATGGCTGTCTAATTTATTGGGCATTTTCTATTCATCACAAAGTATTTGTGGAGTGTTTTCTGCATAGTAGTTTTTTGGTAAGTGGAACAGCAGATCTTTGCATTTAGGTAAGTAGACATTACTTCATGTGCTATTTCTTTTTTTTTTAATGTTTATTTATTTTTGAGAGAGAGAGAGAGAGAGAATGAGAGGGGGAGGGATAGAGACAGAGGGAGACACAGAATCCGAAGCAGGCTCTAGGCTCTGAGCTGTCAGCACAGAGCCCAACGCAGGGCTTGAACCATAAACCTTGAGATCATGACCTGAGCCTAAATCGGACACTCAACCGACTGAACCACACAGGCGCCCCTTTCATGTGCTATTTCAAGAAAGGAAATAACAATGCTTCCTTGAGCCAGCTGCAAACTTAAGAGTAGTGTATTTCAAAAACTACAAAAGAGAGGAGTTGGGATGGGGTCAGGTATCATTTATTTTCCCTCTGTCATGTATAAGCCACGTAGTCTAAATTTTCACTGCCCCAGCTGCATTTCACTTTGGTCAAAAGACAGCTGTGTCCTGGAATTTAAAACACACACACACACACACACACACACACACACACACACACAACGGTGTTTGTGGTCACGGTTGATGATCCTGAATCATCAGCTTATTAGTGATGCAACTTTGGGCAGTGGCCTCTCCTCTAGAATTGAGTTTCTATTAGACTGTATCCAATAGTCTATTCAGCTTTAGCATTTTGTGAACTCTATGCGATTTTTTAGCGCATATACAAATTTTAAAACATCTTGCTCTTGACTCTTGATCCATCTAACTCTTTTCTCATTTCGCAATCAAGAAAGTTCTTGAAGATTGCTTTTGAGTTAAATGTAGGAAACCCAGTGGACTCAGGTAATAGCCCAGACCTGAGAAGAGGTATGGTCAAAGATGTAAAAGCATCTTGGTGTTAGAAGGATTCTCAGTGTTGTTAGAGAAACATTTTCGTGAAAACCCCTCTTGAGCCCCCTTGATGCTAGTGCTGATGGGATCCATTATTAACTCCCTCTTGAGTCCCGTGGCGGGTGGGCCCTGCCACTTTTCTGCCATTCAGACGACACCTGGAAAATTCATAAGCAAAACATGAAGGGATGGACGGTGACAAAATCTTGGCTCTCCATTCCGAAAATACTGGCTTGGAAATTGAAACAATTTTTTTTTTTCCAGGGAAACAGAAAAATGAAATGGCTACCTCTAATGAGTGGTTTTAAGAAAATTCTTTTATTTCCTACTTAGCTAAATTTTCACATGTCCTTAGAGGCTTCCGTTGTGCTGGCTGTACAACGGTCATTCACACAATCTAGGTACATGCTAGACAGCACGGCCCAGTGTACTTTTGTGTTGTCAAGATATTTCCTTTGGCTGTAACTTTTTTTTTCTGACAGTTGATCATCTCATTTTCTGGGAAGGGTAACGTTGAATGTCCTGGAAGAAGAGATACTTGGTTTCCAGTTGAAAAGTTAAATGTTCATCAACTAAATGTTACGTCCCCATGGCGATTACTCCATGATAGTCTCTCTCTCTCTCTCTCTCTCTCTCTCTCTCTCTGTCTCTCCGTCTCTCTTTTTTAAAACATTTCTTTATTTTTGAGAGACACAGAGAGACAGAGAATTGAGCAGGAGAGAGAGAGGGAGACACAGACTCTGAAGCAGGCTCCGGGCTCTGAGCTGTCAGCACAGAACCTGACGTGGAACTTGAACCCGCAAACTGAAAGCATGACCTGAGCTGAAGCTGGACACCCAACCGACTGAGCCACCCAGGTGCCTCTACTCCAAGATAGTCTTGTTGGTAAATGCACTAAGGGAAATTTTCTTTGACTATATGTGATGGATTCTTCTTTTTTTTTTTAACTGTAAAATTTATAGGAAGAAAAATTCATAGTGTTCTCATGTTGCTTTCTCATCTGTTGTCCTAGGCTTATCCAAGAAGATTGGCACCAAATATACTTGTAGGCTGATTAGTAGATCAACATCCCCTAGAAGAAATTAATTTATCTTCTCTCCCACAGACACAATTCTGCCATTAAAATGTGAAGCAATGATTGATTTAGACATAATTATATAATAATAACCCATCAATATTATACTAAACATTAATCTTCTAAATCCTCACAGCTCTATTGTGAGTTAACCAAATAATTACATTTTACACGCTACCTTTTCTCTTTTGTATTACGGAACTACTATTGAGTGAATTACTGCTTCATCACCTACCTACAAGAGCAGATCTGCCATAATCATTCATTCATTCAAAAAGTATTATTTGAGGGCCTACTATGTGCCAGCCACTGTTCTGGAAGCTTGGGATACATCAATAAACAAAAGACAACATGACTACCTCATTGGGCATATATTGTATGATGTGTATTGAGTATAATAAAATAATAAAGTAAAATATTAAGTCACAAGTACTTTGAAAAATAATGGAGTAAGACTGGAAGATTAGGAGTATTGGGCCAGGCCAGTGATGGGATAGTACGTTTCATGTAGAGTGGTCAGGGTGGCTTTACTGAGAAGTAGATTTTTGTACGGATTTGATGGAAGTGAGGGAGTGACCCATGAAGATATGTGGGGGCAGAATGTGCTGGGCGGGGGGTACAGCTAGTGCCCTGAGGTAGGGTGTGCCAGCGTGGCTAAGGATAGGGCGAGTTAGGGGACAAGTGGCTGGTGACGTCAGAGGTAGAGAGGGCCTCATTGAGTAGGGCCATGTAGGTCACAGTGAAAACTTGGCTGTTTCTCGGAGAGAACATGTTGAGCAAGGGAGTGGCCTGTCCTACGATTGTAGTCGGGGTGCTTTATTAAGAACAGATGGTAAGGGAGCAGTGGATGAAGTCATTGTTATGACCTGGCTAATGAAGTCTCTTAAAACTTCACCAGCCTGTTAAAATGTATTGAAAAGAAAATGTTGAGTATTCTAAGGAAATGCAGCTGTATGGTTTTCCAGTGCTAATATTAGCCTGGTGCATTCTGGTTGATTGACCATCAGAGTACGAAAATTGAGGGCTCGTTTTTGGTCTGCCTTTTAATGAAAAGCTGAGCTATTTAAAAGTGGAAATTGTACATCATGCAACTTTGTAATGTAAATGTGATTGAAAAGAGTCCTTCCTTCTGCAGTGTTTCGGGGGGCCTATGGAATAACCAGAAGAAAAAACCCGCCCCTCACTTCCATGTAGTATTAGATTAAATTCTCCGTAATAGCCTAGATGTTCAAATGTATCCAAAGGGAGGGGGGTGCACAGCGGAGGGAGCAGAGACTTCATCCCATCTTGGGTATCCGGGGCCTTTGGGGTGGTGTTGGCTCGAAGCTGCCAGTGAAGTCATCGCAGCAAGATAGGGGTCTCCGAATCCTTGGAGCTCAGTTCTAACTATGTCACCTCCCTGTGTTCTGGGGTCTTACTTGCCTCCGAGAAGAATTTATATTACCGATTTTTTCACTTTTTAATGAGGGGAATGCTTACAAATACTCGGTGGGCCGTTTCTTGACCTAAAGCCCACATCAGTAAAGCCGTATTTTCTTGGGCAGGTGTGTTGGGCAGGGGTGGGGGTGTGTGTGGCAGAGTCCTTGCTCCGATGTCCCTGAATAACAGCTCTGCCTCCAGCTGCCCAGCACCCCAGGAAGCCCCTTCCCTTGTTAGAGTCGCTCCTGCGTTCTGTGTTTCCCTAGCAATCTTCACTTCAATTTTTAAAACTTAAAAATTTGGAAAAAGCAGAAATACAAAGGGGGAAATGCGAGCGAAGCTTGCAATGTTGTTTATACAATTACTTTTTCATTCAAATATAAAAAAATAAAGATGAACAATATCTGATATTATTGGCTCCCCCCCAAAAGCTCAGGTACAGCCTCAATCACGTGGATATAAATGAATACACATATGTTCTAAATACTGAAAGTGTAAGTCAACTTCCTTTTTTTTTTATTAAAAATTTTTTAATGCTTTATTGATTTTTGAGAGACACAGAGAGAGAGAGCAGAGTGCAAGCTGGGGAGGGGCAGAGAGAGAGGGAGACACTGAGTCTGAAGCAGGCTCCTGGCTCTGAACTGTGAGCACAGAGCCTGACACGGGGCTTGAACTCACGAACCATGAGATCATGACCTGAGCTGAAGTCAGATGCATAACCGACTAAAAGTCAACTTTCAAAAGTAAGATACGTAAAAGGGAGAATCTAAAATGATGTAAAACGATATGCAGCAAAAAGATATAAAACGCAGGTAAATGATGTGATATAAAAATAATCAGCCAAGTGATATAAAATATCTAGGTAAAATGATATAAAATAATGCTTTGTTTATATCAGAAACTGAAATGTGACTGTGAATTTTACAAAGCGTGCATTTCACTTTACTGGGGTGATTACCAGGAGGGGTTATTTGGGTTTGGCACATTTAGTAATGAAAGCATGTGGTCATTTGGAACCTGTCTGGTTTCTTTTTAACTTGGCAAGCATGCCTGCTGGAGAGCCATGAAGTTTTTTCTAGTGTTTGTAACCAAGTCTGTCTGTGTTTTTGTTTTTCTAGAAGTTAGTTTGACATTCTTTCTCTCTCTCCAGCCTTTACTTGGAACAGTACCAATTCTCCTGTAACATTTGTGATTCGGTCCTTGATCAATCATTGTTAGAAATGGAGGTTTCTGGTGTACTCAGACTAGGGAAGGCACAGAAGGTGCCTTCAGATTTAATCTCAGAATCATCATCATTTGCAAAAGTTCTGAAAAACATTATAACTAAATTATGTATGCTGCTTGGGCAAAAAGCATAAGGCAAAAGGGAAGAAAAAAACAACAACTTCAACTCATCCAAACTTGCAAACAGCCTAGGTTAAGGATCAGCTGGCAAGATCAGACTACATTTTTTTAATGTTTTAATTTTTATTTTTTTATTGTTAAAGTTTTTATTTAAATTCTAGTTAACATAATATTAGTTTATATATTATTATTATATATTTATTATATTTATATATTATTTTATACTTATAAAATATATATTTATATATAAATATATATATTATAAACTATATATATTTATAGTTTATATATTATATTATATATTTATTATATTTATATAATATTATTATATAATATTATTAACATAATATTAGTGTAATATTAGTTTTGGGAGTAGAATTTAGTGATTCATCGCTTACATATAACACGCAGTGCTCATCATAGCAAGTGCCCTCCTTAGTGCCGTCACCCATCTAACCCATCCCCCCCCACCTCCCTCCAGCACTTCTCAGTTTGTTCTCTATCCTTCAGAGTCTCTCTTCGGGTTTGCCCCTCTCTCTCTTTTTTTCTTTTCCCTATGTTCATCTGTTTTGTTTCTTAAATTCCACGAGTGAAATCGTATGGTGTTTGTCTTTCTCTGACTTATTTTGCTTAGCATGATACACTCCAGCTCCATCCACATTATGGCAAAAGGCAAGATTTCATTCTTTTTGATGGCTGGGTAATATTCCCAAGTAGAAGAAGGGAGCTGTAATTCTGACCTACAACAAGGTATTAGCATATACTTGTTAAAGTAACTTACAACGGTGCCGGATACACACCTGAAGCTTCTCGTAGATCACTTACTTGGCGGAATAAACTTTGAGACCAAATGCTTTTGTCCTGATTTTAGCAATGTATGTTGGAAACGTAATGGTAGAGAACAAAACCGTCCGGAAGCATTTCTGGAAATTGCTCGTAAACACGTGTTAAAGCTGTAGTGGTCACAATTGCCTTCTTCTTAAGCCCGCTGACAGGTGTCCAAGGCTTCTGTTCAATGCTGGCCTTTTCTTTGCTGGGCCATTCAGAGGCAAGTCCTTTCAGTGGTGGTTTTTCCTTGACTGTTTTCTCCTGGGTTCTTTTTACGTGACTTAACATTTGACATGCATTTCAAGCCTATATAATTTCAGGAGTTAGCGATTTCCAACTAACCAGCACCAGAGTGCCCATTCCTGCAGTGCTGCTGCAAAATTAAGTCTTCTAAGATGCAGTATTGAAGATGGATGTACAAACACAAGTTGCAGATTTTACCATTAATATCCTTACTTTAAAAAACTTCTGTTTGTTTCATTTGATCCAGAAGATCCTGGTCTTTTCTGTCATCCCATAGTTTGGAATCAGTGGGCCGGGAAACTGGAAGAAAGGGAATTATGGCATTGGCAAAGCGGGCATGTTCACTTGAGCGTGCATTGTGATGTTAATTAGTGCTTACACCTCCGAGTGGGCAGCTCAGATCCACAGCCACTAATTTGGAGCATTTGGGACATGTGCTCAGCCCCCATCCGACGGCTGTTCTGTCACGCTTAAGCCACGGATGGGACCTAAATTTAAGTGTGTGAACGTAGACATCGATTGGGAGGCTCTAACTTTACCTGGCTCTCATTGCAATAGTTTTTAGTTGTTTTGTTTGTTGTTTTTATTTTCTTTAAATGTTTATTTATTCTGAGGGAGAGTGCACCCGCACATGCATGAGCGGGGGAGGGGCAGAGAGAGGGAGAGAATCCCAAGCAGCACGGAGCCCCACTGGGGGCTTGATCTCCTGAACCCAGAGATCATGGCCTGAGCCGAAATCAAGAGTCCAGATGCTGAACGACTGAGCCACCCAGGCGCCCCTGTTTTGTTTTTAAAGGCTGTTGTTCAGCCTATAGGAAAGGGAGATGCAGAATAGGGTGGGTCACAATTCAGCATTCTATTTGAACTTGAATAATGACAGCCTTGCATCCCACGTTGCTTCTGTCCAGTCCTCCTTTCAAAGGCCAAGAAAATTATATCTGTTATTAAATACCTTTTGGAGCTTTCTGTCATCATGGCTCCTCTCTCTTGTTTTAGTTACGTCAACTTTCCCACATGTTTTCTGAATTCAGGCACACAATTTTCACCCCAGTGGTAATAAGTGACCTGCCACCCTGGGACTTGCAAGAGCAATTTTCTTTAAGTACACAATATGGCTGGACCCATCACCTTTACCCTCACGCTAGGTGCCATGCTGTTAGGATAAAACCAATTAATTGTTGCACAAAGCGAAAAGCACTTACATACGGAATTCTGAGAGGTGATATTTAGTAACACTAAAACGCATCATGAAATTGGCGCATTATAAACCTGATGGCATCTAATTTTTGTATGCCATTTTGGCTCCTCTTGACTCATCTTGGAGATAAATGAAAAAACCTACTGGCTACATTTGACTTTGAATAAAGCTTTGGCTTTCTGAAAGAGGAAGATCTCTACCTGAGTTTGTGATCTCTCTGAGGCTAGATCTTAGAGTTGGGGTGAGTTGTCCACACCGAGCACGAGTGACTTACAAGAAGAAAGAAGAAACTTGACGGCTGGTAGATGTATTGGTTCACAGTTGATATCATTGCAGTTTCAAGTTGCTTTAAGCAGGGTTCAGGCAGTCATAGAAGAACATTGCCTTCTAGTGACAAATGTGCTTCAGTATCATATTGACTTAAAAGTGGTGAAGCCAGCCCAGTTGGTGCCCACGGATGTGTACTTGCTGTCTTCAGGGAGGCGATGTTGTAGAACCATTTAAGGGGTGAACTCTAGAATCAAGCCCAGCTCTGGAGTCTTCTAGCTGATGGACCTGGAGCTAGGCACTTCACTTTTTGGGGGGCCCCAGTTCCCTTATCAGTAAATGGGGGTAATAACAACATGCTGACAAGGATGAAATGAGGTGCTGCATGGAAAGTGCTTGGTGTGGTTACAACCACATGTTCCCACGTGTCAACCATCGTAAATAGGTTTCTCGTGTTAGCATGAGACTTGCTTGCTTGTCACTATTTGCACAAATAGAAAAAAATGAAGAAGAGTAAAAATTTTAGCTTTGCTGGAAACCCAAAGGGGTTGAATGCATCGAGTGCAAACAGCCTTGGGAGGGGAGACAGGAGATCATTTTAACTCTGCTGCTCAGTAGCTACCCAACTGAGGGTCCAGCCCCCTAGCTCTCTGGGTCTGCATTTCCTCATCTTCAGAGGAGAAGATTTGCCCCAGCCCAGCTCTGTTGTCCTTGCTAACGTCAGCATTTCGTGCGTCCAGGAATGCGTGATTATTTCATTTAAAATACCTCACTGTGGTAGACACTGAATAAATATTTGCAACGTTGAGTGGAATCTGCCAACTTTGTCTCTGGAATGTAGATGATGCGGTTTTAGGATAGGCATTATAATGGCGTAGAAAACAGCAGTCGTGCTTTTTGAGATTAAAAAAGAAGACATAAAATTCAAAGCCACAGACAAGCTGCTGTAATCAAGTACCACAGACTGAGGGGCCTACACAAGAGAAATTTATCACCTCAAAGTTCTGGAGGCTAGAAGTCCAAAGATCAAGGTTTCTGCAGAGCTGGTTCCTTCTGGGGGCCCAGAGAGAATCTGTCCTACACTTCTCTCCTAGCTTCTGGGGGGTTGCTGGCCATCCTTGGCACTCTTGGTCTCTGCTGTATCACTCCCACCTCTGCTTCCATCCCCCCCCCCCCCCCCCCCCCCCGGCATGCTCTTTGTGTGCGTGCCTGTGTCCAAATCCCCCCTCCCCCCCCCCCGCCGCCTTTTTTAGAATGGTGCTTATCATATTGGAGAAGAGGCTCACCCTCTTCAATACGACCTCATCTTAACTCGTTACATCTGCAGTGACCAAGATCACATTCTGAGCTACTGGGGGTCAGGACCTCCACATATGAATTTTGGGGTGATGCAGTCTACCCCCAATAGGTTACTTGTTCCGTCTTCTAATGCTGCTCCCCAGCCAGCCATCCTTCCATCCTTCCCCCCAGTAAACACTACTGCTCAGTACAGGTGGGTGGATACCAACCAGACAGTCTTATGAGGAATTTTCTTCACAGAAGGATCTTTAAAGTCCTACATAAATGGTCCCCAGCTAGTTCTCAGCAGTGAATCCTTTAATTTGCGGCTGACTGGTGACTTTTGTTTCTATCTCATTCTTTTTGCCTTTTCTCTGGCTGTCCCTCTAATTCTGCTCTTCCTCTTTCCTCCTCATCCCGTTCGCCTTCTTCACCGAGCATGTCACTTGTCATAAGCAGACCATTCTGCCACCAGATGGTGTGCAAGGATTGTGAAAAGAATCGAAAGATGTTGGCCAACGTGGCCGCTTTTCAATATTTTATTTCCAGGAAAAGGCTAGCACTGCCAGCCCCAAATGAGATTCTGAGATTGTGTAGATTTGACTTTCCATATAAATTTCATCTTCTTTTATTGTGGAGACAGAAACCAGAACTGGAAATCTTGCAGAAAATTTGATGAATTAAGTTCATAAGAGATTCTGATTCAGAATGGATTTGACAGTATTATTAGGCTGGGATGTGGGAGCGAGACTGTCGGGTCGGAGGGCCACCTCCTCAAACAGATAGATTCAGAAATCTCAAGAAAAGGGAAATCGATTGAGGGCACGCATGCTATTCGTGACTTGAGCTGTCCCCTCATTCAACAGTGTCACATGAGGCCTGCAGCCTGAATGCCATTCGAGACTGCAGCCACTCACAGTCTGCTTTGCTCAGCTTATATAGTGTTTTCTTAGAATTATTATTATTAATTGCCAATGTTAAAATAATCACGGTATTTTCCACAATCACCCAGATTTCGGGCTTCTTTTGGAAAAGAGAAAATCTGAAGACCCAGTGAGACTGGCTCCTAGTTTTTCTTGGCAGTGCTTTCGTATGGCTGAGTTATGCCTGTCCCTTTCGTCGGAATGTGTGATTTCCAGTTTCACTCTGTTTCCTCCACCCCCTCTTATGTTACCCTGAACCTTTACCTTTGTTTAAAATGTTACCTGCCTCTGCCCAGCCCTTGAAAGGTATTTGAATATGTGACCCTGCTCTCCTGTTCCCTAGGTGAAGACACGGGGCCTGGAGAGGGGAACTGATGGCTGACTCAGTGCCACACGGTTCTTGCTAACCCAGGCTGCCCCTGTGACTACCTGGCACAGAGGAGCCCTGCCTTTCAAACAAAGAGCTAGGAGAGAAGGCAAACACTAATAATTAAAACATGAATCGCCAGGGGCCCCTGGGTGGCTCGGTCAGTTGAGCATCTGACTTCGGCTCAGGTCACGATCTCACAGTTCGTGGGTTCGAGCCCCGTGTCGGGCTCTGTGCTGACAGCTGGGACCCCGGAGCCTGCTTCGGATTCTGTGTCTGCCTCTCTCTCTGTCCCTCCCCTGCTCACGCTTTGTCTCTCAAAAAATAAAATTAAAAATGTTAAAAAAAGGTTTTTTTTTTACAACATGGGCTGCCATCACTCGGGTGTAGAAAAGGAAACTGGAGACACACACACACACACACACACGAAGAAATGGGGAACCCTAAAGTAAACACCTCACAGAGAACTTGGAGAGAATGGGTAGATACACGATCAGAAGACCATCGGTCTCCAGAAAGAAAGGAGCTCTGAAGGATTTACATGCAAGTTTGGGCAGTCTTTGGGGCAGACTCATGATTAAGCATTAGGCAGGTTAATTAAGGAGACTAGGTAGCAAGTCAGCTAGAAACTGGATGGTTTATCATGACGCCAGGAATCAGCAGAATGCCTTTGTGGGTGCCTGGCAGAGACTCTCCATATCAACGCGGGGACCGAGGAGGGAAAACAGACGGGGTAGCAGTGATTCTAAAGGAGGGAGCAGAGAATTTTTGGCCCCAGTGAAAACCAATGGCAGTATCAGCGGGTAGAGCTGACTCCTGGGTGATTTATGGCAATAGCAAGACTTATTGAGAGTTTACTCTGTGCTAGACTCTGCACTGGGCTTGATACGTGTGTTATCGTTGCAGCCCCTGGAGGCTCGGCCTGGTGATAAATGCCCTTAATCAAATTTGGGCTGGCCAAGCGGTAAACGCACAGCATACGTAGGATGTGATCCGCAACAGTGGCTGAGACACATGGTTTTGGTTGGAAGACAGGTCACAAGTTTTATTTATTTATTTTTTAGATGTTCACTTATTTTTGAGAGAGGGAGAGAGAGAGGGGGAGGGGATGAGTGAGGGAGGGGCAGAGAGAGAGGGGGAGAGAGGATCTGAAGCGGGCTCTGTGCTGACAGCCGAGAGCCCCGTGCGGGGCTCGAACCCACGACCACGAGATCATGACTTGAGCCAAAGTCAGACGCTCAATGACCAAGCCACCCAGGTGCCCCAACAAGTTTTAAAGAAGTAAAATTTTGGGGTGCCCAGGTAGCTCAGTCGGTTAAGTGTCTGATGCTTGATTTCGACTCAGGTCAAGATCTCGTGGTTTGTGAGATCGAACCCCATGTTGGGCTCCGTGCTCTCAGCACGGATTCTCTGCCTGGGATTCTCTCTCTCCCTCTCTCTCTGCTACTCCCCCACTTGCATGCATGCGGTCTCTCTTTCTCTCTCTCTCTCTAAATAAATAAATATACTTAAAAAAAAGTACAGTTTTAATTTCTAGCATGTAACAAATTTCCAAAGGGTCACTAAGCTGGAGGACTGACAGATTGTCAGTGAACCTTTATCCTGAAAGCACGATGTAGCTTTTGGGAAAGCGTAGTCTAGCAAATCTTATTGCCACTCAGGGTGTGCTGGTAAAATCTGTAAAAAGGGCACCTCACTAAAGTGCTAAGCAAATGACCTTTGTGGAGAGAGAGAGAGAAGATTGCTGGGCTTCCAGAAGAGGGAGCTGTGTGTGGCTAGAGCCCTTTTGAGGAGGGGAACGCATGGGGCTGGTAAAGAAACCGTGGATGTCCCGTCCCACCTTCCAGAAGCCCCTCTGATGCTTCAGAGGCGGCAGCTCTGAAGGAATGAGTGCCCAGACCCGTTGTGTGTAACGTGGTTATAATCGATCTAGAACAGTAGCTGGATCTCTCTGTTTGTGGATGCTGTTAAGCTCTTTGGACCAGAGGACTACTAAACCAGTCGGGAAAAGCTGCCAGAACTCCTGGAAGGTACAAATCCTAGACGCATGTATTGCATCTGGAGAAGAGTGATTCCAGTTGTAAACTTATGATGCCCCATGAAACCCCAGGCTTTTAAAAGGTCCGCTCGAGAAAACCATAATGTTCTCTAAGCCTTAAGAAAACTCAGTTCTCAGGATATTACTACAGGACTAGTTGCCATTTCTCAAAATCCAACAGTCCCACCGATAGGTATTGAGTCCCTGTTATGGGCACAGAATGGAACTGGACATAATTCGGGAAGAAACCTGCCAACTGATCTTTTCTCCTTGCTTTCTTACTGTGTCCAGTGGTTTACTTTCTTTTTCTATTTGTTCTAAGGGCAGAGTCACACCCACGGCCGAGTGAGGCATTTCCCTCCATTTTACTTGCTGTTTTAGTTTGTCTGCATTAAGAAAAAAGACGTTTGAGTTCACTCCTACTCCAAAGAGGGCATCTTCCTGTTGTCACAAGCGGACTTAGTTATTTGACCTTATGCTGCTCCTATCAAAAGTCGGCTTTCTCACTGTTTGCGATATCATGGTTGCTACACCCAGAGATCCACTCCAAATGGCTGCTTCTCATATTTGGGGAAAAGAAAATTTTTTTTTAGTTTTCATTTTTTAAAATAATTTTATTTTTTAAAATTTATATCCAAATTAGTTAGCATCTAGTGCAACAATGATTCCAGGAGTAGATTCCCCAGTGCCCCTTCCCCATTTGGCCCATCCCCCCTCCCACGACCCCTCCAGCAACCCTCAGTTTGTTCTCCATATGTTTGAGTCTCTTCTGTTTTGTCCCCCTCCCTGTTTTTATATTATTTTTGTTTGCTTTCCCTTATGTTCATCTGTTTTGTCTCTTAAAGTCCTCATAGGAGTGAAGACATGTGATTTTTGTCTTTCTCTGGCTGACTGATTTCACTTAGCATAATACCCTCCAGTTTCATCCGCGTAGTTGCAAATGGCAAGGTTTCATTCTTTTTGATTGCCGAGTGACACTCCATTGTATGTATATCCCACATCTTCTTGATCCATTCATCCACCCATGGACATTTGGGCTCTTTCCATCCTTTGGCTATTGTTGCTAGTGCTGCTATAAACATGGGGGTGCATGTATCCCTTCGAAACAGCACACCTGTCTCCCACGGATAAATTCCTAGTAGTGCAATTGCTGGGGTGTAGGGTAGTTCTATTTTTAGTTTTTTGAGGAACCTCCATACTGTTTTCCAGAGTGGCTGCACCAGCTTGCATTCCCATGGGGGAAAAAAATATTTGTATGTGAGTATTCTTTCTGGTACCCCGCATTCTCTAAGAGCTTAAAATATTAATGCTGAATAAAGGGCTATTTTTATGTTAACATTCCCTTACTGACTAGCCTCACATAAAAATATTTTTTCCTTATGTTTTTACCTTCAGTGGACAACCTTTTCACTAGGCTCAGTGTCTTTGTATTTGTCTCCCCCTCCATTTCCTCCTCTTCCTCCTCCTTCTCCTCCTGTCCCTCTTTTAGCCACAACCAATAGCAAGAAATGTACTTTACACGACTACTCAGTATAAGTATACACAATAGGAACAAGTTTCTTGAACCACATACCTTTAAGATATGTGGTTGCTCTGCTATGTTCTGTTCTGTCCTTTTTCATTAAAAATATGCTGATTGGGAACAAACAATCCTAAAGACCCCACAAGCAACCACAAAAGACCCCAAATAGCCAAAGTAATGTCAAAAAGGAAACCAAAACTGGAATTATCACGGTCCTGGACCTTAACCAGTACTACAAAGCTGTAATCATCAAGACAGTATGGTATTGGCACAAAAACAGACACGTAGGCCGGTGGAATAGAATAGAGAACCTGGAATTGGACCCACAAATGTATGGCCAACTCATCTTTGACAAAGTAGGACAGAGTATCCAGTGGAAAAAAAAGACAGTCTCTTTAGCAAATGGTGCTGGGAGAACTGGACAGCGACATGCAGAAGAATGAAACCGGACCACTTTCTTACACCAGACACAAAAATAAACTCAAAATTGATGAAAGGCCTAAGTGTGAGACAGGAAACCATCAAAACCCAGAGGAGAAAACAGGCAACAAACAACCTCTTTGACCTCAGCCGCAGCAATTTCTTGCCTGACATGTCTCCTAAGGCAAGGGAAACAAAAGCAAAAATGAACTATTGGGACCTCATCAAGATCAAAAGCTTCTGTACAGCAAAGGAAACAAGCAACAAAAGTAAAAGGCAACCGATGGAATGGGAGAAGTTATTTGCAAATGACATCGTATAAAGGGTTAGTATCCAAAATCTATAAAGAACTTACCAAACTCAACACCTGAAAAACAAATAATCCAGTGAAGAAATGGGCATTAGACATGAATAGTCACTTCTCCAAAGAAGACCTCCAGATGGTGAACAGACACATGAAAAGATGCTCAACATCACGCATCATCAGGGGAAATACAAATCAAAACCACAGTGAGATGCCACCTCACACTGGTCAGAGTGGCTAAAGTGAACAACTTAGGAAACAACAGATGCTGGCGAGGATGTGGACAAATGGGAACCCTCTTGCACTGTTGGTGGGAATGCAAACTGGTGCAGTCGCTCTGGAAAACAGTCTGGAGGTTCCTAAAAAAATTAAAAATAGATCTACCGTATGACCCAGCAATAGCACTACCAGGAATTTATCCAAAGGATACAGGAGTGCCGATTCATTGGGGCATATGTACCCCAATGTTTATAGCAGCACTTTCAACAATAGCCAAAGTTTGGAAAGGGTCCAAATGTCCACCAACTGATGAATGGATAAAGAAGATGTGGTTTATATATACAATGGAATATTACTCGGCAATGAGAAAGAATGAAATCTGGCCATTTGCAACAGTGTGGATGGAACTGGAAGCTATTATGCTAAGTGAAATAAGTCACTCAGAGAAAGACAGATATCATATGTTTTCACTCATATGTGGAATTTGAGAAACTTAACAGAAGACCATGGCGGAAGGGAAGGGGGGGGGGGAAGAGTTCAAACAAAGATGGAGGCAAACCTTTGTATTAAGAGACTCTTAAATACAGAGAACAAACTGAGGGTTGATGAGGGGGGCAGGGGGAATGGGAAAATGGGTGACGGGCCTTGAGGAGGACATTTGTTGGGGTGAGCACTGGGTGTTGTATGTGAAGAATCATGGGAATATATTCCCAAAGCCAAGGGCACACTGTATACACTGTATGTTAGCTAACTTGCCGATAATTACATTTAACATACATACATACATACATACATACATACATAAAACAAATGCTGATTGTGGTCCATTGAGTTTGTTAGCCTGTCGTAAAAGCAATACTCTCATTCATGTGAGTAAAGCCTAACCTGTAGGTCCACTTTTGCTCCCTCTCCCTTTCTTCATTTCGTTGTCAGAATTAAATAGCATTGTTTTGAAATTAGAGAAAAATAGCTATCAGGGCCCCCCATGTCAGTATGGCAACAATGATCATTTTGCATATTCCTTCCCTACCTCCCTTGTCCTTATGCTTGTATAGTTGTGTGGCCAGGACACCAGCTGTGAGCCCCACTTGTCTGATTACATAGTACTGCAGGGTCTCTTGAGTAGAGTACGGTCTCCTTGAGGTATAGTTGTATTTGTTGCAAGCACCTTGACATTTACGTAGTGTTTGGCCGCCAGATAGAATGCTGACTGATTTTTATTGAATTTGCTAATATTCTTTTCATTATGCATTTTTTTTCTAATTATAAAATCACGCGTATGAATTTGGGAAATTCCAGGCGAGTACAAAGTAGAAAACAGCATTTAGAATTCCACTCTTCCAGGATAAACACTATGAACCATTTAGTGTCTTTATATAATTTCTATGTGAGTATAGTTTGAGATTGTTGCTATAATACTTCATGTACTATCTTATATTCCTTTTTTAAGCTTGACATTGTACTATAGACAGTCTCACTTACTGAAATCATTTAACAAATACCACTTAAAAATTTCTCTATTATTGCTAATATAGGTAGTTTATAGTTGTATTTGTTTTGTATGTATGTGTGTGTTTCTATAAAGAACTACAGTAAGCATTAGGGCTTAAATACTTATCTGCATTTTAAGGCACATCCTTAATATAGATTTAAACAGCAGGCTTATTGGGCCAGAAGGTATGGGCACTTTCTGGACTCTTGACACTGACTGCTGAGTCCAGGTTGGGATTCCAGAGTGGACCACTGTGTTTTTATTTTTTTTTGGTAATGTTTATTTATTTTTGAGAGAGAGAAAGGTGGTGGGGGGAGGGGGAGCGGCAGAGACAGGGAGACACAGAATCCAAAAGCAGGCTCCGGGCCCTGAGCTGTCAGCACAGAGCCCCACGCGGGGCTCGAACCCACGAACTGTGAGATCATGACCTGAGCTGAAGTTGGACACTTAACCGACTGAGCTACCCAGGTGCCCTGAGGATCACTGTTTTTTTTTTTTTTTTAAACATGAGAGGGAACTTGGAATTACTCAATATCTACGTGTAATGTGTCTCAGAAGGGAGGGCCAGTGTCAGAATGACGGATCCACACTCCTGAAGACATCGGTGAGGGTTGAAAGCCAGGGCAGAAGATGATGTCGTGTCCTCTGACCCAGGGAGAAAATAAGTTGGCAGGGGTGGGGGGTGACCGAGTTTGTGCATGTGAGTATACAGGTGTGTTGGGGGCGGGAGAGCTAAGGAAACCCTGCAGAATGGTTTTTATCCTCTCGACTTTTATCTTCCCAGAGTCAGGGAGTAATTGTGGAAGTAGGGAATAGGAGGGGCATTACGGTAACTTGCAATAACCCCCTTGAGAAATGGAAGGGGGAGTTGCCTAGCAACCCTTTATATGAAGAGGTGGATGGAGAGTTCCCAAATAACACTGGGGAGTTCACTGAGCCGGACCTTCATACATCTAAAGTAGTACCAGTCTGCAAAGTCCTCTGATTTTTCTATGATCGGGAGTGCCTGATGCTTCAGCAGGGAAGCAGAGAAGAGAGTGGATGAGCTGATCTGGGCTAGGAGTTTGTAGAGTGGCTGCCGAAGTTGGGAATGAGGCTAAGGAGGCAAGGACTCTAGCAATAGTGTTGTTTAAGTGAGGCATCATGGGATACAGGGCACCAGAGGGCCTATCAAGTTTATGGAATGGGAGGAAAGGAGCGTATTCTGTGTATTTATATTTGCAGCTCAGATCCTGAAATACAGGCTAGCCTGGGGTAACGGTGTTGGAGGTAGGAAGAGGCTCCTGGAGACCTCTCTCCTTAGAAGCTAGTTTTGCGTCTACTCCATGGGTTCAGGTCAGGAGCAGGGAGATTTGAAGACATTAAGAACTAAAGCTGCTATCGGATGCTTTCGCCTTTTATCTTCGACTAGAAGGAAAATGCTAACAGTGGCTCAGAACAGCAGACTAAATAGTTCGGTGCTGGTCTGCTTGGCGCATCCTTAAAAGGCCAAATGGTGCCTCCCTGGACATACTTCAGAAATAAAATTAAGAAAGTGCCCAGAGCAGTTTGCATTCTGGGTCAAAGTGAGAAATTCGGGCTATCTTCCATCAGGTCGAGGATTATACTAGTGGACATTCTGAGGACTGGGCATTCTTGGATTAACTTGACATGTTTGGATTTAAAGGATCGTTTGGGACAGAACCAGACCCCTCAGAAGGGCTTCTGGGGTAGGGATGAGAGATCTTGGTGAAGCAAAATGGCCACCTGCCAAGGTATTTGGGCCAAATGTAGGAAGTCAACGTTGCTCAACACACTTCATTGGATTGTGTGGTTATTTCTGGAGTTGGCGTTTTCCGAAAGAGTATTATCAGTCAGCCTCTCCATTACTCTTTTTGTCTCAGCAATATTATGGAAGGGGAATGTCTGGGTATTGTATTCTGAAGTCAGATGAAGTTTGTTTATGACATTAACTGAAATGTAAGTTGGCTCTTTGTAAATATTGGAAAAAAGCCTTCCAGCTGCTCTTTTTCCTGCTCTCAAGCTAATGCTAATCAATGAAGGTATTTGATTAACCTCTTGAAGCCTATTATTCAAATAGGCCTTGAATGACTAGACTGATAAATTGGACAAAATTAATTGCGGGAGGTGACGAACTCTTGTGCGTCACCACAGTTCATACAGCTCATTCTGCCGGTTCTCTCAAGCGAGACCATTAACTCTGGGGTGTGATAGACACCAGACACCGCAACACAAGCCATGTTTCATTTCAGAGCAGAACTTGAGAGGACTAAATCTCTCAACACTGCCTTATGCAGTGCAATTATGGGATAAACTTGAATCAATTTGTTGCTTCTTTTGAATTTGGAACGCATTTCTGTATTTTATACGGGCTTTATAGATGTGTGTATCACGTTCCTAATCATCCTTCTCTTTGAACTCATGGTTAGAGTAAGGAGTTGCTCTTTGTTCATTGTCCTACATCGGTGATCCTTGTTTAAGAAGGCCGGCAGGGGCTCCTGGGTGGCATTCGACTCAAGTTATTTAATGTTTATTTATTTTTGAAGGAGAAAGAGACAGAGTGTGAGCGGGGGAGGGACAGAGAGAGAGGGAGACACAGCATCCAGAATCCGAAGCAGGCTCTGGACTCTGAGCTGTCAGCACAGAGCCCATCACGGGGTTTGAACTCACAAACTGTGAGGTTATGATCTGAGCCAAAGTTGGATGCTCAACCGACTGAGCTACCTAGGCGCCCCGCATCTGACTCTTGATTTCAGCTCGGGTCATGATCTCATAGTCATGAGATCGAGCCCTGAGTTGGGCTCTGCTGGGCACGGAGCCTGTTTGAGATTCTCTCTTTCTCTCTCTCCCTTTGCCCCTCCTCCGCTCATATTCTCTCTCTCTCTCTCTCTCTCTCTCTCTCTTCCTCTCTCAAAGATAAAACAAAGGCAGGCACCCAATCTTGAGAGAATGTTGCAACGTAGAAGAACTAGAAGGGAATCCACAATTAAACTCAGACCTAGTGCCAGCCTCTCACTGGAACTTTGGACATAGATCTGAGTGCCCCCAGTTAAAAGTAACATTTAGCCTATGGAGAAATCTTGGAGGAATCACAAGAGTGATTTCGAGATCTGCAAGTAGAACCAATATGAAGACAACATGAAACCAGGCTTATTTCTTCTGGAAGGAAAAAGATTTATGGTAGACCAAAAGGCATCTTCAAATATGTGAAGGGTTAGCTATTACTCCTGGGATAGTGTGATATTGTGTTTTAATATACTCTCTGGATAAAAATCAGGGAAAATTGGTGTAAATGGTAACAGATGGGAGGAAAAGAATTTTCTGACGGGAAATGCAAAGAGAACACTAACAAAACGTGTGGATTTCATTTCTCTAGTGAAGGTCTGACCATTTTCTAGACATTGGATTGAATAGATTTTTCCATTGGTGGTGACCCACAGCTGAGTCTTGTTCTCAAGATGCTGAGGTTTTATGATTCTGTCACCATTCAACTTTGCCCTTTTAGAATGTCACTTTTACTATGATCTCTTCTTGGAAGTAAAAATATCTTTTCTCAGGTTAATTCTTAGAAAACGGTAACGGTGTTCCATTATGGAGTTATTTATACCTGTGTTGATAGAAAAGGCTGTGTTCGGGGCGCCTGGGTGGCTCAGTCGGTTGAGCGTCTGACTTGGGCTCAAGTCATGATCTCTCAGTCCGTGAGTTCAAGCCCCGCGTCGGGCTCTGTGCTGACAGCTCAGAGCCTGGAGCCTGCTTCAGATTCTGTGTCTCCCTCTCTCTCTGACCCTCCCCCATTCATGCTCTGTCTCTGTCTCAAAAATAAATAAACATTAAAAAAATTAAAAAAAAAAAGAAAAGGCCGTGTTCTCAACAGATATTTAACACTCCAGACTGAGGGTGACTTTTTTTTTTTTTTAATTCAAATCCAAGTTAGGTAACATATAGTGTAATAATGATTTCAGGAATAGAATTTAGTGACACGTCACTTACGTATAACACTCAGTGCTCATCCCAACAAGTGCCCTTCTTAATGTACATCGCCCATTTAGCCCATCCTCCCACCCAACATCCTGAGGATGATTTTTCTTAAAGTTGCTAGATGAGGAGGGCTTTTAAATTTGCTTTCTCCTCACTTGTGATGTCGTGGCCCTCAAGTCCTTGTTTTCAGAGATGTGTTCTTTGTAAGACAGAATATAACCTTATTAAGAAGACCTCAAATTCTATAGGCTGGGGTCTGGGGAAAGAGCCTGGTTTCTTTTGGTCCTCAGATATCACCACCTAGTGAGTTTTTATGACTTATGCCCTGACATTCAGAGCCAAACCCCTTCAATAAAAGAAGGTGAATATTTTATTTATAAAAATTCTTTAAAATTATAAGAATTTTGGTTTCTAGTATATATTATTCTTCCCTCCCTGACACAATTAACCTCCACAATGAATTTTATCAAAAAAGGATAAAGCAAAAAACATGATAAATTATGATTCTAAACTTCTTCTCATGCAGTACATGAGAAAACGTCATCTCCCATCAGATGAAGATTATGTACCATGTGACAATTTCCAGGAAGCATAGTGACTATACCTCCAAGGTAGCAAAGTAAATTTCTACATGTTATGGTGTTTTCTAGTTATTTAAAACTTTTAAAATTCATTGAAATGTGGGCATTTATCTAAAATGCAGACTTTGAAACTTCACTGAAAATCAAGATTGGGTTGCTTCCTAACGTGGTCAACACACTAAACTGTTAACAGTCTATTGTGGTGACAAAGACAATTGTTACATGAGATGGTTGATTCTAAAGCTCTCAGCCAAGTTACCCACAAAGTGGAGTAAAGAGCTTATATGTAAGACTTAGTTTGAGTGGCACTTGGGTGGTTCAGTTGGCTGAGCATCTGACTCTTGATTTTGGCTCAGGTCATGATCTCTTGGTTCATGGGATTGAGCCCCCTGTTGGGTTCTGCACTGACAATGTGGAGCCTGCTTGGGATTCTCTCTCTCTCTCTCTCTCTCTCTCTCTCTCTCTCTCTCTCTCTCCCCCTCTGCCACTCACACTCTCTATGTCTCTCAAAATAAATAAATAAGCTTAAAAAAACCAAACAAACTTAGTTTGATCTTCAACAAAGGTGCCAAGAACACACAATGGGAAAAGGACAATCTCTCGATAAGTGATGCTGGGAAAACTGGTTACCCATGTGGAAAAGAATGAAATTGGACCTTATCTCACTCCATTTTAAAAAATCAACTCATGTTGTATGGAAAACAATTTGACAATAAATTATATTTAATATAAAAAAAATCAACTCAAAATGGATTAAGACTTAAATGTTAAGATCTAAAACTGTAAAACTACTAGAAGAAAGCATAGAGAGAAAGCTTCATGACATTGATCTGAGCAGTGATATTTTGGATATTGACCCGAAAGCAAGGGCAACAAAAGCAAAAATAGACAAATGAGGTTACATTAAACTAAATAGCTTTTTCACCGCAAAGCAAACAATCAACAGAATGAAGAGACAGCCGAGGACTGGAAGAAAATATTTGGAAACCATATATCTGTTAACAGGTTAATATCCAAAAAATATAAGAAACTGAAGCCAATAGCAAGAAAATAAATATCCTGATTTAAAAATGGGCAAAGGACTTGAACAGATACTTCTTCAAAGAAGATACACAGATGGCTAACAGGTATATGAAAAGATGCTCAACATCATTAATCATCAGGGAAATACAAATCAAAACCACAAGAGGAGATCACCCCACACTGATTAGAATGACTGTTCTCAAGAAAACAAAAGATAACAGTGTTGGTGAAAATGTGGAGAAAAGGTAACCCTTGTACACTGTTGGTGGGAATGCAAACTGGTGTAGCCATTATGGAAAACAGTATGGAGGTTCCTCAAAGAATTAAAAATAGAACTACTGTATGATCCAGCAATCTCACTTCTGGGTATATTTCCAAAGGAAATTAAGTCGGTATCTTAAAGGGATACCTGCAGTCCAAGTTCATGGCAACATTATTCACAACAACCAAGACATGGAAGCAACCTAAGCGTCCATTGATAGATGAATGGATAAAGAAAATGTGGTATATATGTGTGTGTTTATGTGTGTTTGTGTGGGAGGGTGGGTAATAATAGAATATTTTCAGTTATAAAAAAAAGAAAGAAATCCTGTCATTTGTGATATCTTGGATGAACCTTGCTCAATGAAATAAGCCAGGCATAGAAGTAGAAATACTGCATGATCTCACTTACATGTGAAATCTAAAAAGTTAAACTCATAGAGGCGTATAGACTAGAACAGTGGTCACCAGGGGTGGGGAAACGGAGGAAACGAGATGTTGGTTGAAGAGTACAAAGTTGCAGCTGTAAGATGAGCAAGTCTAGAGATCTGCTCTTCATGATGACGACGATAGTTAATAATGCTGGACTGAATACTGGGAGTTTGCTAAGGGAGTAGATTTCAGGGTCTGTCATCATACACACAAAATGGTAACCATGTGAGGAGGTGAAATGTTGATTAGCTGGACTATAGTAATCACTTCACTATAGACATGGATATAAAATCATGTACACCTTAAATATATACAATTTTTATTAAAAAAAAAAGACAATGTTGTCCCTTTCTTTCTTTCTCACTCTTATCCTCCTTCCCTTCTCTCCCTTTTTTTTTTCTCTACTATCATTACATTGCTGTAGTTGTGATGGGCAACTGGGGTGTAATTTTTAGAGCAACCTCTTCTGCCATTTTTTAACACTTTGTTTTTGGCTTGGGAAGGAAGATTTTGTTGTTTTCTCAAAAGAGTTACATGCTTCCTCAGTATCTTTTTCTCCGTGTAATAAATTTATGACTCCAGAAGCGAGTACTTTTTACAAATCCTATCTTTCCCCACGAATATAAATAAGCCATGTTTTTAATGTCCCCATTTCTTTATTCTTTAATGGGTTAAATGTAATTTGCAGATGAGATCGTTTTCACGCTGGTGAGAATTTTTTCATTTGTTCATAACTAGCATCCTTTGTAAGCCCTGCCATTTAATTTCCAGTGTCCATGTAGAATGACGTAGCTGATAAAGCTCTGTTTTTCTCTGTGCTTTATTTGTTCTAGATACATTTCATATTGCTTTTCAGTCGACAGGGGAAATTACGGCTGCAGAAATGGTACACGACTCTCCCTGACAAAGAGAGGAAAAAGATCACCCGGGAAATTGTTCAGATCGTTCTCTCTCGTGGTCAGAGGACAAGCAGTTTTGTTGACTGGAAGGAACTAAAACTTGTTTATAAAAGGTGTGAGTAACTTTATGAGAATTGTCTTTCTCATTATGGCTTTGGATTGTTTAATACCGAGCGTTTTCGATTACAACACCAATTCCACCATTCACTGAAAGTTTTGGAGGCTGGAGCCCAAATATTTATACCCATAGACTAACAAAAAAGAATTCTCATTTATTGAGAGGTTCTCCCTGTGCCATGATGACTTCTAGGTGCTTAATCTACATGTGGCTAATATACAAGTACATTCAAGGAATAGCTTATGGGCACCTATCCTATTTCCAGCCCTTCTAATGGCTGTGGGCGCAGTAACTACCAGGCAGGGCTCAGTGCCGCTCTCTTGGAGTTCACTCATTGGTCAGGTAAACAAAACCTCGGTTAATAACAGATGCTGCGGGGGGCGCCTGGGTGGCGCAGTTGGTTAAGCGTCCGACTTCGGCCAGGTCACGATCTCGCGGTCCGTGAGTTCGAGCCCCGCGTCGGGCTCTGGGCTGATGGCTCGGAGCCTGGAGCCTGTTTCCGATTCTGTGTCTCCCTCTCTCTCTGCTCCTCCCCCGTTCATGCTCTGTCTCTCTCTGTCCCAAAAATAAATTAAAAACGTTGGAAAAAAAAAAAAATTAAAAAAAAAAAAAAAATAACAGATGCTGCGGAAAAAAATGCAGGTTAACGTGACAGAGAGATGGACGGCTGTTATTATTGCTCATATTTGCAGATGAGGAAACTGAAGCCGCAGAGAATGCAAGTAATTAATTAGTCTTCAGCCCCAGTAACGAAGTGGCAGTTGGTAGAGCCAGGCTTTATTTTTTTTAAGTTTATTTATTTATTCTTTTGAGAGAGAGAGAGAGAGAGAGTGCGCGAGTGGGCGAGCATATGTGCATATGTGGGGGAAAGGCAGAGAGAGAGAGGGAGAGAGAGAATCCCAAGAAGGCTCTGCACTGTCGGCTCAGAGCCCCGTGCGGGGCTCAAACTCACGAATCATGAGATCATGACGTGAACCAAAGTCGGGCGCTTAATCGGTTGAGCCGCCCAGGTGCCCCCATATCTTTCTGGCTTTAAAGCCTATATATTCTCTCGTGATAGCACCTGCTTGCCATAGCAAGACCATACTGGAAAGGGACCTCAGTTTATGGATGAGGAAACTGAAGCCCTAAGACGTAAAGCACTTTTGCCCATAAAGACCCAAATAACTGATGCCTAAGCCAGGACCAGAACCCAGCTGACCTGACCCTGCATCCAACATCCTACTGCCACTCCCAGAAGGAAAATGCATTAGGAAGGTTCTTGCACGGGGTGTTTATAAAACCTGAAAGGAAAAGACAGAGGCGACCTTGTGGACCATATTTAATGAAGTAAATTACCAGGAGGTGCCTGGGCAAAGCTTCTGCTGCTGAGTCCCAGGATTAAAGCTTTTAGTACTAGCATCCAGAGAGATGTCAGTGAAGGCCTCTTAAAATGAGCATCCCAGGGACAGTAAGGCAAAGTCCCAGGAAGCACTTGCCAACAGGAAGCTTGCCCTTACTCCCTGCCTGCTGGTTTTTTAAAACTTTAAGGTCATTTGTAATTTAAACCATTGTATAAAGAAAAGGCTTTAGCAGTTTTCTCAACAGATACTTGCAGCTCCTGGGTTTATGAGGCTGAGCAAGGCAGACTGAGGACCTGCCTTTGGGAAGCCACTGATCTCGTGGGGCAGAGACAGGCCACTAAACGGGCAGTGCTCTGATGGGGGAGGCACAGGAGTGCATAGCAGGGCATCTGGTCTGGTCGGAGAGGTTGGAGATTTCCCAGAGGAAATGACGTCCAAGTTCAGAGCTAAGGGAGATGGAGGCAGTTATCCACACGAATGGGATGGGGAAGACTATTTTAGGCAGAAGAAAGAGTTGCAGAGGGTAGACTGGATAGGCTAAAGGCGGACACATACAGAAAGAGGGCAGCACAGTGTGAGGCGAGAGCCCCGGTCAGGGGGTTGAAGTTTAGAAAGGACAGTTCACAAGCGGGAGAGGGGCGTGAGCATTCCCCCATTCCAGTGGGCCAAGGACTCTGTCCCCACTGGACTGTTTCCTCGGGGTAAAATGGTGTTGAGAGTCTTTCATATAATTAACAGAAAGAACCCAATGGCTGCCATGTTTTTACATATTCTATTTCACATTTTGGAAACATACTGGATATGGTGAATGATGATTTCCTTTTTTGATTTGGATGGTTGGGGGAGACTCTCTGAAGAAGAGGTAACTTTGTGTGTTCACTGCAGAAAACACCAACTTCAGGTTATTTGATGTGTCATCATATTTTACTTTTCTTTCTTTCTTTCTTTCTTTCTTTCTTTCTTTCTTTCTTTCTTTCTTTCTTTCTCTTTCTCTCTCTCTCTCTCTCTCTCTCTCTCTCTCTCTCTTTCTCTTTCTTTCTTTCTTTCTTTCTTTCTTTCTTTCTTTCTTTCTTTCTTTCTTTCTCTCTCTCTCTCTCTCTCTCTCTCTCTCTCTCTCTCTCTTCCTTCCTTCCTTCCTTCCTTCCTTCCTTCCTTCCTTTCTTTCTTTTTTTCTCTCCAAGGTATGCTAGTTTATATTTTTGCTGCGCAGTCGAAAATCAGGACAATGAGCTCTTGACGCTAGAGATTGTGCATCGTTACGTGGAGCTGCTGGACAAGTACTTTGGAAACGTAAGTGTTGTTCTCGTCTATTCAGAATCAGTCCCTATTTCAGTTCTTACACCAGTGCTATCTTTCCTTGCATTGCTTCTCCCTCTCAAGTCTAAAGAATGAATTGCATGGGTACAGGGTCCAGAATGTGAGGCGTTCCCCCACTTCCCATGATTCTTTGTAAACAAAAGACCCACAGCTTTCAAGAGGCAGGCCGTGTCTCTGTCTTCAGACCACAACTGCACTAGAGACCTTGTTCAATGAACTGGAATTTAATTGTGAAGGATTCCTCGATCTTTTCCTTCTCATTCTTCACTGACTGTCATCTCCCTTCTGTTTTGACTTTTCCATCCCCTCTCCAGCTTCTTTTACTAAGTTCCAAGTGTTCTTTTATATTCTTTATATGTTAAGAAAATGCCAAGCAAATCAACAAGAAAACCCAAATCCCTTTCCTTCCTATTGTTATTTAGTTTCCATGCATTTATTGCCAAGTAGGATTCCATACACAAGGGGTGGCGTCCTCAGAACCCATGTGCTCTGGGGCCGCTGAGAGCTTGGGTTCCACCTTTCCTGCTCCACGGAGATCACGGAGTTACCACCGGCCCCTTCCTAATGGTCAACACCAGTGATGCTTCTTAAATCTTCACCTGCTCACCTCCCTGCAGTGCTGGATCCTTGCTCGTCACCGCACCTCTTTCTTTTGCCACAACCCCGAGTTCTGATTCTCATCCTGTTTCTAAAGGCCCCTCCTTGGTTTCTGCCCCGAGCTCCCTTCCTCGCCCTGCCCTTTCTACTCTCCTTGCATGTCTGACTGACTGTCTCTTCCAGAATCCATGGCCATATGGCTCTCTTGCGCTCTGCTGAGGACGGTCTTCACTGGGCTTCCTACAGCTGTCTCAGTCTTTTGTTTTCTTCTTACAACCATCTCAGCCTTAACACGTCAAGAACTGCAGTCACCTTCTGCAAACGCATTCTGTCTTGTGATTGAGTCTATTGTGTCCCGGGATCCTCCAATGCTTCCTTCTTTCTTCTTTCTCCACGCTTTGCTAAAGGCGGCCTTTGTCTATTCCAATTGGACTACAGTCCATCTGTTTGCTCCCACTCCCACCCGGTTTACTGAGGATCGCAGTTTTCCTTTTCATTGGGACCTCACCTCTGGCCCTTTCTGCCTCTGGGCTCATCTCTGCCTCCCCTTCCTGGCTTGTCAGTTACCATCTTCCTTGCAATGCACAGATCCAGGGTGACAGACGTCTTCAGTCACTTTCCATCATCTATAATGAATAACAGCCAAACATTGTAGCCTGGCACGTGAGCTTTCTAAATATCCATCCCAGGCCACTTCTCTGACCTTCTCGCTTTTCTCTTTTTATCCCTGACATGCTCAGTGCTCCAGCAACATGCAACAGCCTGGTATTATCCGTAACTTGTGCAGGGTTTGTGTGGCCCCCAAACAGCATGTCTCTCGAGATCATGACCTAGGACTTACTCGTTTGATTTTTCAACACGTGTAAGCAACTCTGGGCCAGATTTTAGCAAATGTTCCAGAAACATGTCATCCAGTTCACAGTCTCAAGAAATAAGTCATTGGATTTGGAGTTTCTCTCAGTAATGCTCTCTTCCCCATTCCCCTGCTCGCTGGTTTTTATTAGGCGTTGTTGGGAGAGTTTGCTTCCATAAGACGTTTTGTTCTCTGTCCAATGGAATGAGTAGCATTTGCCGTATTGGTTGGGGTTTTATCAGATTTCTTGCAACGATTGTCACCAGCGTGAGCACTTGAAAGGTTTTTGAAAGAATTTTATCTCCCTCCCTCCCTGTATCCTTTTGATTCTCCTTTATTCCCTTTATAAATGATGTTAGATGACCTTTAATGTTGCTTCAGAGATTCAGGTTGTTGGTAAGTATACAGAGTAAGACAGGCAGACCATTTTTCTTTCTCTTCCTCTTAGGTTTTCTCTAAGTTTGTTTTTATTTATTTATTTATTTATTTATTTATTTATTTTTCAATATATGAAATTTGTTGTCAAATTTGTTTCCATACAACACCCAGTGCTCATCCCAAATGGTGCCCTCCTCAGTACCCATCACCCACCCTCCCCTCCCTCCCACCCCCCATCAACCCTCAGTTTGTTCTCAGTTTTTAAGAGTCTCTTATACTTTGGCTCTCTCCCTCTCTGACCTCTTTTTTTTTTTTTCTTCCCCTCCCCCCATGGGTTTTCATTTTTTTAAAGAGAGATTTGCAAACATATAATAGCATGTTTTCAAACTTGAGATTAGTTAAATTTATGCTTTCCATTATTCAAATGAAGCCTGACATTTTGAAATCCACTGCAGACCTGGCCTTTTGTAAAGGCCTGCAGGAGTTTTTGTGAGGCCCAGGCTTCCCTAGGACCTTCTGCCCCTAATTTCTGCACTCTGGTTTGAACTATATGTTTTCCTAGATTTACCCAACTGTGATAACGTGAATCGGGGTTAAATTTCGATCTTAGTCTTATCACGACACATTGCTTTCTTAAGGCAATCTAAATCACCTTCACCAATGCTAAGCTCAGTTAAGATATAAGGAGAATCAGAATGAATTCCTATTTCTCTAACATTAATTTTTCATCCTATTGTGGCGTACCTTTAGAAGCTCTGTCTTTGCCATGGACCAAAATTTAATTCACTAAAAAATTCAATGAATCTTTTATTAAGCTAAGAGCAGCTAAGAGCAATTCAAGGCTATGTGCCCAGTAGGTGTTCAGTTCTTATTAATTAACTGTGATGAGCAAAGCCTACCAGTACTGATTCTCATTGACATCATCTCAGGAATAATCTATTTCTCTTTGGCACTCTTTCTTTCTTTGTTAATACTGAAGGTTTCCTTGAATTCTGCCCTTGATATTATCCAAGAGAAAACTTTGTACTGTGTTTCTCTTATAACAGTGGAAAATATTCCCTTCCTATGCCAGATCAATCAAACTCTGTGGCTACTAACTTATGTATTTTTTGAGCATTTTTCCATTCCAGGGAGATTTACACGGATTAACTAGTTAATCTCTCAATCTTCCATAAACAGCATTAACCCCAATTTACAGAGGCTACGAAGAGATGCCCCAGAGTCTTAGAGTAGATAAAGGTCTGTTTGAGGATTTAGCCACCTGCCGTATTTTCCCATTACAGACTGTGGTGTGAGTTTTTGCTGATGTGCTCAGAGGGTATGGGTGTTGCTATCCCAAAGAGGCTTGATCTTGATTTAGGAAGTTTTCTTCTAGGAGGAGGAAGGCTCTGAGTCCTGCTAGGTCCTGAGTGAGCGGTGCCCAGTCACCCCACTAACCAGACCCGTGATTTGGCTTATGATAGATCTCTAATTTCACAGATAAGAAAATAACACTCCAAAAGGTTAACAGAAATATTTACTTTGCTAATCTCATGGGGCTGTTGTGGGGATCAAAGAGACAGTGTGATCGACAATACTTTATAAACTGTCATTTGCTATGTCGTTGTACCTTAAACTGTAATTATTATTTTATATATGGTTTTATACGTTTGCTGTATGTAATTTAAACTTTTTGTTTACTTTAGAACTTTAGAACAGAATACTTTAGAACAGAATTCAGTAAGAGAAGGCTCTTCTTAGACTCTATCCAAAAGTATTTAGTTAATGAAATGTCAGAAATAATCTTACGAAGTCATGTATTCTGCTCTAAGAGAAGACCCTCAAGCCAAATTAAAGCACAGGCTAAGAGATCAAGGGTGAAATTAAATTATCACTGTTTCTGCCTTCTTATAAGCTTTCTTCCAGGGTCTATATATACACAAGAAAATGTGAAAAAAAAAATACAGATGCTCACGTGTTTATAAACATGGAAACCATTTATTTTTACATAATAGACGAAATGCGGTAATTTAAGCATTGAGGGCACGTTCCTGATGTACTGGGACAGTACCTTTAAGTGGAATCACCAGTATTTGAGTAATTGGGCAGTTAGCTGAAGAAACCTGCATTTGGTCTAGGGTGCTCCGGGAGGTGTTTCCTGTTTCTGCTCTCAGATACAGTAACCCCTTGGGGTTAGGCTCAAAGAATAACCATAGAAGTAGCATTTTGGAGTTGCTGTATACAAAATCGTTGCTCATATGTGACACTCCCTACAGTTCCGATAGAACTTGTATACCTGTTTCCTTATAACCTAGAGATAGTCACTGTACATCCAAGTTGCTGCTGCTGTGTGTGTGTGTGTGTGTGTGTGTGTGTGTGCATGTGTGCCTGCGCGTGTGTGTTCTCTATCGGACTTTGCGTGCCTGAGACTTTATTCCCTTCCCTTGAAACTAGATGCAGTCAGTTAACCGCCCCATGGCTGTCTGCGAGTGGGGTTTGAGACGTTCCTGAAAAACTTGCATTAGTATCTGCCAGGTTCACCTTGCAGGATCCCAGCTGCTGGTTTCTCCTAATGAGGCTCCCGTCTGTCTCCGATTCCTGTCTACGCCTGCCTTGAACTCTGAGGTTCCTCAGCTTTTGCTACTGTTACTCCTGACTTCCTGCCTCTACTGACCTCTGGTAACTGCTTGCTCCTTGTGTCTTCTTTAACCAGACATACGCAGTTTTATTTCTAAATGGGATTGCATTACGCATGGTAGTCTGCAGCTTGCTTTCTTTTCTCTCCCCTCTCCAAATGTCCCTTGGAGTTCTTTCCCCATTTGTCCATGGAAATCTCTCGCATTCTTTCCAACTTCTACACGGAATTTCCACACCGTCACAACAGACAGAGAGGCAGACAGACTGTTGCGGGAGGGAGGAGGTAGAGATAGATGTATACACCCGCTTGTTGTGGATTTACCCACTTACTGCTGTTTTCTAGTGAATGAGGAGACCAGGACCTTTGCAGGTAGTTGGAAGAGTTTTTCTGAGCTGGCCACTTATGGTTGTGATATTTACCTAATGATTTATAGAGTCTGCAACTTCATTGACCTAAGTCCTAAATACATGAAGCAGTTTGCTAAAACGTTGACATCCACTTCATGTAACCTTATAGCCCTCAGTAGGATCAGAGAATCAGTGATCTGGGAACCCATTAATTCCCAGCCTCATAGAAACAAGGCCTAAATAGTGACTGACTCATTTATCCTACAGATATGTCCTCCATCCTATGATGTGCTGGATACCAGGGATATTAAGATGACTGAGGTCTGTGCCTGAGCTCACAGTGCTGGGGGAGAGATCGATAAGTAAGCATATCCTAGTGCCCACAGATGTAAGAGAGAACACAGAGCAAGTGGTGTGAAATCTGAGTGGGGGAAAAGAGGCTTTGGTGGAATCTCTGTACCCCTGACTTTTGAGTTTGGCCTTGGAAAAGTGAGCTTCATTTTTTAAAAAAATTTTTTTTTTTAACATTTATTTATTTTTGAGACAGAGAGAGACAGAGCATGAACAGGGGAGGGTCAGAGAGAGAGGGAGACACAGAATCTGAAGCAGGCTCCAGGCTCTGAGCTGTCAGCACAGAGCCCGATGTGGGGCTCGAACTCGCGGACTGCGAGATCATGACCTGAGCCGAAGTCGGACGCTTAACCGACTGAGCCACCCAGGCGCCCCAAGTGAGCTTCATTTTGCCAGCAGCGTAAAGAAAAGGACATCTGGGGTGTATCCCAGGAATCGCTCGTATGTGCAAAGGTAAAGGCATAAAAGAACACAGTGGACCGTGGCTATAGCACGGGGGTGATTCTGACACAGGAAGCTAGAAAGAGGGGGGCCCAGGCTAGGTGGTAAAGAGTCCCAAAAGGCATGTAGAGGAATTAAAACTTTCTTCTGGACATAAGACCTTACACAGGAGAGGAACGAGATCAGCACTTTAGCAGAGCGTTAGTCATTGTTGGCCTTGAGTGGGGACCGACGCCACCTAACAGGTCATTGCAGTGGCCTCGGTGAGAGAGGTTGCAGGCCTGAGAGAAGGCGGCGAAAGGGTAGCAGACAGAAGAGGCGAAGGGGTGTCGTTTATTTACACGATGGAATCAACAGGAACTGATGACCAGACTGAGCGCCATGAGACCCGAGGCAGGGGGAGAAGAATGACGGGGAGGGAGAAATCAGCGGCACTGTGGAGTGATTTCGGTCAAGCCACAGATCGAATTTTCAGCTACTAAGCAAAATGGTCTGCGGGGAAGAGAATATGCTTAACTTCAGTTTGGCAGATGGTGACTTGGACTGAGGAATGTCCAGGCAGACGTGTCTCCTGAGCAGGTGAAGATATTGGACTCGCTCCAGAAGGAGATCAGGGCTACACATCCAGGTTATGGGACCCTGGATGCGAGACACAGCCATAGAGAGTCTGTGAGGTTGTCTAGAGTATATGTATCGCAAAGAGAAGAAGCTCTCATGAAACACGCCAGTGCTGAAGAAGAAGGTGGGTCACTAGAATGTAAACGGCATGAAGCAGCGATGTTGATTTTGCTGATGTCCCAAGCCCCCCTCCAGAAATACTTCTTCACCGAATGCAAAGTAGCGGGGGAGATAAATCATCCAGCGAGTCTGAGAAGGAATCACCAGAGATGTTGGGCAAGAACAGGCCTTGAATGGTATGGCCAAGGTCAGGGAGCAAGGGAGAGATTTTAGACATGGTGGAGTGTATCCAGTGCTACTGAGAGGTAAAGGAGGCGGAGGGCAGAGGGCGAGAAACTTGCAGTTAGCAGCAACCTTCCAGAGGGTGTGGAATAGGAACGGGGACGTCGGGGAGTTGAGGAAAACGTGAGAAGGAAAACCCCAGGAGAGTGCCAGCGTGGCCAATCAGGGAATTGGAAACAAGCCCTGTTGGGATCATGAGGGGCGGCTCTCTTGCCTCTGGCTTCACTTGAACCACGAAATCTATTAGGCTCTGCTTTGGTCTGTGACAGTGGTTCTCCCCCCGTGGTCCCCAGACCTCCATCATTAGCATCGCCTGGGAACCCCTCACAAGTGCAGACTCTCGGGCCTTACCCAGACCCGCCAAATCCTAACGTTCAGGGTGGGGGCCCAGCAGGTGCCTTCCGTGTGGATTCAGTGCGCTCTGAAGTTTGAGAACCACTGGCTTGTGGCATAATTTTGAGAGAAATTAGCACAGGTGAGCTGACTTGCCTCTGAAGAGTGAGCTGCTGATAGTTCTGTAGCTAGGAGCCCAGACTTATGGACCAGAGAGCGGGAGGAAGGAGGCGAGGCCCTCGTGCCTGACATCACTGGGGACTCGGCTTCCGTTCGGGCAGCTGGAAATAGGAGCCATGCTGCCCGATTCCTCTCCCGAGTCTCAAATTTCTTGTGACGTCAAAGAATATTATTTAAGGACATGGTCTGCTTAATAGAATGTGGTTTTACTTTTGCTAAAGCGCCTGGGATTCCCCACTTCTATTTTTCTGTCCTTAGAATACCATTTGATAGTTTTCCCTTTGGTGCGCCACCTGGGTGTGGCTGTTGGAAAAGCTTGAGGCTGATACGTGTTTCCCCTGCTGCTCCTGCAAGTTCACCAACACGTTTGTTTTTGTCTGACCAGGTCTGCGAGCTGGATATTATCTTTAATTTTGAAAAGGCTTATTTTATCCTCGACGAGTTTATAATGGGTGGAGAAATTCAGGAAACGTCCAAGAAATCTGCTGTCAAGGCCATTGAAGATTCTGATATGTTACAGGAGGTCAGTACAACGGGGACAGTTAACGATGGGGACGATGATGATTGTGTGTTGGGCGACACTTCTTGAGTCCTTGACGCTGTGCGAGGTGCGGTTTTTAAGCAACTTACCTGTGTTCGCTCTTAAGAGGCCAGTGAACGGAGACACAGAGAGGTTAAACAACCTGCCTGATGTCACACAGCTGGAAAGTGTGGAATAGAGAGTTGAACCCAGGAACCTGGGCTCCAGAGTCTTGGCTTTTCGTGTTTGGCTGAGCTCTTTAGTGACGGTACCTCAGTTGTCAACAAGGAACCAAAACCTGGGTGCTATTTTTTTTTTCAGACATTTAACGAGAGGTATAAAAAGACTTTCATTAAAATATCTGTGCTCCCCTGGGAAAGGAGAATAGCAGTGCATTGTCACTCCATTTGCCAGGGATATTAGAAGTTTATTATTGAAGATGGCATTTATCATTGTAATTAAAATTCCTTACACCTCCTGGCGAGGCTGCACGTGTGCTCCTATTTGCATAAGTAAATTGGGAATCCTGTGGTTTGCTTGCCAAGGTATAAATGGGCCCTGAAGCATCCATGTGGTCGTGCTCCTGACTCTGTGATATTTACATAAAATACAGTGGGTCTTTTATTTTATTTATTTTTTATTTTACAGAGAGAGAGAGTGCCCATGAGTGAGGGAGAGGGGCAGAGGGGGGAAGAGAGACTCTCAAGCAGGCTCTTTGCTCAGCACGGAGCCCGATGCGGGGCTCGATCCCACGACTCCGGGATCGTGACCTGAGGCGAAATCAAGAATCAGACGCTCGACCGACTGAGCCACCCAGACGTCCCATATGGGGCTTCTAGAAGCGGTGCAGATTTGCACCATACGTCACACCTAATAAGGGAACTTACCTACATCAGCCCCTTGACTCCTCCCAAGGACACTGACGGGAAGCACGGCACCCCACTGACCTTTGGCCTCCTAATGAGGTGATCCCACCAACCCCAGCACAGGCCACCTCTAGGTACTTCTTCCCACAGCGTCACTGGGTCTTTCCACCTGCCTGTCTCACAATGGCAGGTCATGAGATTCCAGAGGATTACATGCTCTCTTTTAAAAAATGGCGTTAAAGCCATTCTTCCTGCTGTTCAAGAAATACGAGACTGGGTTAATAAAACGGTATCAGGCATGGTTTCCCAGCAACTTTTCTGGCACCTCGCTGAGCTGATGACTTATTCCAGCCCATCTGGGGGGAAGCAGAGCTCAGGTGAATGGACTCTGAGGAAGACACCTGTTGGAGTAGGTGCCCGGAAGCATCCGCGTGTGCCTTTGAGGAGACTGGTTCATCTCCCTCTGGAGGTGTCCTCACCGCAAGAAATGCATTTAAACCTTCTGATGTTTGCTTGGCTCTCTCCAAACGCCAAAGGAAGGGAATTTCTCAAGGTGCTCGAGAAATCAGGGGTTTGGAAATTCCACAGGACAACCTTTCTTAAAATATGCCAAGGGTTATTTATAACCCTATCCTCAGGGCCCTTACTGGGGAGTCTACTTACGGGAGAAAGAGACTTTTTAGCGGGGTCTTGGGCACTAATTGCAGCTTTCTGAACTGGGGCCAGGACACAATCTGGGTTATTTTGAATTCCTGCTCTGGAAGAAATACAGGGTTTTAAAGAGCTGGGAGTACATCTGATGCTGCTAGTTCCACAGAAATCTGGGAAGCAGGTATTTCAAGAAAGAGCCCTTCCACAATTAAACGCTAACTGGTAGTTCGCGTTCTTGCTGATCGAGCGGAAGGTCTTGATGGGCAGGGCTCACGGGCCCCTCCGTTTAGCCTCTGTGTCCCCATGGTGACCAGGCAATGTCATGACTGCCCTCTAAATCTCTCGGGGTAAACTAACAGCACCTGCCAAATAGAGACAACGTTATCAGCATTCTCTTGGGCTCCGGGTACTTCAGCTAAGTCAGTGAACGTTTGGGGAGCTGGCTGAAAAGTGGGCTGTGTATATCCGGTCAGAAAAGTGTAGAATGACTAGGCACAAGCCATGTAATTACAGAAAGAAAACAAAAAATACTGCTTCCTTTTTTTCCCTGTCCTTTGGACCTAAGCACATATTTTAGCTACTAAAGGTTAAGGGAGGCCTTTGTAACATTGCTTTTGCTTTTAGCCCCTAGAACTTTCCCTGACCCCTAATTAATAAAGGTTTCTTAGAATAAAAAGGCCATCCTCGCATATTTATTAGTAAGAAGACACAGAGTCTTAAATTTGCAAATGCTCAAAGATTATTCTGAGTGTCCTGGGGCTTGGTGTTAGTGATATGGATTAAAAAAGAACAGATTAGGGGACCTGGGTGGCTCAGTCGGTTAATGTCCAACTTCGGCTTGGGTCACGATCTCACGGTTCGTGAGTTTGAGCCCCGCGTCGGGCTCTGTGCTGACAGCTCAGAGCCTGGAGCCTGCTTCGGATTCTGTGTCTCCCTCACTCTGCCCCTCCCCTGCTCATTCTCTGTTTCTCCCTCTCTCAAAAATAAATAAACATTAAAAAAATTTTTTTTAATAAAAACATGCAAAGAACAGTTTAATTGGTTGGGGGTGACTTTTGGAGGTATCTTATTTTGTGGGTGACAACCCGTGGACAGTGGCTTGAAGTGATAAGAAAACAAACTGAAAGAGGAAGGTAGTTAGCTTATTACCTGCAGGGGTTGCAATTCCTGGCATCACCAGTGGGGGCGACGGACAGAAGAGGTTTCCCCACAAAATGAGGAGCCCGAGTCAAAATGGTGTCTCATTGGCTCAAGCAAGAGAATACCTTGCCTGTGTATGTGTGGAGGCATGAGAATGGCATAGGTGCATCCCCACATTGTCACCCTGAAAAGCACAACCCACGCTGGGATACCTCGGTGGCTCAGTCAGTTAAGTGTCCTACTTCCGATCTTGGCTCAGGTCATGATCCCAGGATCCTTGGGCTCCACACCGAGCATGAAGCCTGCTTGGGATCCTCTCTCCCTCTCTGCCCCTCCCCTGCGCTCTCTCTCTCTCTCTCTCTCTCTCTCTCTCTCTAACAACAACAACAACGACAACGAAAACAAAACCCACAACCCATGTTAACTGCTAAGCAAAGCCATAAAGCAGTAAAAAGTTACAGTATGTACAGTGCGAAATCCACAAGAAACTCGGTGGTGCAAGAAGGGGTCCTGAGGTACAGATCCTGGTCCTCTTGTGAAACACAGAGCTCTTTAAGGTTGTGCCAGCCTTGAGTGTCTATTCCAACCTTGAAAGCAGGAAGCTCAAGAAAATACCAACCTTGTACGCTATTGATTCATGTAACTTGAGTGACAGCATGGCCCAGAAAGGACAGTCAGTGTCGTCTGTAGCCGACTGAGGTAGCCAGTGGTGGGAGGTGGTGCCAATAACTAGAAGCCGGCAAAGTGACAATTCCAGAGGCTTTTGCTGGCCCAAGCCCCTTCCGAGGCTGCAGGCTCATATGGTGGAATTTGTAAAGGTAAGATATTGTAGCCGCAAAGCGCATGTAGCCATACAGTGAATACATTATAGAAGCATGTCAGACACTTAATGAATGAAAACCTTAGGCTATGGTTCTGGATTTTGGGCTACTTGTCCTTTAAAAACGCATAATCTGTTATTGCCTTCCTCATTCTAAATCAACTTCATACCCAATTTTGTATTTGCAACTTTGTATTCCTTTTCAAATGGTATAAACTCTAAGTGCTAGAAAACGGGCGTGGGCCCCTGGCCAGTGTGATAGCCCTGCTAAGTTTGAAGACACCCGCAGCAATTGTAAGAGGAGATGCAGACAGAGCAGAGGGCTGGGGGTGTGGGCTTCTCTTGGCCAGTGCTCATCTGGAGGCGTAAGAGCTTTATAAGAAAGTGTGGGTGACCGAGCGCAAGTGTTTCAGCATAGGAGCCCTGGAATTCTAAACAGAGCTGGTGGAAACCCGTTGGAACGCCTGATTTCTAACCTTGGTTCCCTCTGAGTGATATTGCTTAGCCATGGCCTTGCCGTTTGGCCCATGCGGATCAATTGTCTTCCCGGCCAGGTGCAAGTGAATTATGCACCCTGAGGTTCAAGGTTAAGCACAGTTTGATCACTGCTGATGGAGCTGACTGGGGCTTACACGAAAGAGGCAGGGGCGTTTCCCCAAGGCTGCCCCCTTGAACTTTTGTATTGATTCGACACAGGAGCCACTGTGTTACACAAATATATAAGTCTACAATAGAAGAGACTGCAAGAGACGACCCATTTATCTTGCATGGTAAAGGGCTTGCCCGTCACGGTCTATTTCAACTCTACCTGTAATTGTGAATCTGGCCGAACGTTTCTTAAAAAGTACTGGCAAAAAATTATGGCCTTCTGGCATGTTAACAAACTTGCTAACTGGTGAGGAGGATGAAGGAAGTTCGCATACTCTGGAGGAAAGCCTTTTCAAAATACATGGAAGAAATCCTTAAGAATCCTAGTTTGTGTGTGCTTTTTAATATCTTGCCAACAAGCGTAGAAAGATGCTTTGCACAGTATCTGTAGCAATTCTGATGTTACAGAAATACAGTCGAGATTTCTCTACTACGTGTGCCTGGAGGTGGGTGCTCATGATCATTTAGGCACGTTTATCCGAAGTCAACAGTGGCATATTGGCAGCTGTTGCTTTAGAATTTCTCTTATCGGACATTCTTTTTGGGATCAAGCGTAGCTTTTTCCGTGGAAAGTTATTAAGTTCCAGCCACATGGAGGTGTATGCACGTTACGCTCAAACTTTGAACCGCCGTTCTTGATCAGAATGCAAAGATTGATGTCCATCCCCGTTTAGATAACTTCTGTTCAATAACCACAAACAATAAGGAAGTAAAAGAATGACAAAGGTTTCACATTCTGCTAAAGGCTGTCGAAGGGGCTCTTGTCCTAATTTCTTGTTCTCTTTCAGACGATGGAAGAATATATGAGCAAGCCTACATTTTAACCGCGCGTCTACTTGAAGACTCCCGAGTCCCCCACGCTGTGAGCCTGTAAATTAGCAGAACCTGCCGTCCAGTTCCTTGACGAGCTTCTGGCAGCATGCCAAAAATAACCTAAAAGGGATCCTTCGTTAACTAGCAATTAACTTGTTTCACATAACATATTTATCATTATTACATATCTGTATTATGCTGTACGTAACTACTTATTGTGGCTCTGGATGTTCAAGCAACTGCTTTATGACTCAGTAGACTGGGTATGTGTCTACAGTGCTTTAATTCCATGTGATATTTTTAAGCTAATTTAAGTAAAGGTGTTGCAATATGTTTATTGTTGCATTCCATTCTCTACCGACAGCTGAATAATAACCCATGGTTTTGAACATGAAATACATGTTGTATTATGAATAATTCTTTTCTAAATGTTCAACTTTTTAAATTGTATAATAATTCAAAATTATGTTAATAGTTCAGAGTTCATACATAATGCTAGACATTTTTTTTTTTTTTGGATACACTTAGTAAAATGTAAATTTCAGTCCAGATACAATGTATCTGATTTTAATGTCCTGCATTCTTTATTTTTTCAGGGTTGGAATTAAGGAAAATAACCAAAGATAGTAAGGGACTTAAGTGGTTTTGATATCATGGAAGCTGCTATCTAGTCGAGATTTTCATTTTACCTTTTAATTGAATATAAAGGGCATTCCATTATAAGGTTATATTTTCCTATAAACTCTCTGTATTTATTAAGGATTTGAGACTTCTGGAGATACAGTGTCTATGACTTCCCTTATTATAACAATAGTATAATAAAGATGAATAAAAGTAGCAGTAATTATTATAACTACTACTATTTTAATAAATTTTAAGGTTCCAAGCACTTAGCTGCTTGAGAGATTTTGCTTCAAACATGTTTTAATGTGTTTCTACTATGTTTGACGACTGATTGTTTATTAGACTTACTTATTATAACAGCCTATATAGTAGATGCCCTTCCTCCTTTCTTACTTCCTCATGCCCCGAATTAAATATTTGCTGCTGATCATTATTATTCTCAATATGTTGCATTCCTGATTTGCCGGAATGAAAGTTCTCTGTAACCAGGTAGTAAACGTGATCAGACATTACAGGGAAATAGCTCGTAACACTCTGTCTTGATGCCCCACCTCTGATGTCCTACGTGTGCATTTTCCATGTTCATTTTGAGGTCTGGTATCATTCGGGTTGGAGTGGTTAGGGATCCCTCATGCTTTTCCTAAGAGAGCAGTGTGCTGGCTGCTGTATTCTTTCTCTAGAAGATCCTATATGGTGGACCTTTAGAGAACATGAAGGAAAAATGCCCTCTCTGATTCGTCTTGCCAGATATATTGAAGGAAAAATAAGACACGAACAGAAGAAAAACTTGGCCAATTCCTCAATAGAGCCGTTACTAAAAAGAAGGAACTCAGATTAGTATACAAAGGAATTACTGGGCTTTTAATATCTATTTACTCAGGCTAATCCTGTGATTACAATGATGGCATTGGATTGAAGTTTAACTGCCATTTTTGATCACTCTGTTTATTTGATGCCTTCCGATTTGTGTTGTCAATATGGTGGAACTCTTTTATTTTTAAAAAGGTTTGTGGGGCCCCTGGGTGGCTCAGTCGGTGACGCGTCCGTCTTCGGCTCAGGTCATGATCTCACGGTTTGTGAGTTCAAGCCCTTCATTGGGCTCTTGTGCTGACAGCTCGGAGCCTGGAGCCTCCTTCTGATTCTGTGTCTCCCTCTCTTTTTCTGCCCCTCCCTAGCTTGTGCTCTCTCTCTCTCTCTCTCAAAAATAAACATTAAAAAAATAATAATAAAAAGTTCTGCAAAGGTAGACTTTATATAAGTCATTGTGTTTTCCTGGTTCTTTTGAAGTTTTCGGCCATTTTTGGGTGAAGGTATTTATTCATGTATTCTTTCAAATGGGCTAATCCCACGTTAGACATTATCAAGCTGTATACTGGGCTTTCAGACTCTGTGTCGGTGTCTCACATAGAAAACGAGCATAATGATGGAGCACGCCGGGTGAATATGAAGTATTTGGGGGACATTTTATGTGGGTCTCGGTGAAAGCAATCATTATATTTTCTTTATATTATACAATTATAATAGAACTACCAAGTGAAAGATAATAAATACTTAATTTGTATAAAACTTCCAAATAAAATGTTTTTACATTTTTTAACGAGGAATTTGAGTGTGTTTTTTACGAATAGAATTGGTTTTTGATCAAATTTTATGCTAGAAGTTTCTACTCCTAATTCCTGGTGATAGTCCCTTCAATGTGATCTCTGTGGTTTCTTGGCACTTACCGTCAGGAAGCAGCTTCACAAGCAGGTGAGAGCAAATGGAGAGAAGAGTCTGAACTGGTTGGCTTCGACTGACTTCTCCTCATCATTCACCCACATTTTGGTAATCTGATCTCTTGGCGTGTAGTCAATGATGCATTCTTTAAGTCTAGTAATTTCTTTCATGAGCAAACGTTAAGTTGGGACAAAGTAAGGGAATTTTTAATTCATTCAAACTTTTTTTTTTTTTTTTTTTTTTTTTTTTTTTTTTTTTTTTGCCAAATCAAGTCTCCTAAAGTAATGCAAATCCTTTTCATCAAACACACAGATGTTGTTCTACTAGGCCTAATCATACCTCCTTAAGATTCATATTGTAACACCTAGGAAACATCACTGAGGAACTGTGTTTACTTTTCTGAGATTGAATCAATGAACTTCATTGGTAAATGTTACCGTATTCTTTCACATGGTCTCTGGAATTTTGGATGAAGTCCAGTCAGATGCTCTGGGAAGTAAGTAACATAAGCCAATGACTGTTTTTCAGTAATTAGCAAAGTGTGGGCCATTAAAAATCTTTCTCTCCTTCCAAAAAATTGGGGGGGGGGGAGTGCTTAAATTACTATTGAAGTAAGAGAAGGATTATCTCACATTTAAAATCAAGCAAACTCATAAGTCCTTTTCTTCAGCATAAATGTCTTATTTACTTCCAAATATTATCAAGTAAATCATGCTGGCCTCTTTCTACTAAATATTCCTTTTACACACAAGATTAACATTTATTTATTTATTTATTTATTTATTTATGTTAACATTTATTTATTTTTGAGACAGAGAGAGACAGAGCATGAACGGGGGAGGGTCAGAGAGAGGGAGACACAGAATCTGAAGCAGGCTCCAGGCTCTGAGCTGTCAGCACAGAGCCCGACGCGGGGCTCGAACTCACAGACCGCGAGATCATGACCTGAGCCGAAGTCGGCCGCTTAACCGACTGAGCCACCCAGGCGCCCCAAGATTAACATTTTAAACGTACAAATTATCAAGTAAGAAGCAGCATTCCAAGTTAGAACAGTACCAGGTGTAGCTCAGAAAGTCAGTTGGAAGTCAATGCTAATAATAAAAAGAGCTCACAAACTCACATACTGCAGAATTTTCATTATGGTGGGAAAATATCTATAAAATTTAAGACGATATAAATGTGAAGAATAAAGAACTAGGATACTTGCAGGGGTTTGTGATCCGAAAAGGAAGTTTGAAAACAAATTTAGGTCATTAGCAGTTTTTAGAATGGTATAAAACCAAATTGAAAAATGAAAGTATGATGATATAACTTTGCAAGTTAATGCAGTCAGAATTGGAAGTATTGGAACATTAGTTTTCATTCAATAAAATAATCAAACTTCTAAAAGCATCTTAAAATATAATTACTTTTACTTATGTATGAGTAAATATATTTTGGAGAAACTGTACAATGAATTGATTAAATTATGGTTTTCTGGATTTAGAAATAGGCATCTTTTTATTTCTGGAAACAAGTTTTTAAGGATACTTTATCAGGAATCGCACTGTGGCTAATGTAGCAATTTCATTACTATGTATTCATCCAAAGGATACAAAATTACTAATTTGATGGGCTACATGCACCCCAATGTTTGTAGCAGCACTATCTACAATAGCCTAAGTATGGAAAGAGCCCAAATGTCCATCAACAGATGAATGGATAAAGAAGGTTTTATATTATACATATAATATACAAAGTTGAAAAAATATCTCATGGAATATTATTCAGCCATAAAATAATGAAATCTTGCCATTATGCTGAGTGAAATGAGTCAGAGAAAGACAACACATGATCTCGCTCATACATGGAACTTAAGAAACAAAACAAATGAGCAAAGGAAAAAAGAGAGACAACTCAAGAAATAGACTCTTAACTGTAGAGAACAAATTAATAGTTACCAGAGGGGAGGTGGGGAGCGAAGGGTTAAATGGGTGATGGGGATTAAGGAGGGCACTTGTGATGAGCCCCTTGTGATGGATGTTGTATGTAAATATTGAATCTAAATGTTGAATCGCTAAAGTCTACACCTGAAACTAATATTACACTGCATGTTAACGAATTGGAATTTAAATAAAAACTGGGGGAAAAAAAGCCAAAACTGACACAACGGATGGATGAATGAATAAACCAAAGTATATTATAAGAAGAATGAATAAAATCAATTATGTTCTACTTGGAATACCTAATCTCATATGAAAATAGTAACAGTTGTAAAGAAAGCAATTTTCACGTTCTTTCTGTAGTCATTGAAAACTTTACTTCAAATATAATAAGGGCATAGAACCTATTAAGTTGGAAGAAAATTTAAATCTTTAGCCTACACAGCCTCCAGAATGATAAATCGTAAAGTAAAAATGAGACTAAGTCATTAGTTTAGAACGTGCTACGTGTGGACACTTCTTCCAGCCTTCTGCCTTCTGTCAGTGTGTTCTATATTCAAAATTGTAGAAGCCAAAATATATAATTGCTAAATTTCCCTGAAGTTGTTTTTCTGAGGCAGCCATCCAAATACTACTCAAATATAATTTCGACTCTTGGGAGCTTTTGAATCGGTGGGAAATAATGCCTTGATTTTTAAAAATCTTTCTCTATATAGATTTTCAGCTAACAAGTCGATCACTACTCACTGACTAGGGCCACAACTCTGATGGGATTGTTTGAGCCACAAGACTATCCTCATTTGTGGTCAGAGCATCAGAATGGACTAGAAACCGGGAACCTTTATGCTGGTCCCGGATGTACCGCTGAAAAGGCCCATAACCTTGCCCTTTGGAATGGATGGAAAGTTAAGAGTCAGATGGGATTTTGGAAGTGAGCTAGTCTGCGCTGCTCATTATACGAAGAAGACGAGAGTAGTCAGTGCATTAACATTTACGCTTTGATCAAGTCTCAGAGCTAATGATTTGTTTAATTAAACCTTGTCTTGATCAAAGGTGTTACCTGATGAAAGTATCTGATGAGCTTGTTTTCCTGGTATGAACTACAAGCCTAATGACATTTAAACATGTTTTTCACCCTTTTAAATGATACAAATGAAGTACATTGCGTGCACTTTAAATAAGGGATGCCATTATAAGAGTAGAAAAAAAAAAGGTGGTGCTGTAACAGGTAAAGGGTGAATTGCCGAATTAGTGTTGTCGAATTTTAGAGGTGGGAGATCTTACATGTTTCAGAGGGAAGGGAGAACAGAGGAGGAATAGTTTTGTTTTTGTTCTTTGGGGTTTTTTGTTTGTTTGTTTTCTGCTGGTCTTGAATCAAAGGGACTGATCATCTGGAAAAATCCCTGAATTCAGTGACTGTTTCCTGCGTGTAATGAAGGTTTGTCGTTTCAACACTGTTTGTACCTAACTGTGAAAAAAGACCTTTCTTCGCGTTTGGTTGTGAGCTGTGAGGCCCCAGTGCTGGATGAAACCAAACCCCGCTTGAAAATGAGGCAGATCCCAGCTGTTCATTTACCAAATCATTTCCTGTTTCCTCCTGGGCACAAGGCTAGGCTTCATTCCCCAGCCTCTCTTGAAGTGTGGTTTACCCGTGGCGAAATCGCGGCCGGTGGAATGCGGGTTGAAATAACACAGGCCCCACCGCAGGTCTGGCTCATCAAACATTCCCCCACAGGACCCTCCATTTTCCGTCTTTCCCTGTTTACACCTGAAGGAAAACACGACAGCATCCAGACAAGGCAGAACCATGAGACAGCAGGAACCTGAAAAAGGTGGTCAGGAAAGCCAACCGGGGAAGAACGGCCACACTGGACCTTTACCTGCGACAGAAACAAACAATTGCGTTAAGCCGCGGAACGCCTGAGGTTGTTTGTTTCAGCAACGAGCCCACCCCGAAGCAGGAAACAATCCTGGGCTCCCATCAGGAGGATCAAGATATGTGTAAACACGTTTCTTTTCAGGTAGTGGAAAAAAGTAGCCCCTTTAGAGCTAATACAAGCAACTAATTATCTGGAAGAGGGTGCCACCATTACATCTGCCCCCGTCACTGAGTTACAGATTCGCCTACCCAGGGGACATGTTCTTTTTGACCCCTGTACTAAATTTTCCCTGCGCTTCTGCGGTGGCTGATGCGCTTCTTAGTCTGACTTTTGAGACCTTTCATGATCTGACCACTTCTGGATTTTTTAAGTCTCATATTCCACACTCTGATAACACAGGTCAGTGTGTTTCTCTCTCTCTTCTTTGCTGAGGCTTGTTCCATTTATTTCTTCACCTGAAGCGTTATTTGCGCCAATTGTATCCCGATTCTTTAACACACAACCCAAGGTGTCCCTTTCTTTATGGCTCTCGCCTCCTTCCACCCTTCCTCCCCTTCTCTGCAAGCCCTTTGCATTACATAGCTTCCCACGGGGCACTTGCTGCTTTAATATTCTATTGTAAATATTTAAATACATGTCTTATCTCTTGCTGAAAAATGCGAGAGAGCAGGATATGGGTGTGTGTGTGTGTGTGTGTGTGTATGAGGAAAATAGAGAGAGAAAGATCACTTTTTGGGCTCTCCTAAAGGGCCTGTCAGGGTATTGCATACATGAACACAATTACTAACACTTACTGGATCAGGCTATGAAAACCTCCCCTTTAAAAAGGCACATTTCCTGGGGCGCCTGAGTGGCTCAGTGGGTTAAGCAGCTGATTCTTGATTGTGGCTCAGGTCATGATCTCACAGTTCGCGAGTTCAAGCCCCAGGTCGTGCCCTGCACGCTGACCTGAAGGAGCCTGCTTGGGATTCTCTGTCTCCCTCTCTCCGTGCCTCCCCCACTCACATTCTCTCTGTCTCTTTCAAAATAAATAAAAAGGTACATTTTCCTTAACACTCCCTGACTGGAATGTTTTTGAAGAACCATAAGAAGTTTATGAGGCCAACGAGCAGTCTGCCCATTTCTAGGGTACATCCCTTCAATAGTGTATTTTTGGCCAAGAGGGTATGTACTATCTCTTGGATTGTCTTAAGTTCTGAAATAACATTAAAATCTTCTACTTCTTTTTAAAAAATTTTTTAAATGTTTTTATTTTTGAGAGAGAGAGACAGCATGAATGGGGCAGGGGTAGAGAGAGAGGGAGACACAGAATCCGAAGCAGGCTCCAGGCTCTGAGCTGTCAGCACAGAGCCCAACGCGAGGCTCAAACCCATGAGCCGTGAGATCATGCCCTGAGTCGAAGTCCGATGCTTAACTGACTGATCCACCCAGGCGCCCCTAAAATCTTCTACGTCTGCTGTATGACTGGATCCCAAAACTTCAGGTGGCACTGCTCCAGGTGACTCTTTCAATCTCACCTACTGCTGGGTCCCCAGTGCCCTTAGTGGTGCCCGACAGAGACTAAAATATCAATACATGTTTGCTGACTGGAAGCTTAGTGATAAGACTCCATGCAACATGGCAACGAATTGGCCGCGGCTGTTTCTGTGATAGCAGCAAAGTGATTAAAATTAAAACTGAGCACTTAGCATTGGTGCCATATGGATCTGTTTTGTTTCTTGTGAGGGGCGCCTGGGTGGCGCCGTCGGTTAAGCGTCCGACTTCAGCCGGGTCACGATCTCGCGGTCTGTGAGTTCGAGCCCCGCGTCAGGCTCTGGGCCGATGGCTCGGAGCCTGGAGCCTGTTTCCGATTCTGTGTCTCCCTCTCTCTCTGCCCCTCCCCCGTTCATGCTCTGTCTCTCTCTGTCCCAAAAATAAATAAAAAACGTTGAAAAAAAAAAATTAAAAAAAAAAAAAAAAAAAAAAAAAAAAAAGAAGAAACAAGAGACCTAGTGGGCTGGGACCGGGCCAGCCTTCACTCAATATACCACTTCCGTGAGGGGCACACAAAGCTTTTATGTTGGGGCCACTCATCTGGTGGCAGACCTGTCGTCAACTCTTAACCGGGGTGAGGAAAGAGAGCCACAAGGTTTGCTGATGTGGTCGTGGACAGAGGAATAACTTCTTGAAACATAGACGAATTTACTTCTACCCAAAGATGAGTACTTTCAATACATTTATTTTATTTATTTATTTTATTTTATTTCATTACATTTCATTTCATTTCACTTCACTTCACTTCACTTTATTTCATTTCACTTCACTTCACTTCACTTCACTTTATTTTATTATTTTATTTTATTTATTTATTTTTTTTAATTTCATTTCATTTCACTTCACTTCACTTTTTATTTTATTTCATTTCACTTAACTTCATTTTATTTTATTTTATGTTATTTTATGTTATTTTATTTTATTTTAAGTTAACTATTTTGAGAGTGCGAACGGGGGAGCAGAGAGAGAGGGAGACAGAGAATCCCAAGCAGGCCTCATGCTATCAGTGCAGAGCCCAACATGGGGCTTGATCGCATGAACCGTGAGATCGTGACCTGAGCCGAAATCAAGTGTCTGACATTTAACCGACGGAGCCACCCAGGCACCCCAGTACTTTTTTATATTTTTAACTGGGTCACGTGGATGATGACCCTGCTACATGATTATCCCAGGGTGTGGCTTTTTGTTAGAATGGAAGTTCCCTTTTCAATAATGTTTCCTGCCTCGTGAAGTAGAAGGCAGTGATGTGCTAGTCCCTCTCTGTCTCTTCATGTCCTTCCTCTGCCCTCTGCTATGAAAATGAGTTGGCCTGCTTTTTGGATCCTCTGTAAGATCTGCACAAATTCAAGCTATATGAAAAGAAAGCTATGAAGGCACATTTATAAACCGAAGTGAAAGAACACCTTTTACAGACGCTTACTGTAGCAGAAAGCGGTATTTGCCATAGGAATGATTGACTACCAATTACGTTTCACATGAAACCTAGCGAAGATAGTACTCACAAGGGACAAGAAAAGCAGTTTCTATTTTAACAAGATCTTTTAAGTTTAGAACAGATGAGGAAGCATGGGGGAACAGAGAGCGGTAGAAGAGAAAATGATTATTTTCTGCTGGCCAATCTAAAGATTCCTTATTTATTGAATCTCATTTCACGCTCCTGTTTATAGATGGAAAAGTAGTAAAACAAGAATTTAGAATGCACAGCCATTGTACAGGAGGTCTGAGAGCCAAATTGGATAATTTTTCATTAGAGCCATGACATAAAAAGGTTGGGGAAACTCTGTCATAAACTACTTGGTAACAATCAGCCTTACAAACTTTCCCTTCTGGAGAGGACTTAGGAAAGGAACCTTCGCAGGACGATGGTCCAGAAACCCCAAGGCACCTTGCAAATCCTGTCTCCAGTGCATGTGTTGAACCCTTGACCCGAAATATCCTACCTTTCTCTTTCTTGCTCTGAGAGTGCCCTGCTCCCTGTTGACCTGGCAATTCTTGGTCACCAGCCAGTCCCCAGTTCAGGTGGCAGACCCTGTGAGACTGTGTCCATTACCCCCTTTCCCCAGGATCGATGGATTATGTGGGATGCTACAGAGCTGAGAACGTTGTGGCTTATCCGTATGTGACCACACACTGACAGCACGGGGCCCCTTCTGCGAGACTGTGAGCTCGTCGGGGCAGAGGCTCTGAGATTCACGCTGCTATCTCGATAGCTGCTTGACGTTTGTTACATAAATAAACACATCACACTTTTCCTACTCAGGTGGAAGGAAGAAGGTGGAAACCTTGGCCCACCCACCACATCCCCCCCACACAGCTGCCTGGAGACTCAAGGTCCCACTGTTCCTTTTTATTCCTTGATATTATGGAAGAGATCATTTTAGGAGGTATAACTTTTTCTCTGATCATAATGTGAACAGGAAAGGTTTAACTCAACAGGCCTGGGGTGCTCAACCCTTCACATTCTAAATAAAAACCTGCCTCCAGAATGGGCTGGCTCTTGGGGAATAACCTCGGGCTCCTTGGAATGTTGTGCCTGATAAGAGCGGTTTTTTTGCACGCCTGAGAACTTGAACCATGCTTTACCAGTGTGGCCAGGTAAGTTTATCCTGACAGAGTGATTTATGGCGAACGCTTGTTTTTGCTCTGGGTTAAGGGCTGGAGCATGAGTACGTGGGATCAGTCGCATGGGCCTTGCATACCAGCAGGACTGGTTCTCAATAAAACTTCTGGCCACCATGACTTTGGGAGCTTCCCTGATTGGTACCCTTGGCACATCGCTGCTGGAGGACTGAGTGTGTCCCCGTGTGACACCACCGAGAGGGACACTGAGAAGCTTGCACCTGGTTCCTCCTGGACTTTACCCCATGTGCCTCGTCCCTTGGCTGATTCTATTCTACATCCTTTGACCGCAATAAGCTGTAACAGCATGCGAGCCCCGTGAGTCCTAGGAAATCATCGTGGGGACTCCCAGCATGCCACCCATTCAGATGCCATCATCCGGGAGGATGGTAGGTGAAAATAAATAATTACGGGGGCGCCTGGGTGGCTCAGCTGGTGAAGAGTCCAACTTGGGCTCAGGTCATAATCTCACAGTTCGAGAGCTTGAGCCCTGCGTCAGGCTCTGTGCTGACAGCTCGGAGTCTGGAGCCTGCTCCGGATTCTGTGTCTTCCTCTGTCTCTGGCCCACCCCCACTCATGCTCTCTCTCTCTCTCTCTCTCTCTCAAGAAAACAAAAATAAATAAAGAGATAAATAAATAAATAAATAAATAAACAAGCAAATAAATAAATAAGGAGACCAGAAAGGAGGAGAGTCCAGAAGATGTTTGGGAGGCCAAATGCAATGGGTTCTGTGACAAGTGGGTCTTTCCACTTTACTGGGATTACGTGCCTAGAGCCAGTGTGGACATGGCCGTGGTAAAGACTCTCCGCTGTGTGTCTTTTGACACAAAAGGTATCTCCATGTTCCCACGGGAAGGAAATGAAGCGAACAAACGGTACGTATCCATAACTGGCACCTCTCCCGATTTGGGGGGTCTAAGTCCGCCCAGGGCAGCTTGTCCATCTAGCACTAGTCCGTCCAGGGCGCGGGAAGCGCAGACAGACGTGCATGGGAGTTGAGGGCACAGGTGGCCAGTGCTCTAAGACCAGGGAAATGTCGTTTCACAGTCTGTTTTATCAACCCTTGAAATTAGCACCCAGAATCCCTGAGTTGATTAACAAGGTGGGTTTTGCACCCGGAGTCTCAGAGCTCCTCCCCCGATGCTGTTGCTCGCCTGTTGTGTGACTTTGGCAGGTAACTTCTGCCTGCCTCAGTTTCTTCATCCGTGCTCAGGACAGGGTCAGGAACCTAGGAAATGTTCATTACATGGTAACCGCGGTCTCTGGCTTCTCTTCTGGATCTCTCTGAGAAGCAGCAGAAGAGCTCTCCTAATGGTATTGTTGGGAAGAGGGTTTGTGGTTGTTTAAGAGAGCTTTCTGGGGCGGGACTGGAACCGAGTCAGCATTTTGTGAGTTGATTACAGAGATTGCACTTGAATACCATTTCTTCCTTCCTTCCTTCCTTTTTTGGAGAAAGAGGGCACAAATAAGTGAGGCGCAGAGAGAGATGGAGAGAGAGAGGGGGAGAGAGAGGGAGAGAGAAGTGGGGCTCAAGCTCTCCCAACTGGGGGCTCAAACTCACAAGCTGTGAGATCATGACCTGAGCCAAAGTCAGATGCTTAACCGACTGAGCCACCCAGGAGCCCCGGAAGAGGATTTCTTTATGACAAATAGGTTGGGATGTGTTCCCCTGGTGGCCTTCCTCCTCCCCTCTCCCCTAAGGCGTCCTTTCCTGACGGCCCCCCCCAGCAGCAGTGATTGGGGCCTCGGGCATGCAGCTGGCCAGGACGAATTTCTTGCTTCACTAGACAAAGCAAGTAGGAGGCTAATATCACCCCGGAGGCCAAGAGGGCAAACTGACAAAATAAGAACTTTAATCACGGGGCGCCGGGGTGGCTCAGTCGGTTGAGCGTCCGACTTCGGCTCAGGTCATGATCTCGCGGCTCGTGAGTTCGAGCCCCGCGTCGGGCTCTGTGCTGACAGCTCAGAGCCTGGAGCCTGCTTCCGATTCCGTGTCTCCCTCTCTCTGCCCCTAACCCACTCGCATTCTGTCTCTGTCTCTCTCAAAAATAAACATTAAAAAAAAAGAAGAAGAACTTTAATCACAAACAGGTTTAAAATAGTCTTTCTTTGACATATTCAGGATAATCCCCAAATGATAAAGCTTATTTTCTGCACACATTTGAAAGGCCACAGGCCAACGTTTTCCGGAGCATAAGATCCTCAGCGTGCTGAGGGTCTGATGTGACACGATACCTTAGGTGACCTGGCGAGGCTGTCCCTCCACAGGACAGGAAAACAAAACGAAATAAAAGGCATCATGAGGCATTTTAATTCTCTAGGGTTATGGGCTCCGTTTCCAAACCTCTTCAGAGTTTCAGTAAGATTGGCATGTTTAAAGAAGTGAGTAAGAATTCCTAGCAAATCCCGCACACAAATTCAAATTATATTTAGCGGAAAAAGAAAAGCCAAACATAATACCCAATATCGGATGACACAGGTGACCAGCATAGACTGCTACAAAAGAGGTTGTTAGTGTGTATAAATAACACCGTAATGATCGTATCCCTTGACCCGGGGACTCTGAGAATTGAATGCAGAGTTTGGCACGTGGTCCGTGGGCCAAATCCAGCCTGTGACCCGTTTTGGTATGGCCAGCAACGTAATGATGGTCTGTAGGGTTTTAAAGAGATTTCAAGGGGAAAGAGAAGAAAAGGAAGGAGAAGGAGCGGGAGGAAGAGGAGACAGACCGCGTGGCTCACAAAGCCCGACATTTTTACCACCTGGCCCTTCGCACAGCCACCTTACCTTAGAAATAACCCCAAACGTGCAAAACCTACATGAACGAGGGTGATTTCTGCGGTGGTCTTACAGTAGTTCAAAAGACCGGGAACAATCTCCGTGTCCAGGGATAGAAGAATAGTTCCACAACTAGTAGGTAATTCGCGTAAGAGGATATTTTTCCACTACTAAAGTGATGCCTCTCCAGGGCCACGGGTCTGTGATTATGTATTTGGCCCCTTTTGAGGAAGGCTTTATGGACTTCCGGGCTCACAGATGCCTTTCTCACTCCTAAACGCTCAGGGCAGATGTTTTATAAGCCGCACATTTTAAAACTTCGTGATGTTCTGCCTTGAGTAGGGAGGTCGTGGCTTAAGAAGTTGATCCTGACTGGGGCTCCTGGGTGGCTCAGTTAAGCATCTGACTTCAGCTCAGGTCATGATCTCAGGGTTCGTAGGTTCTGCCCTGCACTGGGGCTGTGCTGTGCTGACAGCTCGGAGCCTGGAACCTACTTCAGGTTCTCTGTCTCCCTCTCTCTCTGTCCCGTCCCCCACTCGTGCTCTGTCTCTCTCTCTCTCTCAAAAATAAATAAACATTAAAAAAAATAAAAGAAAGAAGTAGACCCTGATGGCTCTTGATACCCAGGCTGTTAGGACCCTCTGTAGTAGGGAGATTATGCACAAGGTCACTTGGGAACATGTTCTAGCTCAGGCCACTCTTTTCTCCTCACTTAAGGAAGCTTCTCTTTTTCCTGGCAGCTCCCAGGGCCCCTTCCTCTACATTCTGCAGACTATGGGGTGGGTGGTGGGATTCCCATACTCTTTAATTGATTTATATGTCCTTCTGAAGGACATATATAATATATATATAATTATAATATATACATATATAAATATATAATTATAATATGTACATATATAAATATATAATTATAATATATACATATATAAATATATAATTATAATATATACATAGATAAATATAGAATTATAATATATACATAGATAAATATATAATTATATACGTAATAAATATAATATGTATAATTATATATATAATTACATGTATATATTATAATATATATAATTACATGGAACTTTTGTGGTTATTTCTCTAAGAATCTGGCCTCAGAGCCTTGGCCAGGAATATAATCAGGGTCACATTTTTGTTGAAAGACATCAGCTATCATTCACATTGTTTGCTCTTTTCAGAGAGAGAGACAGTGTTGATTGTGTCTGTCTTTCTAATGAAGATTTGGGAGGAATTCCTGAACCCAGGCTCTGCCCGGGCCATTTCTTTGTGATTGAACAAAGCACAGCTGAGCTACAGGTCAGATCCATGTCCTGCGTTGTCCTTAATCCCGCTGTGGGTCCCTGGTGCCCGTAAGATAACGTTCAAGCTCCCTGGTGTGGGGCTGGGTGTTACCACAGTCCCTCCAGCCTCACCGAGTGCTCTATCCCTCATTCGCCTGTGCCCCCACCGTGTGATGCCCTCGCGCTTTCTTCTGCAATCTTGCATGTTCAGAAACTACAACTTCTGTGTCCCCTCCGCAGAGTCCTTCACAGATCACCCCAGTTAGGTGGCAACCTGTCTCCCCCACCCTTGTCACGTTGCCCCCATGGTCCCGTTTTGTTTTCTTGACAACACTTGCCTGCTTCGCAATTATCCCAGTGCTTTGTTCGGTTGTTTGCCTATTTATCTACCTGTGTTTGTAGGTATTCATGCATTTACTTTCCCCCTCTTCTCCCTCACGAGAACGTATGCTGTTTGAGGGCAGGGACTCGTGTTCCCAGCCCCTAGAGCACATCTTCGAAGAGAGCTTGGCACGCAGTGGGTTCCCTAAATTTCCATCTTCCATCGTGTGCCAGAGGACATCTTCTCATCTGTCGGGTCACCCTCGTGGACCTTCCAAGGTCGAGGAGGGTGCCTCGTCCTCTGCATTCTGCCAACACAGTTGGCACGGTCAAGATAGGCATCAGATCCCCCGCTACAGTCTGAGGAGCCCGGGAAGGCAAAGATTGGCTCTTTGTGCCCATAGCTCACAGTCTGGCATCAAACAGGGCCAGGTTTTTATTTCATGACTGGGCCGTGAATAAATCCATAGTAGTTTCCTGATGCTGAGTTGACTTGAGTCTACAATTTCTTGGTTCCCTTTTCTTGAAAAGAAATAAAAAAAAAAACACACCTTGCTATATCTGTTATCCTCATATCGTGCTGTATTTATTAAGCTACCATTATTTTCACTCACGTTTAAAAATATGTGCCTTCATGGAGAATGCTAGCTTGGTTTATATTTGGCTTAGCCTTTGTCTACCTCTGCCTCTCCTCATTTGACAGACAACCAAAAACTCTAGAAGTTATGTGGAGGCACAATACTTCCGGTGATTATTTCGCTATGTTCCCCTCTTTCTCCCATTTACGGTCACATAGAAAATAGAGTCCGTGAAGCAGCTTCATAGAGTTCATTTCATGATTCCATGCGATGAGACTGTATTCGGGCCGGATACCTCCCACACAAAGAAAGAGGAATCAATCACAATCAGGGCTGCATAGTGGTGGCATAAGGAGCACACATTGTCCAAGTGTTTTAGATCCAGGAAATATGGGAAGCCTGTCCGCTGATTCATTTCTTTGTTCGTCCATTCACCTCTTACTTAGTAGTACCTCACCTGAATACGTAACGAACTTGGAGCGAATTATGTCCGTGGACAAGAATCAAGGAGCTTGAAACAGAGCAACTAGCTTGGGCTAGAAGAGATCCATGGGGGACCCAGTTCAGATCAGAACTGGTCCCAAGGAAACAACCACAGAGCATTCATTCTTCCCTCACTTGCCCGACGGCTGGTAGGGCACAACCGGAAGAACAAAGCCAGCTCAGGTGAGAGGTTCAGCAGAACCGGGCTCAGCAGCCACTCTGGGTGCCTCTAAGTTTCTGGCCGCTTTTAAAGCTGCAATGCCAGAGCCTGAGATCCAAATGAACACTGGCCTCATGCGGAAGAGATGTGCGCTTAGTCCAGACTGCTGCCACTGCTCTCACCCACATGGGAATTCTCTTCCGGAACGCCCCTCCGGAATGCCACATTTTCAGCCACTTGATAACTGGATGAATACGGAGCTCCCACCACGTGAAAGCTGTTTGTGTTCTTACTTGCTGAGTAGGTATTGTTCCAATTTTGCCGCTAAGAAAACTGAGGCACAGAAAGTGATCGACTTGAGCCTGGCACCTCGGTATTAGGAGGAAGAACTGGGACTTCCGGCCAAATCTTCTGACTTCGAATCACTGGCCAGCAATTTGATACCTGGAAGTTTTGGGATGTCAGGTCTGGTGACTGTGGAGGAGGGTTGGCTTGGGTGTAAACCATCTAGGTGAAAATAAGGCGTGTCAATTTGATGAGACTGGTTTTCTTGTGGGAGTTATAAAGTGAGTTCGAAGGCAACTTCAAAAGAGTCGTTCATTCAGAAAGAAAAAGAGTGAGAGAGGAAGGAACAGAAAGAAAAGTGATAGAACCGAAAGGAAAAGGAAGGAAAAGGAGAAGAGGGAAAATGACTGGCCGGTCATCCAAGAGCACACCGTACTGATGGGCAGCACAGGAAACCAGCCTGGGGAAAGACAGAACCCAACAGCAAGAAGTGGCCGCTCAGAAGCACCCCCACTACCCAGACTGTGCCCGGGGCCACGTGTGGCAGAGTAGGAATTGCCCACAAAGAAATGGAGAGAACTTTGGAGAAGGGGAACGAATCCTGGGCATGCAAGGGCAAGGGACGGAAGGGCTCCAGCGAAATGTCCAAGACTGCCTCGAAGGGATGAATGGGGAAAAAACATCCAGAGCATTTAACTGCAAATATTTTCAGGAAGAAAAATGCCATGAGTTACCCTTTTATCTATGGATTCAATTTGGAAACACCAAGCACAAGGACTACAGACTTACAGTTGATGGGATTTTGAATACGATCATCTCGTAACCCCTTGTCTGTATTATAAATCAATTTAAAATAAATTTATTTTCAGCAAGTGACTTTCCCATTTAGGTAACGAATTGCAGAGTTAGAATTGGACTCCGCATCTCCAGATTCCTACTTTAGTGCTGGGGTTAGGCTAGAGTTTCTTGTTCAATGTCATATTCAAGGCTGTTGAGTTGGAGCTGGTTTGAATCCCAGCTCTGCCACTTACTCTCAATGGGACCTTGGATTTTGCCCAACTTCTGAATTCTTTTCATCAGTAAAACTAGGGGGCAGTGGGGGCGAATCCCCTCCCCTTTGTTAAGATTCTTGCGGGAGTTACATTAAATAAATCTTCTAAAAGCTTGGTTCAATGCCGGACAATTAGAAAGCGCTCAATTAAGGGTGCCTGGGTGGCTCAGTTGGTTAGTGAGTGATCTCCGTGATCTTGCGGTTCGTGAGTTCGAGCCCCGTGTCGGGCTCTGTGCTGACACCTCAGAGCCTGGAGCCTGCTTTGGATTTTGTGTCTCCCTCTCTCTCTGCACCTCCTCTGCTCGTGCTCTGTCTCTCTCTCTCTCACTATCTCAAAACTAAATAAACGTTAACAAAAATTAGAAAGTGCTCAATTGATGTTAGTTGAACCCAGTTATGGGGACTTGAATGAGCGGGATTGATCTGTTGCAGTGACATCGTCCTGAGATATCCATTCTGCAGTCAAAAAATAAATTGATTCGTGATACTGGTGAGTGGGTGGATGATAAATGTGTTAAGGAACTTGCCAAAGAAACAGCTGAGTGAAAGACCAAATTCCTGGCCCATGATGGTTTAAAAAATGGCCAAGAATATGTTCCAAACAGAAGAATGGAACTTCGAACGTAGGAGGAGGACAAGAGAGGAATGGGGCTGTGTTTGTTTCAGGTGCTTCAGAGTTCTGGATGTTCTTGGAGATATCCAGGTGCTACACGGGGCTCCTCTGTGAACTTGTGAGCTAGAAATGGGAACAATCACGACGGGCTCCAGCTGAGCCTGTACCACACGGGGAAATGAGCTCTTCACCCTTGAAGCCCATCTCTGGTTCCTCTCTGCACCATCCTGCTTGGAGCCCCGCCCCCCAGCCCTCTTTATGGGCCTCTACACGTTCGCTGCTCCAAAAGACGTAGCTGCTTTGCACCTGCCTTGACCCATTTCTGTCCATCGACAAATCCATGCGAACCTCCTAATCATCTGATCTGTCCTTGCCTCTGAAAGACCTTGCCGTTGGTCCAAATAGAAAATGCCAAGTCAGGGCCACCTGGGTGGCTCAGTTGGTTAAGCATCCAACTCTTGATTTCAGCTCAGGTCATGATCTCAGTTTGTGGGTTCAAGCCCCACTTGCTGGCAGGACAGCGTGGAGCCTGCTTGGGATTCTCTCTCTCTCTCTCTCTCTCTCTCTCTCTGAAAATAAATAAATAAACATTAAAAAAAAAAGAAAATGCCAAGTCAAAGATAGGGCGTGGGCCACAGTTTCATGGTCATGAAGCTTGCTGTGAGGCAAGACCGAGCTGCCCCCCATCTCTGATACCCTGTATTCAACACTCCTCCATTCTCCCTCTTCTCTTAACTTCGGGGCTCTTAGAGGTGGGGGTTCCACCTCTGACCTCTGACCTCAGACTCCCTGGTTGCATTCCCCTCCCAGTTCCATGTGGCCCAGTACCTGCTCTGGTATTTGGCCTCTTGGAATTAGCCTCAGAATCCTCTCCTCGGAAGCGCCTGCCCCTCCCTCGTCACACCCACTTCCCTCCAGAGAGTGAGTGGGTTGATGGTTATTTCTGCCGAGTGTTTACCAGGGGTCCTTGGGATCTGCTGCTTTTATCCCAGTGCTTCCCAGGGTGTGACACATCCAAGTCATTGCAAAAGATATTCAAGAAAATAAGGTCCTGTGCTGAAAGCTGCTTTAAAAGTCACAGTACAAGGCTCCTGGTGGCTCAGTCGGTTAAGCCTCCGACTTCAGCTCAGGTCATGGTCTCATGGTTTGTGAGTTCGAGCCCGGTGTCAGGCTTTGTGCTGACAGCTCAGAGCCTGGAGCTGGCTTCGGATTCTGTGACTCCCTCGCTCTCTTCCCTTCCCCCCCACTTGCGTTTTGTCTGTCTGTCTCTCTCTCAAAAATAAAGATTAAAAAAAAAATTTTTTTTTTTAAAGTCACAGTGCATCTTATTCTATTGTAGGCTCTGGAAACCCCAATTGTGAAGAGGCTTTTTTTTTTTAAGTTTATTTATTTATTTTGGGAGAGAGGGAGAGAGAGAATCCCAAGCAGGCTCCGAGGTGTCAGCACAGAGCCTGACGTGGGGCCCCCATCTCACAAATTGTGAGATCGTGACCTGAGCCGAAATCAAGAGTTGGACCCTTATCCGACGGAAACACCGGGGCGCCCGGTGAAGAGACCTTTTAACTCGGTGTTTTATAGCAGCATTTGAATATAGGAACATTTTCCCAGAAAATACTTACCAACAACCCAGAGAACTAGTTTCCTGGAGAATGCTGCCTGTACTTCCTGTAACGGTGGCACTCCGAGGGGAGGATGTTGCCCCATGGAAGGAGCTCGCCCTTATAGTTTTCTCCTTTAGTCTCACAGCCACCCTGTAGGGTGGATGTTATTGTCCTCGTTTTATTTTACTATTTTGTAAGAACTTATCTTATTAGAGCATTTTCAGGATTACAACAAAATCTATGGTGTTTTCCATATACTCCCTACCCTGATGCAGGTATAGCCTCCCGCCTAAATTAGGAACATCACTCACCAGAATGGTACGTTCTTTTTTTTTTTTTTTTTTTTTTTTAAATCAAGGAGAAACCTATATTAATACATCATAACCACCCCAAGTCCATGGTTCACCTTAGGCTTCGCCCTTGGTGTTGTACATTCTGTGAGTTTGGACAAATTTATAATGAGACGTATCCATCATGATAACATATAGAATATCCTCATTGCCCTGAAAATTCTGCCCATGCTCTGCCTATTCATTTCTCCCACACCTCAACCCTGGCAACCACTGATCTTTTACCATCCCCATAGTTTCGCCTCTTCCAGAATGTTGTATGGTTGGAATCACGCAGTACGTAGTTCACATTGGCTTCTTTCACTTAGTAACGTGCATTTAAGAATCCGCCATGACTTCGTGACTCGACAGCTCATTTATTTTTAGTACTGAATAATCGTCTGTTGTCTGTATATACAGTTTGTGTACCCCTTCGATTACTGAAGGACAGTATACTTAACTTTTTTTAAAATAATTTTTTTAATGTCTACTTATTTTTGAGAGAGGGAGAGAGACAGAGCACGAGCAGGGAAGGGGCAGGACAGAAAGAGGGAGACACGGAATCTGACGCAGGCTCCAGGCTCTGAGCTGTCTGCACAGAGCCCGACGCGGGGCTTGAACCCACAAACCACGAGATCGTGACCTGAGCCGAAGCTGGACGCTAAACCAACTGAGCCACCCAGGTGCCTCAGTATGCTTACTTTTTAAAGAAACTGCCAGACTGTCTTCCAAAGTGGTTGTACAATTTTGGATCCCCCATCAGTGATGAACGAGAGTTGTTGGTTCACATTCTCACCAGCATTTGGTGCTGTTAGTGATTACTTCCATTTTATTTATTTATTTTTTAAAATCACTTTCCTGAGGTAGGATGGATCTATGAAAAGCTGTGTACATTTCATACATACAACTGAATGAGTATGTAGGTAAGTATACACCCATGAAGCCATCACCACAATCTATGCCAGAAACATCTCCATCACCTCCCAAAGTTTCTTCAAATTCTATTTATTATTACTATTTATTTATAGTATGAGATAACACAGCATACAATCTACCCTCTTGGCAAATTTTTAAGTAGACAACACAGTATTGTGTTTTTATTTTATTTTACTTTTCATTTTTAAAAAATTTACATCCAAATTAGTTAGCATCTAGTTCAACAGTGATTTCAGGAGTAGATTCCTTAGTGCCCCTTCCCCATTTAGCCCATCCCCCCTCCCACAACCCCCCCATTAACCCTCAGTTTGTTCTCCATATTTAGGAGTCTCTTCTGTTTTGTTCCCCTCCCTGTTTTTATACTATTTTTCTTTCCCTTCCCTTATGTTCATCTGTTTTGTCTCTTAAAGTCCTCATAGGAGTGAAATCATATGATTTTTGTCTTTGACTGACTAATTCCACTTAGCGTAATACCCTCCACTTCCATCCACGTAGTTGCAAATGGCAAGATTTCATTCTTTTTGATTGCCAAGTAATATTCCATTGTGCACGTGTGTGTGTGTGTGTGTGTGTGTGTGTGTGTACCACATGTTCTTTATCCGTTCATCCATCGATGGACATTTGGGTTCTTTCCATACTTTGGCTACTGTTGCTAGTGCTGCTATAAACATGGGGGTGCATGTGTCCCTTTGAAACAGCACACCTGTATCCCGTGGATAAATGCCTAGCAGTGCAATTGCTGGGGCGTAGGGTAGCTCTATTTTTAGTTTTTTGAGGAACCTCCATGCTGTTTTCCAGAGTGGCTGCACCAGCTTGCATTCCCAAGTATTCTTAACCATAATCACTAAGCTGTGTGGTAGAGCTCTAAGACTTACTCATCGTGGGCAATTGGAACTTTGTACCTAATACCTCCCCGTTTTCCTCTCCCCCCAGGCTCTAACCACCACCATTTTACTCTCTGCTCCTATGAGTTTGGCTCTTTTAGATTCCTCATACAAGTGGTACCATGTAAGATTTGTCCTTCTATGTCTGGCTTATTTCACAAAGCACGGTGTCCTCCGCATTCATCCATGTGGTTGCAAATGGGAGGATGCCTTTCTTTCTCTGAGGCTGAACAATATTCCACGGTACGTATGCACCACATTTTCTTTACCCATTCATCCAGTGGGGAACATTTAGGTGATTTCCATGTCTCTGCTGTTGTAAATAATGTTGCAGTGGACACGGGAGTGCAGCTGTGTCTTTGAGACCCTAATTTAAGTTCCTTTGGAGGTCTGGTTGAGAATTGGAGAGGTGAAGTTTTACGGAGCTCATGTTTAATGTTCCCACTTGCAATCAGGGGTGAGGAGCACACCATCTTATGTCGCATCTGCCGGTGCCACGAGAGTGGCAGAAAAGGGGTAGTGTCACCTCCCTGGACACGTGTCTGGGGCAGCAGGCGGAGTGGTTAGTCCACCTTGCAGAACCTGCTTCTAGAGCTTATCTCCCTCTCTTTCATTGACCCACCTCCATCCAGTCCATCTGTAAGACATGTTGCGTTATCTTCGAAAAGATTTTTAAAAATCTTCCTTCGCTACCCCAGATCAAGCCACCAGAATTTATGGTCCGGAGCTCATAAAGGCTCCTTAGCCAATCCCTTCCACTCTTGCTTCACTACAGTCTACCCTGCAGTCGCGAGTGATCTTTTTCAAATAATAATCACATCGTGGCACTTCTCTCAAAAGCCTCCATAAGCCGCCCATTATGTCTTCTGTCAAATCTGTGTGAATCTGGCCCCGGCCAGTATCTCTGTCTTCAGGTTGCTCTCTGTCTTTTCGCCGTGGCCACGTGGGACTTCACTCCCGGTTTGTGAGCCCAGCCAAGGTCAGTGGAGCCACCTAGGCAAACCCCCAGATGTGTGGGCAGCACTAGCCCAGTGCTGTGTTCCGGGTGACTGTTCGTGATTTGTTACAGGCACCGTTTGGCAAGAAAGCCAGTTGTCTGGCTTCCTCACTTTGCTCATTTATATTTGGATGCCTGCTGCTTCGAGTGGCTGTTCTTGTCTATGGGATCACTTTCTATTTCTTTATTTTTTTATGATCTTATTTTTTATTAAAACAAATTTTATTTTGTGGTGGCTCACTGGGTTGGGCATCCAACTTCGGCTCAGGTCATGATCTCGCAGTTGGTGAGTTTGAGCCCCACATCGGGCTCCGTGCTGACAGCTCGGAGCCTGGAGCCTGCTTCGGATTCTGTGTCTCCCTCTCTCTCTGACCTTCCCCCGTTCATGCTCTGTTTCTCTCTGTCTCAAAAACAAATAAACATTTAAAAAAAAATTTTTAAATAATAAATTTTATTTTGTGGTGGTTCAGCGGGTTGGGCATCCAACTTCGGCTCAGGTCATGATCTCATTGTGGGTTCGAGTCCCGCTTCTAGCTCAGCGCTGACAGCTCAGAGCCTGGACCCTGTCTCTCAGATTCTGTGTTTCCCTCTCTCTCTGCTCCTCCCCCACTTGTGCTCTCTCTCTCTCTCTCTCTCAAAAATAAATAAATAAACATTTAAAAAATTAGAATAGGGGTGCCTGGGTGGCTCAGTCAGTTAACTGTCCTACTTCACTCAGGTCATGATCTCTTGGTCTGTGAGTTCGAGCCCCGCGTTCAGCTCTGTGCTGACAGCTCGGAGCCTGGAGTCTGCTCTGGATTCTGTATCTCCCTCTGTCTCTTTCTCTCTCTGCCCCTCCCCTGCTCACGTTCTGTCTCTCTTTCTCTCACTTAAAAGTAAATCATTAAGAAAATTTTTTTAACAACAACAAAAATTAAAATAAATTTTATTTTAGGCATATGATCACTGTATTCCTATTTCTTCATTTTCTTTGCTTTAGTTTCTGTTAGCAGTTATCACTACCTCAATCAAGACTTCGTATCTGTCTCCCTATTTATTGTAGGTCTCTCTCAATACGCTATGGGAGGGCAGGAGTTTTGTCTTATTCATCGCTGTCTCCCCAGGATCTAGAACAATGCTTGTGCAGATGGGGCACTCATTAAAGATTTGTGGAATAAAAGCTGATATTAAAGTCTTTATCTCAGCGTATGTGTTACCCTTAGAGGCCTCCTCTTATCCCCGCCTGCTCCCATTCAGTGCTGACTACTCAGGTTTGGGACTTTCCTCCTCCCCACTACTTTCTTGTCTTAGCACTCTCATTTTGCTCGCTTATCCATCTGTATTTCTCTCTAGACTCTACGTTCCTGAACACCAGGGTCTCTGTCTTAGTCATCTTATCCTTAGAGCTTAGTGTAAAGGCACACTCCATGGCGAGGGTCACTAAATACTTTCGTTTTTTAAATTTTTATTTATTTTTATTTTTTTTAATGTTTCATTTATTTTTGAGAGGGACAGAGTGCCAGCGGGGGAGGGGCAGAGGGAGAGGGAGACACGGAATCGGAAGCAGGCTCCCGGCTCCGAGCTGACAGTACAGAGCCCGTCGCGGGGCTCGAACTCACGAACCGTGAGATCATGACCTGAGCTGAAGCCGATGCTTAACCGACTGAGCCACCCAGGCGCCCCGGTCACTAAATATTTTCTGAAGGTGTAGGCATATATTCAGCACATACTCAGTCCATTCTGGGGTGAATGACTTTGGGTATCGTGTTAAGAGAGGAAGCAAATAGAATAAAAATACCCCCAAAGAAGAACAGGATGTTTTCATGGCCACTTGTTTTATTTGTACAGGATCTGTACTTTATGAAAATTTAAAAATTTTACTTTTAGTTGGCTGAACCGTCTACCCACAGATAATTTAAAGCTGCCCCTGGAGAGGGAATGACGCAGAAAAACAAGAATAACTGGGGTTGACGTGTGAATTACACCCCTGGAAGGCAACAGCAGCCTGCATATCAGTTGCATCAGGCATCAGCCTCCTCTTAGTGACTGTATTTATGATGTGGACTTATTCGGAAGGCTAAATATAGCAGCGAGAGCCCCAGGCAGTTTATAGGAGCCTTGGCCAAAAGTTTATCTCATGTTTTCCATCAAGCTCCCACTTGAGCTCGTCCCTCTTGTATTGGCTTTTTATCTGGTTTTATCTGGATAAACCAGGAGCAAGGAACATTTTATTCAAGATACCCTATTTAAGGTTAAAAAGCACCCCTACCTGTGACATATTCAAAGCAGGGTTTGATCTTTGTTTCTTGTCGCTCTTTCTTTTCTTTTTATGCTTTCACTTTTTCCTCCCTTCCTTCCTCCCTTCCTTCCTTCCTTCTTTCTTTCTTTTTCCTTTTTGGGCTTTGTCAGCTCACCTACTGTCTGCTGGAGTGTAATCCGCAGAGATGTTGATCATCTTGACACTCCACAGAATAACACACTAGTCTATGACGTTGATGGCATCGTGTCGATTGGACTTAGGGAAGCCACCAACCTCTTTAGGTGCCTTACTCAGACACAGGTGAGCCAGGGTATGGGAAAGATTCCTATGTCTGGTATCAATTACTGTGTCTTTAGACAAGACGGAGGGTTGAAAAGGCTAAAAGGGAATTCCGATGAATTGCAGAGGGAGTAGCTGCAGGAAGCAGTTGTCCCTCTCGGGGAACAAAGGAGAGACATTGGAGTTATCAGAATCTAGAGTATTGGAGAAGGAACCTTCCAGAGCTGGGCCTGGTCCTCTGAGGAGTTTCAGAAGAAACTCCTTGGAAGAAGGCCCTGCAGAGTCACTGACATTCAGACCTCTGATGAGAGAAGAACGAGAGAGAGAACAGTAGGAACTATGTTGGATGAATTGTGTGGCCAGAAAATGAAAATTCGTTCAAGGATGTAGGAACATCAGTTTCTTCTTAACATGGTGGTTAACTTATTTGACTTGATCTATTTTAGGAATGGGCTAAGGAAGTAAACATGTAAGATGGGATAACGTTCAATAAAATTTGGGATATACTTCATGCAGGTACCTCTGACTTTTACTATTCACTTTAAAATCAGTATTAGCAGAGATGGAAAGCATATAGAAAACCAGTAGAAAGTCAACAGAACTATAGTGGCTGAATCCCGGAGCTGAGAAACCTAAACATTTGGGCTCAGCCTACAACGGGAAGTTCAGGGAAGCATGAGTCAGAGAGAATGTAGTTCAAATCTCAGCTTTATTGCAAATTGTAAAATCACTCAGGTTATTTCACCTTGGGTTTCTTTTTATAACTGGGATTATAATTATACCATTGTGCCTTGACGTCTATAGAGTTAAAATCAAAGTGTCATTATGCCTCCTACATTATTACATACTTCCTTTTAGGCCTTCTCCTCCCCGCCCCCGCCACCCCCGGTTAAGGTTCTGTACTTAATAACCATAAACCATTTGTGTATTCTGATCTCCGACGATTATTTATGATGCTCCTTTTCTTCTCCAATAGAAGCCTGGAGTTTGGATCTACTAGGAACTGCTTCACTTTCTTGATGTACCCCCAAAATTGGGAGATTCAAGACTGAACATAGAAAGAGGGGGCTACCAGGCAGGTGTCCTCCAAGTGTGAAATAGAGTCCCACTGAGAGTGATGGTAACAACTAGCACAGAAAAGGCTGCCCTGGGGACAAGGGAGAAAGGCAGAGAGTTTTGAAATAGGATGAAGATCTAGTATTCAGAGGATGCAGAATCACATAAACTTTAGAAAAGAAAGTCAGAGAATAAGAATTTGTCATGGTGCCTCTAGGTATTTCCCAAAGGATTGGGGTTCCAATCGAAGAGACCACAATGTGATCCTTCTAGAGAAGGGAAGGGCCATGCAACAGCTGTCCAAAGTCCGTTTATTGAAGGTTATCCCATCTTACATATTTACTTCCTTCACTCTTCTCCAGTATTCATCGGGCATCTACTTCTCCAGCAATTTGCTTTCCTTAGCAGACTTGTGCCATAGGAAGGAAGCGCCCTCTGCTAGCGTCAAGTTCATAGGCCAGGACCTTCTCACTATAATTTAGTGAATTTATCATTTGTTTCCTATTACCCACCTGCGTGCATGTGGGTGATGATGTCACGCTGAGGCAGTAAAAAAAGCAAGACAGTGATAAAGTAAGTTGATCTTCCTCAAGAGCCACAAAACAAATCATAAGAGGGGATGGAAAGTTACTATATCAAAAAATGTTCAAAGGGCAATAATGCTTAGGCAATAAAAATTCGAGGAACTAAGAGATCGGTGGATACGGCAGTGGCCAGACATAGGACTTGAATGGAAACATCACAGGAAAACCAAGAAACCCATTGGTGGGCGTGAACATTTTGGGTTAGGGAGAGATCCAGTCTCCGTGGAGAGGAGGTCCTGCCCAGGGGATAAGGCCATGAGACAAGCCCGGATCGGAAGCACTAGGACAAACACCTTGGAAGCGGAACTATTACACAGCCAGAACGTTTCTAAGAGAGTATCTGTTTGACTATTTGCACAGGGATGTCAGAGCTTTGTTGGATTGTGACCCAAAGGTCACCTGACACACTTGAAGCTTTGAGTAAGTGTCAGGGCGAGTGGTGGCCATGGCCCCACGCGTAAGCTGGTAAAGTCCTTGGAAATCTGGCCGTGAAAAGGCAAACTGGAAGTGGTCACTGTTACTGTGTTGTAAAGAAATCGTTGTCGACTGCATGTTTGGTCTCCCCCAAATCATCTGTTGATACGTGATGGTATTTAGACATGGAGCCATTGGAGGTCAATTAGGCTCAGATAAGGTCATGATGGCGGAGCCCTCGTGATGGGATTAGTGTTCTTTAAGGAGAGAAAGAGACCAAGGGGCACCTGGGTGGCTCAGTCAGTTGAGTGTCGGACATCGGCTCAGGTCGTGATCTCATGGCTTGGGAGTTTGAGCCCCACATCGGGCTCTGGGCTGACAGCTCAGAGCCTGGAGCCTGCTTCGGATTCTGTGTCTCCCTCTGTCTGTGGCCCTCCCCTGCTTGTGCTCTGTCTCTCTCTCTCTCTCTCTCTCAAAAGTAAATAAGCATTTAAAAAAAAGAGAAGAAGAAGAAGAAGAAAAAGAGACCAGAGCTTGCTCTCTACCTTGTGAAGACACAGCAAGGAAGCAGCCATATGCAAACCCGGAAGAAGGTCTTCACTAGACGAGAAATCTGCCGGCACCTTGATCTTGGACTTCCCAGCCTCTAGAACTGTGAGACATAAAACGTTTGTTGTTTCGAATACGGTATTTGTTACAGCAGCCAGAACTAAGACACAAATCAGTACAAAACACTGTATGCCTTCAGCATTTTCCGAAGGAAAAGAACTCACAACACAGACTGGGTCTTGCTTGACAAGGAGAGACATGCCTTTTGCCAGTTTTTCAGTCAACGTGACATTGAAATTGTGGAATGTTCACAGTTTAAACTTTCTTTGCGTTGAAATCATCATCACCAGGCACGGGGAGGAGGAAGCTGTTATGACCCACAGGGGACTCTGGAGGGCATCTGGGTCATTCTACCCTGGACGTTACTGTTCTTTTCCTACTCTTCTGAAAGAAGCAGAAGCTTGGCGTCAGGTGCTGGTGAGTCATCTCTCCTCACAGGGGCTCTGACTGGGATTTGCAGGCTGCCTTTGTCGCAGCCACTGTTAGTCATTCACAAAAAAAAAAAAAAAAAAAAAAAAAAAAAAAAAAAAAAAAGCATATTGGAAAAGCTGAAGGGAAATGCTTGGGTGAACAAGTGATTACATTTCTATTTTCATGGCAGTGAATTTGCTTGCTGGCTCACAAAAGCAGCTTCATCCAGTACCAGGCGCCCTGAGGGCACTCAGTAAATACCTGTTGATTGACTGACAAAAGGATCTTCTGGGTCCTGGTAAATGGGGGTGCTGAACTGAATTGTCAGATATGATTATGTGGTTGGTACACAGAAGTCTGTGCTTATTCACTTCTCTGTGGAACGTCAGCTCAGAGTGCTCAGATTTACATAAAGAGGTTAGTAACCCTGCTGGCCCCACTATCATGAACTTCCTGAAAGGAAAATGGAAAGGGCCCTTTCTGGAGATTCATCTACAAGGGGATTTATACAGGTGGGATTCCCATACAGGCAGAAGGAAGGTTGAATTGTGATCTAAGTATTATGCTTTGTTTTGCTCTAGGAGGCACCGCCCCTCCTCCCCTCCAAATCTTTCAACCAACTTCAGAACCTGCGAGGGAAAAGAATAAAAATCTCTCCTTCCTTGCCAGGAATGTAGAGGAACAATCAAGAACGAAGGAAAAGAAAGAGGGCTAGTCCTCGATTCCTTCAGCCCGAGGCAGGAAATACCATTATTGCTTCACTGATAGAGAATCTGACAACCATTCAGAGAGCGAATCTGAATTAGCCAACAATGTCTAATAGCCAACAGTGTCTAAGAACTATGGCCGGTGCCTTTTTGTTTCTTCCCTCTCTTAGGTGATCTCCATGGCTTTCTGCATCGTCTACGTGTCGATGACCCTTGCGTTCCCCTCCTCTAGCCCTAAGTTCCAACCTCACAGGTACAACTTTGTGCTTTACACCTTCATAGGAAAGTCTGAAAGGTAGTTCAGACGTCACATTCATGCTGGAGCTTGTGACTTTCCCCTCCAAATTTGCACCTCCCTTCCCTCCCTGGGGAGGGACCACCATTTGCGGTCCTCTGAGCCAAAACATCTAGGAGTCATAATTGGTTCCTCTGTTTTTCTCATTCTCTATGCCCAATGCATTAGGAAGACTTTTCATTTCTATCCCTTCATCTCTCCACCCAATGTCAACACCCTACCATAAACCACGGTTATTTCTGTATTGATAGAAGTCACTCTGACCTAGTCTCTCTTCCTTCACTCTTGACTCCTATTATCTATTCTCCAAACAGACGTTAATGGGAAAAATTAAAAATATTAATCAGATTCTTTTTATTCTGGTCCTTGCTTTAAAAAGTCCACTGGCTTCCTGTTCCCCTTCAAATGACACTCAGACCTCCCGCCGGGCACAGGGTCTTTATCTCATTCCACTCTTTATCTGCTTTATCTCATTCCACTCTTATCTCCTTGCTCTGGCCTCTCTTGGTTCCTCCCACATGCATCTTGCCCTCCCTCAAGAGCTGTGCACTTGCCTCTTCACAGAGCTCTCTTGTCCACATTTGAGATCTCAGTGCTAAGGCTCCTCACCCGAGAAGCCATTTTTGAAAATGCTTTTGTAAGTGGTATCCCTTGATCACTCCCATTCCCTATGCATCACATCACTGTTTAATTCCTTTGTAATGTTAATCACACACCCTAATTATCCAGCATATTTATTTACTGGTTCATTGAATTTCCACCATCATCCTGCCTCTTTGTAAGTAGGTTGTAAGCTCTTTGGGAGCAAGGACTTTTGTCCTTACAAGATACAGGGTGGGACAGTGGTTAAACTCGCACAGTCTAGAGATAGATTTCTTTTCTTTTCTTTTCTTTCCTTTTCTTTTCTTTTCTTTTCTTTTCTTTTCTTTTCTTTTCTTCTTTCTTTCTTTCTTTCTTTCTCTCTTTCTTTCTTTCTCTCTTTCTTTCTTTCTCTCTTTCTTTCTTTCTTTCTTTCTTTTTTGCGAGAGAGAGAGAAAGCATGATGGGGAGAGAGAGAGAGAGAGAAAGAGAATCCCAAGCAAGGAATGACCGTGAACTCAAGACCTGAGCCACAATCAAGAGTCAGATGCTTAACTGACTGAGCCACCCAGGCGCCCCAGATTTCTTTTTTTTAGTTTATTTTCCCCAGTTTTATTGAAAAATAATTGAAATGGATCTGTGTATACTGAATTAAAAGCCCACTGGGAAATTGTCTAACCTCTCTTTCCTCCTAGGTAAAATAATAGCAATAAAAGGACCTACCTCACAAAATTGTTGGGAAGAGGCCACTATCCACACAGCACTGCGGACACAATGGTAGGTACTCAGCAACTGTTAGCTGTCACTACCGTTAACTCCAAACCTGCCTAACCTGTATTGGTTGAATGGCCAATACATTAATTTTACGTATTCAAGGACCCCTTCTGCTGTGTCACAGATCAGATTTTAGAACATTCATTGAAGGGGGCCTGCTGGAAGCCGAGCTATCCCAGCCTGAGTGGCAGGGCCCCGGGCTGTGGACGGATTGGTGACTGCAGGGTGGCCTGCCGACCTTGAAGCTTCTGGTAAATCCCACTTTTAGGTAATTTGGCCTTAATAAGAGTACCTGGGGTATTGTCTGTTGGGGAATTGCCCTCGTCAGGCCCCCTGGGAAAAGAACCATTAGGGAAGAAAATAAAGCTCGGTGAGAAATTGTGCGGCCTTACGTTTAGCCCTTGCCATCCCCTATGGAGACCCCTCTACTTACAGGAAGGATAGCCTCATGCATTTGCCAGCAAAGGAGGCTGACAAAGGAGAGACGTATGGATTTGAAAGCCTCACTCCGGCAACTAAGGACTGTATCTCTGGGCACAGGTGACTTCAACCCCTAAGCCCCCCTGGCCCCCCGGAGGCATTCCAGATGATGACTGAACCTAGTTGGTTAAGGTACAGAATGGTTCCTTGGTCCCTAGGTGCATTGTGTCTCTGAGAATGTATGATGCATGGGTTTCTAAGGCCCTTTCGGCCCCTTCCTGGCACCTCGGACCGAGGCAAACACATTGTTCTTCTGGCCTCAGGTGGTCAGGAGGTCATGTCCCTGTAACTGTTCCACTTGAGGTGTTGAGAAATGGAGGGCCTTTCACGAGAACAGCAAAGCAAATGCTGCGTAGATTATAGATAAACGCAGATGCATAACGGAATAATGTAAGAAATTAATCTATAATCAAAGGGTATGCGGGAAAGTTAGGGGAAGATCGCCGTGTTATTTCTTAAAGGTTGTTTACACACAGGAACATTTTCAAAATTAGGTAACGTTAGGAAAACATAAATGACGTGTGCTACAAGGAAATCACTAGCACACCTAATGCCACATTTACTGCAATGAATCTGCCAGTTCAACACACTGCGGTTGTCTGTGTCCATTTTTATTTTAGTTTTAGTTTTTTATTTTCTAGTTTTTTTATTTTAGTTTTGTTTTCTTTTCACCGACGCCGTTCTTCCTTGGGGAACCCCTGGACCTCCCGGAGCTGGACTCCGGCAGGGGACTGAGGGATAAGTTCAGAAACTGGCTGGGTGAGCAGCCGCTGTGCTGAGAGGAGGGCGACAGCACGTTGAAATGGGAAGCGATAGTCATAGAAGCCAGAGTTTATTTAGCACTTACTCTGCGCTAAGCACAGTGACCCATTTTTCCTTTTTTTCCTCTCCAAAATTTTTGACGCATTACTACGAAGTTATCTTATGAGGCACTTCGTGTGGTTCTTTGTTATACCAGAAGGTTCTTCCTCCTCTTACAGAGACTGGGTACTGTCCACTCCCCTGTACAATTACCTTTCCCATCCCCTCCCCTCATGCCTAGTTACAACGTTCTCTTCTTCAGCTCTCAACTATAATGCCACTTGCGTAGAGAAGCCTTCTCCGAGCCTGATAGAATGTTCCAGATCTCCCTGCAGCATCTCATCATACCACCTACCTTTCCTTTCTTGCGGGTACCGTTGCTTACATTAAATTCCATGTTTATTTTGGGGTGCCTGGGTGGCTCAGTCAATCCGAGTGTCTGAGTCTTGATTTCAGCTCAGGTCACGATCTCACGGTTCGTGAGTTCGAGCCCCGCTTCCGGCTCTGTGCTGACAGCATGAAGCCTGCTTTGTATTCTGTTTCCCTCTCTCTCTCTGCTTCTCCCCTTCTCTCTCTCAATAAATAAATAAATAAATGAATAATAAATAAATAATTTTTTTAAATGTACCTCATTATTTAGTTAATCTGCCTTCCCGACTAGATTCTATAGCTGTGGGGGCCAGGTCTCTGTCTTGTTTTTCTCACCATGGAATCCCCAGAGCCCAGCAACATTCTTTTCCAATGGTTGGTATGTCAGAAATATTTGCTGGATAAGTAAGTGAGCATCAGTACGGCAGCCGAATGAGGGGCCCCTCAAACCTGTCACTCTCCTTTCAAGATGGCAACATGCAAAAACCAGTTTCAGTTGAAGTTTTGTGCGTATCACTTTCCATGCTTCTCACTTTCTTCCCACCTGAATGTAACCTGAGATAATGATGAAAAATGAAAAACAAAATTTGTCTTGAACTCTGGAAAAAAGAGAAGTCACTAAAAGAAGGAAACAGAAGACAGCTGTGGTACATGAAGGATAAAACCAGGATACTTTCAGGGCACTTGGGTGGCTCAGTGGGTGAGGCGTCAGACTCTTGATTTCGGCTCAGGTCCTGATCTCATGTGAGATTTAGCTTCACATCAGGTTCTGCACTGTCAGTGTGGAGCCTGCTTGGGATTCTCTCTCTCCCAATTTCTCTGCCCCTCCCCCACTCACACTCTTTTGTTCTCTCTCTCTCAAAATAAATAAACATTAAAAATAAAACAGAATACTTTGAATTTTTTTTTAATGTTTATTTTTTATTTTTGAGAGACAGAGAGACAGAGCACGAGCAGGGCAGGGGAAGGGAGGGGGGGGGGGGGGAGAGACGCAGAATGTGAAGCAGGCTCCAGGCTCTGAGTTGTCAGCACAGAGCCTGACAAGGGGCTTGAACTCAGGAACCGTGAGATCACGACCTGAGCCGAAGTCGGACGCTTAACCGACTGAGCCACCCAGGCGCCCGAGGATACTTTATAGCATCTTTCAACTTCTTATTCTATTGAGAATATTTCAGAAAAAAAATTATACGTAATTGTGTTTTCCTCTTTGAAGCCAAACAGACAGTCTCATCTGACTTCTGTACAGTTATCTGTATATTCATTACAACCCCTCTAGAAGGAAAGCTTGATTTTTCTTTTAATTTTTAAGTAGCAGTAGAAAGAACTTCTGCTGATATCATCAAATTTATAAATGAAAAAAAACCAGCACCGATCTGATTAACGTTATTTCTAAAGAGTCTGGCTCAACAAAAACCCAAGGAAATTCAAGAAAAAAAGAATCATCAAGTAGAAGTCTGTTTAATTATCTCTTGGTAGCACAGGGCATTCAGCACTTTATTATTCTCATTAAAATAAGAATGACTAATTCAGCATGACCCATACAAATTGTTTACAACTTTCGATTATTCAGGTCGATCATTTCCACTGGGGTTTATTATGAAACTAGACGGAAGCCTGATGGAATCCAGAAAAAAGAACACAAAACAGTATAGCGATGATAGTATATTCAGATATGGAAAGAGTAGGGTAATGACCAAAAGAAGCTATTGTTTGATGGTTTATAAAACAGTGAAATGCTTCTGAGGGGAGAGATCAGAGCACTGAGAGGGCTCTTCTAGGAGTTCAGAAGGAAACGTGACAGGTTAGAACTCAAAGACAATTCATAAGACGTTTATCAAGTCGGACTGTGAAGACACCTATTTCAAATTTAAAGACAAATCTCTTGTCTGGAATTTGATGTTTTTTCTTGCCTTTAATAAATTAATAGTCAAGCAGGGGTAAGATTTTTCAGGGGGGTGTATGTATCCATTTGGGATGAGGTGGAGGCACCATGAACTGAAGTTACATCATTGATGAAGTTACCGGAGATCTCTCAACATGAACTGGAGCCCCAAGGTGATGTTTACATAAGAATGTTCTTTTTGAAACAGAGTTCAACCTACAACCTATGGACTTCTATGAATGGAGGGAAACCGCGGAAGAGAGTAACAGACAGGAACAAAATAAAACAAATCGAAATGTGAACTACTGTGGAATATGTGGTCGCCCATCTTTTAAGTTTATTTTAAAATTTGTTGGTTTTTTTTAAATTTTTATTTCTTAAATTTTAATTTGTACCAGCAAGTTTAGGAACTTTCTGTTTCTTCTACAGAAGTTTTATCTTTTTGAAATCTATATCTAATGGGGTCAATTTTGAAAAACCGTGTTTTCCTATTTTTCTAGAACACTATCCATTTATCCAGGGTTTCAAGTGTATTTGTATAGAGGCCTGAAAAGTAGACTTATCTAAAAAAGAAAAATTCTTCTCTTTCAATGTCATTAATTTTGTATATTTGTGCTTTCTTTGCTCAAATTAGTTAGCTAGTGCTTTATTTTGTTGTTTAAAAATATTCATATCTTGTTTTACTAATTAGATCCGCTATTTTCCTGTTGTCTTTCTCATGAATTTGTTTTTATATTGCTTATTTCTTTCCTTTTGTTATATTTTGGTTTACTTTGTTATTGTACTGATGAATGTTTTGTTTGGCTTTTATGAAACCAAAATTGGAAATTTAGATTATCTTTTATTCCATTCAATGTATTGATAAAGCATTTAAGGCTATGAATTTTCCCTTATAATCAGCTTTAGATATATCCCATAGATTCTGAATTGTAGTGTTTCAATCATCATAAAGATTAAAAAGGAACAGTGAGTCTTTTTTGGGCTTCCTTTGCTTATAGCTCTGGCTATATATCAAAAGCATTTGACCCCTCAGTTTTGCCATCATAATCCTTTAATAGTATGGCTTTTAGTGTTGGTTTTGGTATACAGACTCTAGAAAGCATAATACATTTTAGATATTTATGAATGGTAAGTAGGCCCATTTGGTCATGCCTTTCAGAGTAATTAATAAATATCTGAGTTAAAAATAATTTTTAGAAATTCTGTTATATTGGTTGTATGTTTATTTCCTTCTACTTGATAGCTATTTGATAGAAGTGTTTTTCAATTTAAAGGTTTTCAAAACAAACTTTTGACTTTGAAATAATTTTATGTTCACACAACAGTTGAAAAGATACCATGGGGTTCCCATATACTCTTTAGTAAGTTTCTCCTATGGTTAATAGCTTATATTATCATGATAACATCTAAGAGCCAACACTGGTACATTACTTTGAACTGTACTCTAGACTTTATTTGGATTTCTTCAGTTTTTCCATTAATGTTCTCTTTCTCTTCCAAGAATCGATCCAGAGTATCACATTGCATTATATTATGTCTTCTTCGTCTGCTTTAACCTGTCATAGGTTCCACAGTAATTTTTAAATTTCCAGGGTGGGGAGGGACTTTTAGCTTTTTAAAAAAATATTTTATTAATAATTACTGACTTTGTTGCATTGTCATCAATTTTTTACTTTTTTTTTTTTTTTTTAATTTATTTTTGGGACAGAGAGAGACAGAGCATGAACAGGGGAGGGGCAGAGAGAGAGGGAGACACAGAATCGGAAACAGGCTCCAGGCTCCGAGCCATCAGCCCAGAGCCTGACGCGGGGCTCGAACTCACAGACCGCAAGATCGTGACCTGGCTGAAGTCGGACGCTTAACCGACTGCGCCACCCAGGCGCCCCAATTTTTTACTTTTTAATTTTATATGCCTTACTTTCCTTTCCTTTTGACTTAATATTTGATCATGTTTGTAAGAATTCTATGTGTGCTTGAGGAAAAAGTGTATTCTGTATTATCAGGGTCAAAGTTCAGCGTAGATCCATAAGATCCGTCTCATGCTGGGAGTGGTCTGTTAAAGTCTCTTGTTTTTAATAGGTGTCCACTCATTTCTCTTTTTGGGGGGTTTTGCTTTATAAAGGTAGTTTCTAATTCCTTTGGTGCACTAATATTCATAACTGTTTGAACTTTATTGTGAATTTTAACACTTAGTACTTAACATGTTACGTTTGTTTGTTACCTTTAATGTTTTTTGACTTGGATTCTTTTTATTTGGTATATCAGAGTCTGAAAGCTTACTTTCTTATTATTTCCATTTTCCTGGTTTATCTTTGCCCATCACTTCATTTAAACCTTTATGAATCACTTTATTTTAGTTGTGTCTCTTGAATATAGCATAAAGTTACATCTTGCTTTGTGAACATAACTGACTTTTTTGTTTTTGTTTTTGTTTTGTTTTGTTTTTAATATGTGATGAAGCCCATTCACATTAATTGGCATGATTTTTGTGTTTGGTCTTTTTCAAATTATTTTATAAGTATTATGTATACTGTATATTTTTTATGTGTTTTTTTTTTCCTCTATATCATGTTCTGTCTTTCCTTTTTAAAAAATTTACTTTTATATTTAGGAAGTTTTTATTTTTCTCTAGTAGTTACTTTTTCTGCTTTTTCTAGTAGTTATTTTTGTACTTTTGGGGGGATGGTATCTTTTTTAGTTCCTTTTAAAAATGTCTCTAGCCCATGTTTCCTTGTTTAATCTTTATTATCTGGTTTGTGAGTGTTTTTTTTTTTTTAAATGTGTCTCTTGGCATAAGGATTATTTTACATTATCATTTTATTTTATTTTTTAAATTTCTTTTTTATGTTTATTTTTGAGAGACAGAGCATAAGCGGGGGAGGGGCAGAGAGAGAGGGAGACATAGAATCCGAAGCAGGCTCCAGGCTCCGAGCTGTCAGCACAGAGCCCAGTGTGGGGCTTGAACTCACAAACTGTGAGATCATGACTTGAGCTGAAGTCAGTTGCTTAACCAACTGAACCACCCAGGCACCCCTGGTTTGTGAGTTTTTAATGCTTTCCTATGACGCCCACCAATTGTCTATTCACCAATCAGTGAACTTACTCTGCTTTCCTCTTTCTAGTCCTCTCGTTTTCATTGCATGATTTATACCTTGTCAGAATGGACAACACTGAAATATCATTCTTCCATCTTGTAGTCCCAAATCTACAACTATATATTAAATGCTCACCATCTATTCTATTTCCACTGCTTCCTTAATCCTTTTGGTTGAGCAAAGCTCCTCTTCCAGGAGATCCTCAGGAAAGGCACCTGTATATTGCACCCCGAGTTCTGACACATTCAAAACTGTTTTCTAGATCCTTGACATACAAAGGACCTCTTGACTGAGTATAAATCCCTCACTTCCCACCTTCTTTCCATGAAAGCAGTACATGTGGAGGGGCACCTGAGTGGCTGTCAACTAGTGTTATGCCCAGAATTCATGATCCCCAAAGACCGCCAGGGAGCCGAGTTCCATGCAAAAGCAAAGAGCCTTTACTTGAGCTAGCTCAAGCTCAGTCTCCTACCTGCACCGACGCAGCGGTGAAATACCAGAGAGAGAGAGAGCGAGTTTCAAAAGCACAAAGGTTTTAGACTGATCATGGTCTTAGCCGATTGGCTGGGGAAGGGTCGTGGCCTCAGCCGATTGGCTGGGGAAGGATAGAACAATGGCTGCCAAGGTGTGGTCCCAGATCAGCAATTTTCAGCGTCACCTGGAACTTGTTAAAAATGCAAATGTTGGGCCTGGTGGTCACAGACCTACTGAATCAGAAACTCCGGGGGTGGGGCTCAGCAATCTGAGTTTGAACAAGTCTTCCAGGAGATTCTGATGCACCTGAAGTTTAAGAACCACTGTGTCTGAGGATCTCTAACATGTTTGGCCTCAGTGTATACAGAACGTTTCTCACTGGTCACCTATGAACCATTGGCTGTCAGCCTTGCTGTGCTATATAAATACCTAGCACCAAACACCATCCCCAGAGACTCTGATGAATTGGTCTGGGGAGGGGTAAAATGCTCCCAGGTCATTCTAAGCCCGGACAGGGTTGAGGGCTCCTGCCTCTGGCCCCTACCTGAGAGAAGGCCTCCCTCTTCTACTCACACTTTCCACGCCTCTCACACTCCCCTTCCTCCCACCTCAGACTTCGGAAGAATGCATCAATCCGTAAGTTACTTAAAGGGAGGAGGCGTGGTCTGAGGTTTGAGAGGGCACCTCTTTCTGCGGCCATGTCGGGGACACAGTCGCTAGTCAGCCGGCCTAGGTCTGCTCTTTCACTAGAGAGTTTGCCGGAGGTAAGGGGTAACCAAAACCATTTGTGTCATCTATGCATATTCTCCAGGCTGGCAAGAAAGTCCCAGGTAAATATGTAACTTCAGTTACGCTGGCCTAGGTACTTGTTAAATATTAGTTCTCTTATGTTATCTTTATCTTAAGTTATCTTTGGAGAACTTTAGATGTCCGAAACTATCTTCAGATAACTTGATCACACAACCCTCTAGGTGTGTATAATTATTTGCACTTTCTGGTGGAGCTCAGAATATTATATGTCACACACTCACACAGCTGAAAAGTGACCAACCTGGGACGTAAGCTCTAGGTCAGATGGTACCCAAACCTACACGCGTTGTGCTGTGAGGGGTTATCGAGTGTAGTGGTTGGGGTCACGGACTATGATGCCAGGCTGCCTGGGTTCAGATCCTGACTCTTTTTCCTCATCTGTCAAATGAGGATGACTACAGCTTCTGCCTCATGGAGATGCTGTGAGAGGGGGTCTCCAAGTACATGTCAAGCATTTGGAACATTTGTCTCTGTGAACTAGTTCAACTTCCTCTCTGATATTAATTTCCATCAAAATTCATCCATCTATCCACAAATCCATCCATTTATCAGCCGATCTATATAATGATTATTCCATTTCATGCGATACCCAAATACACCATGCTCTTTCATACCTCTGTTCTTTTCTCTGTGCTCTTCCCACAGGTCGAAGAATACCCGTGCCGTACAAATTCTTTTTTTTTTTTTTTTTTTATAAATTTTTTCAACTTTTTTTTTTTTATTTTTGGGACAGAGAGAGACAGAGCATGAACGGGGGAGGGGCAGAGAGAGAGGGAGACACAGAATCGGAAACAGGCTCCAGGCTCCGAGCCATCAGCCCAGAGCCTGACGCGGGGCTCGAACTCACGGACCGCGAGATCGTGACCTGGCTGAAGCCGGACGCTTAACCGACTGCGCCACCCAGGCGCCCCCAAATTCTTACTTTTCATTCAAAACTGAGCTCTGAGGGCGATTCGTGTGAAATTGTTCTCAGGCCCCTCAGGCTGGATTAGGTGGCCCTCTCATACTCAGCCCCTCAGCCCAGCGCTCGAAGCCTCCCAGAAAACCTCGTCCCAAATTAGTTTCGGGCTTTGTCTCTCACCATGGCCCATCACAAGTGCATAGGCAGAACTGCATAATAGTCAAGAGAGAGGGCTCTGATATCAGCATGCTGGGACTGAAATCCCACTTCTACTATTGTTATTTGTGTGACCTTGGCCAAATTTCCTAACTCTAAGCCAATTTTTTGTGTGTAATACGGAGATTTTAATATATCGCCCACCTCCTGATAAAATCAGGTGTCACGATAAAACAAGGCAATCCACTTCGTAAATTGTCCCACTTACTAAGCACTTTTCATTTATTAAATATTGTCGTTAGCAACTGTAATAGTGTGTCCCATGCTGAACTTTGTTTAGTTTTTCTAAACTCTGATTGACATTGAAAGAATCTGAGGAACAAGAACTTTCACCATGTTAAAAGTTCAATCCAGGGGCGCCGGGGTGGCTCAGCCAGTTAGGCGTCCAACTGTGGCTCAGGTCATGATCTCACAGTCTGGGAGTTTGAGTCCCGCGTTGGGCTCGGTGCTGACAGCTCAGAGCCTGGAGCCGGCTTCGGATTCTGTGTCTCCCTCGCTCTCTACCCCTCCCCTGCTCACACACACACACTCTCTCTCTCTCTCTCTCTCTCTCTCTCTCAAAAATAAATAAAACATTAAAAAATTAAAAAAAGAAAAGAAAAGTTTAATCAAGAGAAAAGTACACAGAAAGAAGGAAGTCAAGATGTGTTTGGTGATCTAAGGAAGGCAGTGGAAATCAAACCCGAGAAAACGTACCAAGAATGAATTAGGGCTTAGAAAGAAAGTGATTTGTGTGGTGGAGAAAATTTTAGTCTGGCCAGAGGTGACATTTGAATCAACACAGGAATAGTATAAATAGTATAAATAGTATAAATTAGAACTTTACATCATGAGCTATTGCAAGGTATCCTTAGGAGAGGCTTAGATTATACTGACTTTTATTTTAAAGGACTAAAAGAAACCATTAAAATTTGTATTTTATTTTATGTCATAAACCAGATTAGAGATATTACATATTGCATGTATTTTATTTTTCAACTTAAAAAAAACCCCGTAGGTAATTCACATATCCTGATGAATTTTCTTTCTCTTTATATCTAGCATTTATAAAATAATGTAGTTAGATGGGAGGATCTCTAAGGCAGACTATAATATTTAAGATTACCTCTATCGTTGACATTCTGTGATATTCAACAAAATTGTTTTCCTAAGAAGATTTCTATGGTAGAGAAGGGACAGTAATATAGCAACAACCTTCCTTTAGTGAGCTTTCTTCAATGGGATGCCATTTAGAGTTTAATGGGATTAATTTGGCCGACATGTTCCATTTTAAAAGAAATTTCTGTTCTTGTGCCAGCCAGCATGGGTTTCGACAGGCAAAAAGCTCCGATCCTGCCAATTTCACCCAGGAGTATGGCCCTTTAAGCCGTGCCTCTGGCTGAAAGCCACTGGCAGATATTGGTTGCTTGACAAAATAGATAGTTGGATGAAGTATTCCGGGGCTCTCAAAAAAGATCAAATCCTCCTGGCCCCCCAGGCTCTCCAGCCCAGTCTCTGGGACCTTCTTCCCGATCTGTGCTAAGAGGACAATCAGATTCAGAGGGAACAGTATTCCACTACTCCAGGCCCCATACGCAACTGAAGATGAATTTCATACTAGGGAGGTTCATTCCAAAAGGCAAAGCAAACCCTTTCTATGAGGGAAGCAGCCTTGGCAGCCATATAATTTCCCTCTCCCCTTCCGGCCTTCCTGTCTATGTGCCTTCAGGTTCACGCAGATAGAACTTTCTGTCAGCGACACGGGTATTTTCAACAGCAACGGCTCCTTTGCCTTCCTCTGGTGCTAGCAGGGCCATTTCGTGGTAAACTCCAGCTCCTTTTCATGCATTTTGCACAAGAGGGATGATCTTAGCGACTGAGGGCAGGGCAGCTATAAATAATTAGGGCCAACCCAGCAGAAGCTGAACCCACCGGGATTCCAAATAGATCTTCCCCTTGCCCAAGAAAGTATCACCAATTAGCTAGATAGATTCCATTTTTATCTTTCCTCTAAAGCTCTGGGTGAAGAAGGGCGTATGAGAATAGACCAGGTATTGATCCCCGGAACACATTTCTGCCACCACCGTGTTTTCGCACATTGGGTTTAATTGATTTGAGAGGACTTGCCCTGGAGCAGAGGCACAATGATGCCATCAAGCTGCCAGTGGGCTCACTGCCCAGCCCCTGGAAGCTGTTATTTGCCGCAGTAAGGGCTTATACTTTAGACTCGGACTTGACTCAGTCCAGGCCCCACTTGGTACCGTATGTATATCGGTTCCATGGGCAAGTTAATTTCTCTCTATAGTAGTCTTCCCCTCCCTACAACTAGGATAATAAAATGTCTCTTTCCTAGAGTCGTAGTAAGGATGAGACAAATTAATTGAAAATAATTTAAGTGCTCAAACCTCACCAGTTACTGAGTTATTTGCAATATCTTCTTTACTTTTATTTTTTTTAATGTTTATTTTGTTTTTCAGAGAGAGAGAGAGAGAGAGAGAGAGAGAGAGAGAGAGAGAATGAGTGGGGGAGGGGCAGAGAGAGAGGGAGACACAGAATCTGAAGCAGGTTCCAGGCTCTGAGCTGTCTGCACAGAGCCCGACACGGGGCTTGAACCCATGAATCGCGAGATCGTGACCTGAGCCAAAGATGGATGCTTAACCGACTAAGCCATCCAGGTGCTCCTCTTCTTACATTTATATTCTTTATCCTTGAACCCAGGCTTCTTGGCTCCAAGTTAAAGGTCTTAAAGCCTGAATCAGATTGAAGGCAGGGCGAAGGGAAAGACAAGGCTAGCTTTCAGAGACTTTGCAATGAAAAGCTTGTCAGGACACAGGAAATACTTTTCTGGGAGATGAGAGTGAACCCAAAGATAATGTATAGGTTTAAAACTTCAGAGCCAAAGAAGATAGCAGTATCAGGGAATGGGAACTTAGGAGAGGAAAATGTTTTAAGACCGAAGATATGGAGTTTAACTGCTGATACAGAGACATTGAGACCGTGGTGGAGCGTCCAGAAAAGCTGCCCAGCAGGCAAATGCAAACATTGGGAAAATAAATTGTTTGTTACTTCTAGAAATTATCTTAAATGTCTGAATATGACTTTGAGGACTTTATTTTGAAGATTTAGCTCTAGATTTAAAAAAATGTTTATTCAGGGGCGCCTGGGTGGCTCAGTCAGTTGAGCGGCCAACTTCGGCTCAGGTCATGATCTCGCGGTCCATGAGTTCGAACCCCACGTCGGGCTCTGTGCTGACAGCTCAGAGCCTGGAGCCTGTTTCAGAGTCTGTGTCTCCCTCTCTCTGACCCTCCCCCGTTCATGCTCTGTCTCTCTCTGTCTCAAAAATAAATAAACGTTAAAATAAATAAATAAATAAAAATAAAAAAATTAAAAATGTTTATTCATTTTTAAGAGAGAGAGAGCTAGTCAGGGAGGGGCAGAGAGAGAGCGGGACAGAGGATTCCAAGTGGGCTCCATATGCGGGGCTTGAACTCAAGAACCATGAGATCATGACCTGAGCCGACGTCAGATGCATAACTGACTGAGCTACCCAGGCACCCCTCACTCTCGATTTTTAGTAGTATGTGATGTCCTTTTCCTGTTCATCATTTGAAGTCATTTTTAACGTCATTTTTAAATTATACTTTTCTTTTTGGAGGAGTTTTACATTATAATTTGGGAGACAGGGTTTAATTGTTTCTCCTTAAGAATTTTGCCCTTTAGTGAATATGTTTTGGTCTTTATTTTAACTAAACGTTATCACAGTCAATGCACATAGTACATTTCCTGGAATCCAGGAATTCTAACCACACTAGAGAGAGTTCATGGATTAGCAATACAGAAATCTCTCCAAACAGAAGCCCATTAGGAAAATATCTCCCTTTTAAGAGACGTTCTGAGAATAATCCTATTAAGCTAGAAGCTTGCTAAGCTTATCAACTCCAGACACATTTCTCTACAAAGGGGAGGAAAAATCCAAATAGAATTTAATGTGACAAGTAAATGTTGATAGAAAATAGATATTTAACCTCAGAAAAGAATAATCACGTTATATCCAAATGTCGGTTTCACACCAGGAAAAAATGGATGACCTTTTAAGATCTAAGCTTGAGAACATGAAAATGTTAAAATGACGCATTTTTCACTTTAGGTGAAAAACAAAAAAATCAGTGTGTCTTTAAAGAGTTGGATCGCTGTGATTCCTTAAATAGTCATATGTATTTTTTTTTTTAAGTAAGAGGAAAAAATGTCTTTCATATATTTTTTTATTATTTTACCAATGCTGATGCTTTTCATTATTTCCTGAAGATTTGGTTTTCCATAGGACCTCATTCCCCTTCAGCCTGAAGAACTTCCCTTACCATTTTTGGCAGTGCAGGTCTGTCGGTTGTGAAATCTTAATATTTTCTTATCTGAAAATGTCTTTATTTGACCTTGATTTCTGAAGGATATTTTTGCTGGAGATAAAATTTTACATTGATTATTAAAAAAAAATATTTCAGTACTTTAAAGATCATCCTTTCTTTTTTATTTTGTTCAATTTATTTGTAAAAGTTTTAAGTTTATTTTGAGAGAGAGAGAGAGGGAGAGGGATGGAACAAGGGGGGGGGGAGGGGCAGAGAGGAGAGACGGAATCCCAGGCAGGCTCCATACCATCAGCACAGAGCCTGATGTGGAGCTCAAACCTACAAACCCTGAGATCATGACCCAAGCCGAGCCCAAGATTTGGATGCTTAACCGACTGCGCCACCCAGGCACCCAAAGATCATCATTTCTGATGAGAAGTCAACGATCATTTGAGTCTTGTTCCGTTGTGTGCAATGCGTTATTTTCCTTTGTCTGTTGTTAAGACATTTTTCTTTACCTTCGATTTTCACCAAATTGACTGCGATGTGTCATCCTATAGGTCTCTTCATATTAACACCTGCTTGTTGCTCGCTGTAAATTTATGTCCTTCCTTAAAGTTGTAAACATTTCAGCAATCACTTCCTAAGAAATTTTTTTCTATCCCATACTTTCTCTCCTCTTATACTGGAACTCAGATGACACATATAGACTTTTTGATATTATCCCACTGGTGTTCCTTTCTTAAATTTCAATCTTCTTTTCTACTCTTTTTTTAGATTGGATTACTTCTGTTGATATATTTTCAAGTTAGCTGGTTTTTCCTCCGTTGTCTCCGCTCTGATGCTAAGCCCATCCAGTAACATTTTTATTTCAGATATAGCATTGGCTAGGTGTAGAAATTACATTTGATTCCTTTTTATAGCTTCTATTTTTCTGTTGAGAAGCCGTAATTTTCACACACTATGAGAATGTTGTCCTTTGCATTCTTGGGCATAATTGTAACAGCTGGTTGAAAACCTTAGTCTGCGAATTGCCCAACACCTCTGTCATCTCAGAATTGGTCTGCACGGATTGTCTTTTCTCTGGAGGATGGTCCGTGTTTTCTTATTTGTATGTTGAACAATTTTGTATTGTATCCTCAACATTGCAGAAAATGTTATAGAAATTCTTGGTTCTATTATGTCCCTTTGAAAAATATAGATTTGAAAAACCATCAGGCTGATTGATAACTTGACTGAGCTGAAATGGAAAACTTTTGTTTCCTCTGTAGTAGGCAGTAGCTGAGACATCAATTCACTTCTTTTGCCCTTGTGACTGCCTTCCATCAGAAAGTTATAAAAACTGGAATTTTACCCAGTGCCTCTCTGTTTTAATAAATATTGTCTCCACTCCATTTTCTGCCTGCTTTTGTTCACTCTCTAGTACCTTTAGCTGGTTGTTTTTCTATCTTGTCCAGAGTTTATAGTTGTGATTTACTGGAGGGTTGGTCTGATAGGAACCACTCAACCTTAGCAGAAGTTGAAGTACACCATTTCTTTCCCTACTCTCTTGAAAATGGAATGGCTATTTCCACTAATTCATTGTCTTGAGCACTCTTGATTTTTTTCCATTGCCTTCCTGAAAATAGAGCGTGGTCTTGCATAAGAGGATAAAACGTTTGAGCAGATGGCAAGAAAATATCTATTCTTTTAGTCTCTGTTCTCTCCGTATCATTAAGCCACAGGGATTTGGCCTATGCCTCTGGGTAAGTAACACTCCAGAAGGGAATACATTGAGAATATTAGGTAAATAGAAGTAAAATGTAGTGCAAGTCTGAATTGCAGAGATTTGAAATCTGTTGCTTTTCTTTATGCTCGGAAGTCTAATATTACGTCTTTGACTAGAAAACCACAGGTGATGAGTATAAGAAAATGGGTTTATAAAAAATTAAATACAATATACTAGTCACTATTATCTTGTATAGCATTTCGCAAATTTCGTTTCGATGAACACATACCCCAAGATATTTTTTTTTAGAAAGGGCTATGTCGTTGAATACATTTGAAAAACCTATTTGGGGGAATAGAAATGTGGGCTTATTACCATCCACAAATTATAGATTTACCAAGATGGAGAGCACAATAAAAGTACTCTTAGCACTGGTTAACTAAGCTGAACATGATTGGTTTATTCTTGGATGATTCAGAAAGAACCGATCTTTCCTCATCTTGTTTTTCCATTCTCTATTCTCTGCCTAGGTAATTTCATCCATTTCCATGGCTTTAAATGCCATCTATGAGCTGATTACTCCCAAATTTATCTTCTCTGAGTACATTCAAAGAGCCTGACTGGCAGTTCTTTTTTGCATTTTCATAACACTTCAATCCAGAAATTTTAATTCTACCCCTCATCTCCAAATATGCTCCTACCCAGTCTTTCCCATGTCAACAAATGGCATCACCATTTACTTATGTTGGGAAGTCTAGACTCATCATTGATTCCTTTCTTACATCCAACTCATTAGTGAGTGTGTTCTGTTTGGTGTTGATTTTCCTCCAAAATATATTTTTAACTCATCTGTTAGTCTACGACATTACTATAAGTTATAAATATGGAGAGAAAAATGTTTCTCATATTATTTCCTGAAGAACTAAAGCCCTATGAATGATTCTCATGCCTAAGATTTACTGTTTCATATTTTTTCACTTCTGCATTATTACCTGGATTAGTGAAGAGTAGGAAGCATAAAATCCCCTGTGGTTATTTAGATCAGGGGTCAGAAAACTATGATTATGCACCATTTTCAACCTGCCATATGTTTTTGAAAATAAAGTTTTATTGGAACACAGATGAGCCCATTCCTGCAAATACTGTCCATGGTTGTTTTCATGTTACAACAGCAGAGGTGACTAGTTGTGTGACAGAGGCTGTATGACCCACTAAACCGAAAATATTTACTATCTGATTTCTCTTGGAAAAGGCCAATTTGCCAATGCCTGATTTAAATAAATGCCATGATACTTTGAAGATAATGAATATTTAGTAAAAACAACAACAACAACAACAACAACAATTAGTGAATCTTTAGGTCATTATAATTTTCTTTTCTGTACCAGACAAGGCTAATCTCTCAGGAGATGTCAAAACATGAAGATAATAAATGGAAAATGAAAATCTGGGCTATTTGACTTTCTACCTGTGAAAGGTAACTTGTATATCCTGCCAATACCTTTAGGTGATGATGGTTGATGAAGGATTTTAAAAACCATGAACATACTCAGTGTTTGATGTTGCATATTGAAGCCAACTCTTCTCTCCTTTTCCAATTATACTCAAAACCTTACATAAAAATAATTGATGGTAGAAAGTGTGTGGGACGTGGATCAAAAGTTCTACCCACCAAATTCAAACATATCCTTTATAGCTAATGATCATGATCACATTGAACTTTCTGACACTCCATTTTTTCATCAGTTAGATGAGACTAAAAACCAGTCATAGGTTATATGAAAAGGTTCTTCGCAAGAAGATATATTTTTAGAATCTTATACAGTTTTTCCCTGCTAGTATGATTTCTCCTAGCCTCTCCCAATTCCTCAGCCACACAGATCACCTTAATATTCCTTTTCAGTGGACCTATTCTCGGATATTTTGCTTCACTGGCATGCTGAATATTCTCTGCTGGATTCCCAGACTCCTACAAAGTTACTCTCATCTGTGAGTGAATGCTGACGTTAATGCTCTGCAGTAAAAAACTCCTGGCTTGCCATTTTGCTGATGTCACTCTTCAATATTGCCGCTTTCATTTCTAGCAGAAATTCTCAGTTTCTGTATAGTTTCAGCAATTAGTGTCTTTCCTCATTTGTGACCAGCACCTTCCTTTAGGGCACTGCCAGGGGAAAACAAAACGTGATGGAAAGATAAAGACTTTCCCAGACAAACAAGAGTAAGGGAGTCCGTCACTAGACCTAACTTATAAGAAATGCCAAAGGGAGTTCTTCAAGCTAAAATTAAAGGATGTTAATTAATAATGAGAAAACATGAAAGTATCAAACTCACTAGTAAAAGTAAGTACACAGTCAAATTCAGTTTTCTAATACTGTAATGGTGATAATATGCCATTTGTGATAATATGAATGAACCTGGAGGATATTATGATAAGTGAAATGATCCAGACAGAGAAAAATGGTGTACTATAAACTCCTAGAAGGAAACTTAGGGAAAAAGCGCCTTGACAGAGGTCTTTGCAATGATTTGTTTTCATATGATCCTAAAGGCACAGCCAACAAAATAAAAAATAAGCTAGTCTGAATCCACCTAACTAAAACCTTCTGCACAGAAAAGGAAACAATCAACAAAATTTAAAGGCAACGGACAGAACGGGAGAAAATATTTGCAAACCATCCATCTGTTCAGAGGTTAATATCCAAAATATATAAGGAACTCAAAGAACTCATAGCAAACCCCCAACTAATCCCATTAAAAATGATCAAACTGAATAGACATTTATCTGAAGAAGACATACAAATGGCCAACAGGTACACAATAAAGTGCCCAACATCACTAATCGTCAGGGAAATGCCAACGAAAACCACAACGAGCTATCACTTCACACCTGTTAGGCTGCCATTATTAAAAAGATGAGAGATAACAAGTGTTGGTGAGGATGTGGAGAAAAGTGAATTCTTGATCACTGTTGGTGAGAGTGTAGATTGGTGCAGCCATATTGGAAAACAGAATGGACAGTCCTTAAAAGATTAAAAATAGAACAACTATATGATCCAGGAATCCACCTCTGGGTACCATAATTCTACCATAATTGATGGGACCTTTATGTTCATTTCAGCATTATTCACATAGCCAAGATATGGAAAGAACCAAAGTGTCTCTTGACAGATCAATGAATAAAGAAAAATATGAGATATAGATATAGATATAGATATAGATATAGATATAGATAATGGAATGTTATTCAGCCAGAAAAAGGAAGCAAATCCTGCCATTTGTGATAATATGAATGTGAACCTGGAGGACATTATGATAAGTGAAATGATCCAGATGGAGAAAAACAATATGATTTCCAGTATGATTTCACTCATATGTGGAATCTTAAAAAAATAAGATTAAGCTCATAAAGCACTAGAATGATGGTTTTCGGGGATGAGGGAAGGGAAATGGGGAGATATTGGTCAAAGGGTCCTGACTTTCAGTTATAAAATGAGTTAATTCTGGAGCTATAATGCACAACATGATGACTATAGTTAATAATATTGTATTGTGTATTAGAAATTTGCTAAGGGAGTAGATATTAAGCATTTGCATCACACACACACGGTAACTGGTAACTGCGGTGATGGATGTGTTAATTATCTTGGATATGGTTATCAATACACAATGTATACATGTATCAACTCCTCAAGTTGTACCCTTTAAATATGCACAATTTTGTCAATTATGTCTCAATGAAGCTAGAATAAAAGAAAATATACTCTCATTGCCTTCCTGGTCTTATTTTGTTTTAAAAAGAGATATTTATTTATTATGAATATGAATCCAAGTGTTTGGATGGACATAAAAGGACCAAATGCAGTAGAAATTTAAGATGATTTTTCCCTATAACAAGAACAACTTGGTGCTTTGTACTTCATTGGATACATTATCAAACATTTTCTAGACCCTGAGGTTGTACAGTTTATTATGTGGCTGCCGCAGAGCTGCCCTGATTGGGTTTTTCAGATAGTGAATTTAACTCCTTGCTAATACCTATGAATCTATATGCCCCACAGGGAGAGAGCATAGATTATATCCTTGCATTGATGAGTTCCTTGTTATTTGAATAATTCCACGATCAATGCAGATGTTTACTTGGAAAAAGGTAGAAGAAAATCAAAGCCTCTTGGCTTTTGGGAGTGGACTTCATAATAAGGTTAAGATCCAAACTTATGAGATCAAGAAATATATTTTATGTTGGAAAATGAATATACTGGCAATAAAAATAGTATTCAGTAAGTTTACTTCTCAACTTTCAAACAAACTGTGTGTCAGATTGGCTGAGTGTGATGCTGAAACTCACACAGCTAAATACACCATCTTATGACTCACTTCCTCTAGTTAGCCCCTGAGTCATAACTCATCTTTTTCATCACATCTACGCAAAAGGTCTCAGGATGAACCCAAGGCACCTTATGTTCTTTGTAACGAGGTGGGGGAGGTATCTAAGTACATTCCCAATTTTTTTCCCAAATATGTAGTAAGTGACTTTGATGGGTAGTCACATGAGATATCAGTAAACATTGACTAGATAGCTCATGCTCTTTTCTCATTTTCCTTTTTTGTAAAGTTTTTCTCCTCTAAACTTTCTCTAGCCTTTTACATCACCCCTTCGGCCTCTAACACCAACCAAGTAAACCAACTTTGTTGGCTGGAAATGATTTGAAATTTGTTCATGCCTGAGATCAAGTTGGAAAACTGAGTCAAAAATCCCCTCCCTTTCAATGGCTACTTTCTTTTTAGCTACCTGACAATTATCCCACCCACTCCTTAGGCTTATTTTCTGTACCGAAACAATAATTTCCCCCTCTGTCACCACCTAACGCATTTCTACCAGCCAGAAGGGTTAGTTGCTGAGATGGGATGATGGAGCCATTCCTGAGAGCATGTAGTGGCTGGACCCAAACACGAAGGACAGAGAGGGAGACTACTTGAATTTGTTCTCGTATTGTAATCAGGATAATAAAGAAATCCGTTTGACATGTGTGCATAGACTTTATTACTCTGGTCCATCTCTATGTACTGGACAGAAGGAAAACTTAGAGAAATTCTGAATAACCAGGAAAAAGCAGCAAAAAAATGTGTGCTGGAGTTTATGGAACTGGGGGGCCTCAAAAGATGCGAACAATAGATCTGAACATATTTTGTAACAGTATTTGTGCTTGTTTGTAATGAACAAAAAAGTCTGCCTTCTTAATTAGGGTGAATGTAACCTGGAGGTAAGAAATTTTCCTCTGGGAAAGGAAATGACTTTGGGTCCGTATACCTTAGAACTTGGCTTATTCCAAAAGTTTATACAAAGTCATTTGGAAGAATACATCTCCTTCTTTAGGAAAGTCATGACATTACTTAGTGATCATACAAAATCTGCAAATGAGGGACGCCTGGGTGGCTCAGTCGGTTAAGCATCCGCCTTCAGCTCAGGTCATGATCCCGCGGTCCGTGAGTTCGAGCCTCGCGTTGGGCTCTGGGCTGATGGCCCAGAGCCTGGAGCCTGTTTCCTATTCTGTCTCCCTCTCTCTCTGCCCCTCCCCCGTTCATGCTCTGTCTCTCTCTGTCTCAAAAATAAACGTTAAAAAATTTTTTTTAAATCTGCAAATGACAATCAGAAGCCTTTCCAAGGGAAGATCAGGGTAAGCCATCTTTCTCCTTAAGTACATTCTACAAATGTGTGTTTTTGTTCCAGCAATATTAAAAAAAAAATGTTTCAAAGAAAGAAAGAAGAGAGTGGGAGAGAGGGGCAGAGAGAGAGAGAGAGAGAGAGAGAGAGAGAGAGAGAATCCCAAGCAGGTTCCATGCTCAGTGTGGAGGTGGACATAACCCTCGATCCCATGATGCTGGGATCATGACCTGAGCTGAAACCGAGAGTTGGACGCTCAACTGACTGAATCACCCGGGTGCCCCTCCAGCAACATTTTTAGCAGCACTATATTATACAATCACAAATGTGTTATTAAAAAATTTGTTAGGAGGGTAGAGCTCATGTTAAGGGCTCTTACCTTGCTCCCCACCCCCCCCCCCCACAACCCCGAATAACAACAAAGAAGAAACTTTGGTTTTTGGAAACTTTTGGAGGTGATGGGTATGTTCATTACTGTGATTGCAGTGATGGTTTTATGGGTACATGCATATGTCCAAACTTATCAAATTGTATACATTAAACATGTGCAGTTTCTTGTATATTAATTAGTCTTCAAAAAAGCTGTTCGAAAAAAAAAGAGTAACATGTTAACAGGGACAGCTATGCCGAGAGCATGTTAGACAAAGCAAGACTGTACCTAGGAGGTAATTATGGGGCGTTATAACATATGTTGTCCCACCAATTAAGGACACAGATCCCCTGCCCCTCACCCCCACCTGATCCCAAGTATTGCTCCCCTGGAAGTGAGAATCTAAGCGTGCCTTAATGTTGATGTAGGTACTTACGTAAGATGATAGGTGATCTATTGCCTGTATCAGGAGTAATACAGGAGTATACACAGTAGATCTATTGCCTGAATTGGGAGTCTGTAGTCCCAAGCACAGGTGGCAAAATAGTTCTTGGCTTCCCTCTCAGAACTGACCTTGGATGCTGCTGTGTTAAAGCAAATTCGTCTCCTGGCCTTCTGCAGGCCCAGAAGAGTGTTATACCATACACCTTAGCAGACAGCTTCTATTATCTTGGGGTGTGTGTGTGTGCGTGTGTGTGTGTATGTATTTTGACTCTGCAAAATGAATTATTTGTTTTTCTTTTCTGAGGAAAACCAATCTGTCAGCTTCTCCAGGGTTATCTCAATATTGATGAGAAAAGTAGGTTTTTTAAATTTTTTTATTTCAAAACCCCCGGGGCCAGATCACAGCGTTCCCTAGACTGAGTCATAAAAAAAGCTAAATGCATTACCTGTTCCTTGATGAAAAGCATGGGTGTGAGATCTCCTTGAAGTTCATATGATTCACAGGAAATAAATGAAAAGGACAAACTTATAGAATAGCATCGATTCAATTTATCTTTCCCCCTGGTAATTACAAGGCCTCATTTTCATTTGGGTTCAGCATGTTTAATAAAGAAAGATCAGTTTCTGTGGAGAATCATCTCACTTGCATAGATGAATAACTGTTGCCAACGACAAATATCTTTTAGCTGTGAAAATTATACTTTGTCTTTTACTAATCTCTAGAAACATGCCATACTCCCCAACGTATTCAGTGTCGCAAAGTGCTGGTGAGATGGGAAGCCTTGATGGATGTTCATCCTTATTTTAGAGACCGAGAGCCCGAGGAAAAGAAATGTTGGAAAATTTTTTCCAGCAGTGACATATTGGGGAAGGACCAAGATATAATGGCTGTGAGTTCCATTGACTCCTATACGGGCCTTTAAAAAGATACATTTCGTTTGATACATTCCCATGCCGGCATGACCTCATGCCGGTTTTCACCAACTGCTTCCTCTTGCCAAGATGGCAAGATGCCAAGACTGGGTTCTTCTTTTGGGTAGCGGAAGTAGAATGATAGACTTCCAGGACTAGACAGGGGGGAAATAGAGGTGGAGACCGGGGTACAAGATTTTTGTATTACGTCTTACAGACTAATTCTTGGATGATATTAAATATTTGAAAAGGAAAACAAATGGGGACTTTGAGCTAGGTCATGTTTCCTTAAATGTGTTTTTCTCTGGAATGGATTAGGGAGGCGGGTGCTTTCCCAGGTAGGAAAGCTGAAAGCATTGGTGAGCATTTCAGCGATAGCAACGATCCAGGCTCTTTCCATTGTTCTACCTTGTCAGCCATAGAGTGCCCGTCATTCGTCTTTATACTTGCCCCTCCATGGTCCCAAGATGGCCTCACATCCAGCTGCAAAGCAGAAAAAATAGGGTAGGGTTGATGCCAGGAGCATGGAGCTTGCACAAGTCCTGGAGTTTCCCAGCCCCACTAGTAAACGTCCCTGTGACTTATTCACCAAATTGGGGCACAGTGCCATGTTGCTAGTAGCCCTGTGGGAGCCTACAAACATGGGTATTTAGCTTCTCTGGCATCTACAGCGAAACACAAAAAGGGAGAAAGGGGCTAGAGCTGGCTGCTGAGTCAGGCAACCAACAGAGTATGTCACGGCATGTCACAGCTTCACAGGGCTTGCCCTTGGTGACAAAAAGGAACTGAAAAATGAGTCCTGGCAAAAGAAGTTGAGGCAACGACTGTCTTAGAGTAGTAATTTCCAAGTTTTCAGGATCATTTAAGACTTGTTGAAAGCAGATGTCTAGGCCCCGGTCTCTATATTCTGGTTCAGTAGGTTGGGGATAAGACCTCGATACTTACCTCCTCATTAATCTTCTCAGATGACGCAAGAAGCCTATGGGTCACACATTCGGAAACAATGGTTTTGAGACACAGGCCAAAGTTGGTGCAGTGGTTCTGAAACTGGCTGAATGTTAGAATCACTGGAAGCTTTTTAAAAATATCCAAACAATGCTTGTGCATGGGCCTGTTCCCAACCAATTAAATCAGGAGGTCCGGGTTTGAGAAATCAGGATCATTCAGAATCTCCCAAGGTGATTCTAATATGCAGTCAGGGATGAGAATCTCTGACTTAAAGGTTCTGGTGACTAACAAGGTCCTTGCACAAATAGGGAAGCCAGGGACAGTTGGAGTGGCAGAAAGATGTACCAACCTCTCCATGCTGGCTCTTGGAAATCTGTGAGGACAATGGATAGACATGAGAGTAAAACAGGCTGGCAACCTTAGGTAAAGGTAAATAACAACCGAAATGCAAGAAATAATAGTACAAGTGAGGCATTTCAAATGGCCCAGTCATTTTTGCTTTTAAGTAGTGACTGGAAATATCAGTATTTATTTATTTATTTATTTACTTAATTTTAATTTTTTTTTTTTTCAACATTTTTTATTTATTTTGGGACAGAGAGAGACAGAGCATGAACGGGGGAGGGGCAGAGAGAGAGGGAGACACAGAAGCGGAAGCAGGCTCCAGGCTCCGAGCCGTCGGCCCAGAGCCCGACGCGGGGCTTGAACTCACGGACCGCGAGATCGTGACCTGGCTGACGTCGGACGCTTAACCGGCTGCGCCACCCAGGCGCCCCTATTTACTTTATTTTAATGTTTATTTGTTTTTGAGAGAGACAGACAGAGACAGAGTGCGAGTGGGGAAGGGACAGAGAGAGAGGGAGACGCAGAATACAAGACAGGCTCCAGGCTCTGAGCTGTCAGCACAGAGAGAGCCCAAAGTGGGGCTCAAACCCTTGAACCGTGAGATCATGACCTGAGCTGAAGTCAGCCGCTTAACTGACTGAGCCACCCAGGTGCCTCTGGAAATATTAGTTTTAGATGCAGGCATCTATCTATCTATCTATCTATTTATTTCTAATGTTTATTTTTTTAATTTTTATTATTATTTTTAATGTTTATTTTTTAAGAGAGAGAGACAGAGTGCGAGTAGGGGAGGGGCAGAGAGAGAAAGGGAGACAGAGAATCCGAAGTGGGCTCCAGGCTCTGAGCTGTCAGCCCAGAGCCTGTCGTGGGGCTCAAGCTCACAAACTGCAAGATCATGACCTGAGCTGAAGTCGGATGCTTAACCAACTAAGCCACCTCGATGCCCCGATGCAGGCGTTTAAATACCATTTTTAAGGTATGGTATCAGTTGCTGTAATGTGCCCATGAACACAAATTTATTAATATTTAGGTAGATATTGTGATTAATCATTTTATTTTGTCCAAGGAAAAGAAATACTGTTAGAAATGGCAGTCTCTGGAACCTCTTCAATCTTTATCCGTAGATAAACTCCCTGTTTGTCCATGATGATGCCTAGTGTAGACTAAATAAGGCTACAAGACACTGGTTCCTTGGGATCTGAAGGCTCTGGCCTTCCGCAGCAAGTTTAGCAGATTAAATAGGTCAGTTTCAAATTCTCAACAGTAAACCCAGTAGCATTGGCTCGTAGAGCGAGAATAAACAAAATACACGCATAACTACCTATGTAAGACACCAGCCTGGTATTCTAGAACAAGGGCTTTATTTGTGAGAAATGCTGTCTGTGCTGGTACACGGAAGCTTCCGCCATAGTGTTGAGGAATGTGGTTAGTTTATGCATGTTACCAGACCAGCTCTGTGGTCAGGGAGCGAATACCTTTCTGGGTGTTTCCAGTTGCAGCTTCCTGGTAGGAAAACAATGAAAAAGTGAGTACATGAGAAAAACTAAAGGAGGAAATTCAATTAAATTCTGTTCTGCGAACATGGATCAGGCACCAGCTGGGTCAAGGAAATGCTCATGAAGAAAATGTGAAGACGGAAAAGAAATAAACCCTACCTGCAGGAGAAAACGTACGTGGTGAATAACTAGGAAACAAGTGTTTGATGCACCACGAGACATTCAAAACTCATTCAATGTAAATCACCTTTGTAAGTTGGGAGGAGAGCAATTTATATTCCACCTTAGAATTTGAAGATGCTTAAAAAATTTTTTTTAATGTTTATTTTTGAGAGAGAGAGAGCGAGCGTGCGCAAGGGAGGGGCAGAGAGAGAAGGAGACACAGAATCTGAAGCAGGCTCCAGGTTCTGAGCTGTCAGCACAGAGCCCGACTCGGGGCTTGAACTCACTAACCGTGAGATCATGACCCGAGCAGAAGTCACATGTCTAACCAACTGAACCACCCAGGTGCCCCCCTGGGGATGATTTTAAATGAAACGGTAGTTTTTGTTGTTTTTTTTTTAATTTTTTTTTTAACGTTTATTTATTTTTGAGACAGAGAGAGACAGAGCATGAACGGGGGAGGAGCAGAGAGAGAGGGAGACACAGAATCGGAAGCAGGCTCCAGGCTCTGGGCCATCAGCCCAGACCCCGACGCGGGGCTCGAACTCACGGACCGTGAGATCGTGACCTGAGCTGAAGTCGGACACTCAACCGACTGAGCCACCCAGATGCCCCTGAAACGGTAGTTTTTGATGTAAGAAGTGGGGCATGACGTTATAGACTGAATTGTGTTCTCCCCCCAATTTATATGTTGAAGTCCTAAGCCTCAGTATCTCAGAATGTGATCATTGCAGATGTAATCAGTTGAGGTCATAATGGAATAGTCGGTCCCTAATCCAATAGCATTGGTGTCCTTATAGAAAGGAGACATTTGGAGACAGCCACGCATAGGGAGAATGCCAGGGGAACGTGAGAGCAGGGTTTGGGTGGGAAGCATCCTACAAGGCTAGGGACGTCTATGAACAGGCAAACCAGCAGACACGAGGGGAGAGGCCTGGGACAGATTTTCTATTACAGTCTTCAGAAGGACCCAACCCTGCCGACACCTTGCTCTTGGACTTCCGACCTATACAGCTGTGAGACAATTTCTTTTGCTGAAGCCACCCCATTTGTGGTACTTTGTTACAGCAGCAGCAGCAAGCTAATCACATGGGTGTTGTTTTGACAGACAACAATTAGGGAAGGGCATGCCTGGAAGAAGGAACGGTATGAACAATGACAAAGAGGTAAAGGCATCTTCTGGCAACGGGGGTGTGAGGTTGCCGTGACTGAGACTCAGTGTATGTGATTGGGGGAAAGGAAAAGAGTGGCCAGAAAGGCATGTTGAGGCAAGAATGTGGACGTTGTGAAGGGGTATGGACCTTTCTCTTTGGGTATTGAGGAGCTGCTGATGGTTTCTAGTGAGGGGAGAGTGAGACGTTTAGAGCTCTCTAAGTTCTATCTACACGAAACGCTTCTAGAGGAAACCATGAGAGGAAATGCTCGAGGAACCCAGTGTAAAGAAACTGAAAAACTCCCTTTAGCCTGTAAATGATGGAGCCTTATTTCTGTCCATTAATTCTGCCCCATTCTAATATTCACATGCTATTGCCTTACACCTTGCCTTTAGCAAATGTCACTGTGCTGCTTGGCAGGAGGGCTTTCCTAACAGACCACCGTCCCTTGCATGTACCAGAAATTAACTACACAGGCATTTCAGACTCCTAGCTTCCTGAATAGAGTTGGCCAATGTAGATGTAGACGGTATAGATGACAGAAGAATTGGCCATCGTACGAATTTAAAAGGACTCAAATTATTCGACGGGCTGAAAGAAACACTCTTCTTGTACACCTTATTTTTCCTCAGTTGTGCCATCCAGAAATCCAGGGTACCAGTTTGGCAGAAGCTATCTCATGTGTAGGTTGTGAGACTAAATGGAAAGATGCACGTCATATATGTAGACAGTGCTCAACAATGTGAGGTGTCTTTTCTGGCACTAGAGGAGCTGGGATTCAAATCCCTGTTTTTGACTCCAAATGCTATGTTCTTTCTACCCCTCTACTCTGCTTTCTATATGGTGCTGATCTCTAACAATAACAGCCTTTATGCTTCACCCCTACTGGCTTCTTATCATTACTTCTCTCTCCTGACACATGTTACATCCCGTCTCTCCGTGCAAACTCCTCACCTGTGACAGACCATGTCAAGCCTCAAGGGGTCCTCTGGGGCCTCGGAGAGGAGGGCTGGAGGGCTGCCAGTGTGCGACTCACGCAGTCGCAACGCTGATGGATCTGAGCTGAACAGACTGCCTTCTAGAAAGGCTATCATCCCAGGGAGGGGGGAACCCTTGCCTTCAGTCAGGAGACTACACATTGCTGTAGACAGCATATTCTCGAGTCATTGAGAGAGCCTTTCTCTTAGGGCGTTGCGAGAAGATCTCATCCCTGTGACTGCTAGTAACGAGCTGGGATGGAAAATAAAAACAACTGGGCACCTGGTGAAACGTGAAATTTAACATCTGGCGGGAAGCATATTCCTGCCAGGGGCTCTCCATGTTTGACTCTGCAAGTGATGTGTATAAGAAGAAGTTCTGCCCTTGGCGTCCTTGCAGATGCTCCATTGCTTAAAGAATTTGATACGCATAGTGGCCAAAGTTCATAGAGAAAGTTGTACCTAGTAATTCCTTTATTTAAAAGCAAAACATTCTACCATCAACTGACTTATGTATCAGGCAGAAGAGCTAGGTTATGCAGCAGTAACAAACATCTCTAAAATATGAGTGGCTATGATACTATAGTTTTATTTCTCACTGTTACTTGGCCAAAATCCAGCAAATTTGTAATTTTGTAGCTCTTCTCTCATTTAGTAATACTTTTTTTTAATTTTCTTTTTTTTTTAATGTTTATTTATTTTTGAGAGAGAGAGACAGAGCATGAGCAGGGGAGGGGCAGAAAGAGAGAGGGAGACACAGAATCCAAAGCAGGTTCCGGGCTATGAACTGTCAGCACAGAGGCTGATGCGGGGCTCAAACCCACCAGCCATGAGATCACGCCCTGAGCCAAAGTCGGAAGTTCAACTGACAGGTGTCCCTCATCTCTTTTTTTTATTGAGTATCGTCAATCTGGCAATCATGAGACTAGGACTTTGCACATATATTTTCTTTAATCTCACGTAACTCTAAGAAGTTAATGTTTTTATTTCCTTTTTTGCAGATACGAAATTGAGACACAAGTTCAGTGAGTAAGTGGTAGACTGGTTTGGGATCCAATTTTTTTCTAATGCGAAACCTGTGATTTTTAACTATCTTTAAGTTACTCTTCTAAACATAACCCTCAGGTTTTAATTTTTTTTTAATTTTTTTTTTTTTAACGTTTATTTATTTTTGAGACAGAGAGAGACAGAGCATGAACAGGGGAGGGGCAGAGAGAGAGACACACACAGAATCTGAAACAGGCTCCAGGCTCCGAGCTGTCAGCACAGAGCCCGACGCGGGGCTCGAACTCACAGACCGCGAGATCATGACCTGAGCTGAAGTCGGACGCTTAACTGACTGAGCCACCCAGGTGCCCCACAGGTTTTAATTTTTAAATGTAACTTCACTATCGTTATCTTTGCAATATTCTTAGGGGAAAGGAAAATCCAAATGCGATTATCCTGCTGTATAGAGTGGCAAATCCAGGCATAAGAGAGTATGTATTTATCTTAGTCAATAAACCTGGTGGTAAAGTTTGAAAGAGAACCTTGACCAGCGTGCCCACATCAGAATCACTGTGTGTAGCTTGTGAAAAGCTCCCCCACCGGGTCTAGGGTGAATCCCATTCTGGCGGTGAAAGAAGGGCACTTTGGGGATTTCCGGGTCCTCGACTTTCCCACTACCGTCGCCACGAGGCCATGTTGTCACTGAAAGTTGGAAAACTGTAGAGGTTGAAACTCTGCAGGTTTGTTAACACTTTGCCCAGAGAGGTTGCCTGAACTTGAAATTTGAATCTGAGAGCATTGTGGGCTTGCTGCTTGAGCTCCCTCTGTAACGTTAGCTATATGGAAATTGTGACTGTCTACAGCTTATTCAAATCGAGATGTCTGAGAAGGCAATGAGCCTAATTAGCTCAGTAATGAATAATGTTAACCGCTGGAATATCATCAGAGAGTCCACGATACTGGTTTACTTCTGTCCCTCAATTTTATATGTCATTAGAGATTGAGATGGAAGTATTGGGCTCAAAACTCAAAACAACTGCTCAGTTAGGAAGGGGAGCTGAGTGATAAAAATGTCAAATGGGTGAGCCCAAGGCAAATCTACCTGATGGATTATTGAAATCTTTCCTATTTCATCCATTCTGATACCCCATGTCTTAATCTTTCCTATTTCAAATATGGCTATGTCAGCAGGGGGCAAAATTGCTTAAAAGGAATAATTACATACTTGGATTCCTTGCTGAAATGTCACTGGATGGTTGCAGATTCGTTTACCAAAAGTTGATTTGATTGTCGTTTTTTACTTCCTAGGTTAATGTTTTCAAATTGGCTTTCCATCAGTTTTTAAGAGCTGAGGCACTTTATTTATTTATTTTACTTTTTTATTTTAATGTTTATTTATTTTTGAGAGAGAGACAGAGTGTGAGTGGGGGAGGAGCAGAGAGAGAGGGAGACGTAGAATCTGAAGCAGGCTCCAGGCTCTGAGTTGTCAGCGCTGAGCCCCACGTGGGGCTCGAACTCAGGAACCATGAGATCATGACCTGAGCTGAAGTCCGACGCTTACCGAATTAGCCACCCAGACGCCACTACTTTTTTTTAATTTTAGAGAGACAGACAAGAAACAGAGTGAGAGAGGGAGGGAGAGAGAGAGAGAGAGAGAGAGAGAGAGAGAGAATCTCAAGCAGGCACCACATTCAGTGCTGAGCCCATGGAGAAGCTTGATCCCAGGACCCTGGGATCATGACTCAAGCTCAAATCAAGAGTCAGATGTTCAGGGGCACCTGGGTGGCTCAGTCGGTTAAGGGCGGGAATTCAGTTCAAGCCATGATCTTATGGTTCCTGGGTTTGAGCCCCGCCCGAGTCGGACTCTGTGCTGACAGCTCAGAGCCTGGAGCCTGCTTCAGATTCTGTGTCTCCCTCTCTCTCTGCCCCTCCCCCACTTAGGCTCTCTCTCTCTCAAAAATAAATAACACGGAAAAAAAAATTTTAATGTGCAGATTCCCTGATGCACTTTGATAATCGTAGTTTAATCTGCTATCCAGGTCATTGTTACGTAAACAATTTAGGCCTCATACTCAGACGCCCCACCTAGTGGTAAGTTAAGAGCTCCCAAAGAGTTGACAGTCTCACCCCTTGAAGTCTTGGAATATTTACCTGTAAGAGTTAGGTTAGCTAGATTCTGTCTCGGCCTATAGAACTTCTCCATCAGAGCAAACGTTACAGCTTTTTATTTATTTTTTGAAATCCCCAAAACTCTAATTTTGCTTTTCAAGGGGCAAATACCACAAAGACACCATTGTGAATTAACATGCACAGCTGCTCCTTGAAATTAAATTTTTAAAAAATGTTTGTTTATTTTTGAGAGACAGAGCACGAGTGGGGGAAGGGCAGAGAGAGAGGGAGACACGAAATCAGAAGCAGGTTCCAGGCTCTGAGTTGTCAACACAGAGCGGGCCGTGGGGCTCAAACTCACGAACCTCGAGATCATGACCTGAGCCGAAGTCAGACGCTTAATCGACTGAGCCACCCAGGTGCCCTCTGCTCCTTTGAATTTAAACGAGATCATGCATTTCCGTGTACAGGAGACCAAATAGATTAATGAAGGGAAATCTGGGGAAATGAGACTTTCACCCAAAAGACACATACCTTGCTGGGTGACTATAACGAGTGGAGTGGATATAATCTGTGCCATAATTTAGCTTTGCCCTTTTACGTACAACTTGTTAAGAATATCACGGCTTTCTGCCTTTTTGATACTTTGCTATATTAGGGAGATGAGGCATACATGATTCCTCATGGGGGAAATCAAAAGCAGCTCACACCCGTAACTTCCCTAATTCTTTCAAGGATATCAGAGGAGACTCTTCAATCACTGGCTTAATATTTTAGAAGCACAGTAAGTCACTTTCTCAGACATGGCTTGATGCACATAGTTTAATTTTCTTAAATGTCCACAACACCAAAATAATTAGAACCCATTTTTTTATATTGACAACCTAGAAATTATACATATAAAAATAATATAATAGGTAACAAAATATAAAATGTTAACATAAAATATAATGTATAAAATAACATGATATAGGGGCACCTGGGTGGTTCAGTCGATTCAGTAGGACTTTTGCTTTCCCAAGGTCTAGGGACTGAGCCCCTCAACGGGGCACTGGGCAAAGAAGCCTGCTTAAATTCTTTCTTTTTCTCTTCCTCTGCCCCTCCCCCACTCGCTCTCGCGCTCTCTCTCTCTCTCAAAGAACAAAAATTAACATGTTATATAAGGTATACAACACAAGATATACACATAGGTTTATAATATGACATTATTCTGCCCCAGATTAGAAATAGGTTACAGTTCACGGGTTCATTTGGAAGTCACTTACTTGGAACTTGGAAAAATGCCTGATTTCTGATATGATATTATTTATTGTTATAATATGTGTGTATTTTAGATTATAAGAAAATTGTATATTATATATTAAATTACATAAGAATTTATATTTGGTTATAGGATATCATTATGTTATTGTTTTCTGACATTACAAAAAGTGTCGGGGGCGCCTGGGTGGCTCAGTCAGCTGGGTGGCCGACTTCAGCTCAGGTCATGATCTCGCGGTTTGTGGGTTCAAGCCCCACGTTGGGCTCTGTGCTGGCAGCTCAGAGCCTGGAGCCTGCTTCTGATTCTGTGTCTCCCTCTTTCTCTGCCCCTCCCCTGCTTGCTCTCTGTCTCTCTCTCTCTCACACACACACTCTCTCAAATAATAAACGTTAAAAAAAATAAAATAATGAAACAAAAAGTGACGAACTCCATGGGTTTTTGTTTATATTTGGCAATGACATTTTCCCATTATTTATTTCTACTACCTAGTAGCACAGTTAAACCACTAGCTAAATATGCTTTGCTGTGCACAACTGATGGTTTTACAAAGTTATAATGAAAAATGTCCCACAGTGACAAGGGAGTGTGGTGGCTGATGACTTTTCTTCCTTTGGAGGGGAACTGGCAGACTAAAGGGAGCCCTGCCTGTGGCATGGTTTGGCCGTTGCCATATGTGGATATTTAAATGCCCTTACTTACAAGACGATGGAGACTCTGCTTTAATAGTAATGATGTTGATGAAAATAATAGTCATAACAAGAATAATGTCCACCAAGTGCTTATGATATGCAGGCACCTTGTTAAGACCTTAAAATATGTCGTCTCACAAATCACACATTTATGAGATGATTACTGAGGAAACTGAGCCGTGGGGATGTTGAGTGACTTGTTCATTATCCAAAGGTCATTGAGCAAAGGTTACTGAGCAAACGTCATTGAGGAAAGGTCATTGAGGAAAAGTCATTGAGCAAAGGTCACTGAGAAAAACCAGGACTTGATGTGGCCTGCCTCAGTCAAAAACATGTTGCTTCTCCAATGTGCTCTAATATCTACATATACTTCTATTTAAAAAAAAAATTATGGGGGCGCCTGGGTGGCGCAGTCGGTTAAGCGTCCGACTTCAGCCAGGTCACGATCTCGCGGTCCGTGAGTTCGAGCCCCGCGTCAGGCTCTGGGCTGATGGCTCGGAGCCTGGAGCCTGTTTCCGATTCTGTGTCTCCCTCTCTCTCTGCCCCTCCCCCGTTCATGCTCTGTCTCTCTCTGTCCCAAAAATAAAAAAAATGTTGAAAAAAAAAAAAAACTTTAAAAAAAAAAATTATGCAAGTTATCCATTTTATGCCAAAAATGGTAAATAAAATCAGCATATAGGAAAAAAAATCACAATGTTACCATTCAAAGATAACTACTATTAGAACCCTTTCCAATTCCCTGAGATGCAACATTAAGTGTAGAATTTCTGCTTAGGGAGTCAGTAAGAGTACATTTGATTTCATCCAACTTGGCGTTCCTTCTCTCATTATCCCACAGCCTTAGTGTCCATTCCCATACATAGTTCCTAGATTTCTGCTTCTACGTATTAGAAAATTTAAGTAGTTCTTTTGGAGTGTGTCATACTTCCTCATGGGTCACATTTTGTACCTCATCTTTAGGGACGTACTGGGTCTTGAATCTAGTTACAGGTCTGGAAGCAAGCAACAGGTCCTGAGCAGACGTAGCATTATCTTTCACGGCAACTACCTCAGGGGAGGCCATTACTGTTTCCTCAGACACTGCAGGGTTAACCCCTTCAGAGGGAGGTGAGAGGTCATTTTCCCTGTGGGTGGAAGGACTGATACCACTGGGGTGGAGAGATTGCATCTGCTGGCAACAACAAAGACTTACCAGAATTTATGAGAAAGTTTCTCCTCACCCTAGGATTACATACATTTTCTCCTACATATTCTAGTAATTTTTGGTTGCGTTTTTGACATTAACGTTTTAATATCTTCGGGATTTATTTTGGTATGAGAAGTGAGGTAGGAAACTTCTTTCCCATTTAATACTTTTCAGAGCCTTTTAACACCAATGAAGGTATTTTATACTTGTGAAGAGGACAAGAGCTATCTCATTTCTTGTATTTTATACATATGAACACAATAATTCAGACATTTCAACTGATGTGCCTGTGGTAACAAATTTAGCAAATGACAGAATCAGTCCTGGAATCTAGATCACAGGCGTCTGTCCCGAATTCTTCATACCCTGTTAACTTGCTTCCTGTTTGGTATTAGTTAGAGACAGTTCTTTTTCTGTGCTACTTTTATTACTCATTGGAAGTAAATTTTGTCATCACATTTCTTAAATCATTACTGAATTCAGTTTATGACATTTTTGTTGAGAATCCCCGCATCTTTGAAGTCCCTGGTCTATCACTAACAGTGTGAGTTTAGGTAAGCTCTTTCACCTCTAATAACAATGACAATAGCTGTTGACATATGTTGACCTTTTCCATGTGCCAGGTTCCATGTTAAACTCTCAAAATAGGTTATCTCATTTAATCCTCAAAACCCGCTCCCCACCAGTGGATACTATTACTGAAATGCATACTCTATAGCATAGCAGCCATTTTCCAATGTTTGGGTTCCTGACGCTCCCTTTATACTCCTAAGTATTGAAGGGGTGCCTGGGTGGCTCAGTCAGTTAAGTGTCCGACTTCGGCTCAGGTCATGATCTCACAGCTCGTGAGTGTGAGCCCCGCGTCAGGCTCTGTGCTGACCTCAGAGCCTGGAGCCTGGTTCGGATCCTGTTTCTCCCTTTCTCTCTGTCCTTCCCCAGCTCATGCTTTGTCTCTATCTCTGAATAAATAAATAAATAAATAAATAAATAAATAAACATACATTAAAAAAAATTTTTTTAAAGTATTGAAGACCCCAAAGAGCTTTTGTTTATGGGTTACATCTATGAATATTTATTTTGTTAAACAGTGAAACAGAAAAACAATTAATATTTATTTACTATTTCCTTTAAGGAAGGACAATAATAAATGTCAACCTAAATATCATTTTTCAAGTAAAAATAGCTACATCTTCCCAAAGAACAACTTTCTTTTTCGTTTTTGCCATGTGCCTTTAATGGCTGCTTTCATAGACGGACTACAGGTTCTCATGTTTTTTTCTACATTTAATTTGCAGCAATATCGCATACCACACAGCCTCCGGAAGACTCCCAGTGTAATACTCATGACAGAATGACAGTAGGAAGGACAATTAATGCCTTGGTATTGTTATTAAAATAGTTTTGATGTTGTAGACCTCTGAAAGGCTCTTGTCGGTGCTGCCGTGGAGCTAGCTGGGTCCTTGGGTTTTAAAAAAACATTTTTTTAAAAAAATTTTATTTATTTTTGAGACAGAGACAGAGCATGAACGGGGGAGGGGCAGAGAGAGAGGGAGACACAGAATCGGAAGCAGGCTCCAGGCTCTGAGCCATCAGCCCAGAGCCCGACTCGGGGCTCGGGCTCATGGACTGCGAGATGGTGACCTGAGCTGAAGTTGGACGCTTAACCAACTGAGCCACCCAGGCACCCCTAGGTCCTTGGGTTTTAATCCCAACCTCACTGTTCACACCCCATGTGATCCTGGGCAAGGTATCCTGCCTTTTTTTTTTTCTTTTCTTTTCTTTCTTCCTTCCTTCCTTCTTTCCTTTTTCTTTCTTTCTTTCCTTTTTCTTTCTTTCTTTCTTTCCTTTTTCTTTCTTTCTTTCTTTCTTTCTTTCTTTCTTTCTTTCTTTCTTTCTTTCTTTCTTCTTTCCCACAGTCCCATGTCTGTAAAATTGGAGTGAGTTGTAGTGGTAAGAATGAAATCAGGTAAAATATCCAAAACATGTAATATTTGTTTTTTTAAGTTTATTTATTTATTTTTGAGGGAGAGAGAGAAAAAGGGAAAGAGAGAGAATGCAGCATGAGACAGGGAGGGGCAGAGAGAGGGAAAGGAAGAATCGCAAGCAGGTTCCTCCAGGCTGTCAGCACAGAGCCTGATGTGACATGAACCGTGAGATTATGACCTGAGCCAAAACCAAGAGTCAGACGCTCAACTGACTGAGCCACCCAGGTGCCCCAATATCCAAAACATATAAAACAATGCTTGGAAAAACATAATCACTTCTATGCAATAATAATAATAATAAATTAAATACTTGTATATTCTTCTTCTTCTTCTTCTTCTTCTTCTTCTTCTTCTTCTTCTTCTTCCCTTTCTATACTGAGTAACCTGAGGTTTAGTGAGGAAGTCCCTAGACTGAGATTTGGATCACATCTCTGTCAGATTTTAGCTATACAATTTCTTTACCTTCAGGAGCCTTAGATTCCTTCACCTGGAAGATGAGAGTAACAAAATTAGCCATCCCAAGAGGTTGTACTAAGCTTTTTTTTTTTATTTTTTTTTTTATTTTTTATTTTTTTAAATTTTTTTTTTTCAACGTTTTTTAATTTATTTTTGGGACAGAGAGAGACATAGCATGAACGGGGGAGGGGCAGAGAGAGAGGGAGACACAGAATCGGAAACAGGCTCCAGGCTCTGAGCCATCAGCCCAGAGCCTGACGCGGGGCTCGAACTCACGGACCGCGAGATCGTGACCTGGCTGAAGTCGGACGCTTAACCGACTGCGCCACCCAGGCGCCCCTGTACTAAGCTTTAAGTAAGACAATACATGTACGATACTTAGCATAATGGCTGTCATAGAGGAAACACTCATTATGTGTTTGTGGTAATGATCCATAACATTGTTACTTCCATTAACCATGACATATATGTTTATGTATATATAGGCCCACACACACCAAGAAGATATTTAGTGGCCTATGGGGATAAGCAAATAAACCAAGCCATGGCATGGCCAAAAGAGTTGGGTCGGTCAAATTAACTAGATATCTGGACTATCAGTTTGTCATTTTAGCTGAGATGCTTTGAAATCAACCGTGAACCTTGTCTTTTATTCATTAGTATTCAGAGGCAGGAATCTATGGGTGCATATCTACGAGCAATCCCCTAACAATTATAAGTTTTTAAATACTAATAGATCTCCACAAAGAACTCTTTTTATTTCGTGTTTTATTAGGAAGCTCTGAACGGTTGCCTACCAACAGCCAGATCTGAAAAATCCAACTCTGACGGGGCAGAATGGCTGGTTGGTCTTTTGAAGTGACAGCCTTTGGATTAATTAGAAATAAAGCAGCCTAGTACTGCACATGTAAAGCTGGGAGTGCTCTGTCTAAACATCCTCCTCTGATCGTTAAAATGTGATGTGTAATCCCAGTTGATTGAGTTTGATTTTTTGTTTTTGTTATAGATCATACCTCAGGAAGGCTTTCTTCCATGCAAATTATGATTCCATATAAAGTTTAACCTTTATATTATAGCTGTTTAACAAGAGAAGGAAATAAACCACAACACCTTTGTTTATGAGTAAAATAAATTCTCTATAAAAATATAAAGAATTAGGGACATTTGGGTGGCTCAGTCGGTTGAGTGTCCAACTTCGGCTCAGGTCAGGATCTCACGGTTTGTGGGTTCGAGCCCCGCATCCCGCTCTGGGCTGACAGCTCGGAGCCTGGAGCCTGCTTCGGATTCTGTGTCTCCCTCTCCCTCCACACCTCCCCCATTCGCGTTCTGTTTCTCTCTCAAAAATAAACCTCAAAAAAATAATAAAATATTAAGACTTGTGTGTGTGACTCTTTATGAAAAACACTAGGATAATAAACTTCTGTAAACATCTAGAGTTTTTGGATAAAATTAAAACAAGAAACTTAAAAAAAAAGCATGGCTGTCTCAGGGTTCTCCAGTGAAACAAAACCAATAGAGCGAGCGCGCCTGTGTGTGTGTGTGCGTGGGTGTGAATGCTCAGGCAATTGTGGAGGCTGGCAAATACAAAGTCTGCAGGGCAGGCTGTCAGGCTAGAGACCCAGGGAGGAGTTGAAATTGCAGCTTGAATCTGAAGGCAGTCTGTTGGCAGAATTCCCTTCTCCTTGGACGAAGTCAGTCTTTTCCTAAGGCCTTCACTTTACTGGATGAGGCCCACCCACATTATGGAGGATAATCTGCTTTACTCAGAGTCCACGGATTCAAATGTTAATCTCATCTAAAGAATACCTTCACAGTGACATCTGACGTGGTGTTTGGGCAAATATCTGGGTACCATGGCTTAGCCAAGTTGACATGTAAAATTAGTTATCACAATGATTAATTCCATCAGAAGGAAAAGGAAACTGCACATGCCCTAGAATTGCACAGAATGTTAATTACCACAGCATAGGAGCCATCTGGTCCTGGTCATGGCATGGGCTATGCAGGAGCAGAGGACAGTGCCCTTTTTGTTTGTTTGTTTTTGCTACTATCACCTTTGATTCCATTTTTTTCCATTTAATTTTTATTTTAATTTTTATTTATTTTTTATCTTTAAAATATTTATTTAGTTTTGAGAAAGAGAGAGTGGAAGTGGGAGAGGGGCAGAGAGAGGGGGAGACATAGATTCCAAAGCAGGCTCCAGGCTCTGAGCTGTCGGTACAGAATCCGGTGTGGAGCTCGAACCCACGGACCACACAAGACCATGACCTGAGCTGAAGACCGACCTGAAACTTAACCACCTGAGCCACCCAGGTGCCCCTGCATTTAATTTTTAAATAGCTTTATTGAGATATAGTTGATATACAAAAAACTGCACCTAATGTACACAGTTTGATGAGTCTTGACTTACCATACGTGCATGAAACCATCACCACAAAGTAATAAACATATCCATCACCTTTCCCATGCCCACCCATTTTTTTTGTTTGTTTTTTGGTAAGAACACTTAACGTGAGCTCTACTTTACCAATTTTTGAAGTGCACACTATACTATTGTTAACGATAGGCACTATATTGTGCAGCAGATCCCTAGAACTTATTCCTCTCGCATAACTGAATCCTTATACCCATTGAAAACAACTCCCCATTTCCCCCTACCTTCAACCACTGGCAGCCACCATTGCACTCTCTGCTTTCACTATTTTAGATTCGCCATATAAATGGAATCATACAATAGTCGTCCTTCTGTGATTGCTTATTTCATTTCACCTAATGTCCTTCAGGTTCGTCCATGTCATTGCAAATGGCAGGATTTCCTTCTTTTTTAAGGCGGAATGATATTCCATTGTATGTCTATACCACATTTTCTTTACCCATTTATCCATTGATGGACATTTGGATTGTTTCCATATTTTGGCTGCTGGGAACAATGCTACCATGAACATGAAAATGCAGATGTGTCTTCCAGATCCTGACTTCCTTTTTAATGTACACCCAGAAATGGAAATTGCTGGATCATATAGTAGTTCTATGTTTAGTTTCTTGAGGACCTTCCGTACCGTTTTCCAGAGCAGCTGCACCAATTTATTCTCTCAAAACAGTGTAAAGTGTTCCAACTTCTCCACCAACATTTGTTATCTTTTACTTTTTCTTGTAAAAGCCATCCTAACAGGTGTGAGGTGATATCTCACCGTGTTTTTAAGCTGCATTTCCCTGATGGTCAGTGATAAGAAGGTGAGCACCTTCTTATGTATCTGTTGGCCATCTATATGCCCTCTCTGGAGAAACATGCATTCAGGTCCTTTGCCCATCGTTTAATTGGGTTATTAGTTTTATTTATTTTTTTTGCTATTGAACTTAGGAGTTCATTATATATTTTGGATAGTAACCACTTATCAGATATGCGGTTTGCAAATATTTCCTCTGGTTCTGTATACTGCCTTTTACAACACAGTTGATTGTTTCCTTTGCTATACAGAGCCTTTGAGGTTGACGTAGTCCTACTTGTTTATCTTTGCTTTTGTTGACAGTGCTTTTGGGGTCATGTCTAAGAAATCATTACCAAGACCAGTCAGTGCTAAGAAGTTCTCCCTCATGGTGATGGTTGTTGTTGGTTTCTAGAAATTTTATAATTCCAGGTCTTATGTTTCACTTTTTCATTCAGTTGGAGTTCATTTTTTGTATATGGTATAAGATATGGCTCCAGTTTTACTCTTTTGCATCTGGATACCCAGTCTTTCCAGTAACATGTATTGAAAATACTATTCTTTTCCATTGTTATTCTTGGCACCCTTGTTGAAGATTAGTTGACTTCTATGTGTGGGTTTATTGTAGGCTCTCTATTCGGTTCTATTTGTCGATATGTCTATCTTGGCTCTAGCACCATACTGTTTTAATTATTTTACAGATTTGATGCAATCCCTATCAAAATCCTAATGCTGCTTTTTTTACATAAATAGAAAAAAAATCCTAAAATTCATATGGCAGCATAAACACTGGAGGACACAGCATCTCCAGTGGGTGTGGGTTAAATACTGAGACTGAAGCTCTTGCATAAATCTGGATGGGGGGCAGTTCTCAGGAAAGGGGAACTTTGAAAAAGAAAAGCCATGGAAAGCCAGGAGAAAGCTTATCTGAGGTAGAGATCAGAGTGGGGAAAAAATCAGTCTCCCTTGAAAAATAAAATCTATGATCTCATCGATTTGGAGTCTGAATTTTAATTACCTTTGTGTTGGAGAAATCTCAGGATAAAAGATTAATGTAAAAATTAGACTCAGAAACTCTACTGGGACAAGAAGTAGAAATAAGATGATAACTTCCCCAGAGGTACATTTCGATAACCCTGACACTACAGAGAAAAACAAGTGTCACTTATAATGAGGGCACAATAAAAATTAGAAACCATGCAAAAACACTCTAGTAAGATGGCAAAACGTCTGAAAGAAAAAGAGAGAGAGAGAGAGAGAGAGAGAGAGAAATATTTCCTCCAGGAGCTGGAAAGTCTATGAAATATGAAATAATATGAAATAATACAAACTTTGACACATATTTAAAATGATTTAGACAGAGAAGAAGTCTAAAATGCATGTGGATATAAAGGGATGCATTATAGTCAGGTTTTAGAAAGAACCAAAGATAAATTACAGAAAAAACAGTCATTAAAATTAAGAACTTAGTGGGCAGAATACACGTCAGAGTAGGCACAGCTAAAAGGATTATTAATGGACTAGAATAAGAGCTGAGAAAATTACCAATAAAAATAATAACAATAACAATAAAAAGACTAACACGGACTGACCATATACTCTGTACCGATCACTGTAACTGCTTTATAGTTAGGTTTTTTCAATCCTTACAAATACTCTTTGAGGAAAGCAGTTCTGGATCCAGGTAGGTGAGAATAGCAGATGTAGCAGTTTTAGCTTAATCTAGAAATATACAAATATAAATTTGGAATGTATTATGATCCAAAAATAAAACTATAGGCTGCAAGCAGTAACAGTTGTGTCTTGGTAAAGCTCTGTATTTGAACTACCCAGTCCATAGGCCTGAGTATTTAAAAGTTCTTTTTAACATGTATTTATTTTTGAGAGACAGAGAGAGACAGAGCAGAAGTGGGGGAGGGGCAGAGAGAGAGGGAGACACAGAATCGGAAGCAGGCTCCAGGCTCTGAGCTGTCAGCACAGAGCCCGACGCGGGGCTCGAGCTCACGGACCGTGAGATCGTGACCTGAGCTGAAGTCAGACGCTCAACTGCCAGAGCCGCCCAGGTGCCCCCATAGGCCTGAGTATTTAAACTTTAATATCAAAAGAAGGAAAAAGATGTATAGAAAAGAAATACTAAATCATTTAAGAAACATATTAAAAGTTAGGACTCTTGAGTCAAGTTACCTGTATTCCAATCTGGATTCTCTTACACTTATTCCTTCTGTTTCAGAGTCCAGGCCAGGTTTACTACATTGCATTGGGTCCTCATGGCTCCTTGATCTGTTTCAATCTTGTTTGTAATTTAATTAAAAGCCGTTGACAGCCAACTGTCAATTTAAACTTTGACAGCTCAGAAGAACAACTGTTCTGCATTTTGTAGAATGTGCATGAATTTGTGTTTGTCTTGTGTGTTTCTCGTGATTAGCCTTGCGTTATGGTTTTTTGTTTCGTTGTTTTTTGTTTTTTGTGTTTTTTTGAGAGAGTGCAAATGGGGGCGGGGCAGGGAGGGGGTCAGAGGATTTGAAGCAGGTTCTGCACTGACAGCAGCTCACTGTGGGGCTTGAACTCACAAACCATGAGATCGTGACCTGAGCCGAAGTCCGGTGCTCAACGGACTGAGCCACCCAGGTGCCCTCGTTTTTGAGAAGAATACTACAGGGGTGAAATACCCTTCTTATCACATCCTATCACGCTACATGGTATCATGGGATTTAGTACCAGGGACGTTACCCTCAATCACTTGGCCATAGTGGTTCCTGCCAAGGTTTTCCACTGTGGATTTATTATATTTTCTCTTTTTTCTTAATTAATTTATTTTTTTTTATTTTTAAAAGATGTTATTTATTTTGAGAGTGAGGGGCAGAGTGAGGGGGAGAGAGAACCCCAAGCAGGCTCAAAGCTGTCAGCCCAGAGTCCTATCGGGGCTTAATTTCCAGAACCGTGAGATCCTGACCTGACCGAAATCAAGAGTATAGAGTCGGACATTTAACCGACTGGGCCATCCAGGCACCCCTATATTTTCCTTTTGATATACTCTATTCTTTTGAAGTGGGTCAAGTCCAATCTACTCTCAAGGAAAGAGAAATGAAGCTCCACTTCCTGGGAGGGGAGGAGGGCATAGCCCTCATATATTATCTGGAATTCTTCTGTAAGGAAGATTTCTTCCTTCTTCATTTATTTATTATTCAACAATTTATTTATATTAGTGTGAACTAAACCTTTAGTTAATTTTATGGTGATTTTATATATAGGGTAACATTCTGGGCTCCAAAATCTGGGTTTCTGGCTTTGGTTATTTGATAATTACTTCATGAAAGCAATTAAAAAGTCTAAATCTCACTGGCTCCAAATAAAATCTAATACATTTTACCTTGTAATATGGATTTGGAAAGGCTCCATAGTTCAAACTAATATTTTATTTTATTTTATTTTATTTTAAGAGAGAGAGAGAAAGCACGTATGAGCATGAGCAGGAGAGGGGCAGGGAGAGGGAGAGAGAGAATTTTGAGCAGGCTACATGCTCTGAACAGACTCCCGTGTGGGGCTTGGTCTCACCAGTGTGGCATCACGACCTGAGCCTAAATCAAGAGTCAGACGTTTGGCCAGCTGAGCCAGCTAAGACCTCATTTTTTTTTCCCCTTGGAAACTAATATTTTAAAATATATATGCATCTAAATTCCCTGAACTTTTACTAACCTGACAACTGAAGAGTTGAGTTAATGATATCGATTTAAAATTTTTCCAAAAAGGGGCACCTGGGTGGCTCAGTCGGTTAAGCATCCGACTTCAGCTCACGTCAATCTCGAGGTCCGTGAGTTCGAGCCCGCGTCGGGCTCTGGGATGATGGCTCAGAGCCTGGAGCCTGCTTCCGATTCTGTGTCTCCCTCTCTCTCTGCCCCTCCCCCGTTCATGCTCTGTCTCTCTCTGTCTCAAAAATAAATAAACATTAAAAAAAATAATAAAAAAAATACAATTTTTCCAAAAAAATAGTTTAAGATCTATTACTTGACTGTAGATTCAAATACTCTGTTACCTACTTCATTTTGAATTTAACAGTGACTAAGCAGAACAGAGGAATGTGCTGCCACAAATACAAGTTTCTTTTGTTGAATCTGCAAACCTGATTATGAAGCTGTTTAATGCTGTGTAACCTAGTGTTTTTCCTCCTTATTTGGCAACAGAGATATTTTGTGAGTGTGTGTGTGTGTGTGTGTGTGTGTGACGGTGGCATTAATCTTCTCAACCCAGTTGGGAAAATGCTTAAGGTATTTTCCCAAATTATGTTTTTCTGCCTGCTGTTTCCAAATGTATGCTCTTGTGAGTAAAGGATTTTCACGGTGTCCAGTGTGAGCACGGCTATTCTGAACACTTTTTTTTAAGTGCATTAAAATAAATAAAAATACATTATCCGTATAAAGGGGATAACCAGCTTCGGTCACCACAAATACAGATTTCCCCCGTTATCCAGAAGTAGAGCATTTCCCTGAAACCTTTCATAAGTCAGAATGGCATATGGTGAAGAGGCAATTGTCATTAATTTATACGGAAAAAATGCTGAGCGTTCTCAGACCCCAAAATAACCTCTCTGAAGCTTTTCTGTTACCCGAGGGCACACCTTGCTGACAGCCACACAAAACAAAATAAATGGAGATAAAACACAGATGCTCAAAGACACAACTCAAAGCGCTGGTGGCCCGATGCTGAGATGCTGAGCGTGGTTTCCGGGGACAAAGCTTCGCGGGGCCCCTCTCGCTGCTCCCAGCTCACGGCTATGCTGCCTTTATGATAGCTCCCTGAAACAAATGCTGAATGCTGTTTTTGCTTGTTTTCATAAAAGCAAAAATCCTTTTTTTTTTTTTTTTTTTGGATTTCTTCTGGTTAGCAAAAACAGATACTACCGTAAGTCTTTCCTAAAAGGAAAGTGGCATGGCACAAACTTCAAAGAACAAGGAATACCCGTATATTGTCGTCACATTCCTTAATGCTATTGCTAACATGGAGGTAAACAATGTCATCCTTGTCAAGGGGAAATTTGAGTTAATAATAATGATGATGATGATGGTAAAATGATGATGATAATGATAATGAGGTACCAAGCATTGTTCTGAGAGGCACTTTTCCATATGTTACAAAATTTAATGCTCTCACTAGCTCACAAGTTAGTTACTACCATTTCTCCCAGTTTATAATGAAAAAAAAAAAAAAAATCAAAGCCAAAAGAAATGATGTGATTTGCCCAGAATTACAAAGGTGGTAAGTGGCAGAGTCTTAAGTGTGTGTAAGTGTGTGTTCCAGGGACAGGAAATGCTCAGAAGTCAAACAGAAGAGAGGAAAAGTTGGAAGAAGTGCCGGGAAGGAGCTGGAAATCAGACCCATGGGGAAGACCAGCTCCCCCTTTGCATCCTCCAAAGTCTCTTCAGTTCCGAGAGCTCATTTTTTATCTTATGTGTAATTGGCACCTAAAAGAACTCTGAAGACTTCACGGCTTTTTAGGCAAGTGAAAGTCTAAGGGACTTTTTCATTTTTGATGAACTGAATAAGCCTGACAGGGTTTCGTGATATCCAAAACCTCTTTCCCATAGTGTATCAGTTAGTGTGCCTCCAACTGCTAGAAACATTACAATTCAGGTCCACATAACTTAAGCACTTAAAGGGAAGTTAACATCTCACAGAACAAAGAATCCAAGGTAGGATGACCTTAGGGTTTGTTAACTGAGGAGCTCCAGAGAGCCATTGAGGATTCAAGTCCTTTTCATTTGTCTGTTCTGACATCTTCTTCAGGTTCCTTCATCTCAGAGTTGCAAGATGGCTGCCCCAATTCCACGCATGAGACCCTGACATGACAGCTTCCAAAGAAAAAGAGGAACTGTCTTTTCCTTGATCAACTGATGAACATATGCCCACCCTTAAAAGAATCACTGGCAAAGGGAACGGGACTGTTACGGCAGGCAGGCTAAGATTGATCTGGATTTACCCTTGGAATGAGGACTGGGCTTCCTTCCTTGGCACATGCACAGAAGAGGGTACATGCTCAGAAAGAAGGAATTGGAGGATGGATGTTGGAGAGGCAACCAGAATGCCTTACAAATGCCTTCGTCTTATATTTGGTACTTGTTGAGATTGCTGGCACGAAATTATTGAGTTTTCAGAGAAGCATGGGATCCTTTTACTAAAAAACAGAGTTAAAGCTCCTTTTCGTATTCACGCATGGCTAACCGCTCTCCTCTTTTTGTCCTTATTTTTCTCATAACAGTTCTGGCTTCCAGTGGTTTTGTGTTATAATCTATTATCCTGTCTTTGCTAGCATGTTTTTTTTTCTTCGTTTTTTTATTTATTTAAATTAATTTTTTTTCTGATGCATTTACCTGCTAGTTTGAATATATTTCAGAATCGTTTTCCCAACCTTCAATGAAGAATTGTGGTAAAGGAATCAATAGTTTTTGACGGGACCCATTTTGAGGAAAATTTGCAGGTAATCCTGATGTAGTCTATTTGTGATTTGTACCTTTTTAAATGATATGAATGAACATATCCAAGCTAATGAAAAGAAAATAGGTAACGGGCTTCAAATATTTTCAACATTCAGGGAGTAAAAATACAATCTTGTACCTTCTGCTAAATTAAAGAGAGTGATAAGGAGATACCAGACTGAGAACCTCTATTCTCCAGGAGTTACAATTGGAAGAGACCATTGAATCTTTACAAATGTTGTAGACTAAATTCTCTGCCAACTGTCCTGTTTTCAATTTTTGTTACACTAAAAAAAACTAACATATGTGCCCTTTGTTGGGCACTGGGAATACTCAATGAATTTAACATTAATGATTTTTTTTCTTTGCCTTGATCAAAGATAGAACAGCAATTAAGAGCTGTTTCAAACTCTTAGAAACAAATTGGGAGTATTTTAGCAATTAGCATTACAAGATCTCTTGCTTTTTGAGACCCCCTGCAGCAAAGAGTTAATGTTTAAACCATTTAAAATTCAGTGGTGGTTAATAAGGCAGTTCACAGGCTCTCATTTCCTAACCACATCAGATTTTTCTTATGCAGTTTTTCAGTTATTCCAGCCATTTTGAAAGAAATGACTTCTGATTTCACGTGACTATTTTAGCACCTTAATCCGTGGACTACATTTGGATTTATGCTGTGGCCTACCTTTGGATACTGTCACATTTCCAAACTAAAATGGTAGAAACGGGAACCCCAAATTTCCTTTATTTCTTAAAACACAAATTCCTCATCTCTTTTGAGACCCTTCTGCCAGTCACAAGGAAAATGTGGACTCTCTAATTCCATTCATTTCTTGTAATAAATGATGTAGTCTTAATAGAAATTGCCTCCATAATCCACAAACAGTTGAGCTCATACTGTGTGAGAAAAAATATGATATGCACGCAGTGAGAAATCAAACATTTCAGAAGAAATGCCAAGGCATGTCTTGGCTCTTAAGGAGCTCAGGAGGACTTGGGGCAGAGAGCCATGGAAACAAACACGGACAATACAAGGCTATAAGGAGGTTAGTAGAGAAACCAAAGACTTAGGTGTGTACCCTTGGACTTGAAGGGGAGTGTCAGGGAAAGTTCATGATGGAGGAGGTCATCCAGCGGAGATGAAGGCTGGTTGACCCAAGAGCTGGAGCCGGGCAATCTGGTCAGTATATGTGACTGAGCCCAGCTAAGTCCTCTACATAAACTCTTCTTCTTCTTTTTTTTTTAAGCATTGTATTTTTGAGAGAGTGCATGCAGGGGTGGGACAGATGTGGGGGGGGGGGGGACAGAGGATCCGAAGCGGGCTCTTCACTGACAGCTGTGAGCCCAACATGGGGTTTGAACTCACGAGCTGTGAGATCATGACTTGAGCTGAAGTCAGACGCTCAACCGACTGAGCCATCCAGGCGCCCCCTCTACACAAACTCTTAAGAGGAAATAAGATCTCAGTGGCGTCTTGAAGAAATTGAAAGGGTTTGCCAAGCAGGACATGAACCAAGGGCACGGAAAGCCAAAGGAACTGCATGGGCTTCGAATCAGATACTTATTTTAGGGTGTTTTCCTTAATACTGAGAGGCATTTTGTGAGCCAGGGCATGTCCCTCAACATCACTTGTGTTTTTGTTTCATCAGCTTATTTCCCCTCACTTTTTTTTTTTTTTTTTTTTTTTTTGTGGCACCATCCCTGCCGGTAACATGGCTCCTGACATCTTCTGTGCATTGGAAAGGTGAAAAGCCAGCAGGATGTCACTACAGGAGCCTCCAGGACTGGTACTGTCCTCATCTTATAATACTGTGATATTCTCCTTCTGGTTGTTTGGCCACCCTCAGTGCCTGCTCCTTTGAGGATGTTGCCTGTGATTCCTGTGTCCCCTCAACCCGTTAGCTTTCACCAAAGTCATGCATTGAGTGTTTTGATGATTGACAAAAACGGTTTTGCCCTCTTCCTAAGTAATTCCTCCTCTGGGAATTTTTTTCCCCTTCCCGCGTGGTGGAGCTGAGCTCATCCAATCAATATGTAAATTCATTCTGTTTGTTCTCCCGGATGCCAAGCTAGTCTTCCTTTGTTAATTAGAGGTTAGATTTCACATCGCCTTCAAAGCCGAGCAGTTCTCTGTTTTAAAGACTTGTGATTCTATTCTCACAGCACTTACAGCCAAGAATTCTGAGCCAACCTCAGCCAGTTGTACGGTAACAAAGATAAGGGCTGCTGAGGTCTCTCAAAGACCACAGAGTACACAGTGGAATGTACTTTCCAGATTGTGCTCTTCCCTCCCATGGATCTCTGAATCTTCTGCACTGACTTGAACGACAGGGAAAGGGATGTTGACTTCCCTGCGAAGACTTTCTCGGTCCTTTACTGGGTTGGGACTCAATCACATTTTTTTATACACGACGCATGTAAGAGAAGGGGCCACATGACATGCTCGAGGTGTCACATCTTGTGCCAAGTAAGCAAGTCGTGACCTTGGGCTAGATGTTTCACCCTCCTTCTCAGTTTCCTCATCAGTAACATGGGGACAAAAATAGGACCTCCCGCAGAGGATCAATCAGCCTAGAATAGCCGTGTCTACCTGAAAAATCCAGATTGTTCTCTGGGATTTGCTCACAGACTTCCTGGAAAGTCACTGGCTTCTCTGCTCTTTGTGGAGACCTTGCTGGCTGCGAGTCTAGCCCAGGGCGGTGGACCTACTAACCAGTCAGTACGGATTGCTTCCGTGATGGATTTGTATTTGGGTATGACACCAGCCAGCCACACACAGGGTTTTTGAAACCGATCTCATCTTTTTCACTCACGTCTGGGAAATCTTGCACACTTCCGCATTCACATTTTGGCTCAAACGTTTAAAAAATGCAGATTAAAAGTACGCTCAAGTCAGGTCATGCGGCTTCCTGACTAATTTTCTACTGAGATTAAGGAAGATTTTAGTAGCATGGTAGCTATCAGATTTGTGCTCACCAACTCCATTTAGTTAGGTCTTTGAAATTTTTTAAATTTATTTTACATTTATTTATTTTTGAGAAACAGTGAGACAAAGCGTGAGCGGGGGAGGGGCAGAGAGAGAAGGAGACACAGAATCAGAAGCAGGCTCCAGGCTCTGAGCGAGAGGTCAGCACAGAGCCTGATGTGGGGCTCGAACCCACGAACCGTGAGATCATGAGCTGAGCCAAAGTCGGACGCTCAACCGACTAAGCCACCCGGGTGCCCCTAGTTAGGTCTTTAAAAAATGACCCCTATTTCATATTTTGTGTATGTATGTGTGGTGTCTTTCACTCTAAGGACTGGAGGATATAATAAGGAAATTATTGTTAATTTAATTTAACAATAATTAATTTAATAATAATTAATTATTGTTAATTGCAAAATCAACTACCTCGTGTAAAAAGTAGGCTATACTCAGCACTTTTATTCCTAGGTGCCTTAGTACGCATCCATTAGACCGCCTAAAAAATGAAAAGGTCCCATATTACAAAGAGAAAGCCAAAGTGTTATTAATTTTTGGCTTGGTTCAAGAACCTGACTCATTTTATAACCTTGTTACTGTATCTATTACCACCTGGAATAATATTCTCTGGCTCAGAAGGCCAATAGTTAAGTTCCATAGTAATCAATTCAAACATCTCCTTTAAAGAAACATTGACCTGTTTGGTTTTGACTGATTGAAAATCGCTCTAAGAACTCTTCTTTTTCTTGTCTTTTCTTTTTTTTTTCTTTCTTTTTTGAGAGAAAGAGAGAGCACATGAGCAAGGGAGAGGGGCAAAGGGACAGAGACAGAGACAGAGACAGGGAGAGAGAGAATCTCAAGCAAGCTCCACACTCAGCATGAAGCCTGAGGAGGGGCTCCATCCCATGACCCCAGGATTACCACCTGAGCCGAAATCAGGAGTCAAACACTCAACCCACTGAGCCACCCAGGAGCCCTCCCTAAGAATTCTTAAAATTGCGATCCTGTATCTCATTTCCTCAGCTGTTTTCCCAGCCCTAATTCAGACTTTGGCGGTCTGGTAGGTGAGCCATTGCAATGATCTGCTAAGAAATCCTCGTGTTTACCTTTCAAATTAGAGTTGCCTGATAGAGAAGGAGAGAGAGAGAATCCCAAGCAGGCTCTATACTGTTCGTGCACAGAATCTGAAGCAGGTTCCAGGCTCCGAGCTGTCAGCACAGAGCCCGATGCGGGGCTCAAACCCACGAACTGCGAGATCATGACCTGAGCTGAAGTTGGACGCTTAGCTGACTGAGCCACCCAGGCACCCCTTAAAAATTTTGTTTCGACTAGAGTAGAGCCGGCTGAAAGAATCGCATGGTTTTAGGATTAAATTGGCAGTAAAGGAGAGATTGAAAATAGAGTTGGAGGGGGAGCGGGGGAGGGCTGCTAGCAGAAAGATCCTGGAAAAGAGAGAAAGGACAGGATCTGTAAGAGAGGCAAAAGGATTTAGTATATTTAGGATAAGAAGCAATTTGTTTTCCATCCTCACAAGAAGGAATAAACGGTTGGGGGCAGATGTTGTAAAGCTGGTTTAGAAAATTCACAAAGCGGGACGCCAGGGTAGCTCTGTCGGTTAAGCATCCAACTTCAACTCAGGTCATCATGTCGTGACTCATGAGTTTGAGCCCCACTTGTGAGTCTGCTTCAGATCCTCTGTCTCCTTCTCTGTCTGAGCCACTCCCCCCGCCCAGCTCATGCTCTTTTTTCTCTCAAAAATAAACATTTTTTTAATGTTTATTTATTTTTGAGAGAGAGACAGAGCACGAGCGGAGGAGGGGCAGAGAGAGAGGGAGACACAGAATCCGAAGCAGGCTTCAGGCTCTGAGCTGTCTGCACAGAGCCGGACATGGGGCTTGAACCCACGAACTGTGAGATCATGACCTGAGCCGAAGTCAGACGCTCAACTGACTGAGCCACTCAGGTGCCCCCAAAATAAATAAACTTTTTTGGAAAAAGAAAAAGTAAAAAGACAGAAGGAAGCTTTATTAAAAAAGAGAAGAAAAGGAAAGAAGAAAGAAAAGAAAAGAAAAGAAAAGAAAAGAAAAGAAAAGAAAAGGAAAGGAAAGAAAAAGAAGAAAAGAGAAAAGAAAAGAAAAGAAAAGAAAAGGAAAGAAAAAGAAGAAAAGAAAAGAGAAAAGAAAAGAAAAGGAAAGAAAAAGAAGAAAAGAAAAGAGAAAAGAAAAAAGAAAAGCAAAGAAAAGAAAAAAGAAAAGAAAACTCACAGAGCTCTTGTCTGGTATTATCCATTTTCTCTGTGATTTTCAGAGAGTGAGGGGAGATCGGAATGCCAGGGATGGAGAAACATGGAAGGTTAAACTATCCCTTCCCCTCTGGGAAGATACAACCGGATGAACAGTCAGGAGGTATTACGGTCCCGATTGTCAAACCGACCTTAGTGAACATCTGTCACACGTGCATCCCTTACACTAGAGCCTAGTGGTGGGACGGAAGGAAAGGTGGATGGTAGGGTTGTGCTAAAATTCAAACATGATTGATTGCTTACATCGTGTTCACCACCCTTCTCCCTTCTTCCTTCCTGATAGACCCCTGTTTTTGTTTAGGTCCCCAAAGTCCTCAGATAAGCCATGTTCTTCAAGGGATGCTGGCCTGTCCAGCATCTAGGGAGACTGGCCCTGATTCGTGTTAAGCCAACCACAATGGTCCCTTTTTACCAATGACTGATTCGCATAAGGTTGTGAGCATGTCATACAAGCCCAGGCGATGAGAGGGATTGCACAGACAAGGAAATGTTTTCTTGCTTCCAGAAAGAGATAGAAGGAAGAGATGGTCTATTTTCTACCTTGGGATGCTGACCTGCCTGCCGGGGATGGTTGGTGAACTAGTCTAAAGTCAAGGTGACGTGTAAGGATGCAGGGTTGAAAGACGGAACTGGGCGCTTGAACCAGTGGTCTTCTTGTTCCGTGAAGTAATTGCCTTATTGCTTCTGTCAGTTTGGGTAGGTGTGGTGCCATTTGCATCTGAAAACCTTTTACCCGATGCGCTAAGTAAACACATGGGAAAGACAGAGAAGGAAGGAGGGGCGCCTGGGTGGCTCAGTCGGTTGAGCGGCTGACTTCGGCTCAGGTCACGATCTCGCGGTCTGCGAGTTTGAGCCCCGCGTCGGGCTCTGGGGTGATGACCTGGAGCCTGGGAGCCTGCTTCTGATTCTGTGTCTCCCTCTCTCTCTGCCCCTCCCCCGTTCATGCTCTGTCTCTCTCTGTCTCAAAAATAAATAAATGTTAAAAAAAATTTTTTTTTAAAGACAGAGAAGGAAGGAAATGAGAGGAGAGGGTGATTTGGAGAGAAAGTGGAGGGCTCTTGGCCTGTAAATCACAAAGAATTCAAAGAAATCATGTCTGGAGTGTAGCTGAGTGAGCAAAAAGAAGAAACTGGAGACAGGAAAAGAATGGCACTTACTCTCATTCTTTGGGATTTTCCTATCGTTGTCATTTTTAGGATCTATTTGGCTCTCTATTTCAGAAACGGTGAGTATGTCTCCAAAGGAAGTAACGTAGACTCCTGTCAGCAGAAGTGGGAGAGGCAAGAGTATCTGGGCACTTTTTATATATTTTAGAAATAAAGAAGGAAATGGTATGTTTCGGAGAACATTTGTGGGAGATTCGCTTTTCATAGGGAACTGCAAATTGTGTTTTCTCCCAGCCAGGCTCCGTGCCAACTGGAGAAGATGGTAATTAGCAAGGCCCACTGTTGTCTATTCTTATGCATCTAATAACCCAAGCTTGATTCACAGAAGCTACAAAACAGAGTAGTCGCTGTGAAGCGGAACATTTTTATGTAGGGCATTTACTTTTAATGGAAAAGTTTGTGCTATGACTGAAAGGAACAGCTTTGAATCTAAATGACAGCCCTGCCTTAGTTTAAAGCTAGGTTCTCTTTTCTGCTTATTATGGATCTTTGATAAGAAATACAATTGCTGAGAAGTCTGTTTTGCTTGCTGTTTGCTATGAGCATTGTGAGACCTTTCCTGATTGTAACCCACTGTAGAATGGGCTGTAAAACTTCCTAAATGTAGTCTGATATGTAATGGAATGAGTGATTGTATACAAACTAACCGGCATTTCTCGCTTCTGTAAACCTGCTTGCTCACCACATTCCTCACCTACCCCCTTCCCCCTTTCTTCCTCCCACCACAAGTAAAAACCTCCCCTGTGCTATTTGTCTCTGTCTATAAAAACGCTATACCAACCCTAATCGTGGCCTCTTGTGTCACCGGCGACGAGTGCGCAGAGGACCAGGTTCGAACCTGCAATAAACGACCCTTGCCGCTTGGCTTTGACTTACGACTCTGGTGGTCTTTTGTGGGAGGTTTTGGAACTTCAGGCATTACAATGACATTCGTCGTAGAGCTGCCTGACGATCCTGTCTTCCCCAGTTCCTTCACTGATGCCACTGTTATTCTTCTGGAAGAAGCGTCCAATGTTTTATTCATGCTTTAGGTGAAACGAGGAATACTGAGTTCAGAGGGAAGTTGTGTTTCTGACGCAGGTCCTGTCGCTGTACCTTGCGACACGGCCGCCTTTTCTATCTTCCCACTGCTGTTTGGCTGCCTCCTTATCATCGGCACGTCTCGCACCCTCTTTCTTCATCTGGACTTTTCTGAGTTGTAAGATGAGTAAAGAGGACTAGTAATTTTCCATAGACAAAAGCATTCAGTGCAGTCTCTTGGAGAGACTTGGAATCTTTCCTAACATTGTGAAGACATTTTGGCTTTCTTCTTTTTAAAATTTCTTTTTAATGTTTCTTCATTTTTTGAGAGACGGAGACCGAGCATGAGCAGGGGAGGGGCACAGAGAGAAAGGGAGACACAGAATCTGAAGCAGGAGAGAGACAGAGAGACAGAGAGAGAGAGAGAGAGAGACTGAGAGAGAGAGAGAGAGAGAGAGAGAGAGGCTATAACAAATGGAACAGTCTAGGCTATGCTGCAGTAACAAATAACCCCCACAATAATAGATCTATTTCTCTATCAATGACCCTTGAGTAGAAAGTCTCTACTGATCATAGTCACTCAAAGACCCTCAATGAAGGGAATTCTATCAACAATATGTGCTTTCATGATCACCCCGGTTGGGGAAGAGAATGAGGTATATCATGGCCTGGCTCTTTTCAATGGCCAGATAAATCCTCATGATCATGTCTAACTTCAAAGGAAATAAAATCATGCAATTCTACACCTGCTCAGAAGACAGAGAACCAGAAATATTTAACGAGCAGAACTAGTAACCTCTATAGAAGGAATGCAACTCAATGAAGAAAATCCAGGAAAAAGAAAAATAGGTAAGAACAAATTGTCTTGCATTGCCAAATCCAAATAGGATAGAGTGGGTGGTTTAAATAACAGACATTCATTTTCTCACAATTCTGGAGTCTAGGAAGTCCAAGTTCAAGGTGTGGGTCAATTTGGTTCCTGATGAGAGCTGTCTTTCTGGCTTGCAGATGGCCAGCCACTTCTTGCTGTGTTTTCTCATGACCTTCTGTCAGTGCGTGCATGAGGTGGGAGAGAGGGGAGACCTTGAGGGGTCTGGAATCTCTTCTTATGTGGACACTAATCCTATCAGAATAGAGCTCCTACCTTAATGACTTTATTTAATCTTACACCGTATATGAAAATCAACTCAAAATGGATTAAAGACTTGAGCTTAAGACCTGAAACGTTAAAGCTTTTAGAAAAATACATAAAGGATTAATCATGATATTGGTCTTAGTAATGATTTTTTTTTTTTTTGAATTGACACCAAAAGCAAAGGCAGAGGTCAAAAATAGCAAAACTTAACAAACTCAAAACCTTCTGCAGGAGCAAAGTAAACCATCAACAAAATGAAAAGGCAAACTGTGGTTTGGAAGAAAATATTTGCCAACCACCTATGTAATAAAGGGTTACTATCCAAAATATACAAGAATCTCAAACAACTCAATAGCAAACAAAAACAAAAAACACTAACCTAATTAAAAATGGGCAGAAGATCTGAATAGACATTTTCCCAAAGACATACTATGTACCATGGCTAACAGGTACACAAAAAGGTGTTCAACATCACTAATCATCAGAGAGATGCAAATCAAAACCACAATGAGGTAACAGCACGCACCGGTGAGGATGTTTGTTGTTAAAAGATAAGAATAACAAATGCTGGCAAGATCGTGGAGAAAAGGGAACCCTTATACATTATGGGTCAAATAATTATGTTGTGTATTCTAAATACATTATAATTTTATTTGCCAATTATATGTCAAAGAGTTGAATGAGGGGAGAGAGAGAGAGGAAGAGGGAGAGAGAGAGGGAGGGAGAGAGGGAGAGAGAATGAATTCAAGACTAAAGGGGAAGCTTGAAGGGAAACTGATTTCCCAGATGTAATATCAGCCTTGGAGGTAAGCCCTACAGTCTAGGGCTTGGAATTTAATGCTCACCGGGGAACAGAAGACAAGGCTTAAAGGTAGAACTGTGACCTGACTGAATCCATCTATGAAAAAAGGACAGAAAATCTTTACCTATCAGACTGGAGAAGTGAGAAGGAAACTAGCTGTCCACACGGCTGGCGAGGTGAGCACTTTGCCGTAACAAATGGAAAGTTTAATTCTGCACTATGGACTGATATTACTACCCTCTTAGTTCAGGATCTTAAGCAGAGAAATTGACTTAAAAATTGGTCTTACTCAGAGGATCTCTGGGTCCCCAACAGAGTGATGTGTAAATTACTCTAAGGGACGTAGCCCGGTTACCTCAGGAAGTCACGGTGAAATCTTATCATCCAAAGGCAATACTGGTTAATATGTTGCCAACAGAGCCACTAGATTTTTCTACATACACGTCTCATTTTCTACATAGTTGCAATCCTAATATTTTGTATAAACAGAAAGCAAGATTTTCTGCAAAGGAACATAACTCGTTGAACATAACTGAGTTACTGCAGTAAATGTTTCCCCCCCAGTTGCTGCCCTCCTTTCTGACATAGGAAATGTTTTGTTTCTCCTCTATGCCTCAAACATTTGGCTATCTCCCACCACCAAAAGGGGAGAAGAAGAATTCAAAGCAAGAGATGAATTTAGAGGACGACAGAGAGAGAAAATACGGCTCCATATGAACCCCCCAGTGATGCCATTGTTCCCAACATGGTGTTAACCAGTATAAAGTTGTTTCCATTCCATTGATTCCTACAGGTATTTCTTGCAGCAAAGGGCCTTCTCATCAGCTCACCACCCTCCACGTCTGTGCTTCTTGAGTCCCTGCTTCATGTCTAATTGGACGAGAAGATGGATTGTTTCTCTAGGGTATCTTGCGGGAACTCGTCAAAGAGCTTATACATCTGGAGGTTGTTTGGAAAAGTTGTGCGTCAACACTTCTCTTCTTCCTGTGTGGAAGGCGTAATGAAGGCAGGATGAAAGGGCAGACAGTTTGCTATTAACTAAGTTGAGTTTCTTTTCAGAAGTGTGAACTGCTAATCCTCCATCACTAGGCACAGCCTTTCCTTGGGCAGGACGGACAACTTTCCTTCCTGGACAAGAGCTACCTTTGCCTTGTTTCTGGATGTGGATGGGTGGGCGGAGGCCAGACATCCATCTCTCTCTTCCTCTCTCTCTCTCTTTCTCCCATGGGCTCTAACCCATTGGGGGCAGGCCCAAGGAGCCAAGTAAGGATTAAAATGCAGGATCTACTTTTTTTTTTTTAATTTTTTTTTTTAACGTTTTATTTATTTTTGAGACAGGGAGAGACAGAGCATGAACAGGGGAGGGTCAGAGAGAGGGAGACCCATAATCGGAAACAGGCTCCAGGCTCTGAGCGGTCAGCACAGAGCCCGACGCGGGGCTCGAACTCACGAACCTCGAGATCATGACCTGAGCCGAAGTCGGCCGCTTAACCGACTGAGCCACCCAGGCGACCCAGGATCTACTTTTTTAATGATAAAGTTGGTCTGAAGGATTTCACAGAACCCCTTCTGTCTTAAAATTAGGGTTCCGGACTCACAGGACTCTCATCTCTCTGCCCAGTTGGCAAAAGAAAAATGTGACTAGAATGTGCCGACTGCTGGGTGGGGCCCACTAAGTCTGCTTACTTTGCGGTGGGTCGACCGTCCTGGTGCTCAGTATTTCCCATTCTCCATCTCTTCCTTAGCACCCAGAAGACTATGTGCCCTCAGCCTCTCTGAAGTTGGGCAGGATGATATGACTAACTCTGGCCAATGGGTTGTCGCAGGAACTGAGATGTGTCACTTCTGGGCTGAGGCAGGAAAGGTACAGTTGTCTACGCTGTCTGTGCGATCCAGCTTCAGACTCAAATCCCACACAAGACAGTTCGGCCCAACCACTGACCATCCCAAAGGATTTACCTGGGCAGGCTTCATGGTGGTGGCAGAAGCTGCCTTCCTTTTACGTGAACTTTGGGGCACACACATCTAGGGCACTGCTGTCCCTGGAGGAAGTTGTATTTGAGGAATAAAGCCCTCCCTCCCCCGGCCCCCAGCTGGCCTGCTCTGAGGCAGATCTGTGACCCCAGCCTAGGCATCTCCTTTTGAAGGCCTCCTCAAAGAGGTCAGAACTTGAAGACACTTTTCTCTACTCTGACTCCATACTTCTCCCCTTCTAGTCCTTCCCTTTCCTCTTCCCAGCACTTCCCAGCACCGCAGTGGTCTTTTCTTCAAGGATTTTCTTCCGCCCATCTCCCCACCCCCAACCTGTGATGTCTGTCACGTGTCTCTATGATGCGGTTCTGGAATGGAGGGGGTCCTGTATTGATGGCCAGTAAAGAATTCTTGAAACATCTTTGGTGCAAAAAAGTGATTTTGTTGTACAGCACGGGGACAGGACCCGTGGGCAAAAAGAGCTGCCTTGGGGCTGTGAAGAGTCACTGGTCAAATACTAAGGAGCTAGAGGAGGTAAGGACACAGGGAGGCCTCCAGAGGGACTTTGATATGCTAATGAGGACTCCTAAAATACCTGAGGCCTTGCTGTTGTCAAGCTAACTTTGTTCCCCTCTGGTAAGGCATGAACACTAAGACAGGAGGGAGTTCCTGGAGAAATGTTTTAGCCTGTATTTGCCTCAAGTATTTGCAAATGGGCTGCAGGTTACAAAGAAATTTAATTTTACCTGCCATTTCCTTCTTGTTCCCCACATCACCATGGAGGGGAGGGTGATGTTGGGGCTCCAGGAAACTGAGTCTATAGGTTTCTGGAGATTAGGCTGGTGATAAGATTGCCTTTTTTCTTGTAATTTACTAAGATTTTTGCAAACTGATGGCCAACTCTCCACCTGCTGGACTGTGATCTGTATCAGTTAACCATTTGTTTTTCCCCTTTCCTTTGTTTTTGGGCAGCCTGGAATGCCTGAGAAATAGCACCCCCCCCCCCCCCCCCCCACCGCCCGCCGGGGGCCGGGGTGTGGTTAGCTCCTGCTTTGTCCTCTGCTTGCCTTATGCCTCCCCCATCACCCAGCCTGGTGCTGCTCCCTGGGGAAAAGTGGAAGCCAGCAGCACCCTTTCCTGTCTGGCCCCTTGCTTGTAGCCTCACAGTGAGTGAACAAAGTCTTAATTGTTCCTTTCAGTTTGGCTTATTGTCTTTTATTTTAAAACCTCTGTTAACTGGAACACCCCGGGGCATGGAATATTCTGTTTATTAAACTTTAATTTACTACCAAAATCTTTCTCAAGTACATGTGGATAAAAGCATGCACCCACTTCTCTGCTTTAGTTTTAATATAGGTAATCATTCAAATTAAATCTTTCCTTGATGATTCAGAGCTTTATCTTAAAGTACTCATTTTTTTCCCCCTTGAACAGCCATATAAATGTAGGTGTAGAAAACCAAGATGAATAAATACTAACTGCTAGAACAGAGTCCCTGAAACCCATTTTAAAGAAGTCTGTAATAACATCTTTAGCTGTTACTTTTCTTTAAAAATAACATTTCAGAAACAAAAGTTTTCTAAATTACACGTTTTTAGAAGACTTGAGATTAAAAAAAAAAAAAAATCCAAAATGGAGCCCCCTAGAGGTCTGGGTGTGGGGCAACCTTTACTTTTTTTTTTTTTTTTCTACCCCTCCCCTCCCATCCCTTCCCCTCTTCACCCTACCTCTTCCCTTCCTTCTTTCTTAAACGTATAGTTACATTTTAACTTCTTACTTGGAGATTTTGGTAAGCCTGTTTTCACAGAGCTACAACTTTTAGTATATGTCTAGTGTATTTCTCTTGTTAATTATTGCACTGGCTTTTCTTTTTTTACTGGTCACTGTAGGTTTCCTTTGGACACCTGCAGGGCTGGTTGAGTTGAAGTGCAGAAAGTGTTCTGTAAGCTCCGATTGTTTGATCCTCAAGAAGTTTCCTTGGGGGGTTGCCTCTGGAACTCCTACAAAGAAAGATTAAGATTTCAGAAATTGACAGATGTTTTCATTGTCAAGAGGAAACTCTGACTCTATTAATATTTAATAGATTCCAAAGTTTATGGAAAGTTTATTCTTTCAACTCTAAATCTTTGGCATTTTGTAAAACAAAGAAACCAAATTTTGTTGTTGTTGTTAAACATGCAACTTTTACACGTCTTAAAAACATAGACTATATGGAATATTAGCGGTGGGAGGGATATCATTGGAGTGACTCACTAGTGGGGACACGTGAGGAATCCGAAGAAAGAGAAATGAGGCCCAGAGGGGTTAAGCAAATTAGTCTCGGCACTATTTAGAAATCTGGTTTTCAGGAGAGAAATCAGCTCATGGCCCCATGCGCAGGACACATACATAGTCCTCCTCTAGCGAACTCCAGCGTCAGTGCCACCGCTCACCGGGTAGGACAGTTAAGAGCATGGATTCTCGGGCTACGTTGCGGGGTTAAAATGCAATCCCATCACGTGCTATGTGTACATGTCCTGATCCGACAAATGGGAATAATAGCTCCATCAGCCCCAGAAGCTTTTGGCAAGGACCGAGTGAGCAGTTTAAAAGTTTGTGGCACTCAGTAAGTACCGGCTGAGTCTTGACTGTTATTGACTTGTTGGGGCAGTCATGCAGGAGCTTATCCAGCTAGAGGGACGTTTTCTATGTTGTAGGCACTGTGGTAGTTCCTGAATATTCAACGGAGGAACTTGACGCAGGGACATCCTTGGAGAAGCTAACAGTCCAGAAACAGTCCAGTTTCTGTGTGTCTGATGAGATGGTTGAAATTGTGTGTCTGATTTTGAGAAAATCACCTAAAAACTCAGGGCACATACTGACTTGAGAAAGCTCCTATTTCTAAGGACATGGCCTATTTTGCATGCTAAAATGCAAAGGAGAGTGAGGGCCTGGCTTTTTTTTTTTTTTTTTTTAAAAGATCTATCCCTTTTTTGTGAAAAGCTGAAATGGGCTTAATTCCAGGTTGTCATATTCAGTTAGGAAATGTGCCATGGAACAGAGAAGAACTTATCCAGGCCTTACAGCCTGGAGAAGCTAACAGTCCAGCAGTGTGGGCTTTCAGCACTGGCACGGGAGCCTGATCTTTTTACATCGGGCTTCATTTAAAAAAAAATTTTTTTAATGTCTATTTATTTTTGAGAGAGACAGAGTGTGAACAGGGAAGGGGCAGAGAGAGACAGAGAGACAGAATCCGAAGCAGGTTCCAGGCTCCGAGCTGTCAGCACAGAGCCCAATGCGGGGCTCGAACTCACGTAACCAAATCGCAAGATCATGACCTGAGCTGAAGTCAGAGGCTTAACCAGCTGAGCCACCCAGCACCCCTGGTGTCATTTCTTTTAAAAACAACTATAAAGAAAAGCGTTAAATTGGCAAACGTCTGTTTTAGTAATGAACAGTATTTTTCTGTGTGTCTGATGAGATGGTTGAAATTGTGTGTCTGATTTTGAGAAAATCACCTAAAAACTCAGGGCACATACTGACTTGAGAAAGCTTCTATTTCTAAGGACATGGCCTATTTTGCATGCTAAAATGCAAAGGAGAGTGAGGGCCTGGCTTTTTTTTTTTTTTTTTTTTAAAAGATTTATCCCTTTTTTGTGAAAAGCTGAAATGGGCTTAATTCCAGGTTGTCATATTCAGTTAGGAAATGTGCCATGGAACAGAGAAGAACTTATCCAGGCCTTACAGCCTGAGGTCCTCGCAGACAGTAGGCTCCCCTACCTCCCCACAAGGCTTGGTACTAGCAGGTCATGTGACTCCAGGCAGGCCAATCAGGGCTGACGGGATTCAGTTCTGGGAGTTGGTTTGTATTCTCAGAAAAGCCCTGGGTCTGTGGGGCTGAAAGATGGACCCTAGTAAATGTGAGCTGAGCCGTAAATGAAAGCGCCCTCGCACCCTTGGGACTGTTCCATTCCGAGTCTACATATTCCCTCTCTAGAAACGTATTAGGATTGGGTTTGATGTTTTTTGTAACCACCTTTGGCAGACTCCCTGAACTTAATAGGTTTAAACAATGTTTTAATGGTAAACATCTAGTGGCTTGGATATAGAAACCTGCCCATTTGCAAACAGACTCACTTGCAAACAGCTGGACAGACTGCTTTATCCAGAGAAGAATTTGAATCCTTGGCTTCGACTTGAGATAAGGAGAATAAATAAAACTGTTTCCATTATTAGGCCTACTGCACCCAAAATTTGAGTAGTGCTGAAGGCACAGCAAGAAATTAAACGTGGAAGTATATGATATGACACGATACAATACTCTTTGATGGAAGCAGCATGCGAAGGCAATTATGGACTGGCATAATGGAGTCTGGAGACACCTCGCCTGATGTACATTTGCAAAACGCCTAACAGATGCCATATGATTTAAAAAATTACACATGTATATGGTAATGAACTAGACTGTAAATGCTAACATATCTTTTCTCCAACCTGAAACTATTTGGCCTGAAGTAGAACATGAAGCAGTGAGCTCAAAGTTCTATGCTACTTTGACCCTTCCTTCAGACCGCTTGGGCTGTTGAGGATCTCAAACTTTGGGCTCCTGTGAGGAACAAAGATGGATTCAAGAGGTCGGTCAACTCGCGCCACCACATTTCTGCTATTTTAGGCATATCATTTGCAAGGCTCGTTTGCTAGTGAAAGAAGCCTCAGTTGAGACCAATGGTCATTTTTACCTGACCGTCTTGGTAACCTTATTTGGCTCAAAAGTAATAGAGTCAATGCTCAAAAAATGTTTGACAAGAATATTTTAGGGTTGTCCGGGTGGTTCAGTCAGTTGAGCGTCCGACTTCAGCTCAGATCATGATCTCACGGTCTGTGAGTTTGGGCCCCGCATCGGGCTCTGTGCTGATGGCTCAGAACTCAGAGCCTGCTTCCGATTCTGTGTCTCCCTCTCTCTCTGCTCCTCCCCTGCTCATGCTCTCTCTCTCTCTCTCTCAAAAATAAACATTAAAAAAATTTTTTTTAAAGAATATTTTAACAAGTTCTTTAGAAGATTTTTTTCTTCTGCTTAGTGTGACTTGGGGAATAATAGATGTTTTTGTTACTATATGTGTGTTTGCAACATGTTTTGACATTTCAGTTCATTCTAGGATCCCAGAACCCATCTGGTATTTATAGTTAGGCTCACTTATCTTTCTATTTATGTGTGTCATTTTCCTTTGTGGGTGTCAAATCCCATTTGTTTCAGCCACTGAAAGAGAGCAAAGCATTGGTGACCATGAAAAGCAGCCTGAAGCTATTTTAAACAGTGTCGTTTTATTACTGTGTTATCATCAAGGTAAACAGAATGCAACAGGTACAATAGTATTCGAAAGCATCTCATAAGATTAGCTTTTTGGTGCAACATATTGAATTGAACTCTTTTCATAAAGGGCAAAAAAGAAACAAATGTGTTTGCAATTAAGTTTTTGTATCAGACCTTTAAAATCCATATTTATATATAAAAGAGCTATCAGTTTGTAAACCGAGAAACTGTCAAGTAAAATGGAAGTAGATAGTATGTTTTTCTTGTTAATAAATGGTTTCAGATATGGGGTCAAGATATTCTTTTAGTCAAAGTGACTAATTTTTTTTCTAGTTGTTTAGAGTGGCTCTCTCAGTCTTCATTTCCCCCTCCTTCTATTTAGAGAAGTTAGAAAGATGAACACATGACTTTACCCTGACTCTCTTGCAGCTACAGTCCTGAATGGAGAATAGATTTAGTCATTTGATGGAGTCTTGTGAGGTCTGAAAGAGGGGACGATGGGGCATGTCTTCCTTCAGCACAGTGTACAGGGACAGTGACATCTAACAGAAATGAACCTTAGCAATGGCTGCATTCCACATCCCACCCTGGTCACTGGCTTTGAAATGAGCAGCGAAAGTGATGGCTGTGGCAACTGCTAACCTCTGCATCACATTTACAATGATAGAACCTTAGAGCCAAACTTCTCCAGTCTTTAAACTATTTTTTTTAAGCACTTAATCTTTTTAAGCATGTAATTTCTGTCTTTTGCACTGAATCTTGACTTGATAACAATCATCAGGTCATGTCCATAACCTGGGCATAATTCAATGCAATATCCTTAATTTGTCCTTCCTGTCCTGGAATTTTTACATGAATGTCACCTGCCAAGCCATTCAAAATGCCGTGAAGAATGTATAAAGCCGCGGCCTATGTAAATCTTTGAGAATGCTTGCCTGTGTGTTTGGAACCGATGATCTTTGATTTCAGTCCCCCCACAAATACTTCCTAAATTCTTATTCTTCGTCAAATATTGTTTTAGTGGTTGGAAATGCAGTGGTGAACAAGGTTATCGCCTTTGACCATGTATGGTTCATAGTCTCGTGGGAGGGCCCAATGAGCAAGTAATTACAACTGTGATAACAGTAATAGCTAACGTTTACAACAATTACCCCGAGGAGATTCTGATGCAGGTGGGCTTAAAAGAACTCTGAACTTGGACTTAATTAATATGCTCCATATAATCGCTAATCTCAGGCAAGAGTGGACATAGAACCAGAAGGCACTAAATAGCATCCTCCAGCATACCTCCATTGCTGGAGGTAAAGGATTTCTTTGATGATCATATCCCAGCATCTGCTTTCAAAATTCTCTCCCCACAGTTTTAAGCAGCCATTGTCTTCCTCACTGGCGAAATGTTACTTTTAACTTGAAGAGTAAAATGTTTTGTTTTTGAAAATACATGTTTGCATAATATTTGCAAACAGAAACCAACATTTGGTCTGACCAAAATGGAATTTTACAGTTGATTCTCTTATTAAATGTTAGTAAAGTGTAATGCATTATTTTATTTTCTTTTTTTAAGTTTTTATTTTAATTCCAGTTAGTTAACATACAGTGTGATATCAATGTCAGGTGCATGATACACTGATTCAATAGTTCCATACATCATAATGTATGATTTTAAACAAAAATATATAGAGGTTCTGCTATTTTCCTCCAAGTGCAAATTGATTCCTTCATATACACTGTTGGATGTGTCCACCTATCAATGGAAACCCATGGCTTAGAGTGCAATCTCTGCTGGCTTTCATCCATACAGAATACCCCCTTCTTAATAATCTTAATTTCTTACCTCTAAGAACCACTGTTATCTCAACATTTATTCATTCAACAAATATCTATTAAGACCCTACTCTATGCCAGGAGTAATTCTGGGCTCTGAAGATATGTCAGTGAACAAAACAAAATTCCTGCCCTCCTGGAGCTTGTGTGGTGTGTGTAGAGGGGGAAACAGACCATAAATACCTAAACAAGCAAATATGTAATATATCAGGTGAGTGTAGGTAACTGCAGAGGAAAATAAGCGGGGGAAAGAGGAAGGGAGTGCTGAATGCAGGAGGTGCTGCAGCCACAGGTATGGGCTCTTAAGATCCAAGTGTATGTATTTCTTCCCAAGTCCGTGTTCAGTGATGTCAGGTTGGCAACTTGGTTTTGGCCAGAGCCGCGGTGTTTACGGCAATGAAATTAACAAATGCTGGAAATCAGGGCTTTTTTTTTTTTTTTTTTTTTTTAAGAGAGTCAATAGTGAAACATATACCCGCACGTTATTGGGTGAGAGTGAGGGGTTCTATGCTCTACAGGGTGATTGGAGAACGCCTCCCTGGGCAGAGAAGTGAAGGAAGAAGTGAGCCATACGGCGGTCATCAGAGGTCAAGAAGAACAGCCTTCTCAGACGGAGGGGGGGGGGGGGGGGGAGGGGGGGTGGTGGACAATGAGACCTTTGACATGTAATTGGAGAAAGCAAGCAAGCCAGTAGAACCGTAACAGTGTGATCCCGAGGACAAGTGAACATGCGGTGGGCGTGGAGAGAGGATAGCTACATGGAGGCGGGGCTATGTGGAGCCCTGCAGGTCAGGGTAAGGAGCAGCAATTGGCTAATGCTGAGTAGCAGAATCTTCTTTTAAAAGGACATCTGCTTTTTAGTTTGTAGCCGTCCCCCACCCATGGCTGTTTCACCAAGCCCTCCTGCTTCCCTGGTGTGAGCTTTCTACCTGCCCTCCCTCTCTAGGTATGTGTATTTCACACCCAATTCCACAGCGTTGGCTTCTCTGTATACTATAGCACATGTTTTATGTTGCCTCGTCTTGTATTTTATTTTTTAAATCCGTGCAAAGGGTTTCCATGGTCACATCCCACATAGTAGAAGAACCTCACAGTAGTGTAATTCTTCTCCCTTCCTGATCCGGGTGCTCTTGCTATAGTTTACTTTTACATGTATTGTAAACTCCGCACTATGTTGCTAATGTTTTTCCTTAAACATCAATGATCTTTTAAGGAGATTTAAATAATGAGAAGATATATGCGGTGCATTTATTCATGTAGTTACTATTTCTGGGCTTTTTATTCTTTTGTGTAGATTCGTCCTCTACATTTCCATCTGGTGTCACTTTCCTTCTGCCTGAAGGACTTCCTTTAACATTTCTTGTAATGGGGACCTGCCCATGGAAAGTTATTTCAGCTTTTGTAGGTGTGAAAAAAGAAACCTTTATTTTGCCTTTGCTATTTCTTGTCTTAAAGTGGCTGAGTTTCATCAGGTGCTCTGGTATGAGTAGTCTGTTGAATTTAAAAAAAACTATTGCATGGGGCGCCTGGGTGGCTCAGTCGGTTAAGCGTCCGACTTCACCTCAGGTCACGATCTCGCGCTCCGTGAGTTCGAGCCCCGCGTCGGGCTCTGGGCCGATGGCTCGGAGCCTGGAGCCTGCTTCCGATTCTGCGTCTCCCTCTCTCTCTGCCCCTCCCCCGTTCATGCTCTGTCTCTCTCTGTCCCAAAAATAAATAAACGTCAAAAAAAATAAAAATAAAAAAAATATTGCAGAATATCCATAACAAAACTTCCAGTTTTAACCATTTTTAAGTGTATGATGAAGTTGTATGAGGTACATTCACATTGTTATTAAACTATTACCACTGTTTCTAGAACTTTTTCATCTTCCCCAACGGAAACTCTCTACCCATTAGGCAACAAGTCCCCATTCTCTCTTTCCAGCAGCCCCTGATAAGCTACATTCTACTTTCTGTCTCCCTGAATTTGTCTGTTCTAGATATTTCATATAGGTGGAATCGAGTACGGTTTGTCCATTTGTGTCTGGCTTATGTCTTTAAGGTTCATCCGGGATGTAACATGTGTCAGAACTCTGATGTGGGAGGACGTGTGTGTGTGTGCGTATGAGGTACCGTCTTAGTTCATTCAGGCTGCTATGCCAAAATACCATAAACTGGGTGGCTTATTAACCACAGACATTTATTTCTTACAGTTCTGAGGTCTGGAAGCCCAGATCAAGGCCACAGCAGATGTGGAGTCTGGTAAGGGCTTGCGTCCTCGTTCATGGATGCCCTCTTCTTCCGCATCCTCACATGGTGGCAGGGGTGGAGTTCTCTGTGATAAAGTCGTTAATTCCATTCATGACCAGTCCACTCTCTTGATCCCATCACCTCCTAAAGGCCCCATTTCCAAACACCATCATTGGGAGTGAAGTTTTACTACATGAATTGTGTGTGTGTGTGTGTGTGTGTGTGTGTGTGTGTGTAGGGAGACGGACACAAATACTTGGTCTAGAGCATTCCATCCCCAGTCCCCTGAATTCTTGTCTTTTTCACATGAAAAATACATTCATTCTATTCCAATAACCACCAAAGTCTAAACTTATTCAAACATCAACTCAAAAGTCTGTTACATCCAAATTCTTTAAAAAAAGGTTTTTTTAAATATTTATTTATTTTTGAGAGAGAGACACAGAGCACAAGTGGGGGAGGGGCAGAGTGAGGGAGACACAGAATCCAAAGCAGGCTCCAGGCTCTGAGCTGTCAGCAAGGAGCCCGACACGGGGCTCAAACTCACAAGCTGTGAGATCATGACCTGAGCTGAAGTCGGACACCCAACCGACTGAGCCACCCAGGCGCCCCTTGAGATCATCTTTCTTGACTCCATGCTCCAGTTTCTGGATCCACTAGGGGTGTGGCCCTGCGTCCACAGTTCTCCCAGCTGGAAATCTCAGGGGGGCAGGAGAGGAGGTTCTGCCCATCTATCCTCTTGACCTAATTCCCTCCCGAAGCACCCGCCTCCAAATACCATCACATTAGAGATTAGATTTCAAAATATGAATGGGAGGGCAGGCATGGTGGGGGTGTGGGTGGGGAGCACAGAATTTCGGTCTATAGCAGGTGCACCTTCTAAGGAGACTTCCTGCTTTCAGATTTTATGTTTTCATCAATGAATTATTAAGACTGAAATTAAGGAAGATCATTCACAAGACCATGCTGCCTGTGTCTTTGAACGTTATTCTTGAAGTACGAAGATGTGCGATCATGTCAGTAGGTGCTACCAAGTGTAACATGTGAAACAGATTGATTACCTAGTGAGAACACACGAGCAGCACAAACAATCTAGACAGTTTGGCATGAAAGAGTGGATACATCAATTTCCCATTCCTGTCTTACCAGAGGAGACAGTTGGAAGGAGATACACAACTCTTCAGGATCGAAGGCAAGCAGCAGCTGAGAGCTCAATGCCAGAAAAAAGCTTTGTCCCATCACTGTCCTGGCTGGCCAGGAAGTTAGCTTCAAGCTGAATTTACTCCCAGGCCCTCACCATGCCACCCAGCCGTGGGCGTAGGCTCTCCAGAGCTGGCGAAACAGAATGATGGAGAGCCTCCCAAGTTGGACAGTTTGGGCTCAGGCTCTGGCTTCATCACTCACTGCCTTTGTGGCCTAGAACTGGATACTCACTTCTCTAAGCCTCAATGTTCTCAACTGTGTAATGGCGTGGTATTAATATTTTCCACAAAGAGTGATTAGGAGGACTAAGTGAGGCAATCGAATAAAGGGCTTACCGTAGTGCCTGGCATGTGCGAAGAGCTAAAAAAATATTAGTTGTGAATCAGGAGTGATATTTGAAATGTTCTCAGTGGGAGGGCATGAATCAAGACCAATCTGAATTGTCACTGCCTAGTGGTCCCTTCTGTGCTGCATATCATTCCATCCTGGATGGTGAGCAGGACTGGGGTGCTGGGGGTGTGGGCGAGGCAGAGAACCTTTGAGAGACTTGAGGGAGACACTGTTAACCAACCGGTATGGAAGTGTTAAAATACTTTAGGGGCACCTGGGTGGCTCAGTCGGTTGAGCGTCAGACTTCGGCTCAGGCCCTGATCTCGTGGTCCGTGAGTTCAAGCCCCGCATCGGGCTCTGTGCTGACAGCTCAGAACCTGGAGCCCGTTTCAGATTCTGTGTCTCCCTCTCTCTCTGCCCCTCCCCCACTCCTGCTCTGTCTCTCTCTCTCTCTCTCTCTCTCTCTCTCTGTCTCTCTGGAAAAAATAAACTTTATATTAAAAAAATACTTTAATAACTTGCATGGCCATACCCCTGAGTACCAGGCCTGGTTGTTATTCTGGTGATTATACTTGCAGAGGAGTATTCTTCCGGAGGCATGAATTTGCTCATCACATTAAATAACTTCTTTATGCTGCTGACTCACAAATTTACATCTCCAGCCCTCTTCTGCTCTACTGCCTGCTTGACGTCTCCACTTGGATGTCTTACGGGCATATCAGACTTCACATTTCCAAACCAGACTTCTTTTTTAAAAAAAAAATTTTTTTTTAACGTTTTATTTATTTTTGAGACAGGGAGAGACAGAGCATGAACGGGGGAGGGGCAGAGAGAGAGGGAGACAGGGAGACACAGAATCGGAAGCAGGCTCCGGGCTCCGAGCCATCAGCCCAGAGCCCGACGCGGGGCTCAACTCACGGACCGCGAGATCATGACCTGAGCCGAAGTCGGCCGCTCAACCGACTGAGCCACCCAGGCGCCCCTCCAAACCAGACTTCTTGATCTCCCGTGCAGAAACCCTGCTCCTCTCCTTTTCCATCTCAAGCCATGGTGCCAGGGACCTCGTATGTCTCTGATGTCACGATGCCTCCACATAAAAGGGGCTCAGGAAGGGAATAAATGGATATGTGCTGGCTCACAATAAATGACAGCACTCAGAGGTGAAGTGTGGAGTTCTGTGCGGCAGAGTGAATCAAGTTCAGTGGAACTAGACAGAGCTAGACTCATTCGTTGGCAGTGGTCTTGAGCAAGCCACCGAACCTTCACCACCCATCCTTTCCCTGCCTAACGGGAAGAATAAAACGGTAGGATGACGGTGTGCATTCAAGGCAATACATACAAAGGGACCGACACACAGTCTCCGTTTGCTATTGGCACATGATCGATTTCCTGAGTCATCCAAATAAAAGGCCAGGAAACTCCAGAACTCCAGGATACTCTGCTGGCCGGGAAGTGAGGACTCTTCTCTGTTCCGTCTCTTCCTCATTCATAAACTCACCATGTCTGACCTCAAATCTCTCACATTGTACTTAATTCACCTTTGCTTGCTCGGAGCCTCCTTCCTCCAGCGTGTTCTCTCATAGCTGTCTCCAGGGTCTTAATTTCCTCACCTTTGAAGTGGAACAGACAGCAGTTTCCACTTATCAGGCTGAGATGTTTTGAGAGTTAAAAAACATTACTTGAAACTTGGAAATCGACAAAACGCATTTGTTATGGAATGAACGTTTTCATCCGCCCTTCCCAAACTCATGTGTTGAATGAAGCCTTAACCCCCAATGTGATGGTATCTGGAGCTGGGGCCTTGGTGAGGTAAATTGGGGGTAGTTGCAGTCAAGAAGGTGGAGCCCTCGTGTTGGGATGAGTGCCCTTGGAAGTAGAGATGCCAGAGAACTTTCTCTCTCCCTGAATGCACAAAAAGAGCTCCTGTGAGCAAGGTGGTAGCTACCTACAAGTCAAGAAAGCAGAGGAGGCCTTGAAACGAAACCTGCCTTGTTGTCACCTTGATCTTGGACCTGCGGCCTCAAGAACTGTAAGAAATAAATGTCAGCGGTTTAAGTCAAATGTCTATAGCTGACTTTGTCTCTTTTCTTTCACTCAACGTTACCAAGTGGTCTTTCCGTGGACAGTTACGTGTTTCTACGAGGCCCACCCATCCTGGGGCTTATCTGATTTTCCAGGGGGTTATGTCTTGTTTGACTTCCTGTTTAACATTTATTAGGCACTTTCACAACTCTGTAAAGGTAGAAACTAGCTTAAATCAGAAAACTGACAGCAGTGAAAATTACGTTGGTTTGGGGGCACAGCCAATAATTCTTATCCACAGATCAGGCCACCCTAATGGTTGCAGTTTGTTGACTAGTAGGACACTTATCAGTTTTGCAGATGCGTTTCAGCTCCGCGTGGACGGTCTGACTTGAATTCCCTTTTGAGCCAGTCTTAACGTTTTACCTGATCAATCAATTAATTAATTAATGAGTTGGCTGGAATATTTGGCATGTGCTCATTTTGTGTCTGTATGAGAAGCATGTCTTAAACTTCTTTTTGGAAATTACGCCGTAATAGTATTAATGAGTTGCTGTTTCGAGAACGGTGAATCTCTAGCTGGACATTGATATGCATTGTAAGAAAGGGCACTTGTAACAGCCAAGATCCCTTCCTGAAGGGGTTCTACCTTTCTATTTCATGGCTCAGTGTCTCTCACGTACCTCCGTAGCCATTCTAGAGATTTTATGTTGAGTCGCGCAGAATGAAAAGGTAGGTCATTAAGGCATGTTCTCTAATAGGCAATAATGTGGATCAGTTGATTTTTGACTTTTGAAAAATCACCTTTGCATCAATGGTTGTTTTTTTTTTTTTTTTTCTGGAGAGATGAATTTAGATTTGAATTAGATGGAGTGTACTAAAATAGGGCATTCTGTTCACTGCCAATCTGCTAAAATGCTTACCAGATAAAATGTCGCCAGAGTAATTTGTGGTTGTTAAATTTTTTATTTATCTAGTCCCACAAATTAATGGAAACAAATCAAATGTCAGCCACCCTTCAGGCACCTCATTCCATCCCAGTCAAACTATGAGATGCCTGTCGGGATAAATTGTAGAGAAAAGTAGTGCTTGGTGATGTGATAAATTATGATGATTTTAGATGTTGTTCCCCCCCCCCCCCCCCATTCTTTATAAGCAAACTGAATTTATAGGTTCCTGCTGTGTGTCAGAAAAGAAACAAATCTGTGAAGTTCAGGCAGAGAAGTTAATTCCTTAGTGCTGAATTTCGGGTCTAGGTTATAAAAAGTCTCTGGAGTTGAGGTGTTGTCAGAGGGTAATTTATTAATCCTGCGTAAATAGTCCTCTTTACACAAATATAACTGTATAGACTTCTGGTGATTAATAGTAAATTAGCTCCTCTCACGCCCAGGCTATTCTGAACCAGCACATGAACATCATAACTGTCGGTGAGCAGAGGCATTACCAGAGTGATAGGCACATACTTTCAGTTAAGAACCGTAGAGCAGTGGGAACCCATTCCCTGAAATATTGCTTCCCATGTAATCTTAGTCATGATCTTCACCTTTATGGAGGTTACATTTTATTTATTTATTTATTTATTTATTTATTTATGAGAGAGAGAGTGTGTGTGCAAGCAGGGCGAAAGGCAGAGAGAGAGGAGGGAGAGAGAGAATACCAACCAGGCTCTGTGGACCTGGGGCTCGGACCCAGGAACCATGAAATCATGACCGGAGTCAAAGTCAAGAGGGGGACATTCAACCAACTGAGCCACCCAGGTGCCCCGGAGGTGACATTTTAGAAGAAGATACAATCATTCAACAAATGATTTAAATTTTTAAGGATGGTCTGGACAGGTTGTCCAGAAGGCTAAGGAATATGACCTAGTGTCTCAGGCTCAGTGCTTCTTATATTTTTCTGTCATAGTCTATTCCTTTGTCTGTTTTCTTTTGCTCAACTACCCACACTTATTATCCAATGCCTTATTATTTATCCAATGCCTACTTCATGATTAGCACTGGGCTGCCTGGGAATTTTGCGTGTCCTGATCTTTGATGACTAATTAAAAAAAAAAAAAAAAAGGCCATAACAAGGATGTCTACACTAGGAGAAACGACAAGTGACTGGGAGACACAATGACTATAGCAGACATGTATCAGTTATGGTGCAAAAGTCCACCAATTCCATGTGTTATTTGCAGCTGAGAAAGGGAAGAACCACTCTGTGCTTATGTGATACAGAAGAGATTCATGGACGAGCGAGGGCATGAGCCAGCAAAGAAGCATGGAGAGAAGGTAACTCCTAGAGCCATCCAGGGGTTCAACAACATTTTATTGCTTTTCTTTTCTTTTTTTTTTTTTTAACAACATTTTATTTCATGAACACTGTTCGCATGCCTGTTATGTGCCAGGAGTTGGTCTAAGTGCTTTAGAAATGCTAACTTCATTTAGTCCTTATAATGAAATAAGTATTATGCCCATTTTATAGACGAGGAGATCCAAAGCACAGAGAGGCTGGAAAGCCTGGTTAGGTCATGTGTCTGCAAGTGGCAAGTCCGAATTTATACCCAGAAGTTAAAACTGGGTAGTAGGGCTCCACTGATGTGCTTTTAACCCCTACACCCTCCTGTCTCCCCAACCTCAACCAAGGTGCAGCATTTGGAAAGGCAACCAATCGGGCTGCGAGGAATCATCTAAACTGCGAGTGGGTTGAGTGGATGGGCCATCTAAATTCACATATCAGGTGGCCACTTTGGCGTGCAAGCTGGGGCTTGTGCTGAGAACGGGGACTTGGAGTCACAGATTCAGAAGTGAGTCATCTGCCGAGAGGCTGTAGGCAAAGCAAGGGGTATCTTGTATTGAGAGCAAGTCCTAACTATTCTCAACAGGGACACTTGTTGAATCCTACCTATTTGATCGTCCTTAGCCAGAAAGGAGCTTTTTCCTGGTCTCCTAGTGGCATGCCACTAAGTTAAGGGTTGCGAGTCAAAGTGACGAAGAATGCAAAGTTATTTGCAGTTGTGACACATACCCAGGTCTCCGCTGCTTTTGTACATCGGAAGTCATCAACACAACACCCACCGCTGGGGAGAGGATCAGAGAAGCCTCTATTTTGGGTATGTCTCATTTTGCTTTGGGGGCAGAGCTTTCAGCTGTTGAAGGAAATGACTTTAGAAATGGCTTTTTCAAACCGACTGCGAGTCAGATTGTTACAGAGTGTGGAGCTGCGGCTATCGTTATTCCGATTAACAATTCAAAACCTGATTTTGAATTATTCATGGTGTTTAAATAACGATCAACATGAACAAAAGTGATGTGAAACTGTGGCAATTAGAAAAGCTTACTTAAGGCTTGTAGACAAACATCCTTAATTAAGTAATATTGCCTGCTGGAGACGGCATTTCTGGGAACCAAAGAGGAACTGGAGAAATGGAAGTCCAAGGGGGCCCCCAAAAGTGTGTTTTGGCGGGGAGTCGGGGGGTGGTGTTAGAGTAACCTCATGATCTTAGAGTGCTTGAGGAGGCACCAAGCAGGCCACCTAGTAGCAGCTCTTTGCCACTGCCTTAGGAGAGTCTAGATAGTTTTAAAAAAAGGAAAGAAACAATGTAGAATATGACACATTCAGCTTTCCGTTTCTTGCTACAAGACTGACAGGAATAGTGGTGTTGACACAGAAATAATCAAGTAGCAGAAGTCATCACCTGGTGGCAGGAAAACTAGGCTAAGGAAGGGCAGGATTGGAGCCTCAAGCCAGCTCAGGGGTAGGGCGTCTGAACCCCAGGGAAATCCTGAAGACTCCTGGTTATGTTTCATATGCTGTTCCTACATTTGCTCTCGGAACCCTATTCTCAAATCCGCAAGGGCGAGGAAGAGGTTTAAGGTCTCATCCCCCCTGCTTTGCGAAGTATGGCTCCTTCCCAAACCTACTGGCCACTTATTTAGGAATTCTCTCAAATGGTAAGGATGTTTGGCTGCTGGGTGGCCAACCTTTTCCCCAGCACCCTCCTCTCGGGAGACAAACAGGTATCCTCAAGAAGTAGAGTGCATACCAGATACTCATGGTTGGGGAAGCATGGCCCGTGTAGCTACCAGGGCATCTTTGACAAAACTCTATAGGATTGATGTCTAACAGATCATGTATTACAACAATAATGCCATAAAATGAGAAATTAATAAGAAAAGGATATGAAAATAAATCACATATATAAGGAGACTGAATATCTGGGTACTAAAAAAGGAAGTCATAATGGAGTCAAAAGGAAGTCATGAGGAAATGAAGAAACACCTGGATTTAAATGATGATGAAAGCATTAATGTCAAATTTGTCAGGCACATCCACAGAAGTACTGAGGGAGAAATATTTAACTTGAAATACATTTATCAGGAAATATGAAATATTTAATATTTAATATGAAATATTTAAAAATAAATGAGCCAAGCATTATGGCATTGAAAAAAAAGAATACCAGAGCAAATAAATAAAAAAGGAAAAGCAGCAGGGAGAATACATTAGATGTCAATGTAATGAGGATAAAGAATAATAAAGAAGATAAATGCAAAATTGCTTCTCTGGAAACATTAATTCAAAGGAGGCCTTTGGCAAGAAAGATGAAGGAAAAAAGGGAAAACATTAAAAAAAAAAAAGGTTAAAATGCAGAAGAAAAAGAAAGAGAAGCAACTACAGACACAACAGAGATTTAAAAATAATAAAAGACTGGGTTGGGGCCCCTGGGTGGCTCAGTCGGTTAAGCATCTGACTTCAGTTCAGGTCATGATCTCACAGTATGTGGGTTCATTGCATTGGGCTCTGTGCTGACAGCTTAGAGCCTGGAGCCTGCTTCAGATTCTGTGTCTCCCTCTCTCTCTGCCCCTCCCCTGCTAGCACTCTGTCTCTCTGTCTTTCAAAAAGGAATAAAATTGTTAAAAAAAAAAAAATTAAAAGACTGGGGGCAGCTGGATTGCTCAGTCAGTTGAGCCTCTGACTTCGACTCAGGTCATGATCTCATGGTTCATGAGTTCTAGCCCCACACTGAGCTCTCTGCTGTCAGCACAGAGCCCACTTCGGATCTTTGCCCCCTCTCTTCGTCCCTCCCCTGCTTGCATGCTGTCTCTCAAAAATAAATAAATCTTTAAAAAATGATAATAAAGACTGATGTGCTATTTACATTTACATTTAATTCATTTGGTAAACCGGATGTAGTCAATGAATTCCTAGGGAAAAAAAAATCAAATGCTAAAATTGCTATAGGAAGAAATAGAGAAATTAGTGCACTCATAACCATTAAAGAAACTCTTCCTAGGGTCCCGCCCACCCCCTGTCTCCAATTCGGGCGCAGAATGCTTCATGGAAGTGCCACACACTTATAAAGAGCACTAGACTCCTAGTTTATGGAAGTTCATCCAGAAAATAATAAGACAAGGGCAATCCAGCCTATTTTTATGAGACCTGTCCAATTTTGATTTCAAAATCAGATTAGAAAAATGTGAAAAATAGGCTTATTTCTCAATAAAATATAGCTTAACCAAATCTAATAGTGTATTTTATTATTTAATTTATTTATTTAAATTCAAGTTAGTTAACATACAGTATGGTATTGTTTTCAGGAGTAGAACCCAGTGATTCATCACTTCCATATAACACCCAGTGCTCTTCCCATCAAGTGCCCTCCTCAGTGTCCATCACCCATTTAGCCTATCCTCCCACCCACCTCCCCTCCAGCAACCCTCAGTTTGTTCTCTGTATTTGAGTCTCTTATGGTGTGCCTCCCTCTCTGTTTTTATCTTACTTTTTCCATCCCTTCCCCTATGTTCATTTGTTGTGTTTCTTAAATGCCATATGAGTGAAATCATATGATATTTGTCTTTCTCTGACTGACTTATTTCTCTTAGCATAATACCCTCCAGTTCCATCCATGTTGTTGCAAATGGCAAGATTTCATTCTTTTTGATCGCCCAGTAGTATCCAAAATCTATAAAGAACTCATCAAACTCAACACCCAAAACATAAATTATCTAGGGAACAAATGGTCAGAAGACATGAATAGACAGTTTTCCAAAGAAGCCATCCAGATGGCTAACAGACACATGAAAAGATGCTCAACATCACTCATCATCAGGGAAATACACATCAAAACCACAATGAGATACCACCTCACACCCATTAGAATGTCTAATAATGTATTTTAAAGACCCCACACAGTTAACTAGGGATTTCTCCCCAAAGGCAAAGAAGATAAAACATAAAAATATCTAACAATGAAATAGTCTACATTGATAAACTAAAGCAGAAAAATCGTATAGGTATTGCAATATATACACAAAAAAACATTTCATGAGATTTAAAATTTATTTGTGAGAAACATTCCTCACAAACTAGAAATCATATAAGAATTTCCTTAACTTGATCAAAGTTATATTCCAAACACCTACGACAAATATTATATCTATTAGAGAAACTATAAGATATCATGTCTAAGACCAGAAAAAAGACAGAGATCTTTATGCCAGCACTTCTGTTTTCAGAACTGGAGGTCCTGGCCCAGGTAAAAGTGATGTAAGGATTTAGGAAAACAAGTAGAACTATTGTTATTTGCGAGTGATATTACCTCTAATCTAAACCAATCCAACAATATCGACATACAAACTCTTTGAACTAACAAAGGGATTCAGTAAGTGTAAGGATATAAAATTAAATCCCAGCAATAGAATTTCTCTATACTAGTACCAAATATAATGAAAAATTAAGATATCATTTATAATTGCAACAAAAACCCATGATGTTTTTAGGGATTAACTCGTGCAAGAAGACATACACTTTATACCTCTCAGTACATTGAACGTTATATAAATAAGTGAAGAGACATTTATTTGAATGTAATGAGTTAAACTCTCAAAAAATTAGTCTTTAAATTTGATCAACATCATTCAACATTCCAGTTGGACTTTAAAAAGAACTTGATAAATCTCTAAACTTTATTTGGGAAAAGGAAGATCCAAAAATATCTAACTTTAAAAACATTGCAAGTGGGAGTCGGTCCAGATAACAACAATGAGACCTTTGGGGTATCAACCTATGAAGAGAGAATCACAGTGATACTCCTAAGGGTTAGATCAACCCAAACCCTACAGCTTTGTTGTAATCCCCCCCAGGACTTGAGGAGGGACAGCCTCGCCATCCAGTGGGGCTGGATGGAGCCAGACTGGAAAGGCAAGTGGGATCAGAGGGTTCTATGACCCCAGGAAACCCTGGAAGACCTTCCATCAGCCCTTGGCTTTGGGGTCCCCGGGTTATGTCCACTGTTCCTGATCTGCAGAGTTTGGGTGTGTCCCCAAATTGGAGCTTCTTACTCCAATCCCTGCCTATGACATCAGCTTTGGCCACCCTGATGATATTTTCTTTGCACACAACTAGACCCCCCGCTAGAAGACTTTCTCACAATGTTTCCTCTTGCGCCAAACCCTTTCATTCATTTCATCAACATTTCCTAGTGCCTATGTGTCAGGAACTGTGTTTCCCCACAGAGGGGAGTCAGGCTACTGTTAAGTCTTTCCCAGCTGAGATGGATGTGGCACAATTTGAGTCTTCAGGCAACCTGGAGTGACCTACACTATACCTGATATTTCCAGAGTTAGATGGAGCATGAGAGGAGTGATCCAGAGTCTGGAAAAAGAAGACAAGAAACATCTGAGTGATAGCCATGTTGCTTCTGTTCTTGGTGATTTGCTCAATGAGGCTTGCCAGCCTTGTGAGGTGTTATTAGCCTCATTTGAAAAATGAGCACTCCAAAGGACAGAGAACTTTGAGAATTTTCCCAGGGGCACACTTCTAGTAAATAGCATAAAGATAACTTTAACTTGGGGCGCCTGGGTGGCTCAGTTGGTTAAGCAACCGACTGTTGGTTTTGGCTCAGGTCATGATCTCACTGTTCTTGGGTTCAAGCCCCTGAATGGGGCTCTGCACTGACATCGTGGAACCTGCTTGGGATTCCTTCTCTCCCTCTCTGTCTCTCTCTCTCTCTCTCTCTCTGCTCCTCCCTCTCCCCTCAAAAAATAAATAAACATTAAAAATTACAAAAAATAGTTTTAACTCTACTCTTCTGATCCCAAAGCCCATTATATTTCTAATACTAGGTCCTCCACAAATTGTTCGTTCTCTGTCTTGGACAACTGCTGGAGGGAGGTAGGAGACATCCTAGAGACAGAATGGTGGACCAGTTGTGTCTGCAGGCAGTGTGGGCTGAGTGTGACCAGGGGTGTGCCCAGCCTCGTAGATGAGCAAAGCTAATCAGAGCTGTGATAGTTCTAATCCAGGTAGGGAGAAGTTTCTTCCTAGGGGCTGAAGAGCAGTCTTCAGTGCAGAGTCCTCAGGCTATGGGGAAGCAGAGGAATAAACTAGCCCAGGGGGGAGGGACTTGCGATTCTGAGATGGGTGGGTGAAGGTCAAAAACGATAAAACGTGGGGTTGGCCAGAGGTGGCGGACTATCTAAGGCTCCTTCGTGAATCCTCTACTATGAAGCATTGGAGCCACCTGCAGAGAGTTTAACCACTTAAGCCTCGCCCTTGCACCCTGACCACAGACAGGGTTTTACCCCAGCACTTGGTTCTGCTTCCTTGGTTCTCAACAGAACACCAGATTTTCTGGAATCATGCTGCCAGCTGTGATGTAGGTTTTAGGCACTGGGAGCTGCTCAACCATGGCTGACACATTCTCTTCAGAGGTGTGCTCCTCACTTAGGCCTTCAGCCATGGTGTGGTATCTGTCTAGTGTCTTCTAGGGCTCTCCATCTCTTCCTGAACCTGGCCCCAACAGTTCAACTTCCATAAAGTGAAAAGTCTGGCCCAAACAAACCAACCAACAAACAAGTACCGTAAAACCTCGGATTGTGAGGAACTTGTTTCACAAGTGTTCCGCAAGACGAGCAAACATTTCTAATAAATTTCAGCTTGATAAACGAGTGATGTCTTGCAGTACGAGTACATCACATGTGAACGTCACATGATCATGACTGAGCCAGTGGTTCTTGAAATTCGCTTTGAGACACAAGTGCTTTGGATTGCAAGCATGTTACCGGAATGAATTATGCTCGCAAACCAAGGGTTTACTGTAACAACAACAACCTCCCCCACAAACGTTAAAAGTATATGCTAGCCCTTACAGAAATCAAAATAGCATACAAAACCATTGCAAAATAGAGTGTGGCATATGTTCAAGAACAGGTATATAAATATATAGATCAATGAAGAACTCAGAGACAGTTCTGTCAATGTATAGAACTTCATATACAATAAATGAGATGCCACAAATCCATAGGGTATTGACAGTGGGTTTAATAGGTGAGATTGGAAAAAGTGGCTCACGATGGAGAAAAATAAAACTGGGTTTTTACTAATGCCACAATTAAAGGTCAATTTCAAAGGAATTAAAGACCTAAATATAAGTAGTAAAATGGTAATAGTAAAAAAAATGTAAAATATCTTTGTGCCACAGAAGTAAAGAAAATCTTATTACTTTTTTTTTTAATGTTTATTTATTCTTTTTTTTTTTTTTTTTTTTTTTTTTATTTATTTTTTTTGGGACAGAGAGAGACAGAGCATGAACGGGGGAGGGGCAGAGAGAGAGGGAGACACAGAATCGGAAACAGGCTCCAGGCTCCGAGCCATCAGCCCAGAGCCTGACGCGGGGCTCGATAATGTTTATTTATTCTTGAGAGAAAGGGAGAGACAGAGCGTGAGCCGGGGGGGGGGGGGGGGGGGGGTGGCGGGCAGAGCGAGAGAGGGACACAGAATCCGAAGCAGGCTCCATGCTCTGAGTTGTCAGCACAGAGCCCAACGCGGGGCTTGAACTCACGAGCTGTGAGATCATGACCTGAGCTGAAGTCAGACGCTTAACCGACTGAGTCACCCAGGTGCCCCAGGAAAATCCTTTGAAATACAACCTTGAATGAACACTTTCGGGTAAAATATGATGAATTTCATGACATCCACATTAAGGATTTCTGTTCAGTAAAGGATGCCATAGACAAAGTTAATAGATGGCACGATGGGAGAAGGTAGTTAGAGCATCTAAGTCTGATAATAAGGAGATTCTGCAAGAGTAACCACAAAAGAAAAATAGACAAGAGATATAAACAGACAATGCAACCAGAAGAGGAAATCCTAAAAGCCATCAAGCCTATGGAGGTTTGCTCAAATTTGTCAGCAATTGGATAAACACAAATTAAGTGAATGAGCTATCCCTATATACATACTAGTTTGGTAAAAAGTGGGAGGCTGGGAAATGCCAAAGAGTTGGCCAGGATGGGAATTCGAGAATAGAAGATCTCTCAAGAGCCTCTGGAGAGCAATCTGGCACTTAGAAAAACAAGAATATGCACAGATGTAAGGGGTCATGCACAGGGAGGTCTTCTGCACCATTGTTTACAGTGGTGGAGTTGGAAGCAATCGGAAGGTCTGTCCCTGGGTCAGTGACCGGGAAAGGTGTGGGCTTTCATACTGTGCACGTTAGATGTACCTTAGCGACCAAACTAGAGAGGCATAGTGATGAATGACGAAAGGCGTAAGAAATGAGAGGAGGCATCTGCCACAATTTACATAAATTAAAAACACAGGCACCTAGAACAACAAAGCCCATTTTGCGAGAATACAAACAAGCCAAAAAGATACACATTAAGCACGTTAGCATGCTTGCCTAGGGGGAGGTGGTTACGAGTTGGGGAATGAGAACGGGAGCATGGGGATAAACGGGAATTTTTTCAAACTTGCCTTCCAGGACAGGCAAGCTACTTAATTGGGTTTGGAGGGAGGATCATTTGATGCGATGCTCTCAGGCTGTCAATTAGGAAACAACAGGCGAGGTGTTTGGATGCGTCAGATCCCTGGGCTCGTCGTCTCCGAGGCTGGAAATAGAATCCAGAGCTGGAGAGGCTGCCTCCCGCAGACGGGGTCAGAGGTGCTGGATGCTGGGCTTCTAATTGGACACACTGTGTCAGAGAGCAGAGCGGAGGCTTCCAACACAAGGCACAGGATGCCCGTGGAGCCTCTGTGACGCATTTGAGAGAAAAAGCGAGAAGCAAGAAAGCGGCAGTGACACCCTTGCATCCTGTGATTAAGCCCTGGGGGCTGGCCATCAGTGCTGTTCTTTTACAGTTACAGCTGTGTCAACTGTCACCCCGACTGTGTTCCTAGATGCCCTTGGGCGTCAACGGATGTTATTTCCAAAAACACTCTGCAATATCCTAAGGGCGTGCTGAGAACACAGCCGCCTTCTTTGGGACAAAGATTAAAAGTAAGCTCCTCTTACCGACAACCGGGCTGCATTATAAACTTCAAAGTTGCTAAGAGACTGCGTCTGAAATGTTCTCAGCACAAAAAAGAAATGATAATTGTGGGACTTGATAGGGGTGTGGGTTCCGGCTGTGAGGGTGATCACATGACAATGCATCAGCGTGGCAAATAAGTTTACACTTTAAACTTAATGTTCTGTGTCAATATCACAGTAAATAAATTAGGAAGTAAGTAAGTAAATAAATAAATAAGTAAAAGCCCATACACCCACACACAAAGCTCGCTCCCGACCACTTACAACTGTCTGCCTGCCAAGGTGGAGCCCCCATTTCTGGCTCCTTCGTTCATGTTCACGTATAGTTTTGCCCTTCTTACGTGGCCTAGGTGGTTGAGACCCTCGGGTGAAGCAAGTGGCCTATTCGGGGCAGGGCGGACCAAAATGCTGATTCACCAGTCCGCCTGAGCATGTCTCTCCAAGCCCCCAGACCCCCTGCACACATTATTGATGCCTATGGCATACATGCTAGTGACCCAGACTTAATTGGCATTGAACTTACCTCTCCAGCTGAGGGGCTCTGAAGCTGGTCCTGCTGGCACTCCCTTGGCATCCTCTGTGTTAGGGGGGCCCTGGGTCCCTGCCCGGATCATGCTAGTCTCTGTCCACCTGGTTGTTATGGCGACGTTTCTGCCTCACTCTTCCTGTGTGGTTCTGCTAGTCCTAACGGGACTGGGAAAATTTGCGCTTTTTTAGAGCATCTCTCAAGAGCTAGGTATAGGGCTAAACAGGTAAGCCCAGAAAGATATGGAACTTTCTTTCAGGGAGCTCACAATCTAGTGTGGTGGGGGGGTGGGGGGGGTGAGGTGGGGGGGGCACATAAAACAGTCACAGAAATGACTGAGGGAAGTCTGGTGATCCTGTGTTGAAGGATACTGGGGATTTGTTTTAACCAGTTACGGCAGAATGACAGATTCAGAAAAGACTGTTACGAAGGAAGAAGTTTTTTCCCCCCGGTTTTATTGAGAGATCATTGACATACAGCGCTGTAAAAGTTTAAGGTGGACAGCACGATGATCTGACTTATAGATATCGTGAAATTATTACCACAATAAGTTTAGTTAACACCCATCATCTTATATAGATCCAAAAAAAAAAAAATAGAAAAAAAAGATTTTTTTTGAAAAATCTAAGAAGGTTATGTTTACAGAGCCTCAGAAACAGGAGATACCACACACCACACGGGGACACATGGAGAAGGATCAGGGTCAGGGAGGAGGCAGAAAGCGAGAGGGAGCAGGCATGGCCCAGACCCTTTACTGGGGTCTTGGTGGGAAGGAGTGGGCAAGGCAGGGCTGGCATTCTGGGTAACTTTAGATAGTCTGAATAACTTCAGTGGACTCTCGATGGTAGGTCCCTAATTGTCCAGTACTTGGCCCTGGGCTGATTTAGTGTAGGGGGAATATAGACTTGGTGTGTGAAAATTTGGTCAGAGACGTAGTGGGATGTGGGCTCTGGGCTGGTTGGTTTCTGTACCAAAGGCAGGCTTCCGAGGGGAGTCATTTGCTTTCTTCGGGAAAAAGCCAGCCTTGCAAGAGCCAAGGCCGGGACCAAGGCCTCAAATGCCAGAGCATCAAGAATACAGAAAATAAGAAAATATTGTCGATTCAGTAAGCAATTACGTTCTCTGAGAGTCTGTAACAAAGGACCCTGCTTTAACCTTGTCAGGGACAGCTTCCGCGAGGACATGATGAGTACGGCGAAGGCTACAGACTGAACGGAAATGAATTGGGAGGGGTTAGGAGCCACATTTCACATTTCGGAAGTGGCATGTGCCAAGGTCCTGGGGTGGCAGAAAGCGCTAAGTGACTGAGGAACAGAGACGTATGACTGGAGTGGGAGGAGGTGGAACTTGGGAGATGAGCAGAGGCAGGCTCTACAAGGATTGTGAGCAGTGCTAGGGATTGGGATATTAATTTGAGAGGAGCAGCTGGCCCTTGAAGGACTGTAAGTAGGGCGTGGTCAAGAACCCACATCCACCTGCTTGGCTGGTCTCTCACACGTCAACTGGATATGAGCAGAACTCTCCTCTGGGTGGGTGGGTCCTGTTGCTATCCTCCAGCGGCTAGGATCACCATCAGTGCCACCACCTTCGTGATTGGGAGGGTCCCTGCTCCCCGACCTTCCCCAGCAGGTGGAACTTCCTCCGACAGACAGCTGGACAGCCGTGCCTGCGTTGGCTCGCTGCTTTGGTCGCATAGCCTGGGCGGGTTCCTCGGTGTCCATCCTCCAGCTCTCGTCTTCCTCTCTTGTCCATACAGCTGCCAGTCCAGTGAAGGAAGGGGCCTTCTAGTGGGGTTTCCTTTAGCTAAATTTTGCAAAAAGTTGAAAGATTTGATGAAAAGTGGCCCTTCCAGGGGCGCCTGGGTGGCGCAGTCGGTTAAGCGTCCGACTTCAGCCAGGTCACGATCTCGCGGTCCGTGAGTTCGAGCCCCGCGTCAGGCTCTGGGCTGATGGCTCGGAGCCTGGAGCCTGTTTCCGACTCTGTGTCTCCCTCTCTCTCTGCCCCTCCCCTGTTCATGCTCTGTCTCTCTCTGTCCCAGAAATAAATAAAAAAACGTTGAAAAAAAAAAAAATTTAAAAAAGAAAAGTGGCCCTTCTGCCAGCAAGCACTCTCTCCTCCTAATGAATGGGAGATTGGTATGCGGAGGGGCACAGAGATGAAGTCAGGCTGGCTTCTTCCCATTAAAAATGCAGGAAAAACAAGTCAGCAAGGCTGTAGTGCAAGGAGATGCAAAACCCAATTTGGAGCAGTTAGGTGTAAGTTCCAGGTGTCCAATTGGGAAGTTGTCGGAGAATTAGTCCCACAGTGGTTTTGGGATTAGTGTCTCCTCCTTAGAGTCCTGTGTTTAAAATACAGAAGGAACTTACAGAATGAGTAGTCACAGGGATGCAAGGTAAAGCATAGGGAAAACAGTGGTATTGTCGTAGCGCTGTGCGGTGACAGATTTATGGTGAGAATAGCATACCATGTGGGTGTGTCCAATCACTACGTTGTACACCTAAACTAATGTAACATAGTGAGTCATCTAAACTTCACTCAAACAAGAAATGCCAAGGGGTGCCTGGGTGGATCAGTTGGTTAAGTGTCTGACTCTTGATGGCAGCTTGGGTTATGATCTCATGGTTTGTGGGATCGAGTCCTGAGTCAGGCTCTGTGCTGTTGGCACGGAGCCTGCTTGGGATTCCCTCTCTCCCTCTCTTCCTGCACCTCCCCTGTTCTCTCTCTCTCTGTCTCTCAAAATAAATAAATAAATATTTTAAAAAAATACCAAAAAAAATACAGCAGGTACTTGATCTTCTGCTCCTGGTTCACTTGCCTTCCCAACTTGATTTGTTTTGTTTCCTTTGACTCTTCCCTGGGTAGCTTTAGAGGACTTGCTTCGGTCCAAACTTGGAAGAGAAAACCAAAATGAACCAGTGGGCAAGAGCGGGAGGCAGTCAGGCAGTGGGGGAATGCACTCTGAAGTAGCTTGGGGGGACAAGGGGGACAGATCACAGAGTAGCCTCGGGAACTGCCCTGCTCCCCGGCCTGGAGGGATCCAGGAGAGGTTGGGGTGCAGGGAGGCTGTCGGTCCGCCCTGCTAGTTTAAGTATACGGAAGTTTAAACCCGAGTCTCGGCAGTGGAAGGAACGTGGGACTTGGAGACCAACAACCCGTGTTTGGATCTCCGTTCAGCCACATTCTAGCTGCGGGGCTTTGGGCAAAACAACTCAGATTTTCCCTTTCGTTGTCTGCAAAATGAGAAGATTGATCTAAATGACTTCGTTTGCAGGAGATGGGGGTGGATTCAGATCCGTAGAGCTACCTTCGCAGGATGTGTGAAGAAAGGGTCTCTTTAAACTGATGCTCCCACCCTCAGCTTCAACGGAAAGCTCTTCATTAAAGGCTCTAGCTTGAGGCAGTTAACGTTCTCATTAAAATGCAAATTCATTCTCCACGCAGCTGCCCTGGTAGTTTTCCTTGTGTTGTCATCTATTTCCTTTCTCTACTTAGAAAGTGTGACGGTAATAAAGCCCAAATTCCTTAACCTGGCATTTCAAAGCACTATCAAGACCCCAGCCTTACTCTAGCACTATCCAGCAGGCGATGTGGGGGCGTGGTTGGGAGGCAGGTGCTGTGGGGGCGTGGCTAGGAGGGGAAACTGGCCTGGGGTCCTCTCAGCTTGGCTTATTCCAAACGTGAGCTTGGCAATATTATGAGGTATTTTGCGCCTTCAGTTTCCTTCTCTGTCAAGAGAATAACAAGGGTACCTATCTCGTGAGAGTATTACAAGGATAAGTATTATAATTTGTTCAAAACACTTAACCCCGTGACTGGAACAAAGTCAACATTTAGTAAATGTTCACTGTTTTTGTGGCAAACCGCTATCCGTTTTCTCCAACAGATCTATTTCCTCCCCACTGTGCACGTTGTTCATTTCATCCACTCAGTAGAACATGTTCGTACATCACCTTTTTTTCTACCTGAAATCTTTCTTCAAGGCCCTGTTCAAATGCCACCATATCCAGGAAGCCTTTCTTGAACTTTTGGGAGAATTAATTACCCTCACTAACTCTTGGCTCTTTCCTTGTGCCTCTCTTGAGAATGTATTTTATTCTGTTTTATCCGACAATGATTTATGCATGTACCTCTTTCACCCCACCTCCATTTCCAGCCACCAGCCTGTGAGCGCTAAGAGGGCAGAGAAGACAGCTCATTCTTCCTTGAATAATTCAATTAGTTCAATAAACATTTGATGAATGAGCAAATGACGGGATGAATGCATGAGTGGAAGGTTACTCAAATGGCGCTTTCTGTCATTATTACAGATTGGTTCTATCAGAGAGCAAGACTTCAAGAAACTTGAGTTTCAATATGGTTGGTGCTCATGGGATGTAAGGCTTGAGGTTTGAGATGCAGCCATGGAGAGGCAGGACTGTGTGGGGCCAAAGAAGGTGTCGGGTCCCCAGACAAGTGCTACTTTCTTTTTAAATTAAAAAGAAAACTAAAAAGCTCTGTGGCCTTGGTCTGAGTTGACGGTGACACGTAATTACATGAGAGATGATGAATAAACAAGAACAAATGCTGTAAATCTGAATGTAGCAAAGCCCATATCCATCTTGCTGGATTTTGCACCTCTAGGTAAAACCCCCTGAATTGATAGTGGCTCTTGAAGGAGGGAATTGCTTCTCTCAAAGATTAATGGAGTGATGTGGGAGGCCGAGGCCTGATGTGGGAGGTCTTATCCTGTAAGACCCAATTATACAAAACTGGGTTCCAGCAATCCCAAAATTAGCTTTAGATTTGTTTAGTGAGGATTCTACTTATTTAAAAGATGATCACCAAAGTCTCAGGTTTAACTTCACTTCACTGATCACATTTTCAAGTGGGATGGAAAAGTGGGATTATTCAGGTGAAACTGTAATCTCAGGACCAATAGGGGGTTGAGAGTTCCTATAAGTGTCCAGCACGATCACCAGGTGCTCCGCTAGCCCTGGGGCAGCAAAGACAAAAGTGGAGGAAACTTTCTGGGGAGTCTGTGGAAAGCTTTCCATTGCCATGGCCTCTGGGAAATGACCATCAGTGCCACCAGCAATGGGATGCTGTTGACATTTTATCCCTTTTACTTTCTATGTTTCTCTCATGCTCCATTCCAGTAGTTTCTGTCATCTTCTCAGGGTTCTCTGTAATCAAAACTAGCAGGCCCATCCCAAGTCTCCAGAAACCGTGGGCCTCCCTCACAAGTTTTCTGACCTTGAACTTAATGATTGCTCTAGGTTCTACCCATCAGTCTTTAGCTACTTAGAGTCTCTCTCGTGTCCAGTTCCTTGGCATTCATGATTGATTTAGGATAATTTGTGGGAGTGGGGAGGGGCTTCCTTTTATCTAGCCCTATGTTGAACTACTACGTCCAAATGCATCCATATCTCCAGATTCTGGAACTGGGGCAAGCAGGGCCAGATCTGGTATCCAGCCCAGGATACCAGGAGGCCAAGTCCTCAACCCCAATCACCCCGTTGCCTTGGAAATGGGGTCAGTCTGTTTGTTTTCTTTTTTTCCCTTAAGGAGGAGCGAGTTGCTATAGAAAATTGTTAAGATCTCGTAATGTACCAGGCACTTTACATTTATTACAACTTACCATTTAATCCTTGTAAGGGTAGGAAATACTACTAAGAGGTACAGTCACAAATCATACCCAGGTAATCTGACCACAGGCCATTTGTGTTTATCTATGATACTCCCTGAGATTCAGCTTCCTCACCAACAAAATGGTGATAATATTAGTTTGAATCACAGAACATTGTCTATTTTCAATATTTTCAATATAAAAATGACAGTTTCAGATAGTTCAACATGTAACATTCCCTGCCTTATAAGTTAGTGGTAAAGATAGTCTTTGTCAAATGTCTGACACATAGCAAACTTAATTAACATTGGCTGTTTTAATTGTACTGTTTGCTTCATTTCCTACTTTAACTGTGTGTGTGTGTGTGTGTGTGTGTGTGTGTGTGTGTGGTTTTCTGCTCCCTGTGTTATAGCTATAGTAGTGTGTCTAACACTTGGCAGATAGTAAACCCTCAATAAATACCTATTGAATTGAATGGGATTTAATGGAACTTGTAAAGAAAAACAAAACAAAATGTGTGCCGTATTCTATGAATTCCAGAGTGGATGTCATTTGTAACCAATAATTGTATCCATCCCATCTGTGCTCTCCTTTTGTTTTTTTTATTGGTTTCAGGGGGTAGAACTTAGTGATTCGTCACTTACATACAACACCCAGTGCTCAGCACAGCAAGTGCCTCCTTAATGCCCATCACCCATCTAGCCCAACACCCTGCACACCTCCCCTCCAGCAACCCTCAGTTTGTTCTCTGTATATAAGAGTCTCTTATGTCTTCCTCCCTCTTTTTATTTTACTTTATTTTTCCTTCCCTTTCCCTATGTTCATCTGTTCTATTTCTTAAATTCCACATATGAGTGAAATTGTATGACATTTGTCTTTCTCTGACTGACTGATTTCACTTAGCATAATACACTCTAGCTCCATCCATGTTGTTTCAAATGGCAAGATTTCATTCTTTTTGGTTGCCAAGTAATATTCCATCGTATATATGAACCAGATCTTCTTTATCCATTCATCAGTGGATGGACATTTGGGCTCTTTCCATACTTTGGCTATTGTTGATAGTGCTGCTAGAAACATTGGGGTGCATGTGCCCCTTTGAATCAGCATTCTTGTATCCTCTGGATAAATACCTAGTAGTGCAATTGCTGGGTTGTACAGTAGATCTATTTTTAATCTTTTGAGAGGAACCTCCATACTGTTTTCCAGAGTGGCTGCACCAGTTTGCATTCCCACCAACAGTGCAAAAGGGTTCCTCTTTCCATTTGAGCCCTCCTTATTGGTGTATGGTTAATAGGTCCTACTTTAACTTTTCTCATCGAAGACTTCTGAAAAGTGGTTGTCTTGTTGTCCTGTTGTGGCTACTTGATAAAAGCTACAAGCTCCTAATTTCAACACCCAAAGACTAGGATATCCTGACAATAGAGAAAATCTTGGCCTTCAACAAGTGTCTTTCTTGTTTTAAAAACAGGTCTTTGTTTTTTATTTTTTAACGTTTATTTATTTTTTAGAGCTAGAGAGAGACAGAACACAAGCGGGGGAGGGGGGGCGGTGAGGGGCAGAGAGAGAAGGAGACACAGAAGCTGAAGCAGGCTCCAGGCTCTGAGCTGTCAGCACAGAGCCCAAGCCGGGGCTCTGACCCACAAACCATGAGATCATGACCCGAGCCGAAGTCAAATGCTTAACTGACTGAGCCACCCAGGTGCCCATAGACCCATTCTTTTACTAGGCTTAGTGTCTTTGGGTTCGGGAGACACAGCTAACCTCTGGAGCATGCAGTGTCTTCTGGAGGAACACAGGTGTGGCAAAAGAGGCTCTGGACCTTGAGATGAGGTTTCAGAACATCCGTGCATCTCATGTGACTTAAGTCACGCACCACGCGTGGGACCAACTTGGGTTTTGGACAGCTGAAGAAAGCGGTGTATAAAATCTCCGCTGCCTGGGAGGTTAAGATGACACAAATTCTATTCTTCTCTTGGCTGCTTCCATCCATCGTTGGCAGCCACGTTCAAAGTTTCCCGGCTACCTGGAATCGTCTGCATCCCCCTTGTGCAGAATTAATCAAGATCTCCTCCACTGCCCCTTGAGTACACATTTATGACAGCCCATTGCATTTTAGGTTTGTATAGATGGTTTTCCAAAAGCCATTTCTCCCACTAGACACTATGCAGGCAGCCCTCGAATCTTAATCATGTTGTAACACTGATGCCTAATGCAAGGCTTGCCACAAAGAAAATAGCCAATAAATGCTTGTTAATAATAGCACTGTGCTTACTGTTCTGATTGAATCTCACAAAACCCAGACCTACTATGATGATTTCTATTTTATGGACGAGGAAGCAAAAGCAGAGAGAGTAGCCTGATCAGGACTCACAGCTAGTGAGGGGCAGAGGCAGATTCGAACCTGGGCAGTCTGGAGCCAGAACGTGCCCATTAACTGCCTCCCTCTCCTTTTAATAGATGGAGGCTTCTTGACTTGTGGCTAAAATGAAGAGTAATGAAGCATGGTTCAGAAGGAAGGAATTTACTGTTGTAGGAGGAAAACAAGATTTCCTCTCCTGGGCTTGTGACTGGTATTGTTCAAAGACCCCACACCTGGGGCGCCTGGGTGGCGCAGTCGGTTAAGCGTCCGACTTCAGCCAGGTCACGATCTCGCGGTCCGTGAGTTCGAGCCCCGCGGCAGGCTCTGGGCTGATGGCTCGGAGCCTGGAGCCTGTTTCCGATTCTGTGTCTCCCTCTCTCTCTGCCCCTCCCCCATTCATGCTCTGTCTCTCTCTGTCCCAAAAATAAATAAAAAACGTTGAAAAAAAAATTAAAAAACAAAACAAAACAACAAAGACCCCACACCCTACTTCAGCTGATGGGTACTGGTGAGACACGCGGGCAATTGAAAGATTTCAGAGTTGAGGTCAGAGGGGAAAAATGCCCACAAGGGACTCTGAAGAGTCTCATTCACCCAGAACACTAATTGGCACAGCAGCCGAGAGGGCCGGGAGCCTTCGGGGTTTGCTTGCGAGGCCCCCTGGCTGCTCTGACCCGCGGCTGCCGGTTGCTTCAGCAGCATCTGGACACCCAAGCGTCGTGACATTTCAGCCTTGTTCCTGAGGCTCATTAGGACAGAGCCGGGGGATGCATGTAATGAATGGCTGCGCCTCCGTGAATGCCTAATGTGCAAATTGCTTCCCCCGCGCGCCCTCGTGCAGGGCTGTGCGGGGAGGCTGATGATTAAACCGTGAACCTGGCCCCGGGGCTAGGGCGGCGGCGGCGCGCGCCTGAATGAAATGAGGTGTTCGCTTCCATTCATGTCTGCTGCGGATCCGCCCGAACCTCTGCGCCCCAGCGGACCATGACTCACGTCTTATTCCCTGTAGCCGCGTGTGTTTTGACTTTCAATTCATCCGTCTGACGCCACGCCGGGCTGAAGTCAAGACAGCTTGGGGCAGAAGCAGCTTCCCAGAAGAAACGCCACCTCCGCCGGCTGGAGAGGGGAACTTGGTGCCAGCAGCTACGCAGACTCTTGCCTCCGCTCTTTCTCATTCCAGTGGCGGGCATGGGGGGCGGGGGGCGATGCCTTGCCTGGCAGGGGCGCCCCGAAAGCAAGTCTAATCACGTGGGAATAAAGGAAATGATCTTTTAGCTGGGTGACAGTTTCAAAGTTCAGCTATTGCTAGCCCGGTGTCAGTGAATTCCCAGGGATTGGGAGGTGGATGATAATCAGGCAGGATATCTCTGCAGAGGGCCGCAAACTTTCCAGAGCATTTCTACGACTGTTATATAATTGGGCCCTTGCAGCAACTCTCTAAGGCTCTTATCCCAGGTAATATCACGTCTTTTGGCAAATTAAGAAACAGGGGTTCGGAGGGGCGCGTGGGTGGCTCAGTCGGTTGGGCATCCGACTTTCGCTCAGGTCATGATCTCAGGGTTCCTGAGTTCCAGTCCCGGCAAAGGTCTCAGTGCTGACAGCTCAGAGCCTGGAGTCTGCTTGGGATTCTGTGTCTCCCTCTTTCTCTGCCCCTCCCCTGCTAGCTCCCTTGCTCGCGCGTGCAAATATATAAACATTAAACATAAATAAACATTTAAAAATAAATAAATATGATTTATTTCTCTCTCTCTCTCAAAATAAATAAACATAAAGAAACAAAACAAAACAGGGGCTCAGAAAGGTTGAGTAATTTGCCTGTGGTCACACAGCCAGACAGGAGCCTAGTATTATACCTTCCACCATATTTAACTCCTGCCTGTTGAATTTGTTCTGAGGCTAACTTTACTGCGGAACTAAAACATCTTTAAAATTTAAATGGTTTTGGTTTTTTTTTTTTTTTCGGTTATTGAATATAGCATTTTTGGAGATGGGAAGGAGGGAGGGGGATGTGACTTATACAACCAATAGTCCTGGACCCCAAAATGAAAATTAAGCCCCACTCAAGGTTGAACTACAATGTAACACAAAATTTCCAAAAAAAATTAGTCCTTTGAAGAATTTTCTTGTTATCTTTAAGGATTACTTCGACTCCTATTTTCTTAATATTTTTCTATACTGAGTCTTTTGTTAAGCTTAAATGAAAGGAAGTTTGTATCACTGCCTCAACTTAAAAATTTTATCACCTCCATAAATAGGCAACCCAAACCATAAATTCAATAAACTATAGAGATGTTAATAAATTTCTGTTTAGATCCTGCAGCCTATAAAAAGCTCTGAGCCTAAGGCCAAAAAAAAAAAAAAGAAGATTTTCAAGGGTCAGAAAACTGTTCAAAACATACTAGCCCCAAACTGAAAATTTCATCTTTATATAACCAGGAGAATGGTACAAAGAATAAATTTCAGACTGTACAATTCAGTTATACTTTTGCCATGTCTATGCCTGACATAAAATCACTTTCAATGGTGCTGTGGCTACGCATTCTGTACTTTGAGAAACAGATGTATCTGGCTGACTCTTTTGATAATGGGAGCCCCCAGGGGAATGCAAGACTAAATCCTCATTGCCAACTTATCTCACTATTCTTCCCCAGGTAAGACTATGACTGTTACTCAAGTTGTAGTAATATTTTAAACCACTTGATCTCAATATTTGTATCAGTCAGTTTGGGCTAAGTGAGATACAGTAACAAACAATCCCCCCAAATCAATTACTTAAAATAACTTTATTTCTTGCTCACTCTGCAAGCCACTGAAAGATCTGGAAGGCAACACTCCACATTGCAGTCAGTCACTAAGGGACCAGGCTGTGTGGGCAGTCACTATCCCAAACCTTGCCTGTCACTGTGGTGAGGGAGAGCGAACTCTGTGGTATGTCCACTCTAAGCTCATGGTCTAGAACTTGTCACATGGTACCACCCAATCAGGAGTCCAAGAGGTGTAGTTATATCATATGGCCAGAAGAGGAGAAAATCAGAAATATTTAGTAACAGTACTAAGAGTTACAACAAAATTTTAAGATTACATATGCATTTGAGCATCTGTTTATGGCTCTGGAGCTGTCTGATAAAAAGAATACTATAATATACACTTAAACAGTTGTGTTCAATTTCATGGGATTCAATGGACTTCACCTTAAAACTCTATGCTCTAATAAAAGGAGTAACTGCATGCAGTGGGGGTAGGGATTGATCAAGGAAGGCTTCGCTAAGGAGACAAATCAACTAAATTTTTTCAAAGAGTCAAAATGGTGGAGAAGAGTGGTAGACCATTTTCAGGGCAACGAGAATGATGTGTGCCTTTGAGAGAGCAGGACACACACAAGAAAGAAAAAAAAGAGAAAGAAAGAAAGAAAAAGAAAGAAAGAAAGAAAGAAAGAAAGAAAGAAAGAAAGAAAAAGAAAGAAAGAAAGAAAGAAAGAAAGAAAGAAAGAAAGAAAGAAAAAGAAAGAAAGAAAGAAAAATGATTAAAGATGGGTCTGATGACAGTAAGTATACCTTCTGGTAGAGAAGTTTACATAACTGAAGCTGAAAAACCAGGACGTTAGGACTGAAGAGGTATGGGAGAGCATTGAGGAAAAAAAAATCAGTGAAAAATCTCAAACTGTGGAAAGTTAATCGAGTTGGTACCAGTTGAGCAGAGGAAACTCATAATGGAAAAATGTTGAAAGATAATTTGCTATTATATTTTTAAGCATCAAGCCCTGTGGTTTCCATTTAGTAGGCAATTAATATAAATTGACTTTTATTTTTTTAAGTCAAACACTCCAGTTATTCAATCAATAGTATTTTCTGAGTGCTGGCTCAGAATAGAAATAGAAACTATTTCCCTTAAGTTACCAACTTCCTGGAGGAAAAATGCATATGAGAAAGGAGATTAGTGATAAACACTGGAGAGGTTGGAAAGAGATTCTGAGAAAGACCAAACATAAGGGGATGTGAAGAGGCTGTGGAAATGGACAAATAAGAAGGAAGTAACCGGGAGAATTAGCAATGGATAGGGAAGAAGGGGGTGGAGGGAGTACAGGAATGAGCTAAGGAATTATGATTCCGTGGTTGGAACTGTGGGTCAGAGATTATTATTGATTATATGAGGACATATAGGAGGAGATAAAAGATTGGGAAGGAATTGGGTCAGCTTGGGTCTTGATATGTTTCTTTGTAGATGTGAGTACTTTTAAGATTGGTTTGGATGGCTTTGGGGTATAGAGTGAAAGAAACAAAACAAGATCCCTGACCTCATGTCCTCAAAGAGATTATAATCAACTGGGAAGAGAACAGTCTAAGAATCTTACAAATAAATACTACATTACAACTGCAGTAAGTTCTAACCAGGAAAGATACGTGGCCCATGAGAGAATATTCTGGAGAGAATTTGCCGTGTCAAAGAAGTCAGAGAAGCTTCTTCAGAAGAAAGGGTAACTGAGCTTCCTTGGAAGAGGTTGGATGGGAGAAGCAGTGGGGTTGGGGAGATTTCCTAGGGAGAGAGAGAGGAAAAAGGATGTTTGCTCTGAGTTAGATGCTGTTTGGAGTCTTGAATTAGGACAAAGATGTGCTTTGGGGATGGGGGACCAGAATGAGGACTCATGAAGAAAATTCAGTCAAGCAGTTTCACTTGGGAAAAACACGGGGGGTGGGGTGGGTGGGGAGGCACAATTCTCATCATAGGGAAGAGGACTGAGACCAGCTCTATGGAGCCCTGGAGTTCTAGCATCCATGGTCAAGCCTACAAGAGCTCATACGGCAGGCCAGTACAAGGGAAACAACCCAAAATTTAATAATAAAGTTGTTCAAAGATGGAACAAGTGAAATCATAAGGTAATGAGTTGCTTGCCATTGGAGGTACTTAAGTATATGCTGGAAAGTTGTTGTTATAAATGTGATGGAATAAATGAAAGTAATAGACTAGGTCAGAGTAGATGTGCCTTTCCAATCATAATAACCTATAAGCTAGTTTGTACTCCGATAAACTCAACTGTATTTATTCAAGATTCAATTTAAAATGAAATCTTTTTAAGCTGAGAAAAAGATGTTCTTTACAAATGTCAGCAGCATTTTCATAATAAGAGTAAATAATGGACTGGTGAGCAAGTCTCTAGAAAAGCTGTAGGAAAGGTCAAATGTATTTACATTTAAATCTAGCTTTATGTTTAATGAGAAGTTGGGATATGAGGAAAGTTTAAAGATGTAAGAAATGGAAAAATTAGTGTTTCATTATGCCATCTAAGAAAGGTATGGAAATAACCATATCTTTTGAAGGAGACAGAGAATCAAATTTACTGTAGTATTGATAGGACTTCTCTTAACTAATCATATTTTTAGTATTCTTCTTTATATCAGATGTGATTTATGAAATGGCCCTGGAGTCACTGCTTCTAGTCCCAAGCCCCTTGGGCAGCAATAATGGGGATATTTCATTTCCTCATGTTTAAAGCTACTGAAGCAACTTTTCCAAATACTCACAAAGGACAACTGGTACAGATGCATTTCATTCTGCTAATGTCTGCTTATGGGACTCGAAGTAGTTTAGAGTACTCCGAAAGGGGCTGGTTAAAACCAAACTGGAACTTTATCAATCATGTCTCTCTTTGTTGTTTTTTACTTCAGTTTTCCCCCTACATCCCCCACTTTCAGGGTTCTTACCTCTAGACTACAGTCTTTGTTCTGGCTTTTGAGGATTCTTGGGGTTCTCCGTATAGTCTTTTTCTCAGGCTTGCTTTCTTATGCTGTAATTCTCTGTTTATCAAAACTTAGGATCCATCAGAATCACATAGAGGGGTAATGGGACCTCAATCACTAGGATCCATCCCCAACGTTTCTGATTTGATAGATCTGAGTGGGGTCTGAGAATGTGCATTGCTATTCTCCAGGTGATGGCTGGTGTTGTTGATCTGGAACCACAGAGAGAATCACGGCACTGTCGCTGTAAATCCCCCTACCTGTAGCATATCCTCCTTTCTTCAGTGTCAAAGTCGTAGATGATTTGATTTGTGTGCTAATTCCCAGACTCCATACTGAAAGTTCAAGAAAAAAAAATTGCTTTATTTGTGGGATACAGGTTCAGTGGCTTTCTTTGGGGGAGGAGATTTTAGGTTGGGGAGACTGTTTTCAATTCCCGACTTCATATTACACATGGGAGTGCCCTGCCTCCAGAAGTGATATACTCGTTTTACCAAAATAGCACTCTGAACTCCCAAAAAAGACTACGTGAACTGTGAAAGTCATCTGGTGAATCAGTGGGAGCCCTGAAGACAAAATGCTAAACTTGACCATAATGATGCTAAACTTTGACCTTGAAGACTCTCATGCAACTCCTTGGGCTTCTGGTTAAAAGGAGGCATAAAAATGTGTACTTGGGTGATTTCCAAACAGAAAATATCCTTGTTAAAATGTTTGCATGTATGTACTCAAAATGTTGATTCACAAAACAATTATGCCAGGAGAATCTGAAAGATTGAGACATCCAGTGTTGTTTTAAACAAAGTAATTAACTTCTAGGGCACAAATTTCTTTTCCCAAAATCCACTGAGGGAGCAGATGCTCAGACATGCATGGCATTAGATTAAGGAAATGGTACTTTCTTTTCCTCCAATCACCAGATGGTTCTAGAATCCAAAGGCAATGGAAAAAGAAAGCCTAAATTTATCTAAGTGGCTGTCATTGAGGATTTATGGGAAAGATCATATTTTAGTACCTAGTAGGCAAATGCAAAAATAATTTCACAGCCAAATCCCATTTCACAAAGAGAAGAGGCACAGTGTCCAAGGGTTAGAAGAGGCCTTAAATGTTACGTAGTTTATCTAGGGCCACCAATCATGTGGTACCTTGATAAGAAGGAGAGGCAGAAGGAGAAGGAGGAGAAGAGGAGGAAGAGGAGGGGGAAGGAGGGGGAAGAGGAAGAGGAAGGAGGGGAAGAAGAAGAAGAAGAAGAAGAAGAAGAAGAAGAAGAAGAAGAACTACCACCCCCCAAAACAAAGAATAAACAAATACTAGAATTATAAATGGCTCATTTTTCTTACGTGCAATTTCAAATTTTAACTCAAATACCAGGAAAATGTTTTGCAAAATAAGGGAAACAGTAGAAAAATATAGTGAAAGAAAATCTCCTTAAAAAAAAATACCAGCATAAATTGTTAGCAGTGCCTGGAGCTCACATGAATCAGGCAGTTTATTTGCCTAACCACACTCTGAGAGGATGAAAACTTTCCAGAATGGAGCTTTGATAGTAGGAATGAGCACATCTGAACTCAATTCAAGACAGCATCATTTGGGCCAGCCATTCAGTCTAAGGCAATGGGGTCAGTGTGAGGGTACAGTGGTAGAAAACAGAGTTCCTGCCTCCCAGAACTAGTGAATTTTGTCTGAGAAACTAGATAGTTACAGTATTAAGCACACCCAGTTTCTGATTTATATGTTTTCTGAAAGCAATTTGGCAGGCTCTGCCTTTGCAAGGGAAATAGAAAAACATTTCATTCTTCTTTGATAGTGAGCTTTTTTTTAAAAAAAAATTCATCTTATGACAGGAACATTTATTAATAAAGAAAGTATACTATAACTAAGAGGAAGAAGCGTAAATAAATTTTGGAACCAGGGAGGCAAAGAGTAAACAGGAGTATAAAGAAGGAGGAGTAAACAGAAGAGAAGGGAGGCAGACATGTGAGGAATGAGCAATGAGAAACAGCCCAGATCTTCAGACGGGACTCCGCCAGGAGTCTTATCTTCCAAGGGGGAGAACAATGAGGGGATTAAGAGATGGGGGAGAAGGAGATGACACAAAGAGGAGACAGAAGACACATTGGCTTCTCTATCTGAGTTGCTTCCATACAAATTGAAACAAAATGGGAAGTGTAATGGAGAGGAGGAGAGATACATTTCGAATTGAGGGATAACTAAGAGTGCTTGTACAAATGACAAACTCAAAGTCTGGTCTAAATGAAATATGAAATTGAGTAACAAAGAATGAAATGGCTAAGATTTAAGAAAATCTGATCATAAAAACAAATTAGCCCATTCTGATTACTTAGATTTGAATTGTGAATGATTGGCTTTATCTTCACAGCACATGCAAGGATGCGAGCTAATTTAGTGAGAACTATTACCGTACATGGTACATAATTATTTTGAAAATGGTCCAGATATAAAGCTTTGTTTCTCGGAGGCAATGATAGTTGGCAATTTGGACCTAACAGAAGATTAAAATTTTGTAAGGAACCTTTAGAATGATTTTATCTCAGGCTTAGTAATAGAAAGATTTATCGGTTATCTGTAATATATTGTACATGCTCTAAAAGACTTCACATCAACAGCAACACTGCTTTCTCTCTACATATTACCTTTTAACTTCTTCAAATAGATCTCTATTTGAGCAAATAGTTTCCTTTAGAACAACAACTACTGGCAAAAAATTTAATGTTTTCTAGAGATATGCTAAATATTAAAAAATCGAAAAATTGAAAAATCTATAGAACACAGCCTGCCGGTGGATAGAATTTTCCAAATTCAATAACTACTCTCTTGTTTAAAAGACATTATAATATGCCACATAGCATCAATGAAGTGATCTAATGTTGACTCTTGGTTTCCATTTTTGCTGCCCCAGATGGGAGTCTGGGCCTAGGCCATCTGGACAGTGACCACAAAAAGCAATTGGGACAACCCCTAAGGACTTTTGTCAAAGTGACTACATTCTAGACTTGGATCTTTAAGGGTTGGATTCCTGCCATATTCATTTCTCTATCCTGATAACCTGGCAGAGTGCCGAAATCATAGTCTTTATTATGGAAATGCCTTTGGAAAGAACTAGGTTCAAATCACACCTCTACCAGTTACGAATGAGGAAACAGTGGCCAACTTATTTATTTCTGAATTTCAGTTTTATCATCTGCAAAATGGAGATAAAAACAACTATCTTTCACAGTTGTCATGAGCATCAAATCAGGTTGTAGAATTCCAAGTACAGTGCTTGGAACATCCTGGAACTCTATACATGATATGTATTTATCATAGTATCATATAGAGGCAGGAACTCAGTTACCCACATATGGCTCATTACTCTACCCACACCTGTAGCTGATGAAGCCAGTCCTTCCCAGCAGCTGCCTTCTGACATCTCAATTCTACTTGGAGTTTTTGAATGAAGGTTTATATGGATATTGGGTGATTAATCTTAGGGAAGAGATTGACTTTGGGATCTTAGTTTCCGGTCCTTACCAAAAGAGTTCAGTTCCATATTTATGTACTAGCTTGGTCAAGAGTGACTTCCTTGAGAGCTGTTGAGACATATGTTGAACTAATTCAACACTTTAAGAGTAAGCTTGCAGAATTTTCTGGGGCAATATTGATACTGGTTAGTTCAGCTGGCCACGCAGAGCTACTAGAAAGCAAATTAGGTCAAACTCAGAGTGGCTTAAATATTTGTCAAGGTTAAAGAAAATGTTTTTATGTGTAAAGCTAACAAAAACATCAGCAAAAGAGCTGATATCATTGAGACGGTAGTTGAGAAATGGGATTTTCAACCCTTTCTCTTAAACCTAGCACTTGACCTTGCTCTAAAAACTCATTATGAAGCATAAAACTATTGGATGAATTGGCCGTAAGATTCCCATCTGAGCTGTATGACTTCCATGCCAATCCACAGATGATAGTGCTTCTGGTCATTTAGAAAAATCAAATATTTTCAATAGGAGAGCAAGGAAGGAAAATCAAGGGTTATTTTTCCCAAGGTTTTTTTCCTAATATTTTAAATGATTCCTGTCTCCTTGAGGATTTCAAGAGTTCTGTGGTTTATCTAACATAGTTAGAAATCACTTTAATAAAACCTGATAATGAAATATCTTAGTAAAGTCTTCTTTTCCCAGGAGGTTTCTTACCCATGAGTTTTTCCCTTGAATTTCTAGAAGGAATGACACGGCTGTCCACAGTGCTTCCCAAACACCGCTGGCTAACCTCTTTCTTAGTGCTTCCCAATTTATATCAAAATAATCTGTTTGTCTGTCATCCCCACTAGGCTAAATAGACTAAAGAATCCTCAAAAGCATATATATATATACATATATATATATATATATATATGGCCATATATATGATGTGATAAAAAGCTATCATATATATGTGTGTGTGTGTGTGTGTGTGTGTGTGTGTGTATATATGGTATCATATAAAAGCTAACACATGTATATAATTCATCTATGTATCTGGCACTTAATAGGCATTACAAATTATTGAATGGATAAATCCGTGGCTGATTATTCATTGAACAGAGCTATAAAAGCATCTCTTATATGGCAAGATTCTTTTCATACTTAAAATATATTTCAAAACATACAGTTTTTAAAAACTCACATCTTTAATAAAATAGTTAAAAATTTAGAAATATAAATTATTAAAATATATAATCATATTATCTGGCAAAGCAGAGCAATGGGTCATGAATTACAAATACGAGAGGTTGGGAGTTAATCGGTATATTATTCCCTGGATTAGTCATGTGTATGGAAGGTATTCAATTCCTCTGATTCCATAGGAAAGGAAAAAATATTTATATCTCAACTTGCTTTCAATTGCAGATGAATTCCCATTACATACGTATCACATTTTTCTCTAACAGTAAAAGAATCCGTTTTTCACTTAATGGAAGTTTTTTCATTAACACCCAACTTCTGAGCTTCTCTTTTTGAGACAGGTATTGTAAAAGATAATGACAGATTCATAGAAAATTACTGGGTACCAGACCTGAAATCTTATGACTACCCACTTCAAAACTATATTGAAGCTCTAAAACAAAATTCCAACTCATTAGAACTTTAAAGTTTACTCTCAAACAGAAACCAAAAAAAAAAAAAAAAAAAAAAGAAAGAAAAAGAAAAAGAAAAAGAAAACTTTCTTTTTTATTCAAATAAATGTGAATTTAAAAATAATGCTGCTTGTGGTCGTGATACAAAATACGACTTTTCATTATAATAATGTGACTTCCATTCCTTTCAGAGTATACCAGGGAACTTAGGTAATGTAATTTCCTTGTGGGCAATGAAGAAAAAAAGTCCTTGTGTGTAAAACTTTTTAAAATAACGACAAAAACAACAGCAACAGGAAACACTTATCACAAGATATTAGAACATAGATGAGATTACGTTTCAATTAGCCGTCTGTCTGACAGATTTCGTTCTTTCTAAGGGAAATTGTGCAGAGCCAGTCTCAAAAATTTTGATGAAAGAAAAAAAGAAAACTGCAATTTTTGCCACAAAAAGACAGGTGGCGTAAGCATGCAGCATTTTTTTCCCCCTTAAATATATAAAGTGATTATTTTCTCTCGGGTTCTTTGAAAAAACTCGCCTGTGCTCCGGTTTGTGGCTGAGCCGGGTGACGTCAGTGTGGCAGTGCGGAGTCAGGCGCGGCGGCTCCCTATAAGCCGAGGAGCTGTCCGGGTGCTGAAACGGCCCGAGCAGCTCACCAGGCGGACTGGGAAGGACATGCTGTGGACCTTCTCTGCCATATAAAAAAGGGGTAAGGCTGCTTTTCCTTCGATTTACTGGAAAGTTCTAAACTGCGTGTTCTTTCCTTAATCCTAGCTGAGAATAAAAAGACCTTTTGGCAACCTTTTATCTATAGAATAACTGAATAGCAACCTGCTGCTCTTCAACCAATACAAGGACATATATTTATTTATAGATAAATCTATATTTACATATAGAATTGAATCTATGATGTATACCATTTGCTGTTGGATATTTATAACCATTATGCTATTCAGATAACCATATGTAAGAAGTGTGAAAAAGTTAAGGATTTTAGTGTCAATACCCATATTAATGTAAAGTTAACTAAGCCTGATATTTTGTTTCTTTCCTTAATGTATTGTTTGTTCTCTTAAGAACTAGATACAAAGCCGGAGATATAATTTATATGTTTAATATTCTTAGCAGTAGGTTTCCAATCATTCAAGGGCTGTTAAACACATTAGTCATAGAGGCAACCAATTTTGGAACTAGTTTTTCTTATTTTCTTTGACATTTACCTTACAAGAGCTCAAAATGAATAAATTGTCTAAAATTATTTTCTGAATTGATACCCTCTGAAAGGGCTTACGTTGTTATTCCCCAGTTTTAGTCCCAGGAGAGTAAAATTAGAATTATCCTGAGTACAGGCTTTTCCTTTTATTCAGGGTGCAATATTATCTTGGGGTATAGGTTGGATGTGACCACGAATTATAGAGAGATGATAATTTCGAATTTCCATGAGGAAAACATTCATAACTGTGTAAGATATTTTTACTATGTTTGAATGAAAGAGGTGGTACAATATTTTACTGTAAATATTTAATGGGACTAGTGTTTCTTTTTTCTCTGTCCTAATTAGTAGGATTGCTCAAATTAGATATATCCATCTGTATTTGTCAATGCTCCAGTCTAATTTCAATAGAAAAGACGTTTTAGCTTACGAAGCTTTAGTTCAAATTGTACATAGGATATTAGAGCTGTCACCATCTTTAGTAAATAGAAGAGCTGCTACCTGGGAAAGAAATCCCTCGAGTCTTACGCAAAGGCAATAACTGTGTCATCCGAACTGAACCTTATAAATGACCAAAGAATAGCATGTGTTAGGCTGTGATTTGAATAACTGCACGATGTATTCTTCCCCAATTCCACAGCAAAGCCCATCTCCGAGATAACGATTTCAAAGACAAGCACATAACTCATATGTTAAGAATACTTCAAGATACTGGTTTCAAAGAAAATAAGTTCATTAAGATTCTTAAGACTGCTATTTCAAATGCCAATGTTGGAAATAGATCATCAAAGCTAAATTAATCCTGAAATAATACAAAGAAGAAATTAGAATGTACTTTTATTTGAATCTAAGAATTTACACTTCTTTAAATTTTACAGTTTCTTATAGGAAACATTAATTCATAGTGAACATTTGAAGAGTTTTCTCTGACATGCCTTTAAAGGTTTTTTCCTTTCAGTAAATTAAGTAGTCTGATTAATGGGAAACATTTTAATAAATATGCATTTATGGTAAAGAAATTTCTCTAACTACAACCATTGGTAGGTCTAAAAACTGAAAGTATTACTTAAAAACCAAAATGCTCTAGTGAAAAATGATATTTTCTACAATTGATGTCTAAGCTAACAGAAAATTGTGCTCATAAAACTTAGCTTATATATCACAAAATCATGATGCAAGTAAGATATCATGAACAAACATGTGATCTTTCCTTACATTTATTTGCGACAAAATTGCAAATATTAAAATAGTTTTTCAATGTTAGCAATGTTAATGTAAAACATGTAAAAAATAACCCCCTTGCTAATTCATATGTGAGATTATGAAGCATTGGAGAAAAAAATGAATGAAGATTTTTAAGTAGGAAGAATTCAACATATTGTCTGTGTTTATCTAAATGGGGAGTTACATAGTGGTTATTTTAAGATTTTCTAACAGTATGAGTCATTTAAGATTTCACAGGTCCACACCAAAATAGACACAGACATAAGTCAAGCTGAATCTGAACACTCACAAATTCAGAAATAGACTGGTTAAGAAAACTTATGTTCTCTCTGAAGCATCTGTTATTATTTACTATGTATTCTTAAAGGCTGATGAAAAATATAACCATGATTGCATTTTGGAAGACAGTCATGAACAAAATTATTAGAAGACATATGGAACACAGGCATTTTAAAAGTTTACTTTCTTAGTGTGTTTACACAGGAAGAAACTTCACTAGGTTAGCCTGCTAGCTGGGACCAGAGAAGATCCATATTCTGGAGATTATTAAGGTATAGAACTTTAAAAATTGACAGATGGGTTTAGTGTCAGTGTAAGAACAAGTCATTTCTGAAAAATATATGTAAATAGGATTCATCCATAAGGAAATTCAGTATGATCGATGTTAAGATGCCGTATTACTTCATCATATATAATATCACTGCTGTGGTGTTTCTACAACAAAATTAGATGGACAGTTCAAGAACTAACCCACATGGTTTCTTGATACAACCTTAAGGAAATCATTCAGTGTGTATGTGTGTGTGTGTGTGTGTGTGTGTGTACATGTGTACATACATACATACATCATGTTTTAAATTAAGGCAACTAATTCTTTTGGCCAATGATTTTTGGTAGGAATGCTATACAAGAGAACTAAAAGTCACCTTGGAAATTTTTTATTAATGCATACTTTAAAAACATACTTTAATGCATTATTAATGCCTACTTTAAAGACAATGCATACTTAAAAAAACAAACTACATGTTTTGCAAATTAAAAAACAAAACCTCATATCAGTCTTTTTGTTATTATTTTAACCAAGTGAATGCCGTGCAAAATTGATGTAGCTGGGTCACAATTTCACTGGATTCCTGCAGTTAGCTTGTGAGGGGTTGTATAGGAAATATGTATGGCTTTTAAAAAGAGTCATCCTAAGTTTAATGTGAAACAATCTCTGCCATGTGTTCTCCCTCAATGGTCAGTTACCGCTTTTGCTATAGTGACTTCTAGTTTTCCATTTGTGTTAATTCATATTTTCTATGCTTTAGGGACATCATTCAAACATGGCAGAAACTAAGACTCACCGGCTTGGAGCAGCTCTGTCTCTGATCCCTTTAATTTTCCTCATCTCTGGAGATGAAGCAGCTTCATTTCAGCGAAACCAGCTGCTTCAGAAGGAACCAGACCTCAGACTGGAGAATGCCCAAAAGTTTCCCAGTCCTGAAATGATCAGAGCTTTGGAATACATAGAAAAACTCCGACAACAAGCTCACAAAGAAGAAAACAGCCCAGACTACAATCCCTACCAAGGTATCTCTGTTCCTCTTCAGAAGAAAGAAAATGGTGATGAAAGTCGCTTGCCCGAAAGTACAAGGGATTCTCTGAGTGAAGATGAGTGGATGAGGATAATACTTGAAGCTTTGAGACAGGCCGAAAATGAGCCTCAGTCTGCACCAAAAGAAAAGCCCTATGCTTTGAATTCAGAAAAGAACTTTCCAATGGACATGCCTGATGATTACGAGACTCAACCATGGCCAGAGAGGAAGCTTAAGCACATGCGATTCCCTCCTATGTATGAAGAGAATTCCAGGGATAACCCCTTTAAACGCACAAATGAAATAGTGGAGGAACAATATACTCCTCAAAGTCTTGCCACACTAGAATCTGTGTTCCAAGAGCTAGGGAAACTGACAGGACCAAACCAGAAGCGTGAGAGAGTTGACGAGGAGCAAAAACTTTATACAGATGATGAAGATAGTATCTACAAGGCCAATAACATTGCCTATGAAGATGTGGTTGGGGGAGAAGATTGGAACCCAGTAGAAGAAAAAATAGAGAGCCAAACCCAGGAAGAGGTAAGAGACAGCAAGGAGAATATAGAAAAAAATGATCCAATCAATGAAGAAATGAAGCGTTCAGGGCAGCTGGGCCTCGAGGATGAAGATCTCCGGAAAGAGAGTAAAGACCAACTCTCAGATGATGTCTCCAAAGTAATTGCCTATCTGAGAAGGTTAGTGAATGCTGCAGGCAGTGGGAGGGCACAGAATGGGCAAGGCGGGGAAAGAGCAACCAGGCTTTTTGAGAAACCACTTGATTCTCAGTCTATTTATCAGCTGATTGAAATCTCAAGGAATTTACAGATACCCCCTGAAGACTTAATTGACATGCTCAAAACTGGAGAGAAGCCAAATGGATCGGTGGAACCCGAGCAGGAGGTTGAACTTCCTGTTGACCTAGATGACATCTCAGAGGTTGACGGAGACCGTCCAGATGCTTTCCCAAACAAAATGCTCTCCAAGAATGGTTATTCCAAAACGCCCGGTCGTGCTGTGGCACAGGCCCTACCAGAGGGGCTAACTGTTGAGGACATTTTAAGTCTTTTAGGGATGGAAAATGCAGCAAACCAAAAGCCTCCATATGTTTCCAGTCAGTATAACCGAGAGAAAGTTTTGCCCAGGCTCCCCTACGGTCCTGGAAGATCTGGAGCGAACCAGCTTCCCAAAGGTGCGTGGATGCCAGATGTTGAGAACAGACAAATGGCATATGAAAACCTGAGTGACAAGGATCAAGAATTAGGAGAGTACTTGGCCAGGATGCTAGTGAAATACCCTGAGATCATGAATTCAAACCAGGTGAAGCGAGTTCCAAGTCAAGTCTCCCCTGAAGATAACCAACAGGAAGAGGACCAAATTGAGCAGGCCATCAAAGAGCAGTTGAATCAAGGTAGCTCTCAAGAGACTGAAAGACTGGCATCGGTAAGCAAAAGGCTCCCTGTGGGGCCCCCAAAGAATGATGATACCCCAAACAGACAGTACTTGGATGAAGATCTGTTAATGAAAGTGCTGGAATACCTCAACCAAGAAAAGGTAGAAAAGGGAAGGGAGCATATTGCTAAGAGAGCAATGGAAAATATGTAAGAGTTTTCATCAATTGCCCTACTTTCTTCCTCGAACCCCAAGAAAACCCCAACATTTCTCTTTAGTGTGTTGACTTCTATCCTGTTAACACTGTAATATCTTTAAATGATATAAAGGCAGATGATTCCATTTCACTGGGGTATCTGCTTCACTTATTCTGAGTTGTTCTCTTGTGTATGGATATGTGTCAATGTTATGACTTCTGGATAAAAATTAATCATATCCCTTAATCAAGAAAGATATGTGTGATAGTGTTTAATAGTGTATTTAATGGCTGTGGCCTTGTTGATGCTCACATATTATAAAGAGTGTCCTATAATTCTCTGGAAAGTTTTTAATAATTATTGAATTATTTTGTTACTGTCTGTAGTGTTTTGTGAAGTATTGGATCAAAAAAATAAAGCATTATAAATATATAGTTTTATTCATAAGGCCTTTTCTATTGTGTGTTTTATTGTTGATTAATAAATGTTATTTCTCGACAACTGTGGACTATTCATTCTGGAAAGCCAGAGACAGCGACTATGGAGCACAAAGAGAAATTCCTTACCTTCCACTGCCAACCCAGGTAAGAAATAAGAGCAAACGTATTATTATGCTGCATGCTTATAGAATGCAAATCCTCCAACAGCCCAGAGCTTACTGCTTGCCTATGGCTTTTCTCATATATATGACTTATGGAATAAGCCTTTTACTGTCATAGTTAGACCTTGTACCCCTGATTTATAAATAAATAAATACACTTAAGTCTTCCAGACCCATAACCAGCATTAAAAAAAAAAACACAAACAAACAAACAAACACACCGTGTTCAGGCCAATCAGAAATAACTACAGACTTGGAAGCAACTTACCTATTTCCAAATCACTCTGGTCCTCAGAAGACAAGGCTAATGCCTCTTTTGTATGATTTGAGAAGGGCTAAAGGACCCCCGGACCGTCAGGTAAGTGAATGGGCACAGGAACGGTGGAAAACATCAGCTGCCCTCTCTTTTGCCGCTGGTTCTTGAGAAAATCCTGAGTGGGCTAGGCAGTGTCTACTTGTTACAATGTGTATCACGTTGGGAGAGTGATATCAGCATTCAGCCTGCTAACAGATCAACAGGGAATCAACACCAATAGCAAAAACAGCAACCGCAAGAAAATATATACGGCCACAAAATAGTCATAGTTGTAAAAGAAACAAGGAAATAAGTAATTACTATTTACTGAATGTTTATAATGCACCAGGCCCCAAACACTTGACCTCATTTAGTCTGTACTGTAACGTTGTCAAGGGTCTCTTATTATCCTTCTTTTTACATCAGGGAAGGCAAAACTCAGAAAGGTAAAATAACTTTCCCAAAGACTTGATTTTATGAGTTACCAAAGCCTGGTTTCTTCACCACTTCACTACTTTGCCTCTATGGGAAGTGCCCTATCAGCTGAGTTGGGGCTTTGGAGGCTGGTGAGAGGATGGTGAGAGGCTCATGAGGATCTAGTATCAGTTATTTCCAAGTGAGGGCACTTGTGGTGTGGTGTGGTATGTGTGTGTGTGTGTGTGTGTGTGTGTGTGTGCACACGCATGCCAGGTGTAGGGAGGGGAGGCAACCCTTGAATGGTCAGAAGGCAATGAGAAGGCCTGTATACCTTAGGGAAAACACAGAATACAGGTTTTTCTTCTTTACAATTTTGTCCAGATGTCCTTCCCTTCCCTTCCCTTCCCTTCCCTTCCCTTCCCTTCCCTTCCCTTCCCTTCCCTTCCCTTCCCTTCCTTTCCCTTTCCTTCCCTTCCTTTCCCTTTCCTTTCCTTTCCTTTCCTTTTTTCTGTTTTCTTTTCTTTTCCTTTTCTTCTTCTTCTTTCTTCTTCTTCTTCTTCTTCTTCTTCTTCTTCTTCTTCTTCTTCTGAGAAAGAATTGAGAGACAGACAGGCAGAGGGAGAAGGAGAAAGACTCTTAAACAGGCTCCATGTGGGGCTCAATATCATGACTGGGTGATTGTGACCTGAGCCAAAATCTGGAGTCAGATGCTTAACTGACTGAGGCCATCCAGGTGCCCCCCAGACTCTTTTCTAATGATCACACAAATTTGTGTAATTCTGGAATCCGTTAAGTGGAAGAGACCTTTGTGGTAAATTGTCTCTACAGTGTTTCTAATTAATAATTAGTTAGTACTCAATTCTCTACCCCACATCTTTCAAAATAGAGAGTTACAAACTTAGCAGACAGTATTATGGGGAGATCCAGGATATTTGGGTAGTTTAAGGTCTAGGTACAGTCTATACGTCATGCTTGTCGGATGTCCACATATATCTTCTGCCCTTTGTATATTTTCTTCAACTTCTTGTTTCATGCAACAAGCCACTCTTGGTATCCTAAATCAACCCTGTGACTATTCCCAGGCCAGCCTTAAGCAGGAATGAGAACTTGGCACATGTCTCCACCCAACAGAAATGCCCTCACTGTGATGTTTGGACATTCTACCCAGAGGTTAGGAATTGAGCCCAAGTTAACTGAGATGATAACAGCTGATGAGTCTCCCGGCTGGGATTTATACACAAATCAGGGGGGATGTCAAACCCTGTACTCGTTTTGCTACAACATGGTACTTCTTTCTTAAAGTCTCAGACTTGAAATTCCGTGATTCTCTAAGGATGACGTTGCAGGCATCAGGAGTGGCCATTGGGGAGCTACTTGAATTTTGGATGTCTAGTCTTTGCCTGACTTCTCTCCAACACCAGCCAGCAAGCATCTCTGCCTTTTTGCAGCACCATCGTATCCCCAGCTACTGAGTCATCAGACTAATTTCTGATCCAAATATTTTTTTTTTTTGTAAGTGCTTTAGTACATTGCTCACTAGCATAAGAAAGAAAGCTCTAAGTACCATTTAAGGATGTAAATGACAAATCAGTTGGAAGTAGAGTAACACAACCCCTTTCCCTGCCTAGAAGCTTCCTTCAGCAGAAGTCAGGGAGTAGCTTGAACCCTCCAAAGAGATGCCCTCTGCAGGCTCCCACTGCAAGGAGGAAAAAACTGCCTGGGCACTAAGACTGCACCCCTGATAGAAGTCCATATCTCCCTCAGGAGTCAGATAGGAGCTTAGCAATCTCTATGCTCTTGCCAAGATCTCCACTACCAACCTTAGCACTCAAGGTTGCTCCACCCTACCCCACCTTGGGGACAATCAGGACTAATGTGACTGTGCCTTTTATGACAAAACTTCCAAGTCATTCCTCATTTCCCACACTCAAACCCCACTATACCTTGTATATCACCTTTTTTGGATCCCAGTTCCTACTCTTTCCCATATTCTACAACATTTTTTATTATGTCCTTTTTTAAAAAAAATTTATTTTTGAGAGAGAGAAAAAGTCTGAGCAGGGGAGGGGCAGAAAGAGAGGGAGACAGAAGATCCCAAGCAGGCTCCACACTGTCAGCACAGAGCCCGACGGGGGCTTGAACTCACAAACCGATGAGATCATGACTTGGACCAAAATCAAGAGTTGGAGGCTTAACCAACTAAGCCCCTATTATGTTGTTTGATACTCAAGGTGAGTCATCAGCAAAATCCCCTGCATCCTCAACCTCTTCTCTGAGTATTCTCTTTGCGTCCTTGCTCTAAAGGAAGCTTACCCCTCCTTTGAAGTTGCCACTGTCCCTGAAACTCTTCCTTGTTCCTTTTGTTGCTTATGGAGCAATTATTTTTCAACTTTTTTTGAGGGGGGGTGTATATTATTAGTGAAAATAATCTTAGATGCAAGTGAATGTAAAACCAATTCAAACGAGATGTAGTAAAAACATGAATTAAAGAGAGGGTCACAAAATCCCAGTAAAGGTCATGCTAAAATGTGGGGACATCCAGAATAGCCAGAATAATGGCCTTTTAAAAAATGAAATATATTTGACACATAGCACTGTTTAAAGTCAAGGTGTACCACATATTGATTTTGTACTTTGAAAAAAATTTTTTTAATGTTTATTTATTTTTGAGAGAGAGAGAGAGAGAGAGAGAGAGCAGGGGAGGGGCAGAGAGAGAGGGAGACCCAGAATCCGAAGCAGGCTCCAGGTTCTGAGCTGTCGGCACAGAGCCCGACGCGGGGCTTAAACTCGTGAACCACGAGAGATCATGACCTGAGCAGAAGTCGGACGCTTGACCGACTGAGCTACCCAGACACCCCTGAGTTAGTATTTTGGATGTTAAGTCTCACTAAGGACCCACCCCTTACTCCCTGCTTTTGGGTTCATCAGGTGCTCTGTGTCATTTCCCCTCACTCATCAAAGACAGCAACTCCTGCTCACTTCCCTCTGTTCAGCCCTGCTCCTTCATAATACTTGTCAATTTCAATATCCCTGAAGATGATCTTTCCAGCCCTTTCCAGGCACCATCCCCCATCAGCTGTTTACTTGCCTGTCTTTTTCTTACCAAAAACTGTGACCTACCTTAAATCTAAATCCTAAAAATTTCACTCTATATTTCCAGCGCACTTCCTGTAGTAGCTTAGTTCCCATAACCGCCCACACCACCCAAGAAATGTTATCCATGGATCCTCCCATCTTTCCACACTCTCCCATCCCTTTTATTCTTCACCACCACCCACTTTGCCAATCTTAATTTTCGTGGCTCATCATTATACTTCTCAAATCATTCTTACCTGCCTCTGGTCTCTCACGTTTCATTGTAAATTCTTTGTTAGTCCAGGAATTCTAGTTAAGTCCAATCCTTTACCAGCTCTTACCTTCTTGCCCACAACTGAACACAGCAGGAGAAAGACACACAACCACGCTGACTGATTTCACTTTAAATTCATGCCTACTGCCCTTAAATGGTCCACAACGCTGTGCTGGAATTCGAACATACCTAGGCTCTTTCCTCTTAGACAATAATTTCATACTTTCCCTCTGTCCAAAAATATTCAACCCTTTCTCCACACTCCATATGCACATGGTTATCTAGTTTCCTGTTTCACTGAGGAAAATGAAGCCGTCTGAAGAGGTCTACAGACTCCCTGTAGACCTACCTGCCTCCCTCTGTGGCGATACATTCCCTGCTTTCCTGTTCTTGTGGGTAACTAAGTCTTTATTAACCTTTCCATTTGTGCACTCAATTCTGCCCTCTTGCTTACTTGAGAAACTGGCTTCAGAAATTCTCCCCTTTTTTGTGCATCCCCTTTGTCCTCTCTACTGAATGATCTTCATCAGCATACAAATAGATCGCAATTTCTTTCATCTGCAAAGCCAACAAAACAAATAAAGAAGCAGACAAAAACCTCTCCTGACCCCGCGTTCCCTTACACCTGCTGCTTCATGTCTGTTCTTCGCTTTACAGAAGAACGCTTTCAAGAGTTGTGTGCCCTTAGCCAAATTCTCTTCTCACATCTCAAACCCCTTTCAGCCAGGTTTTTGCCCCAACTTCTCCACAGAAATGGCTCCTGTTGAGATCAGCAATGACTTTCATGCCAAGTGTGTTGATCAATTCCAAGTCCTTATCTAACTTGTTCTAGCAGCATTCGGCACTGTTAAACACCTTCTTTTCTTGGTGTCCAGGCCACTGTGCATGTGTGGCTCTCCTTCTACTTCATTGGTTACTCTTTCTCTCATCCTTGACTGTCCCTTTTTTAATCTCTTCACCCTCCGAACATTGGAGGCCCAGCCATCAGACCTTGGAACCCTTCTCTTTTCTGTCTGCACTCATTCCTTAGGTGCAGTATGTCCAGCCCGTTACGTTACTCTGAACTCCACACCCATTAGTTCAACTGTCTAGACGATATCCGCATTGGATGTCCAATAGGTATCTTATATGTAATTGGGACCTGGTTTCCCACTCCTTGACAAATTTCCAGCTCCTTTCACAGACTTTTCTGTCTGACTTCACACCAAAACCCATGGTTTAGTCCTTGACTCTTCTCTTTATCTTATAAGTCATTCATGAACTGGCATCCAATCCTGTTGTCTCAACTTCAAAACATATCCACTCTGTCTTCTTACCACCTCACTATTACCAACATGCTACGAACCATGATCATCTCTCACCTGGGTTATTGGAATATCCTCCTATTGGTTTTCCCTGCTTCCACACTCCTTTCACTGCAATCTAAATACAGCAACCAACAGGAGCCAATTATAATCCAGATCAGACAATACTCAAGAGTGAGAGCCAAAGTTACTGCGATGATCTACAGGCATCTATACGGTCTGGCTCTGAACCCATTTCCTAGTACTCTCCCTATTATGCCCTCCCTTCCACCTGCACCGGCCTCCTCACAGTTCCTTGAATAGGCCAAGCATACGCCCCCTCCCCCCAAGACTTTTGCATTTACTGTTTCCTCTTTCAGAAGTGCTATTTCCCCTAAATAACTGCCTAAGTTTCTCCCTTACCTTTTTCAAGTCTGTTGTGCCAATATTTACTTCTCAATGCCACTCTTCCTCAAATGTCAACTCCTACACGCTTTTCCTGTCTCCATTCCTTGCTTGACCCTTTCTCTTTACCACTCACTGCAGCTAGCATTCTTAATTACAGTGTTATCTTACATACTGCCCACTCCTCCACCGCTAGAAGGTGATCTCCTTGAGGGCAGCTATTGTTTGTTTCTCCATTCTTGCACCTCTAGCTCCCTAGATTCGTAACTGGAACATAGGAAGTGCAGAAAAACTAGTTATCGATGCAATTAATGATTTGGGAATGTGGACCAAAAATCTTGAACAGTAAAACAAGGTAAATCCTTGTTGAAAGAATAGAGAAACCTCAATTCTATTGCATCAATACAGATTCAAGGCCCATTTAAAATGTTTATAGAATGAAATTCATGAAATAAAATTCCTGATCCAGATTTCAATATCCTCTTCTACCAAGCCTTTTATCTTTGCCTGAAGGGAACGTAGCAGGGGTCTGGAAGCTCAGTTACCTTTGTGACTTAGGAAGGGATGGATAGAAGTTGTCAGCTTGTGACAAGTGGGTCCAGTTTTTTTTTTTTTTTTCTAACTTAAGCATTATCTGAAGGGCCTATGCCATGATTAGGCAATCCTCTAAGATGGCGTAGTTTTCCAGCACTACGAAATTATAGCGATTTTGGTATTTTTATCAATATAGGTGAAAATTATAGTTATTGTACCCCTTAGAAGAGAAAGATTACTGTTATTAGAAATGCTATGGAGATTAGTCACATGCTGGCCTAAGCTATGCCAGCATGAATGCATAGCTACCACAGCTAATGGTATTTATGCTGTGACTATTATTTCTTGACGGTTGGAAGGCTAGGACACCCCATGGGTTTTGCTCAGGGAACTTCTGAAGGTTGAGAAGAACCAGGGATTGAAAAGCCAGTGGAGTTTTCCTGGAGAGCTGAAGCCTTTTGATTTGGAACAAAGATGGCAATTTGTCTGCAAGTGTTCAGACAGTATCTGCCTTCTAGAGGGTTTATTGAAACAATCTTCGGCAAGTTTTTCTGGATGGCTAAACCCACATGTGTATTTATAGTTAATTTTCATATCATTTACATATGCCTATATCCACTCTGTCTACTGTTCTCAGCACATTTGCAAGTAAAAAATGCATTGTTGATACTTTTGAGGTTTGTCCTTTTGTCAGACTCTTTTTTTTCCCCCTTGAAGTCCTCTCTTTAATCATTATCACTGACGTGACTTCTGGACATCACTGGGAAAGAGTGGGTGGTGGGGTGGAAGGACTGGATGAAGAATGGGCTACAGAATCTGTGCTTAAGACATAATTATGGAATAGCCCCTTGCTTCTTCCTTTTACTCCAATACGTATTTATATCTTGATGCTTTTGCTTCCTCAGTCTGATGGACTCTTCCAATATCGTAGTCCTTCTTCAAGGTTTAATGGACACGATGCCGCCTCCATGAAGAGTTTACTGATTATTCCTCTTCCTCGGTTCTCACGGTGATTTTCTCTTACCTTCACTGCAATGTTTATTTCTCTTGTTGGCCACATAGCCACGGTTAGTCATGTTGACCTGTCTGCCTCATCTGTTGAATTGTAAGCTCTGAAGTTAGGAAACTGCTCTGAATATCCTCTCAATATCCTCTACAGTGCCCAACCTCTGGCTCTTTCCAGGGAACTACTCAGTAGACACGTGGTGGATACATGAGCAGATGTTATTAAGCACACTTTCTTCTTTGTTGTCTTGTGCTTTATGAAGTCTCCCCAGGTGTTCCTGTACCCCCCAGCTCACTTAATAGAAAGGAGTGACATGAGTTGTCTGCTGTGCATCCCACATGGTCATCTGAGGGGACTCTGACCTAGATGTTTTCAGCACATCTGAAATCTCAGAATGCTGCCACGGGTTATGCTTTAAAGAGGATCTTATTTAACATTTGGCCTAAATTGAGGTTGAGCCCAATCCTAGATTCCCACATGGGCATCTCTTTTTAGCTGACATTTTTCTAACCCTGACATCTAGAGACACTCAAGAGCTTGCTATGTTAAACAACTAAATTTTCACACATGTATTACAGGGTGAGTTTGGACCACCACACAATACTCTAGCTTTTCTAATGTTGACTGGTGTATCAATTCCAAGCTTAAACACCATTCAACTTTCAATTCTAGAAAGTCCTCTGACCTACCTAATGCATTGGAACGTTTTCTTGGAAGAGGCTCTCAGGATAATACACAAAACAAAACTGAAGAAAATTCTGGCTTTGCTCTTTTATTTGGCCGGGCACTTAATCTACCTGGATCTGAGGTAGGGATTATGCTTACCTTTAGGGCTATCGCAAGGATTTATCGGTAAAATGTGTGAAAATCGGTAAAGCGGTTTACAGTGCCCAGAACAAAATAGTTTCTAGATATAAGGCAGAACTTCCCAATCAATTAATCAACAACTATTATTAACTGTATGCATTGTTGCAACCTAGTATCAGACATTATGTAGAAAGAGGGATATAAGGGATGTGCGTAATGTATTTCTACAAAAATAGACCATGTTGTGAAAGCACTTTCCCTCCATTTACAAACAGGATTATGTCCCATGCTGCAGCTATTTTAGGAAAGTGCTTTGTGATGAAGCAACAAATTCTGATTCCATCTGTCATGGGTTCCAATTTAACTGGGGCCATTTCACGGGAATTGAAATGTTCAGAAGCCTGTAGGTGGCATAAACCAACACTTCAGGTTTATTTTCAGCTTAAAATCCCGATCCATGCTAATGTTCTGGGAAAACTGATGATATCAAGTTCCAATGTCATATGATTGTCCTTTCTACACACTGCCCCAAATCCCATCTTTTCTCTTTTAGAATGAATTTTCAAAGAGATGATAAAGCCTTCAATTTTCCTTTTATTTGTTCTCTACATTCAGATGATGTGATGATAAGTTAACCGCTATAGGCTTTACATGAATATCTAACAAACACAAGGTTTTTAAAATGTAATATAGATTTTAAAAGAAGCAACAGAATCATTCCTTCCCGGTCTTTCCATTCGTAGGCACTGTGCAGTGAACTGACTAAAAAATAAATAAGGCAGAAGCCCATTTCCTCTCTCCCTTAGTGATAATCCCACAGTCTCAATTCAGTCTGAACCAACAGGTTGCTATGGCAGCAGGAGAGTCAGGGTTACGGCACTGAACGCTTCTGCAATGTGAAATCAGCACAGTGCACGAGGTACTCCAAAATTCATGAGACTGGGGGAAGCAATTTTGTGCTTTAAACTCCAGGCTTTCTGCATCTTTAAGAAAATGAAAATAAGAAGGTGGAGGTGCCAATCTGAGCCTCTGTGGTGGCTTTGCAGCCTTTCCAAAGTTTTAGATGAAGCAAGCACGATCTGTGCTTTTTATTTATTGAGCTTGAGATTTGATTCTGATAAGACTCGTTATTAAAGGAAAGTTACAGGTACACAAAAATGAAGAAGAGTTTCTAATTTTGCGTTCTGCATTTCTATTCATTTCCAGTGAGAGCTAATCTAAAGGTTTAATTTAAAAAAATATAAATGTTCAGGTATACTCAGGCTGTATTATATAACTGGAAACCTTGAAGCACAGAATTCAGTACCATAGAAAATATTCTCTTTGGAGTCTATCCTCCTTATGTGAAAAATACCTTTTTAATAGGATATGTGTAAATATTTGTGATATATGATATATATGTGATAATGTATGTGAATACATATTATATACATGTACATAATATATGTTCGTTAAAAAGGCATTGTTCACATAATGAATAGACACATGGGATGCACTCCCCATATGTTAGTCTTACAAGTATCCATATGTAAATATACATAAGCATACTGATAATTTATTCTCCATAGTTAAAATCTTAATAAGTTGAATGATTGCTGCTATCACCTACTATGCCCTCTCCCTTCTTTCTTCATATGGAATGATTCTCTCCCCTTTATCTGGCTGAAATAGTAACCTGCATCCTATGGATGAAGCTGTGACTATAAATTAAAGAAACATAGCTGCAAAGAGAGAGGTAAGCCAGCAGATCAGCTTGATTTCATAATTTCACAGTTTCTTCTTATTTGCCGTAACCTTTGAGTATTTGGGAACGAGGGGTGCATTAGGGCGGGAGATGTGTGGTGGTTTGGCCATTCTGAAACCACATACCGCCATGGAGATGCTCCAATAGGGATTTCAGGGGAGGAAGGATGTTGCACCATGATGTTTCATACCTCGGCGACCTGTCAGATACCATTGCTTCCATCTGGGTGGCCCTCCGTCTTGTCTTTCGGTCAAGCTTTTGCTCAATCTTTGAGATGCAACTTTGTGAAAGCTTTTCAGATATTGCTTTATTTTATGTCCCTCACTGTACACCCTGCCTTCACCATCCTCCCAGAGTTAGTCTTTTTCTCCTTTGTGGTGACTATTCCTTCAACAGTACCTGCCGCCTGCTGTCATAATTAATCTGCTTATGAGTAACTCTGTGATAAAATACTGAATCTCTTGAGCACAGGGAACAGGGAAGAGTAGTGAAAAACTATGTATTTGTCGGCTTTTGAATGCTCAGCATCCCGCTTCCTCTTTCCTCTGGTCACACCCCACACGTTGCTTTGGGGACTGTTTCTCCACATATCCTGTATATGTGTTGGGCCTAGTAACTGTGGCACCTCCCCACTTGCAACCACAAAGCCATGTGGAGTTTGATCAATCATGGTACCCCATCCTCTTGTTTTTGTGATGGCTCAGGGACAGGCATGTGATCCCAGCCAGGCTAATTAGAGCTTTTCCCCTAAGAATTTATTGGACTGCCAGGCCCAAGGCCATGAAGGACACGACAGACAGAGGAATGTGTCCCAAAGGAGCTGAGATGAGACGTAATGTACCAGGGCCACTTATTAATTTCTGACAAACCTAGAGAGATCACACTGTGAGTTAGACCAGCCTGGAAAACCAGCAGGGCAAACGGCCTTCGGTTGGACAAGTGACATCATCCCACAATGCCAGTAGAGTGTTCCAGAAAGCAGACCCTGAGATGGAAACAGGGGTGTAAAATGTTTCTTGGGTGCTATGTCTTAAAGTAAAAGGAAGCGTTGGTCTGCACTCTTGAGAGCTTCCTGGGTAAAATCTGAAACTGATCTCGGTACATGGAGGGCAAGGAGAGACTGAAGGAAGAGGCTGATCACTCCAGACTGGCAGATGGCAGGTTTGATAAGCAAGGAAACTTACATCCGAGGCTTGTCCTGGGCAGTTGCAAGATGAGTAGGTCCCTACATCTGCCTGCCAGAATCGTAAAGGATTCTATAGAGACCTTGATTCTGTTCAGTCACATTCACTCTGGATGGTCTCAATAACACCTTCCGCTCTCAAGGCCATGTCCTGGGAACAGCTCCCACTGAGGCAACTGTGGGAAAAGCATACATCCTAAGGGCAGGGGAGGGAGGGAGGAGCCTCTGATCGCTGAGTACACTTGACCTCTCAACTACCTCCTCCAACAGGGCGGAAACAGGATGGGCAGGGGAATCTGTGAGACTGAGATATAGACATGGAAGTCACTGCTGGTCCAGTGAGACACTCCAGAGCAAGGCTTGTCTGTTAGCTTAGTCCTGCATGGGCAGCAATGGCCAGCACCCTATACCTTCTTGCTCTTGCACTGGCAGGAGGCCACCACAAGAAGACCATGGCTAGGTTATCATAACAGTCCCTTGCTCAGACATTGGTCGAAGCCACCCAAGAACAGCATGACGCCAGCTTGAAAGTTGAGGCAGACTCTGAAGGAGCTAATTGTTGGAGGCTCTCAGCTGATCTCTGACACCAGGGCAGAATTGTGTCTTGAAGCAGGATTTGAGAGATGCACCTCCACCTCTGCAACATGGAGACCGGAGGGAGACGATGACATCGCTTCGGAGGACCCCAATTCTTTCCTGGGTTTCCTAGAGCACTTGGGCCTTCCCCTACCTCTTGCCTTATAGACCAGACACTACTTTAAGGAGAAACTCTGGGGAGATGGGAGAATATCTCAATGATCCCGTAGTTGTAACACATTGAAGGCTATTTCCTGAAAAGCCTTTATTTTTTTTAGTTTGTTTGTTTATGTATGTATGTATGTATGCATGTAGATGTCACGCACATGTGGGTGGGGGAGAGATAGAAAGAGAGGGAGAGAGAGAGAGAGAGAATCCCAAACATCAGCGCAGAGCCCAATACGGGGCTTGATCTCATGAACCGTGCGGTCGAGACCTGGGCTGAAATCAAGAGTTGAACACTTAACCAACTGAGCGACCCAGGCCCATGTATGCATGTATTCAGGCACGTGTATCCAGATGCCAGGGGCAGGGGAGAGACTGAAGAGCCTTAAATGATTGTATTGGACATTAGTCTAATTTGTTTTTCTTGTAATCCGGCGATCAGGGTTCAGGAGGATGAGTGGGATAGTTATAGGCAAAATAAAGATTTTATATGTAAATGCAAGTTAAATTTTGTGACCCTGCCATTACTGTGATCACTGTTGGAATTATAATGTGCTGCCTGCAAATGGCTACAAAAATAGCACTTTTTAAACACCTTTTTTATTTTTTTGGCCATGAGTTTGTGCAAAGTACTTCCAGGAGATGGCTATTTTTAAGATTTTACTTGTCGGTTTTTTTTGTTTGTTTTTTTGTTTTTGTTTTTCGTTTTTTTTGGTGGTTGCAAGTGTTGTGGGAAAGAGGAAAAAAAATGCTACTCCCTATTGCTTTCTTCTCATAATATGTTTCTTCCCATGCATATGTATTGTAAATCAAGAACCAAGTGTAAGAAAGAGAATGGGGTCTTTGCAGTAACAGCCTATTGGATGGACTCTCGTCTGAGAATTTCAGAGCAATGCAATTGATTGATTGCACGGCACAGATCGTGGCTCACGTATTCTTATTGGATGTCAGGACACAGCGACACTTCGACAGCCTGGGTGTCGACTCTGTCACGATTGCAGCCACCCCAAGCTCAGGAGTCATGTGACTACCTCGAACTGCAGGAGAAATCATAGCAGGTTATTACAGCCGAAGCCAGGAGAATGGGAACTCTGCTTACTGTTTTATTCATTCATTCATTCTACCTTGTTCTGCTCCCATCTATTCATTCATCCATTTGCATTTTGCTATTGAAATCATTCCATTCGTTACCAGTTGTTGGTTACATGTAGGGCACTGTTAGGATGACAAAGATAAGGAAACACAAACTTTTTCCTTGAAGAGGCTCATAATCTAGTTTGGGCAACTGCCTTATACAAGTGCTTGTTTGGGGAAAAAAATGTGAAATAAGAGAAATGAGGCATGTAGGGGATAGTCTGTGAAAGTTTTAATTTGTCTGCTTCACGAAGTCAATCCAGAAACTTGATATGAATGAACAAGGCAACGAGACACACACATCAAATCAAATCAAAGTAAAACGAAAACAGAGCGGGTGCAAAGTAGAACTAATTTACAGACACATCTGTAAAGGCCTAGCAAACTTTTATTCAAACTGTCCAGTGTTTGGTGGCCTCCCCCACCTTCATGCCTCAAGCCTCTCCCTTTACCCTCTTTGAGGATTCTGGGGCAATATAAAAACATCCTGAGAGTTGCGCTCTTGAAATAATGAGCTGTCCTATTAGCCCAGAGGCTGGCCCTGGTTTCTGCTGGAGGATGATGCTGGGAGTAGGGTTTATGGCAAGTCTGAGATGCTTCCTGTGGGCCTCATCTCTCCCTGTGTCCTGGCCCAGCCAGCCCTGCTCATACTTTGGTGTGCACGTGGAGCCTGGAGAACTTGGTGAAATGCAGATTCTGGGTCAGTAGATCTGGGGTGGGGCCTGAGGTAACAAGCCCCCAGGTGAGGCCGATATGGCTGGTCTAGTCTGAGACCTACAGTTTGAATAGCAAGGCCCAGCAACTTACTATTTCTGGGTGGGGTCGGGGAGAGCGCAGAGGGGCCCCTGCAACCCTGTTACTCCCGCCTGCCCTGTATCAGCCTGAGACAATTGAGACATAAATGGATTTTCTTTGGCATCACTAGATTCTTTTTATTTTTTGCCCTTTCTCTTTCTGGGCTCCCTTTGTGTCTTCCACTGGTGCCCAGTATCTTCTACACTCACCTTTATCTTTCTCTAAGAACAACGAGTCCACATCCTGGTTGCAATTGTGTACGTCGGGCACTTTACGCCCAATCTCAGTTTCCTCATCTATAAGAGCAATCAGGGACCAGGTGGTTTATAGACTTACCCACTTCAGCACAAGCATTTATATGTCTTATGAATGTCTCGTCTATGAAGACACTGTTGTCATTTTATGCTGCTGTATCCTTTCCTCTCCAGGAGGATCGCACTGGATTTACACTTATCTCTGATGGTGGAATGAAAGATTTAAATCCCTGATGATGGATGGCTTTACCGCCAAATATGTAGTGGGTGGGAATAGATGCCTTTCTTAATGCCTCTGAATGTTTGGTGTAAAAGCTGCCTCTTTCTCCAAAGGGTACAACTGGTGGTTTTGGATGGGAGTAAGAAAAGAGGAAACAATTATACTGTTTTCTTTTTTTCAGGAATAACATCATTCAGGCTTCTTTAAGAGTGATAGGGGGATGGTGTGTGAAAGTGCCAAGGTCCAATGGCACATATCCAGCGTTCTGGAATGACATCCTGACCTTATGGGAATTTTATCTACTAATTGTAAAAGGAATAGGTGACTCATGAAATCTTTGATAGGTCATGGGGCATTGGGAGCATAGTGTTTTCAGTTATAAAGTTCACGGAATTAGAGGCACCTGGGCAGCTTAGTTGGTTAAGCATCCGAGCCTTTTTTTTTTTTTTTAATGGTTTTATTTATTTTTGAGACAGAGAGAGACAGAGCATGAGCAGGGGAGGGGCAGAGAGAGAGGGAGACGCAGAATCGGAAGCAGGCTCCAGGCTCCGAGCTGTCAGGACAGAGCCCAAGGCGGGGCTTGAGCTCACAGACTGTGAGATCGTGACCCGAGCCAAAGTTGGACGCTCAACCGACTGAGCCACCCCAGAGCCCCAGCATCCCACTCTTGATGTCAGCTCATGTCAGGATCCCAGGGTTGCGAGACTGAGCTCAGCATCGGGCTCTGCGCTGAGCACGAGCCTGCTTGCGATTCTCTCTCTTCCTCCGCCCTTCTCCCGCCCATGCACATGTGCACTTTCTCTCTCTAAAATAAGATAAAAAATAAACTGATAGAGTTCACCGTATTAATTAATCCAACCACCCACTCTGTGAATTAAACATGGTCTCTGTCCCCAGTCTTCTTTACCTCATTCTGATGAGCAACTTCCTGGGATCAATGGGAACAAAGAATTCTGCCAGAGATGAGAAGGGTGAGAACATGGGGCTAGTAATCTGAAGAAATATTGATTTAAAAAGGAAATAAAGAAGGAAGAATTTTTTTTTTCTATTCTTTCCCCTATGGTGCATATATAGTGCCTCTACAAGACATGACTGAGAGCTGCCTCTAGGACAATGACCATGCCTTATATGTGTCTTTGAACATATTAGATCCTTAAGCATTTTATATGCAGTGAAGGATTAATAGAGTACCTCGATGCCAAGGGCTTATAACCTATGCAGCCTAAGTGGTAGCCATCAAAGAGAAAGCAGCTATAGATGCTAGGACAGAGAGCCTAAGTGTGAAAGCCACCAGTGCTTCGCCTTCCGGTGGCTTCCATGGCACTTACTACCTAGTTCTGCTCTCTGCCACTGGTGCCCCCCGTCTGTGATCTACGTGAACAGATCCAGAGCTGTGGATGGATGACAGGGGCTCAAAATGGAAGACCCTATGACTCTGCTTACTGAGAGCAGTTCAGGTTTGAGCCTATCGTCCTGGTGACTTGTCTGTTTAACATTTTCTTGAATTTTTCTTTTTTTTTTTTTTTTCAATGTTTTTTTATTTATTTTTGGGACAGAGAGACACAGAGCATGAACGGGGGAGGGGCAGAGAGAGAGGGAGATACAGAATTGGAAACAGGCTCCAGGCTCCGAGCTGTCAGCACAGAGCCCGACGCGGGGCTCGAACTCACAGACGCGAGATCGTGACCTGGCTGAAGTCGGCCGCTTAACCGACTGCGCCACCCAGGCGCCCCGAATTTTTCATTTTTTAATGAAACGTTGCAATTAGAAGTTACATTTAAATAAATGGGGATGGGGTTCAGTAGATGTCTGCTCTATACTTCCAATTTCTGTCGTGCTTGCAGTTTTGAGATCCCTGCGCAGAGAACAGAGTTTTTCAACACATAGTTGCAAGACAATTAGCAGTAATTCATTTCTCTTTCCCATCCCTTTCTGGATGCGAGGTAACAATTACTTTCCTTTCAAAGATAGCACGGAGGATGCTTGTGGACAAGCCAAGGACACGCACACAAGAGTTTAGGGGAAGCTAATCTTTCTTCCCAGTTTCAGATGGTTGTGAAGGCAGCATTTGAAACTGTTGCCCTTGCTAGCTTTAGTCGTGCTACCCCGTGATGCCATGACCTTGGTTGTGATTCAGAAAGTTGCCCAAACTGCCACATGGTGGGATTTGGGGTCAGTGGGAAACCAGAAATTGGAGGTTCGGTGAATATGAACTATGTGTGGGAATAGAGACTGTTATTCTGTCATAGAGTGTTTAGAAAGTTATCGGAACATTCTTGCTATGAGTTATTGCTTAGAATTTATTTATGTTGCGAGTCAACAGCTGCTCATTTTGTCTATTGATGTGTTTTAAACTTTCCCAATAAATCTTTAAAACAGAAATGAGCTAAAGAATGGTAAGAGTAAAATGCTTAATGATAAATTAATCGTTAAACTTCCATTTCTCAAGAAAATTGACGATGAACTTTTACTTTGCTCAAAATGTTGCCCACATTTGTCATCCATCATGAGAACTCTAGTAATAAAACTGACCACATGAAAAGCAGAAGACAAAAATCTTCTGAAGTAACATCAGCTACTATGTCAAAATTCAGTAATTGTTTTTGTGGAAATTGTGCCCAGAGACAATGGTTTCATATGTGTCTGTAGAAGACTTAGTTACATATCATGACTTTTCATTTAGATCAAGCTACTACATTTCTAAATTAATTTAACTGAGTTTTCATTCCGAGTCATAGTTGTTAATGTGTGAGTTCCATGAACTGAAGGACCTTGTAAACAAACTATGCCAGTTTAATACCCATGTTATTAGGTATTTTGATAGAAAATTAGTTAACTAATTAATTTAATTCCAGTATTTTTTGTCATTTCTGATGCTTTGTTCCCCTCCTAACGCCCATGAGTATTTAAGCCTTCAAAAAACACAGTTCACTCATTGTTGTTTTAGTGGGATTTTTAGGAAGGAACAGAGAGAAACAGATCAGTTTCCAGAGCAAGGAAGTGCAGCTCCGGAAGTGGCACAGCGTCATATCTGTGTCATTCTGTTGGTCAAAGCAAGGCATGGAGTCAACCCAGGTTCAAGGGATGAAGAAAGAGACTCCATAGGTGATGGAAAGGGCTGCAAAGTCACATTGTAAAGGGACCTAGATAAAAAGAAGGCAATAATTGTGGCCACAATTTTGCCTCTTGAAAGTTACACCCAGAAATGTTACAGATTCTGTGTCCCATGTCTTTAATTAATAATCCCCTTTCCATTCCCAGATAAGGAAAGTCTGATCAATCTCTCCCTTTAATAGACTCGTAGCTATCTTCTTTACCTCCAATTGGACCCACTTCTACTCCATCCTCTCTAATGTGAATTATACCTAATCTGAATATATCATTTCATTGTTTAAAAGTTTTTAATGGCTCCTCATAATCTCGGAGATAAAGTTGTTCATAATCTGTGAGATATCTTGGTATTGTAGTGTGGCTCACGGTCTTGTGCCTGTCTCTGTTTCCAAACTTGTTTTCTGCCACTCTCCAAAATGCTTTTTTAGTCTACAGTGGATTCGCCTACCTGCAATTCTCCAAATATGTTATAATTTCTCAATCTACTGAGACTTTACAAATACCGCCCTACAAATACCTTGCAGAAAAAAAAATCCTTTATTATCCCCAACTCCTCACTCCCTTAACTTTTCTGTTTGGCAAACACTTACCCTTCAAGGTCTAGCCCATGTGTCATTTCCCCCAGGAAGCCTTCCTTATACCCCAGACTGTGAGGACCCTTTTCTATGTGCTCCATAATCCTCTAAATAATTGTATGGTAGCAGTTATCACACTGTACCACAATTAAGATACAATTTCTAACGTGCCTGCTATGCTATGAGATCATGGAGGGAAGGAACCACATCTCAGACATCTGATTATTCAGTTCTTTTTATAGTGTCTAGCCTGCAGAATATTTTTTGTTATTTTTTTCCATAGAGAAATGAAATTAGAATATATGTAATTACACAAAAGGTAGAAAATTTAAATTATCTCTGCTTTGAAGTATATCAACTCTCTCTCCTGTAATTAATCATTGCTTCTAGAAATTCACTTAAGATGTATCAAACAAGGTAATAATGCAATTTTTCAACAAAGAAGATTATTGCTTGTACTTGTAAATGGAGCAGATGCTTGACTATTAGTTCAAGTTTAAGTCTACAACATTTAAAATTCAGGTCAGTGCTTTAATTTGTGCACCGGAAGATTTCTGCTATGGAATAAAGAGTGGGCTCTCTAAAGATATTTTTGGTGGTAGGGTGAGGGGGGTGGCAATTCTTTCATAAGAACAAAAAGTGTTACAGACGTGTTTTTAAAATTTTAATATTAAATCATGTAATACTTGAAAAAATAGAAGAATTCATCATCCAGACTTAATTGATTACGTCATTTTGTTATACGTACATCTTAACTCCTTTATGCAGAAAATGTTACAAATATACCTTACCATCTCCCCCATTCTATTCCTTTCATTTTCCCCTAGATAAAATAATTTATTTATTTGTTTGTTTAAAGATAATTATTGAATTCCTACCATTTATCATCAGGCACTCTTCTAGGTGTGTAAATGTCCTCATGAAATATACAGGCTAATTTCTGATTGTAAGCTCCACTCATCAAAGCAGTGTATGCCGTATCAATGTGTGTATCTCTATAGTTACCATATGTACGTGTATTAATAAATGATTTTAATGATTTTAAATTAATATTTTAAATTGTTTTAAATTAATTAAATTAATAAATAGCATCATTTATTATTAATATATGGACTTAGCATAAATTATATTAAATGACATATGATGTAAATGATATGCTATCAGAATGTCCTTTCCAACTTTCTTCTGATAATTATGTTCTATGATTTTCCTTGTTCATCTACTTAGTTCATTCATTTTATAGTATTTCGCCATATATTTAGACTACATATAATTTATCCATTCCCTTCCTGGTGGATAGTAAGGTTGTTTGCACTGTTTTGATATCACAAATAGTACATGTGCATATTTGAATGTGCCTCTGTGCATATAAGTACCTTTCTCCTGGAAAGCAACATAAACATGAAGTTGCTGGGTCAAAGGTCATGTAGAATTGGAACAACATGCATTCTTATTACAATGTATGACTACTCCATTTCCCTAATCACCATCAATACCCTAGTGATTTTCACCCCAATGTCATGGGTGACTGGGAAATACTTTCCTTCTTTAGCGATGCCTTAATTTTCTCTTCTGAGAAAATTATAGATATTTTTCAGTCTCTTACAGGATCACTTTCTTTCTCATATTGATTTGTAAGATTTATTTTATTTTAAAAATAAATTGGGGCGCCTGGATGGCTCAATGGGTTAAGCATCCATCTTGGGCCTAGGTCATGATCTCCCTGTTCCCGAGTTTGAGCTCCCCATTGGATTCTGTGCTGGCAGCTCAGAGCCTGGAGCCTGTTTCAGATTCTGTGTCTCCCCTCTCGGTCTCTCCCCCACTCGTTCTCTCTCTCTCTTTCAAAAGTAAGTAAACATTAAAAAATTTTTAAAAATAAATGAAGGATATTCATCTTTGGTGGTTATAAACTTTTAAAACCTTTCAAGCTATGCTTTGTTTCTAACTTTCCTTATGATGTCTTATATTGTGCATAAGGCTTTTAATTTTTAAGATAGTTTAATTTTAGCGTTTTTCTTCTTTATGTTTTGTACATTTTACTTCTTCTTTATGAAGTGTTTAAAAACCCCAGTCATAAAAATTTGCTACATTTTTTTCTATTTTCTCCTGAAAGTATAAAATCTTTTTTGCTTACATTTAGGTTTTCAGTTCATCTGGATTTTTTTTTTTTTTAATGATGGGTTAGACAGGGATCTAACATTATCCTTTCAATTTAAATATCTACTTATGCCAACATGCTTCCTTGACAAGTCCATCTATTCTCCTGTGCCTTGCGATAACACATCAGATGTTCTTGGGTTCCTCTTTCCCCTCAGTGATCCCAGGTTCTAGGTGGTTCAAACTTGAGTCGTTATATTTGTGTTTTAAATATGATAGAACTGCCTCTATTCTGACTGTAACTCAGGACTTTGTTTTTTAGAGATTTGGGTAAACATAGCTGAAATCCTCTGTGTCTTAACTTGAGTATGTTTTGCGTCCTCTTGATTTCTTCTCTTTCATTCACACAAGCCCATTTAATTTCTTCTCTTGTCAGTTTGGTGCAAAATTCTATCCCCAAGCCTTGTCCCTTGTACCTTGTTGGTATTTTTCATAGTGGCTTGAGATGTTGAATAGAGAGATCATCCTATCAGTAGCACAGCACCCTGCCTGCAGGTGAGTCTATTTATTCCCTTGTCTTCTGATAATACATTCATATTCTATTCCCCTTCAAAGCCCCTGACTTGTGACACACAGTTCTGGGACAGGTTGAACAGTTCTACCTGCTTCCCTCTCAGATACTTCCTTTAGAATTCTGGTGAATAGCATTTTAAAAAATAATCTCATTAGATATATAAAATAGCAAACTATTTTTTTTGGTTATTAATTTGCTTCTCAGAAATTGCTTTTCAACTCAAAGCAATTGGTTTACAAGGTTTTTTTTTTTTTGATACAACTATTTGAATGGAATGATCAATATTCAATGGTTGTGTTAGTTTTATATTGCTGCATAACAAATTACCACAAATTTAGCATAATAAACAACACATGTTTATTACATCACACTTACTATGCATCAGAAGTCCTGGCATAACATAGCTGGGTTTTCTGTTCAGGTCTCACAGACTGAAATCAAAGTGTCAGCCAGAGCTCAAGGATCATCTGGAGCTTGGAGGCCTCTTCTGAGCTCATTCGAATTGTTTTCAGAATGGAATTCTTTGGGGCTATACAAGGAAACTCCTTGTTTTCTCACTGGCTATTGGTTATTGACTGGCTATTGTTCTGGGCTTCTAGATGTTGCCCTTAGGCTCTACCTATGTGGCTACTCACAACACAGCTGTTTGCCTTCTTCCTGGTCAATGGTAACATATTTTTTGAAACTTCATTTTCTTTCCTTTTTTTTTTTAATATAATTTATTGTCAAGTTGGCTAACATACAGTATCTACAGTGTGCTCTTGGTTTTGGGGGTAGATTCCCGTGATTCATCGCTTACATACAACACCCAGTGCTCATCCTAACAAGTGCTCTCCTCAATGCCCATCACCCATTCTTTTAATGAGCATACCTGATTAGTGAAACCCAGCCAGAATAACCTGCTTTTGGCCAACTTAAAGTCCATTTATTAGTAAACTAATCACAGGGGTGATATCTTATAATATTTCACTATACCACTTACATTCAAGGGGAGGGGATTATACAGGGTGGGAACTGCAAGGTGGGGGGACCCTTGGAGGCCATCTTGAAATTTCATATACCACAGTAGGCTGGCATTCTAAATCCGGTTCCCCAATATTTGAATACTTGAGTAAAGTTTATTCTACCTGGCAGGGTTTTTGAGGAAAGCCCAATAGATAGAACCCTTCCTTCTCGCTTCATTAAAAAAAAAAAAAAAAAAAAAAAAAAAATTGAGGAAATAAACAAAAGAGCCAACATAAGCAGAAACAAAATGTCTCTTTACTGCTGATAAAATTAATGATAAGAATGTAGTTTGGGGACAGAACCAAATGAGCTCACCCTATTTAGACGTTGGGATTACTTGTCCACAGGCAAGTTTTAATCTGTAAGGAAATCATTGCTTCAGCTGATGTAGGGTGGAGGAAGAAAGAGAAAGAAACCAAATCCCCATGCTTTTGATAAATTAACTCCATCCAGGACCAATGGGTATTGCTCCCTGGTGAGTAACCTGATCCACTTCTGGAGGGTAAGTTTTGGGACAGAGGCTTAAAGGGTATAAGAAAAATTCCTCCTCATGGAAATCAGAGGACAGAAGAGAAAAGTTGCTCTTTAATACTTATGTCTGCTTTAAGTTTGTTTCTAAGGGTCAGATTTTCCCAAACAGAATAATTTAAAAATAACAATAAATGTCTTTTCCCTTCCCACTAGAACATCAGAAGCACTGATCGAGTGAGACAAAGAAAGTTATTTGGGATGAGTTAACCTCAAAGGGCATAGAAATCTCACATAGGAATGAACAATGTAAAGACCTGAAGACATCAATCCAAGAGGCACTGAAGCACAACCAGGATTTCTTCGGATGTGCATGAGGTACTTTTTGGGGTCACATGTGAACCCCAAGGGGCCAACTAGCTCGTCCCATGGAGCTCAAGGTAGAGGAATCTAGTAGGGTTTCTTTCTCATTGCTCTCCCGTCTCTGAGCAGGAAGCACAATCTCTTTTCTTTTTGTAGAAATTTAGTTCCCTAGTGCCAAATGATTTTAACTTATCACCAAACTGAATTAAAATGACACTGGCAAAAAAGTGATGTATTTTGCTCTACTTCAGGCTGTCAACCAGAGGAAAATTAGATTTCTTTGGACTTAGAGGAAAGAGGGATAACACTTCTACAAGTCTTGTCTTACTCATTTCACCCTCCTGCTAATTTTCAGTTTCTTTATTGGTTAAATAGAAAAAAAAATATCCTGGCAATGCGACAGGTTTATTAAAGGGGCAAACAGAGTTCACAAATATGAAAGTGCTTTATAAAAAAAATTCATATAATTATAGTTTTTTCCTTTACATGATGACAGTCCAAATTTCCAGAGTCTTTCATAAAGTGTTGATGTGTGAAGGGAATGTCAATTCTATACAACATTGATTTAGACTATTTTTAACTTTCATCTGACAAGGTATGAACATTTCTCTTGAGTTGTGGAATGCATTGAACAGATTCTCTAGTTCTCAAACTAAAGTGTAATTCAGACTTTTACATGTCTTTGTAACTTCCTTCCTTCAGTTTTGCTGATGTAAGACACAGTCACCTACCAGCCACCTTCTCCTGCCTTCAACAGATTTTTTATTGTAAGTTCAAGTTTGTGCACAAAGTAATGGAAAAATAAAGACAGTTTGGACGTGAGGACTCCCAGAAGACTCATGCCTTTTAGATAAGAAAGGAAATCTATTTGCAAAACCCTTATTGCTATTGATGTCAGTATTCACCTTTGTAGTTCAGGGTTAAGTGTTTTCCATTCTATTATCCGTCTCTCAAATTTTGAAAATTTAATTCAAGTCCCTTAAAGAATGAGTTTGTTTGGATTCTGCCTTTTCTTTGGCGTCATTTGAATTCTTGAGTCATGACTCAGGTGATTTCCAGAATGTCAACAGAGTTCAATAATCTTTGATTAAACTAATTCCTCCTGGAGATTTCAGAAAATCAAGGATTGGCTGGGAATAGTATTCACAAAGCAAATGCTCTGTGCCGTTTACAGAAGAGCCTCAAGAAGAGAGAAGAACAAATGGTATTCAGGGCTTCATGGTTTCCTCCACTTTTGACATGAGAAAAGAAGATGCATGCAATTCATCAGTCTAAAAGACCACAGACCTAAATGCTTTACCTGCCCACATGACCGTCAAAGCAGCTAGTAGAAAAATAAATTAACAGTCAATTGGAAACTGTAATTAAAACATTGGATACTGACTACAAAACACACATGCAGATATAAAAAATAATTTTTGAAAGCTGCATTAAATCGGCTGTTAAGCCAAAAAAGTCATGTAAAATCAAGCTCTTGAATATCTGTTTTGCTAATGATTTTCAAGCTAACCTTACAAGTTTGTCTCAGTTTGTTCCCTTTTCTTGATTTATGAGTGAAGACTTCAGGGCCGTATGCTAATGTTGTTAGCAAAGTGTTTTCCCGAGCAAGATTTATTTTGCGCAGCATACATTCAGCCAGCGTTTATTAAGTACCTGTTGTAGATGAGGTACCAGACAAAAAGTTTTATGATGATTTCCATGTGAAAATGCACAGAGGCTTTTTAAAAACAGCTTTGGTAGAAGGCACAACATCACTTTATCAATATCAAATCCTGAAATGGTATAAAGAATTGTATGCTAACTTTCAGCTTCCAGAACAATCTTCAGGTGGTACCCCCAATATGTCAGAATGAACAACTACCTCCCAAAGCAGAATACCTAGAATATTTAGAATCATTCAAACAGAATTCTTGTTAGCAGAGGTCATTCAGACTCACCCATCAAGGCCAGGCCATCCTTTCAATCACTCAATTGTTGATTAGCTCAGCAAATAAAAATGGAGGCTGGGTACTTGGCTTGGAATTTCTGGTTACAAGAGACACAAGGTGACTCCAACAGAGCCCCTGTTTTCAGGCAGTCAGGTAGGTAGGCATTTGTAAAGCCTTTAGAATGCAATCTGGTAAGTGGTACAGCAGGGGTGGGTGTAAGGTATTGCAGAGGTGTCCTGCCTAGAAGGATGTAGACCCTAGTCTTGGGTCACTTCCTGAGGAACATCTAAGTAATAATAAGGAATATCTAAGTCAAGTCAATAGTGGTGTACTCCAGATGATGGGGAGAAAGGGAAAAGTGTAGCTGCAAGAGAGAGTAACAAAATCCCACACTAAGAGAGAGTATGTATGACACATTCAGACACTGTAAGAAATTCAGGGTGCATGGGACGTGGTTTGGTGAGGCACGTACGGTAGTGGTGAGAAATGAAGCGGAACTGTTGAATGGTTCAAGGTAGAATGAAGGGTCCTTTTGAGCACGCTAAGCTCTTTGACTTTTATCTTGCGGGCATCAGAGAGCAACACTCTGAATATTGAGGCTGATCAGCTCTTTCATGCCCAGTGCTGTCTAGTGCTAGAAAGTCCAATAAAGTGGAAGATCTGTGGCCCCCATAAAACCTGTAAGTTAGCTGGAACGATAGGAGAAACAAGCAAAATTATTCACCGAGTTTTAGGCCAAAGAAGTGGTCTGACCACCCAGGGTTGATTGCATTGTGGGTGAGAGCCAAAAAAAGGCAGGTAAGTCGGACTGGTGGGACACATATATTTAGAGAGTTACAGCTAATTGATTTCCATGTGATTAATTCTGTTTACTTTTCTTCAAGCCTGAGAACTTAGTATCCTCCAAATATTTTGGTCTGTATAAAACATCGTACAAAGTTGTCTGTCTCTCCTTTAATGTTGCTCATTCCAAACTGCCTTCTCTAACTAGTCTAACCAGCTTGGACTATGTAGTGTTAAAACATCTATTTAGTGTTTTATTTTTTTCATTTGTTTTAAGTTCCCATTTTCTTTTCGTAGAGGGGTGTGCAGATCACTTAGTTGAAAAGTAATTGAATTTGGGTTGCATTCACCTGGAAGGGACCAGGTGAAGGACACCGGGTTTAGGAGACCCCATGGTATGAAAACAGCTGTTACGATTCTCATTATGGCCATTTTTTTTACCCTGATTCACCACATCTCAATACTATTTTTAAGTCTTTGATTCAACAGAAGCTGTTTTCTGATCAAATTAGCCCTCATTCCTCACTGTGTGACTACTTAATAAAATAGAATACAAGGAAAGTAATTAAGCAAAGCTGTAGTGGGTGCCTGGAATGCCCCGAGCCATGGTCTCAATGTAGAGACAGTCCTTCCAGTAAGAAGGTTATCTCATATGGGGGGTGTATGCTCTTACATCCTTAAATTATTCTGTGCTATTCAAGTAAAAACCACTAAATTGCCTTCTTTGCAATTACTCAAAAAAAAAAAAAAGTTCCATTAGAGGACATTTCCATAAGCCCTGATTCAACTGCACAGTTTCTTTGTAATCTATTATTTTTGAGGAGGACCTGAGGCATAAGTAAGTCGCATTTAAAAGACTCTCCATCGTTTGAGTTTTATCTACATTGGGTACTTTGGCTTCCTGCAATCAGTCTGAGTATTAACCTATTGTTTCATTTATGTTCTTTTCTTCATGTGCAATTTCTTCATCTTTCCCCAGGAAATGTCAATATCAAATTCTGTTTGATCCATGAAAAGTTTTCTTTCACTTGCAAGAGGAAATGGTCTGAAATTACTGAAATCATTGAATGTAACTCTAATGAAACCTTGAGTTCATAAAGAGACCTTCCTAGGAAAGGTTATTATGACCAAACTACTTATTAATTTATCTTCTCAGCCTTACAAGTCAAATAATTATATGTTGGCAAGAAAACTCACTTTGTATAAATTATTCAATATTCCTGATTCTAAATCAGGGATGGAAATGTACATATTAGAAGTATAGAGACCTAAGACTCAGCCCTTTCCCTTTCCAGTTCTGGGTGATAATTTGTGCTCACAAAGAACTGAAAGCCCAGTAGGAACCTTGATAAATGGCCAAGCAAGTCTCTTTTATTTATTTATTTATTTTTTTTAAATTTTTTTTTTTTTCAACGTTTTTTATTTATTTTTGGGACAGAGAGAGACAGAGCATGAACGGGGGAGGGGCAGAGAGAGAGGGAGACACAGAATCGGAAACAGGCTCCAGGCTCCGAGCCATCAGCCCAGAGCCTGACGCGGGGCTCGAACTCACGGACCGCGAGATCGTGACCTGGCTGAAGTCGGACGCGTAACCGACTGCGCCACCCAGGCGCCCCCAAGTCTCTTTTATTGACCAAAGTGCAGGGTCTCTGGTTGGATTAAAAAAGGTGGAGTGTCCTCCTTCCTGACTTCCATCTCAAATTGAAGACAGCCAGACAAATGAGGCAGAGACAGCCCCATTTATTCACCAGTTTATGGTGATTTATGATTTACTCACCAGTTTATGGGCAGAGAGGAAAAGAGGAGAAAGGGGGAGACAGAGAGAGACAGAGAGACAGAGAGAAAGGGAGAGGCAGGGGATTGGAAATGAATAGCAGGCTTTTTCTAGAAGGCAGATGGAAAGGAGCAGAATCTGCTCTTGTGTCTTGGATTCCCTCTAAACAATCCGATGAGTTACTCTTCCTCCCACACATGGGAGGCAGTGAGTAATTGACAAACACAGATGATGGAAATGTCCCCTTCAACATGCCACCTGCAAAGAGAAGAGAGGAAGCTCCATAATCTTTAAATGGAGGTCTAGCCATTTATGGCCCATGTTAAAAGAATCAAAGAATCAATTTCACTCCTCTGGACCCTGTGGATTTTCCTTCTTTTTGCAGGCATGGCAGAGCAAAGGAACAATCCCAAATACCCTCGCACTTAAGCAAAAGATGTATTACTTTTGCCCCAAAGAATGGATATTATAAACAAATACCATATGTATCATCAACCTGGTTTTGTCAAACCTGATTTTGAATTTCATTTGAACAGAATATAATTTTTTTTTTTTTTTTACTTTCTAAGGGGCGAATCTTATACAGCATCAATATATTGCTGGGGAAGATTGTAGAATGTGATGATCCTAGAATTCTCCAATTTTCTGTCGCTTCTCGCTCTGACTTGAGGAAGGCAAGCAGGTGAGAATTCCAGAATGGAAGAAGTAACGATCATTCAAGGGAAACATTACCTAGATGGCCTAGACAAAGTCTATGGTAGCATGAGATGGAGAGAAAGGAGCTGAAAGCTAATTGTGGTCACACTAAATAATAGGTTTGGATTCAACCACAGGCAGAGAATGGGACTGCCTACAAACATGATTTTAGGACTTTTGTAAAAGACCTCTGTGCTCCTTAAATGCTACCTCCATCTATTCACTGATGTTCTATTAGCAACAAAAAGAGCTACGAAGACTTAGATGGTACTTATTTTACGTTAGGTTACATTCTAGCATAAAATGCTATATATATATATATATATATATATATATATATTCAATTATCATAACCTTGTATAAAGTTGTGGTTATTCCCATTTTATGTATGAGGCAACTGAGAAACACAGCTGGTAAGGGGCAGAACCAAAATATGAACCCATAAGACTGGTCCATTGTCTTAAGTCTTCACCACCTTGATGTACTTTAAATGGAAATTTCCCCAGGGCAGAGAGCTCATGGTCTGAGATTCACACCAAGAAGTAAACAACTTACCTCAACTTCTTCCCAAAGAGAAGATCCACATCTTGTAGTTCACTTTCTGGTATTTCCTAACATCTGTTATGATTTCTTCTTGGAGCCATAAATTATCTAGAAGTGTGTTTTAAAAGTTCTAAATATCAAAGTTTTTAAAAAAGTAATCATTAAAAAAATTAGATTTCAAACTTTATTGCCTTGCAGTGAAACTGCAATTCTTGGGCTTTATTGGGACTTACGTTGTAGTTGAGAGTTTTATTGAGATTTTTATTCTCTAATTGTTTATGCAGGATTCCGTGCATGTTTGTTAGATCAAACCTGTCAATCATGTTATGTTAATTGATTATTACAAACAACAATGTACATATTAATGCCTATAATTTTGGAAGATATGTTAAGTAGATATTTTGTTTGTTAGCCAGAGGAACTCAGAAATTTAATTCTTCTCTTTTCATGCATAAAGATGAAATATTCTGATACTCTGATAGAATCATTATCCTAAAACAATACATATGAATTGTTTTTATCATATCAGCATGGAATTATTTTCATTTATCCTGCTTGAGACTCGGAATATTCTGAATCTGATAACTCATTGTTTTCATCAATTCTAATAATTGTAAACCATTGTCTCTTTAAATATATCTTTCCCTTATTTCTTCATGTGTCAAACTCCAAGTAGATAGACATATGTTAACATTTTTCTTTTTTCCCTTCTTGTCTATTAATAGTCAAAGTTGTAAACTCAGAGTCTAAAGGTCTAGGTACCAATTCCAGCTTTGCCACTTTCTGCTAGTGTGGCTTTGAACAGGGTATTTCATTCATTTTTGTCTTAATTCCACCATCTGTAAAATGGGAACAAAAAGTATTTAACTTATAAGATTGCTAAGAAGAGAAGGCATTAATACAGTTAGAGAATTTTGTGTAATACCTGAACATAAGGAGTGCCATGTAAGTATTTTCTATTATTGACTCTGCACTTTGACATAGGTAAATTCTTCAATTTTATCTTCCAGTTCACTAATTTTCTCTTGAGCTATATCCCCTCCGCCGTTTCAATTGTTAAATGAGTTTTTAATTACAATTATTATATTTTTAATTTAAACATTTTCCCCTTTTTCAAGTATGCCTGATTTGGGGAGGATAATCATGTTCCTTCTCATGTTTTACACTTCATTTTTATTTTTTAGACATTTGAAACACACTTAGATTCTATATATAATCATACCAATATCATATTCTCAGGGGATTATATTCTGCTGCTTTTTTTCCTTTGATTACTCTCACACATGGCAACATCATATTTCATCTTTTTTGTTTTAATTTTGGATTGAGAGCTCATGGGCAGTGTGAATTCATCCAAGGATATCATGCAAGTCTGACTATGGGGGGAGGTATCCTTAAAGAGTGAATATATTTGTTTCATCCAAAGTAAAAAGTGGCTTGGAGATTTTCAAGCCACGCAAAGAGAATAAATCTTAACACCAAATCCATTTGAGGGCAACCCACAAAGGGGCCTTCCCTGTCCAGTTAACAGCTAGAGCAGGGCAGACACATTTTTTAATGGTAGGCGGGTGGGTTTTTCTTCAGTTTGGGAAGGGTTTCTGTAATGGTTAGAAGTCCCTATTCCAGCTGTCTGCTTCCAAGAACTCTCATTTGGGAGCTCTCAATTAAAAGGTACCTGGGGCGCCTGGGTGGCGCAGTCGGTTAAGCGTCCGACTTCAGCCAGGTCACGATCTCGCGGTCCGTGAGTTCGAGCCCCGCGTCAGGCTCTGGGCTGATGGCTCGGAGCCTGGAGCCTGTTTCCTATTCTGTGTCTCCCTCTCTCTCTGCCCCTCCCCCGTTCATGCTCTGTCTCTCTCTGTCCCAAAAATAAAAATAAAAAATGTTAAAAAAAAATAAAAATAAAAAAAAAAAAAAATAAAAGGTACCTAATGGACCACACTGCCCAAAATAGGAGCTGGTTCTACTATCTCAGAGGAGCACCAAAAAGGGGAAACAGGATTCAGAAAGAAAGACTGGAAGGGCTGAACATAAGTAGCAACTTTTTTGCTGAGTCTCAGCTGATCCTGGTGGCCTAAGAATTCAACAGCTCTGACCTCCAAGCACAGGAAGCACAGGTAAGGGACCACCCAGCTCCTCTAGTGTTTCATAATCAAATATTAGGTATAATTATAGGTTCTTTGGGTCGCAGAACACAACACGAAGATGCTCAGAAGCAGAATTTTTTGCTCTTTGCAGGTCTAAACAAGACAAGGCTGCCACACAATGCGTTGTCCCTGGAGACAGGGTAACAGTGAAGTAGAACTGTAGGAGGCACCTTGTATGGGGAAGGGAGGAGGAGTTAGCTAGGTTTCACAAGGGCTTTTTAGGGATTTTGTATTTCAGTAATGCTACAGAGTGAAAGAAGGAGCCATCCCTCAGGTATCTGGGGGCCTCTGGCAGTTGGGTATGTGAATTTTGTGGTCCAGGAGTGTTAGGACCTAATAAGGGGACTAATTGGGTCGGGAGCTTGGTAAACTGTCCAGGAAGAGGAATTGACAGTCTTTAGACATGACTTCAAAACTGGGTCAAGACAAGCACATGTGGAATATTATATTCCATCTGAGAAAGCTGGGAAGAGCAGAGGTGTCATCTAAGCCTCGTCTCAAGGCCTGGAGACTGTTAGACAAGGACATTCCAGGCAGGATGATAGCATGGAAAAGGCACAGAGGGATAAGAGGAATGGCATGTTACAGAAATATCAAACAGCTCACTGAAAGCATATGGGGAAGGAAAGGGAAACCGAGACTGTAGGTGTCCACAGGAGTCGTATCATAAAATGCCTTATGATCAGGAGTTTACGTTTTACACTCAGTGAGAACCCAACTTTTCAGACTAGAGCAGGAGATTCCCAAGTGTGCTATGGAAGCTGGCAACCAAAGGAAAAATCTGACACCTATATCAGGGCATGAATGTTGGGTGAAGATTTGGGAAAAGAAAGCGTTTAAAGATATTAAAACAAACCCAGGTATAAATGGATAAAGGCCTAGGGGGAAAAATGCATGCAAGGAATTTCACAATTTCATTAATTTCTCATTGTGTTATGAGATCCCCTTTTCAGGGCATGTGTTGATTTTCTGCCACCAGGACTCTCCGCTGCCCTGTTATGTCTTCGTATTGGTGTCCACTGAGGAATTCATCAGTGTATCTGTGGTCTTGAAGTGTTACTTCTTTTAATGACCAAGGGCTGACTGGTTGTGAGAACCTCAGTGCAGGCTACTGCTTCCTGAAACTCTGAAATCCCTGGCTTGTGTCTCATTCATGTTTCCTTATTTCATGTGAGTCTTTTGGCCATGCATCATTGACATTTTATGTCATGCCATTTCAATTAATGGAACAACTGACATCTTCCTTTAGCACCTTGAGATCAACTTTAAATCAAACAGCCCACATGGGCAATCTAATGTGACAGAGCCCCTAGGGATGAGGGTCTCTGGTGGCTGTTGTATAAACACTCAGCAAATAAATAATAATGGGGAATAATTACCTTGGGAGCTGCTAGGATTCATGGCTCTTTAAAAGCTCTGCACAAGGGCCTGCATAGGAGGCTTTAAAAGCTCTGCACAAGGGCCTGCGTAGGAGGTGACATGATGAAGTGGAAAAAAGCTGGAGCAGATAGATCAGGTTTTGAATCCTGGCTCCTTGCTTAACTGATGTACGGTCCTCAGGGAAATTAATTACATAAACCACCCAAACTTTACTTTCTTCATCTGTAAAATAGAGATATCATGAGTCTCTTGTAATATTGAAATGAAGAATGAATGGTAAAATATATTAGAAAGCACCTGGATCATGTTAGTTTTTTAATTAAAAAACTCATTGTGGGATACTCTCTTAGGTAGTTGCATTTCTTTGAGGGATGTTACTTATTTTTCTAGGCCAATGGATGCTCTGTAAAACTTTAAGGTAGAACTAAAAAATCCATAAGGTCTCTTTGGGCATACATGTACACACACACACACACACACACACACACACATTTACAATTAGATGGCTAATGGCTACATCATTTTTAGTATAGAAGCCTTTATTTCTCATGATTTGAAATACCACCAATTATAAATTATCATATGTATATATGTTTATTTCTAGATTCTCTGTCTTGAGGACTTGACCTACTTATTTTTGAGTAAAAATTATATTTACAAAATAATCACAGTCTTACAATTTTCTTTGGTATCTATTAAGCTAGTGACTATATGCTTTTATCATTCCTTAACAAAAAATTTTTGGCCACTTCTGTGCATTTTTCTCTTCTAGATGAATTTGAGAATATGCTTATTAAGTTCCAAAACTTGCTTATAAACATGATGTATCTCCTCAGAACATCTTTCTTACTCTTTATAAAAGTATTGTACATATTTACTGGGATATTTTTCTAGGTGTTTCCTAGCTTCTGTTACAATTATGATTGTGATGTTTTTGTTCTGTTACATATTCTGATTATTGCTAATTCTAATGAAAAGCAATTAATTCTGCCCACTTTTAAAACTTTCTTATTAGCTCTTCTAGGCTTTTTTGTTTTATTAGATTCTCTAAGGTCTTCTAGGTAGACAATCATAACATCTAAAACAATGAGAATTTATTTATTTATTTATTTATTTATTTTTTATACAACTAATCCCTTAGAAATACAAGCAATTATCAGGGAATATTATGAAAAATTATATGCCTATAAACTGGACAACCTGGAAGAAATGGACAAATTCCTAAGCACCCACACACTTCCAAAACTCAAACAGGAAGAAATAGAAAACTTGAACAGACCCATAACCAGTGAAGAAATTGAATCAGTTATCAAGAATCTCCCAACAAATAAGAGTCCAGGACCAGATGGCTTCCCAGGGGAATTCTACCAGACATTTAAAACAGAGATAATACCTATCCTTCTCAAGCTGTTCCAAAAAATAGAAAGGGAAGGAAAACTTCCAGACTCATTCTATGAAGCCAGCATTACTTTGATTCCCAAACCAGACAGAGGCCCAACAAAAAAAGAGAACTACAGGCCAATATCCCTGATGAATATCGATGCAAAAATTCTCAACAAGATACTAGCAAATTGAATTCAACAACATATAAAAAGAATTATTCACCATGATCAAGTGGGATTCATTCCTGGGCTGCAAGGGCTGTTTCAACATTCATAAATCAATCAATGTGACACATCACATTAATAAAAGAAAAGATAAGAACCATATGATCCTGTCAATAGATGCAGAAAAAGCATTTGACAAAATTCAGCATCCTTTATTAATAAAAACCCTCGAGAAAGTCGAGCTAGAAGGAACATACTTAAACATCATAAAAGCCATTTATGAAAAGCCCACAGCTAATATCATCCTCAATGAGGAAAAACTGAGAGCTTTCCCGCTGAGATCAGGAACACAACAGGGATGTCCATTCTCACCGCTGTTGTTTAACACAGTGTTGGAAGTTCTAGCATCAGCAATCAGACAACAAAAGGAAATCAAAGGGATCAAAATTGGCAAAGATGAAGTCAAGCTTTCACTTTTTTCAGATGACATGATACTATGCATGGAAAACTCGACAGACTCCACGAAACGTCTGCTAGAACTGATACATGAATTCAGCAAAGTCGCAGGATACAAAATTAATGTACAGAAATCAGTTCCCTTCTTATACACTAATAATGAAGCAAAAGAAAGACAAATAAAGAAACTGATCCCATTCACAATCGCACCAAGAAGCATAAAATACCTAGGAATAAATCTAACCAAAGATGTGAAAGACCTGTATGCTGAAAACTATAGAAAGCTTATGAAGGAAATGGAAGAAGATACAAAGAAACAGAAAAACATTCCGTGCTCATGGATTGGAAGAATAAATATTGTTAAAATATCAATACTACCTAAAGCAATCTACACATTCAATGCAATCCCCAATCAAAATTGCACCAGCATTCTTCTTGAAGCTAGAACAAGCAATCCTAAAATTTGTATGGAACCACAAAAGATCCCGAATAGCCAAAGTAATATTGAAGAAGAAAACCAAAGTGGGAGGCATCACAATCCCAGACTTTAGCTTCTACTGCAAAGTGGTAATCATCAAGACAGCATGGTATGGGCACAAAAACAGACACATAGACCAATGGAATAGAGTAGAGACTCCAGAATTGGACCCACAAAAGTATGGCCAACTAATCTTTGACAAAACAGGAAATAATATCCAATGGAAAAAAGACAGTCTCTTTAGCAAATGGTGCTGGGGGAACTGGACAGCAACATGCAGAAGAATGAAACTAGACCACTTTCTTACACCATTCACAAAAATAAACTCAAAATGGATAAAGGACCTGAATGTGAGACAGGAAACCATCAAAACCCTAGAGGAGAAAGCAGGACAAAACCTCTCTGACCTCAGCTGCAGCAATTTCTTACATGACACGTCTCCAAAGGCAAGGGAATTAAAAGCAAAAATGAACTACTGGGGCCTCACCAAGGTAAAAAGCGTCTGCACTGCAAAGGAAACAATCAACAAAACTAAAAGGCAACCGACGGAATGGGAAAAGATATTTGCAAATGACATATCAGACAAAGGGCTAGTATCCAAAATCTATAAAGAACTCACCAAACTCCACACCCGAAAAACAAATAATCCAGTGAAGAAATGGGCAGAAAACATGAATAGACACTTCTCTAAAGAAGACATCCAGATGGCCAACAGGCACATGAAAAGATGCTCAGCGTCGCTCCTCATCAGGGAAATACAAATCAAAACCACACTGAGATATCACCGCATGCCGGTTAGAGTGGCTAAAATGAACAAATCAGGAGACTATAGATGCTGGCGAGGATGTGGAGAAACGGGAACCCTCTTGCACTGTTGGTGAGAATGCAAACTGGTGCAACCTCTCTGGAAAACAGTGTGGAGGTTCCTCAAAAAATTAAAAATAGATCTACCCTATGACCCAGCAATAGCACTGATAGGAATTTATCCAAGGGATACAGGAGTGCTGATGCATAGGGGCACTTGTACCCCAATGTTTATAGCAGCACTTTCAACAATAGCCAAATTATGGAAAGAGCCTAAATGTCCATCAACTGATGAATGGGTGAAGAAGATGTGGTTTATATATACAATGGAATACTATTTGGCAATGAGAAAGAATGAAATCTGGCCATTTGTAGCAACGTGGATGGAACTGGAGAGTGTTATGCTAAGTGAAATAAGTCATACGGAGAAAGACAGATACCAGATGTTTTCACTCTTATGTGGATCCTGAGAAACTTAACAGAAGACCATGGGGGAGGGGAAGGAAAAAAAAAAGTTAGAGAGGGAGGGAGCCAAACCATAAGAGACTCTTAAAAACTGAGAATAAACTAAGGGTTGATGGGGAGGTGGGAGGGTAGGGAGGGTGGGTGATGGGCATTGAGGAGGGCACCTGTTGGGATGAGCCCTGGGTGTTGTATAAACAAATTTGACAATAAATTTCATATTAAAAATAAAATAATAAAATAATGAGGTTTTATTTATTTATTTATTTTTATATTAAATATAATTTATTGTCAAATTGGTTTCCATACAACACCCAGGGCTCATCCCAACAGGTGCCCTCCTCAATGCCCATCATCCACTTTCCCCTCCCCCCCACCCCCCATCAACCCTCAGTTTGTTCTCAGTTTTTAAAAGTCTCTTATGGTTGGCCTCCCTCCCTCTCTGTAACTTCCCTCCGCCTCCTCCCTGGTCTTCTGTTAAGTTTCTCAGGATCCACATAAGAGTGAAAACATATGGTATCTGTATTTCTCTGCTTGACTTATTTCACTAAAATAATGAGGTTTTGGTTTCATTGTTTCCAAAATGAATATATACCTTTTATTTTTTTCTCATCTTTTTCATTGGCCAGGATTGCCAGTAAAATGTCAAAAAAACAATGGTGATGGTGGACGTTTTGATGAGCATGCTTCAAATATTTTACCATTAGGCAAAACGTATGCTCTCAATTTCTGTTGGGCAACATTTATAGAATAGATAAGTTTCTTTTTATTCCTCACTTGCTAACATTATTTTTAAAAACATAAACAAGTTGAATTGTATCAAATGCTAAATAGAATCTATTAAGATCTATTAAAATGATTATATAAAGTCTCCTTTAATTTATTAATGAATGCAATTCGTTTCTTAATTCCACCTCACCCCCCCCCCCCCCCCACCATTTCATTTTAGTGTCAGGGCTATAGCAATTTATTTAATGATTTGGAAAATATTTTATCAATTTTTTTATGTTGTAGAACAGAATATGGAAATTTATATAGCACAAATATTATGTTTTCTGTGAAGACTTGCAAAAGTCTGCTTATGAAATTATGAGACTCATGCCTTTAAAAATTTCGTAGTCGTCTTTTTGATGAGTGAGCGTGGGGTGGGCTGAAGACGACTCCCCCCCACCCTCCAGGTGGGATGTGTGTGGCATTCCTCAGGCTCTCCTGGCTGCCCAAGGACAAAGGAAATGAGAGAAAACAAATGGTTAACTGATAGAGATCGCAGTTCTATGGGACGTGGGTCTCCATCAGTTTATAAATATCTTAGTGAATTATAAGAAAAAGGCAAATTTATCAATTGCCTAACCTCCAGAAAACTACAGACTCCATTTCCTGGAGCCCCAGTATCACCCCTCCAGAGTGATGTGGGGAACAAAGGCAAGAAGGAAATGGCAGATAAAATTAAATTTCCTTATAACCTGCAGCCCCTTGACAAACACTTGAGGCAACTACAGAGTGGAACATTTCTCCAGGAACTCCCTAAACAACCTTAGCTGGACAATCGCAAGGCCTCTTTAGCCTATCAAAGTCCCTCTGGAGGCCTTGCCTTTGACTTTACCTCCCTAACTTCATAGTATGTGAGGAGCCACTCTTCACGACCCCAGTGCAGCTCTCTCTGCCCACAGTTCCGTGCTTTAATGACATCACCTTTTTGTACCAAAGACATCTTCGAGAATTCTTTGTTGGTCATCGGCTTCGGACTACCCCACCATCACCCCAAAACCTCATCAGTTTGACCGACCGGCTTTTCATCTCTCTAGTGTCTAATCATCTACCCATGTTTTCTACCTCTTGTTAAGTTAAATATATATATTTTTTATACTTTCTGAGAAAAGCCTCCTTTTCATGTAGATTTTCAAAAGTTTTGGCATAACTCTGTATCCCGTTTTGTCTTATGATTTGAGAAATCTTACCTCTAACTGTACTGTAGATAGGGTCTCTGAGAACTTAGGTTATTCTGTGATTCTGTTGGGAAAACTCCCTTTTCCTGGTAAACCTCTTCTAAAGCTGCATGGGGTCCTTCAAATGCGAACCACCCCATTAGAATGGGGTCTCTCCCGCAAGAATGCAGATTCATAAGAGCAGGGACATGGGTCTGCCTGGCACATAGTATACACTCATTAATATTTATTGCTTGAGCAAATATTGAGGTAAATATTGCAAATCAGTATCAACTGTCCCATCTTCTTCTGACAACTTTTCTGCCTTTTTGGAGCCTCCGTAACTATATTTTTATATTTCTTTTGTCATGGGATTTGGAAAAGAGGAACTTGAGTTTGAACTTGAGTTTGAACTTGAACTGGCCATCTGTGGCCACCATGCAGCAGCTGTGATGTAGCCCACAGCGAACTCTTCCAGGTGCTATTAATACCCAGCAGGGAGATGCACTGTTCCCTCAGGCAAGATTTGTCTTTTCTTTTTCATTGTGTTCCTCCCCTCTCCACAATTCTCACATAGTCACATGGAAACAAGATAACTCCACTGAAAGATTTGTTTAACATTCCTTCTCTACTTAAACCCCTATGTATAGTCCCTGATCATCTCGGCATTTCTTTGTGATCTTTCTCTCCTTGTAAGTGGTACTCAGGCTTTTTTGTCTCCCTCCCTTCCTCCCCCCCATTCCCATTATCTCCCATTCATTTCTTCAAATGCCATGCTTCCTGTACCATATGATCAGATCTGGATCCCAAATTGAAAAGTGCATCTTATTGGATGGACAGGCCTCCTCTGTAGTCTGTTCTGAGCACTAAGGAAGAAAACAAAACTTCCTGAATTTAGAGGAAGCTACAGGCTACATTATTCAAAAGGAAACAAACAACCAAGGAAGTAAGCGAGCAAACATACCAAAACCCAATTCACAAAAATATAACTGGTTAAGGAATTTAGGCACACCATGTGTGAGCTTTCTTTATGAAATTCTTACAACTTTCTGTACACTTGAAATGACATCACAATAAGAACTTGCTAAACATGAGCCAGCAAAAATTGTCCAAGCATGTGCATACAGGGAAACTCCAGAGGGTTATCAGTTATATGGAAGGACTTTTCTTCTTCATTTCCTCAACTTCTTTTCCTGGCACTTATAACCAGCTGGTACATGGTAAAATGCAGCTGAGTCCCAGGCTTCAGAAGTGGAGGGAGTTAGGTATAACCATTTGGGAAGATATTAGGCAAACACAGAAAACTTCCTTGGGATAACAAAGTTAATATTCTCCGACACTCTCCTTTTTGACCTCAGAAATCTTTCCCTCCATTAAAAGATACGTTCAGGGGCACCTGGGTGGCTCATTTGGTTAAGCATCTGACTCTTGATTTCAGCTCAGGTCATGATCTCAGCGTTCATCAATTCGAGCCCCACGTTGGGCTCTGAGCTGACAGCATGGAGCCTGCTTGGGATTCTCTCTCTCCCCCCTTCTCTCTGTCCCTCACCCCACTCATGCATGTGTGCTCTCTCTCTCTCTCTCTCTCTCTGTCTCTCTCAAAATAAATTAATAAACTTGAAAAGATGATAGGTTCTGTGACAATGCTAATCACCATCGAGAACCATCTGAAATGAGAGAATGCACTCTTTTTTCCTCGAATTGTTATTTTTGTATTAAAGCTCCCTCGGTGGCAGAATTAATTCCCAACTGTTCCTGCTTAGTTTTCCTCATTGCAAAGCTGAGAAGTCAGGGATAATGGCTCCATGTGAGGTGTTACAGCCCGTAAGAGCTCTTCAGTGACAAAAGTGATGACAGAGGCTATAGGGGACGTACTATAAACTCAGGTGCTTCAAGGAGAAGACAGAGGCATCCACCTGCCAGGACACTCAAAATGGGCTATATAAGTCGACCGTAGGGTCTGGGAGGATGCTTAGATATGAAGAGTAAGCTTACCCTAGGGCTTTAGGACAAAAGAGGAAAAGAAGGGAGAGTGTAGTGGCCACTGGGGGCCTGATTTGGCCAGCTGGCTTGTATGAAGCCACTGGAAGGGGGCAGCAGACACAGCCGTGCCAGCCTTAGGGGTCCAACAAGAAAGAGAAGTGAGGCACAGGGACTGTAGCTACAGTTCCCAAATGAGCAAAGTGCTGCCCTTCTCTGAGGCTGAGCCCGGGCCCTCCAGTCCCTCTGTCACATTCTGAGCTGAAAACAACCCCGGAAGCCAAGCCACGTTCAGGTCCCAGCTTGTGCCTTCTCATCAGATTCCACGGAAACTGCAGAAGGTCGGGCGCAGGCTCAGTATTGTTTAGAAGATTCCTTCTCAGAGGAAATTGGGCTCCAGAAGAAAGTTTTATAGAAAACCTAACTATTCTTTGAAGCCAGCCTAAATGCTGAGGTTCTGCTGGGAGCTTTTCATTTTGACCTTTGAAGAAGACAGTCCATTGGCAATGAAGAGCTTTCTTTTTTTTTTTTTTTTTTTCTTTTTTCTTTTTTTTTTTCAGGGGAAAAGTAATCTGATAAACAGGACCCGAGATGAAGAAGAAAAAGATCAGCTGAGTGAGTATCACTTGCAGAAGCAACAAAACGAAACACAGAAGCAAGCACTTAGCAGCTTTTCTTTTTACAGTTTTGGAAGCTGGTTGCTCTAGTGTATACCTCATCTGTGTGAATCTAAACACGATTCACTTGGAGTATTTCCCCCTCCCCCATATCATTTTTTTTTTAGGTTTATTTATTTATTTTGAGAGAGAGAGAGGGAGCGGGGCAGGGAGAGATGGAGAGAATCTCAAGCAGATTCTGTGCTGTCAATGAGGAGTCAGCTGCGGGACTCGAATTTGAACCGTGAGACCATGACCCGAGCAGAAATTAGGAGTCAGACGCTTGCCCATCTGAGCCACCCAGGCGCCCCTCCCCTAATCTAATCCTTGTGAAGGAATGATCAATATATTAAATTGAATTGAGTAGCCAAACAGTTCCTCTGCTCTGAGGACACTGTAAGTTTTGCAACGGCGGGGTCTCGTGTGCCTGCTTCACTGCCCTATCGTCAGCTCTCAGTACAGGAGGGGGGGTACGCAGCTCGATAAATCTGTGCTGATGAGTACTGTGCTCTGAGGACCCCACTGAAGCTCTTCTCTCCAGGCCAGAGTCAGAGACGGGGAGTCCTCTGCTACTCTCCTGAGGAGTGGAACTCAGCAAGCACGTTTTCATACATCAGCTCAGACTCAGAAAGTCTCATTATAACATAGTCTATCATATCTTTGAAGTTTCTCTGCATTTCATCAGCTCAGAGTGGATTAAACATTTAAAAATACTGACAGGTTGTGTGTGTGTTTCTGCGGGTGAGTGCTTAAAATCTATCCTTTCATATCCTCCGTCAGATTTTGTGTTCTGACCTTCCCTTACTGGTTTGTGAAAGCTCTTTGTATATTAAAGAATAAGCTCTTTGTCCCGTGTCCAAAAGGAACAGAGACTACATTTTATTCATGTATCCCCAGGCAGGGACAAGGTGCTGCATAAATATTTGTTGAATGAATGAATGGATTAATATGTACTGCAAATATTTTTCACGGGGAGATTTCCATGTATAATTCTCTTCATTCGCATCATGAAACCAGGGCCATAGGGCTACTGGCGGTAGGAAAATAGAGGTCAAGACTGCGTACATCCTAATCAGCAATCATTATCAATACGCATAAGACAAAAATGGACTTCCTGCTTACTTTTATTAACAATAGGGGCACCTGGGTGGCTTAGTTGGTTAAGCGTCCGACTCTTGATTTCTGCTCAGATCAGGATCTCAGGTTTGAGGGTTCCAGCCCTGCGTTGGGCTCTGCACTATCAGAGCCTGCTTGGGATTCTCTCTCTCTCTCTCTCTCTCTCTGCCTCTCCCCTGATCAGGCTCTCTCTCTCTCTCCCTCAAAAATAAATGAAAAAACTTTGAAAAAAAATTAACTGGCCTATGACTATACTATATGTTTTTGATCATCTGACCCACTTTGAAAAGGCTTGGAGGTATTTTCTTTTGATCAAATATAGAGCACAGTTAGCCACAGCTCGCACTTACTGAGCGTATGTCCTATGCCAGTCACAGGGCTGAATAAGCGTACAACAAAGAACCTTTACTTGGGGGCTTCCCTTATCAGTAACCTTACCTTCTTGTTCCTCTTTCATCTTTAGGTCCCAGAGAAGTGGGCAAGTTGAATGCCACTTTCAGCAGAAGGATATGACATTGCGATGTCCCTCCCAGACAAAGAAGTAAAGAACCTGAGCGCAGACGACACTGTTGGAAGATGACGTGTGCTTTGCGAGATCTCCCTGGACCCACGTTCCCAGGAGGGCCACAGTGAGAAGGCTGTTCCAAAAGGGCTTTGATCACATTCTCTTTTTGAACCCCTGGGAGGAGACTGCTATGTGGCTGGTTCCCTATATGTTCAAGGGAATGATGGCTTAACAAGGAAGTATAGTGCCAGACGGACGAGCCAGCTGTCTTGAGTCACATGCACAACTCCAGCAGTGTTTGTAGGGGACCCAGAAGTTCCTACAAATCCTCACATTGCTGGCGGTAAGAAGAACGATGAAGGATTTCCTAGGGGTACAGTTGCAGGGGCAGAGAAAAATGGGAGTCACAACCAGGTGTCACAGCGAACTGAACACTGAAGCACGGCCCAGTACCCCAGGCAAATCTCGACTGACCCAGAGAAATAGATCACAAATACATGAGCTGCAGACTTGCACAGTGAGCTATAGTAGGAGAACTGTGCCCAACCAAGGGCCCTGTCACTTGTGCCTCCACAGAGCTCAGGCCTGGGCAAAAGCAGACCAGCTACTCTGCAGTGTGGAAAGATCAGTGAATACCGGAGCTTAGTACCTGGCCTTGGCGCCTGGGTGGCTCAGTCAGTAAGTTAAGGGGCTGACTTTGGCTCAGGTCGTGATCTCGAGGTCCGTGGGTTCGAGACCCACATTAGGCTCTGTGCTGACAGCTTAGAGCCTGGAGCCTGCTTTGGATTCTGGGTCTCCCTCTTGCTCTCTTCCCCCTCCCCAGCTCTCTCTCTCTCTCAAATGAATAAACATTAAAAACAACAACAAAAAAAGAAATCCATCTTGCAGAGGAGGAGTAGTGGGGAGGATTGGACAAATCATGTTCCCCTGAAATCTGCTGTGCTACCCAAAAGATTGCAAGCTGGAAAGAACTGAGAGCTTTTCCATAGTACAGGTTAGTATTTTATTGTTTTCTAGTTTCCCCCACCTATTCACGGTGAGTGGGGGGATGGCGATTCTTAAAGAAGAAGATTTCAATCAGTTATAGAAATAAGAGCCAACTTTCCCCCAGCATATCGACATACGCTTATTTGAGACCCGGATACTGATCCCTGATAAGGAGTATCTCACTGAATTCTTGCAAAAAAGCCCGTGGGCTGGGTGACGTTTGGAGAGATTGAGTGTTTTTGCTACGGCCGCTCGGCCAGCCAAAGAGCTAAATCCCCCCATTCGAGCAAAAACTGGTAGACCCTTCATCCCTATAGCATTTTGTGAACTGTTAGGTGAAGTTTCTGCGACAGCAGGGAATCATTTTCTTAAGGCCTGGGGAGCTTTGGGGGTTAGCACGGAGCAAGCACCTCAGTCTGTTGGGCTCAGAGGGAATGTTTTGAGTCTGAGCTCCACTGCGGACCAACTGCTTCTGGCCAGGCGTCAGAGCGGGAACGCGTGGGATACACCGCACAGGTTGGCCGGGCTCCTACCTGGGTGAAGGCGATGCAGATGGTCCTACTGAGGCTGCAACGCCTGCCGGGGAGATGCTCCATAGGTTGACTGTGCATGTTCTCGGATGAGTCAGCCCGTAATGGCTGACACCGATATGTTTGCGGTTGCTGCCTCGGAGGCCTGGTGTGTGAGTCAGACGGTATTGAAATTAGAAAGAAGAGTGTTGGCCTTGTTTCCTGAGATTTTAGAAACGGAATAATAAGTTTTTGAACTTGGTCTGTGGTCAGAACCACTTTGGGGAAAAAAAAACCAACATCTATAAGCCAGAATGAAAACTTAGGACTAATACCTCTCTACACATTATGAAGGTAACAGAATTGAGTAGCTAATTATACTGTAACTGGCTATTAGTCTTTATGAAGGTGAATGCAATTAGCTTAACCTAATTTTAAATCTCACTTTCCCTTCCCCAAGCACATATTTGCTACTCACAGCCTCAAAATGCTCCTTGGTAAGCTAAGGAGGTCCTCAAGCCTGCAGGTGATCATAAGTCATCAGTGGCAAAACAGGTGGGTCCATTCAGCCTGCTGATATTTCGTGAACGTTTTCACTCTTTTTGATTTTATTTTATTTTTTGAATATGTAAAGCACTCATGAAATTCAAAAGAATTCATTAAGAAAGGTATCAAGGTGTCAAAAGTATCAAGAAAGGTATACCCATAGAATTTTTATTTCCATGCCTACCCCTCCCACCCTGTTCCCACTCACCCCCACAGGTAGCCATTTTCATTTGTTTGATCAGTTAAAAAAACAAATATATATATATATATATATATATATATACCTAAAAGTAGCGTGAAAATAAATGAATAAACAAATGAGTAAACATTAATTTCAAAATTTTTTTAATTTTTTTAAGTTTATTTATTTATTTTGAGAATGAGAGTCTGCACTGTCAATGCAGAGCCTGATGCAGGACTCGAACTCATGAATCATGAGATCATGACCTGAGCTGAAATCAAGAGTCAGTTGCTTAGCTGACTGAGCCACCCAGTTGCCCCTAAAATTAAAAAAAAAAAAAATTCTGTTTATTTTCAAGAGAGAGAGAGAGAGAGAGAGAGAGAACATGAGTGGGGGAGAGAGAGAGGGAGACACAGAATCCGAAGCAGGCTCCAGGCTCTGAGCTGTCAGCACAGAGCCCCACGTGGGGCTCGAACCCACGGACCGCGAGATCATGACCTGAGCCGAAGTCAGATGCTTAACCAACTGAGATGCCCAGGCACACTGCCCCTAAATTTTTTTTAATTAAAAAAATTAGCATGGAAACATCCCAGGTGTCCATCGACAGATGAATGAGTAAAGAAAATGTGGCATATACCTCCAATGGAAGGTCACTCGGTCTTAAAAAAGAAGGAAATACTCCCATGCGTGACAATATGGATGAACCTGGAGGACATTATGCTAAGTGAAATAAGCCAGTTACAGAAGGACAAATACTGCATGATTCCACTTATAAGAAGTATCTGAAATAAACCCGTAGAAGCAGAGACTTCAATAGCGATTGCCAGGGGCTAGGTGGTTGGGGACATGGGGAATTGTTATTCAATGGGTAAAAAGGTGAAGTTATGCTAGATGCGTGAACTCTAGAGATATGTGCACAACATAGTACCCATAGTTAACAATGTGGTATTGTGCATTTTGAAATTTGTTAAGAGGATAGATCTCAAGTTAAGTGTTCTCGCCACAAATAGAATAAAAATGCATGGACACAAAGAAACTTTGGGAGGTGTTGGATATGGCTGTTGCTTTGATTGTGGTGCTGGTATAGCAAAGGTGTTTGCATATATCCAAACTCTTTAAATTATACACATGAAATATGTGCAGTTCTTTGTATATCAATTATACCTCAATAAAGTTATCTAAAAAAAACCCCAAAGTAGCATATTATGCCATATACATGATTTTGTCTCTTGCCCTTTTAACTTTACAATATACATTGGAATCCACACCATTCCTATTTATAAAGTTCTTCCTCATTTTTTTTTTTCTTGACTATTTGGATTGTTCTCATTCTTTTGCAGCTATAAATGATACCTCAGTGAATAACCTTGTGGACGTGTTGTTTGTGGAGGTATGCCTTCAGGTAGATTCCTGGAACTGGGATGGCTAGATCATAGGGTGAAAGCATGTGATTTTGTGAGATATTGCCGACTGGTTTAGGTCGTTTTATACAACCACCAACAAAGTATGACCCTAGTGTCTGTCACCCCACAGCCTTGTAACAGGGTGTTTCTCAAGCTTGTGATTTCTGTCAGTCTGAGACTAGACATGGTGTCTTAGAGTTGTAGTATGCATTTCTTTTATTATAAGCGAACTTGGGGAAATTTTCTTCCTTACATGTCAATTTGTGTGTCTTTTTGCTTAATTTCTGTCCATTTTTGTATCAGGTTTTTGGTGTTTCCTTTTTTTCTAATTCTTTAAAAAAATTTTTAATGTTCGTTTATTTTTCAGAGAGAGGGAGAGACAGAGTGCGAGTGGGGGAGGGTCAGAGAGAGAGAGGGAGTCACAGAATCTGAAGAAGGGTCCAGGCTCTGAGCTGTCAGCACAGAGCCCGACATGGGGCTCAAACTCACAAACTGCGAGATCATGACCTGAGCAGAAGTCAGGCACTTAATTGACTGAGCCACCCAGGAGCTCCCCCCTTTTTTTTTTTCTAATTCTTAAGAGTTACTTATAAATTAAGAAGGTTACCCCTTTTGTCTATGTGGCACATATTTTCTCCCAGTTTGTAAATAGTCTATTTTTCTGATAGCATTTTTCTATGCAAAAAGTTTTACTTTAAATTTCTGTAGTTACATTTATCTGTTTTTCTTTCTTTCTTTCCTTCTTTCTTTCCTTCTTTCTTTCTTTCTTTCTTTCTTTCTTTCCTTCTTTCTTTCTTTCTTTCTTTCTTTCTTTCTTTCTTTCTTTCTTTCTTTCTTTCTTTCTTTCTTTCTTTCTTTCTTTCTTCCTATATTTGGGCTTTCTGTTGTGTTTGGTTCGAGTCCCAGGACCATTCTATTGTAAAACTGTGTTTAAATCTGAAAAAAAAAATGTCCCCTCTCATTGCTCTTCATTTTTAAGGTTTTCCTAAATTTTCTTGAATGGTTAAAATGTAGACTTTAGAATTAACTTATTTAGTTCCAGAAAAAAAAATACTTAGTTTTGTATTGAGATCTCGTTAAATTTATATATTATCTTGGGGAAACTTATGTTAAATGGGTTTGTTCAAGAATAAGAATGTCTTTCTGTTGTTCCAATTAACTTCCTTTTGTTTGAAGAGTGTTTTAAAGCCTTTCTAAATATTTGGATTTAAAAAATTTTTTTTGTCAAGTTTTTCTTCTTTCTTCCTTCCTTTCTTCCTTCCTTCCTTTTTCTTTCTTTCTTTCTTTCTTTCTTTCTTTCTTTCTTTCTTTCTTTCTTTCTTTCTTTTATTTTTCTGTTGTAAATAAGGTTTGCTCTCCCACTGTATGTTCTAGCTGGTTATTGTTTCCATATATGAAGGTTATTAATTTTTTTATACTTTTATATCTTCCTAGGTTACTGAATTCTTTACTGCTTTTATTAGTTTTAGCATGGATTCTCTTGGTTTTTTCCAGGACACTATTTCATCATCTGCAACAAAGAAACAATGTTATCTCTTCTTTTGCAATTCCAGTACTTTCAATTGCTTATATCGTGTTTATTTCACTTTACTTTATTTTTTATTTGAGCTTCTCATGATGAGGCATAGGCTTCTAGTCTGCTTCAATCTCCTCCATTCCTATTATTAAACTTCATCGACTTCACTCATTTATGTTGCTAGCCTGGCTCCTGAAAGCATTAAAATACATGACCCCTGTCCACAGTCAACAACCTTGACATAACATGAGCTGCCCTTATACCACCATTGTGCATTTCTTCTATCCACTGCAGGGTTAGGTGGGTCAGGATGATGGGGGTGGGTCAGCCCCGTCAATTGGATTAGTCTTGGGGAAACCAACTGTTCACTGTATCCTTTAGGGGCAGATACTCCAGAAGAGTAGAGAAGGAATCCAAAATTAAGCTGGAGAGATTGGCAGCAAATGCCAAGTCCAAAGGAGCAAGAACAAGACAATAAATTAGAGACAGTCAGGAGTAAGTACTTAAACGAGGTTGGATCAAAATAGGAGCAGACCAGAATTGTACAGAATGATTTCATTACTTATGCATAGGTATTAGGGTTTTACCTTTACAAGCCAGTGGATGCCTGGGCATATGGGCTTATAGGGTGGATTAAAAGTCTCAAGCTCAAAATGGGTAATGGTCATCACTGCAAAATTTTTAATATTAAGTTATAAATAGGTTCTAGGATATTTTTGCTATATTATTTTCTGAGAACAACAGCATAGCATCTGCCCCCTAGATCAGCACCATCTGTGATTTTCTGCAATGAAGGAAATGTTTTATCACGTGTGCTGTCCCATTAGGTAGCCACTAGCTACATGTGGTTATTGAACACTGACTATGTGGCTCGTGCAAATGGGGACACTGGATCATTAACTATATTTAATTTTAGTTAATCTAAATTTAAATAGACATTGTGGCTAGTGATTACTGTATTGGACAGAGTGTAACTCTAGAACTTTATATTCTAAAAAGACAAAGGGTAAAATTCATGGCCTGTGACTTCGGCTCGTGTCAGCCACTTGCAGCATGCATTAAACACTAGTATGACCTTATGACGTCTCGTTTGTAACAGATTTGTAATAAAATGGAATAATAATATAATGCAATAATAGTTTTTAATAACATATATTTTATAAAACTCTTCCAGTTTGTTTATACTGCAATAACATGCCTCTATAAATTATAATAATCCACAGTCCGTAGCAAGGAAATTAGTTTGGAAAAATAATGAACTAACTTTCCCAAAGTCATGGAAATTATTAGTTTCAAATGTATGGCCTGAATCAAGGTCTTTTGATTCCAGGTTTAATCTTTACTCTGTTACACAAAGGTGAACTTTTCATATGTACAAGGGAGTGATTTAAAGTGTGTTAGTCTGATAATGTTAAACATACGCTTGCCATATAACCTGGACATTCCATCTCTAAATATTTACCCAAGAGATATTAAACCATATATTCATATAAAAACCTGTGCATAAATGTTTATAGAGACTCTATTCACAATTGCCCCAAACTGGACCTAACCCAAATGACCTTCAGCTACTTAAAGGAAAAACAAATTGTGGCATGTACCCGTAATGGAATACTATTTGGCAACAAAAAGACCCATTGACCCACACCACCGCCTGGAGAAGTCTCAAATGAATTATGCTAAGTGAAATAAGCCAGACTCCAAAAGTCACGTGCTCTATAATTGCATTTATTGGATACTCCGGAAAAGCCCAAACTAGTGACACAGAACAGATCGGTGATTGCCAGAGACTACAAAATGGCAGGAGAAAATTGAGAGGGCTAGTGGAAATGTTCTATAGCTTTATTGTGAGAATGGTTGTGTGACTGTATACACTTGTCAAACTCTTAGAAATTTTCACTAAAGTAAGTGAATGGTATTGTATTAAAATATGCTGCAATAAACCTCCTGTATGTAAGGTATGTTAACATTCTATCGTAGGCTGGTGGGAAAAGGAGAATAAGATTTGATTAGAGATGGTCAAGACTTAAACAACTGGTCTGGGGTGACCGGCCAGCCTTCTAAAGTGCAGTGACTAAGGTGACGTCACCGGATTTCTAAGAATGCATATCAGGAGGCTGTGGGTCCAGCTATGAGACCTTCAAGACAGTGATGACACCCAGCTGGAACCTTCTCAGTGGGTAATAGGAATGCCTACACCTCTTGCTTAAAATAGGACACAGCCAGGCTCATGAACCAGAAGAATAGGGCTTGATGTGAAGGAAGCCTCACCATATGTCAAGATCCAGCCCGAATCATGAGACCGAGGTAGGACACACTCACTACTACCCTTTGGACAATCTGGACTTGCTTCTGTTCTTGCTGTACGTTGAGCTTGTTTCTACCTTGGGGCCCATGAGCTGGCTTTTCCTTCCGCTTGGAGACACATGAATAGACCTTCACTGATCGAGTTACCTAATTGGCCCCCACTGCTCTCCTTTTACATCACTTAGTTTGATTCTTCATAGCACCTATTAATACCCGATATTGTTTGCTTATTTGTTCGTGTCTGATGTATGTATGTAGGAACGGATGGACGGAGAGGTGGATGGATGGATGGATTTATTATATTTACTGGAGTGCAAGCTTCATGAAAAGTGGGATTCACTCTCCGTGTCATTCACTACTGCGCCCTCAGCCTGTCAGCTGAATGCCTGACATTGGTTGGGGCTCAAGGAATAATTGTTGAAAGCATAGATGGATTGTCTCAGAAACCGGATGGGACTGAGTTAGCTCGTCGCAGGTAATTATGCCTGAAGCTTGCAGGGCTGAGCAGGAAGACTGACAAGCTCCAATAATTGTAATTCCAGCTGGTGTGTGATTACAGATGGAGGTGAGCATCTTTAGACTGGCATCTTCAATTTGGCTTCCTGTGCTGAAAATCCAGCATGATGACAAAAGGCTGGCGTAGCACTTGCTGCCGTCGCCTCCTTGTGTATTTTACCAGTGCTCATTTCCCCAGCGTTTCACACGCGGGAGTTGTGTTGTGTCCAGGACCGAGGGTGTTTTGCAGAGGGGCTTCTGTCCTTTCTCGTTTGTTCCTTTTCCTGCTGGTGCTCGTCTTGGTTGCTAAGACAGTTTCCATGGCAAAGGCCCACCAGCTAAGAGAGGATTACATGCAGTAAATATTTTAAACAGATGAACTTGACAGCCGAGCAGCTGCTTTTCACCAAACAGAAGGCAGGAGCGTACTGGGATCAGACTGGCAACTAGAGTCACATTCTAAACCTTTGCTATGGATGCATGACTGGCTTTGAGGTTTTGGCCACCGGCAATCGTGGTGAGAAAAATATCTGAAGTCTGTCCACAGTGTACGTGCACTTAAGAATATTCTAGCTTACTGAAAGGAATAGAGGAGCTATTTTATAAAATGGAAGCTTGGCAGACATTTTGCAGTAACAGGATGATGTAAAAGCAGCTGGAGTCCTCCTGTGAGGTGCGTGAAAAGTGGGCTTCCTGTTAGACTTTAGATGTGAAGAAAAAAAGGCTGTTGTGAGGAAGAAGTACGGAAAGGCTTGGCTTGGCTTGATGGTGTATCATGTAGACCAAAGGGTAAGTTGTTTCCACCAGGCACAGGGACCTTAAAGAGTTTTCAGTCAGATGGTTATCGTACATTCTCTAGAACCATGGACATACCTGCCTATTTTTCTCTATAAAGTAGAAATTTCAGTGTTTGCCTGCCAATTCCACATATTTTTTTCCTGATGCTGGAAGCCATTCAGGCATTGGCCAGACAACCTTTTTCTTGTACAGAAAGAGAAGCTAGTCTCAATTAACATTCGAGAACTTGCAACTTGATAGTCAAGCACTCAACTAATGATACCCTTAACTGTGGCTCATACCTTCTAAGCCAGCTCTCACCTTCTCTCCAATGTTTTGCTGTCTCCTTCACAGTATTGAGATAAGAGTTGCTTTCTTTGTGTCTTAGATTTTCTTTTGGAATCTTCTAGTAATTTCTGGGATGTCCAGTCATTCTCATTTATCTTTATTCCAAAGAGTTATACTTTAAATTCAAGAGTGTTATACTTTAAATTCAATTGTATGAGTACATAAAGAGAAACTACTTAAACTCAAGAGTTCTCCAGCTCATGGCAAGGATCGTATGTTTCCACTTCTCCCTTATTCATTTCCAATCAACAAATATTTTCTGATCACCCACCATGTGCAAAACAACCATGGTAGATGTTACAGAAGGACATCTACGATGATTTACAATGTACTCGCATTCCAACAAGTTTTGAAAAATACTTCCAGCATTCGGTATACCGTTTAATCCTTCTAACATCTCTGCAGTTCCCCGAGTTCACTGAAGCCTTCTCCAGCATCAGGTTATGCCACAGAATGCCTTGCATTCCTGAATAAGTGTCAACTTGGATTTTGACCAGGGTATCCGAGAAAGTTTAGAATCATAGTTTCTTTCTGTCATGCTTCTGATGTTTTCTTCCTGATGCTGGGTTTAAATGAATTCTAGGACATCCACACTACGAAAGAAAATATAGCTATTTGGAATGAAAATGCAAATGTATATTTAGTGACTTGTAATGTGTACCATGTTTTATTGTTGAGAGAAGTAAAGTTACAAAATCTATTTCAGGGTGATTCCATTTGTTACAAGAATATATAAATAGATGTATGCACAGTCATATGCATAAATGTACACACATGTAGTAAAAAGAAGTCTAGAATATTATAGATGAAATGTTCATAATGGTCATCACTGATAGATAGCATCACAGAAGACTAAGACTTTTCTTGACATTTTCTCCAAAGAAATTTCTGTAATGAACTTGGATTTTTGTGTAATGGAGGCATAAGCAGGAAATCAGCTTAAAGATATGGGAACATATAGGGATTTGAGAGGGACAATGTCGCGGTGAATCTTCTCCTACACATATCTGAGTCCTCTTTTAAGACCTTATCCCTAGAGGAAATAAAGATACTAGCATTTCAAAACTTGGCTCTCTTTAATGAAACAATAATATGTCCAGTCTTTGCCAGTCATTACCTTTTCTCTCTAAAACGAACTTTCAAAATTCAAAGAATACCCACAGTTCTCTCATAATGAAACCTATGCAGGAAAAAAAAATAGCAGAGTGTGAAATGGATAAGACAAGGAAATCCCTCTGAAGCTCTTCTTGCGAAGTTTTGTTAAGAGTGTCTGCCATGCCCTGTCTTGCTCCCAGCTGGGTCTGCTGTTCTAGTAAATGCCAGCAATTACACCAGTTTTCTGCAGTATCCCCAGGTTGCCAGAGGACTTTGAAAGCTGGAAAGGACTCACCAGCTACGACAATGGTGTTCACAGTAGCAAGGTTTATTTTCCCCCAAGACGATAGTCCCGGGTTTGCATACATTTGCTCTTTTCAATGAACCATGTACTCTAAATGTCACCTTGCTTCCATTCAGCCTGGCCTGTGTTCTGACTGTCCAGGGGCCTCCAGGAACAGCGGGCAGATTGATGGCTTGCTGAAACCTCCCTCATTATCTTCCACTGTAAATTCCTTTCATGAGTAATCTCTTGCGCCCTGGATGCAGAGATCGTTTGTGTGCGTGCTGTGAAATAAAATCTCAGAGAATGTGTGAGCTAATTTCTAATACTCGCCCCCACCGTTATCCCCGACAATGTGACCTCAGAGCTCATTGTTTATTTAATTAGCAAAGCTCAGTTTAAATGGCACTAATTGGGGAAGAATGAAAAGTAAAGGATGTTAGCAGATTTAAGCAAAGAAAAAGGGGTGTGTGTGTGTGTGTGTGTGTGTGTGTGTGTGTTGCTGTGTCAGAAAAGAACACTTTTGAAAAATTAGTACTGGAAAGTGTATATTATTATCTTGTAAGAGATTGCCTTCATTATCCTTTACCTTAAAAACGAAAGAAAATTGCTTCTTTTCTATAATTCTTACCCAAAAGATGCTCCAAAGACCCATACTTATTTTTTCAAAACTGTAAACATACAGGTTATAATCACCTTAAAAAATTTTTTTTAAATGTTTATTTTTGAGAAAGAGAGAGAGAGAGAGACAGAGAGAGAGAGAAAGAGAGAGAGAGAGGGAGACAGTGTACGAGCAGGAGAGGGGCAGAGAGAGAGGGAGACACAGAATCAGAAGCAAGATCCAGGCTCTGAGCTGTCAGCACAGAGTCCGACTCGGGACTCCAACCCATGAACCGTGAGATCATGACCTGACCCAAGTCAGACGCTTACCCAACTGAGCCACCCAGATGCCCCTATAATCACCTTGTTGATAGTCGCTACTATTTAAATTGAATTTGGCATACTCTTCTCCTTAATTTTGCAAAAATCTTGAGCTCATACCAGATCTTTTTCCTATAGATGATATCTTATTTTATTTATTTATTTATTTGCAGTCACAGCTGAGGAAACTCTGCATTCAAAACACCTTGAAGAAGGCTCTGGGCTCCACTATTATTGCTGCCTTGATCTCCTGATCGGCTTCTGCCCTTCTGCCAGGACAGGCCATAGTGTAGTCTGAGGCTGTTTTACTGGGTCATGCTCCTTTGGGGAAGAGTACTGACCATCACGGCAAAGGCATCGATCCGGGGCCAGGAAGGCTGTGTACGCTTTGGCTTTCCCGCCCTTTCTCCATGGATGGTTTCTGTCCCTCTCACAAGGATAATGAACAGGAGTTGAATAAGCAGCGTGGCACATCCATGCAGTAGGACACTATTCAGCAGTTAAAAGGAATAAAAGACTGGTACCTGCTACAACATGGATGAGCTGACTTTATGTTAAGTGAAAAAGGCCACATGCAACAGACCCATGGCATATAATTCCATTTACATAAAATGTCTAGAAAAAACAGTCTCTAGAGACAAGAAGTAGATTAGTGCTCTCCTGGGGCTGCACTGGGAAAGGGGGGGGGGGGGTCCACAAATGGGCACAAGGGATCACAGCGGGTTATGGAACTGTTCTAGAATTGGATTATCACGATGGCTGCACAAGTCTGTAGGCTTACTAAAATCACCGAATTGTACACTGAAGATGAATGAATTTTAGGGTATATAAATTATACCGCCAATAAATGCGTTTTAAGAAATTAGAAATAAATTTCAAGTGGTACAAAAATAGGAAAACCTGGAGCCCATCCTGTTTGAGGAAAGTTCCACAGGGAAGGTGCTTGGGATGGGCCATTGAGACCAGCTTTGCTCTGGCTGGGGGCGGACACACTCCCAGATCTTGCTGCCTCTTGCTGAATGGTGTTTATTTCTCATATTGGCTTTAGGAGAAAATCAGTATACGTTATCCCAAGATGCTGGGTGCTCAAGATACAGGCATTGGATGTCTTTGATTTGGTTCTTGTACTTAAGGAGGCCTGTCGGGTGGGAGGGTCAGGTGTGTAAACATTCTGTGAAGACCAGCTAGCACGCAGGCATTCTGAAAGGCTTCTTGGAGGAGGTGATGTCTGAGCTGAGAGTCAATGAAAGGTAGCAAAGGTGGCGAAGGCAGAGAGAGACGTAGAAGAGAGACATGGTTCTGTTTGCTTTACACGTTACTCTCTACCGCTTTCACTCCCTGGCCCCAGCTATCCCTCCCCCACCCCGCCAAACCTCCTGTCAAGGTTGGGTCATAATTCAAGGTTGACGATGAGGGAGAACCAAGCTCCCCGCACAGCGTTTGATTCAAGCATAGGTATAGGGCTCCAGCACTGGTCACAGTGCCTACTGAAATGTGATATAATTGGTTCTCTTTTTTGGCATCCGAAGGTCATAATCGAGCAGTTTTGTGGATAGCAGCACACATATTCTTCTCTGCATTAAGAAAGCCCATCTGTGGAATGATGTTTACTGACAGACAGAAGCAGAACAGAGGCATGTAATAATATAAACGAAAGGGGGATTAGTTGGTGACATCGTTCAAACTCTGGCACAGCCACACCTTAAGCACTAAACACCACTCCCCTCCACCTTTTTTGAAAAAACCTTGTTTACTTTGGGTTGAGTTTCCCCATAATCTGGGAGTTTTAACTAATATAAAGGGCTTATAATTGGGAAGAGCGCCTGGTACATAAACCTGTAGGCCCAAATGGGTGTGGGCTTTTTAGGAAAGGGTGATGTGCAGGTTGACAAGAGGTAGCATGGCAATGGCTTCAACTGGGGTGATGGATGTAAGGTACTCCAGGATGCCCCATCCCTCTTGGTCTGCTTAACCACCTCTGAAGCCTTCCACTTCCACTATAAGGTACCTTGCAGACCTGAGTCATTGAGGAGGAGAAGGACCTCATTGCCCTGGGAAGCAGCGGGAAGGATATATGATCCTCTCTTGCCTAAGACATGGCTCTTCATGGTGATGACGCACTGTCCATGGCAGAAACAGCATTCTGTCCTCCCTGTGATATTTAGATATGTTCTCTCTCCTTCACAAGCAGGATCTAAGAAAGAGCTGACAGAGGTTGTCTTCTCCACAAACAAGTTGAAAGAAGTGAAATTTTCTTCTTCGTGACTGGTCTTGGAAAGCTCATGGCAGAAATCAAAGACGTGTCTTTTGCCCTTGAAATCAACCCCAAAGCAGAAGGCATGGCATATTTCCAACGACATCATATGGAACCTAGGAAACCCTAGAGCAAGGTGGTGATAAAGTAGCTCTTCAGGTCAGCCAAGTGGGGGGACATTCACTCCTTTTATAATCTGAGGGTACAGATATCTTGTCTGTTTTCTGGATTGGCCCTCAGTGGGGTTCCAGGGAGTGCTTTGGATTTGGTGTGGAGATACGTGCCTCTCAACCTGGGTTCTGCCGTACGACATTCCCCTTTCTTAGTTAAACCGGTGATGGCAGCTTTATTATAGATTAGTGAAGTGTTGACTAAGAAATGGATCATCACATGCCATCACAGCAGATTTCTGTTATTGCACTGGGATCGGCCAACATTTGCACTGTGGACTGCCTTCATCAGAATCACCAATAGCCTTATTAAACTATAGATTCCTTGGCTTTTTTCCAAGAACGACTGCAGGGTGTTCAATGTGATTTATAAGAAATATCTATTTCGTCATTCAGATTTCTTATGTATATTTGGTCTTCATCTACTGTTCCTGGCTCACAGCTCCCCAAACCCTTGGAACTTTCTGAAGGACAAGAGTGACGAAAGCCCTTTTGTCATAATTTTTAGTCTCTCCTCAGTTCCCGAAATCACTTCAGTGCCGCAAAGACACGCAATGCGTGTCTTGCTCTTTGCGACAAGCCCCTTTCCACCACAACTGGCTTTATGTTACTGAGGTGACTTTTGTTTTTTTTTTTTTTTTTTCTTTTTTCTTTTTTTTTTCTTTTTTTTTTAAATTTTTTTTTTCAACGTTTTTTTTAATTTATTTTTGGGACAGAGAGAGACAGAGCATGAACGGGGGAGGGGCAGAGAGAGAGGGAGACACAGAATCGGAAACAGGCTCCAGGCTCCGAGCCATCAGCCCAGAGCCTGACGCGGGGCTCGAACTCACGGACCGCGAGATCGTGACCTGGCTGAAGTCGGACGCTTAACCGACTGCACCACCCAGGCGCCCCCTGAGGTGACTTTTGGAAGGTACCTAAGCACAAGGTCTGATTGCAGGAAAAGCAGCTCTGAGGCGAGGGTTGGGACTTTCAGTTCCACACCCCTGACTTGGGAAGGGAAGAGGGGCTGGAGGTTGAAGCAGTCACCAATGGTCAATGATTTAATCAACCATACCTGTGTGATGAGGTCTCTATAAAAACCCCAAAGTATTGGGTTTGGAGAGCTCTCAGGCTGGTGAACAGGTTGAGGTGCTGGGAGAGTGGCACCCTGGAGAGGGCATGGGAGCTCTGCACCCCTTCCCTGTACCTTGCCCTATGGATCTCTTCCATCTGGCTGGTCCTGAGTTACATCCTTCTATAAGAAACTGGTGATCTAGTAAGTCAATGTTTCTCTGAATTCTGTGAGCTGCTTTAGCAAATTCATCAAACCCAAAGAGGGGATCCTGGAACCTCCAATCTGGAGCCAGTCAGTCACAAGCAGGGGTGATAATCTGGTATCTGATGTTGGAAGGGCACGGTCGTGTATGACCGAGCCCTTTACTCGTGGAATCTGAGGCTGTCTCTGTGTAGATAGTGTCAGAATTGAGTTGACCTGTAGGACACCCATGTGGTGTCAGAACATTGCCTAGTGGAGTAGGACCTCCCCCGCAAACACACATCAGAGTTGGTGACCAGATTCTTTAAGATGTATCTTGAAATTACGGATTGTAAACAAACTCTCCAGGTGAATCTTACGCACCTTAATAATTGAGAGCAACCAGCTGAGAGCCTGATACGGGCTCACGATTCAGGATACAGGGCTCAAGAGATGTTTTCTGAATAAAAATCTCTTCCGTTCACTCACAAAGGGGACTCTGGCACCACATACCCTTTAATCTGAAAAGCATAAGAAGTAGAGGAAATTCAGAAACACCTGTAGAAAATTCAGCAACGCTTTTACTTTTCATATTTAAATTTTTTTTTTTAACGTTTATTTAATTTTGAGACAGAGAGAGACAGAGCATGAACGGGGGAGGGTCAGAGAGAGGGAGACACAGAATCTGAAGCAGGTTCCAGGCTCTGAGCTGTCAGCACAGAGCCCAACGTGGGGCTTGAACTCACAAACCATGAGATCATGACCTGAGCTGAAGTCGGTTGCCCAACCGACTGAGCCACCCAGGCGCCCCAACACTTTTACTTTTCAAATAAGATGAAGGGACTTGATTGTTCAGTAAAGCTCAGTCATTGCTGGGGGCCAGCTGGTGTGGCTTTTAAAAATGCGCCTGGCTTTTGCCAGTTGGAGAACCATGCAGGTAGCTAGGATACGACTGTTCTAATACTTCATCTTCAAACCTTGGATTCGTGTGGACGTTTCTGAAATGAAATTTGTTACCCTCAACACAAATGCTTCACTTTATTTTGTTTCTCCTTTTCCTATCAGGGCACGCAGATATGCAAAATCCAGGAACCAGAAAAACAAAAGTACTGAAATGTTATGTAATTCTGGCCCTCTTACAATGAAGCAGATTCACGGTATTTTCTGTCCATCAAATGAATGAAGCTCTTTCCATCAAGGTGGTATGTAAACAACAATTATTTTCAGCCTCTCAGATAGACACGTACAAGGCAAGGAAACAAACAGGTCTCCTCTCCATGCAGCAGCAGCCAAAGTCTGATAGTGAAAAAGGCAACCGAATGGCTGTCGACACTGCCTTTTCCCCTGAGTTTGCCTCATACATATATATATATATATATATATATATATATATATATATATATATTTGTGAATGACTAATGGGGAGGCAGCTGCTGCAGCAAATAGAATTCAAACCCCCATTAATATTGGTGACTCATCCGCTGGATTCTTTCCCTGTATCTGAAAATGTCAGGAAATTAAAAAGGCATCGTGGCATCTCCGGGAGACAAGTCCCAAGTCAGAGCTGTAACCACTTCTAAATATTCCTGGCCTCATTTGGAAATTGGATACCACCTGGGACGTGGCCTGGTTTGTAGTCCCATCCATGGGGGCAGGACGGACTATCAATCTCCCTGAGTAAAGCACTCGGCTCGTCCTTCAGCAGAGCCGGAATTTTGAAGCTGGCGATGTCGCTTGTAATTAAATGGAGCGAATAGGGAACTACACGTATCCTGGGCTTGGCTTCCTTAAGAGCTGAAAGAAAGAGGGGAACAGGCAGTGGTTGAAGCTCCATGGACCTCTTGTTTGACTAAATATATTTCTCTTACACTCTGTATAAGACATGGGTAGAGATGGATATTTAGAAACATCTGGATGATTCCATTTTGAGTTTTAGTCTTTCCCTGAAAATTCAGCACCAACAATCAGCTTCCCAGTCACTTGAAACAAACCCTATAATCTGATTTTAATTCAACTGGATTTTTCAGCCTATTCTACAGGGGCCAGTCACTTGGTGTGTATGATGAGCAAAAATATATCTTTGGAAAATGAAATTTCAAAGCCTTATTGCAAAACTGGAACGATAGTATCTAGAATAGCAACGTGGCTTATGTGGTTGTCAGGTTCTTTGTTAAGGTGACTCTTGGCAATAATTCATTCAAATAAACTTGACATGAATCACTAAAGGGAGTTCCTGTTCAGAAGAGGGTAAAACATATGGATATAAACATCTGTGCCGGGGCTGTGGGAATCAGGGAAGGCTTGGGAAAGTTTCTAGCATGTGGGCCATTCTGTTGATGAGGGAGCAAAAAGCAAGCTGAGGGTAAAGTACAAGCTAACATCCTGCAACCCACCCCTGCCCCCAAGAGGGATATGTACAACATTCCTCAGGTCTTCCTGGCGGCCCAAGAACAAAGGAAGGGGAAAAACAAATGGCTAAATGTTAGGGATCACAGTCCTGCAGGACTTGAATCTCCGTCAACTCCATCAGTTTGCAATTGTCTTAATGATTTACAAGAAAAAAGCAATCTTCAGAAACCTATAGACTCAATTTCCTGGGACCCTGACATCACCCCCACCTCCCCTGCCGACCTCCATAGGATAGAAAATCTTATATAATCAGTCACTACTTACAATCCCAGTGCAGCTCTTTCTCCCAAGTCCTGTCCCCATGCTATGATAAAAACACCTTTTTGAACCAAAAACATCTCAAGAATTCTTTCTTGGCCACTGGCTCCTGAACTCCACTTCAAATCACATCACTTTGATGAAGAGATAGAATGGGTGCTTGTGGGGGGTGCTGAGGAAATCTCTCTTGGGGAGAGTGCAGGGGAGAGGCTTAGGTCTCAGAAACTGATCAGGCTGAAGGTTTGGAATGTAGTGGGGAAATGTAATTGGAATGGTGAATCATGGAAAACCTTGAAAGCTAGAAGGAATGGTTTGTATACCATTTTGCCGTCAACGAAAGGTCAATGAAAGTTACTACTCATCAGGGATATAAGGGTTCTTTTATTAGTTCATTTATTTGGCCATTACTTATAGAGTTCCTACTATGTGCAATAATTATAGGTACTGTAGATACAGCAGTAAAAAAAATGACGTGCTTATTATCTCGGATTTGGGGAGAGAGTACAGGAGACAGATAAGCAAATAGAAAATACACACAATACAGCAGAGGAAAGAAGTGTGCCCTTTTATTTTATTTTTTTAGCTTTTTAAAATTTATTTTGAGAGAGAGAGAGAGGAAAGAGAGAAAATGAGCATGAGAGGGGCAGAGAGAGAGGGGAAGAGAAAAAAAATCTCAAGTGGGCTTCACATTTAGCACACGGAGACCAACACGGGGCTTGACCATGACCGTGAGATCATGACCTGAGCCAGAATCAAGAGTCAGACACTTAACCAACTGAGCCACCCAAGCACCTCGGAAGTGTGGTATTTTAGATAGCACCGTGGTCAGGGGAGGCTTTTTGGAGTTGATGTCACTTGATAAAACACCTGAAATCTAGGTGAATGAATCATATAGGTCCTGGAGAGGTTAATTCCAGCCAATGGCATTTCAGTGATGCCAGGAAAGCCAGTGGCATTTCAGTGATGCCAGGAAATGCTAGGCCCTGAGGCAGGAGCTCATGCTTGAGGAAGAGCAAGGAAATCAGTATGGCTAGAATAGAATGAATGGGAATAAATAGAAGGAAGAATAAATGAGGTCCAAGACTGTTAGGACTCAGATCTCCTACAGTCATTTGGTGGACCTCGGCTTTACTCTAAGAGATGGGAAATTGGAGAGTTTGAGTACAAAAGCCATTATGTCTGAGCTATGTTTCTAAAATATTCCTCTGGCTTGTCTCTTGAGAATAGATTTTAGAAAGACAAAGATAGGATTAAAAAGACAAAGAATAGGAGACGATTGTTATAATCCAGGAAAGAGGTGATGTGAGTTCAACCTGGGTAGCAGTGATGAAGGTGGTCAGCAGTAGTCAGACAGCAGTGAAGGTGGATCCAACAAGATTTACCGATAGATTGGATGGAGAAAGTGACAGAAAGAGAAGTATCAATAATTACTCCAAAGCTTTGCCTTGAATAATAACTAAATGGGTGACATAAATGAATTGAGGAAAGGTATGCCAGGGTAGGTTTGGGGGGGACCAAGAATTTAGCCTGAGCATATTGGGTACAAGAAGAAGACTATTAGACACCCAAGTGGGGACATGGAGTAGAAGGTAGAGCGTCTGGATCAGGAGTCCAGGGTAGAGGTGAAGGCTGTGTGTACACATTTAGGAATTACCAGTGTATTCGTAACATTTCAAACATGAGTCTGGAAAGCTCACCTACGGATTTGAGAGATGTAGGTTTCCAAAACCAAGCTGACAATATTTCAAAGTTTAAAGGCTGAGGAAATGAGGGTTATCCACTAGTGGATATTGAAAAGGAGGAATGTTTACATAGGAGAGGAACCAAAAATCAGGTGAATTCTTTGAACAAAGCATCATTTTTTTCATTATCGCCTCTTTAAGAAGTGGGCCTAAAGTCACATAGCTTGTGAGTGGCAGTGCCCATGCTCTTGACCACGTACTATTCTGCACAGAGTGGAAACACACAAAAGCATTTTGCTTCGTAACCAGGTTTTTAAGCTCCGTAGCCAAAAGCTACGTTTGATGCGCGAGTCTGCTCCACTACTGCTGAAAAGGAAGCAGCTCAACAACTCAACAATCCTGAAGGAGGGAAGAACTCACCTTCAGAATTTTAATGTTAAATCTGGGACTTTATTCTTTTATTTTTATTTTAATCCCAGTATAGTTAACATACAGTATTATATTTCAGGTGCACAATATAACGATTCAACAGTTCTATATGTTACTTAGCGATCATCATGATAAGTGTACTCTTAATCCCCTTCACTTATTTCACCCATTCCCCGCCCCCACTTCCCCTCTGGTAACTAGTTTGTTCTCTATAGTTAAGAGTCTGGTTTTTGGTTTATCTCTTTTTTCTTTGTTCATTTGTTTTGTTCTTTTAAATTCCACATATGAGTGAAATTATATGGTATTTGTCTTTCTCTGACATTTCACTTAGCATTATACTCTCTAGATCCAATCATGTTGCTGCAAATGGCAGGATTTATTCTTTTTCATGGGTTGGTAATATTCCATTGTGTATATATTTCACTTCTTTATCCGTTCATCTAATGATGGAAACTTGGGCTGATTTCACAATTTGGCTATTGTAAATAATGCTACAATAGATATAGGGATACATATATCCTTTTGAAGTCATGCTTTCATATTCTTTGAGTAAATACCCAGTAGTAGAATTCCTGGATCATCTGGTTGTCCTATTTTTAAGTTTTTTGAGGAAATTCCATACAGTTTTCCAAAGTGGCTGTACCAGTTTACATTCCCACCAACAGTGCACAACATTTTGCCCCACATCCTTGCCAACACTTTTTATTTCTTGTGTTTTTGATTATAGCCCTTCTGACAGGTGTGAGGTGATATCTCATTGTGGATTTGCATTTCCATGATGATTGGTGACGTTAAACATCTTTTCATATGTCCATCGTCCATTTGTATGTCTTCTTTGGAGAAATGTCTGTTCATGCCATCTGCCCATTTAATAAGTTCTTTATACATTTTGGAAACTAACCCTTTATTAGATATGCCATTTGCAAATATCTTCCCTCATTCAGTAGGTTGTATTTTAGTTTTGTTGACTGTTTCCTTTGCTGTGCAGCTTTTTTTTTATAGTCTCAGTAGTTTATTTTTGCTTTTTTGTTTCCCTTGCCTCAGGGTACATATCTAGAAAAATGTTGCATGGCTGATGTCAGAGAAATTACTGCCTTTGCTCTTTTCTAGGTTTTATGGTTTCGGGTCTCACATTTAGGCCCTTAATCCATTTTGAGTTTATTTTTTTTGTATGGTGTAAAGAAGTGGTCCAGTTTCATTCTTTTGCATGTTGCTGTCTAGTTTTCCCATGACCATTTGTTAAAAGACTGTCTTTTTCCCATTGAATAGTCTTTCCGGCTTTGTCAAAGATTAATTGACCACGTTATTTTGGGTTTGTTTCTGGATTTTCTATTCTTTTCCATTGATCTCTGTGTCCATTTTTGTGCCGGTACTGTACCATTTTGATTACTATAAGATCCTTTGACCTTACTGAATTCATTTATCAGTTTTAACAGAGTTTGGTAGAGTCTTTAGGGTTTCCTATATATAGTATCATGTGATTTGCAAGTAGTGAAAGTTTTATTTCTTCCTTACCATTTTGCATATCTTTTATTCTTTTTCTTGTCCGATTGCTGTGGCTAGGACTTCCAGTACTATGTTGAATAAAAGTGGTGACAGTGGACATCCTCGTTTTGTTCCTGATCTTAGAGGAAAAGTAGATGGTATGGTTTTCTTAAATGCTTATTTATTTATTTTGAGAGAGAGAGAGAGTGAGAGCGAGCATAAGTGGAGGATAGGCAGAGAGAGAGAGAAGGAGAGAGAAAATCCCAAGTAGGCTCCATGCTGTCACTGCAGAGCACTGTCAGTGTAGAGCCTGATGTGAGGTTCTGTCTCACAAAACATGAGATTATGACCTGAGCCAAAATCAAGGGTTGGATGCCCAAGTGACTGAGCCACTCATGTGCTCCACAGATGGTGTGTTTTGATGAGAGAAATCATGATCTGTCTTAGGGCACCATTTTGCCCAGAATGGAGTTCTGATGCTTTTTAAAAAAACTTGTTTAATGTTTATTTATTTTTGAGGTGGGGGGAAGGGCAGAGAGAGAGAGAGGGAAACACAGAATCGGAAGCAGACTCCAAACTCTGAGCTGTCAGAACAGAACCCCATGCAGGGCTCGGCTCCCATGAGATTATGACCTGAGCTGAAGTCAGTCGCTTAACTGACTGAGCCACCCGGGTTCTTCTGGGGTTCTGCTGCTTTGAAACACAGCATTTTATTTTTTCATTTGGAAGTACATTACCATATCATGCACCTGATGCTTAAAGGTAAATGTATAAGAATTCATAATCTTTTTCACACCTGGTGAAAGCCAGATCATTCAACATTGTTTTACTTTCTGATAACCATGACAAAGAAGGTAGAATATGTTGCCTTAAAAACTATGTTTCCCTGATAAATCCATTATAGCTCTCCCACCTGAAGTTCTCCAAACCATTTTGGGAACTCTTAGGGAATTTTAAACCAGAAGAAACTGCTAAGAAAAGGGCTTCCATATCTTGAATGGAAGGTATTATTTGATGACATTTAGGGTACACAAAATGAGCATAGTGTACTTGTGTTTCAATTTAAGCTCTACTCTTAGAGCTAAAAGATCAGACCTTACATCACAGCTGGGCTCGGACTTAGCAAATTAGCTCAACAACTTTTGAGTCTTAATTCCTGAAATCAGAAATTACCATAAGGATTTCTGCCATTCCTACCTCTTGGATGGTATGAATAATACAGTGACAGAATTTGTTTTGTTTATAAATTTATAAGTTGCTTGGTCAGCTTGATCATCCAGGCTTGCTCACGTGTCCGTGGTCAGCTGTTACAGGTGTAGGAGAGCCTCAGTTGGACAACTCAGCTCTGTTCTCTGTGTTATTTCATCTTCCTTACTCAGGCAAAGGTAGAGATCAAGAAAGAAAGAGAGAAGGCAAAGTCTTTGGAAGCCTTGGCTCAGAACTGAGCCCTTATCACTTCTTCCATATTCAGTTGGCCATATAAAGTTAAAAGGCAGCCCAGATCCTCCAACCATGTTATATTGATGATCTGAACCCTAACCTTCACTCTAACTCTATCCCTTCTTGGGCACAATCACTTCTGTGTCTGGTTGTATTCTATGTCGCTTCCATCTGTCAAAATTCAAACTCAAATATGGCTCCTCTCCTTCTGCTACATCACTTTCCCTTCTTTATCCCTTTCATATCTCCATAGCCACTTTCTCCCTCCCACACCCCTCCCACTCATCCTGTGGTAGAGGAATAGGAGAGAACTCTTGTTTGGAGGAACTTCAAAGTCATCTGGCAATGAGCATGGGAACAGGGAGAAGTGAGGATTGGGGCCATTTTGTTTTTGCGAACAATCTACTACAGATAATAATTGAATAGTAAGGCCCATTTTACCTAACGATTTGTGACCACTCTTTTTCTTATGATCTCTATGTATTGAGAAAACACATTTCCCATGATTTGATTCCAGTTTCTTGCCCTTTTCACATGTGGAAACCAAGCAGAAAAGACTTTGACTCTATAAAGTTACTATTTGGTGCTTTTTGTCACTTCTAATTGAAATGGTGCTGCATTTAAAAAACTTGTGAAGTGTGGGGTGCCTGGGTAGTTCAGTTGGTTAATTGTCTGACTTTGGCTCAGGTCACGATCTCATGGTTCGTGAGTTTGAGCCCCGCATCTGGCTCTGTGCTGACAGCTCAGAGCCTAGAGCCTGCTTTGGATCCTTTGTCTCCCTCTCTCACTCTGCCCCTCCCCCACCCACACTCTGTTTCCCTCTCTCAAAAAATGAATAAATATTAAAAAAAAATTTTAAAAATTGTGAAGTGTGAGATGACATGGGAAAAATTTTAAATTGCGTTGGGAACTACATAGGACACACTTCATGGTTGCAATATAAACACAGTGAAGACTGTATATTTTTTCTCTTTCTGGGAATGCCATTATTATTTCCATTTCGTTGTTGTCAAAGTAATTGAAAATGCTCACTTTCATATTCCTCCATAGTAAACATACTGAGTGGGAAATTTCAAATTTAGGCCTCTCTCCTGTCTGATAACATGATTTGTATTACAAGTCATTGGTAGTGAGTGAACTGTTTGGACTATTAAACCAGAAAGTCACAGAATATATGTATCTGTCAGATAAGATTTAACTCCCAACTTTTTTCCAAAAGAGCTCCTAGTTATTTCTAATGAAAAAAAGTATATATTGTAAGTCTTTTCAGTAACTACAGAAACATAAAGAGGAGGCAAAAGTGAAAATAGAAAAAAATCTGAACGAATGGAAATACTGTTAAATTAGCTTTAAATTAGGCTTTATTCTTCATAATTAGAAAGAAACAATTGAAAGTACAATTTTTTTTCTAGAGCAGTGATCTTACGCGAAGGTTGCTAACACAATAATGTCACAGGTAATTTGCTATTAATGACAGTTAAAGTTGTTGAATTATTTTTTAAAATATAGACAGAATGGATTTACTTGTACTCACCTACATTTATGAATAGGAAAGAAAGGTGTGAAATGTATAGAAGTTTCTCATATATCCCATTCCCCCACACATCCATAGCCTAATCCATTATCAATGTCCCTCACCAGAGCAGCACATTTGTTAAAATTGATGAATCTACATTAACACAAATTACCCGTTGTTTAACTAAGGTTCACTCTTTGTGTTGTATATACTGTGGGTTTGGACAAATTCATAATGACACGAACCTACCATTATCATATCATACAGAGTAGTTTCACTGTCCTAAAAATCCACTGTGAGCCATATATCTATCTCTTCCCAACCCCAACCCCTGGCAACCACTAACTTCTGGCTCCATAGTTTTGCCTTTTTCAAAATGTGGTATAGTTGGGATTATACAGTGCGTGGCCTTTTCAGATTGGTTTCTTTAACTTAGTAATAGCATTTACGATTCCTCCATATCTTTTCATGACTTGACAGCTCATTTCTTTTTAGTACTGAATAATATTTCATTAGCTAGATGTACATTAGTTTATTCACCCGCCACTCACTTAGTTGCTTCCAAGTTTTGGCAATTATTTAGAAAAATGCTATAAACATCTGTGTGCAGATTTTTGCATGGACCTAAGTTTTCAACTTCCTAGGGTAAATAACAAAGAGCACAATTTTTGGATTGTATGGTAAAAGTATGTTTAGTTTTGTAACAAACCACCCAACTCTCATCCAAAGTGACTGTACCACTTTGCATTCCCACCAATAGTGGATGAGAGTTCCTGATGCTCCACATTCTCCCCAGCGTTTGGTGTTGTCACTGTTCTGAATTTTGGCCATTCCGATAGGTGTGCAGTGATAATTGCATTGTGGCTTTAACTTACATTTCCCTGATGACATGTGATGTGGAGCATCTGTTCGTAGGCTTGTTTGCCGTCTGTATATCTTCTGTGGTGTGGTGTCTTTTAGAGTCTTTGGCCCATTCTTGAATTTCACCGTTTGCTTTCTTATTGGTGAGTTTTAAGAGTTCTTCGTATATTTTGGACAACGGTCCTTATCAGATGTGTCTTTTGCAAATATTTTCTCCCAGCCAATGGCTTGTTTTTCATTTTCTTGACAGTATCTTTCACAGAGGAGAAGATTTTAAATTTAATGAAGTCCAGTTTATCAATTGTCACTTGCGTGGCCTGAGCCTTTTTTGTTGTTCTGTCGAAAAAGCTATTGCCAAACCCAAGGTCGTCTAGATTTTCTCCTATATGATCTTCTTGGAGTTTTATACTTTTGCATTTTACATTTAGGTCTTTTATCCATTTTGAGTTAATTTTTATGAGGGGGGTAAGGTCTGTGCCTAGATTCATTTTTTTGAAAATCCAGTTTTTTTGCATAAAAATGTTCCAGCACCATTTGTTGAAAAGACTCTTCGCTTCATTGTATTGTCTTTAGCCTTTTGTCAAAGATCAGTCGACTATACTTAGGTGGGTTTGTTTCTGGGCTCTGTATTCTATTTTATTGATCTGTCTTTTTGACAGATTGTCTCTTCTTTTGCTAATACCACATTGTCTTCATAGTAAATCTTGAAGTCGGGTAGTGTCAGTCCTCAGACTTTATTCTCCTTCAGTATTGTGTAGATTATTCTGGGTCTTCTCCCTCTCCATATAAACCTTCGAATCCATTTTTCAATATCTAGAAAATAACTTTCTGGGATTTTTATTAGGATTGAATTAAATTTATAGATCAAATTAGGAATTACTGTATTATGACAATATTGAGTTTTCCTATCCATGAACATTGATTATCTATTTATTTAGCATTTTTTAAAAATTAATGTTTATTTTTGAGAGAGACAGAGTGAGAGCAAGTGGGGAGGCAGGGACAGAAAGAGAGGGAGACATAGAATCCTAAGCAGGCTCCAGGCTCCAAGCTGTAGGCACAGAGATCCTGACCTGAGCTGAAGTCGGACACTCAACCGACTGAGCCACCCAGGCACCCCTATTTAGTTTTTTGATTTCTTTCATCAGAGTTCTACAGGTTGCCTCATATATATTTTAAATATATTTTGTTAGGTATGTATACAAGTATTTCATTTTGGGGGGGGGATGACAGTATGAATTGTATTGCATTATTTATTTCAAATTCCACTTATTCATTGCTGTTATATAGGAAAGTGACTGACTTTTGTATATTAACCTTGTATTCTCCAAACTTGGTATACTTATTAATTCCAGAAGTTTTTTGTTTTTTTTTTTTGTTTTTGGTGATTCTTTCAGGTTTTCTATATAGATGATCATGTTATCTGTGGATAAAGTCCATTTTATTTCTTTCTTCTCAATCTATTACGTTTTATTTCCTTTTCTTGTCTTATTAATTAGTTAGGACTTTCATAACAACGTTGAAAAGCAGTGGTGGGTGGGACCATCCTTGTTTTCTTATCTTAGTGGGAAAGGTTGAGTTTCTCATCACAAAGTATGATGTTTACTATAGTTTTTATAGGTATTCTGTATTTATCACATGAGAAATTCCTCTCTTTCTCATTTTACTGAGAGTTTTTTCTCATGAATGGTATTAGATTTTATTAAGTATTCTCTCTGCATCTATTGGTATAATCATGTGATTTTTCTTTTTGTAATCTGTTGATATGATAAATTACATTAATTTATTTTTGAATGTTCAACCACCTTTGCATACCTGAAATGAATCCCACCTGATCATGGTTTATAATTCTTTTTAACACATTGTTGGATTTGATTTGCTCAACTTTTTTGGAGGATTTTTGCATCTATGTTAATGAGAAATAGTGGTTTGTACATTTTAAAAAATATTTTTGTCTGGTTTTGGTATTCGGCTCAGGTGGTAGGGTGAGGGACTTGGAGATTTCTCTTTCCCTAAGTCAGTTAGGCTCTGATAAAACCCCAGTTGTTTGGGCTCTGGTTTAATATTTTCTCCCGACGGCAGACCTGAGTAAAGAACAGAATGATCTAGTATATTTCAAAATTGTTCCTTTTTCTCTACCCCTGCTCAAAGCAGAAAAAGATCTTTCTCCAGTATTTACTGTGAGAACCTGGTAGAGATCCAGATGACAGATTTCACAGAATGTGCGATCCTCCCGAAGACCGGGTCCCCCTGGAGTTTTTATCTACTGGACTTATCCACACTGAGCCTCCAACAATTCATCACTTATAGTTTGGTTTTTTTTCCTCCCAGGACTGGTTCCTGTGGAGGCTTCAGCTAACGGGTTTCTGTTCCAGTAAGTTGTAATTCTTTGTATTTGACTGTGAGTCGCTCCAATTTCGGAGGCAGTGCTTTACTCTACGAACCATGTCTCTTACAGATGTAAGAAGAGTCGTTGATTTTTCAGTTTGTTCATTTACTTGTTGTTAAAACAGAGTCGTTACTTCCAAGCTTTTTATACGCCAGACCAGACACCGGGGTATATAAGACACCTTTCGAAAGAGGTTGCTGTTCTTGATTTCATCTGAACCTCACAAATCCATAAGCGTTTTAGGGAGGTATTTTTTTTTCTTAGTTTCCTTAATGATAAATAAGAACCCAAAGAGATAGAAAACCCGGCAGAAGGCATTGCTGTCTCAGGAATGAAAACCAGTTGATTATGGCTCAGGAAATTCCTGGACTGCTCTGAATAGCCTGAATTTACCTAAGTGGAGACCGGAACCCTTCACATGAGGTTCTTTTGCTTGGACTGACCCCACCCTAGGGTGGACGCATCTGCACACCCATGTTAAATTGTTAGCCATAAGCTTTTCTGTCGGCAGCAGCTGGTCGTGGCAAGTTGTCATGGCCCAAGTTAGCTCTCTGCCAAGTACTCTGAGCCATTTGTATAAGTGCCAGTAGAGATGTCCTGAGGATATGCCAGGGGTGGACTGGAAGAGATAAGATCGTTCCCCAAATGTTAAGTCCTGCCAGAGTAACTGCTCTAAGAGCTGGCTAATAATTAAAAGGAACACTTTTTTTTATGTCGCAAGTATCTAGAGCTCATTACTGAAATGTCATTAGCCTGAAAGAGACTAGAGTACAAAGAATTACGGTTCCTCTACCTTGTTTTTCTAATGATTCACTGGTCAGATAATTATTGAATTTAAAGCATTTTTAAAGCTTCAAATGAAAAACTTCGTTTAAAGCAATAGAAAGCAGGTGGTGATCGTGTACAAGAGAATGAACTCAGTTACACACAGGTGTATATTTTTTCGTTCTACAGATTAGATGAAACTTGATTGTGTCTGTGAGATCCTTTTAAAACGACACATCTTTAACATCACGGTGTAACACCAAGATTTCAGAGGCAATAAAACTACTCTTTGTCTTGGAAATAATGCTGCCTTCTACGTACTCAGGAAGTTAATTCCATGACAAACTAGAGTGCAATGTTCTTAACTGGCATCCAGATTTCCCTGGGGAAAATGAATGAGATTAATAAACGTGTTTGCAAAGGTAATCAATGATGCCAGAATGTAATAATTCTGAGACCGTCAATTATCACATCTGTTTTCGGGTGGTTTAAGGGATAATCTCTGGCTTTACCCCGTTTGAATTTAAATTCTTAATTACTTTGTGAGATCAGAAAACTATTTCACCTTTTCTTCTTCCAAATGTTTATCTTAATGTGTATCTTAAATGACTGTTGTGGGAATTAATGAGATTTTATACAGATCATAGAAGTAAATGTCTCACCATAAATACTAGGCATGTAGTAAGCTCTTAACAACTTATAGTTTAAAAATGCAGTCAGGGGCGCCTGGGTGGCTCAGTCGGTTGAGCGTCTGACTTCGTCTCAGGTCATGATCTCAGGGCTCATGAATTCAAGCCCGGCGTCAGACTCTGCACTGACAGCTCAGAGCCTGGAGCCTTTGGATTCTGTGTCTCCCTCTGTCTCTGCCCCTTCCCTACTTGTACTCTGTCTACCTCTCTCTCAAAAATAAATAAAATTTTTTTTAAATGCAATCAAATGGTGTGAAAGATATAGGTGTCTTACTGAGATATTCTAATTATCACTTGCATAATTTTTAATATGTTCATTGAAATGCAAGATATTCAGGGCTATCATCAAAAATAAAAGATGTAAATGCTGGCAAGGATGTAGGGAAAAGGGAACCCTTGTGTACTGTTTGCTAGGACTGTAAATTGGTAACAGTCACTATGCAAAACAGTACAGAGGTCACTCAAACATTTAACAATAAAACTACCATATGATTCAGAAATTCCACTTCTGGGTATATATCGAAAGGAAATCAAAGCACTATGTTGCGGAGTTATCCGCACCCCCGTGTTCACTGCAGCATTATTTATAATAGCCAAGACACGGAAACAACCTAAGAGGCCATCAACAGATGAAAGAATACGGTTGTGAGATAATACACACACACATACATACATGCACACAATGGAATATTATTCAGCCACGCAAAAGAAGGAAATCTTGTCATTTATGATGACATGGGCATATCTTGAGGGCATTATGCTACGTGAAATAAGTCAGACAGAGAAAGACAAATACTGTATGATCTCACTTATATGTGGAATCTTAAACAAAACACCCCCCCAAAAAACAAAACAAAACAAAACCCGAAGTCTTAGAAAAAGAGGTCAGATTTGTGGTTACCAAAAGTAGGAAGTAGAGGGAAGGGGAATTAGAGAAAAGGGATAAAAAGATACAAACTTTCAGTTATAAGATACTAGGGATGTGATATATAACGTGGTAGCTATAGTTAACATTGTTCTACGGTATATTTGAAAGTTGTTAACGTGCTAGATCTTAAAAGTTTTCAATACAAGGGAAAAAGTTTTTTTCCTTTCTTTTTTTTTTTTTTTTTGTATCTATATGAGATGATGGATACTAACTAAACTTACTGTGATAATCATCTCACGATACATGTAAGGGAAATCACTATGCATTATACCTTAAGCTTATACAAAACTATCTGTCAATTATGTCTCAATAAACTGGGAAAAATAAAATAAAATAGGAAGAAGAGAAGCTGCAAACAAACAAAAAAGAAAGACAAGATATTCAAAAATATGATGGTACTTAAGCTTAGAGATTCTATGATACTATTAACACCAGCCTATGTTTCACTTTTGGGTACCTTCCATGGTGCCTTCCTGAATTATCAATTAATGGCAGCAAGTACAAATGACAAGGTCAGATATGGCAATTACTTTTCTCTGAATCTCTTTCCCTCCCAACCTCTTTCTGATGACAGATGGCATCCAATTTTCTAGGTCTGCATGAACAAAATGCACTATATCCAAACTTTGAGCAGTTAAAAGCTATATCTAAAAAGAAGTGATTAAGCAGCTGGGCTTGGAATTTCAAGTGCAAACAGGAATTTCTAAGACTTGGCAATCATCAATGCCTCAGTATCGTGATTTTTTTTTTAGAGTGTTATTTTTGTTTTTTGTTTTTGTTTTTGTTGGTTGGTTGGTGTATGGGGACAAAACGTGTTTCAACCTACCAGTCTATACCAAGACTTTCTCCCCTTGGCCTCCCACTGCTGGGTCCCCTCTGTCCCATGTCAGAGGTGGTATTTTAAATGATCACAAGGCAGTTAACAAAGGCATCTGATGTCTGCCTGATTTACTGTTCTATAAGCGATAAATGGCAAAAAGAAAACTGGTACAATCTTTTGAGAAAAGCAATTTCAGATATGGAAGCCAGGAGTCCTGGTTTATGCTGGCTTTGCCATTCATGATTTTTGAAACTCTACCTTTGTGATTTCCCATCATTGAATAGTAATAACTGAAGTTTTCTTCCTGAGGAACATTTCTTATCACAAATTAGCCAGAGATGTGAGGTGAGTTTCTTTGCTAGTAAAATTGAGACTCCTGACAGTGGGTGGGGTGGTTCGTCTCCAGACCTCTCTCTACCTTGTGACGGACACAAGAAGTCACCGGGTAGGAAACTTCATATCCTAAGACTTCAGGGTTCAGCAGACTTCATTAAGAGACAGGACCAGTATGACCCTCTGAGCTGTCTGAGGAGGTCAGGTGTATGGACCACTGGGAGGACTAACAGTTCTGTCACTCTGAGAGTGTGCTGGCATTTTCAACCTGGTTGCTGCTTGTTCATACTATCTATGAACACTCTTGGATAGCGTTGGCTGTTGAATTAACTTTCTGAACAATCTCAGATCAGATGACAGCTGAACATGAAAGGATTTTTAGGATAAACAAGGTATAAGCAATTCGTACTTCATTAATTGTCTAGACTGGCAATATGTAACCATGTAGTAAGTTGAATTGCTTATCTGCTGGTGGCCTGAAATTGATTATCATTTCATTTAAAAAAAATCCCCCATTCATAACATATGTAAACTCACTAACTAAATCTCACAAAGGTAAGCTATGTATGTTTTAAATAAACTGGATCCACCACAATCTAATCCCTGATGTCTATATACTTCTTAAAGCAAAGCAATTCTTCCCCACAAGTATTGAAATGGATTAACAGATCCCATGTTCGTGAACCTACTTTGCCAAGATCTTACCCTCTTAATAATTTTTGAATGCATGAAGAAATCCCCATGTAAAACACTACTATTAAGAAATGCCAGTCTTATAAACCAAAGGCAGTAGATCATAGCTTCTCTGTATGCACTTGCTAGGATTCAAGGGATTCAATTTTTAGCTGTTGTAACTTTAATACTGGCCATTGCTGATAGAATCACCCATTAGGTTCTGGAAGAGTTCCTTTATGTGCATATAGCCAGTGAACCATTCTGAAATCCAAAAATTATATAGATTTTTAAAAACTAGCTACCTTGACAATACATGCTTGGGATTGACTTGGGCTGAGACTGAGAGCAAATTTTTAATTACCTACAAGTTACTGAGTGAGCATTGTAGCTATTTAAGATTTTGTAAATTTTCACTTGGTTTGTTTTCAACAATGCTGCTTACCATTAACTAGCTGGTATCTGTTAGCTAGAGTCTGTACAAGTATCCACATTACCAATCACCCCTACAGATGGGATACTTCAGAATATTGAGTCATCGTGTGTTATACAATCCTGATGACATTTTAGGTACCTAGGGTAGCTTTTCTGGACTGAGCTGAGCAAATAGTTGTCTTCAGCTGAAAGGAAGGTGGGATTCCTTCATTCCTAGCTGCCTGTCTGTTAGCAGACAAGCTCTCACATCTTTTGTGAGATAACCCCCCTTTGTCCTAAAGATTTATATTCTTTCTGTCACTCTATCTGCCTGTACTAGACCAAAGGAGAGATCAACCCAGCCAGATATTGGCAGATGGATTTGAAGGCCCACCTTCCATTTCTGATGATAACACCGCCCGTGTAATCTGGAATGAATATCTCTTCATCTTCATCATCTGGGCATCTTCTTTTTTCTAAGGCAATGAACTAAGTATAGCTGGCCAGCATGGACTGAAGGAAATCAGACACCAGTGAACAATCTAGGCAGGCTCAGCATATCCTGAGAAGGGAAAGGACCAAATTTTTAACGCAGAGAGAAATCTTAGTCATAATCTTGTTAACTTCCTCGCACTGAGTCCCAGAGAGTCTGATGATAGGTCTAAGGCTCAAGGTGAATCAGTGTGACAGTCAAGATTGGAATCTATATCCCAATTTCCTCAGCTATGAGGCAGGGATGACAATAGCCCAGCTCACTGAGGGGGTCATGATGTGTATGTTTTATCTGCAGCACTTTCGCCTGTGGGACATTTTGTCAAATATTTCAATCCAACTGTCTGGTTCTCTTGGTAAGAGATTATACCTAAGTACATAACGTGTACCTTCCTAATCACGATTATCTGAGCCTCAAATCTCACACTTGTGAGAGATGGCTAATTTGCATAATCTCATGTGATTTGAGAGGATGAAGTAGCCTGATATGAAAACCACTGTAGACTGAAATTTTCAAATACTGGTTGGTGTTATTATCTCTGAGTTCTTGTCTCAGGGTAACTTCAGATATCTTCAAGAGAACATCACTCACACGAATTAAATTTGGGATATAATCAAGGGATTAGATTAGTTAGCAGAAATAATTAACCTAAAAATATACCTTCCTTGAATGGGGAAAGAGAGGTTGTTGGGGAAAGAGTACGGTTGAAACGAAACAATACCGATGTTAAGCCATTTTGTAGCTAAAGCCTTCCCTGGGCAGTCCTGTTGAAGTGCTTGGATATATCTCATTCTCCATGGGCCACCATGACTTAAAATTTAGTTGCTACAGATTGCCAGGAAACTATTCTCAGAAACAGAATCAGATGCCTGAATGCTAAAGTAAGATAAGCAAAAATAAAGTTAAAATGTAAAGTGATTGTCCAAAAACTGTTCATTTCAATTTTTTTTTAACTTTTATTCATTTTTGAGAGACAGAGACACAGCGCAAGTGGGGGAGGGGCAGAGAGAGAGAGAGAGAGAGAGAGAGAGAGAGATACATAGAATCCGAAGCAGGGCCCAGGCTCCAAGCTGTCAGCACAGAGCCTGACGTGGGGCTCGAACTCACAAACCGTGAGATCATGACCTGAGCCAAAATCTGACACTTAACAGACTGAGCCACCCAGGTGCCCCCCCAAATTCTTGATTTTAAAATAATTTCATATATAAATAGAATTAAGGTAATTGATTGCTAATGTACATAACATGAGATTCAAAATATACAATGGTATGTTCTTTTTATATTTGTAAGATAACAAAACTCAGATAATATCTATTTAAGCTACTGATTGGCAAAATGTGCTTTGAAAAAGCTGGACATGGTTTGTTGTGCTTGTTTCTTGCAAAGAAGCTGAAGGGAAGGAGCCTGACGATAGCAAAGATTTGGGAACTTGTTCAGGTCTAAGGCAACAGTCTTTGGGATATTTGCTTCAATATGGAATTAATTGGCTCTGATGGATAATTTTAATCCCTGTTTCCAAAGACAGTATCAATAGTTCCAGTCACGCTTCCTGTATAAGGATCCTGATTGTTATAACCACAGAGGCACCATACATAAATGCTTTCTGGAATGACGACAGATATAAACAAACCAAAAGATCAAGGAGTATTTACTTTTCTTGATCATTGCACTCACTCTACATATAGTTTCCATTACTCCCTTCAAAATTATATTCAGTGAAATTACAAATGCCTTCCATTATGAACGCATTTATTGAATTCTGATTAGTTCAGGATAACAAGCTAAATTTAAAAAGTAGCATTGTGGAGACTGTTGATAATCGTAATCAAATTTGGCCCCAATAGTAACTCCTTAGAAAGTGAGGTAGTAATTGAACCAATTGAAATAATGAACTATCTTCCTCTGATTAGTAGATGTGAAGGAAAGAAAGGAGAGCTGACAAAACCAGTGATTATAGTGGCCTTAGATTAGGTTGGTGCTCTAATCCTTTACCCAAATGAAATCTATTGACCAGCCTGCACTTTCTTTAAAAATCACAGCATGAACTAAAGACAAGAGATGAGTCACAGTCCTGTGTGGTGTTGAACAAACTGGCTTAAGTCATGATTCATGAGACTTTAGCTTTGGGAATTGCAAATTCTTTTCTTCTTATTCAAAAATTAAAGGGAAGGAAACGGATTCTTAATTGTGATTCTAAGGAACAATAAAAAGTGCTTTTATATTTATGTTGTCTTCTGAATGATATTAAATAAATGATTAGATTTTATATCCTACTGACTTTAAATCTAAAAGAGATAATTTTATAGTAGTTCTAGCCCTGAGCCAGAAATTAAAAGTTCAGAAAGACTTACTTACTCAACTTTTTAGAATAACTGCTGTTCTTGAAAAGCCTATGGATACAAGTGCTAAGGCATCATTAAGTATAAAAAATATTTAGGCCAAGAGATGACAGTAGTAATACAAAGAAGAAACCAGGACAGTTGAAAACAGCGCTCAGATAATGATGCCTCATTAGTACATTGAAACAGTCAGATTTTTAAATAATGGTCTAAAACAGAAACTAGGCCACTTGATTCACACTGGGGCAAGGGTTATAAAGACAAGGCTCTTCCATAAGACAAACATTTTCAGGACAAAAATCTTGGCTTTATTTTCTTGTATTATAAACAACAACAACAACAACAAAAAATGGGTGGCACAGTGCCACAATAGGAGAACAAATTTGATTTCTGAGGCTGCCAGGATTAAACTTAAAGTAGGTTTTAAATGAAATCAACAAAGGCCTTCCATATATATGGAGAGTATTTGACATTCTTTGACTGCCCAACATCTAATTCTGATAGTATTTTAATTTCTCCTTGGAGAGCTACCTCTCCCTCATTTTGTGTCTTTTTGTGGGAACATAATTCCTTCTGCATGCCTTAAGCTATTTTGCTGAGAGGTGTGTAACATTCCTTCCCTCCTCCTTGTGTTTCAGTGAAGTGGGTGTATGACAACCTTGACTGAATGGGTGCTTTCCTCCAGGATTTCAAATCTTGAGAGTGTGAACCAAGGGCAGAAAAAAATGGTTGGGTAGAATTATTTATGGTGACAACCATGGCGAAATTGCCACATAGATTTTTCTCTGAGACGTTTGTATGTTTCCGGGTCCTAGCCCAGTTGTGTCCCCTTACAATTTGGTCCTTCTATTTTCATCAATTTTGTGAGACTCTGAATTCTTCCCGACTAGTTCCCTTTGCTTAACAGTCCAATTCTGTTTCTTGCGCTGTGAAACCACAATGGTTCCACCGTGGAAGTTAAATATAGCCAAGTTGCAAGGTTAAACATAAATGCAATGAGCTTCGAGTTTCCCTGCAGAGTAGGGGTTACTGTATTTTGGAAGCTTATGGAGATATTTTAAGAATGAAAGCGCTTCTGGGGCACCTGGGGGGCTCAATCGGGTAAGCGTCCAACTTCAGCTCAGGTCATGATCTCACGGTTTGTGAGTTCGAGCCCCCTGTCGGGTTCTCTGCTGTCAGCGTGGAGCCGGTTTCAGATCCTCTGTCTCCCTCTCTCTCTGCCCCTACTCTGCTCTCTCTCAAAAATAAATAAACATTAAAAAAAAAAGTGAAAGCACTGTGAAAGGAGATGCATAGTATTAGTTTTCATATAACTTTGATCCCTGATAACACTTCTTATCAGGGGATGAATGGTTCCTGAAAAATTTGACACCACCTGATATACAATACAGCCTCGTCTGGACAGGGGTGAGAATAGAAACCTACCTTTGTAGCCCAAGAAGTTTACAGAAGAGCTTTGTGGTCTTGGTTTTGTTGTTAGCTAGGAGCTCCTACTGATCCTTTCCATACCTCTTTATTTAAATACGACATAAAAATAGTCAAAGATGGGCAGAATGAATCAATAGTATATATCCAAAATTGGCAAAAGTCTAGAAATCATGCAGTCTCTTTCCTTCTATAACATTTCCTGATCAGTTGCACTGTTGACGGGACACCTTTAGGTATTGAATGTTCACTTCCTCACAAGGATGGCTGCATTTATTAGAATCTTTCTTTTGACTTTGAGTCCAAATATAGTTTCCTTTAATGGTGTGTATTTGTTGATTATAAAATTGATCTATAGAGAGGTAGAAAAGTTTACTGCAAATATTTGCCCATGAACCCTCATATCCTTTTTTCTTTCTATATTTATATCACTAATTAAAGATTAAAAATGGGGCAACACAGATGACATAAAAAAAAAACAAACTCAGGATGCCACTAAAACATGATTGAAAGAAATAAACAAATTCAATAAGGTTGTAGGATATAAGATCAACATACAAAAAACAGTTGTGTTTCTATATTGTAGCAGTAAACAATCCAAAAAGTAAATAAAGAAAACATTTCCATTTAAAATATTATTAAAAAGTTTTTAAACACTAAGCATACATATAAGAAAAGGGCAAATCTTGTACACTGAAAATTATAAAAGATTGTTGAAGTAAATGAAAAAATATCTAAATACATCTATGTGGTCTTTCGACATCTCGTTTTATGGATCAGAAGGCCTAATGCTGTTAAGATGACAATATTCCCCTAAATGAGCTAAAAATTCAACACAATCACAATCAAACTGCTAGCTGACTTTTTATAGAAATTGACAAGCTGATCCCAAAATTCATTTAAAAATGCAAGGGTTGATAGATAGCCAAAACAATATTGAAAAAAGAAGAATAAAATTGAAAGACTCACACTTCCTGATACAAAAATGTACTATAAAGCTGTACTATCAAGATAGTGTGGTATTGGCATAAGGATAGATGTATAAATCAATGGAATAAAATTGGAAGTCCAGAAATAATCTCTTATATTTATGGTCCATTGATTCTCAACAGGAGTGCCAAGATAATTGAATGAGGGAAAAGAATGGCCTTTTAAACAAATAGTGCTGATGTAAATGGCTATCCACATGCAAAAGAAAGAAGTTGGACACCTTAAATAAACTACACACAAAAATGATGTCAAAGTGGATCACGGGCCTACATATAAAATTTAAGAGAATAAGAGTTTTAGAAGAAAACATAGAATTCAATCTTCATCACCGCATATTAGGCAATGGTTTCTTAAATGTGGGAGCAAAAGCATGTGTGAAAAAAGCAAAAACAGATATACTGGACCTATCAAAATTAAAACGTTTTGTGTTGCAAATGATAGAGTCGAGAAAATGAAAAGACAGCTACTCAATGGAAGAAAATATTTGCAAATCATATATCTGATAATAAACTTACAAATAGAATATTTAAAGAACTCTTACAACTCAACCATAAAAGCACAGATAATCCAATTTCAAAAATGAGAAAAGGATTTGAATGCCCATTTCTCCAAAGATGATATACAAGTGGCCAGTGAGCACATGAAAAGTACTTATAAGCCATCAGGGAAATGTAAATCAAAACACAATGAGTTATCACTTCACACCCATTAGGATGGCTATCATCAAAAAAATGTTTAATAACAAGCATTAGAGAGAGAGAAGGGAAATCGGAACCCTCATATACAGCTTGTGGGAGTGTAAATTGGTACCACTGCTTTGGAGAACAGTTTAGCAGGTCCTTCAGATCTTAAACATGGAGTTACCATATAACTCGACAATTCCATTCCTAAATAGGTATCCAAGAGAAGTAAAAACACGTCGGTACAAAAACTTGCACGTGGATGTTCACAGTGGTGTTATTTTCATAGCCAGAAGGTGAAATAACCCAATGCCCACAACTGACAAATGGATAAATAAATAAAATGCGACGTATTCATATGATGAAATATTATTTGGCCATAAGAAAGAATGAAGATATTTGTACAGGAACATTCACAGGCGACATTCATTGTAGCCCAAAGGGTGGAAGCAACCCAATGTCCATCAAGAGAAGAATGGATAAGCAATATATATGTATATATATATGTGTGTGTATATATATGTATATGTATACGTATGTATATGTATATACGTATGTATATATATGTGTATATATATGTATATATATATACACGTATATATATACATGTATATATATACAGTATACATAGTGGGATATTATTCATCATTAAAAAGAAATAAAATTCTGACATATACTACAACATGGATGAACTTTGAAAACATGCTAAGTGAAATTAGCCCACATAGTATATGATTCCATTGATACGAAACGTCCAGACTAGCTACCACTATGGAGACAGAAAGTAGATTAATGTTTTTCTGGAGGAGTTGGGAGGGGAATGGGGAGTCTTTTTGTCATGATGAAAATGTTCCAAGATTTGATATTGGAGGTGAAGAACTCTGTCAATATACCAAAAACCAATTGAGTCATGGCTTTAAATGTGTGAGTTTTATGGTATGTGAATTATATCTCAATAAAGCTATTTAAAAATGTATTAAAGGAGAGCTTGGGTGGCTCAGTCTGTTAAAGGGCTGACTTCGGCTCAGGTCATGATCTCACAATTTGTGAGTTCAAGCTCCACATGGAGCCTGCTTCGGATTCTGTGTCTCCCTCTCTCTCTCTCCCCCTCCCCAGCTTGTGCTCTCTCTCTCTCTCTCTCTCTCTCTCAAAAACAAATAAATAAACATTAAAATAAAAATAAAAATGTATTAAAAAAAAACAAATGAGGCTACACCAAGAACAGATTTTTGGATAGGCTAAATATAGAAAAGGAGTATCTCCATCACCCTGTGTGATTCCTTTGCAGCGTTGACCGTATTTTGGAATTACTGTGCTTGTTTTCATTTAATTGCTTGTCTTTTTCACTAGCCTCTGAATTCCTTGAGCATGGGGATTAACTTCTGTCCTGTTTACCATTGTATTCTCAGCATTAAATACAGTGACTGGCACTTACAGATATCTAATAAAGATTTGTTATGGTTGGTAAGCCAACTGAAACTTACTTTTAAGCTGAAACTAATCCATTAAACAAGTCATACAGGAATGTTTTCCAAATGGTTAAGAATCCGATTTGCCAATATGAATTTTTCTGTGTTGCTCATGAAAATATTTTTAGAGACCACATCAACAGCCATGTAGAAATCTAGTTACTTGCTATCCACAGTATTGCACTGCAACATTAATAAAGTGGAATGAGCTGAGTTGGCATAATGTTCTTAATGAGCCTGAAACAACCTAAGAGTTTCACATGATGGGAACGAGTTTATCAAGAGTTCAATAGGCTAAGACTGCATGGAGAAAAAAAAAAAGTTTTACACATAATTCCTATGCCAATAATTCCCATAGCACTGACATCCTAACAATGACAGTATTATCTTAAATATATGCAGTATTCTTCTGTTTATAAGGATCTTTCACATGTGTCTTCATTTGGCCAAAATTCAAGTGAATAGAAGTCCACCCAGAAACTTATACAAGAGCCTGTGGCTCTCCTGCTAGTAAAGAGTCTAAAGATTCTTATCACTGTGCATGAAGAAGAAGAAGAAGAAGAAGAAGAAGAAGAGGAAGAAAGAAGAAGAGGAAGAAGAGGAAGAAAGAAGAAGAGGAAGAAGAGGAAGAAAGAAGAAGAAGAAGAAGAAGAAGAAGAAGAAGAAGAAGAAGAAGAAGAAGAAGAAGAAGAAGAAGAAGAAGAAGAAGGAGGTGGCTATCTAATGTCAGGGTTAGGGACTTGTAGTGACTGCCTATCGTTTGAACTCCTCAGGGTTACTATAGACTCTGGAGGGAAATTCCATGCTTCACTCACCCAGAAACATCCTCTTTGTTGTTTTATACTTTAATGGATTCTGTGTATGGCAACCTTTGATATAGATCATCTGTACAGGATCCTCTTCTCTCAAAGTATTTTTTAGGATCTGTGTCCTATTCACCATCCTCCACTACAAAGGTATCTCCCAGTGGTTCCCTTTTACCTCCTATAACCCATGGTTGACTCACCATTATGATGGCTCCAGTCTCCCAGTGGCAGAACTTCTAATTTCTTTGTGTGACCCTACTTTGGAGTCATTTAACCATCCATGGAATGATGTCAAATAATTAATCTCCTAATTGAACAATGATTACCTTTTAGCCAAGTCAGTCCTTAAAATTTTTCTCTTTATATTTAATATTAATATTGATAATAATTAGGAAATAGGAATGAGACGTGGAGAGCAAGTGGATACTAAGCAGAGATAGATTTTTTTCTCTGCTAATATTAGTTAGGAGAAAGCTAATCAACCTGGAGAAAAAATTGGAACATATTCCCATCTCTTAATGAGGAGAAATTTTTATTTCCCGCTTTAGCAACTTGTCAATAACTCAATTTTCAGGCATATTATTGCTTTTGCAATTGATACAAACATTAAAATATTGTCATTTGGAATAAATAAGTACATGAAATGATTAACTGACCCCAACTCCTAAGTGTCACCGGCCAAATGTTACCATTTGATTGACTCGGTAGATGTTTTCCTATGCCAGTGGCTTGACAGGTATAGACGTATTTGTAAGAAGCTCCACAGAAACCTCCACATTGTCATAAAACAATAAGGGTTTACTAAATTATTCACTTCTATATAAATAAATGTTCAAGATATGTGGCTGACACAGACTTTGCACTTGTCCCTTCATAATTATTTCAAAAATTAAAGAAGTGCTTTGGGTTTCTTGGGAAGTAAAGGTGAGGCTCAGCATCAAATCTCTTCTCTAGTGTGTTGTTCAGATGGTTGTAGCCCGACTTGTGTTTGGGACAAAAGAGGTAAGAAGAGTTAGAAAGACTTCTTGATCATAAAATTAAGCTGTATAAAGAATAAAGCTTTAATTCAACCTAGATCTTCTCCAAACGTGTTAATAGTCAAGTTTCCCCTTGCTGCCCTTGCCAAATGCTGATGGCATAGGCAGGAATCATGAAAACTCTCGCTGGACAGAATTATGTGTTGGGTAACATTTGTTGTTAAAAATTTCACTGTTCTCTGCATCATTCCTGCAGTTGTGAAATTGCTTGGTTCTATGGAATGCTTATTTCTTTGCATGGCATTTGACTGTACTAGCCCTCCAATAGTCTATTTCTGCTTCGTGGTATTGATAATTCTTTATTTCTAGAGAAAATGTTATCAAGGATAACATTTCTTTAAGTTGCTCTGTGATCCCCAAGTACTGAAAGGTGTCTGATCATTTTAGGGCTTGATTTTGGTATGTTGCTGTTTCTTTTCCTGAGTTGGTTATTATATAGTACTTAGGACATTGTTCACTATTTTCCTTCATAGCAAATAACACAATGACATAAGTTGTAGAAATGAACCCTGGATTTGCATCAGAAAGGCAGAACTTGAATTCTATCTCTGGCACTTACTAATTGTGTGGAATTGAAAAATCCACTTATATTCTCTGTGTTCTGGTTTCCTCATCTAGTCCATAGGTCCTGCCTGAAAGAGAGGGTTTTATTGGAACTCAAATGCAGTCATGAAAGATACAAGTCTGGAAACTAGAAAACACATACTAATATTATATGGCTTTATTATTATGAACAGGTTGCCTTTCAAAGTTTCGTTTTTCAGTTAGTTGTTTGGAACACAGAAGACAGTATTTCACTACACAGGGAGATTCTCAAATTTGCTCAGATTGGGGATCACTTGGAAGGCATGGTGTTTTTGCAAAATACCATGAAATACTGATATGTTTAATTCCACTATGGGACATAGTAACATCAAACTAATGAGAAATATGAATTAAGTATATATATGTAATTTAATTTAAATTTTTTTTTAATGTTTATTCATTTTTGAGAGAGAGAGAGAGAGAGACAGAGACAGAGACAGAGACATAGCATGAGCAAGGGAGGGGCAGAGAGAGAGGGAGACACAGAATCTGAAGCAGGCTCCAGGCTTTGAGCTGTCAGCATGGAGCCCGATGCAGGGCTCAAACTCACAGACTGTGAGGTCGTGACCTGAGCTGAAATCAGATGCCAACTGACTGAGCCACCCAGGCACCCCTTATGTATGTAATTTCAAATTACAATCAAGAGCATGTGTCCATGAAAATACTTTTTCCATTTATATATCATGTGTTCTTTGTCCAGTCATCATTGATGCCTTGCCATTTGCTAGGCTTAATTGCAGAGAAGAAAGATTTGCAAAGATTTAAGAAATATTAGTGGAAAAATTTTAAATTGGGAATATATTCCAAGTATATGGATTCTACTCAGCCTTCTCTCCTCCCTCCCTGCCCTCCACCCCATCTGTCCACACCATTATAATTAAGACGGAACCAAATTGTGAATCATCAGTATGTGGGAGAAGAGATTGAGAACCACCATCATAAAGGGTGATTCTGAACCCAGGTTAACCTGTCTATTTAATCCATAAAGTGGCTGTTCTAACAGTAGTAGCAGAACAGGTCATTTATAAGCCGAGTGTTTTCAGATTAGAAAATGCTGTTTTTTGAATTGATGAAGAGAGTAAATTCTAATCATCTTTATGGGTGCTTTTAGGATTAAAGAAAAGCAGCTTATAAAGTTTTTTCTTACATAATAATGAAAAACACTGAGACTGAAAGCCCCAAGAAATCTACTGTTGCGCTCGTTAAAAAGAAACATTTTTACTATTTCGGTGAAGAATTGATAAATGTAAAAATTACAGTTTCTCTTTCTTTTTTGCCCAGTACCTCATCTAACACTTAAAAACATATAGTATTACCTGAAATCTCTTGGCCATTCGGTTAAATAATTCACTGAAATAGAAGAATCAGACTCAAAGGCATGGCCGTGATTTAGAACAATTTAATAATTAGCTTCTATCTTCTATTGACACATACCAATTAATTACTAAATCATAAACGTAAGAAGTCAATTTGGTTTTCCTGGGATTGTTTCAGTTTCCATGGCTTATGCATGAATTTTTCATCAAGCTCTACCTTCTCATGACACAAACATCCATCATGGCACAAAGCATCAAATGTAAAAGGCCATAAAACTCGGGGACTGAATTCTGATCCCAACACTGCCCCACTGGACAAATAAGTCTACATCTGTGGACATTGACTTCCTTGTCTTTAAAATAAGAGGATGGGATTTAGGGACTCTATCACACTGAGCAAGACCTATGCCCCATCTTACATAAGCATTGGGGCCCTGAGCCTGGAAGAACTTATATCTCCTCATATCTATTGTCCTCAAAGGCTGGGGCGCATGTCAAGATGTCTCATCTTCCCTAAATAATCTGTAGCCATGTGCCATTCATGAATTTCTCTAATCATAGAAGACACTAGGCATTTGTGTCTTTAGTGCGAAATGATCAATTATACTGGCAATGTCAAATTTGCCCAAAACCCAGCTCTTATCAGGTGGTGCTGAAAGAGGGACAATAATGAAGGTGGTAACCCAGTCATGGGCAAATGTAGTCACAGGACTCTGTTCAGGTGAGGGATACAGGTGTCATGTGTTGCCCTATCCCCCGCCAACCAACTTAGGAGCCGTCAGGAAGGAGACTGGCTCCTGCGATATTCTGCAGATGGCAACCAAAGGGAATTAAGAAAAGCAGGTTTTAAAATGTGAACGTGATATTGTAAGAAACCAAGGGTGGATGACTGAATTATTGTTTGAAAGTCTTCATGCATTCTCTGCATTAGAATTATATATCCATGCCTTTTGCCATGGGACTCCGCAGTATAACCCACTAGTTTGGTTGGAGTCTATTTTCCCATCCAGTGATGTTGGGACTGGATTTGCGATTGACTTTAATCAGTAGAGTGTGAGTAGAAGTGACAATGCCAGCTCCAGGCTGAGCCCTCCACTCTGCGATTTGTCACAAGAATTGTCATTGATCCAAGAAGAATGGAGAATCATGTGTAGTAGATGTGAACCCAACCTCTAGTTTTTGATCGAGCCCAAATGACCTAAAGGCCAATGCAAAGCTGCACCAACTATCCACAAATCCCCGAACAAGGAAAATAAATGCTCAAAGCCTATAAGCCCTGCATTTTGAGGTGGTTCGCTATCTAGTCTTATTGTGGCCACAGCTGACCAAAACATTTAGGAAATGTTATTTAATGTGTTAAAAGGTAGAATCAATAAATTAGGTAACAAGCCTACCCACCCTCCTTTTCTTTCTTCTTCCCCATCTCCCTTTTCCCTTTTACCATCCCCTCCTCCCTTCTCTGTCTCCTTTCTTTTCTTCCACAAATGTTTACCGAAAGCCAACTTAGTTTTCCGAACTGTGCTGGAATGACAAAGAAGGGCTGATTCCTGCCTTTAGGAAACTGGACAGATAGAATACACGTTATGAAGAAGGGCAATGTGATTGAGAGGCGTGCACCTGAGAAGTTAACTTAGTCTGCGGAATTCCGAGGGCACGAGAGTTCAAGATGAGGGGCAAGCAGCATAGAGGGTGGAGAGAGGAAATTTCCAGGAGATACAGAGGCATGCCTGAAGATCCTGAACTAGGGAAAACTAGGTTTTAAAAACAAGATGAACATTATCTTCCTCCACAACAATAAAAATGGAGTACAGCAAAAGGCAGATATTAAGAGGGAAAGTAATGCCAGATGCAGGGAGGTAGACATCTTTGTTGTTCTATTTTTAAGTTTGTGAGGAAACGCCGTACTGTTTTCCACAGTGGTTGTACTAGTTTGCATTCCCACCACCAGTGCACAATGTTTTTCTCTACATCCTCGCCAGCACTTGTTGTTTCTTGTGTTTTTGATTATAGCCATTCTGACAGGTGTGAGGTGATATCTTACTGTGGTTTTGATTTGCATTTCCATGATGATTGGTGATGTTGAGCATCTTTTCACGTGTCTGTTCGCCATCTGTATGTCTTCTTTGGAGAAATGTCTGTTCATATCTTCTGCCCATTTAATAAATTCTTTATATATTGTGAACACTAACCCTTTATTGGATATGTCATTTGCATTCTCCCATTCAGTAGGTTGTCTTTAAGTTTTGTTGACTGTTTCCTTTGCCATACAAGTGCTTTTTAATTTGGGGTAGCCCCACTAGGTTATTTTTGCTTTTTTGTTCCCCTTGCTGCAGGGTACATATCTAGAAAAATGTTGCTATGGCTGATGTCAGACAATTTACTGCCTGTGCTTTCGTCTAGGATTTTTATGGTCTCAGGTCTCACATTTAGGCCCTTAATCCATTTTGAGTTTATTTTTGTGTATAGTATAAAAAAGTGGTCCCGTTTCATTCTTTTGCATGTTGCTGTCCAGTTTCCCCAACACCATTGGTTGAAGAGACTATCTTTTCCCCATGGATTAGTTTTTCCTCAACTGTTGAAGATTAAGTGACCATATAATTTTGGGTTTATTTCTGGATTTTCTATTCTTTTCCATTGATCTCTGTGTCCATTTTTGTGCCATTTTGTGTCATACTGTTTTGATTACTATAGCTTTGTAGTGCATCTTGAAATCTGGGATTGTGATGCTTCCAGTTTTGTTCTTCTCTTTCAAGATTGCTTTGGCTATTTGGGGTCTATTGTGGTTCTGTACAAATTTTAGGATTGGTTGTTCTAGTTCTGTGAAAAATGCTGTTGGTTGGTCTTTTGATAGAGATTGCATTATATATGTAGATTGCTTCGGGTAGTATGGACATTTTAATATTTGTTCTTCCAATCCATGAGCATAGAATATTTTTCCATTCATTTGTGTTATTTTCTATTTCTTTCATCAATGTTTCATAGATTTTGGAGTACAGGTTTTTCATCTCCTTGGTTAAGTTTATTTCTAGGAATTTTATTATTTTTGGTGCAGTTGTAAATGGGATTGTTTTCTTAATTTCTCTTTCTGCTACTATTATTAGTTTTAGAAATGCAACAACTTTCTATATACTGATTTTGTCTCCCGTGTCTTACTGAATTCATTTGTCAGTTCTAGCGATTTTTTGGTGGAGTCTCTAGGGCTTTCTATATATAGTATGTCATCTGTGAAGACTGAAAGTCTTACTTCTTCCTTACCAATCTGGCTGCCTTTCATTTATTTTTCTTGCCTGATTGCCATGGCTAGGACTTCTAGTACTATGTTGGATAAAGTGGTGAGAGTGGCCATCCTTGTTTTGTTCCTGATCTTAAGGGAAAAGCTTTTGGTTTTTCACCATTGAGTATGATGTTAGCTGTGGGTTTTTCATATAAGACTTTATTATGTTGAGATATGTTTCCTTAAAACTTACTTTGCCGAGTGTTTTTTTCTATCATGAATGAAGGTTGTACTTTGTCAAATGCTTTTTTTGCATCTATTGAAATGATCATATGGTTTTTATCCTTCTCTTGTAAATGTGATGTATCACACTGATTGATCTGCAGATATTGAACCACCTTGCATCCTAGGAATAAATCTCACTTGATTGTGGTGAATGATTTTTTAAATTAATTGTTGGATTTAGTTTGCTATTTTGTTGAGAATTTTTGCATATAGCTTCATCAGAGATATTGGCCTGTAGTTCTCTTTTTTTTTTGTACTGCCTTTATCTGGTTTTGGTATCAGGGTGATGCTGGTGTCATAGAATAAATTTGGAAGCCTTCTTCTTCTTCTTCTTCTTCTTCTTCTTCTTCTTCTTCTTCTTCTTCTTCTTCTTCTCCTTCTTCTCCTTCTTCTCCTTCTTCTCCTCCTCCTCCTTGTTCTCCTCCTCCTCCTCCTCTTCCTCCTCCTCCTCCCCCTCCTCCTTCTTCTTCTTCTTCCTCCTCCTCCTCTTCTTCTTCCTCTTCTTCCTCTCCTTGGAATAGTTTGAGAATAATGGATATTAACTCTTCTTTAAAAGTTTGGTGGAATTTACCTATGAAGCCATCTGGTCCTGGCAAAATTCCTTTTTTTAAAGAGAGAATTTAATAGATAATATTTGAGACTGGAAAAAACCACCCTAAGTAGTTTTGTAATTGATTTGAAACTCTTGAGATTCAGACCAGAAGAAATAGCTAAAAGAGGTGATAATGAATGCCAACAGAGAGAAATAGAGAGAGATGAGGTGAAGGATACTTTTTTTTAAAGTCATAAACCAAGTAGTATATGACTTCTGAAATTATGTGGATGTATTACTTTTATTTTAAAAACATACATTAAAAAATAAAAACATACATAAAAAAAGACAAAAGCAATTGTCAGCCTTCTGATAGGCACAGCATTCCTTTACTGGAATATTCTGGTAGATCACAAGTTTGTAATTGAAACACTCTGACAACTTATGTTTTAACTATTAATTGCTTCAGTGCAGGGATCAACTTCTATTTCAGAAGGACAAGTGTGACAACCAGTGAATAGGAATCTTCCTTAAAAGCAGTCAAGGGGCATCTGGGTGGCTCAGTTGATTAAGCTTCTGACTTCAGCCCAGGTTATTATCTCATGGCATGAGTTCGAGCCCCGCATCAGGCTCTGTGCTGACAGCTTAGAGTCTGGGTCCTGCTTCAGAGTCTGTGTCTCCCTCTCTCTCTGCCCCTCTCCAGATTGCACTCTGTCTCTCTCTCTCTCTCTCTCTCTCTCTCTCTCTCTCTCAAAAATAGATAAAAATTTTTTTAAAAACGGTCAAAATACCTGCCAGAGACCAACTGCTGTCAGCCAAACACTAGAGCTTACATGTCTCCTTTGGTCAGGTCCAATATTCTCTTCTTCTTTTCTACCCATGTACTTGTGAATTTAGTCCAACTGTTCCCTCACTGCCACATCCACTTCTCCACATGGGTCCCACCACTGCTCCACTGCTGTTGTGACACATGGAAAGCTTCTCCAGCTTCTTGTCTCCCTGCTGTCTCTTATTAAACAAACAAACTCTTTTTGGTATTTTTAGCTCTTTATATCTTCCTTCTGTAGGGAGTCAGGGAAATAACTGGGTTGTAAGCATCTCACAGAGGAACTTCTAGCCCAAATTGTCTTGGTGTTCATTAAACAGTAACAGAACAAGGCTGGTTTCTTCTCCTACCATTTTCTAGGTTCAATTCTGAGAAGGTCCTAAGCTGTGTGCCCTGGAAACCCTTGAGCAGATCTGCACCAATTTCTTTTTGTTTTGTTATGTTTTGTTATGAAACAAATGAATTCTTATTATTCAACACACACTACGTTATTCATGTGGTTCCAAGTGAGCTAGTTTCCTGACTAGCATATGAACACAATGAACACTCTCCTATCGTAAGGTCCTTTCTACTTGGATTGCTCTTCTCATGGATAGCCATATGGTGCAATGCTTCCCTCAGATCTTTTCTCAGCCATCACCTTGCCCATGAGGGCCTTCCTGACCATGCTATTAAAAGTTACAACTCTCAGAGCACCTGGGTGGCTCAGTTGGCCAAAGGTCTGATGCTTGATTTCAGCTCAGGTGATGATCTCATGGTTGGTGAGATGGAGTCTTGCCTTGGGCTCTACACTGATAGCACGGAGCCTGCTTGGGATTCTCTCTCTCTCTCCTTGTCCCTCACGCGCATGCTCCCTCCCTCTTTCAATCTAAATAAACAAACATTTACAAAACTAAAACTAAACATTATAACCCTCTCTAAACACTTCCTACACCCCACCCTGTTTTACCTGTCTTCATGCCGTGTACCGCCATTTAAAATACTTTACTTATTTGTTTATTGACTGTCTTTATTTTCTAGAAGGAAAACTCATGACAGCAGGAAATACTGTTTTGTATCCCAAGTGCCTAGAACAGATTCTAGTGTATGTACTTGATAAATATTTTTGAATGATAAAATAATATTAATTAACAATATATCTTAAACTCACATCCAGGGAACAGTGCAACTTTTTAAGCACTTCCCAACAAATAAAACCTGTGCATATGAGAAATACTTTAGATATATTCAAAATATTAATATTTTTAATCTTAGGTCCAAATATTGGATGCTGCAAGAGGAAACATGCTTCTTTTCTATTTTATTTATTTATTTTAAATGTTTACTTATTTTTGAGACAGAGAGCACAAGCAAGGGAGGGGCAGAGAGAGCTGGGGGCAGAGGATCCAAAGTGGGCTCTGCACTGACAGAGGTGAGCTGGACGTGGGGTTCGAACTCATCAACTGTGAGATCATGACCTGAGCTGAGGTCGGATGCTTAACCGACTGAGCCACCCAGGTACCCCTGCTTATTTTCCAATATAATAGTGGTCATTTAATAAATATTTATTGGAGGACACTGTGAAAGGCAGAGAACATATTTCAAAGTAAAAATATAATCCTAAATTGCCCCCCAAAGATTCACACACTTCATTATAAGCCATGAATTTTGGAAATGGAACGGGAAGGTGTTTAGGATTGGTAGAAGGGAGTGATTTAGTTTGTTTTGTGTTTTACAAAGAACTCTCCCTTGTGGAAATGGGGAAGATGGGTAGGGAAGACTGGCCACGCTGGCCAGGCCCATGAGGTAATCGTGGTGGTGCAGGTGGGAGGTGATGGGGATCTGCACTGAAACACTGCTACTGAGACAAAGAACAGGGTGTAGATGCCTGAATATTCTGTGAGTCAAACACTTGTGCATTCCTGGTGGGATTGTGAAATAATACAGCAACTTTAGAATAAACTGTTTGACAGTTCCTCAAAATGTTAATCACAGAGTTAGCATATGATCCAGAAATTCCACTCCTAGGCATCTACCCAACAGAATTGCAAGCACATGTTCATACAAAAACTGGTACATGAATGTTATTCATAATAGCCCTAAAGTGGAAACAACCCAAATGTCCATCAACTGATGAATAAACAAACCGTGGAATATCCAAACAAGGAATATTATTTGGCATAAAAAAGAATGAAGTCCAGATACATGCTACAGTATGGTTGAACTTTGAATACATTAGGCTAAGTAGAAGAAGCCAGCTACCAACGACCACATTCTGTATGATTCATTTATATAAAACAGATAGAATTGGCAAATCTAGGGAGACAGAAACTAGATTCAAGGTAATCAGACATCATGGGGAGGATGCTGAGAGAGTAACTGCTAATGAGCATGGAGTTTCCTCCTGGGGTAATAAAAATGTTCTGGAAAGAGCGTGGAAATGATTGTGCAACTCTATGAATATATTTTGAAAAATGACTGAATTGTGCACTTTAAAAGGATAATTTTACGGTATATGAACTATATCTCAATAAAGCTGTTATTTGTCTTTTAAGTGAACTATTCAGCCAGTAAAATGGACAGACTTTGGTGGCATAATGAGTATGGGAGATGAAAGTGAGGGTAGAGAAGAACAGCCTGGAATCTCTCAGGTTGCAAAAGTGAGGAGAGGTTGAAGATCTTTTCCCGAAGTAACATTAGGAGAAAAGGGGGACTAGGCAGGGAGATGCCAAGAAGCAGATAGGTAGCTGGATGAAGGATACCCCGGGTAACTAAACCTATGAATGGAGTGAAGAGTGGAGTCTTCTTTGTTTTATTAAACGAATTTAAAAAATCATCTCAGGAGGAGCGAGACTTGATGGAAAAGAGTACCCTGCTCTTTAAAAATATAATCAAATGAAGCCAAAGCTAAGCAACGAGGCAAGTATAAACTGTCCACCCGAGAAATATAAAGACAGAAGAGTCAAACAAAAATGTCATTGGGAAGGAACAGGTTTGAAATGGAACCACTTCAGCATAAAGAATCATTTTGGCCCATGAAACTCAGTTTATATTTTACCACATTCCACTGAATAAACTGCATGGCCAAAACTGAAAAGGGAGTTAAAGCAAAGCCTGATCCTTAAAGATTTCATGGGTCAGAGGCCGAGAAGAAACATTCTCAGGCACAAACATGCAGATCTTATGTATTCAGTGCCTATACCATCACCTTTAAAAGCTGATAAGAGCACAGATTCTTTGAAGAAACCTGACTGCAGGCTGCGTGGTTGCCATTATTGGCTGCTCAGTGAGTGAGATAGCTCACTGCTGTTTGCATCTGCTTGGGGGGGGTGGGGGGGTGGGAAGCACATGGGTAGGAGCTTGGCCTGTCTCCAGTCCCAGACTCTGAGGCCAAGCTGTCCTTTCCAGGATTCTACTATATTCACATAGTGTCTTTCAGGCACCAGTACCCCCGTTCAATTTCTTATAGCATAAGGACGGGTTGTGTTAGAAGATGTCGGCGCTGATATCTCTACTTTTATGTTAGAAACTGTGTCCTTTCCAATCAGGTGAGCCCTTCCATGCACTACAGTCCAATCCAAAAGCATGTGGGAGAACCCCATGACTTTAAACCATCACTCTCAACACTGAAGACTTATCTTAAAAAAAAATATATATTAACCATCATCAATGCTTGGATATCTACCACAGGTCAAATGGCAGATGAAAGTAAAGTTCGGTCACTCAGCTTGTGCCAGCTGCATGGCTGGTGAAAAGTGGACTCAGAATTGGACCCGAGAGTACCCACACCCGAATCGCACTCTTCAGTGGGTCATGCTAGTGTCCCCACTGGCAATCCCCCTTCAGTAATAACAAATAGCTTGGTTTCTCCGGTGCATTTTCGCCAGAGCGTTATCCCAACACGGGGCCGCCATTCTGCTCAAAAATCTATGTCCTACACCTCCCAGAGACACAGCGTTGGTCCGACCGCCCATTAGCACAGCTGCCTTCAAGCACCGTAGCATCTAAAACATTGAAGCAGAATTCCATCCTCAGATGGATTTCATCCATCTTTTGAGAAGCAGTAGTTTCCTTTTCTTTCCAAACTGCCCTCCAGCAACCCAACCTTGTGTCTCGAACCTGCTTGGTTATCTGGTAAACTGGTGGTACAGCCAAGTTTACATTTCATTCGGGGATGATGTTACTCAGAAGCATTTGAACTCTGAGCTAACACCTTCAGAACAGGAGCCACATGATTGCTCAGAGAAAATGAGAAGAGGGATCTTTTAAGTTCAAACAGATTTAGAATCAGCATTTTCAAGGTAGCTGCCTTTACAGTCTTCCATCTCCTTTGTCTCCCACAGATGTATTTCCGCCCACATCCTTATATTTTCACTGTTCTCTGTAGTAGTACTTATTTTGAGCTGTACGATCATGCCCTTGCTCCTCATTTCTCTACATCAACGGAGAGAGATGAAATAGCTTCACCCCACGGAGCAGTGGCAGAGTAAGTAGCCATTTCTAAGAACAGGAGGTTGTGCAGGGGACACGCAGTTCCAGAAACAGGAGTTGGAGACTGGGAAAGCAACAGGTGATCTAACCCAATAAAAGCCAGGGCCCCACAAGGCCCAGTCTCTGGAAGGTGTTACATACAAAGAAGCACCATCAAGCAAGCAACCGTCGTAAAAAAAAGAATTATATTACTTATTTACCAATTTTAATAAAATAATGACGAGGGAACTAATTTATAATGCATAACCACACTATCTAATGTCCTTTTTTCTCACATTACTCCTCATTCTAGACTCCTCTTACTTGTTTCAACTGGATCCAAAACCCTATTTCTCCCTCCATTAATTCTCAATTCCCCTCCCGATATCCTAAGTGCTGGTCAAATGGTGCTCACCCTTCATTTTTCTCCCTTGTTCTCTAGAATTTCCAACCCTCTCCCTAGCCCCCTCTCTTCCATTTCCTCCATCTTGCATCACATGTCTACCATAGAGAAATGCTGTATGTCTACAGTGTTGGGGGTGAAGTCCTTGTCATGGGAACTGCCCAGGCTTGAGATGTCTGATACCATGCCTAGTCTATTCTTCCCTTCGAATGGACAAGGCTTTGTCCTTACAGAACAAACAACTCAAGGGCTTCCACTCTAACTTTGGGTGCCCCCTTACCAGTAAACAAATGAAAAGTCAAAGGCCCCTTCGCTCAGGTGATTGCCTTGAATCCATACCCCATTCATCTGGTTTGAAGTAGGGTGGGACCTTGAGTGGATGCAGCTGACACGTTTAGAGAGACTGAAGCCTTTCCTACATTTTCAAGTAACCCAGGTTTGCCAAACCATACGCGCAAAAGCTCAGTCATGAGGTGAATTGAGATTTAAGCCAGAAGGTCAAGCAAAGCCTTCTTTTGCCCCAGGTATGAGCCCATAATCTTCTGCTCTACGAAAAGATTCAGAAGTCCATTTAAGATATTTCATATACGTAAAAATAATATCATGAAATCTCAATAAGCATGACTGGAAACTTTCTATGCAATTACCATCATGCCCCAAGACCAAGAACAGTGAAATCAGTTGTTAAGGAATAAATTAGTCACCCATCAGCCGTGCAGTCTTGGGCAGGTGACCTCTCTGAGTGTCAGTGTTTTAGCTTTAAAATGAAAGAGTAGATAATCTGGTCTCTGCAACTCTTTTCAGTTCTTACATTTTATGACTTTAACTCACCTGGGCTGTTCTCATCTCTCATTTTCGTATCATCTGTGATAAACTTCTAAAGATTTCCTATTTGTTCCTCTATCCACTCTGATCAGAAGAGACAAAGAGAATTGAATCTACATTTATTAGGCTAGAAAGCAGATCCAGAGGCAACTGTGAGATTAGTATTATCATCTCTAATTACTTTAACAAATGTTGTTGATTTCCCTTCCAATTTTTCTGAACTACCTTTAACTTTTTATACTTCCAATACAATTTCATTTTAAAGCACCTGACATTTTCTAAGCCTTTGAAGGTCACATTTTCTGTCTGTGTCCTGAAGAATTATTATTGTTTTCATTAGGTGTTGCTGCGATTTAGCTAGAAGCATTAATAACCGCCTTAACTTTGTATGTGCATGAAGCCTCTTTCAAAGGGTCTTGACCCTGTAGTCTGCAGACTGATAGATGAGGTTGCTAAAAGCTGAAATTCTAAAAATAAATCTTAGTAAGAGTTACAATACAATTATGTAACCCCAAAAGGGAGGGTTCTAAAGGTACCCACTGCAGGGGTCCCTTTGCCCCTGATAATTACACTGTATGAATGGATGAATCCACTGAGTTACTGAAGCTTCTCTCCTGTCACCTCTTTCTGATGTGGGGAAATAGTTTTTGAAAAGTTGTCTCTCACAGTTGATGAAACTGAAGCAATAGCAATGACATGCAAATATTTATCATCTATATTTTTAAGGAATTGTCAACATTTACTTAATGGCAGAAAAATTAAGGATCTCTTTGACTTCCCAGTCATATGGGTTGAATTGGAGTGGACCATATATACAAATTTATTTTGGTATGACAGTTATTCCACTCACACAAAATATTGCTTCACTTTAGGTAATAGAATGCAACCAGGTACCAGAAAAACAGGATATTTTGAGGCTATGAAGGTGTTAGCCAATTTGCAAGATAGCCTTTGATGCTCTTCTATATTGGGGGACCCTCTTTTTAATCTCCAGCATTCTTTTTTACAATACAGGAATGACATTGACTACCTTTGGTTTGCAAAAATGGCCACAAATTCTTCCCTTGCCTCCACCCTCACTCTTTGCGATGTGACTTTGTAGCTCCTTCTATCTAGCCGTGGACTTTATTGCTTCAGTCCTTGAATCTGGTCTTGTGACTTGCCTTGACCAAAGGAATGTTGTGGAAGGAACACTGTTCCAGTGCTCAGCCTAGAACCCCAAATATCTTTCATACTGCCACTTGCTCTAGGACTCCATGTGCACTGTTTGAATAAACGTGGGCTAGCATGCTGTAGGATGACTACATATGGAAAATTCAGCCCAGTTGTTCTAGTCAAGGTCCCAGAAATGTGACCTAAAGCAGCCTAAAATGTCCCAAACTAGCTTAGACCAGAAGAATCACCCAATCTATTTTGACCTCCGTCTATTTTGTCAGCCACAGAAATATGAGCTCAGCTAACTCCTGTCGTTCATGCTTATAAGTTTTGAGGATGTTTTAAAAGCAGCAAGTGATAACTGTCATACTCAGATATCACACAGAGTTGGTCTCCCATAGTTTATTTTCACCTAAAGCTTCTCATTTGCAGACTTATATTTCACATTCTTTGACAAACCAAACTCTCTGGATGAGTTAGTTAAAACAACCTGAGTGGGTAAAGTAAGTTCTTGTAAGATGGGCAAGCTGCATTTTAAAATGGAACTCACTCAAATTGATCTTGTTAGAATTTGGAGCTGATACCTAGATTGTTCTGTCTTCCTCAACAACAAGTCCTGGAAAGTGACAAGTGGGAAATGGAGGGTGTTGGCCTGTCTGCCATCTTGTTTTTCATTCTCTTAACATATGGTCTCCAGTGGGGTAAGTAGAGTATATTTATTCTTAACATCCTATTACCTCTTTCACACCTTTTGAAACGAAAGCATCCTCTCTAATTAGTGCATTATTTTTAATTCAATGTCTTAATTTTTTATTGAAGAAGTAATGCATGCTCACCCAAGAAAACAAACTAACATTCATTCCTTTTACATGCATTCATCAAGCATTTATTCTAGGCCGGGTATTATTCTACACTTATATATTTGATTCTGTTTATTCTCACTGCAACATTAGTTATTATTATTACCTTATTATTATTATTATTATTATTATTATATTATTTCCATGTTTTGCAGATGAGGAAATGGAGTCACGGAGAAGCTAGATGACTTATCTAAGGTTACACAGGCCCCAGAACCCCAGTGCTCTATTGTGTACTCCAAGGGGACACCCAGCATCCTACCGAGCAAATTCCATAGTTGTTAGTAGTGCATATTCATTCATCTTTTATATGCTTTGAATTTTTCTAATTCCATCTCCATAACAGATGGAGTTCGATCCTAACCCCGGCCCACCATGTTACAGGCAATGGATGAGGACATTGTGATCCAGCAGGATCATGAGGTCTGCTTGAAGATTTTGGGGACCCCCGTAGCCAAGAATGCTATCTTTGCTGTTTGCTCCCAGGTGAACAATTACTAGAGGCTTGTGAGCTTAAGCGCTGGGGCCTCTTATCTTGTGTAGTCTTTCTCTAAGAGGTGTGACTGCCATACTCCCAGTGTTGTCCAGATGCCCGTCACAGTTGCTGTAGGGGAGACAAGGAAGGTTCCTCATCCCTGGAAGACATCTGGCTCTTCTTGTGGTTTTGCAGTCACTCTTAGAGTTTTAACTGTGTGTTCTAACCATAAGCTCTCTGGTTCTCAAAACAAACAAACATATACCCACCCACCGTCTTAGACAAACACATAAAAAATATTGCAGTATTTGGTACACGACCTTATTTTTTTTTATGCATCTTTTCATAATAGAGCCTTGTGTGACCTAGATAGTTTCTGGAGCCATTCTTTATCCACCTTAAAGCTTGATTGTGGCTTTAATTGATACTGGAGTAATAACTCTCTGGTACGTAAACGTTGGAGGACTGATGGAATGACTTGACCCACGGTACTTCTGAAGAACAGAAAAATATAGTGTTCCATTTCAACACGTCTTATCCTTTGTACTATTTTTATCACTGAGACTGAGCAGCAGAGAGATAATGAACTCACTCTTAAAATGATGAAACTCTATCATGTACTTTAGACAATGAATCGGTCAATCTGTAATGTTCGATGGGTAACTTAAATGCAGTTTGCTGTAGAAGGAAACTTTCTGTGCTTTTATGAAAGGAAAAACATTTACCAGTAAAATGGACCTTTTATGCAAGAGCTGTAAAGCAAAGAGATTCACCAGTGTTGTGGCATCATAATATTCCTCATGAGAAAAGGTGAATTCAGCTAATTGGTTGCATTTACAGTCCAGGCAACATCGGCACTTACATTATTAAGCATCACTACTGTTCCAGAATCTCCCCCTAGAAAGTCAGGAACTTGGATGCTTTGCAGGCTCTCAGTGATGACTCAACTGAGACCTAATGACAGAAACACAGAAGCAAAAATTTGGTCTCATTATACCTGCTCTAGGTCCTGCTGCTGGAGTGATCTGTCTGGGTTAAAAGTGATACCCATCACAAGGATTCACAGACGCTGATGGCCTTGGCAAATGCCATTTGCATTTCCCAGTCGGCAAGAGTCTGCGGGTATTTGGAAAGCTTGAAGTTTAAAACAAGACCCTAGCTGATATCGATATTTAGAATGGGCCACATTACATAGCTGTTGCAAACAGAATGCCACCGGTTTTCTAACCAGACCAGACCAGGACTGGCAATGGATAGCACTGGTCTTGTTCTGTCTTGAGATATTTAAATTTATTTTACTGACCCCTTGGGGAGGATGGACCAACGCTCTTGCGGTCACTTCTCATTTGATCCTTAAGTGTTTCCCTTGACATTGATAAGCTTCAGTGCCGCAGTGACCAACGGTGGTTAGCACTGAAGGCTCTGGAGATTTCCCGAGTTGCATCTTGGCTTTGCCACTTACTAGCTGTATGGGCTGGGGGATGAAAAGTAAGCTCAGTGTCTGTTTCCTCATCTGTGAAATGGGAATAATAATAATAGCACCTACCTCATAGGTTCTACCTCCCTACCTCATTGTTTCTGTATCAGCTCGTATGAAGTTCTTGGGAGAGTAGTGAGCATGTAGAAACAGATCAGTATTCTTTGTATGATCATAGTTAGTATTATAGGCAGAGTATAAGTGGTAATACCTCCATTGCAATGTTGGTTTGAGGATTAAATGAAACAATACGTGAAAACGTTTAGCGTTGATGCTGAACAGGAACTATGCACCCAACGGAAGTGATTAATAACAGCTGCCGTTTGTTGTGAGTTTACCACACAGCTGGCCTTGTGAAAGTCATTTACGCACATTCCACCAAGAACTCCTTGAGGTAGGTATTAGTAATACTTCTATTTTACCGAGGAAATAATTGAGGCATAGTAAAGTTAAGTAATTTGATCGGTCAGGGAAAAACTGGACGTATTTGTTAAGATAATGTGAGCTACTATAAAGAATAAACCCATAGCTCTTAGTGGCTTAACATAGAGTGTTTCTCACATCAAATCCAAATGGACGTTCGGGGTGGCCGGGGTAGGGGGGAGTGCACTCCTCCATGCAATGCTCCCAAGATCCAGGTCTTTCTGTGTTGTAATTCTAGAGCCTTTCAATGCAGCCTGCAAGGTCACTATGAGTTCAGTTTCAGAGATGCAGAGGGGAAAAGAACGTGAAGAATTACACAAGTTTTATGGGCAAGGCCAATGTGCATAGTATTTATGTGCAGATTTCATTACTAGCCTTCAGTTATGGCCACACCTGAATGCAAAGGAGGCCAGGATAGAGAGAGTTTAGTTCTGTGCCAAAAAAGCACAGGGTTTAGTGAAAAGCAAACCATTTCTGCTATGGTGACGGAGATGGAACTCACACTCAAAAATTCTGACTCCAAGAAATTGACAGAAAAACGCTTCCTGTGTTTATGTCCCCTCATCTTCCAAAAACCCACTTGGAAGCTATAAAGCATCATAAAAATGCAAGTTATTCCCTATTTTTAGCTCAGCTTCCATAGAGCTGAATCCTTTGACCTCTGACACCACTGGCAGATAATTTGAATTAAAAATTTAGGGGCGCCTGGATGGCTCAGTCGGTTAAGTGACCGACTCCGTCTCAGGTCACGATCTCACGGTTCGTGAGTTCAAGCCCCGCGTCGGGCTCTGTTCTGGCAGCTCAGCGCCTGGAGCTTACTTTGGATCCTGTGTCTCCCTCTCTCTCTGCCCCACCCCTGCTCGCACTTTGTCTCTGTCTCTCTCAAAATTAAAGAAACATTAAAAAAATTTTTTTTTAAAAATCAGTTGATCCTTGAACAACGTGAGGGGTAGGGACCCTGACTCCCCCTCTCCCATGCAGTCAAAAATTCACATATAACTTTTGACTCCTCATAAAATTTAACTACTCATAGCCTACTGCTGACCAGAAGCCTTATTGATAACATAAACAGTTAACACATATTTGGTGTGTAAATGTATCACATACCATATTCTTATGATAAAGTAAGTTGGAGAAAAGAAAATGTTAATAAGAAAATCATAAGGAAGAGAAAATTCATTAATATGTAATGTATTTGTAATAAATAATGTATTTGTCTTAAAAAAAAATCCACATATAAGTGGACCCATGCTGTTCAAACTTATGTTGTTCAGGGGCCAACTGTACTTTCCTATAGCTGGCATCTAAAAGAACAACTTTAATAATCTGATTCATAAACACTTTATTTTTTTGGCCCCTAAAACTACTTGGTATGAGGTCAACATCTTCCGTTCACCAAAATTCACCCTTTGGATCAGCCATCTACTGGGTATTTCTGTATTTCTCAGTTTATATCTACCAAATATCAAATTAACTAAGTTGACCTCATCCAAATTTTCATTTTTTAAGACTTTGAAAAGTAGCAAGCAACCAATAGTGACTGAATTTGTTATTATATATTTTAGAAACTTGTATTTGCAGCCTATGACATTTAGGTTTGCCCAGAATTAGATTGTCCTTCAACTGAAATCGCTTCTTTATGAAATTGTTTTGGCCCCAGGCTGCCTTAGCTTGTTTGAACATGCAAAAATGGCTCAAATACCATGGGCAAACCATGTCATAAATCAAATAAGAGCATAATACCCAGCCGCATTTGGTGCCAAGTCTCCCCAAATGAGTTTTACTTACCAAGGCTCTGCAAGATTATCTGGAGTCTTGTGGGTGAATTTTCAGTCATCTGATTCCTCTAGCTTTTCTCTGTTACCTTGTAGTAAGAATCAGGATCATCAGGTTGATATTTTGTTCTTGGTAGAAGGTCCCTTGGTTACCATTTCACATAGAAGAAGAGCTTGAGAATATTGAAAATGTCTCCTCTTGGTGTGTGTGACATTTTGGAAAAGGTTACTCCATATGTCACAATATAGCATAACATTCTCCCAAGGAAGAACAGGCCCAAAGCTCCATCTAAATAACGAATAAAAGTGAAAACTAAGAGAAATGGTTCTTCAAGGTTAATCCTAACCGCTGTGGCTGGTTAATTTTTTTTATTTTATTTTAGAAAAACAAATACTGATCTGGCAGCTTTCAGTCCCCACTGAGGAAAGAGATGGAATCATGAGAGGTCAGGGAGACTGTCTCCCCCTCAGCATAGACCAGGGGTTCACCCTCAGTGTTTGGTCCCCACTGCTATGAGGTGTTCACCCTCTTCTGGAGTGCGAGGGGAAAACACCATACCAGCTATGTGGGGGCTGAAAGATTTCTTTCCTGGAGTAGGAAATGAGACCAAGAGAGACCTGCCCATGCATAGAACATTGCCCTTAGGAACACTGAAGAAAAAAAAAAAAAATCAATGTGAGAGTCAAAGATAATTTTCACATATGCTCTCTTTTTTTATCTTCAATTGTTGCTACTTTTTAAAAATAATCAAAAGTGAGGTTGGCTGAGATCCGGAAAGAGGAATGTATCACACTGTCATCTATCCTAGAGATTCTGACATGCTCTCCTGAATTGGGCTCTCTGCCTGTCCTCATCACTGTCATTCCACACTCTTTAACAAGGTCACTGTTACTGACTGCCTCTCAGGAAAATAGAAAAGAGGTAAGATCACTATACATAGCTCTTACTCTCATTGTTAATTCAGAATTTTTCACTGTTTCCCACTCGAATAATAAAATTCTTTAAGAGTTAGTATGAGCGGACAATATACTGTGTCTTCTGGGCCCCAGCTCATCCTTGGCAAGAACAGGGAGAATGAAAGTAGGTATTAATCATCCTGTATTCACCTTTCACAGTTCCTGGCCTGGTTTGTCAGACAGACGACCTATTTTCAGCACTGGCTACAGGACGATGTGGCCTTAAATGCCATAAAAGTTTGGCAAAGGGTGGTACTAACTGAGGCACAAGTATTTGTGGAAAACATCAGAAAGGAGGGTTTGAGGCTGAGATCTTCGAGGGGTACAGTGAAGGAGGAGGACGCTTCAAATTCACTCTTCAAATTCATCTCAAATCCATTTGTCCTTCATGGCTAAGGCCATAATCTTCAATGGACAGGCAATGCCTGACTCTCAGATAAAAACAGTGAAAAGCTTTCTAATAATACCTAAAACTAATCTTCAGTCATTGAAAACACAAGACACTGTCACCATCTCATTTTTATATTTCATAAAGTGTCACCCTTAACATTATGGAAGAAACCAACTTCTGTCACTAAGCAAATGATGTCTACTAAGCATAGTTGAGCCAAGCTCCGATTCTCTTTTTTTTTTTTTTTTAATTTTTTTTTTTTTAATTTTTTTTTTTCAACGTTTTTTATTTATTTTTGGGACAGAGAGAGACAGAGCATGAACGGGGGAGGGGCAGAGAGAGAGGGAGACACAGAATCGGAAACAGGCCCCAGGCTCCGAGCCGTCGGCCCAGAGCCCGACGCGGGGCTCGAACTCACGGACCGCGAGATCGTGACCTGGCTGAAGTCGGACGCTTAACCGACTGCGCCACCCAGGCGCCCCAGCTCCGATTCTCTTTTGCCACCCCCTGCTTTGTAGAATTAGGCAAATTCAAATAAGAGCTCCAAATGCAAAAACCTTCCTGTCTCCCTCACTTCCATGTGGGTATACCAGAGAGCACTCCGCCATAAACGTTGTGCAGGCAAAGTCTGTCTCTAGGAACTCAGCCGAAGAAAACAGCCTGTAACATTTGGATATATTTTCCCAGCATATATTTTATAAAATTAGGATCACACTAAATCTATGCTTTTGTATTCTGTTTATTTTTTAGTTAATGTTATTGTTGAGCACTTTCATTGTATCGATTTCTCTTTAAGTATATGCTATTCAGAAACTTCATCATATTTCAATGAATGACTTGCCGTAATTTATTTAACCACTCTTTTTTTTTTAATATATGAAATTTATTGTCAAATTGGTTTCCATACAACCACTCTTATCCAATATGTGTATTGTTTCTAATTTTTCCATATTATAAATAATACTATGATGACAGTGAAGAGTTTGTGCATAAATCTTTGGCCATTTCAGTTTATTTCATGAGAATACATTCTTAGAAGAGGAATCACTGAGTCCAAGAATGTGAGCTCTGTTAAGAAACTTCACATACATTGCTAAATTGCTTTCCAGAAATATATTTGATGTTGTATTTTTAAATGGATTTACATTTCCACTGTCACTTAGGATCATATTGGTCTTACCAGGTTCTTGCCAGAATTGAATACTTATTATTATACTTTAATTCAACTTCCGGCAGAGTTCTTTAACACCAACATGCTATTCCTGGGTGGAGGTCTAAAACTGATCTTTTCATCCAACTGTACGATCTCCTCTGGATTCCTACACATTGCTCTCCCCACTGTTTCAGTACCTTGTAGGGGCCCACGTGATAAAGTCTGCATACCAATGTCATGCTAAGCAGTTCCCTTTACCTCAGATGAGAGTTATTTGTAATGACTTTGATTATAAATTTCTTGGTCTTCGTAATTTCTGTATCTTTCCTCGCCCCTAGTATGGGTCCTTATATACAACATGTGTGCGTTAAAAATGCTTTCTAAAGTAATTTATAGTCAGTCGCCATTCACCAGCTTGTCAACTACACAATTTGCCCCCTTTGTGGTTCAAAGAACCAGTGTAAGACACCAAAGTAACTACGGGTCTTCCTTCCTTATAGAAGCAACAGAAGCAGCAGTCAACCATTTTGATGGGCAGATCCTTTGATGCTAATGTATTTTGCTTTCTATTTTTGGCCTTGAGGCCAGTTGACTATTGGTGCTTGAAGAGTTTAAAACAGAAGCCCCAAAGAATATGATTTTCCCATTTATTTGCTTATTTATCTTAACGTGTTTATTTCCATAAATTTGTGATTCTAAAGCTAGGGTCTTGGACTTACCTATTAGCAATAGCGAACATATTGTTAACATAGTTGAATAAATATCTAGTGATATTTGGCAGCTAAGTAAAGTCTATTTTGAGCAACTCAAGTCTGCCAGTTTATACCTGAATAAGATTAATGAGTTACCTAAATTGTGGAAGCTGTGTCCTTCAGGCCACATGGAAATGTATTTTAAGTAGCTGAGACCAGATTCTCCCCATATGTGCTTCTCATTCGAAGGGAAAATCCAAAAATCTGCTCTGTTTACGAGAACATCAAATAGCAATTTCCCACCCTGATTCAGACTTCCAGTTTCTAGACACTTATTGAGCTTTTTGTAGAAATTTCATATTGGCTAAAATCAATGAAGCAATTCTAAAACTCCTTCACAATACCCTTTGGTACAAAATAATTAACTCGGGGCTCTAATGTTTCCGTGAGTAAGCAGACCAATTTTCTCATGCAATACTCAAATCTCTAAAAGCGTTGGGTAGGAGAAATTCATTTTTGAAAGCTAGTGTTGGATCGAGGGTATTTTTATTTACAAATTTTGCAGTGGTTTATATGGCAGTAAAATGAATTTATAGAGAAGAATTTCCACTCTCTTCAGTCCATGAGGACTACAAACCCCCCATGGGTCATTTTGTGATAAATATAAGAAAGGTAGGAGTTTGAGAGCAAAGGGAAAGTGAGGAAGCTCAAGGACTGGAATCATAATCATTTTCTCAAAGTGACTTCTGTGAGTCTGCCAGCACCAACATTAAATGTCTTTACTGTAAACCCCTCAAGCCTCTCTTTCTTGATTTCCATGCAAATAGAAACAGAGGCAAGAGAGAAACGAGTTGCCTTCAATAATCAAAACAAATCAAAGTGCTGATGAGGATAAGGGTAAAAAACATAGACAGCTTATCCATCCCAGAAGTGTATATGGTTAGAATCATAAAATCAAGAAGTGATTGCACTCTATTAATCTAGGCCCATCAGTAAAAATCTTCCAATAGCAGATGACTGCAATTTAGTAAGATAAGCCTTAACACTTCAAACTCTTGCAAGGAGGGTATGAGGTAAATCCAAGGTGGTATTATGAGCGCATATAAATTTCCTCCCATTGGTAAGATTCTAGAAAGATGCTTAAAATGAGAAAGTGATGTGATTATAGAATGTAAGTTGACTTAGAATCAAACAAGGAGGCACAAACTTGTGTAGACACCAGTACTAACCAATAGAGTATCCTATGGGGGATACACCAAAATATGAAATAAGAGTTACAAAATTGAGTTACTGCTTAAAGCTTTGGCAATTAAGAAATAACTGCTGGCTCACATGAAGAATTTATAATATTACTCAAATCCATGGTAAACATTATGATATTTAACCAATAGGATTATTATATTTAATCAATATCCTAAAACACTACCAAATTTATTCCTAACATACTGGGTCAGAACACATGAACGAAATTGTACTTGGCAAAAATGAGTGGCTAATCATGGCAAACTCACTAAAACCTGTATGACAGATTTGGTTCCAGTCAACGATCACACATTCTGAACCTAACACGTTCTGAATTGATAAGCTTTTACATTACAGGTGATTCTCTAATATCGTTACTGCCCTTCTTAAATTCCATATAAGTCCATTCTTTTTAAGAGTTTCTTATAGGGTGGAGCCAAAAAGAAATAGGAATATTTGAGGGGGAAAAATCTTCCTTCTCTCTTGACTTATAAAAATTACAATACATATCCACTATTCCCCTAGCGGGAATGGAAAATGTTATATCTATGAAGAAAAATCTAAGTATACCAAACTCTCTTTAGAGAGAAAGAATTTGGATGATTATAAAAATAATTTAGATTCTTAGATGTTATGTGAGACGCAGCATTCTCCTGGGATTGACCTTTCAAGAAACCCAAGAATGAGAGTTTTTACTCTGATTGCTAGCCAAGATTCAGCTTTCTAATTCTTCTCCCAAAATTTCCTGAGCTCTGCATTACACACACACACATAGAGAGAGACAGAGAGAGGGAGAGAGAGAGAGATGATATAATGCAATGATGACATGAGAAGTATCACCATATACAAAGGTTATATATTTCTAGAAATCAGAAAGAAGATCGGAGAGGAGATTTAAATGTGGGGAACTTGGAGCCCTCAACTGTCAATTGGAAACACTCTACTATATCTCCAGGCAGGCCTAGAAAGTTGGGGCTTGGCAAATTTACCTTGTCAACTCCTTATTACTTAGTTCTCCACTCAGAATAGAGCATACCAGCCATCAGGAATTAAGCTATTTGGAAAGATTCATTATAAGGCATTAGTGACTTGGAATTTAATAGAATAGGAGCTATGGTAAGCAGAAATAATGACCCCAAAATATATCCATATCTCCATTCCTGGAACCTGTGAATACATTAGGTTATACGGTAAAGGGAAAATAAGGTTGCAAGTGATTTCATGATTGCTACTCAGCTGACCTAAAATAGCGAGATTATTCTGGATTGTCCAGATGGGCCCAAAGGAATCACAAGGGTTCTTAAATGCAGGAGAGGGAGACAGAAGAGTGAGAGAAAGAGTGAGGATGAGAAGCAAGGTCACAGTGAGGCAGCATGAGAAGTACTGAACCCCCATTGTTGGAGTCAATGACGGAAGAAAGTGGTCATAAACCAAGGAATGGAAAGCAGCCTCGAGAAGACAGAACAAATAAGAAACAGATTCTCCACTAAAGTCTCTAGAAAGGAACACATCCTTGTTGATGCACAGAATTTAGACCAGTGAGACCATCAGTCTTCTGACAATTAGAACTGTAAGATGTTCAATTTGTATCATGAAGTCACTAAGTTGCGGTAATTTGTTATAGCAGCCATAGGAAACTAAAATGAATCATTTTTGGTATTGAGTGTGGGGTGCTGGTGTAACCAACAGCTAAAAACATGGAGTGGCTTTGGAATTGGGCAGGGGAAGAGACTGAGACTGAAAGAATTTTGAAAAGCCAGATAGGAAATGCCCAGGTTGCCTTAGACTATGAACAGACATATGGGGGTTAATGGCTCTGCGAGTGAAAGTGTAGAAGGAAATGAGAAATATATTCCTGTAAATAAGAGGAAAGAGGACCCTCGTTATATAGCGGCAGAAAACTTAACAGAGCTATGTCCCACAGTGGTGTGGGAAGCAGAACTTGTAAATGACGGAATTCGGGAGCGTTCTAAGCATTGCGTTGAAGGTGTGGCCTGTGTCTTCTTGCCCCTTGCAGGAAAACATGAGAAAGAAGACATGTGTGGAGAAGGAACTGTTGAAACAAAAAGGAAGAAAGGAAATTCTGAGACTATCCCTCCTGATAAAGTCAGTGTCCAGTCACACAAAAGGCCATTTGAAGAGGTTAAAATTAGATCCCCTTTCAGCAGAAGCTGAAAACAGAGATAAGATTATCTAGGAAATATCAGTCAATAAGCTTCTTGTCTGATGGAGTAAATCCCTGTGACATACATAGAAAACCCACAAGTTTCGTAAGAAGTTTTTTATCAGCAGGAACATTGCCACCTTGGACCGAGAAAGACAGAGAGAATATGAAGTAGAAGCAAATGAATGGAGAATTCAGTGGCTTTCACCATAACAAGCCAGAAACATCAGAGTAGACATTAGTTTGACACGGGTAGGGAAAAAATGGAAAAGTAAGTGATTTTATAAATATTTGGCCAATTATATATTAGTGCTGTTTCAGATAATAGCAATTATGTGAGAATTCTGTGGATAAAAAAAAAAAATTTATGTTAGAACAGACCATCCAGGATGGGACTCTTCTATAATAAACCCAATATGCCAGAATCTAAGGTGACAAAATATTTGTATACATATTAAAGATGTAATGACTTTACATTGCTAAATTTTTCAGTTGATAGACAATGATTGTTTAAAGGGCCATCGAGTTGAGGGCGATTCTTCCAAATAGTTCTACTTGTTTAAACTTCCCCTCCACTCCTTGGATTTCTAGCTGTAAAAACAGCTGCAAAACAGCTGTAAAAACAGCTAGGATTTGTGTGGATTCATTATATCCCAGGTCTGGTGCTTTACACAACTTGGATAAATTACTTCATACATTTTCACAAGACATAAAAAGGTCTGACCATTATCATCCTTATTTTTCAGATGAAGTAATTGAAGCCCAAGAGAGTAAAGTAACTCACCCATGCAGTAAAAGGCAAAGTTGGGATTTAAATTCAACTCTATGTGATTCTGGAAACACAGCTCTTAGCTACCAAATTATCCTTCTTTTTTTTTTTTTTCTTTTTCTTTTAAATATTTATTTTTAAGAGAGAGAGACAGAGCGTGAGCAAGGGAGGAGCAGAGAGAGAGGGAGACACACAATCCAAAGCAGGCTCCAGGCTCTGAGCTGTCAACACAGAGCCCGACGTGCGGCTCGAACTCACAGAGTGCGAGATCATGACCTGAGCTGAAGTTGGACGCTTAACCGACTGAGCCACCCAGGTGCCCCGAAATTACCCTTCTTTTTAAGTATCTGCATATTAACTGCTCGAATTCACAGTTCCCTGATAGACCTCGAAAGCAGCATGTTACTTCTAAAGCACATGTTTCTCAATATGCTAAATATGTATAGTTGCTTCTCCATAATATTCCTACGTAAGTTTAGGGAGACAAACTAAATTAAATAGAAAATGCTCTAAATTGAGATCAATCGTCTATGTGCCTCCAGAAAAGAATCGTAGTAGTTACTATTGATTGTCCATACATATTATGACCTAAATACTAGGCCAAGGGCTTTCTGTACTTCATCATCTTTAATCTTCACTCATGAGGGAGACTACTGTAGGAGAGGAAGAAGTTATGGCATGGAAAGCTTACCAGTCAGTCTGGTCATACAGATGGTTATAACTGTGAGTCAAGGCTCCAGACCCATACTGAGACCACTAAGATTTCCTGTCTTAGGAATAGCTGTATCTATCTATATCTATATCTATATCTATATCTATATCTATATCTATATCTATATCTACATCTGTATCTATATCATCTATATTATCTATATCATCTATATCTATATATCTTTTTGCATAGGAAAAAAATGTTGAGTTAAACAATCTGCTCCTTTTTGGTAGTATTTAGATGGTGGGTGGGATTCAGGAGAGGAAGAATGTAATTTCTCAGCACGGGGTGGGCATGAATGTTTTGTGCCTGAAATATCCTTTGGTGGCTCAAGTCAAATTCCGGATGGTTCCTGACTGGGCCATCACCTCATAATCTTTCAATGTTAACTACGTTTTCCTTGCTTTATTTGCCTGAACCACCTTAAAATCCTGGGACAATTTCCCCCTCGTCCATTTTCAACAGGTTGATGTTGCTGTCTCCTCAATCTGCTATATCAAAGTACAGCTGGTGCCTCAGATCTATGTGGGCCCCTGAGTCATAAAGAGTGGGTACTTAGCAACCAGATCAGATAAGCACAGGATGTTCCATCTTTAATGGTATGATTTATAGTTCAATATGGCCTTCCATATCACTTGTTAACATTTTAGACTATAAACTGATCTAAAAACAGTTTGGCTTAGGGAATAGACGGGGAAGTGATTCCTAATCATGATCTAACTGACAAATATTATGGTCTGAAACTTACCCTAACGTTTTAGTGTGTTTTTCCCCCCTTCCTGGTACTGAAAGTGACTTTAGCTGCATAATAACAAATTTCTGAGGTTGACTCAATATTTCCCTGTTCTTATTTTCCTCTTCATGTTGAGGGAAACAAAAAATGAGTTGTTGCTTGGAAAATACTAACGGCCACCAACTGGTTTCCTGACATTTGAGTGAGCTTAGAAGCCCATCAAGAGTATGTTATGAATCAAAGCTGGTTCTGATAATTTCACAGCCATATCAATCATTGACTCTTCTTTTTTTTTTTTTTTTAATTTTTTTTTCAACGTTTTTAATTTATTTTTGGGACAGAGAGAGACAGAGCATCAACGGGGGAGGGGCAGAGAGAGAGGGAGACACAGAATCGGAAACAGGCTCCAGGCTCCGAGCCATCAGCCCAGAGCCTGACGTGGGGCTCGAACTCACGGACCGCGAGATCGTGACCTGGCTGAAGTCGGATGCTTAACCGACTGCGCCACCCAGGAGCCCCAATCATTGACTCTTCTTGACAAACTGTCAAGGGGGAAAGACTCATAATATTCTATGGTGTATCTCCCACTTTCCCATACTGAGAATCAAACTTTCTATTAGCTTAAATGTTACTGATGTGCACCCATAAGAAGAGAAACCCTGAAAAAATGTCAATATACATCAAAACTGACTTATTGAAAACAAGGTTATTTTCATAACCAGTAGGTAGATTGTAGTATATTATATGTAGTGTTATATAAATGAGAGCATCAGAGATTCTTGTCCTAAATTCTTTTCCATGTTTTTGACCATCAAGTGTACAATTTCCACATTTCCTATTGGATTAAGATATAGAGGGGATTTGTTAAAATGCATATATCTGATGGGATAATACCTGGAGTCATGTAATAGCAAATACCTATGGAGAGCAAGTTTTCAAGGGAAGGAGATTGAAGACTGGTAAAAGAATCAGGAGAGACATCACATAGGGAAATAAGGATGGAGGAGGAACCAGAGGTTGGCCTGAGATCAGTGGCCAACTGGAGGGAGGGCCAGGGGCTGTATCAAAATGGGAAATGAAGACAGAATGCCAACAGAGGAAGAGACAGGCAAAGGGTAAAAGTTTTGTAAGAAACATTAGACAAACTGGCAAATTAAAAATTTTGCCACGAGTTGAGCTTGATTACATACAAGTAGAGTTGGCAAGTGGGCAATATTTATCAAGGAGGCCTAAACTTATTTATACCTTTGATTTAGTAACTTGGGAGATGTGAGTCTGATAAAATAATCCTAAAAACAGAAAATTTATACCACTATTTATACTACCAAAAACTTAAGAACCACCAAAATGTCTAACCACAGGTTAATCATTGAGTAAGACATGTCGATCTACTCAATTAAATCTTGCAAATACTTTGAAAGCTATGTTTAAAAGAATATAGAATATTTTATGACATAAAGTTGACTTAAATGATAAAAATACAAAATTGAATACAGAGTAAGTGTTATAATAGAAATGCATTAACATATTGATTGGGGCATATCAGACTGTTCTAAGTGTTTTGGTGAAGGGAGTTGTAGGTGATTAACCTCCCATCTCCATCCCATCAATTATTTCTTTTGACATCTGTATTTTCCAAATACTCTTTAATAGGCCAGTATTATTTTTTGGATTGGAAATTATTTTCATGTCAACATACTATGATCCCAAAGTAAGACCCTAAGACTAGCTAGCCATCTATTCCTTTCCTTTTTCAAGTCTGGGTTTTAATCAATGACAGAAATTTCATAGAAAAAACAGATCCCTTGAGTCAATGATATAGGATTAATTCTTCTTCCTTAGCAGAGTCTCTAAACAAGATTAAAAATGTACCACCAACGGATGGAAAAAAGAACACATTAAGATCATTGTATCAGACCAATTAGTTGTGTTCTGTTAGATGAAAAATATAAATGTAGATTACAATATCTTGAGAATAATTATTCAAGTTGCATAAAAGTTAGCCAGAAAGATAAGCTAAGGGTAATGTGGGGACACTTAAGTCATCTGTCATCTTCAATAGTCCAATACTGGCTGATCTTGATAGTAAGCAGATGAGCCGTTATTGCCACCATAATTGGATTTTGTTAGGATAGGAGACAGAAATAGAGATGGATCTATTTTCTTTCCTTAGAGATTTGACATTTTAAAAGATATCCCTGCCAGTGGAGAATTTGGTGAAGGCTGCTCTTTTATAGTGGAAATCTTAAAGAAAAACGTGTTCCATGATGATTCATGGGAGGGTGCCAGCCTATTTAAGTGAGAACAATGCATTATTCTAATGTTGAAAGGAATGCAGAAGTGTACCTGATATTTCAGAGGAAAAGGGATTACATTTGTAAAGTAATTATTCTTTTCAATGCCTATAGGTGGGTTGGGCCGTCCCAGAAATGGAGGCAGCAGGCAGAAGGTGGTAGACTTTGGGATTAGGTGGAGATGGGTTTGAATCCCTTATTCGCTGCCTTGAGAAACACGTTTCGTACCTTTGAGCTTCACTTTGTTTACCTATAAAAAGTACATAATAGTAATAGTAACTAGGCACAGCACCAAACACTTTATATTCACTAACTCAATTAATTCTTACATTGACTCCATGAGGAAAGTACCATTAGGAATATATATAACCAAGTATAGGAGACAGGGGGTACATTTCATAGCACATATGAAGGGGAACAATAAATTTGATCCTTTTCCCTTAACAGTGAGATTCATGGGGCGCCTGGGTGACTTAGTCAGTTAAGGTCCTGATCTTGCAGTCATAAGATCAAGTCCCGCATCAGCCTTCACTGAGAGTGTGGAGCTTACTTAGGATCCTCTCCATCTCTCTCTCTCTCTCTCTCTCTCTCTCTCTCTCTCTCTCTCTCTCTCAAAATAATAAATATTTACAAAAAAATCCCAATAAGATTCACAATCCCCCGGCCCACAATCTACTGATACGTGAATATTGAGTGGTCTATTAGGGTGAATAGCTGTTGTTGTTTCTATCCATTTGGATGAATTTGAATAATTTTGTTCTACTAAAAGCAGATCCTGAGACAAGGATTTGGGTACAAGTAGTTTATTTGGGGAGTGGAGAAGTAATAAAGGGAAAGGGTGAATTAATAAATGAGTCACTGCTTTGGGCATTTGGGGTTCAGTTGTAGTGGGGGCCTTCTGCAAGAGTGTTAAATAAAAGCTAGTATATCAAATAGCTGTAACATATAGATATATGTGATCTATATATTATAGATGCAACTATTATGTAATATTTTCTATAAAGAGAATAAAATAATTCAGTTATTCCTGTAAAAAAATACCTCAAAATCCACTTCCAAGTGGGGGAAGGGAGCTAGACAATTTATGTCACTACTTGATGGTCACCCCTGGGCCATTGGTCCCCCTGTTTCTGGTCTTTTCCATGCCCACTTTGAGCAAGATCTCACACCCAGAAGGAGACCAGGCCAATGACCCAAGGGGGGAACAATGGGAACAGTCACAGCTTCTGCTATAGTTACATAACAACCTACTGTAACAGTAAAACATCAGGTTTACTCTGGAAGGAAAGGGTTATCAAATTTCAGTAATTCTACATTGCCTTCATTTGAATAGCTCAGATTCCTAAAAGTGTGTACCTTGCACGGACTCAGCAGAAATCACCCCACGTCTTTGGATTTACATGAGACATAGACACACAGAGGGACCATTTAACAAATTATTCTCGCTGCTCAGAACAAACAATTAAACAAATAGAACCTGCTGCTGTTTGCCCCCAGCTGTGCGTACCAGCCAAGGACACAGTTCTGATGTGTTAGGCAAGAGTGTCATCTAGAAGAGAACATCAGCAGAGAAATGGTAAAAGGGAACGAGAAAGAAACCTACAGCTTAAGACCCCAAAGGCAAATAGAATTCAGAGACCTCGAAGAACCCAGAAGAACGGGGTGTCTTGTAAAAGCATAGCCATAAAGAGACAGATTCACTTTCCAAGTAGTGCAACGGCTTGAAGGCAATAAATATTTGGAACGAGGCAGGTGAACGTGCTGAAGCAATGATTCCTGGAGTCTGACACACTTTGTGCTATGTATGTCTCAGGGCGGATGTATAAAGTAATTTGCCAGGACTTTCCCCCCAGAGATTCAAACATAATATCCATTACTTTGGTCTTCCAGCAAACTGGATAAAAAGGGCAGACCCAGGATTAAGAATTAGTTAATAGGGCAACTAAGGGAGAGATGTAGGTCCTGGGGAATGAATTGGCAGTCCAATTCATTCATTGGCTCTATAGAAAATAAAGGTATCAGCCTTGCTTTTAATAAGTCCATGTTCTTTTTTTTTTTTTTTTAGTTTTTTAAAGTTTATTTTGTGAGAGAGAGAGAGGAGGCACAGAGAGTGAGGGAGAGAGAGAATCTCAAGCAGAATCTGTGCCATCAGAGCAGAGCCCGAGACGAGGCTCAAACCCACAAGGTGTGAGATCAAGACCTGAGCCGAAACCAATAGTCAGACTTAACTGACTGAGCCATCCAGGCGCCCTTATGCCCCCATGTCCTAATGCAGAAAACAGGTGTGCAAGTAGGCAATTCTAATCCCTTCTGATAAATGCCACAATAAATACGTTGAAAAAGAGGATACTTCAGTGTAATGGAGGAACAATTAATTAGGGCCATAGGAGGTCTGGGAAAGTACCTTCTTGTTGCTAATGCTTTATCAGAGATTAGAAGGAGATTCAGCATCAGTCTTTAATCTGGGGATATGGGATGGAAGTATAAGCTTGGAAACAAAGAGTACCAAGTACATGGTGCTGTATAAAATACTCCATTCCTGCAGGGAAGGTAAGAACAACACAAGGTAGAGCCCTCCTGGAAGTGGAACAAAGCACAGTGACATGCAAAACTAAACAGGCTAACAGGTGCAACCATATCCCCTGGATATAAAAATGGCCCCGCTGTTTAACAAGATTTCTTTATTCAAGCATCTAATACTACGTTTCAAAAAGTTTTTTGAACATTTTCCAGGAAAGGGAGGAGTTAGCATTACGCATTATTACTTTTTAAAAAATATTTAATATATTCGTGTGGGCTTCAAGCTTTGGAAATACTCTGTGAGATCCCTCTGTGACCTAGAGATGTGGACTCAAGATGAAAAGGAATATTTGAGAGGAACATCCGTCTCTGTCTTGAGTGAGCCTGGTGTGCGTGCCTCTGTGTGTGTGTGTGTGTGTGTGTGTGTGTGTGTGTGTGCGCGCACACACACACACAGCATCTGGGGAAACTTCTTCTTAATCTCTATTTCATTAAAAAACTTCTCTCTTCTCCAAAGGGCACACACGGACAACAAACTTACCTTTGTTGAGCCAAAGCCAATTTTCCCAGTCAGAGAGATGTATGGAAAGCTGTACATAATAGAAGGGACGCATAGGTGCACATTTTAATAAAATGCATCATCTAATGGGTGTTAAGGTGTATTCCAGCCAGCTGGTTGGAGTATCAGGACTCAGTTCTTTTGACAAGGATCAGACGGTATAAAAGGACCAGAAAACAGGCTGGCTACAGCTTGAGTGCATTGTGGTGGTATCACCTCATTATATGGAGCAAACCCAAGTATATCTAAACTCCCCTCATATCCTGGTTGCAGGTGTGAAACACCTAGCCCCCACTTTTTCCTTGCCATTGGGAGTCAGAGCAGCCCTAGGAGCTGGTTGCTCATAAGGAAAAGCTGAGATTGAACTAGAACAGGGAGAGGGCTAACAATATTTACTTAAAGATAGCATGAAACTAATTGGATAAGCTCCATCTTACAGTCATTTCCTCCAGTTCAACTCAGACCTGTATTTTGGCTGCACTTTGTTATTAGATATTGTGGTCTGGAATGCCCTAAATGTGGATTTGGAGGGGAAAAAATGCTTGTAAAAATGTAATTGTCTAAAATTTGTTTAAATATGAAAAAAAATCAATAATGAGTGAGGCCAACTCCTTCCTTCTCTGGAAAATGTTCCAAAAAATTGAAATGTACCATTAGTGGCTAGAATAAAGGAATTTTATTATTAAAACGATCGAAGATATGTAAAGAGGCACTAAGCAAGCTTGGGGAAAAACACAAGCCCAGCTGAACTTATTTGGAGACCCAGTGTAGATGGTGGAAGAGGTCAAAAGCCTTAAAACATGCTTCTGAAACTTCATCGTGTATATGAGCTGCCCAGGCCTCTTGGTAAATGGAGGCAGGGATTCAGGAGGTCATGGGTAGGGCTCAGGAACCTGTGTTTGTAATGTGGTGGATTTCTAACACTCCCAACTGGCCGATGCTCCTGGTGGAAGGGCCACACTTTGAGTAACAAGGGTCTAACGCGAGAGCCGGTTTCTGCCTGTCCACCATGGGCTTCCACTTGCTGCCTCGCTCTGAGAGTGTGACTTTGTGCAGATTTGTCTGTTAAAGATAAAGAACTTTGACATCACTGTACTAGTAGGAATCTCTGCAAAAAAAAAAAAAAAATCAATAGCAGAAAGTACAAGGGACTTGGCATCTGTAAGATATGGGATTGCTTCCAAGCTCTCCACTATTGTGTGACCCTGAATGAGTCATTTAACCTTGCTGAGACTCATTTTCCTCAGTTGTAAGATCTATTTCTACAATCTCTGTCTTCCTGCATCTGGGGATAGTCTAACAGATCAAATGATAGTGGCTGACATTGATTGTCTGTTTAGTAGTTGTCAGTGACTGTGATGAGCCCTTGACATACGTTAATTCACACCCAACAACCAGTGCGGTAAATACTACGGTTATTGAGCCTTCCTGAGGGTGTGTGGCCACCCCCGTAAGTATTCACCATTTGACTGTTTAAATGTCTTACAAAGTTCGCGAAGATTGTGATTGAGGATTCAGAAAAAAAGAGTAGAGAATAGGAACTTGGGTGTTGTTGATCGCCCAGTCAGAGCCCATGGGTGTTCTCTGTGCTGTTCAGGCACACTCACTTCCTGCTCAGCCACAGGGACCCTCTCTTCAGGTCCTTTATTGTCAAACATGTCACTCCTGGCAGTTTAATATCTGCCACCACAAGAAAGTATAACAATGCCACCTGTACTAATTTTCCATGCTCCAGAAAAAAACTACCTCAAACTTAGCAGCTTAAAACAACACCCATTTATTAGCTTATGGTTCTTGAGGTCACCAGTTTATTACGAGGGATAGCTGAGTTCTGCGCTCAGGTCTCACATGCCACAATTTGAGTGGCAGCTGCACCGTTCTCCTTTCTGGAGGATATGGGGACAAATCTGCTTCCAAGCTTCTGTTGCAAGAGTCACCCAAAAAGAGCGTGCCTTGAAGCTGCTGTACTGAGGTCCTCATTTCCATGCTTCTGGCTACCAGTCAGGGGCTGCTTTGGGCTCCTGGTGGCCACTCACTCCTCGCCTCTTGGCTCCTTTTTGCAAGAAGATCCAAGTCACTTTTAAGAATTCACCTGATTTAGGTCTGGCCCACAGAGGATAATCTCCCATTTTTAAAGTCCACTCTGCCTTAGAGTATAACCTTATCATAGGAGCAAAATCAGTCACATTTTCACAGTCCCAGTGATTATGCAGAGTGTGTGCACCAAGGGGCAAAAATTGGGAGGCCCAGTCAAAATTTGGTCTATCTTATCACGGTTCTTGGGGACTCTTTGTTTTAAAACAATATAGATCATCTTGCCTTTGTACTTCCATAAGGCCGTTTACTTGTATCGTTACTTATTACACTGCATCATCCATGGGCTACCCAAGAAGAGTTATTTCCAATGGTACTCTCAAATGTTCCTTGTTGATGATAACCACAAATGCAAATCTTGTTCATAATATGTGGGAAAAAAATGTGAATGGCGATTCATTTCCTGAATATGTTCAATTTACCATTCCAAATGATGTGGAGTAAAAGCAGAAAATGCATCTTTTAACCATTTCCTCTTAGGCCCTTTAGCTTGTAATTCATGGATTCCTAGAATGTGAACTCCGTTAGCATTGACTATATCTCCGTTATCTATACACTATGGAGAGAATATTATATACTATGACTTAAGACTGAAAAGGAAAACATGACACTACCACATTGGTTGAAGTCAAGAAAAGACATTGATAGGTAGGATCCATTGGCAGTACAGAAGAATTGCATTAAAAGCCATCAAATGAGATGGCTATGGCCACCCCCAAAATTCATTTTGATATGTGGTGTGAAGATTGCAGAGGGAATAAAGTGATTGCCCTGGGTGCCATCAGTGGGGACACCGAGAGTTAAAAAATGTCTGCCACCACCAGGGCTCCCTTGGGTGCTATAGATCAAAGACACAAATAGAACACAAACAGGTAAGAGCTGATGAATGAGCCCACACACAGAGATTAAAACCAAAGCTTGACAGTGAACTATCCATAGTCTAGTGTCCTTTCCTTGCATTTTGTTTAATATGATTCAGAGTCACCCCAAATGACCATGTTGGTATCGTTGCAGTGGTCCAAGCAAAAGAAAATACTGCTTTAGTCAGTGAGAATAATCCACATGCCAGGCCCACCTTCTGGAACTGGAGGTCCAGAGGACCCCGCCGCCCCACTGACCACTGGTGAATTCCTAGAGTTTCTCAGGGTGTCTGGTCAATGCTATATGCATGGTAGTTCCCTGGGGCGGTGGGGGGTGGCAAATGGAGCCCGCAGGGTACATGGATCCTGGTCTAGATTTAAAGTTCTCTGTCTGATGGCACTGCCAGCCCTGGTTAGTTCTAAGCACTGGACGTAGACTCAGACAAATTTAAAGGACTTACTGGAAAGTGCTCCTTTCAGTTCCCACTCTACACAGTGCAGAGCACCCAACAGGGGCTTTACTTCTCTATGTCTAACAGTAGTACTGCTTATTATCATTCTTGTTTTACAGATGAGAAAACCAGAATATGGTGAAATTAGGTAAGTTTTCCAAAGTTAAGTTGCTAGTAAGTATCAGGAAATAAAATCAGAGAATTTGATTTCATAGCCTGTATTCATAACCAATTTGCTATATGACCCCTGAAATACTGGAGTGTATGTGAAATCATTTTGGGTGAATGAAAGATGTATTTCTCTACTTTTCATAAAGTATAAAGCATTTGGAAAAATGCATTCCAGCTATAAACAAAAAGTGCTGTGAAGGCTAATTATTAAATATTAAAAAAATACGATCATCACAAATGACTTAATTAAAAATCAAAACTGGAGGAATTATATAAGGAGAAATATATAGTAGGAATATATGTAACACATATGTAAAATATATATTTAAAACATATACATATGTAATAATAATATCATGTAATATATATGTAATGTAATATATATGTAAAACATAATATGATATGTAAAACATAATGTATACGTAAAACACTTTCCTATGAAGGCTCTGTCCAGTATACATAACGTGAGATAGCTAGAACTAATGAAAAAAGTATGGTCTTCTTGACTTAGGTCTCAGATCCCTGAGAGAAGATGGGCAATGTGGTAAGACGCAGAATCCTCCGCTTTGTGCCTGGAGACACTTTCTGAATTGGCCTTTCTGGAGGTGGGCTAACTGGAGCATTATAATGGTCCCACAGAAGAAACAGGTAGTTCAGGAGCTTATGGAGGGTAGGAATTTGTGGGACAGAGTCCCAAAGAGAAGGAAGTCACATAGAAAGAGAGCTCTACAAATCTGCATAGGGTTTCCCTTGAATCTGCTGCTCAATACTAAGCCACAAAGGCAAAGGATGAAATACCCTGAGGACAAACAAAAAACAAGTGGGGGCCTCCACGCGGAATGATTTCTAGAGCTTTCTCTAACCTAGAAAGCGCTGAGATGACTATTAAGAGTGGGGCATCCCACTGATCACTTGGGCTACTCAGTGGAGACACCCCCAGAGGATCATGCCTTAGTACCAGAACCATATTTACCCCCAAATAAAGTCTTAACTAGAACCCACCTTAACAAAGCTAAAATCAAAAGCTTGAAATGATCAAGCTAATAGGCAAAAAACTTAATTGCTGGCCAGAATAAAGTTTAATACTCTTAAAAATATAGCAACCACAATCCAGATGCTCAACAACGTAAAATCACAAGGTCTATGTCCTGTTCAAAACAAAACAAAACAAAAAACTAGAAATACCAAGAAATAGGCCTATTGCAGGAGAAAAACCAGTCAATAGCTACAAACCCAGAAATAAGATAGTTGATAGAATTATAAGGCAAAGAGTTTTAAATGTCTGTTTAAATATGCTCAGCGTCACAGGAAAACATGATGATAATGAGAAGAGAAATGGAGGGTGTGAAAACTTACTAGAAATTCTCAAGATGAAAAGTACATTATCTGAAATGTAAAATTCACCACATTAAAAGCGTTTGACTAAGCTCAGCATTCATGATAAAATTTCTCAGCAAATTAGCAATAAAAAGTACCTTCCTCCACCTGATACATGGCACTATGGAAAGCATCAGGCTTAATGGTGAAGGACTCAAGAATGTTGATTGTCACCACTTTTACTCAACATTACATTGGACATCATGGCATATGAAATAAATCTGTGACTTACTCTTACACTGCAGCTCCAACTGGCTCATAGGAAGTACCAAAAAGTCCTAGAATGTCCCATCTAGACACAGAAAATCATGAGTTCCAACCCCCTCCTCCTATATGTGAGGAATCTAGGTAGGATGTGTCTTACTGCCCCCCAAAGAAGCATATGGCATGCGTGTTAGGAAGATAATGTTTTTAAAATAAAATTCAGTGTTCTTTTCTTTTGGTATTGATGTCAGTGTGACCTTCTCCTGTTCCATCCCCATTCTTTCAGAGGCATCCATTTGCCCAGGGAGGATTAGAATCGTTAAAGCAGAGATGCCAAGAAAAAGAGGAGGTATTCAGCTCTTGCATACAAAGTAGAATTTTTGAGTCTGCAACAATCACGTTGTCTTAGAACCCAGGCTTCATAGAAAGAGAAAGCATTTTTAAAATTCCTTTAGATATCATTAACATGTTAGGAGCTAGGCCTGACAGATTAGATCACAGTTTCTTCCAAAGTGTAGAAAAAAGATGGATTCTGCCATCAAGACTGCACCGTGAGAGGGCACCTGTCGGGATGAGCACTGGGTGATGTATGGAAACCAGTTTGACAATAAATTTCATATTAAAAAAAAAAAAAAAAAGACTATTGTTGGCAGCCATTGCTCTCTGGCCAACATGATCTTCTCCGATACCCTTGGTGCCACAGGCAAAATACCGGCTCAACACACGTGTCTATCAGTTTGGAGGTGCTGAGCCTGGGGGCTTTCCCAGTGCCCAAGTTCCCGGGCGCAGGAGATCTAGCTGCGATGAGCCTCTTCCCTCTTCTCCGAGGGTTCCTGACTTGTAGAAAGATTTTTCAAGCCTGGTTAACTTTTGCACTTCTAGTTCACCCCACAGGAAGTAGGCAACCTGTCCATTCCAAATTGGAGAGTTCAGGCTGCTCTCTCTCTCCAGCTTGCCATTTGTCCTAAATTATTAACTCCCTTTTAGCTTTGATTGGATCAGAGTAGGTTAGGTTTATGTCCAATTTGGAAATGGTGCCACTCTGTCTCATAGACAGAATTTGATGAACGATTTTCTTGAATCCTTCTGAGGTAGACAGGATAATACCCCGACCCCCAAATTCATCTATGTCCTAATTTGTAGCCCCTGTGAGTATTATGTTCCTGTTACAAGGCAAGGGAGGATGAACATTGTAGATGGATTTATGGTTGTGAATTGGCTGACCTTAAAGAGCTTGTTCTGGATTATCTAGGTGGACCCAGTGTAATCACAAGGGTCTTTAAATAGGGAAGAGGGAGGCAGGTAGTCACTGTTAGAATGATGCCAGGCTAGAAAAATGTGATTGTCCATTGCTGGCTTTGAAGCTAGAAGGGGCCCACAAACCAAGGAATGCAGGAAGCCTCTAGAAGCCAGAAAAGGCAGGAAAGCAGATTTTCCCTTGTAGACTCCAGAAAGGAATACTGGCCTGCCAACAACCTGACTTCAGTCCAGGGAGATCCGTTTCAGACTGGTGACTTCCAGAACAATCAGATAATAAATCTGTATTGTTTTAAAGCAGTAGGTTTGTGGTAGTTTGCTACAGGAGCGCTAGGAAACTAATGCACTCTCTCTCTCTCTCAGCTTGGAGGAAGGGTGGAGATCATCCCCTCCACAAAATTATGGACTTCTCCTCGGGTAGGGTCAAGGCTTAGGATCCCCAAAATGCTTTTCTCTTCCTCCATGCCGCCCTCAAATTTCCTCTCCTTTTATCTGCTAGAGGGAATAGAAAGGGACAAGGTAGCTGTTGGACAGTGGCTGGGGGCATCCGTGTCTGTTTTGCTACCTTTTGGGAAGGGGAGAATGTCGAGGGCTCAGTATTTGCAGGTCCTTTTAGGATATCATTACTACTTTCTGTCAGGCCTCACCTTGTCCCCACTTGTTTCTAATTCCAAGGCAACGGGGTAGGTAATACTACAACATGCTGTCAGATTTGCATCACTGAGTGGTGAGATGCACAGTAAAATTTCTCTCTCTATACCACATATGTAATCTACATTGTGGCAGCACAGATTCAAAGCAGCTCCTCCATGACATTAATAATTTCTTTCGCATTGTAGTGATACGTGCGTGTAGTTTTTAAAGCCTACTACCATTATGAGGCTGATCGTTTGAAAGAGACGTACCTGGCCCATTTCCGAGAAACGCTCTTTTAATATCCAGCCTGGTTGGTATGCAGCCGACAGCTGGGCGGCAGGGGGTGGGGGTCTGACTCTTAGGAATTCAGATTTTCATTTATTACCCCGTTTTTAGCCTGGTGACCCCGGGCTCCCTCAGCTCGTCCTTCCAAGAGAGCTGCCTAACTCGGTATCTGGGGTGTGAATAGGGGGATATGAGTGCCCATTTGCCACACGCTGTGTTTTCAGCCCCACTCCATATCCTGGACTTCATTAGGAAGATTCTAGTCCCTTCAATCACTGTGCCTCTGAGGATTCTAGCATGAATCAGCCTGCCTATTGTTGTCATTCCCTGCTCCCCCAACGGACAGTTTGATTTTCGCATTTCTGCTCTGCTAAATCAATTATGACTCATCTATCTATTTTCCAAGCTTCAAAACCCTGTTGACAATCTGGCCTGCTGTCATCTTCCTCCTGTCTCTTGTCTTGTATAAAGGCTCAAAATTGTCTATCTTATACCCTTTTATTATTATTGAAGGGGGTTCTGGGGTGGAGCTGAGAGACGCATACGGGATCTGTCTACCTTAGGCACCTGCCAATCTCCTTCCTTTGTTTCTTCAAATCCATAAGTCATGTATGAATATTTCCTTCAGGAAACAGTGCAAAATAACAATTCTACTTCCTGGGATAAAAACAAACCATTTCTCCCATCTGAACTCCTCCAAAAATGCCCACAATTTAATGCAATTCAATAGACCTGTAACGCTTGTGTGTTTCCAGTAGCAATTTAGATAAAGTGGTAAGTGTGGACTCCATTGGGGTCAGTTTATAGCACTTGGTTGCCATGGTCACAGGTTCCATAAAATGGAGTAAATAATGAAATACTCTATCCTTCTTCTCAGCACCAGACATTTATAGTATTCAAATATTTACAGAGAGAGCAGACTTACTTAGTTTTTTAAAATATCAAAATGGGCCTGTTTTCTAAAGGGCAGATCTTTGCCACTGGCAATAAAGACATAAATAAATGAAATTCTGGCTTTTGAGAAGCAAATACTAAGAGAAAACTAAAATATAATCTTGCAGGACTTAATTTCAGTTTACTTTCAGGGAGCATGTATTTTCCCACCAAAAAAGATTGACTTTCTTTTATTAGTTAGGGATTAAATCATTTGGTGAATCAGGTCCTGAGACACTTTCTCTGCTTGTTTATACTTAAAATTAATGATAAGGAATAGCAAACAGATTTATGTCACAACAGACGGTGACTTCAATTTGGGATAGGTAAGACTTAAAATTTAGTTTTCATTTTTATTGTGATAAATTATCTGAGATATACCCTTTTAACAGACTTCTACTTTTTTTTTTTTTTTAAAGTAATCTCTACACCCAACATGGGACTTGAGTTCACAATCCAGAGATCAAGACTCGGATATTCTACCATTGGAGCCAGCCAGGCACCCAACCCTCCTAACAGATTTTTAAGTATACAGTATAATATTCTTAACTGCGGGGGCAATGTTAAGTATACAGTATAATACTTTTAAGTATACAGTATAATATTCTTAAATGCGGGGGCACATATCTAGAACTTATTCATTTTGTATTACTGAAACCCCATACCTGTGATTAGCTAATCCCACCTTCCTTTGTATGACTTATCAGTCACCAACCAGCCAATCATTTTTCTTCCAAGATCTTTTCTCTATACTTTGACTCACAGAGCCTAAAACACTTCTGATGTGGTGCTTCATTAGGAAAATATAGTAACATTTAAATCAGGGCATGTGAAAAGAGAACTAATTTTAGGGTTCCAGAGGGTACATGAGGAAAATGTAATTCTCTCATTAGTTTTTGCTTGTTTCCCATTGCAAGAAGTCGTGAGGAAGTAATAAATTGGAGAACAAATGTGTTTTTGATTAAAGTTTCTGTGCTACTTTCAGAGACAGCTACAATAGCATAAATCTAAATAAACAGTCCGACATTTATCCCAGGCAAAATTACATAACATATTTTAATACCAAAATCATAGGGAAAATCATGGTTTCTTTGGAGCCTGCTGGTGTGTAGATGAAGGGGATATATGGGCTCCCTCTGGTGGTGAATTTGGCAATAATAATAACTGAACAAGTGTTATTGTTTAACCCAAAGACCAGGTGAAATTTAAAGAATCTTTTCCATTGTCAGCAAGAGGTCTGCTCGAAATTACCGTGTAGATTCTCTCCCAGGCTCTCGACTAGAGAAACAGACCAACATAGAATATGTATCACTTATTTTACTTGAGTTACCTGGCTCTTGAATTACAAAGCTGACTTAGAAACCCAGTGACACTGTTTTGCCATCTAGAGTCTCTCTGAAAATTTGTAGAATCATTCACTCACTCACTCACTCACTCACTGAATGTTTCTTATGGAAAATATTGGGATCTGTGGGTGACAGGGCTGTGGTGTTGAGAATTCCTCCACTACCCCTAGACCCAGACCTGTCTTTGTGGTAGTTGGGGAACAGGATTTATTGCCATCCATTGTTTGCAGCCAATACGGTTTTATCCTGTTCTCTTGTCTTTGTATAGGGGATAAAATTTTCTACCTTATGCCCTTCACTGTTCTTGAAGTGGCTTGTGTGATGGAACAGAGATGAACATATGGGATGAGTCTGCCTTGTGCACCTTCTCTGCCCATTTTAATTGAAAATGTATCTTCATACAATATCACAAAGAGGCTAGGTTTGCTATGTTTGTTTATGTTTATGCTTATGTCTGGCTTTGAAAAGCATAAATTGAAATATCTGACATAGGCAGTCTCACAAAGTAATTATCTAAGGGTAAGTGTGCCCCCTATACCTCCCACATTCTGCATCAGCTTTCCCTTTGTAGTCCCAAATTTAGAGCCTTGAATGCATGTTCAGTCATTCAGTTTCCATATGCATTAAAAAACTAGAATGAGGGGCACTTGGATGGCTCTGTCGGCGTCTGACTCTTGATTTCAGCTCTGGTCATGATCCCCTGGTTTGTGGGATTGAGCCCCTTGATGGGCTCCATGCTGACAGCGTGGAGCCTGCCTGGGATTCTCTCTCTCCCTATCTCTCTGTTCCCCTGCCCACTCATGCTCTTTCTCTCTCTCTCTAAAAATAAATAAACTTTTAAAAACATTTTTTTAACGTTTATTTATTTTTGAGACAGGGAGAGACAGCATGAACGGGGGAGGGTCAGAGAGAGAGGGAGACACAGAATCTGAAACAGGCTCCAGCTCTGAGCTGTCAGCACAGAGCCTGACGCGGGGCTCAAACTCACAGACTGTGAGATCATGACCTGAGCCAAAGTCGGATGCTTAACCGACTGAGCCACCCAGGCGCCCCTAAATAAACTTTTTTAAAAATTAAAAAAAAATACTGGAATGAAGTCTCTAAATTCATTAGAATCAATCATTTTATAGCCAAGCTTCTTGGTTAAATTATTTAATTTACCCCCAAAATGTAGTTAATAAAATGACAAATTCTTCAGGATATCATCGAAGGAAAAAAAACCCCAAAATTTAAAGCACCAACATTTTTCTGAAAATAAAACATCATTGAGAAGCACCTTGCATCGTATGTACACAGTAAGCACTCAATAGTGGTCTTGTTTTAAAATTCAAACAGCAAAACCATTCTGGACTACCTCGATGTTTCTCTTTCTCAAAATAACATTCTTTATGTTGCAATGTGATCCTGCCCATATAAGTCAAACAAAAAAAAAATCTGTCTCTGATATTATTATGATGCGAAAACTTCAAGGAAATGTTAGAAAACTAAGAGAGACACATATGGGATCATTTGTTTTCAGAACTATAGAAAGAAAAGAAAGCTATTTTAATGGTAATCAAAATGTGGTCTTTTCTTTATTTCCGTCTCTGACAGAGTAAGGAAAAGATTGAGTGGTAGACAATTTAAAATTTTATATACACAACATATGTGTCAGAAAGGTAAACCATCAAGGCTTGAAGCTGAATTCAATGGTTCTAAGAGCAGGCTGTGCATCAGATTAGCCTGGGAAGCTTATTAAAATTAAAGAAGACTGAGATCACACCCCTGGAGATTCTAATTCAACAAGTCGGGGCAAGGCCAAGGTATTTATGCATTTGACAAGTGCCCTCCGATGATTCTGAAGCAGCGGGTTCACTGGACAATATTTAGAAATCATTCCTCTCCGTGGCTACCTATCCCTGACAACCTCACTTCAAAAAAAACAATGTTGCCACTTTGTCAGAAAGCCATTCCTTGACTATCCTGACTGAGGGGCACTCCCTCACCCCCTCTCCTGTGTATCAGTCAGGCAGGCTTGGTTCTGCTGCAGTAACAAACAACCCCAAATTTGTATCAGCTTTAAACGGCAAAAGTTATTTGCTTGCTGGTTTGTTTGTTTGTTTGTTTGTTTATTCACAAAAACTTTCCAGGTAAGATCCAGGCAAGTTTTCAGATAAGTCACCTTCTATGGGGTGGCTCAGCCTTCCAGCCTCCATCTACCTGTCTCATTACAGATTTCTCCCTATCAACGTGTGTTTTCCTGATTGCCACATCAAAGAGAGAAAGAGCTGGAGAGTCAAACATTAGCAATCCGAAACTGCAGCCTGGGAGTCACATAACCATTCTCCTCCATCAGCCAGAACCCGTCAAGTGACCATGCATGACTTCAGGCGGGTAGAGATGTACAATCTATAATATACTCCAAAGTACAGGAGAGCCAGATATTCATTAGTAGTATTTATCATACGATACTTAATTTTTGCCTATTACAATCACCTATTCTGATGACATTCTATCCGTTTGCTTATTTGGTTCTTGCCTGTACCCGCTAGATTGAAAAAAATTTTGAGGTCAAAATCCTTATATTATTTATCACTGGTGATGTCACTCTGCCTGGCATGTAGTAAACACTCAAACTGTTGAATGAATGAACAAAGGAAGACAGAGAGCCGTCTAGTAGGATTCAGACAGGGGGTCATTTAAATTAGATCAGTAGGGAAAAAACCCCAGACACAATAACCGTTTATTCCGTTAGCCTGGGAGAATTAGATGATTAAATATTTATTGAGCACCTGTACCTTCTAAGACTTACAAAACTGATTATACCAATATAATCACACCTCAGGTTTACAATATCTGCCAGTAAAGAAGATAATAAAATACGAGAATCTGGACAACTAATGACAAACTGGCAGTGATTATCTGTTTTATGAAAGCTTCATATTTTTTTTTACAGGATTATTCACAGTAGGACTCTCCTCAATAGCAATATCTCCAGGAGAACTTAAAATATGATTCAATTTACACACACGCTCTTAGGAATATATCTATAAAGTCAACTACTGGGGTTATTATGCCTTCGTTCTACAGAGCTTCCTAATGGGAGTACGGAAATCCAGTCATAGAATTTTATGAGCCAATTTGGTTCTTCAATGTATTTCATCTCATTTCTAAACTCCCTCTAGTGTCCGAAAAGAATAAAGTCCTTTGACTTTGGTAGTGAATCCTGACGCTGTCAGTTTGAAAGTAGCGAGTGAAACATTTTGAATGGGATTTTGAGAAAGACAGGACGAACTTTTTCATTGTAAACTATGTGTTAAAAATATGTCTAAGTTGGTTTTTTTTCTTTTCTTTTCAGCTTTATTGAGGTATAACTGACAAATGAAATTGCAAGATATTTGAAGTGTAGGTTTTGATATATGTGTACATTGTGAAGAATTTCCTCCATCAAGTTAACACATTAATCACCTCACATATTACCTTTTTTTAAAAAATGAGAACATTTAACTTCTACTGTAAATTTTTTTCCACCACAAAAGTATATCTGAAAGAAAATATATGCAGTGACCCACTAGCTCACCGATTGTATACAATTGATGAGTATTGTTAGAAACTCAGACAGGGAGGCACAACATAAAGACAGGAAGCTTCCTTTCTCTCTGCCTTCGGTCTCACTCCTCTGAGTCCCCCAACCAACTTCAGGAAAAGCAGGCAAAATCGTATGTGTTTGCCAGCATGTATATATTTACAAGGAACGTTGCCTTTTAAGAATTTATGTAAAAAGAACCAAGCTCTACAAAGTGACTTGCATTTTGCTCTTTCCACTTGCTTTTAGAAACACTTCCAAAACACTACCCCATGTTTTGACAGTTATGTAATATTCCTAATTCTTTATTCTAATTTTTGACAGTTACCATGGTCTTCCTCCATTTGGTTACTCTCTAATTTATTTTTAAATTTTTGAAAAAAACCCTGTAATTCCAGTGTAGTTAACATACAGTGTTGTATTCATTTCGGGTGAGTAATATAGTGATTCAACACTTCTGTGTGTTAGTGTTCATCACGTGTACTCTTAATCCCCTTCACCTATTTCAACCATCCACCCCCCCCTCCCCCAACTGTTTGTTCTCTGTAGTTCAACACCTGGCTTTTGGGTTAGCTCTCTCTGTTTCCCTTTGTTCATTTGTTTTGTTTCTTAAATTCCGCATATGAGAGAAATCACATGGTATTTGTCTTTCTCTGGCTTATTTCACTAAGCGAAATACCCTTTAGATCCATCCATGTTGTTGCAAATGGCAAGATTTCATCCTTTTTTTGTGCCTGAATAATATTGCATTGGATATGTATACCACATCTTCTGGATCCATTCATCTATTGATGGAAACTGAGGTTGCTTCCATAATTTGGCTCTTGTAAATAGTGTTGCTATAAACAGAGGTGCATCTATCCCTTTGAATTAGTGTTTTTGTATTCTTTGGGTAAATACCCAATACTGCAATTGCTGGGTCGTAGGGTAGTTCTATTTTTAACTTTCTGAGGAAATTCCATACTGTTTTCCACAGTGGCTGCACCAGCTTGCATTCCCACCAACAGTGCAAGAGGGTTCCTTTTTCTGCACATCCTTGCTTGTGTTTCTTGTGTTGTTGATTTTAGCCATTCCAACAGGTGTGAGATAATATCTCATTGTGGTTGTTATTTGCATTTTCCTGATGATGAGTGATGTTGAACATCTGCTTATGTGTCTGTACTGGCCATCTGGATGTCTTCTCTAGAAGTTACACTCAAATTTATTTTCGTAGTCCCATATTGATGGCCTTTTTACTACTAGAAAAGGTCATTATTGTACATATATCTCTTGAAAACAAATTGGAGTATATACAAGGATGAATAGAAATTTCCAGGTCAAAGAGTATAAGAACTCATAGTTATTAAAATATTATTGGGGTTCCTGGGTGGCTCAGTTGGTTGAGCATTAAACTCTTGATTTTTGGCTCAGGTCATGATCTCAGGGTCATGGGATCGAACCCAGCTTCAGGCTCTGTGCTAAACAGGGAGCCTGCTTAAAAATCTCTCTCTCTTTCCCCTCTCTCCCACTTGCACTCTCTCTCTCTGTCTCTCAAATATAAAAATTTATATATATTATCAAATTCTCCTCCAAAGCAGCTCAACTAATTTATTCTTCTAGGTATTAGCTTTTTATTACCAATTTTGGTATGTTAAAAATGGAACTAATGGTAATTGAGAAATAAAAAAAAATACCTAATTTGGAATCATAAGTAAGGTTGTTTTTGTTTATAACAAATTTCATCTGAATTTTTAATGAGAGAAGTCTCATTTTAGATCATTTATTTAGAATTTAGGTACAATAGACTATATAATACAGGGTGGCCTCTTGGTGTGGTAAGGTATATGATTGTCTTTATTATTTAAAGGTACAGACTTATATGAAAAGAAGATATTTTTAACTTTTCAGTAAATAAAAACATTTGATATTAATTTAACTGAATATATGTTTAAGAAGTCATAAGAAACACAATTTCTAAACATGATGTTTCTCATTTGCATTTTGCATTAGGTATCAACATATTCATATTCAAACTAAAAATGTTTTGTTCACTGGGAACTTTTAACTGCCTAATGTCATATGTACTTCGGAAAATCTTGTTTTAGGGGAAAAACCTAATATACTTAGCTGTCACCAAAAGAAATTTTATAGGGAATACCAACTTAAGTCCAATTACATCTGATGTTTCTCTGAAAAAAAAATTAAACACGTATTACTGTGGTATTTATTTTATTTTTTTTAAAATGGAATACTTACGTAAATATGTAATCACTGCATTAACTAAATCAACTCTCAAGGCTCGTATTCAAAATGGGGCCAAGTTTTATTTCAAACAGCTATATATAATTTTTGTTTAGAGAGGTCAATATTACATGCCTAGTGTAATTATCCGCTATACCTATTGGAAGTCGGTCCCTGAACGCAGAACAATGGTTACTGTTAGAATTTTGTACAGATAACACACACATGCTTGTGCTCATCACACGTACGAGTCAATCAAAACCATCAGGCAGTATGAACTCACCTTATTTACCAGTGGCCTGAGAAACTGGCTTTTATGGGCTGCATCTCTGAAACTGAAATATCAGAAAATATATTTTATCAGATATCCATACATGGATCTGTAAACCCCAAAATTGGTTTTCCCATTGTATTTGTCTGCTCAGGCTGCCATAAGAAAGCCCTGCTGGCTGGGTGACTTAAACAACAGATATTTATTTCCTCACAGTTCTGGAGGCTGAAGTCCAAGATCAAGGTGGCATCAGATTTGGTTTCTCTTGAAGCTTCTCCGTGGCTTGTAGATGACTGCCCCTCACTGTGTCCCCAAATGACATGTGTCCTTTGTGGAGGACATCCCTAGCAACTCTCTCTCTCTATATGTTCTGATCCCCTCTTCTTATAAGAACAACCTTCAGGGCCGCCTGGGTGGCTCAGTTGGTTAAGCATCTGCCTTCGGCTCAGGTCATGATCTCACAGTTTGTGACCGCTTCAGATCCTCTGTCCCCCCCTCTCTCTGCCCCTTTACCCCACTTCTGCTTGTATGCACGCATGTGCTCTCTCTTTCAAAACAACAAAAACAAAAACCTTTAAAAAAAAAAAAAAAAAGAACACCAGTCAGATTAGATTAGGACCCACCCATCTGACCTCATTTAAACATAATTTCTTCTTTAAAGTCCTTATCTCCAGGGGTGCCTGGGTGGCTCAGTCCACTGAGGGTCCAACTTTGGCTCAGATCATGATTTCATAGTCTGTGAGTTCGAGTCCCACGTCGGGATCTGTGCTGACAGCTCAGGGCCTGGAGCCTGGTTCAGATTCTGTGTCTCCCTCTCTCTCTGCCCCTCCCCCACACATACTCCGTCTCTGTCTCTTTCTCTCCAAAATAAATAAACATTAAAATTTTTTTTAAAAAAAATAATAAAGTCCCTATTCCCAAACATAGTCATATTCTAAGGAACTATAGGTTAAGGCTTCCACGGGATAATTCTGGGAGGAGACACAATACAGTCTACCTCAAAATAATTTCTGATATCAATAAGCAAGAATGTGCTAGTCTTTGAATAGACTAGGACAGGATACAATAGGATAGGAATCACCTATACTTGTTTTTTAGTGAATGTGTATGTTCTGTATATCATAATGTAGTATACAGTATACTATACTTTTAAAAGTGGCAGAAAGCCCAGGCTCTGGAGTCAGAATTTATGAGTGTGAGTCTCAGTTTCACTATTTATTATCCGATCTTAGGCAAAATACCAAGCAAAACTCTTTCTGCCTCAGTTTCCTCACCTTCCAAATCAAGTAAAAATAGGGCCCCCTCATAGGGATTGTGCAGGATTAAGCGAGTTCCTCCATCTACTACAGTGCTTAAAACAGTGTCGGGTATTCGGTACGGGCTTTACATCTGCTAATTTTGTTACTGTTGTTGTCATCAAGAATAGGTTAACCTATACCGGATACTTGGAAAATTTCTAGGGATGGAGGAGTGAATGAAGTGGAAAACCATGAGCAGACGAGCCAAAGACCACGGCAGTATATATCAGACAGTGTTTTCTTTGCCAGGTACGTGCTGATATTTTGAGGGTGAAATAGTGAAGTCTTCAAACCAGAGCGATCTGACATGCAGTAGGTCATTTTGACACAGCGTGTTGACAACAATGACATTTTCATGTGATCATTTGATCTTCACTGCATAAAGCGGCTGCTTCCAAGTGTACAAGCCTTGTGCTCTTACCAAATAAAGTGTGCGGACCTGACATCCCTGAATCCTCCCTACCTCTGAGCAGGATTACCCCTGATGCCTCCCCAGTCCTCTGAGGAACTCCCCAGGATGTGCATTATCAGTGTTCTTCCCCATCTAACTGAGAGTAAGTACTTCTGCCGTCGCAGGAAAAATAGAAAGACATGGTCAAGGTTCTTGGCATGCTCTTCACACGGTTTTCTCACAGTATGCACTGGAGCAGGAGCATTATTAGATCCATGCCTGGTGCCCCCTGATTACCTGAGATGAGACCCTTTAAAACAAGACATCCCAAGGAAGCTGCGGCGGGTTGAGGTGGAGCTCAGTTCAGATGCAGTAACGCCCCGAACCAAAGATCGATTCTGGATCTAGCCATAAATCGAAACCAAAGACAACTGTGATACCTTCCGTGGCGAATCGTCAGTTACAGTTTGGGGCCAGCAGAATCATTCCATCGGCATTCCAACTTCAAAGGAAATGTGATAAGATACAAGTTCAGAAAATGGTCCTCATTAGAGATTGGACAAAAGATTGATGGGCAGGATGTATTGAATGATTGATCTGTGGGAAGGCTGTCACATCCTGCCTGTGAATTTTTACGGGAAATCGTATAGACTGCAGCGTGGATAGTATGCACGCGGGATGGCATTTTTGGACGTGTGCACTGAAGTCGTCCTCGTGCAAAATTTCTACACAGCAGCCTTGACACTAGATACCTGAGTGTGTCTGCAGACCCTCTCCTTGCACACACATGTCCTCATGCCCTTCTCAGAAATGGTTTTGAGACGGACAAAGCTGACTAGGAGTGTGAACAGGAAAACTCCAAGTCTTTGGGTTAAGGTGCTGGGAGCCCTTCATATGCCAAGATTTTTCTATAATATAGTCAACGAAGTGGGAATTTTTTTTTTTTTAATTAAGAAAGAAATGCTAGGTCAATGTTACTTAATCGTCCCTTTAAAAAAAATCTGTTGATTCCAGGGCCAAGTTTAGGGCAAAATTCAGCCATAATGCTTTTAAAAACTTGAAAGCTACCTCAGGACAGTTGTTTCTGCTTCTGGAAAGCAAACAAAAAGCTGCTCCTGTCCCTCAAAAAGGGCGAGGGGAGAAAGGCGAGCAAAGACACAGAAGGGGTGGTCCACTTGTGCTGGAATGCACAGCCTTGCCCAAAGCCCACCGTGGGGGCAGATGAGCCAAGCAGTTCAACAATCTGCACCGCTGCAAACAGAAGCCTTGTTCTTTGCCTGAAGAAAGACAGCTTCATCCTGTAACTGCAAAATCAGGTCACATTCCTGTTTGATTCTTAAACTGGTGTGTCCTAAGCCCTTCCTGACCCAACTTCACTCTCCCTCTCAAATGTGTCTCCCAGCTTCTTCTGGGAGTCAGCCAAAGGTCTGCCCCAGACCCCGGGACTTTTGACTCATCTTTCTCTGCTCCTACCTGCTGTCCTGCGTCCCACTCCACAAGCACCCCTGTGCCACATGACCTTTGTACAAGCCTTGCCTGGAGAGGACCATCACCTCTGAGGATAACGATACTGATGGCTTCTCTGTTGTTTCCAAATCACTGTTCTCCTTCTTCACATCACAGCTAAAGCCAGGTGTACCTTTCAGTTAGATTTCCTGAAGGCTGGGAGAGAAAGGGAGAGGGGAGGGTGGAGAGAGAAAGAAGGAAGGAGAGAAAGAAAAGAGAGAGAGAGAGAGAGAGAGAGGGAGATGCATGCACCACTCCCCATACCGCCCCCCCGAAAACACACACACAAGAAACATAAAAAAGATTATCCATATACTAGGCCATAAAAATATTCCTAACAACAAAGAATCCAGTATTACCTGGACCCCATTATCTAAGCACGCTAAAATACACTTAGAAATCAGAAATAAAAAGAAATGGAAAGCAAACTCAATGCATTTGTCTTTTTAAAAATCCGCACCCCACTAAAAAAAAATCCACGAGCTGAACAAGAAGTGACTACAAAAATTATGAAATATATAGCTAAGTGAAGAACGTCAAAACCAGCATACATCAACAGATAGGAGAGGGAGCCAAAGTAGTTCTTATAATCAGCGCAAGCAATCCTGGACAATCGGGAGGGATCAGGTGGTCAAAGGAAACAAAGCTTCTGCCTCATGACAGAAAGGCACCAAGTAGTTAAGAATTTTTATGGGTAACTTTTAACAAACCTTCTGGGACTAATAATTCCTATTTTATACAAGTGGTTTCTGAGATCTGCAAAGGTCACCCTTCGTCTCCTGTGATTATCTCTTCTTGGAGTCTTTCAGTGAACTCTTGTTTTAGAGAAGATGTAATTTGCTTAATTTATCCGGTTTCATAGAGAACTATTTATTGAAAAATTTCGGTCATTTCAGATAATGCTAATGTGCATCCTCGTCTTGACTTAATGTTTTTCTCCTTTTTTCTTGACATATTTTCCCTTAAGTCCTAAGCTGTTTTATTGTTTTGTTTTGTTTTGTTTTGTTCTAAATCGTTGCTTCTCACGTTTGAACGAGGATGTGCTTCCTGGATCAGCTATTTTCAGGAAAGTAGATTTGAAAGGAATCAGAAGGTGCCAGCAGCTTGGACTTTGGTCCATTGGTCTTTTGTCTCCAGACATTTTCCTATCAACATTCTCCACCAGGGAGTTTGGTTCTGCTCAGGGCGGGTTGTCTTCCCAGCTTGGATTCAGGTTGCGGGTGACCAGCCTTGACTAGAGGCAGGGCACCTTCTGTTTCTCCCCCCTGCTTGTCATACTATCAACCTTCTTCTTGCAACAAACCATGTTCTCACCTCTCTTCTTGCAGCGCCACCTCTCCTACCCCTCTGAGATGTCAACCAGGGTTCAGGGAAATTCTCGCAGTCGGCCCATGGCTCCTGATGAGGTCAGAGTCTCAGCTCAGCCCCAAATCCACAGTGGCAGGTGGGGTCCCTTCTCACTCTGAACCACGAAGCCGTCCATCTTCATTGGTGTGCTCAGGGTTAAGGGCGCTTCCTATTTTTAATAAAGAAGAGATTTCGTTGTTTGTCTTGTGTTCTCCGGGTTGCTTTCGGTTGCCTTTGGTGGGGAGAGGCAAGAACACATCTTTCTGCCATGATCTAAAACTGGGAGACCCCCTCATGGTTTAGTAATTGAGACTGGAAGGCATACAGATTTTCTCGCCCACAGATCCACAGCCAAGCAATATGTCTCAGGGAATTGGTGATGGAAATTTCACTTTTCATTTAATTTAAAAACTAATTTAAGAAATAAGTAGAATGTAATATGAATTAGTGCTGGGGGTATATTACTACCATTTTTTTTTTTACTACCAGTATTTTTTAAAAGGTGATCTTAAAGCCAGATCAAAATGTTCTCATAGCTGGGTCAAACAGCCTCATGACAATGTCCTTGACATTAAAGCAGCCACATCAAAACACAGAAGCATCAAAATGTCATGTGCCTGCTGATAAAACGCTGAGCAGATACTGTGGAGGGAATGAACTTTACTCTTTAGTGGGCATGAGCATTTTATGCCAGAAAAATAGGCTGATAATCTCAAGGCAGTTGTCCAAAAGGTTATACACATAAACTTCTCCAAACTCCTATTGGATTTGCACAAAGGTTTGCAAAGAACACCAACTAGGCCTCAGCTTATGCTTTACCAGGTCAGTGATGAGGACTGTTAGGTTTACTGCAAATAGCTACAAAGGATATTTAGAACCACGCCTCACTTTCCTACTGCATATCTGCCTATGTGCATGCTGGAGGTCATTTTGCAGAGCTAATGAAAGACAAGATTAATTAAGGATGACCTATGAGTGATGACTGTAGCTAAAAACTTGGAAATCAGGATTTCCATTAAGACCCTGGGCTGGCTTTACATATGAGTGATATGGGTAGTTGACTTTCAATGAGGAAAGTGACCCTGCATCAGGCATCTAAAGAATTTTTTAGTCGAATAAAGATAGGATACATGGTGAAAAAGGGGAAAGCATGGCCGTTGGAGTCAGACAGCTCTGAGTTCTAATCCTGGCTCTGTGCTTGCTAATTGTATAGTCCATAGCAAGTTACTTAACCTCTTTGAACTTCAATTTTCCCTTTGTGATAATGGGTGGCAATGATGGTGATAACAGCTACCTTGTCGGGCTGTCAAGAGGAATAAGTAAAATAACATAATGAAAGCATCTAGGAAAAGATAGGTGCCTGGAAAATGGTAGCTTTAGAACTTGAAATATCTGGGACAGCATACTAAGCTATAGAAGAAAAAATGTTATCATCCTAGTTTACCCGTTTCTTGGAGAAGGGTGTCAGAGAAGCTGGAATAAAACATAAGTTTTGAAGAAGGAAGAGGAAAAAATTAGTAGGGGACACTTTCAACTATAGGAACTTCTGATTGCCCATTTAGACCCAGGGTTGTTATAAGACTTGACATCCGGGGCAAAAGGGAAAACATTGACCCAGGAATGAATAAGAGTGCTTTGGGGAATGTTTGTGTAGCACATCATTCTGAGTCTAAAGGAAAGGGAGTAAGCCAGGAGGATTAAACAAGACAGGTTCTGAGAATTCCAAACTTTTGCTATGGGCATTGCAGAACCCAATGAAGTAGGTTTGGGTGACTCTGCAAGGGACAAGCTATTGACGGCAAAGTTCTGCCTCTAGTGTGTGGTGTCCCTGGTTTAGAACACTTGGCACTTCCAGATCTTTCTGTCTCTTGCAAGTTCCAATAGGAGAACAGTTGAGATATACAGGAAAACCAATCTAAAGTAGAATCAGCTCCTGTGAATGGCTTGCGAGTCGATAGGATGTATTCAGGAGAGAAGTATTTACTTCATTCCAGATAAACTGCCAGTCTGAAGGCATTGAACATTGTGCATTAGCAACCTGGGAATCGCATTCCATTTTCGCTGTGAATATCCAGATCATCACATTTCCTGACATTGCTTGGAAACAAATGCATATTTACGACATGTATGAATATATTCATAATATAGATTTACATAATAATCCTGTCCATGAAATACATATTTTAAAAATGTGACACTACAGGGACGCCTGTGTGGCTCAGTCGGTTAAGTGTCCGACTTCAACTCAGGTCATGATCTCGCGGTCTGTGAGTTCCAGCCCCGCGTGGAGCTCTGTACTGACAGCTCAGAGCCTGGAGCCTACTTCAGACTCTGTCTCCCTCTCTCCCTGCCCCCCCACCCCACCCCGCTCAAGCTCTGTCTCTGTCTGTCTCTCAAAAATAAACATTAAAAACTTAAAAAAAATTAAAATGTGACACTATACATATTCATAATTATTTTACAGTCTACACTATTTCCTTGTGATTTGGGATTCTTGGATGTCCTAGGCTTGCAAAAGAACTTTCGTGAAATTACTTTTCTTCTATGATTGCCCATTCTTTCATCTTTAAAGTGAGGTATTTAACACTTTAATTTCCTATCTTCGAACTTTTGTGCCCTGCACAGCTGAACTTTAGAGAGAGTTAGGCATTTTCACTCCAGTTAGCCATGAAAATATATAAACACGATCACATACGTATATAGTTAAGAGCATAAGCCTTCATGTTGCCATAGCAATACCAAGGGCATATCTGTACCAAGGTCCACAAACACAATTGTGTTAGCAAAACACTTCAACATGGTTACACTTTACTTTGAATACATCAGGTTGACGTCCAAAGGCCCTTTGAGCAAAAGTACTGGAAAAAAAAAAAAGCCTCATTTTTATCAGAAGAGCACAATCTCTTCTGATTGTTCCCCAGAAAAGTCGAGAAATGATTCAAAATATCAAATTTTCCTCACATTGTGGCAAAGATAGAATAGACTGTATACCTCTTGTTTGCCCTTGCCTAGGAGAATAAAAAAAAGCTGAGGAAGCAAAAGAGTGGAATTATGAAGTTTGAAATAAAGCTTGAGAGAAATCACCTTTCATCATGACTAATTTCCTCTGAAACAAGTTTCTTTCACCAGCTATCCATTCTTTCTTTCAGAAACTCACATCCATACTGTGAGGAGTTTGAGGTTCCAGGCCTACTTAATGTGCCTGAGACAATGACTAACACCTCTTAGTTATTTAGCAAATATTATTCCTTTTACTTAGACCATTTGACCTTATTTACACTTTACATTTTTCAGAATAAAATTTTTGAATTCCATTGCAAAAGAAAGTTAAGAATTCAATGTTCTGCGTATATATTTTCTTGGTTGCCTAATGGTTGACGTTTGTTCATGATCTTCCTAAAAGATTGATGATAACATCTTAGGAAAATAGTAGTGTGAACTTAATTGAGTTTAGAAACAGAATTGAGCAGTGCCTGGGTGGCTCAGTCGGCTAAGCGCCCGACTTCAGCTCAGGTCATGATCTTATGGTTGGTGAGTTCAAGCCCCGTGTCGGGGTCTGTGAAGACAGCTCAGAGCCTGGATCCTGCTTTGGATTCTCTGTCTCCCTCTCTCTTTGCCTGTCCCCCACTCATGCTCTGTCTCTCTCGAAAATAAATAAACATTAAAAAAAAAAAAAAAAACCAGAATTGAGTTTTTATAACTGAGGATTTTCCAGGGCCCAGGCCATCATTCCAACCCTTATGGCAGTACCTGTGAAGGGAGAAATACAAAAGATAGGGATAAATGTGCACGAATGTCAGAAAATAACCTAAAAACAATAGGATTTTTTAAAAAAAAATAATCAATTCCTGTGGTTTTCTTCATTGGTCTAAGATTTATGATGAATTAAAAATAAATTTTACAGGGACACCTGGGTGGCTCAGTCAGTTAAGCGTCCGACTTCGACTCAGGTCGTGATCTCAAGGTCTATGAGTCCGAACTCCACTTTGGGCTCTGTGCAGACAGCTCAGAGCCTAGATCCTACTTCAGATTCTGTCTCTCTCTCTCTCTCTCTCTCAAAAATAAATAAACATTAAATTTTTAAAAAAAAGATGTTTAAAAGTAAATTTTACAAAGTGAAGCCTCTGATTAATTCGTTTTTGTTAATTGATGTTTTACTATATCTAAATAGTAAAATATCTGTTTCATTGGTAGGCATGGCAACAAGAGTGAGCATGCTAATTAAATCTAAAACAAATTTGGTTTTCAGTCATCAAAAATATATATTAAGTATTGACTGTGGCTTCTGGAAAAGAAATCAACTCTAGTGTCAAAAGAAGAGTGTATATTTGTTTTATGTATATTATGTTATTGACTGATTTTTTTTTTTACCTATGGTAGAACTTACATGTAAATACAAAATGAGGACTAGGACTGATCAAATAAACCAACTAATATTTATAAATATCTCTAAAGACTGGAGTCAATGGCCAAGCAGATTTCTAATTCAAACACACAACACCTATAAGGAGCTACAGTATGGATGGCTCAGTTAACTAATTTTTCTAAAAAGAATCACTTTTGGGACACCTGGGTGGCTCAGTTGGTTAAGTGTCCAACTTCGGCTCAGGTCATGATCTCACGGTTTGGGGGTTGGAGCCCGTGTCGGGCTCTCTGCTGACAGCTCAGAGCCTGGAGTCTGCTTCAGATTCTGTGTCGCCCTCTCTCTCTGCCCCTTCCCTGCTCACGCTCTGTGTCTCTCTGTCTCTCAATAATAACTAAACACTAAAAAAGATTGTTAAAGAGAATCACTTAAAAATTTTTTTTTTAAGTTTATATGTTTATTTTGAGAGAGACAGAGAGAGTGCGAGTTGGGGAGGGGCAAAGAGAGAGGGATACAGAGAATCCCAAGCAGGCTCCACACTGTCAGCTTGGGGCCTGATGTGGGGCTCGAATTCCTGAAACTGTGAGATCATGACCTGAGCCAAAACCAAGAGTCAGATGCTTACCTGACTGAGCCACCAGGCGCCCCACTTTTTTTTTTTTAATTAGAAACATTTGTTTTCTTTCTGTCAGAAGGATTTGTACAAACTGGAAACATTTTTATCTATGCATAAATGAGTATGTTGCTAAAGAATACAGAAACAGAGCATTGCAATAAACAATCTTTTAAACCTCTTCAAGATATTGAGGAAAAGAGGGGTGCCTGGGTGGCTCAGTGGGTTAAGCATCTGACTCGATTTTGGGTCATCATGATCTCACGGTTTGTGAGATCGAGCCCTGCATCCAACTCCGTGCTGATAGCATGGAGCCTGCTTGGAATTCTCTCTCTCCTCTTTCTCCCACTGTTCACGCTGTCTTTCTCAAAACATATAAACATTTTTTTAAAAAAGATGTTTAGGAGAAGGAAAACTTCCAAAATAGAAATGGAAGTTTTATTAAAATCGAGAGTATCTTCTTAAACCCATTTTCTGTCTCTGGTCAGAGAAGGCAAGCATGGCTTCATCTATCAAGGTCTGTTTCATCTACTAGACTCAGCCATGGTTGGGGAGGATCTAAAAGTAGATACAGCAGCATCTCACCATATATCACTTCTTTAATAATGTCAATTAGCCAGACATACGCATTAACTATCCTAAATCCTTAGGACAAGAAATTACAATAAATCACAAAGATTCTCTTAATAAAATCCACTCTTTTTTCTATAAGGAAAGGGCCTCAGAGACTGTTTAGTTTCAACCTGAATGAAATTCTAATGGTCTTCGAATTATGCACCATAGGAATTTCAGTGGTTAAATGTAATTACGTAATTTAGAGTGAGGTAAATACTAACAACAAAATGATGGTGATGATGGTGACTATGGTGGTGATGCTTTCCTTTTCTGATCTGTTCAAAGGTGGTAAACGTAGTTTACAGAGCTGTTAATTTGCCCAAGGTCATTCAATCAAATATATATTGAGCACCTATCTACTCCATGCCAGATACCCTTCTGAGTGCTTGCATTATATCAAAGTAGACAAAAATCCTTGTTTTCATAAAGCTCACAACTGAGCAAAAATAGAAGATAAATAGGAATATAATAAATAAATGAAATATTTGGTATGCTAGGAGGTAGGAAGTTATATATAATAATATAATATAATATAATATAATATAATATAATATAATATAATATAACATAATATAACATATTATAACATATTATAACATAATATAACATAAATGAATATGATATAGTATAAATAAGATATATAGTATAATATAAATATAAAGGAAAAGTAGAGTAAGATGTGGGAGAGATCATGTGTGTTAAGGTGAGTTGATTTTAAGTGGAATATTCAGGGTGAGCCTCAGGGGTAAAAGGGACATTTGTGTAGACTTGAAATTCATGAAGAAGTTGGTCACATGAAGTTATGGAAGAGGAGCAGTCTAGGCTGAGGGAACAGCTGGGCAAAGGCCACAAGACTGGAATGTGTCTGGAATATTCTGAAAAGCATGGGCACCTTGCTTTAGATCGTGGGCAGGGTGGAGGAATGGGAAGAGTCAAGTCAGGTGAAGCTTTGTTGGCCATTGTAAGGACTCTGGCTTTTACTCGGGGAAATCAGGAGCCATGGAGGGCTTGGAGCCAAAGAGGGCATGATTTGACTTATACATTTAGATTATTCAAGGCTGCTGGTTGAGAATAGACTGTAGGGAAGTGAGGGTAAAATCAGGGGGACTAGTTAGGAGGCTGCCATAGTCATCCAGTTAACAGATGATAGTGGCATGGGCCATAGAAGTGTTGAGTCAGCATGTGGCTCTGTGTTGAAGTTGCAGGGAACAAGAATTTCTACCAGATTGTATATGGAGTGTGAAGGTGGGGGAGGAGTTGAGAATAACAAAACTACTTTGGCTGGTCAACTGGAAGGGCAGTGCTGCCTTCCACCAACATGGGTTTGTGAGAAAAGATGAGTTCAGTTTTGAGCATGTTGTGTAGAAATGTCTCCAGAACACACAAGTGGGAATGAAAGTTGGAAATTGTATGTGTGAGTCTAGAATTGGGCACTGAGGTCTGAGCTAGAGACAGAAATTTGGGGGTCAGAAATTTGGGTGGCATATTGATGCTTTGCCACTCGCTATTTAGTAAATAGAACAAGGATTTAACTGGGTTTGTTTGCCCTAGTCTCCTCCCCTACAATTCATAATCATTTTTCCCAATTAAGAAATAATTCAATGTTATTAGCTCTTTACCTAGGTCCCCTCAACAGAAACTTGAATCTCCAGATGCTCATCTACAAAGTCAGACAGGCTTAACAGAAAGATAGGACGTGCTTATGACACTCTAAGCTTCAGTTTTGTCAAAAGTATGTCTACGTGTTTGTGTCAGTGCGTGCACATTCATGGAGGTCTTTCCTATAATGATAATGACTGGAAAATGGTGTTTTGAGGTCCTTGTAAAATGTCAGATGCAAACAAAATAGGTAACTTTTTCCTAAAAGTTCCTGTCAGTGGCATTGCATCCGTCACTAGACATCGGTAACTTGATACACAAAGTATGTGTACATCCTATACTGTCATAAATCCTAAATAGCTCACCAATAAAAAAAAAAAAAGAAATATTTCAAAATGAAGGGTTTATTAACTCTTTGGCTATTAATTGCCACCTCCCCCATCCCATCAGTATTTTCTGATTAAGAAAAGAAAATCCTTTTAAAAGACAGCTGTATAAAAGCAGGAATTATATTCGTGCTAAAACCCTACTGGTGAGCACTTAAGGGCACATTCACTATGAACTTTAGGTTTCCTTAAATTGCTTCTTTCAAAATAGTAAAGAGTGTAGGGTCAGTCAGTCTTCTTCCTGGAACTCATATTCTGATTTATAGTTTTTAACCTTAAGGTAAAAATCTAAAAGGACCCACACAAAAGCCTACTGTTCAGCTGCCAGCCTTCAGGAATAGGGAGTTATGTCAACATCTTGCTTTACTTAAAGCCAGGCACTGGTGCATTTGTGGAACTATTTAAGAAGCAAATTTCAAAGGAACCAGCAGGCATTGTGCAGAGTCCCCATTCTGTGAAGACATCTCTAAAGAGTAGGGCCCTGTCACCTGGTTGCATGGTGAGGGAAATTTTCACTTCCTTTATACTATACGTGACATAGTTAAATAAGTCAATAAGTCTAATGGCTTAGAGAGGGGATATCCTACCAGTTCATGCCAAAGGGGCAGAGAATATAGCACAGTGTTTGGATTGGAGAATGACTGAATCTAACAAAGGTTAATTTCCTCAAGACGGAGAAGTCAGCAGGGCCTTGCAATTTCTTCTTGGATACTTCTGAGTCCCCTGGTCATTATAAAACCCCTAAAGAGGTGGCCAGACTTCCATTCGATGGCCCGGAGGGGCTGGTGTCCTGTACGCCTAATACAAACCCCAGAAGAAAGATGGTTATGCCTGAGACTGGCCCAGAAGCAGGACAGCAACCAGCATTCTTATTATAAGAAGAATGTATGTTAGAGTCTGTGTTAGAATATGTGTTTGATGAACTATGAAATGTTAATCAAAGAAACCAAAGACTTAAATGGAAAGACATACCATGTTCATAAATTGGGAAGCTGGCCATGGTAAAGAAGTCAATTCTCCCCAAACTGATCTATATGTTTAATGCAATTTCTATCAAAACTCCAGCAGAATTCTTTGTAGATACAGCCACAATTATTCTAAAATTTGTGTATAAATGAAAACAAGAATAAATAAAACAAATTTGAAAAAGGAGAATAAAGTTGGAGACATCACGTTACCTGATTTTAAGATATATAGCTATAGTAATCAAGACAATGTGATATTGGTAGAGGAATAGAAATATAAATCACCAGAACAGAATAGAGAATCCAGAATAGACCCATCCAATCACGGTAACTGTATCTGACAAAGATGTAAAAGCAATACAATGGAAGAGAGACAGCCTTTCCAACAAATGCTATTGGAACCATTGGACATTAAGAGGCAAAATAATGAAACTTGAGTTATACCTGATACTTTATGCAAAAAGTAATTCAAAGTGGATCATAGGTGTACATGTAAACACAAACTATAAAACTTCTAAGAAAAATTTTCATTGCAAAGGGTTAGGCAAAGTCTTCTTAGAATGGTGCGAACACTCAATTGCTGAAGGAAAATTTGATAAATAGATTTCATCAAAATGAAATACTTCTGTTCTATGAAAGATCCTATTAAGAAGATAAAAAACACAACTTATACATAGTAGAAGAAAATATTTACAGATCATGTGACAAAGTATTTGTATTTCTAACCTATTAAAAAAACTTGTCTAAATACAAAAATAAGAAAACAAAAATTTCAGTTAGATAATGAGCAAAAGACACACATCACAAAGAAGATACACAGATGGGAAAGTAAGTACATGAAAATGTTTTCAACATTATTAGCTTTAGGGAAATGAAGATTAAAACATCAGTAAGATACCAATACAATCCTGCTATAATGGCTAAAATAAAAAATTTCAAATAAAAAGTAAAACAAAAAGATACCAAAACCTGGCAAGAAATTCTGCCACTCATATATGGCTGGTGGGATTATAAAATGGTACAGCCACCCTGGAAAATAGTTTGAAATAATAATTTCTTAAAAAAAACAAAAAACAAAAAAAACCCCCCAAAAAACACAACATACACTTACTGTATAACCCTGGCAATAACACTCCTGGGTACTTATTTTAAACAAATAAAAACTTAGGTTTACATGCACACACACACACACACACACACACATACACACACACACACAAACTGTACATGAGTGTTTCTAGCAGCATTGTTTTTAATAGCTGAAAATTGGAAATTATGCAAATATTCTTCAATGGGAGAGTAAATATACAAATTATGGTATGTCTATGTCATGAAATACTACTCAGTAATAAGAAGGGAAAACCACTGATAGAGGCAGTGGTTTGGGATGGATCTCAAGGACATAATGCTGCGTGCAAAAAGCCCATCTCAAAGGATTGTATATGGTATAATTCCATTTATGCAGCATTCTCAAAGTCACAAACCTGTAGTGATGGAGAAGAGAGCAGTGGTTTCCAAGCGTCAAGACTGGAAAACACTGTGACTATTAAGGGTTAATATAATTGAAGTGTGTATGCGTGTGTATGTGTGCGGGTATGCTGGTGCGTGTGTGTGCATGTGCATGTGTGTGCACGTGGCTGTTCGTGTGAGCAGGTGTATGCGGGGATGGCGGCAGTGATGGAATTGTTGTCTGTTTTGACATGTTGAAGATGACCTGAATCTGTACATGCAAAGCAATTTCACAGAACCATAAGCCAAAATTTTAAAAAGGAGTGCATGCAAACACTGGTGATTTGAGGTCTACACCTGAGTTAATAAGATTGTACCAACATCCATTTCCTGGTTTTAATAATGTACCGTGGTTATGGTTCTGTAGGACATTATCATTAGAAGAAGCTTGATGAGAAGTACATGGGAACGCTTTGTACTTTGGTGTATCTTAAAATTCAATTTAAACATTGACTCTACCTTTTTAAGAGTTCACAAAGGTCAGGGGTATATGGAAACTCCCTGCACTTTCTGGTCAATTTTTCTGTGAACCTAAAACTATTCTACAAATTAAAATAAAATAAGGATACAAATATGGCTCCAACAATAGTTTAAGAAATGGTTCAATGAAGGATCCCCTCCCCCTAATGGTAAATGTTGATAGCAAGGTATTTGCCTTTTATATTGTTCCAAGAAAAGGCTCAGCTTACACATGAATATGTGCCAGAGAAATAAAAAGACTGCCTCTGAATAAGTCATCCATGACACATGTGCGTAAAATTCTTGCCAACATGGCAAATATCTCATGTCGGAATTGCATTTTCCAGAACATCTGCAGATCGATGTAAGTCTATCAACTTCTGCATGGAGTTAGATTCAGTGAAGCAGTGCATGGATTATAAAATGCAAGAAAGCCCTGAAAAAGTGTTCCCTTCCCACCCATTCAGGTGAAGTCTGAGAACTAGTGTAGCTATTTTCTTTTTATTTTTTTTTAATGTTTATTTATTTTTGAAGGAGAGAGAGAGAGACAGAATGTGAGCAGGGGAGGGGCAGAGAGAGAGGGAGACACAGAATCTGAAGCAGGCTCCAGGCTCCGAGCTGTCAGCACAGCCCGATGCGGGGCTTGAACTCACAGCCGTGAGATCATGACCTGAACTGAAGTCAGATGCTTAACTGACTGAGCCACACAGGCACCCCGTATTTTTAAATGTTTAATGTTTATTTATTTTTTAGAGAGAGGGAGAGAAAGAGAGAGAAAGAGAGGGAGAGAGGCACAGAGAGAGGGAGACACAAATCTGAAGCAGTCTCCAGATTCTGAGTTGTCAGCACAGAGTCCGATTAGGGGTTCAAACTCATAGACAGTGAGACCATGGCTTGAGCCAAAGTCAGTTGCTCACTTAACTGACTGAGCCACCCAGCACCCCTAGTGTAGCTATTTATACAACCTAGCTTTGGGAGTTCTTGGTTATTCATGTGACTGTGAAATTAGCCAGGGATTCTTCATGATTTATATGACTCTTGAGAAATGGCCACAATTAAAAGATTGAAGGCATATTTTTAAAGAGTAAAGATATCTTTTACAATATTTTCTCAAGGGGAAACTTTGCTAAAGTTATTTACATCTCCGAGTATCCTTCTGGATTACACTGGTCACAGTACAGGGCTACAGGTGTTAGAAGCTATTTTGTGACAGTACTCTGCTTAGCGTCTTTTCGGAAAGTTTCCACTACTTAACCTGAGAAGTAATAAAAAAAAGTCTCTTGTCAAAGATCTGGCTGTCTCAAGACATATTCACACCATTATAGGAGGCTGTCCATCCATTTCCCGAAGAACCTGTCAAAGCATTTCAGATCTAAGAGAAGGAAATAAAATTCCACCTGGATCCAACCAATAAATCAAATTATTTGAAAGCTAGAACCATAACTTTGCCTACAGAAGAAAATATGGAAGAAAAAATTCAGCACATTTATCATGTAAGGTGCCCTTGTGTTCTTACACAGACCTAAGTTGTTTTGCAAATCATGCTGGTGTTGAAGCTTAATTTTAAAGAGAAACTTTACAGGAACGACTAAAAACAACACTCATATTAAGTGTCCACAGTCAATACTTTGCTGGAGAAAAGGTCTCAAAAAGTTTGGCTCTGCCCAACCTTGGCAGCAGCTGGGGTTTGAGGTTACTGCTCTATTCACCCATGCAAAACAGCCAACCATCAAATGACAACGAAAGGAAAGCATGCTTGGTTCTCGAATCTCTAGCATGTTACATAGACCTTGAATTTAAGGACCCAGATGTAGTAACAGCTTTCAGAATTGGGAAAGACCTTCAAAAATAGTTCACACCATTTTTAAATATCAGGTTTCTGTAAGAAAAAAAAAAGATAAATGTGAAATCAAAACTTCTAGTGCCAACTTTTTCAGCCCTTTCATTGATGCTGGACAAAACTCTTAAAAAAAATCAGACCTTTTTAAGGGCACTCAGTGTATCCAAAATAATATTTACTCAAGCACATCCTCATCTTCTGGGAAATGGTGCTTCATAACCTTGGAGCCACCAACATAAAGATATTTTCTCCCAATATCTAAATAATTGACTCCTTTTGTAGAATGTAAAGAAGTTGTTGGCTTGCAAATATTTACCATTATGTTACACTAGGCATGATCTACTCTTTCTGATTCTCAATACCTCTTCATCTTAGGAAATTAGCCTCAATACCAGGTTACACTGAGGAATCCTCTGCCTCAATTATGTAAACACATCCCTTCTTTTATTGCCAAAGAAACCTGAATGCCAACATAGGAGCCATAATAATCCACCGTTACCTCTCTATCCACGTTTTCATCATCTGTGTCTATCATTTCGGGATATCATCCTTAAAAAAAAAAATTCACCCTTAATTATATCATCACCAGTGCAATTTGGGGGTCCTGTCGGTAGCGCTCATTCATAACTAAGCCTTTACGTATAATCTGGAATAGGTGTTGGTGTTACGGTCATTAGATAGGGTTGCGTTATCTTCACTGAAAATAATGAGTTGCCTCCTTAGCTGATAAAGTTGAATGACTATTTGTCTAGGCTCATGGGCCAAGTTGGATCTACAGGGAGTGTTTGGTGTCTGGTAAGGACATAGCTTAAGGAATCAAATGAGGAATATAAACTCTGTGGCCAGAAAAGTTGAGTCTTGTGAGGCAATCATTTGATTAGAAAGACACTTTTTTTTTTGTTTTTTGCTTTTTACTTCGCCATCATACCAGATGTAACACATTTGGAAAGTGTTCATAATACAAATGCATGTTCAGTATAGATATGATCTCAAGATGTTCTAGAGCTTCCTGCTGTCTAGGTACTAATGTTGATATTAAAAAGACTGCAAGGGAGTGGACCACGTACTGAACAATGTCTCATATTCCGATGGAAGCACTTCCTTTACCCCAAGAAAGGACCAAGGACATTTGTTAAGCTTTGACCATAAGAATTCATAATTTTTCTCTTAAGGAAATTAAGAGTAGAATAAAATACCAGATTTTTATATTAGTCCACTTATTTACTGTTTCTTGTGTTCTTCATAATTTCTTGTGTATTTGATTTCCCATGTGGTATCCTTTCTCACAGCTTGAGGAATTTTCTCAACTATTTCTTGCAGTGTGAGTGTGTTGGTGACAGATTCTCTCAGCTTTTGTTTACCTGAGAAGGAAAGTATTTCACTCATCAATGAATGATATTTTTCCTGGTTAGAAAATTCTGAGTTGATATTTTTTTCTTTTGGTGTTGTAAAGATGTAACTCTGTTTTTCCTCCTATTATATTTCTGATGAAAAGTTGGCCTTAATTCAAATACTTCTTTCTCTGCAAATAATGTGTTAGTGTTTTCTGGCTGATTCCAAGATTATTTTGTTTATATGTATATATGTCATATTACATAACAATGCATATATGTTGTGTGTGTGTGTGTGTGTGTGTGTGTGAAAATTGAGGAAAAACATGACACGTTACTTATACAGCAAAGAGTACACGATAAGTATATTTCAGCGGACTTTATTGAAATATGGAAATTAAAGGACCTACCATAGCCAGAACAGTTTTGATCAATGAAACAAAATTAAGAGTCCAGAAATAGACCCACATACATATGAGGAATTAAATTTGATGAAAATGTCAAAACGATTCAGTGAAGAAAAAAATCTCTTCAACAAATGGTAGCGCAGCAACTAAACGTCCAAAAGGAAGACAATACCCTTCATCACTACAAAATTAATTACACCCGGAGATAAAAGCTAAAAGTATAAAGATTTTAAGAGAAAACAAAAAAGCCTGCAATCTTGATAAAGGCAGGTAGAGCTAGACAATAAATACACTAAACATAAAAGAAAAATTTATAAATTAGACTTCGTCACAACTAAAATCTTCTACTCATCAAAAAAAAACCCCACTAAGAAAATACAAGAGCAAGACACAAATTAGAAAATATTTGCAAAGCATTTGAAATACATAGATCTTGCAAAAATCTTGTGTCCAAAATCCATTAAGAACTCTTACAACACAAAAGTCTGTTTTGTGAACAGATTTTTCACAAAATAAATTACGTAAACGGTTATTGAGGACATGAAAAGATATTCAACGTCACTGTTCATTAGAAAAGTGCATGTTATAACCATAATAAACACATCACACACATTAGAATGACTAAAATTTAAAAGATTAACATCAAATGTTGGGGAAGATGTGGAACATGTGAAAATCTTATTGCTGTCAGGAGTGTAAACGAAAATTATTATTGATAAACTTTTAATGTACTTCTTAAAAAGTTTGTCTTTATCCAGCTTTATCCAGGAAAATAAAAATGTATAAGCACAAGAAGGGCTTATACATGCATGCTAATTATAGCTTTATTATTACCCTAAACTAGAAACAATCCAAAAACCTATCAACAGATGAATCAACAGACAAACCTTGGTATATTCATATAATAGAATACTTTTCAGCAATAAAAATAAATCGCTGATATGTGAAACAACTTGATTTCACAGACAGTATACTGAGCTCAGGAAATCAAACATTAAATAGTACATGCTGTATAATTCTATTGTTATGGGATATTAGGACAGGAAAGTCATCTAGTGCAATAGAAATTACATTAGCAGGTCTTAGAGCAGAGGATGGGGTGAAAATGTAGTAACCAATTATAGAGACATGGGGGAACTTTCTGGGTTGAATAAATGGCCTATATGTTAACCAGGTTGGGGGCTATGTATGTATATGTATCCCAGATCTCATCACACCTTGTACTTAAAATATGTACAATGTATTATATGTAAATTATACCTCAATGTAGTTTAACATAATGAAAAACAAAAATCACACAGTACACACAGCACAGAAATTGACATAATATAATATGACATAATACATGACATGATATAATGTCATATTACTATAACTAATAAATATTAATTTAATGTCTACCTTGGCCTTTGTTAGGGGCTTAGGAGAGAAAAGATGGAGAAACAAGTCTTCCTTCTAAGTGTCTCCAGTTCTAAAAGTTTTGGACACAAAATGTTGTCACACATTCTATGGTGTGCTTTTCTCACAGTGTAGAGAGCTATATAGACCCAAAGGAAGAGAGGATTCGGGAAAGTTGCCAGAACAACCTTAACCCACATTTTACCCAGATGTATTAACAGTAATGTTTGATTCACCTCTGCATTCCTGGCACAAGTCATAGAGTCCAGCATATAATAAGGCTAATGAATTTTAGTGAATGAATGAATGCTTGAATGAGTGATAGTCTACACAGCTAATACTAACTCCTAACTCTTGATCTAGTAAAACAAAGTCACACTAGTTAGGCCAAATTCCCAAACACCCCTTTGGGGCACGTGTCTAAGACTTTAATCAATTTAGCTATATTCCTGACTATTCTTGTCTATGACAACATATAAGCAAGGGAAACAAGGTCTACTTTTTCCTGTGGTAGACCTTCATGGCTTATTTAATATGACCTCCATAGAGTATTAATATATCACATCTGTCTTTGTGCCAGCTTGCTTTGAATAATACCTTTCAGAGTTAGAACAGACCTCAGAGACTAATTTCCACTCCTTCATTTCAGATTAAAATCCTTGGCCTCAAAAAGTGATTTGCTTGGGATTACACAGAATATTGATAGAAAATCCAATTCTGTTAAACTTCTAGTTTTGGTACTTTGGCTGACCTAAGACACTCACCAATTAAGGGGAAAAAAATCTCTTACCAAGGAAGGAAGGAAAGAGAGGAGAGGGAAAAAAGCAAGCAAGCAAGCAAGCAAGCAAGCAAACCCTTCCTTGGCTTGCCAAGACCCTCTCACAAAGACAGAATCAAAGGCCCAGCGAATAGAAACAAGGTGGCCACATCAGGGTCTCGTTTTCACATGTTTTACTTGCTTCCAGCTGCTTTCTTTTCAGACTAGTCCAAATCCTCTTCAGTCCTGTGTGCCTGTGCTAATTAATTGTCAACTTGAGCCTATTAATAAAATGCAGGACTGAAAGCCAAAAGAGGAGTGTTAAAATATTTAAAAACCCTTAAGCCTGGGGCACAAGCTAATCTGGGCAGGAGGCAGAAAGACTATTTCCCCTGGTGCTGAGTGGCTAAATAAGGAAAGTGAGTTTGCTGCGCTCCTTTTGAAACCTTCTTTCTGACTTACTTCCAATTTCAAAGGCTGGACATCAAAGAATCAGGGCCCATTGGTCAGCGCCATTCTGGATCATCCAGCTCCTTATTATATACACTCACAGTGCCTTGAGAATGACATGATGATTTCCAAACAAGGCCGCGATGCATTAGGTTAAGCGAAAATCCTGGGGTAAGATATATTTAATGTCACCTTTCACACACAGCTGAAGTACAGTTGAAGCCAGGAAAGACCAACAAATTAGGCTCAAACGTGGCCGGTCTAACCAGTGGTGGGTATTACCAAATGACAATAGATTGAGTGTGATTAATTAACCAGGAATGCCATTTGTCTTTTTGCTGGCTGGCAAGCTATAGATCAGAGAAAATTTGGGCGGAGGAAGAGAAACAGAAAACGATTCAGCAAAGACCGTTTAGTGCCCTTTGTTCTCATCGACTAACATGGTTTGAAAATTGTGTTGGGGACTAAGGGAGGTATTTCGATCATATTAAAATGTTGACTGGGCTGAATCATTGTTCTCTGCATGTCATTAAAAGCTAGGGGGTGGAAATATACAATGTGCCCTTTGCCAAAGACAAAAGACTTGAGAGAACTTAGTATGTCCCACTTGTTCTAAAAACAAAGGGAAAAGAAAGTATTGGAGAGATTCTTAAGCAAGTATGTACTATGTTCTCAAAAAGAATTTCTATGAGAATTTTTCACCTCACTTTTGACAATGCCTCTCTAACCGTGTTCTGAGTGCATTTATACATATCCAATGGATGAAAGCTAGTTTATTTTTCAAATGGAGATGTATTCACTTTGACTTGGGGTTACTGGGATGGAGGGGTGCAGTTTTCTTCTGAAACAAATTACTCCAGTTAACTACAAGCCACAGGAACTTCTGTGTTAAAATACTTAAAGAAGTATCTTTAAAACATTGTGTATGTCAATTTCTGGACAATAGGTTGTTGGCTCTTTATTGAGACCACCATGCTTCATCATACAATGTATAGCAGGCACTGTTTGAAGTGCTTTACAAAGAGTCCGTCATTTAATTTTCATAATACTCCTATGACATAAGATCTGCTACGATTCCAATTTCATAGACTATACTGAGCCTTGCTGGGGGTAATGAACTTACCCCAGGTACACAGCGAAGAAGGACTGAAGTTGAGATTCAGACCAGCCTGAGCAGCTCCAGAGTCCATGTTCTTAAGTACATACCTGCCCCATGTCATCCTGACAGATTAAAAAATCCATGTTGGAAAGAAAGATACTCCTTGCATTGAGAAATTTTGAATCCTGAATGCCAATGATGCCAGTTATTTTCAGAATTACTCATACAGATCTAGATTACTAAATGTTTGAGTTCATGTTTACCCATTCGTAAAACAGGACAGTGATGTCTATGCTATAATATTATTGAGAAGATTAAATAATTTAGTGTGCGTGGAAAATGCTTGGAGCTTAATTTACCAAATGTTTATGTTTGTCATAGCCCTACTGTATGTTGGGGATACAAAGACAAGTAAGATAGGCCCCTACGAACTTGGTTCCAATGCAGTGGTCATTAGACCAGCAGGAGCAGCAGCAGCATCATTAGGGGGACTTGTTTGAAATGGACAATCTTAGGCACTACTCCAGACCTACAAAACCAAAACCTCCATTTTAACACCATCCCCAGTGGTTTGTGTGCCCATTAACTTTTGGGCAGTACTATACCATGCACATGCAATTCACTGCCTGCCAGATTGGCTCCCGTCTTCTCTATGTGTACAATGACCTCTCAATCAGGATTCTCTGGGGGAGTCCTAATTTCAAATTCTTCTTCCTTTTGTCAGACTATGGGTGTATCAGATTATGTGTTCTGGTCTCATGTTTGGAAAAAATGATCTGTGTATATGTTTTGTGTCTCAACGTTTTCCAATTTTTCTATGTTACAAAAATGCCTTTAATTTTAACTAATAATTCCATCATCTGCTCCATCTGTCGTGGTTCTGCTTGTCCACATTCCTGAGGGGTTGTTCTGGGGGCAGGCTGTGGGATGCGTTGCCAGGGCTCACAGTGGAGTTGCACAATGCAACGTTCTTTGTAGTGCTCATTCCGCCTCCCAGAGCCCCTCAAAAGGGCAGGGAAGCCTCGAATCAAATATACACAGAGCTTAGAAAGTTAAAATTTAGCCAGAAGTTGAAACACCTGTTCATATTATCAAAAAATACAGTTGGCTAAGAAGACCAAAAGGCATTAAAAGGAGCCATAGAAATAAGTATATAATATGGGATGGAATCTTGAGATCATTAGAGGGGCTGCTGATGATCATAAGAGGGGCTGCTATGAGGCACAGATTCTCAGGAAAAGGAAACAAATGCTGCTTTCTGGTGGGCAATGCTATAAATCAGAATGAAATGAAAGCCACACGATATTTCTTGGAGGTGAAATTGTCCCATGAATGGGACTGCACTTGAGGTATTTTAATAAAAAAGAATATACGAAAGTTATTCTTCGCAATACATTGCAATGAATGACAGGTCTACAGACAAATGCACCAAATTCTATAGTCTTTCCGTGCTGCATTCCCGTCCTTGCACCTTTTTTTAAATGCTTATTTATTTTTGAGAGAGAGCGACAGAGAAAGGGTGAGAGAGCATGAATGCAGAGGGGCAGAGAGAGAGAGACACACATACACAGAATCAGAAGCTGACTCCAGGCTCCAAGCTGTCCACACAGAGCCCAACATGGGGCTTGAACTCACGAACTGTGAGATCATGACCTGAGCCTAAGTCGGATGCTTAACTGACTGAGCCACCTAGGTGCCCTCCCTCTTTGTACCTTTCAAGTACAGCTAAACATGGCAGTTTGATGTGCAAAGAGCGCAGGTCTGGGAGTCAGGGACCTCGATTCATTCAAGGCTCTACCTTCACTGGCATTTAACTTCTTTGGGTCTCAGTGTTGTCATCCCTTAAATGTGATAGTTTTTGACAAGTTGATTTATGAGATTCCTCCAAGTCTAAGGTTTTTTCATTTAAAGATTTCACAGTCACCCCTCCCTGCAGGGAGCCCAGAGCCTTGGAGCCAGGAGTGATTCTTGTTAAGGAGCCACACCTGTTGTCCACATCTGCTCATTTTGTGCTCAGAGTACTTGGCACACAAAACATCACCATCACTGTTCTTTGACTGCATTTCCGGCTCTCGTAGCAGGGAAGAAGTAAGAATCAGTCAAATCTTTGGGGAAGAAAGAAAATTGGCATTAGGAGAAAAGAATGAGGAGAGAAGGGGAAAAAGTGAAAAAGTAGTCAGGGCATTCCCAAGAACTTTGCCCCTAATCAGAGGAGCAGGATTACCTTTGGGAAGGAGGGAAGGAAGGAAGGAAGGAAGGAAGGAAGGAAGGAAGGAAGGAAGGAAGACGTGAGGGAGGGAGGAACGAAGGGAGGAGGGGAGGAAGGAGTGGGGAGGGAGTGAGGAAGGAAGGAGGGAGTGATTAAGGAAGAAAGGAGGGAGGGAATGAGAGAAGAGAGGAAGGAAGGAGGGAGAGAGGGAAGGAAGGAAAGCAGACACCAAGTTGGCAAAGAGGAGGGGAGAAAGGGCAGTCAAGTGCATGGCCAGAAAGGTGCCACCTAAAGGGATAGCCATTTACTTTCTTCCATCCTCACTTCTACCCCTACAGCAGACATAACCTCAAAACCCAAAAAGATAAAGCTATGTTAGAAGACAGTGACCCAAGCAATGATGTTACTTAATGCAGACCAAACTGGCTTCTTCTGTCTGATGCTGTGTTCAGTGAAATAGCCCAATTTTGCTTTTGAAGACAATGCCAACTTCCTTTCTCCCTCCCGAGAGAATTTGCTGTTTTCATTTGGTATCTTGAATAGTCTTTGCTGCTACAAAAGGCAGAGTTCACATTTACTTAAGAAAAGTACTTATTTCATGAGCCTCAATCGATTTCAAGGAAACCTGGTACTATTGACAGAGTGCTTCTTGCTGGGCTTTCTAGAAGCAAGAAATTCAGCTGAAAACAAGATATGCCGGTATCTATCAAAGGAGCAGACAGCAAAGAAACTGAAATATGATGGAGGAACCAAGATCTGAGATCCAGTCCATGCTTTGACATAAAGTTATTGTTTGATCTTGACAAAGTCAAACTTGCTGTGCATTAGTTTTCATACAAAGAGATGGAAAAATATCGGTACTTCTTTCCTCAAGGATGTTGCAAGTTTCCATCAATCTCCTTAGAAAAACACATTGTTTTAGTACCTATGACTTTCTGCTTCCTGACATTTCCCATCAAATAAGAAGAAATACCTTCTTCACTTTTCAGAGGCTTGAAAATTCCTTTACCTTGATATGTCATTTCCAATTCAATTTGAAGAAAATCAAATACATTTCAATGATATAAGGAGAAATGGTGGGGGGGGGAAGGCCTTGAAACTCAACTTGGTCTTCAAGAGAGAGACTAATCAGAATTGATACAAAGAATCTCAGAGGAAAAAAATTGGCTTGTTTTTCTTCTATATTTCACTGCCACTAGAATTTGCCCAATAGAATATTCAATTGCTACAACAATGACAATTTCGTACCTATCTGGGTACTTCTAAAATATTTTAAATCAGTTGATTATTTTAAAATCCTTGTGGGATGCCTGGGTGGCTCAGGCCAAGCGGGTTAAGCAGCCAACTTCGGCTCAGGTCATCATCTCATGGCTCATGAGTTCGAGCCCTGTGTCGGGCGCTGTGCTGACAGCTCAGAGCCTAGAGCCTGCTTCAGATTCTGTGTCCCTCTCTCTCTTTGCCCCTCCCCCACTCACACTCTGTGTCTCTCTCTCTTTCAAAAATAAATAAACATTAAAAATTAAAAATAATTAAAATCCTTATTTACATGATAACTTTACTTAGTAAATCCTCCCCCACCCAACTTTTTTTCAGACTAAAAGCGGCAGCAAAATATCAGGCGGTAGTTTGGGAAAATTAATACAAATTTTGAATGCGGAGTCTGAATTCCTAAGGTTTTCTCACCAAATCTATAAAGTGGGAAGAGATTTTAGAGGACATTTTCCTCAATTTAAATCCATAAAGCCAAGTTAATTGCCTTCTGTTACATGAAAAATTAGTGGAAAGGTCAGAAACTGAATTCTCTTTTCATTAGACTCTCCTCGTTGAAAGACGTTCATTATTGCTAGTTGCAAAATTGATATTTCCATGGACAGTTCCAAGATAGGTTGTACAATACAATGACTGTAGTCAGCTATTGGCACCAACCAGGAGTCAGTTGTAGGTTACTTTGCACTGGTCAAGGATAAAACTGAAGAAAATTTGGCTAACAGTAGAAAGAGGATTTTAGTAGAGGGGACATTGTTGGCTATTTTCCTCATTGCTTTCTGCTCCTTCCCTACTCACACTAACAATATGGCACTTTAGCGAAGGGGTTTCTGGTTACTGTTCCATTAATGCAGGCAACACCTTTTCTAGCCGTCTACTTTCAACTTTCCCGTTATCATCCAGGACTTCCAGCAACCCACTCTTGCTGACGTCCCACCTTTCCGGGTCATCTTCTTGGGAGCGGTTCAATTTGGGATAACTACAGGCAAGCTCTGTTCTCGAGGTCCACGTCTGGTGGCAGCGAATCACACGTCTTTCGTCCACTTTCCATAGAGGTACAGCTCATTCATTCCTGATGCAACCTTCTCTTTGCTCAGTCATCACCGACTAGCCTCCTGCCTTCTTCTATCTGGAGTGGAAGCAGTACAACCTGCGTCCCCCAAACTCAATGGGAAATTTTGAGCAGTACTCTTGCTCCTTTCTTTCTCACTTGACCTAAGTTGAAAGAGATGCACACCCTCTTCTCCCTGGGATGAGGTTGCTCTGCTGGAAGCCCTCTCCGTAAAGTGCTCATTGCAGGCCACTACCGCCTCTTTTCCTTAACTCCTCTGAGCTTCAACTTTCCAGTGTGCGAAATGAGAATAGCCATATCATGAAACTTTCAGGAATGTTGTCAAGATTCCGTGAATCTTTGAAAATCGTAACATGCTGGACACATTTCATTACTATCATAACGTTAATTCTTTTTCATTGTCGACGCATCTAAAGATTCAGGTAATTCTGAATGAAATAAAGACCCAATTTTTGCCTCTAAGGCTCTCTCTCCATCACTCTACTGACCTTCTTCCTTTATTCTTGTTTTTTTTTCCTCCTAGAATCCAATCCCATTTTAAATGCACTAGTGGTTGAAGGATAAAGATATGGATGTACATAAATAGTCTGTCATTTGCAAGTCCCTGCATAAATTTATGATCTCAGGGTTTTCTAACCAAGCCAACAAAATTAGCATACTTGTTTGGCATAGTCAAGCTCAGCCTCTGGGACTAATCATCTTCCCCTTCTTTATATAACATTGATGTGCTTTCAGAGTAGAAAAAAATGTTATTACGATTTCCATTGTTACAGATGGTGTTTTCTTCACTCTTTCAAAATAATTTTGGTTTGGAATTAAAAAAAGAAAAACAATATAGCATTACCCAATATGGCACAGCGAAGAAGAAATCTGATGCTTTTTCGAACGAGGTAATAGGAGGAAAGCCAATAGTTACATAATGCATTGGTATTTTGTGTTGAAGAAAAACGTACCAGAGAAATTTGTTTTATATTTACAGACCAATGTGTTTACCTACACAGAGCCTTTGAAATACAGATTGAGTGCCTTTTGACTCCATCTTAACCAATGATCCCCAGCACAATAACTTGCACAAAGAAGCTTCTATTTACTTCTTGTTGAACATCAAAAGCTGTGGAACCAAAGTGATTATCATTGCCCAATTGGTGGCAAGCTTCATCCTTTTATTCAGCTTTGGGTAGTGGTTAATAACAATCTCCAAAAACATACTGCCAAACTCAAATCCTGGTTTACTATCTGTGTGACCTCAGACAAATCTCTTAACTTCTCTGTGTCTTAGCTTCTGTATCACTTAAATTGGATTATTTTATCGGTAAAATAGGATTGAATTAATGCACAGAAAGCACTCATAAAAATGCCTCATACACAGTCTGCGCACATTACATGTTAGTTATTATGAGTGAGTCTTGACCACTTATATGCTCAGTGCTGGACTTGACTGGGGCACAAAATGATGAAACATAAAACATCAGGCTCTCTTCTCCGGATACTTACAAACAGGTGGGGAGATAGACACTAAGGCTCTCATATAAATGTAAAATCTTTAATATTTGTTTAAAAAAGAGAGAGAGATAATGAAACACAAAATGGAAATGATCAGAGCAAGAAAGCTAGGGAAATGTCTTCTGAGTATGTGCTGATTTAGCCAAGATATGAAAAATAAGGAGTTGGAGGACAGATTCTAGGTGGAGGGGACAGCATGTGCAGAAGTTCACCTGAAAGAATGTACGGATGGGACAGCCCTGGTGAGCTATAATGGACAAAGGTGGTAACAGGGGAGATAGAAAGAAGTCAATGATGGGATAGATATTTAGAGGTAAAATCCTTGAGACCTGGATTGGGTATTATATACAAGGGGGAAGAAAATTAGGACTTTTTTCCTAAGACTCTGAAATATGAACCAGGTGAATGGTGAAACCACTCACGGAAAAGTGAAAAGTGATGCCTGAGATTCTTAACCTATCATTTATTTTTAAGAACCGTATGTTGAGACGATGCCTCATCTATGATATGGCCATTACTACCAGTGGAGGGGGCATGATAATTAACATTATTTGAACGTTCTTACATGGCCTGGCGACCACGTTTGCTCTTTTATATCACACAGGAATGCTGCAACTTTGAATAATAGAAAATTCAAGAAACAGTGGTCTTATTAGGTAAGAGGCTATTGATTTTATAGAATAAAAATTCTTGAGAAAATGACTCTAGGTTGGCTCCCACTGTTCAAGAATATCATGTAGGAACCAGCTTCCTTCTAGTTACCTTCCGTGCCATTGTGTGGTTCTATATGCATGCTTCCAAAATGGCTTCTCTACCTACAGACATCATATCATCATCCCAAATGGGGAAAAAAGAGGTACAACCAAGAGCTTTGTTGTTTTAGTTGAGAAAGAAAGCTTTCCCCTGGAGACTTCCATGTGCAATTCATTGAAAGGTGAAAGGTGATTAGAAAAGAAGATTCAGAATAGCTTTGGATTAGCCAACCAATAGTTTCTGCCACAGTTCTTTTGCTATTTAGTTATTTTGGTCTTTAGTATTGTCCCAGTACATATTTGGAAACTGAGGCTTATAGATTTTAAGTAAGTTGCTTGAAATCAACCACAAAATAAGGCATAGAGCCTGGGCTCAAATTTAGCATTCCTCGACCCCAAGGCCCACATGCTTCCAATCACTCTTCATTGCATTTTCTTGCATCTTAAAAACAAACAAACAAACAAACTAGACCAGGTAAGTTATAAAACAGAAACAAATTATTTTCTTCCACAGTGTGTGGACACCATTTGCAGGTATAATCATAAGAGGACGTGATTTTTCCCCATAGCCTAAATACACACATACACACATTAAGTACAATACATAATGGTCCTGAAAAGCTGGCAGTGGGATTAACAAGGTAACTTGGATGGCTTCTGTTTTATCATTTTATTTCACAAAAAAATCTTAGGGAATAGACACAATGCCAATAAACCAGCGTACTAAAGACTTAAAAACAGCAGTTGTGTTTAGAACCGAAGAACAACTCCTTGAAGAATATAAATTGCTAAAATAACAATGATGATGATGATGATGATATGGGAAAAATGGGAGATTTAAGAGAAAAAACAAACTTTTAAGTGGGAGAGCAGGTACACATATACTCCGTGTATTTTGTGCCCTTTCAGGATCTGCTTTTTTCCCCGCAGGTATATAGAAACTGGGGCTTGCATTTACTTCTTCATGTAAAACCTGAAAAGTGCAAATCACACTGTCAAGCGTATGTCTGACTTGAATATTTACTTTGAAAACTGAAATGATCTCTACATCCTCTAACTGTATTTGTGGTTTAAATCGGAGGGAATAGTTTTCTCATTTAGCCCAGCTGTCATATGCTGCCATTCCTGGCAGAAGAAAAAAAAAATATATGCAATCAGGAATACTCTAATTTTATTTTCTCCTATTTTTTTCTTTCAATGGGAGCATTGCCAAGTAGGAGACAGGATGGGAAAAGAGATTTGCCAGTTGCTATCCAAAATCAGCTTGATTCCATTGGGATGGAATATTTTCTTCTATATATCTGTGGACATCTAGAACATAATCTACACAGGAGGCTGTGCAAAATGTCACCCTACGAAGACAAAGTTTTGGTAGGTGAAATTAGAAGCTTTTAATAAGGGGCTGAAAATGCCAACAAGTAAAATTTTGTCACAACAAATATAATTTCAAAACGTCATTCTGCCAATGGAATTTTTTTCCTTTTTTCAAGTTTTATTCCGAAGAGAGGAAGGTTGCTGCTATGTTCTAGTTGCTGTAGCTCCTAGTTCATCCCCTTTCATAAGAAACAATTTGAGTCTTAGGTTATGTGACTTATTCAACGTTATGTGATTCATCAGGAGAAGTACTAAAAATTGAACTAAGGTCTAGATAGCTCCAAACCATTTTGTATAAGCCAGCCTAGCAAAGTTCACAACTTCCCTTAGGAAAGGTTGAAAAGTAAATGTCGTGAGGGTGAGAGTGAACAGGGCTACAGTATTGGAAAAATGGGAGCTGGCCTAAGGATGATGGTCAAAGATATCTGGGCAGCAGTCAGAACTCTGGACAGCTCTGGACTGCTTTGGAAGTTCCTTTCTGATTCTATTTTCTCTCCAAACTCCATCAGTTTTGTTATCTTTTATGGGCAACAGCTTTCACTAAGTGCTTAACTTCTTCAAATAGTATTTGCATATAAAAAATTGTATTTGTATATGCAATATAATTGCAACATGGGCGGCAACATAGTATACTGGATATGGAGTCACATTTGTGTTTGGGTCACAATCTCTAACTTGTAGTGAGATACAGAGAAAATCACATAACCTAACTTTTTCTTCTCTTTCATCATGAACAAAAGACATGTATTAATAAAATGATAGTGTCTAGCTTTATGCCCAGCACATATAATTACTTAGAACAACATTACTTTCTCCTCCCCTCTCCCATGTCTTTTTAAAGGAAAAGTCTATGCAATAGTCAAGGCTTATCTGGTTACAAGTGACAGAAAAAAACAGACAGTTCAAACTAGATTAAGCCAAACAAGGAACTTCATTGGCTCATGTAACTGAAAAGTCAAAAGGGAATAATTTCCTCAGGCATAGCTCAGTCCAGGGATTCCTGGCTCCTGTGCTCTCCATCTCTCAAATAGGGTCATTTCACATGAGGAAGCTTTGATGATTGTTCTAGTAGAAAAGGCAGGATTATAATTAGGATTTCTTCACTATCTGCATTTCCAAGTCTTGGAGAAGTTGCTGGTTAATAGCTATTCCTTTGCTTGTCATCCAGGAGTGGCAAATTATTTCTGCCAAGAAATCAGTTTCTTATGGTAGTGCTGATCCCTGCCTAAGTCACATAAAATGGATGACACAAAGAGAAAAAAAGGGAAGGGAAACTCAGCTGCTAGGAGAAGGGTATGGTGGGCAGATAGAAACAACAAATGATCACCTCAAAGGTTCTCTATACATTTCTGATCCTTTGGAATATGGGTTTGCTTCAGGGAAAAGGAAAATCAATGTCTATGGAATATCTTAGATTTGCAAAAAATCAGTCAATAAATATTTGAATGAGTAAAGGATTTTTTTAAATTTAAATTCAAGTTAGTTAACATACAGTATAGTCTTGGTTTCAGGAGTAGAACCCACTGTGAATGAGTAAATGATTTAACTGTGAAGTCTCTAGAGCCCCAAACACACTGTAGTTTCAGGGAAGTCAGGCCCTAGTGGGATGATGTGAACTCAGTAGAAAGGACATGGCCAGTATTTTCACCTCTGAAATTCCATCTCTCTTTTGATGCAAGGACCAGGTCCTGCAAAGAGTCAGACCCCAATGAATTCTAAAGAGTCAGGCTACAGCAAGGTCTCAACAATAGCCTTCTCTGATTCAACTTGTTCTCATAATGGTCTTCATACTGTGATATCGTTTTGGCCATGTTCCACAGCAAGAGGAAGCACAATATGAAAATCGGAGGTGAGCGATAATACATAAAATGCTAAGTCTAGGGGCGCTTGGGTGGCTCAGTTGGTTGAGCATCAGACTTTGGCTCACGTCATGATCTCGTAGTTCATGAGTTTGAGCCCCGCATCAGGCTCTGTGCTGACAGCTGGGAGCCTGGAGCCTGCTTCAGATTCTGGGTCTCCCTCTCTCTCTGCCCCTTCCCCACTCATGCTCTGTCTCTCTCTGTCTCTCAAAGATGAATAAACGTTTAAAAAAATTTTTTTAAATGCTAAGTCTAATACCTGGCATATAACTGAGGGCTCAGTAAACTAGCTCCTTCTACAAAGCTATGGAATTATACTTCACTCTTGGCAAGCGGTTAGCCATTATGACATCATAGCCAGAGCAGGCTGTAAATTTGCCTTTGCTACCACCAACTGTGAGTGCCAAGTGTCTTTCTGACAGAGATGGTCTTGGGAACAAAGTTCTCACCACTAATTCTTATTTTGCGGGTGCACTGCATCCACCCACTCATCTGAAAAGTCATTATAGCAAGAGTACATTTTTTTATTTTGTATTTTCATAAAATTTTGTTTTTTAAAAAAATTAAAAAATTTTTAAATGTTTATTTATTTTTGACAGAGAGAGAGAGAGAGAGACAGAGCATGAGTGGGGGAGGGGCAGAGAGAGAGGGAGACACAGAATCGGAAGCAGGCCCCAGGCTCTGATCTGTCAGCACAGAGCCCGACGCAGGGCTCGAACTCACAGACCGCAAGATCATGACCTGAGCTGAAGTCAGACGCTCAACCGACTGAGCCACCCAGGGGTCCCTAAAATTTTGTTCTTTTGATAGTGTTTTGCAAACTTTAAAAAAAAAAAAATGTAGGCCAGTCACAGAAGAAATAATATCGCATGATTTCACTGATGAGTTACCTATAATTGTCAAATTCATAGAAGCAAAGAATAGAATGGTGGTTACCAGAGACTGGAGGGGAAAATGAAGAATTGTTCGACTGATGTGTACTTTCAGTTATACAAGATGAGTTATTTTAGAGTATAAAGTCTATAGTCGACAATACTATATTGTGCAATTGAATTGGTAAAATGGTAGAGATCTCACATTAGCTCTTTTTATGGTCCCTGCTCCCCAGCACAAACAAACATGCACAACAAACAGCAGCAAAATAAAGGGACTCATGCAAACATTCAGAAGTGTGGATATGTCCATTGCCTTCGTTGTTGTTATGGATTCATGGCTGTATGCAATATGTCCAAACTCATTAAGTTGTGTACATTAAATGTATACAGTTTTGTTTATCAATTATACCTCGATAAAGCTGTCAAAAAATAAATTCAAACATCTTTTTCAAAAGACTTAATTTCATAAATTATAGCTAGATCCCCATACTAGACAGCTATTCTTAAAATATATTATCATTTTGGAAATAATTTCAGGAAAAATTCACCTAGTTCCATACTGTACTTGCCCTTTGACAAGTTCCCGAAATATCTACCTGTTTTCAGGTACTCTTCTTGTGAACCCTTTTCCAATTGTCTCTCCACCTGTTAGCCAAGATTCCTGATTCATTCTGGACCCTATTGTTCTCCAAATCTCAGAAATAGAAAATTGTGTCCTATTCTCACCAACTTGTCAACAGTGTATCTCTATCCACTTGAAACAAATTAATAATAACATACACATAGCGCAGCCTTAGATATAGGAAGTTGGAGGCAATCCAAATATTTTTCAATGTCCCTTTAGTCTACTCAGGCTTGCGGTTGTCAGGAACATATGTCACTCAGTCTCAGACCCTCCTGGAGCTGTGAAGAGGGTATTCTGCGGACAGTCTCCAGCTGTCAGCTCCTTCAGGCTCTGCACCAGTTTAAGAGTTTTTTATGGAAAGACCTATTTCCCCAGAGCCATCTGTATCCCGCCCAGCGCAGGATACTCTGATGGTCGGTACTCACTCCAGAGCCCCCCGTCTGATTGCCAAGACTTTATCAGGTCTGCATCACTGTTCAGCTTCACCCTCTGCCCAGTTCTTCCTTTCTCTTCTCTTCTCAGGCTTTGATGCCTATTTTTTTTTTTTTTTCACTTCTCACTGCCACTCGGTGTCTGTTTCTGCTGAACACAACTGCAGCAAACCTCAATGCTCTAAACCACCTAACCCAAACATCACACATGAATCATTCCTGTAATTTCCGGTAACGGAGAAGCTTAATTCTATCATTTAAAAAAGACAGCTGAATAAATCCTGTAGTATCTGCTCTAAGAGAACTTTATCCATATTTGGTAGTCTGTTGGCTAAGTCATTTCTAGTCTTTCGGTGTAGGAATCCTAAAAAGGTAAAGCTCAGGCTCTGGGCTGATGGCTCGGAGCCTGGAGCCTGTTTCCGATTCTGTGTCTCCCTCTCTCTCTGCCCCTCCCCCGTTCATGCTCTGTCTCTCTCTGTCCCAAAAATAAAATAAAAAATGTTGAAAAAAAATTAAAAAAAAAAAAAAAAAAAAAAAAAAGGGGGCGCCTGGGTGGCGCAGTCGGTTAAGCGTCCGACTTCAGCCAGGTCACGATCTCGCGGTCCGTGAGTTCGAGCCCCGCGTCAGGCTCTGGGCCGATGGCTCGGAGCCTGGAGCCTGTTTCCGATTCTGTGTCTCCCTCTCTCTCTGCCCCTCCCCCGTTCATGCTCTGTCTCTCTCTGTCCCAAAAATAAAATAAAAAATGTTGAAAAAAAATTTAAAAAAAAAATAAAAAAAAAAATAAAAAAAAAATAAAAAGGTAAAGCATAAGGGGTGGTACAACTCACACTTGTATTTGTATGCTGTGTGATGCAAAACAAATATTCAAGCCACAGCTGTATCTTCTGAGTGATGATTAGAAACAGATTCATCATCTTTATTATCAGCATATGATATTCCCGTCAAATGTCTTAAGAGCCATAAGTACAAAGGAAAGCTCAAATGTCTTTACCCATATTTCTGTAATGATCTTTTTCTAGATATCACCCCAGCGCAACATACTATTTCTGCTAGGAATCTAATGTTCCTTTTCCAGTTTTCAGTCATGAATGTAGAAGTGATCATGTCAGAGCTGAACAGTTTGCCCATCATTAGGTAATATAAGCCAAACCCGTCACAGTAAACATAATCATAGTAAAAACAAAACAAAACAAAAAAAAAACCCAACCAGGAAAAATGATTTAGAAGCCATGGATTGTTCATTTCATTAAAAAAAAAAAAGAGGAGTTTATTGTTAAAACAAGGGATCCTGGGAATGACATGCTTTGGCCACCTAAAAATTCCTTTTCAGCTTTTGAATTGGTTTCACCATATCGTTTAGCCTCTGTAATTCTCTCTGATGGCTCTGACGGTGCTTCTCAACATTCATTTAACTATGATGAGCATTGATAATAATAATAATAATTATAATAATTATAATAATAAATAGTAAGGAACTAACACTAATCATTAATATGGGGTCATGCAATTTATATTGTCACAAATATTACATCCTTCGATTTTTTTGGTCTTGAAGGTCATCAAGCTCCTTGCTTGCTTCAAAACAACACTTATGCAAAGAAGTGATAAAAGTGTTCTTCATGTTCATATAGTTTTTCTAGATCACATGCCCTGCTTCCTTTCCAGAACTATCATAGGATTTATTGAAGGGCATAATTTATTCCTTCTTTTAATCATTTACTTCCTGGCTTTGTCACTTAAAGGGTATACTGAGTTTCCTCACCTAGATAAGCCTAAAAGGGGCAGGAATTCTATCCCTGGAGCCAAGGACAGTGCCTTCTGTCTCTTTTCTGTTTACTATTGCTGAGTTCATTAGGAGCTTGAACCTCATTTCACCATCTTCCTTAACCCACCGGCTCTCTTTTCATTCAGGATGCTTTGCTAGGGACTTCCATATAAAGATTACTAAATGTTATATGCCTGAGAGTTGCCCTGTTACGTTATCGATCCATTTCCCTGTACACCACTGACATTTAGTATAGCGAGTATTAACTGCCCACACCATTGGCAGACCAAAAAGCAAACTATAGTATGAAAAACATGTTGCTTTTACCATTCTCCTCCTGAGTGGTGAATGTTGTAATGAAATGAATACACTTATTGTTTGTCATTTAGTGTATTACCGAAGAGAAATAAATCAAAAATTTGGACACATAGTAAATTTTAAATGTATGTAAAAATTTCATCTCCCTTGTGGATTCACTACATTTGGTAAGTGTTTTTTTTTTTTTTTTTGGCGGGGGACACGGATTTCAACTGACTTAAGACAGAAAGGTATTAAAAAAATCAAGGTTGAAAGAAATAAAGAAATGCCCCATACATGCATAGAATATACAATTTAAGTAAGAATGATGATCCTTCCTAAGTGAACATCTTGGTTAGCTGTCCTCGGCATCTGAGGTAGACGTCCCCGCAGAAGTCTAGACTCTCCGAAACATTTCTCCCCGCTGATGTTATTTGTTTTTCTCCTTTACCCAACTTGCTTCTTTCATTCTCCTCCTTAACTATGTTCTCTGGAACACCCATTTCACCGTAAACAAACCAAAATGGTACAACCTTAAATTCTTCATGACACAGTCTTCTCACCTACTGCATTTCAGTGAAACATGGCACCTCCCAGACTCTACTTCCCAACCTGCCTTCTTTCCTGGAACAGAGCCTTCTCACTGCCCACGGTAGACAAGGGAGGCTGATTTTCTCCTCCTTCAAGATGACTTCCAGACAATCATTCCTCCCCTATTCTTTTTTTTTTTTTTTTAATTTTTTTTAATGTTTATTTATTTTTGAGACAGAGAGAGACAGAGTGTAACTGGGGGAGGGTCAGAGAGAGAGGGAGACACAGAATCCAAAACGGACTCCAGGCTCTGAGCTGTCAGCACAGAGCCCAACGCGGGGCTCGAACCCGCGAACCGTGAGATCATGACCTGAACAGAAGTCGGATGCTTAACTGACTGAGCCACCCAGGCACCCGTCTCCCCTATCCCTTTGATGCTCATGCCACCAACAATCCTTTAATTGGTGTGTGGGCACCTTTCCATCAGTCTTCCTCTGCACCTCACTTCCTGTCATTTCCTTGGATGCTTTGATCACTTCAGTCTGTGTCAATGACGTCTTCAACACACTAGCCTCTCAATTCCTTGACCTCATCTTATCTCATGACCTTCTCCTCGATTCCATTTCAGCCATTTGCTCTCGGTCATAACCTGGATCCTGTGATTACCAGGAAGTTTCCTCACTCTGAAATTGGAGAAAACAAAAATCAAGTATTTTTCTTCAGACAATAGTCACATCTCCATTCAGCTTTCTCATTTCAACTACTCCAAAGATCTTGATTCTTATCAGAACAGCTAATACACAAATATTTGTTATTCCTTCATATATTTTAATCTATTTCTGTTTTCACTTTCTTCCCTCTGTGGCTTAGAAGGAAAGATCTTTTCGTCAGTCATGATGCTGGATGTATTTATTTCACACCTCCAGATTCGTCATCTATGATCTCAATCTCTCCCTATTCCTCAGGCTATCACAACCAAATAAGAGATGATGGAGGGTACTGGAAAAGAAGCTGGTGATAAAGACAAAATTACTCGATGATGGGACTAAGATTTTTTTAAGTGTGGATTCAGAATGACTAAGAAGAATACAAGCATTATAGGCCCTGGCAATGTGGAAATTATAACAACTAAAAAAAAATTGGAGAAAAGGAAAAGATATTGAAGACAAAATTACATTTTCTCATGCCTCATCTGTTATAGTTGTGTATAAAAGGATACCATCTAGGCCCCAAAAATCAAACAATTAAACTACATGAGTATTTAATAGTGCAAAATCAAGTAGTAAGAAAAGATAGCACTATTGACTAAACCAGGATGGCACTCATACATGAATAGGCAGCTGACCTATGGATCAGAACAGAAAGTTCAGAAGCAGACCCAAGTACAGACGAGTATTCAGGGCATGGTAAATCTGGACCCTTGAATCTCCAGCAACACGTTTAGGTTTCACTCTGATGATCTACATTCAGTTCGCTGTCTTTCTAAAACAATTTTTAAACCACGTGGTTAAAGATGACACAAAATAATCAACCATTTGGAACATTTTCAAAGTGAGACAAATGCTGCGATGCAAAGTAACACTTGCTAAAACATAAAGTGAAGGAAACGTACTCAGTGTGGGATCAGCAACGTCTTCCCTAAGGAAATTATTTCTAAGCTGAGATAATGAGTTTCCATAGAGGGGAAGAGCATAGTGCATCCAGGTATGGCTCCACCTGGAGAACAAGAGTGGTCTGTGATGAAGATGCAGAGGTAAACATGGGTCAGACAAGACAGGAGCTCACAGGACCTTAACAAACGACGGGCTTTATCTTAGGAACAGTATGAAGCTATGAATGGGTATGACGGACACTATAGTAAACTAGAAAAAAATCTAACTTCAACTTGGAGAGGGGTTGGAGGGTACAAGAACACAGCAGGGAGCTATTGTAATTGTCCAGGCAAGAAATGATTATAGTTTGGGTTAGATTGATGGCCATGGAGATGGAAAGAAATGGACAAATCTGATAGATAGTCTCCATACTTACCCAAACAGCTGCTTATTGGTTGCTATATTTTCCTATCAAAATAGGGGGAAAGAATGGATATTAAGGGGGGTGCTTGTGATGAGCACTGGGTGTTATATGTAAGTGATGAATCACAATATTTTAACCTGAAACCAATTTTACCATATATGTTAACGAACTAGAATTTAAATACAAACTTGAAATAAAAAAAGAAAAAAACTTATCAGATAGAATATTAATATCTTGAACCAGGGAAAACTGATAATACATTCTTTAGAAAATTATTGAATCATACCAAACATAAAAAAAATCCTATCCTAGGGGTGCCTGGGTGGCTCAGTTGGTTAGGCATCCGACTTTGGCTCAGGTCATGATCTCACAGTCTGAGTTTGAGCCCCGTGTCGGGCTCTGTGCTGACTGCTGAGAGCCTGGAGCCTGTTTCAGATTGTGTCTCCCCCTCTCTCTGTCCTTCCCTTGATCATGGTCTGTCTCTCTCTGTCTCAAAAATAAATAAAAAGCATTTAAAAAATTAAAAAAAAAATCCTCCCTTAAAATTTTATTGCCTTTAAATGTGTTCCATATCTTGATGTTTTGTTAATGCTATATATGATATTGTAGCGAAACTATTTAAGCTGGTGCAGCCCCTGCTATCTTCAACACACTGCTTTCAAGATGGCCCTGGGCAAGGACAGCCTGCACAATGAAAGAAGAGAAAGGTGAAAGATTGGAAAGTTTTATGTGCTAGGCTTAGAAGGACACATACCACATTTAACCCCAGATCCACTGGCCCGAACTAAGTCAAAATGTCCCAACTGGTTGGAAAAGTGGCTAGAAAACCTGTCCTATTATAGAAGAGCACAAATATGGCAGAGTGCTCTCTCTCTCCCCAGCCCAAGATTATTTTTCCATTTTTGGAAAATAGATGTATAATTACCATACTAAAGGGCATTAAATAAATATCCACTTCTGATTCAATCTGAATTGAGGAAACCTTCCATGAAAAACTGACAACTTGTATACCCGCACAAATGAATGCATAGAGTTGTCGGGGGCCCCCTGATAAAACCTTATGTAATGCTAACGTGCTACGTTTCCAGGTACGTCATCTGACATTGCTTCTCTTAGCTATATTTTTCTTTGGCCAGTGTACAGAAACAGCAGGAATCTGACAGTAGATATGGTCAAGATTCTTAGCTGTCAATCACAGTTCTCTCTCTGGCTCCAGTGGTTCCCATCTTTCCCACATGGAAAAGACCCTCTTTCCCTTCCCAAGATCACTGAAGTCTCATCCTATATGTGGCTCATGCTTGTTGTTTAGGATCTTGTTATCTAAATTAGCCCAAGTGTTGATGAGACTCCTCCATGTGCTGCTTCGAGAACAGCTCCTCTGGGGCAGCTCTCCATCAGCCTTGACAAGTTAAGAGGTGAGTTATCTGCTCTCCACACCCTCAAGATGTAACGCTGAAGCCTGCTGGAACAGCAATGGACATTCCTATTCAAAAGAGAGGGGGAAGATACAGGCACGTCATAGGCACTGACTCAGACTAATTCTAAGATCTAGCCAGGTGCATGGTACCATGTCTTTGCTCGGTGCTCAGTTCTCCCACAGAGTGGTTCTTGGTGTCTCTTAGCTTTGCCCTCTGGTCTCTCGGCTCTGCTTTTCTGAGTCTTCTTCCCTTTTTGATAAGAAAGGTCTGTGTTTTCAACTGAGTAGTTTGCTCAGCCTTCTTTACACCCATAAAAGGTGTAAAGGTTCATTTTGAACCCTCTTGCTTTTTTGTTGGTCCAAGCGGAGGTGCAAAAAAAAAATTGAAAAAAATTTATATGTGTATTTTTAATTTTTTTAATGTTTATTTATGTGAGAGAGAGAGAGAGAGAGAGAGCGAGTGAGCATGGTCTCAGGGTTGTGAGATACAGCCCCACATTGAGCTCTACGCTCTCTCCTTCTGCCCCTTCCCAGCCTGGTCACATACTCTCTCTCTAAAAACAAAACAAGACAAAAACAAAAACAAAAACAATACCTTAAAAAAAACATAGTAGGGTATTAGTAGTGATTGTAAGTGGGGAATGACTGAGAAAATCTATTGCTTACCTAGATATTTGCTGATTATCTCACATAGTCTAGTATAACGACTAAGAACAGGGATTCTGGAGCCATATTGCCTGGGTTTAATACTGGTTATGTCACTTACTAGCTGTAGCAAATACTGAAAATGCTCAACTCAGATTCTCTTAGAGCCTTTTGAAGGGTTCCATGTGCATATTCTCCTGCTTCTATGGGCTTTTCTTTTAAGGATGTGTACCTAGAATTCCCATCAGAGGAGGGGTCCTGTGGGTACTACAAAGGCCTTTTGCCAGAACTGGTAGAAAGCTTGCCTGAGTGCTGATCCGCCTGGGTGGCATGGGCATTTATGAGTGGACCAGAATGTAAAATCTCAAATCTATTGCCAAGAAGCTGGACAAACTCTGCCATCCATGCTCAAGAGCTAAACTTCACAATCAGGAAGAGGTTGATATTATTGAGCCTGCCTCCTTGTTTGACTTCTTCTCTTATCTTTCTTGCTTCTCCTACTTTCTTGCCTGTGAATCCTGGGAGCACTTTCTTTTTTTTTTTTAATTTTTTTTTTCAATGTTTTTTATTTATTTTTGGGACAGAGAGACACAGAGCATGAACGGGGGAGGGGCAGAGAGAGAGGGAGACACAGAATTGGAAACAGGCTCCAGGCTCCGAGCTGTCAGCACAGAGCCCGACGCGAGGCTCGAACTCACAGACACGAGATCGTGACCTGGCTGAAGTCGGCCGCTTAACCGACTGCGCCACCCAGGCGCCCCCTGGGAGCACTTTCTTAATAAACCACTGACACAAACAAATCCTCAAATTTCTTGGGGGTCTTCTTTTGAAAAATCTGACCCCAAACACTCTGCAGGTGATCTTGGGCAAGCAATTTAACCAGTATGTTAAATCCAGTTTTCTCACTTGGAAAATAAGGATGCTAAAAGGGTAATTATGAGGAATAATGTGAGACAAAATGTATAAAGAACATAGTGCACTGCCTCACACGTGTTTAGCACTAACAAAATGTTAACTTAAAGGTTATTGAGCTTAAACATGAATCATGAATCTCCTTTGCTCAAAATTATTAGTAGTCCAATTTTTCTGACCTTTCCTATGATAACAAATAGCTTCTAGCAGTATGTTACCTTGTAGGTATTTCTGAAAAATATAAACACACTTAATCTGTCTTTTCAAGGTAAAGATGACATTTTAACAGAAAGAGAAAACCTCATGTAGCAGAAAGGCCATTTTGAAAAAGAACATTTGAAATATTTTTATTATAATGCTGAAAGTAATGTGAAATGTCACTCATAAAAAGGTTCCCATCTGAATACCTACAAACCTGGAATAGAATTTTCTGTTTTGCAGTTTTCCAAAGAGTTTTAGTGGCTTTCTCATTCAATTTTAAAAATATAAAAATGTAATTCCTTTTGATTATCAGAACAACTAATAGACATCATAAATGAAGGAAACTTACTACAGAATTTAAGACAAACAAAAGCAAAGACGTTTGTCTAATTTAATGTGAAAATTAAAAGGAACATCATTATTCAGCAAACATGATCAATAATGTGCTTCTTCCCTATTTGTATCTAAATTTCTTCATGAGATATAATTTTTTAGGCATATCGTCATTAAAACTATTATTAGATAAATTTACAGAACTTCAAGTCGCTATATCAAAAGTACTATTTATTCTAAGATTTAAAAAAGGACATATTGAGGGGTGCCTGGGGGGTTCAGGTTGGTTAACCTCTGACTCTGGATTTTGGCTAAAGTCACCATCTCGTGGTCGGTGAGAATGAGCCCCATGTGGGGCTCTGTGCTGACAGCATTGAGCCTGCTTGGGATTCTCTCTCACCTCTCTCTCTGCCCCTTCCCCTGACCACACATATTTAATCCTATTGATTTCACTTAAATATACTTAATATTATTTCAGTGAGAACAAAAATTCTTCTATAATATAAAGTAAAATATAACTTAATGTATCATAAATATTGTTTATTTAATCTTTGTGCAGTTCTTACTAAATTTATTTGTGGTATATTGTTTATAACTTTAATATAGTCATATAAATATGAATCATAAACTATTTATTTAGATTTATATTTATATTAAATATATTAAATATACATATATTTATATATATATATTTATATATATAAATTATATTTATATTTAACTATTTATATAGATAGTTGAGTACCTAAATAGACAAAAACACATGCATAAAATTTTTTATCCCTCATATTTCGTGTGATCAAAAGTTTGGTGAACCAGACTGCTTCTAATATTCTAAAATAATGATCTAAACCCACCAGTGAAAAAAAAAAGAGATTGTCGGAGTGGATCATAAAACAAAATCTACAAGCAATCATTTTTAAATATAGAGACTTACATAGTTTAAAAATAAAGCAATGGGGAAAGATACACCATGGCAACACTAATCAAAAGAAATCTGGATGAACTATGTTAATTTTAGTCAAAGCAGACTTCAGAACAAGGAAAATCATCAGAAGTAAGATATTATGTAACGATAAAGGAGTCCGTTCTCCAAGACTATAAAATAGTTCTAAATTTATATACACCTATTACATTATATGAAGCAAAACTTTTATTGAACTGAAAGGAAAAATAGACAAATCTACTATTATAACAGAAGCTATAGCAGTTGTATACTTCAACATCCCTTTGTCATTAACAGATCAAACAGACAGAAAATCAGTAAGGATATAAATGACTTAAACATCACTAACAACCAACTTGATCTAATGGACATTTAAGACTACTCCATCCTGTTATAGCAGAATACACAATCTTCTCAAACTTCCATGAAACATTCACCAAAAGACAGCATTCTGGGCCAAAATATACACCTAAAAAAAAAGTTGAAACTCTACAAAATACATGAAGTATATTCTCTGACCAAAACAGAATTAAATTAGACATCAAGAACAAAAAGATAGCTGACAAATCCCCAACTGTTTGGAAACGAAAAACAAAACAAAACAAAACAAAACTCTAAATAACCTATGGAACAAAGATGTCTGAGGAAAAATTTAAAATATTTTGAAGTAAGTGAAAATAAAAATACACAAATTATAAAATTAATGGGGTGCCATGTAAGCACTTCTTAGAGGAGAACTTAGAGCGTGCAATTAATATATTAGAAAAGAAAAAATATCTAAGATTAATAACAATTTTCTACCTTAGGAAAGCAGAGAAAGAACACTTTAAGCATAATTTATATAAAAGAAAAGATATAGCAAAGCTAGATCATAAATTATTAAATCAGGAACAAGTAAACAATAGAGAAAATTAATTAAATCAATACTCCTTCTTTGAAAAGATCAACAAAATTGATAAACTTTTAGCTAGACTAACCAAGTAAAAAAGAGAAGGCATAAATTATCAATAGTGAAAGAGGTGTTGTCCTACTGATCCTATAAACATTAAAAGTATAACAAGGGAATGATGTGATTAAATTTATATGCACAAATTTGACAATCTAAATTAAATAGTCCAAATCCTTGATAAACACCAGCTACCAAAATGTATATAAAGAGAGGTAGATAACCTGAACAAGCTTTGTATGTATTACAAACTTGAATCAATAGTTAATAATCTTCTAAAAAATAAAAAAAAATAAATAAATAAAAAGACCAGATGACTTCACTGGTGAATTCTAGTGAACATTTAACAAAGAAATTTCTCTACAATTCTCTACAATTTTGTCCAGAAAATAAAAGCAAAAGAAGTAATTTAAAATTAATTTTATGAGTTACCATTACCCTAATACCAAAATCAAATAAAAACATTACAAGATAGGAATATAGACTAGTATCTCTCATGAACAGATACACAAAATTCTCATCAAAATGTTAACAAATCAAACACTTTATAAAAATAATCATATTCCATGACCAAGTGAGTTTTATTCTAATATGAAAAGCAATGTTATCATCAGAAAAGTAGACTAAAGAAAAAAATTATGTGATCATATCGATTGATACAGAAAAAGCTTTTGACAAAATCCAACATCCTTTCATGATAAAAGTACTCAGAACACCAGGAATAGAGGAGAGCTTAATGAAAAATATCTACCAAAAACAAAACAAAAAAACAAAGAACAAAAAACTACAGCCAACATTATGCTTAATGGTGAGAAGTTGGATGCTTTTTCCCAAAGATCAGAAACAAGGCAAGTATACCCTTTGTTAACATTCCTATTGTTATTGTACTGGAAGTTCTAGCTAGTGTAATAAGACAAGAAATATAAATAAAAGACAGACGTATTGGAAAGAAAGAAGTAAAACTACCCTTATTCACAAATGACATGATTGTTTATGTACAGCACCACAAACAATCAACAATACCAAATCCTAGAGATAATATGTGAATCACAGGATACATGGCAAGATCACAGGATACAAGGTTGGTAAACAAGAGACAATTGTTCTCTTACATATCATCAATGAGCAACTGGAATTGAAAACAGAAAAATTTGCAATAGCACCAAAACAAAACAAGACAAAGCAAAAAATCTAAATAGATGCACAGACATTCCATATTCATATAAATTGGGACAGGAATATTTAATCAAGATAAAACTAAATCTTGTTAGGATATCAGTTTTCCCCAACTCAATCTACAGATTCAAACAATCCCAAAGTCTCAGCAAAAAGTTTCATAGATCTCATCAAAATGATTCTAAAGTTTATATGGAGGGGTGCCTGGGTGGCTCAGTCGGTTAAGTGTCCGACTTCGGCTCAGGTCATGATCTCACAGTTCATGGGTTTGGATCCCGATCCGGCTCTGTGCCGGCAGCTCAGAGCCTGGAGGCTGCTTTGGATCCTGTGTCTCCCTCTCTCTCTCTCTCTCCCCCTCCCCTGCTCATGCTCTGTCTGTCTGTCTCTCTCTCAAAAATAAATAAACATTGAAAAAAATTTTAAGTTTAAATGGAAACGCCAAGCACCAAAAATATCCAACACTATACTGAAGAACAGGGTTGAAGGACTCAGAGTAGCTGATATCAAGATTTAATATAAAGATTAAATAATAAAGACAGTGTGATGTTGGCAAAAGAAGAGGTGTCTAGATCAATGCAACATAACTGAGAGGCTGAAAGTAGCTCCATACCATTATAGTCAACCAATTTGAGGCAAAGTGCAAAGACTTTAGACAGTAGAGAAAAAAAATAGTGTTTTTGATAAACGATGCTAGAACTGAACATCCATATCCAAAAATATAAACCCAGACACAGACCTTCTATATTACAAAAAATCAATGCAAAATGAACTCTAGACCAAAATGTCAAATGGGGGAGAAAAGTTAGATCTCCCATGCAGAATTATAAATAATGTGTGGAGATAGGGAACCCTCAAGGGGATGGAGCATGACTCTCCACTCTTTTAAGTGTGGACTGCACTTCTACAGAAGACAGTTTGGAAATGAAGGGAAAGAATAACTTTACAATGGAGAAAGCTGACAAGCACTACCTCGGCCAGGTGGTGAAGGTCAATACCAGCAATTAGACATATTGATGGTACACACCCTTGACATGTTGCAATGAGAACAAGACTTTAAGTTGGTCCTCTTCCTCTCAAAGCAAATAATCCTCATCTAATCCTGAAAAAAAAAAAAATCAAAGTTTGACTGAAGTACATTCTATCCAATACAGGACCAGTACTCCTCAGAACTCTCAAATTCAACAAACACAAGGAAATTGAAGAAACCGTCACAACCAACGGGAGCTTAAGGAGACATAATGACTAAAATTAATGAGGTATCCTGAGTCGACTCCTGAAGCAGAAAAAGGACATTAGATAAAAACTAAGGAAATCTGAATAAAATATGGATTTTAGTTACTAAGGTAACAATGTTTTGTTAATTGTGACCAATGTATCCCATTAATGCTAGACGTTAATAATAGAAGAAAGTGGGTATAGGGTATGTGGAAACTCTTTGTACTATCTATGCAATTTTTCTGTAAATCCAAAACCATTTAAAAATAAAAAGTTCACTTAAAAAGTTTAACAAGGAGCTAATAAAAATAACAAATAGAAAAGTACTTTTGCAAATGAAGCAACGTACTGCTAAATAACTCAAAGATAAAGTAAGAAATCACAGTGGAAATTTGAACCAATTTTGAACCGATTAATAATAAATGTTATTTATTTGTAATATATAATAACAAAAAATAAATACAATAAATATAAATAAAATATGCATATTAAGAAATACAATAAGGTTAATAATAATTAAAATAATATAAAATAATAATAAATAAAATGATATGCATAAGTGCATAACTACCATTGAAAGACATAAATAAAACTTTGCCTTATATGAATGTAGTATTGAAAGAATAAGAAAGGCTGAAAACAAATGCATGATGTAACTATCCATCAAAACAAGTGAAAATAACAAAAGAACAATAAATACCAAGTAAAAGGGAGAAAATAATAAGCAACAATGGCAGAATTTATGAAATAGAAAATTAACTTATATTAGAAGTCCAATAGAGCCCAAAGTGTTTTTTTGAAAGACTAATAAAATTTATCAACTCTTAACAAATCTAATCAAAGAGAAGAGACAAATAACAAAAATCAGAAAAGGGAAACATCACAGAAATCCTCGACATTAAAAATATAAAAAGAGACTACTCTGGACAACTTCATGCCCAGAGCATTAAAAATGTAGATGAAATAGACAAATACCTAAAAACAGCACAAGCATATAAAATAGAAACAGGAAGAGAGAAAATCTGATTTGTCCTATAGCTATTAAAGAAATTGAATCTGTAATTAGAACTTTCCCACAACAAAGCACCAGGCCCAGATGGTTTCCCTGATAATTTCTACAAAACATTTAGGGAAAAAATAACTCAAACACATTCAAGGAACAAAAAAAGAAAGTTTCATAACTAAGGTTATGCTGAGGTCAGCATAACCTTGATGCCAAAACTTAAAAAAACTTTACCAGAAAAAAAAAATTAAAACAAAAATCTTAAATGAATATAGATGCAAAAATTCTAAACAAAAGTTGTCAAATAAAATCCAGTGATACATAAGATCATCACCAAGTTGGCTTAATTTCATATATTCATAGTTCATGTTTAGAACTATGTTCTAAACATGTTCATAGTTTTTAGAAGTGTGTCACTATATTTGATCACATTAAAATGAAAGGAGAAAAATATCATAAAAATCATAATAAATTCAGAAAAAGCACTTGGAAAATTCAACAGTAACATATGATTTAAAACACACACACACACACACACACACACACACACACACACACACGGGGCACCCAGGTGGCTTAGTCAACTGAGCAATGGACTCTTGATTTCGGCTCAGGTCCTGATCCCAGGGTTATGGGATTTAGTCCTGAGTTGGACTCTGTGCTGAGTGTGGAGTCTGCTTGGGATTCTCTCTCTCTCTCTCTCTCTCTCTCTCTCTCTCTCTCTCTCTCTCTGTCTCCCTCTCTCTTCTCTGCCTCTCTCCTTTGCTCATTTGCTCACTCTGTCTCTAAAAATAAAAATAAAAAAATAAATACATGTAAACTGACAAGGAAACTTTTTTAACCTGATGAAGAAATCCTAGATTTAACCGCCCCCCCCACAACATTAACATGAGTTATCCAATAAGGAAATTGAGAAAACAATTCCATTTATAATAGCATCAAAAAGAGTCAAATACTTAGAAATAAACTTAAGAAGATGAAAGATTTATATCCAGAAATTATAAAACACCGATGAAAGAAGTTAAAGCAGGCATAAATAAATGGCAGGATATCCCATGAAAGGAAGAATTAATAATGTTAAGATATCTATAGTACCCAAAGCAATCTACACATTCAGTGCAATCCTATCACAATTTCAAAGCATTTTTTAAAGAAATAGAAAAACGATGCTAAAATATGTATGGAACCACAAGAGACCCCCAAATGGCCAAAACAATATTCAGCAAGAAAAAAAAACAGCTGAAGGCATCAATCAAAATTCCTGACTTCAAATTAGATTACAAAGTCTCAATATTCAAAATGGTATCGTATTGGTGTAAAACAGGCATACAGACCGATGGAAGAGAATAGAGAGCTCAGAAATAATCTCATGCATATATAGTCAACTGATCTTTGACAAGTATGTCAAGAATACACAATGGGAAAGGATAGTATCTTCCACCACTAACACTGGGAAAACTGGATATCCACATGCAAAACAATGAAACTGGACCCTTATCTCACACTACACAAAAATCAACTCAAGATGAGTTAAAGACTTTAACATAAGACTTGAAACTTTAACACTCTTAGAAGGAAACAGAAAAAACTCCTGGACATTGGTCTTGGCAAAATTTCTTGGACATGACAAAAAAAAACCACAGGTAACAAAAGCAAAAATATAAACCAAAGTAAAATACTCCTAAACAGCAAGAGGAACAATGAACAAAATGAAAGGCATGAGAGAAAATATTTGCAAACCATATACGTGATAAAGGATTAATATCCAAAATACATAAAGAACTCCTACCATACAATAGCCAAAAAAACCAAGCTGATTAAAAAAAAAAAAGGCAAAGGACTCCTGTATCCCTTGGGTAAATTCCTAGCAGTACTATTGCTGGATCATAGATCTATTTTTAATTTTTTGAGGAACCTCCATGGATGGAACTGGAGAGTGTTATGCTAAGTGAAATAAGTCGGGCAGAGAAAAACAGATACCATATGTTTTCACTCATATGTGGATCCTGAGGAACTCAACAGAAGACCAGGGGGGAGGACGAGGGTGGAAAAAAAGTTACAGAGAGGGAAGGAGGCAAACCATAACAGACTCTTAAATACTGAGAATAAACTGAGGGTTTATGGGAGGTGGGTGGGAGGGGGAAACGGGTGATGGGCATTGAGGAGGGCACCTGTTGGGATGAGCCCTGGGCATTGTATGGAAACCAATATGACAATAATGTCATATTAAAAATAAATAAAAAATAAATGAAAAAAGGCAAAGGAACTGAATTGACGTTTCTCCAAAAGAGACATACAAATGACTAACAGTTATACGATGGCCAACAGATATATGAAAAGGTGCTCAACATCACTAATCATCAAGGGATCCCAAATGAAAACTGAAATAAAAACATATCTCACATCTGCTGAGATGGCTTTTATCAAAAACCAGAATATAACAAATATTGGTTAGGATGTGAAAAAAGGGATCTTTGTACACTGTTGGTGGAAATGTAAACTGGTGCTGCCCCTATGGAAAACAGAATGGAGGTTCTTAAAAAAAACTAAAAATAGGACCAGCATATGATCCAGCAATCCTACTTCTGGGTATATATTCAAATGAAGTGAAACCAGGGTCTTGCAGAAATAACAGCCTTTCCATGTTCATTGCAGCGTGACTCACAATGGCCAAGACATGGAAAACAGTAGGATGGAAACAATCCAAGTGTCCATCAACAGATGAACAAATAGAGAAAATGTGGTATACACACACACAATGGAATGTGATCAAGGAAATACGAGAGGGCAGTCTCATGGAATTTGCACGACCAGCAAACATGTCTTTGAACTTGATATACGCACTGGTCTATCTGCTCAATATATTGTTGACCTCTTTTAATTGTATCTAAAACTTGAAGAGAGCATTCAAAGCTGGGAACTTGATCACCTGGGCACATGCTGAAGAGCAATAGGTTAAGGCAGTGATTTTTAATGCTGGCTGCATTTTAAAATCATCTGGGATCCCGCTGCTAGAAATTCTAACTGCTTGGTGTGGGGTGAGGCATAGCACAAATCTATCTTAGAAGGTAATTCCAGTATGCCCTCAGGGTTGAGAATCACTGGTCTATTTTATTTATTTTTATTTATTTTTTAATGTTTTTATTTATTTTTGAAGGAGAGAGAGAGAGACACAACATGAGCAGGGGAGGAGCAGAGAGAGAGAGGGAGACACGGAATCCAAAGCAGGCTCCAGGCTCTAAAAGCTGTCAGCACAGAGCCTGATGCGGGGCTCGAACCCACAAACTGTGAGATCATGACCTGAGCCGAAGCCAGATGCCCAACCGACTGAGCCACCCAGGCGCCCTTATTTTATTTGTTTAAATTAATTTTATTTAAATCCAAGTCAGTTAACATATAATGTAATAGTGATTTCAGTAGTAGATTCATGATTCACCTTTCATTTCACTCATCATGTTATGTCATCTTTGCCCCGGGTCCCCCAGGTAGACTTGGGCTACAGGTCACGGTAAGTTCTTATTTAAAAGTTCTTAGGCCACTCGCTTGCATCTGCTGTGCTTCTACTGTTCATGCTTTTATTCCTTAGTTCTACCAAGAATTTCTCATTAACTTAAAACAGAAATAAAACCATAAAACAAATAGCATTAGCGTAACTCTGCATTTTGAAAGTCCATTTTGGTGCTCAGATTTATTTTGGTCTGGTTTTTATCATTCCTTCTGTTTTATCATTATATATATTTAATTTCTCAAGTTTCTTGAATTAAAACTCCTCGTTTGACTATTTATTCATTTTATGGTACTTTTAATGTGTATTATGCCTTATTTTAAATTCTCTCACAGGCTCCTCATTTCTTAGCCTCTAGTTTTCTATTTTCTTTTCGTAACTCAAAACTTGATGCTTTCGTTATGCGACTTGGGTTCCCTAACTTTTAATATCTCTGGTTTTAGCTTTATGTCTCCTTTTTCATTTAAATTTTATTTTATTTTCATTTTTCTACTGCTTCTTCTAATAACCTTTCCTCACAGGTGTAACCATCATGTCAATAAGTTATCTTGAAAATTTTGTCGATACAGTGTCAATTTTGAAGAATCTTCTCAGACGAGAATCTGTTCACCAGCGAGGGTCATGGAGAAGTGGGACACCTGCTCAGTGGTGTTCTCAGTGGGGTGGTGCGTTTATATGAAACACAACACACATGTGTAAGCTTTTCTGCTTCATCATTGCCTTCTTTACTCTCAATCATTGTAAGTGTCAGTCCTTACTTTTTCTTTCTTTTTAACTTGAATGAATTAAGGTCTTAGTTTCCTGAATCTTTTATCGCAGATTTATAGTTCCTTTTGCAAATCCATTTTAAAATTTTACCATTTTGTTTTTAATTATTTTCTAAGCTACATTTTCTGTTTTAATGTTTAGTTCATTATTTGTCTTTCTGCTGGTAGGCAGTGAGGATAGTCAGAAAAATCAGCCATTGTATACGGAAGGAGAGCAGACTATCCTTTCATTTCTCCTTTATGGGTTTTTCACCAGGTCCGATGCTGGCTCTACAAAATATCTTATTCCTTGTTTCTCAGGATACTTACGACAACTCAGTTTCTCCGGACAATTGTGATTCTATCTCTTTGATAAGTCCAGAAAATACCAGCACAGTGCTTTCCATGACGTTTTATATTTACCAGCCTTTTAATGTGGCACTAAATTTTGGAACCTATGATTTCAGCATGCAAAACTATTGGACTTAGGATAAGGCATGCTACCCAACAGGAGGGGGAAGAGGCAGCTGTGTGATTCCACACCAGCAAGAATCCTGAGGCACTGCCTCTGTCCTGGCCTTCGAGGAGATTCCTTGCTGGTGCGTTTCCCCAACAGAAGATCAGCATCTGGTTCCTAGTCTCTGACTAGGCATTCACCTGCCTTTGTTACACATCTTATTTAGTTATTGTCCTTTCTCTATGGAATTCTAGGAAAAGCTTTCTGGTGTGTGAGTCCTCTTATTACGTGCCTCTAATATTGATGTGCTGGGAATGCTGGTCAGAGCTGAGGTCAGTACCAGCAGGGGGTGGGTTTGTTTGTTTATTTATTTAAATTTTTAAGGAAATGTTTGTTTATTTTGACAGAGAGCGAGACAAGGAGCATGAGTGGGGGAGGGGCAGAGAGAGAGGGAGACACAGAATCCATAGCAGGCTCCAGGCTCTGAGCTATCAGCACAGAGCCGGTCGAGGGGCAGCAACTCACAGACCATGAGATCATGACCTGAGGTCATGCCCTGAGCCGAAGTCGGATGCTCAACCGAACTCACAGACCATGAGATCATGACCTGAGGTCATGCCCTGAGCCGAAGTCGGATGCTCAACCGAACTCACAGACCATGAGATCATGACCTGAGGTCATGCCCTGAGCCGAAGTCGGATGCTCAACCGACTGAGCCACTCAGGCGCCCCAGCGGGGGGTGGTTTTTGATGGATCCAGTTGTACCTCTCCCCACTCCATTTTCTCCTTTGTGGAGATTCTACGCCTTATCAGGCTGCTGGAGTCCAGGGAGAAGGAAATGACCATCCTGGCCTTTGGCCCTGGATCTTTCCTTCTCTTGGAAAACAGGGGACTTCGGGAATTGGCTGATTTGGGCTTCTCCTGTCTGTTGTTCTTCCTCCCGAGAAAAGGGTGGTAGGTGGGAAACATTAAAGTCTTTAAAAGTAGACTTGGTCATTCTTGGGGATTTGTGGAACCATAATAGTTGATGATACGTCACTTTAGTTCAAGATTACAGTCAAGAACACACAGTCCAGCAACCAAAAATAGTTTCGAAATACTTGAAATCTTTTACTTACATTTCACATGAACCACTAAGAAACACACAACACATGGTTAACAGCAACATGGCGACACTCGTACTTTCTCCCCCTTTTCATACGTATCACGTCCTGCAGCTGCTTGAACCAACTCTCTCGTGGTTTCCCCAAACCTCCTTGCTACCTCTCTTCATTCATATTCTCCCCTCTCCTACTCCTCATCTCTATGCTTTTATTACGTGGAAAAAGGCACAGTCACCATTTGAAGGAGGTGGTGGCCCTGGACTAGTAATTATGATTCTTTTTGGGCAAGCTGAAGGGGGCACAGGGAAGGTAGGTTATAAACACTCAAAAATGAGTTATTTTTACAGCTGTCTTTGTAACTGCAGAGTTTGTTTATTCTATATTGGTAAGTACATGTAAGTCTGCTTTTTTTTCCCCTTCAATGACATTTTCTCCTCAACTACACAATATGAGGGATGAGACTAAGGACTCATCTAAGACCTCTCCCAGATAATGTGACTGACTGGACCTTAGTGGTGGGATGGCTTTTCCCATTTAAGGCATAGTCATGGATAAGGACATTTCTTTGTTGGTTTGTTTTTGTTTTTTAAAGTTTCTTTTTTCATTTTTGAGGGAGGGAGGGACGGAGAGAGAGGGCGAGTGAGAATCTCAAGCCAACTCCATGCTATCAGCTCCCAGAGTGATGCGGAGCTCCATTCCACGAACTGTGAGATCGTGACCTGAGCTGGAATCAAGAGTCTGACGCTTAACTGACTGAGGCACCCAGGGACCCTGAAAATGGCATGTCATATGGAATGTTTTGATGGGCCATGCTGACCACTGGGGTAATTCAATATGTGTTACTGTTATTCCCATTTTCAGATAAGAATACTGAGGCCTAGAGAGATTCAATAACTTGCCCAAGGTTACACATAAGTCATAGGTAGCAGAAGAAAAATTAAAGCCTTAGCAGTCTGACTCAGAACCAACATTCTTTTCAACAACCTATGCTGAACAGGGTGGCAGTTCTGATCTCTGAGAGCCCAGGACGTTGCCTCCAGGTTCTTAATCTGTAAGCTGTTCTTTCCAAGTCTGATTTCTTTCCTAAACTGGATGTTATTTTTCCTGATACTCCATGTACACATTCTGCCTTCTTAGGGATCCAGTAACGTTTCACTGACATTAATTCTCCATGTTGGACTTAATTTCAGTTATTTTAAGATAATCAATGAGGCAGAATTTCAGGGCACCCAGCGACCTAGAGACCAAAGGGTCATTGTCTCTCATTCTCTGTTAAAAAGAGCATTACAGGACAGTTATTGCCACACAGACTTTTGTACTTGCCTTGCTTAGGAGAAAGCTTTTTCTTTATCTGAAAAGATTTTTTTTTTATCTGAAAGCTTTTTTTTTTTTTTTAACTTCCCTACTTTTAAAGGAGGAACATAGAGTTTGCCTTCAGCCGGGTATTTTCTTCCAAGGTGATAGCTTCCTTCCCAACTTCAGCAGAAATGATTTGCAGTGAGGCAGCCCAATCCCAACTCCACTGGCTCTTTTGATAAGGATTCCTGAGGCAGATGTCTCTCTGGTTACCTAGTAACAACATTAGAAAAGCAAGCTAGCATAATTTTTGGACAAAGATTACACGCAGGAACTTTAAAGTACTGGCGTTCCATTCATTGAAATTGAAATTAATTTCAATTGAAATTGAAATTAAAACTCACAGTTCTGAGTGTGAATAAATTGAGAACAATACCTAACTCTAACAATCTGTTATTTCCATTTATCTTTATTTCTTCTTACAAGGGAACTTGTAAAAATCACTAAATATGTGGCAAGTGGCAAGGAGGCTTAATGCCTGTGATCAGAGTCTCCCTGGGAAAAGAACCATGGAGTACCTATCTCTACAACCCTGAATCCTGGTATCTTGGCAGACAATTTGAGGACTAACTTGAAGCAACAACACAATAGATATCTGATTCTCTGGGGGAACATTCCTCTAGAGCACAGTTACTCAAAGTGTGATCCAAGGAACATCCACCTCAGAATCACCTAAGGGTCTTGTTTCGAGCATGAATCCTTGGACCTTCCTCCACATCTTTTGAATCAGAGTTCTGGGAGTAGCTCTTGAAAACCTACAGTTTTAGCAAGCTCCTTGGGTGAATCTTTTGCTCACTAAAAATCTGAGAAATCATTTTTGGGGGGGTGGGGATAGTGGTGTCCATTTAATGGAAAATACCTTATTGCATATACTGATAAGAAAGATGTGGTAGTGAGTGGAATCATATGTTGGGGAAAAACTTGAAAGAAATTGTTTTTTTTTTTTTCTCTCTCTAAGCTTCAGGCGAATGTCATAATCCATGGTTAGGGTAGATATTTTGGCTTCATAGAAAGTGATTATTTTTTGCAGACCTTAATCCTTGCTGTTAGTGTTGACAGTGAAGAATTGAGAGGAATGAGATCACAAAATGTGTATTTTAACTTGACCAGTAGATTTTCTGTCTAAGGAAATTTCAAACTTGGTATGGTAAGAACAAATTTTTCTCCTCTTACATATTATTCAGGAATTTTGTAAAATTTTTATGCATTCCACGTTTGAGCAAGTGTGGGGTCACCTTTGATAAGAACTATAGAACATCTGACATAAACTCTAGGCTGGGTAAAGAAGTATTTGCAAAACAAAATTTCAGAGAATTTCTCAGGAACTCCCCAGTTTAAATCCTGTTGTAAAGTCACTACTGGATGTCCAACCTCAAGTAAGAAAAATTATTTTAGAAGAATCTGTCTCAACTATCAGAACTAGTAATGAGACAAATTCTAGAATGTGTGTACCGATTTATGACTTTAAAGAGTAGAGTTTGGGATTACTTAAGGAGAAATCGGCCAAAAGCATTATAATAATGCAGAGGTTCTCGAACTTTCTCAGTCTACCGTGTCTTCAGTGTCTCAGTAATTCTTTCATATTTTACACTTCTGTTTATGAAGTAGTCAGGCCCAGACACCTGGCGGCAGTTATGCAACAGCATTTGACAGGTATTTCTGTGTTTCCCTTGAAAATGTACAACATCTTGCAGTGTCCCTGTGTGTTCCATGTGACGCTCCAGAGCCCCTCAGCATGGATCTGGGAACCACAATAATCATGGTTTACAACATTTATTGTTCTTTTCTTGGCTCTGTGGAGTAGGTGAGTATGATCAAGTCTGCGTGTGCTCATTAGAAGCACTTGGCTGATGATAGACATCAGAAATTTCTCCTTAAGTACACCCCAAGAACAAAGGTTCATCACAGCATTGAATCATATATGGTCCTTCTTCTAATGACTTGAAATATTTTTAGTTATACACTCTCCCTTCTCCTTCACCTCAGGAAACTCAGCATATTCAAAACTGTCTTGCTCTTTCTGCTATACTTATTCCTAATCTTGGTGAACCATCCACCTTTGAAACTGGAAGCTGTATGGTCATCTATATCTTCCCATGCATGGTGTATTCCACACTAGTGGCTGAGTGTTTTGATTCACCGGTCTTTAAACTGCTCTACCCATTCTCTTCCTTTTACCTTCAGTGGTTTTTCCTTAGTTTATCCTCATATGGACTGATGTAAAAATTTCCAGTTTCCATACCTTCCTGCAGCCAGTTTTATCTCTCTCCAATACACTTTTTTTTATTGCTGACATTCATCTTTCTAAAAGCACAAATCTGATGATCTCGCCCGTTCTCTCCCTTAAAGTCCTTCAATGACTCCTTGCCATCTCTCTACTAGTTGAGACTAATTCCTTCAGCATTAGCCAATGCCATCTCTTAGGCTTCATTCCTAAGAACTCTGTGCACTGCCCTTCCTTCCAGCACCTGTACTTGAGCTATGACACCGCTTAACACTTTACTGCTAATTACACGGAACCACTAACAAGTACTAAGCCATGCAATCGTCTTGCTTTTTGTTCATTTTATTCCTTGGCAAGGTGCTTCTTCCTATGTGTTTCCCACTTCTCCACTTATGATTCTTTCTTTAAAATAGGCAGGTATAGGGGCGCCTGGGTGGCTCAGTCGGTTAAGCGTCTGACTTCAGCTCAGGTCATGATCTCCCGGTTCGTGAGATCGAGACTCGCATCGGGCTCTGCACTGGCCGCTCAGATCCTGGAGCCTGCTTTGGATTCTGTCTCCCTCTCTCTCTGCCCCTCCCCTGCTCATGCGCTGTCTCTCTCTGTCTCAAAAATAAATGAATGTTAAAAAAAATTTTTTTAAGAAAAATAAATAAATAAATAAAATAGGTATAGTATAAATATTGTCATAAGTCATTCCATGTCTTTGGGGGAACAAGATGGGTTGTAAATAATAAACATAAGTGCTTTGGTGTATTACTAGTGCTTGCCAGGTATTATGACAAAAGAAAAAAAAGAAAAACTGGACCACTGATAGCAGCTATGAATATTGACTAGAAAAAAATAATGTTTCCAATTCATAAGTTAATCAAGGGGCAATCCTCGCCCTAGGAAATAGCATGTAGGACAACAGCCTCATACTAACTGTACTCCTGGACCACAGGAATCTCACTCAGGGCCGACAGTCTGATTACACATGTGTTTGTCTCTCAAGCCATCAAGAGGGCAAATGGTCATTTTCAATTCAATAAGTATTTATCGAGCACTCGTACTTTGACAGGTACTCTGCTAAGTGCCGGTGATGTCAGTCTAAGATGACGCTTCTGCCTTTCGTGAAATCGCATGCGATGGGAAAGAAGATATATGCCGGTCAAAGCAACCTTGGCTTGGTTGTTAGAAAGGACAATCAGTGTAAACAGTACAAAGTCCTTGAGAAATGCTAAACTTTGTTCAAAAAAGTCCAAAAGCATTTTATTATCCAGAAAAAAAAAAAAAAAGCTGTTAAACCTTTCCTTTAGAGACCTGGACTTGTTTGTACATTTTGAAAATGAACAGTCGGAAAGAATATCCATTTGTAGTTCTATTTTTATAAGCAAAACTCCAATGCAAGTTAACAAGGGTTGTTGCCTCTGTGACTCACTTATCTGTGCGCTTGGGAAAACTTTTCTCTCAAACCCCAAAGGTCACACATGTCCCAGGCCCCAGAGCACCTAGGAGGAAATAGCATAGAGTGTAGCATTGCAAACTGAAACTTCATTGTTACACCAGAGGTCATAGATCTCAGAGATCCTTCACATCTACCCCAGCTTCCAATGTTCATTCCTAAGACCACCAACATCAAACTATAAACACTGATTATTGGGACAGTAATTCAGAGCACTCTCACTAGGATTAGATTGAGAAAGTCAGTGTGATTTGACAAGTAGGAGAAAGGATTTCATGTACTTTCTCCCTTACCCTTCCATGATGCTTGATAATTCATCATTTGTAATCCATTCCTATGAACTGAGCTCTCTCCTCTTGACATCCCCACTGTCAGGTGTTAGTGTGTGTTTTTTATTTTCTTCCATTTAAGGCAAGTCTCTGGAGAGAATGAGAGTCCTAAATTCCTGGCCTGAGATTAATTAAAGGTAGAAGAGAAGAGTAGAGCGTCACAGTGAGAAGGGTTAAGGGCAGATTATCATCAAGAGGTGGTTTGGGGAAATTAAAACCCAGTGTCACCTATTATATAAAAGGGACTTGTTTCTGACGTTCCTATTTCCATCTGTCTTAAAATTTTGACTTATCCACAATAAGACTTTTTTCAGGCTTTGAATCTGTGAGAGCTTACCTTCTCGTAAATAACTGAAGCGGGAGGAAAGAGATACTGATTCTAGCTTCATATCATGAAGTAGGAAAAACATCAGTAAGACTATCAAGTACAAGATCTCTAAAATATTCATTGTTAACAGACCTAAGGGAAGAAGCCGGGATAACCATAGCAACACTGAAACATTCAGGCCATAAATTCTATGAAATAGATAAACCAGCGGCAGCTGATTTCAGTGGAAGGGGGAAAAACCCACATTATTCTAAGCTATACTCTTGGCATAAGACTCTAGTGTCAATTCTGTGAATACAGTGATTAATTTAAAAAGTAACCAGGTACTGTATATATTATATGAATTTTTTTTTCCACAAAGTACTGACTTTACAATCTATGTGGCTTAAGGAAGAGACATGTAAATTAGACACTTGAGATCAATTTAAGTTTATTTTCTCAGCTAAATAAGAGGCTGTGGTTAAGAATTAAGAACTTCCTTTAATAAATTCATCCCTCATCCTCAGTCCTTCCAGATTGGGGAATGAGAGGAAAAACCTTATGGAAAGATCAAAGGAAAGAGAAATTGTAAACAGTAAGTTACTTTTGTGTGAGTAAACATTACGTCTTCTATGCTGAAGAATATCTTGCTCACTTCTTGTGCCTTTTGAAATATTTCACTATCTTTCATTGTCTGAAATCCTACCTCTTCCATGAAACTTTCCTCAATTCACCAACCCATCTGGGGCCTATTCTTTCTAAACACAAAGAGTAGACACAGTCCATCCCACCCAAAACAGCATTAACTGCACCATACTTTGGGTTGGAGAAGGCTGTAAAGAAATGGAATGAGGTCATTCAATTTCTGGGAGTAAAAGGATTCAGAGAAATCCCAAACCTCCCTCAAAATCCACCCCCCCCCCCACTCCAGGCTCTTGGTTTGGCCTGCATTTCTTTCCCCTCTTATTCCCAAAGAGGTCTCTTTTAGGATGATTCAAATACTTCCAGCACCCTATATTCTTGGAGAAATTCTGCCTCCTGTTTGAAATTAGAAGTTGTTGTGGTCTTAAGAATGAGAAGCATAGAGCCAGAGATGAAATTTGTTTTTTTCTCTGCTCGATCAGAACTATGTATCTAAGGTGTTTGTTTTGCATATTGCTGCCAGATATTGGAGAGGGAGAGAAGTCTACCAAGAGGCATCATTGGCACCAATGTGTTGGTGGTATCTTGGCTCAGATGTGGGATCTCTAATCTGAATGCCAAAATAACAGATCTTTATCTACCAGGGAGTCTGGAGATCCCCAGATGTTATCAACAAAGCCAACACCAATGCTTCCTTCTCTCCTGGCAAAGGTCTCTGTTGCTTTTCATGGGATCTGGGTCATTACCTCATAGCAGGGGAAAACATTAAATTGGAAGTGGAATATAAAGCAAGTTATGATGGAGAGAAAATCTTATCCTGTTAAGAATTCTAAGGTTTATATATCTGCAGGGATTTTGTATTCTTTTTTACCTTCATCTTGTGACTAGAAGGTTACCATCTTGTGACAGTAGAGGTAGGAACGATGGGTGCCCTGTGATTAATGGCATTTTTCAGCATCTTACAAATGTTCCTGTTGTTTTTATTGGGTATGATACACCTTCCTATTGTGATCATAAGCTTTAAGGAGATGGATATTATCTCTGTTATTTTAATATGTCTTATCTTTAGCAGAGGCAGGAAATAAGGTAGATACCCAAGAGATAGCTAAAGGTAATAAAGGATGGGATGATAAATTCTTAATAACACCAGCAGAATTTTAATCTGATCTCCAAGTCCTCATTTTAAGTTTTTCATATACTACACCTAAAATTTTAGAAATGTTTAAATTTGATATGGACCTATTTCAGGGAATGACCATAGTAGAAAATTTGCCCCATTTTCTCCCAAAAGGGCTCTGGCTTTATCATTGGGAATAGAAGAATCCCTGCCTAGAGATAAACTATCAAAATATAATGATGACCCAGAAAAATAAAGGTTGATAGAGGATCTGGTCAAAATCCATGTAATTAAGAAGATTAAATGCATAAGGTAATTTTTTTCACCAGACCTCGGGGGAATAGAACTTAATAATATACTCCCATTAAGTTTGAAAAAAATGGGATTTTAGGAAAAATACAGATAAATATTACTTTGAAGAATGAATAATAAATAGAAAAGAGGGTTTGATATTTGTTAAATGTTTCATAAAATTTCTCACTTAATCACCCAACATCCCTACAAGTTGAGAGATTATTTTTCCCATTTAGAAACGAGACAACAGAAATACATAGAGATTAAAAGACTTGTCTGAGCTGTTGGTGAGGAACAATTTTGTACCTTGATTTAGTAATCCTAAATCTAATTTGTTTTGCGACATGCACTGCTACCAAAACCTCATTATCCCAAAAGATGTTTCACCCTAACAGTGTGATTATGCGTGAAGGGGTTTTGGATCATTTTCTGAAAGATAATTCCAAGACGGATTCCTAAGGCAATTTAAGAATATAGTGTTAATATATATCCTTATAATGTCACAGAGGAAGCCACAAATTCTCATCAATCAGTCCTTGGTGCTACTGAGAGAGATTGAGTAGCATGACACCATTGGTTCAACACAGTGTGACATTTCTAATATTCTTAGAAAGGACTGTAAGAATGACCTTTAGAACTTTTTCTAGATCGAGTCAGATATGACTTCAACATTGCCTTAGACAAATTCCAGGCATAAGTCTGATTATCAAAAGAAAGGGCAAGGAGGTGGCAAAGTAAAGAAGAACTAACTTGGATGGAAGGGGATACAATTGGAGGAAGCCTCTGCTAGCTGTGAGTTTGTGTTTGCCCTTTTGGGCAGTATGGGTCTGAGGGAGCCCTTCTTAATATCTATCATAGGCTTCTAGGCTCCACATTTTTGCTACCATATCTTGGTTGTATGTTCTACAGCCTCCTGAGGCCATGAGATTTAGAATCCTCTTAGTTCGGTGTTTCCTTTTCAAAAACTTCCAGTATTTGTCTTCCAAAACCTTCATTTTTGCTATAGTTGGAAAGTCCTGACAGATGGCACTATAAAACCTAATGTAATGCAGTCAATAGTTATTCCACTCTTAATACTCACAATATTGCATTGGGGGTTCCCTTCCTGTTCAGAGCTACTCTCCACCCTTAGCTTCTGTTCAGAGAAAACTCTAGTTAGGAATAATCTCAGGTTTACTCATCTTTGAGCCTGGAGGAGGCCCAGGGACTTCTGAATCAGCCCCAGGATGGAGCCCACCTCCTACCAGGTCCTGAGAAAATATTGTCTCGTTGTCATGAGCCCCTTGGAGTCAGAAAATGTCATAACTCATTTAGCACTATTTTCTGGGGTTTTTTTATTATAGAAATAATGCATATTCATGAGAACATTTTGGAAACACTAAAAATGAAAATAGGAATACAATTAAAACCATGCATAATCTTAGCACCTAGAGATAATTACTGAGAGGATGGATGCTAATCTGTCTTTTTATTGTATATCATGTCTTTTTTTTTAAGAATTGAAATTCACCCTACATGCCATTCAATGTTCTTCCACAACATGAATTTTAGTGGTATATAATATTGCATTCTACAGGAAACATACATCGTTCATGTAACCAACCTGCCTGGTATAAGACATTCGGTTGGTCATTTTAACTCTATGACCTTTCCCAGCGAGGGCATGCCGTATATAAGGACAAAAGTGCTGTGTTGGAGATGAGTCAGTTCAACAGCCTCAGCCTAGTTATAGAGAGTACGTGGAAGAAAGATACTGAATGAATACTTGCTGAGTCCATTTTTTATTTTTATTCCTACCTCCTCCACACTCCCGCTCAACCCAAGAAAAGCAAAATACTCCCTTAGGCCTGAGAAGGAAAGGAAGTGCTGCAAGAGTTGAGATGGGCTCTGCCCCCCATTTCCACTTCACCGCCTGGCCTTAGCCGCAAGCAAGGGAAACAATGGAATCGAGGAAAGTTTGGAGTCTGTGCTGCTCTCTTAGGAAGACAGCCCTAGTGGCTATGGAATTTCTTGAGCCACCCGCCTCCAGAAAGGCCTGAAGCAGGTGTCCTCAGCCTCAGAAAGATAAAGGGACGTAGCCACATCTCCTGTAGCCTGAGAAGGGGGTGAAAGACCGCTGTTTCGGGATTTCCATGTTCCTTTCTACTGTTTTGTCTACCACCGTTAAGAAACATTATGAGCCCAAACCTGGCAGGAGGCAAAATGATGCCCAGGTATCTTTTTAATATCATATGAAAATGCTGAACAACAGACTTGCTTAAGGATTCTTTCACTCTCTGGGGGATTATACCTGTGTCTGACTTACTATTTGCTCTTGATCAGGGCTCAGACTATGAAGTTACATGATAACTTGTAGATGCCTTTTATCTCTTAGTTTGAAAGATTAATTCATGCATTTTCTCTTTTGATACTAAAGATACAGAAAGTTGGCTTTTACTAGATTGCTACTTCAATCATATCTTATAGGTTTCACTATAATGGTCCTCTTACTTGCAGGATCAGTAATTGTTGTGAGCAGGTGTCTATGTTGGGTTCCTGTCGTTGCCATGCAGATCCTACAGAGTATACTTGTTTACCCAGAAGGCTTTGGGGTGATGTCTCTTTCCCTTGCGATCCCTATTTTCTTCCAGTATCAATCTTTCTTCCTTCTCCTCCAGCTTTCCCACTAAAATACTGTTTCTTCCCTGCACAGTGCTAGAATACTAGCTTATTTGCAAAGGACATTACGACTGGCATGAATTCATTAGCTATTGGTAGACTCAGGTTACCAGCTGTTATCATATCTTCTATTCTCAAGGGACCTGGATTCTTTCATCAGAATTCCATAGTACTGAGATGCCTTGGGCCCATATTAAAAAATAATGATTAAAAGACAGACCAAGACAAGACATTTCATTACTCTTGATGCAAGAGCAATCAATTCTTTGACAAATGGCCTGGTCACCAGTTCCTCTGACATATAAATAATTCACAGAGCAATCCACAACAAAATCTTAATCTGTAATATTATCTCCAATGGCAACTTGAAAAAGATACTTCTCCATACACCTTTGGGCTGCGGGATCAGACAGGCCTGAGTGCAAATACTGGCCTCGTGACTTGCTATTTGCCCTTTGGATGCTTAAATGAAAAGCACAAAAAATAAGATAAAAACAGAGAGGGAGGCAAACCATAAGGGACTCAAATCAGAGAACAAACTGAGGGTTGCCGGAGGGGTGTGGGGTGGGAGGATGGGCTAAATGAGTGATGGGCATTGGGGGGGGGGGGGTATTTGTTGGGATGAGCCCTAGGTGTTATATGTAAGTTGTGAATCACTGAATTCTACTCCTGAAACCATTAAAAAAACAAAGAAATAAAAAATGAATGAAAAGCACATAGCTCAGTATCTGCTCTTTGCAAATGCTAAGTAACTGGTAATCATGGTTATCTTTATTCTAATATCAACATGTATGTGGCCTGCCTGCATAACACATACGATGAAGAGAGCAAAGTTCAGGGATGTAGATGTCCTTTAGAAATGATCACGTGACTCAAAGCCCATTTTACAAAAATGAAAGAAAATTTATTAGTGTGCTTTTTCCCTTAATAAATGAAAACCCAGACACCAACTCCCTCCCCTCACAAATGAAAATAATGGAAGATAGGTGCTTTCATCTAAGAAGAACATTAGGAAAATGGATATCCAGTTTGATGGGACAATTTTTTCTCTGATCTTCTTCTGAATAGCAGTAGTTATTAGGACCACAGAGTAACCATTCACTGGGAAGAGAAGAGGCCCCTGAGTAAAACTGTCACTAAGAGCTTGCATGTCAAAATTGAGTTATAAAGAAAGCGCCCATGTGGCTGCTTTATTTGAGCCATTTTTGCCTCCAGCCTAGGTTGGCACGATGCTGCAATAGGGCCTGAGGGACTTTGGAAACTCTTTGGATGTCTTTAGAGACTGTGCTATCTCTATTCACACAAGTGGTTCTAGCAAGGAATCATGATATTTGAGTCAAGAAAGATGCCTTACTTCAGCTTTTTTCATTTTGTAGATGAGAGAAATAAGAAATTAAGAAAGTTGCACAAGGTCACACAATTAATTCCAAAAAAGTCGCCACTGTTACCCCCATAAGTAACTGGCCTTTCACCTTTAGAGTCTTTCCTTTAGTCCTCATTAAAATGCAGGCATGCCCAGGAAATAGGACACCTACAATTTGCAGAATCAAAGGGTGATTCCTCAGCAAAACCTATAGGAAAGGAAGTAGGATCTGTGGAATGAGCCACGGACCACTTGTGGCAAAGAGAATTGCAAAACTGAAGAGATACTGCATCGGTCTGTAGAAGTCAGAATGAGGGCAAGAGACACAACCAAGGAAGACAAGCCAGAGACACTGTATCTCCTCTGCAAGTTCCCTAGGACTACTGGTGACTGGTATTGACTTTGGTAAGGACTTCCTCACATATTTGTATGTTAGTTTAAAAGACTGAATGATTTTACTTTTTTTCTTAACAATGGCTAAAGAAAATGCAGAGGGATACCTTTGCTTTTCCTAGAACAATGTAAAACATGATCTGCACACTGGTTAAGAGTGCTAGCACTGGAATCGGGACACCAGGGCTCAAATTCCATGTAACAGATGTTGTGCTAGCTTTTAACTCATGTAAAAATTGTTTGATGTGTGTCCCATTAAGAGGCAAGTTTTATTTTTTTTTATTTATTTTTTTAATTTTATTTTTTAATATATGAAATTTACTGTCAAATTGGTTTCCATACAACACCCAGTGCTCATCCCAAAAGGTGCCCTCCCCAATACCCATCACCCACCCTGCCCTCCCTCCCACCCCCCATCAACCCTCAGTTTGTTCTCAGTTTTTAACAGTCTCTTATGCTTTGGCTGTCTCCCACTCTAACCTCTTTTTTTTTTTTTCCTTCCCCTCCCCCATGGGTTCCTGTTAAGTTTCTCAGGATCCACATAAGAGTGAAACCATATGGTATCTGTCTTTCTCTGTATGGCTTATTTCACTTAGCATCACACTCTCCAGTTCCATCCACGTTGCTACAAAAGGCCATATTTCATTTTTTCTCATTGCCAAGTAGTATTCCATTGTGTATATAAACCACAATTTCTTTATCCATTCATCAATTGATGGACATTTAGGCTCTTTCCATAATTTGGCTATTGTTGAGAGTGCTGCTATAAACATTGGGGTACAAGTGCCCCTATGCATCAGTACTCCTGTATCCCTTGGATAAATTCCTAGCAGTGCTATTGCTGGGTCATAGGGTAGGTCTATTTTTAATTTTCTGAGGAACCTCCACACTGCTTTCCAGAGCGGCTGCACCAATTTGCATTCCCACCAACAGTGCAAGAGGGTTCCCGTCTCTCCACATCCTCTCCAGCATCTATAGTCTCCTGATTTCTTCATTTTGGCCACTCTGACTGGCGTGAGGTGGTATCTGAGTGTGGTTTTGATTTGTATTTCCCTGATGAGGAGCGACGTTGAACATCTTTTCATGTGCCTGATGGCCATCCGGATGTCTTCTTTAGAGAAGTGTCTATTCATGTTTTCTGCCCATTTCTTCACTGGGTTATTTGTTTTTCGGGTGTGGAGTTTGATGAGCTCTTTATAGATTTTGGATACTAGCCCTTTGTCCGATATGTCATTTGCAAATATCTTTTCCCATTCCGTTGGTTGCCTTTTAGTTTTGTTGGTTGTTTCCTTTGCTGTGCAGAAGCTTTTTATCTTCATAAGTTCCCAGTAATTCACTTTTGCTTTTAATTCCCTTGCCTTTGGGGATGTGCCGAGTAAGAGATTGCTACGGCTGAGGTCAGAGAGGTCTTTTCCTGCTTTCTCCTCTAAGGTTTTGATGGTTTCCTGTCTCACATTCAGGTCCTTTATCCATTTTGAGTTTATTTTTGTGAATGGTGTGAGAAAGTGGTCTAGTTTCAACCTTCTGCATGTTGCTGTCCAGTTCTCCCAGCACCATTTGTTAAAGAGACTGTCTTTTTTCCATTGGATGTTCTTTCCTGCTTTGTCAAAGATGAGTTGGCCATACGTTTGTGGGTCTAGTTCTGGGGTTTCTATTCTATTCCATTGGTCTATGTGTCTGTTTTTATGCCAATACCATGCTGTCTTGATGATGACAGCTTTGTAGTAGAGGCTAAAGTCTGGGATTGTGATGCCTCCTGCTTTGGTCTTCTTCTTCAAAATTACTTTGGCTATTCGGGGCCTTTTGTGGTTCCAGATGAATTTTAGGATTGCTTGTTCTAGTTTCGAGAAGAATGCTGGTGCAATTTTGATTGGGATTGCATTGAATGTGTAGATAGCTTTGGGTAGTATTCACATTTGGACAATATTTATTCTTCCAATCCATGAGCAGGGAATGTCTTTCCATTTCTTTATATCTTCTTCAATTACCTGCACAAGCTTTCTATAGTTTTCAGCATACAGATCTTTTACATCTTTGGTTAGATTTATTCCTAGGTATTTTATGCTTCTTGGTGCAATTGTGAATGGGATCAGTTTCTTTATTTGTCTTTCTGTTGCTTCATTGTTAGTGTATAAGAATGCAACTGATTTCTGTACATTGATTTTGTATCCGGCAACTTTGCTGAATTCATGTATCAGTTCTAGCAGACTTTTGGTGGAGTCTATCGGATTTTCCATGTATAATATCATGTCATCTGCAAAAAGCGAAAGCTTGACTTCATCTTTGCCAATTTGGATGCCTTTGATTTCCTTTTGTTGTCTGATTGCTGATGCTAGAACTTCCAGCACTATATTAAACAACAGCGGTGAGAGTGGGCATCCCTGTCGTGTTCCTGATCTCAGGGAAAAAGCTCTCAGTTTTTCCCCGTTGAGGATGATGTTAGCTGTGGGCTTTTCATAAATGGCTTTTATGATCTTTAAGTATGTTCCTTCTATCCCGACTTTCTCCAGGGTTTTTATTAAGAAAGGGTGCTGGATTTTGTCAAAGGCCTTTTCTGCATCGATTGACAGGATCATATGGTTCTTCTCTTTTTTTTTGTTAATGTGATGTATCACGTTGATCGATTTGCGAATGTTGAACCAGCCCTGCATCCCAGGAATGAATCCCACTTGATCATGGTGAATAATTCTTTTTATATGCTGTTGAATTCGATTTGATAGTATCTTATTGAGAATTTTTGCATCCATATTCATCAGAGATATTGGCCTGTAGTTCTCTTTTTTTACTGGGTCTCTGTCTGGTTTAGGAATCAAAGTAATACTGGCTTCATGGAATGAGTCTGGAAGTTTTCCTTCCCTTTCTATTTCTTGGAATAGCTTGAGAAGGATAGGTATTATCTCTGCTTTAAACGTCTGGTAGAACTCCCCTGGGAAGCCATCTGGTCCTGGACTCTTATTTGTTGGGAGATTTTTGATAACCGATTCAATTTCTTTGCTGGTTATGGGTCTGTTCAAGCTTTCTATTTCCTCCTGATTGAGTTTTGGAAGAGTGTGGGTGTTTAGGAATTTGTCCATTTCTTCCAGGTTGTCCAATTTGTTGGCATATAATTTTTCATAGTATTCCCTGATAATTGTTTGTATCTCTGAGGGATTAGTTGTAATAATTCCATTTTCATTCATGATTTTATCTATTTGGGTCATCTCCCTTTTCTTTTTGAGAAGCCTGGCTAGAGGTTTGTTAAGAGGCAAGTTTTATGTGCCCATCCTGTTAACCTCTATTGTCTTCAGTGGCTCCTTTGTAAAACATAGACTCTAGTGATAGTCACTGTGTATAACTTCTGAGGCTAGGTGAGAAAATGTTGTGCAGCTTCCATTTGATTCCCTTGGGACCCTTACTTTGAGAGGAATCCACCACTATGTAAGAAGTCCCTCTAAACAGACTAAATCCAGAGGAGATCACGTGCAGATGCTCCAAACCACAGCTCTAGCTGAGCTTTCGGCCCATAGCTGGCATCAGTTGCCTGTCCCATGAGTGCACCGTCTTGGATGTCTAGCTTCCTGGAGCCTTCAGGTGACTCCAACCCTCGCTGATATCCACCTTCAACAACATGCAACAAGTGAGAAATGCTAAACTGCAACTTTCCTGCATTCTTGATGCACAAAGTCATAAACAAAATGAAATGGTTATTTAGGCTATGTCTTGGAATAATTTTACCTCACAACAATAGTCAGGGAAGCAGACATGTTTCCTTGAAAGGCTATGTTAGTCTTCCTAAGTCACTGTGTCCTTATACACATGAGAAGAATGATCACTGATTGAGAATAATCCCTCACGTGTTTTCATTTGCTCCTTTCTTGGGGTGTGTTTCTTTTTTCATCAAAAAAAAAAAAATTCAGTTCTTTACATACCATACTTTCCATTCACAATAAAGCAAATAAGAAAATGAAAACTGTCAAAAGGCTAATAATATAGCCATTTTACTTTGAGATTATAATCAAAAGGAAAAAGAATTTTCAAAAGGAAGAACCTTGGAAAGACTATTTAGAATTTTACAGCATTTCATCTGGTGTTTGGACATTCTCTAGGCTGTGTGTTGAAAGCTTCAGTGTGGTTACAGATCCAGGTAATGCCGATGTGCTGGTCCCTGAACCACACGTTGAGTATAAAAGTGAGAACAGTCATGTCCAACAGACTTCCGACAATGATAGAAATATTCCGTATCTGCACTGTCCAGTTCAGTAGTAACTAGCCACGCAGGGCTATTGAGACCTTGAAAGCGGCCAGTGTAATTGAAGCAATAACCAGTTAATTAAAATTTAAATTTAAATAGCCACAAGGGGCAGGTGGCTACTATATGGTTAACACAATTCTAGAACGTGCTTGGTAATTAGGTCTATGATTCAACACCCATCGTGATAGGGAACTCTATACATGAAGCAGCTTGCTGACCTCACAACATTTGTAACTAACCCCGTTGGTTGTAAACCTGCCTCTGTAACTACAAGGAACAAGCATCGTGTGGTGGGCAGAATAATCACTCCCTCAAAAATAGCCACTTCCTAATTCCTGGAATGTATTCATACGCGATGTGGCAAAGGGGAATTGAGGTTCCTAATCAGCAGATAATGAAGATTATCCTGAGTTAGTTAGGTGGGCCCAATATAATCACAAAAGTTTGTAAACGAGAGGAAGGAGGCAGAAGAGGATGGGAAGAGAAAGAGATATGATGATGGAAATAGGGCCAGAGAAATGCTCCAGTGCTGAATGTGAAGGAGGAGGAAGGAGGGGTCATAACCAAGGGATGTAGCAGCCTCAAGGAAATGGATTCTCCTCCAGAGCATCCAGAAGGAACGCAGCCCCGCTGACACCTTCACTTTAGCCCAGGGATACTCATGTCAGATTTTGACCTCCAACACGGTAAGTTAATGACTGCGTGTAGCTCTAACTTTTACATAATTTATAGAATTATGTAAGGAACACAGTAATCGTAACCTCTTGTCCAGAGGGAAACACTTGAGGGATCTGAGCAGCATTCATCTGTCTATTACCTCTGAGAGTTTTCTTCTAAGTTTAAGCCTCCCGAGGTTCTCCAACAACTGCTCAAATGCCATGGGTCCATTTCTCTATTTGTCCTGGTCAGTGTCCTCTGGACAGAAGTCCGCTTTGTTGACATGGCACGTAGGGCATGATCCCTAGCATGGAGCGCCAAGGTCCATCACCTTGGACACTAGGCAGTGTCCTCTCTCTTGCCTGAACTTTATGTAGTTTCTATCTAGGCCAGGAATGTCTTAGCTTTGAGGAGCCACATCCATTTACTGAAAGAACAGAGCACTCAGCTAACTAATGCCCCTCACCCACCTGTTCCCTAATATTCACAGGCACTGCTGCAAAACATTTGCCCCAATTCTCTAGCAATATATTGTCCATCATCTACTATGTAAAAATGTGGGAGTTGGATTCCAAAGTATCTTCTCTCTCTCTCTCTCTCAACTTTTTGTTTAATACAAATTTGACTTTTGTCCCATTAACATCCTCCTGCAGGTAATTAATGAAGCCCCAGAAGAGGGCAAGCATGGGGACAGGGTTCTGCAGACTCCCCTCTGTCTACAGACCTATAGACTCTTCCCTGGCTTCATTCATTCATGCAGTGAAATGGATTGAGTACCTGCAGTTTGGTGACCAACCATCGCAGTTTGCCTGAGGTGGAAAGGTTACCTGGGATTAGGGACCTTCAGTGCGAATATTGGGACAGTTCTGGGCAACCAGGGATCCTTGGCCACCCTAAATATCAGTGTACCTCACTTTGTGCTGGGCAGTAGAGAAACAACTCAAAATAAAGCACAGTGTTTGCTCTAAAAGGATCTCACACCTAGAATCTAGTTTTTTCCCCCAAATTCTCAAGATTTCCCTTTATATTTTACTTTTTTCTGACAGGCAGGAAGTTTATGTTAAGACAAAGAAAAAGAAAAAAAAGATATGGCCAGCCTTTTTTTTTTTTCCAAAGCATACCCCTTTGCCACTTAAGAGCTATATTCAGCTCCTGGTTACAGAAACCAGAAACTTTAAAATGGTGAAAAGTTGTCTTTTTCTCATGTAACCAGGAATCTGAAAGAAGCTACTCGGGACTGTTAACATGGTCCCATGATGGTGTCAGGGATCCAGGCTCTTTCTCTCTTACAACCCAGGCATCTTTGCCTGTGTTTATTGTTTTGTGGTTATAAAGGGGCTGGACCATGTTCTTGATCCTGGTACGAGAAAGGAAGAGAACAAAAGACAAAAGAAGCATCCAGCCAAGTTAGTCCTCTTTTAAAAGATTTTCTTCCCCAGTGCCCACCCAACAACTTTCACTTATACTTCATTGAACAGAACTATTTGTTTAATCACTTCCATCTGCAAAGATGCTTGAAGATAATAGGTTTTTTTTTAACTTGTTTAATTCTTTTGAATGTTTTTATTTATTGTTGAGACAGAGAGAGACACAGGATGAGCAGGGGAGGGGCAGAGAGAGGGAGACACAGAATCTGAAGCTCTGAGCTGTCAGCACAGAGCCCGATGCGGGGCTCAAACTCACGGACTGTGAAATCGTGACCTGAGCTGAAGTCCGATGCTTAACCGACGGAGCCACCCAGGTGCCCCATTTTTAAAAAAAAATTTTTAATGTTTATTTATTTGTAAGAGAGAGAGAGAGAGAAAGTGCAAATGAGGGAGGCTCAGAGAGAGGCGGTGGAGACACAGAATCCAAAGCAGGAGGATCCAGGCTCTGAGCTGTCAGCACAGAGCCCGACGCGGGGCTCAAACTCACAAACTGCAAGATCATGACCTGAGCCGAAGTCAGACGCTTAACCGACTGGGCTACCCAGGCGCCCCTCCCATGAACTCTCTTGTTTGTCAACCGCCTTTTTGAAATCTGGCTATACAATGTAAATGAAACATTACTAATCTACTATTGTAGTGATAATCTTATCACAAAGATCTGCAGGCAACTCCAGTGAAGTCAATGGAATTTACATGAATTTTTGAATGACCAGAATAGCAATGTTAACATATGGGGTGGCTGTCACTTAACATTTACAGCCTGAAAACGAAAATAACCAAATTATTTTTCGCTGCTCATTGATTTTATTTTATTGTTTACATTTAGTTATATTCTTGAAGGAAAACAGCAGCTGCTGAAGTTATAATTAAGTGTGTAAATATTTTAAATTACATATTTAAAGGAAAATAAAGGCATTTTGCTAGTCTATTTTGAGTAGCATTTATCATTTCTATTAAACTGAGATGCTATTCTAGACACAGCATTTCTTTGGGGCTAAGCTAGCACCATTCCCTTCAAGTATAAGCACGGAAATAGAGACATTCCTTGACCTTTCCATGAAAGCTGAGTAATTATTTAGTTACAAAGTGCCAAGAGGATTAGCTAAAAGCTGCAGTCCATGGGCTTGTGCCATTTCAACACTTAACTACAGGTTTTTAAGTAGAGCTGTTTTAACTAAAAGTGTACTTAGTCTTTGGAGCCCATCGCTAAAATACAGTTATCATGTTTCAGTCTGGACAAAAACAGAGAAAAGGCAGAGTGCCAGAAAGCATGGCTCCTGGACCTCTTGTTCCCACAAGCAACAAACCTCCTACAATATACATCGAATTTAAGTGACGACTGATGCCACTATTACTAATAATTATAACCATCTTTCACTTTGATGTGCCAGACATCTGCAGGGAATGGTCATCCATTGTCATTGGGTTTTATAATATCTAGAAATATCAGTAGTAGTATCTATCATATAGGGTCACCGATAGAATTAAAGAAAATAACTTCTGCGGAAGACCAGGAAAATAGTAGGTACTCGATGAATATTAATTCAGTTATGTAATTGTCACTGTAGGGGGGAAAGAGAGGTAAAGAGATGGAACTAACATTTACAGAGTTTAAAATTATATGACTTATGTTTAAATAACAAATCAGGAAAGCCAACATCGTGGATGGAGATTAATTTATTTGACTAACTTTTTAACTGTATTTTTGACATTAATAATGTCTAAAAGAATGGGATTTGGGAGAAATGAGTTTTATTGGGACAGCGTGGTGTAACAGAAAGATCATAACCCTTGGAATTAGTGGGTGGGGGGACTAGGGTTTGAACTTCGGTGTGAAGTTCGTAGAGGAGGCGCCTGGATGGCTCAGTCGGTTAAGCCTCCAACTTTGGCTCAGGTCATGATCTCGTGGTCTGTGGGTTCATGCCCCACATCAGGCTCTGCGCTGACAGCTCAGAGCCTGGAGCCTACTTCAGATTCTGTCTCCCTCTCTCTGCCACTGCCCTGCTTGTGTTCTTTCTCTCTCTCTCTCTCACCCTGTCTGTCTGTCCCTCTCTCTCTCTTTCAAAAATAAATAATAAACATTGAAGTTCATAAGGTGATAGGGCACATGATAGCAACATAAAGATGCTGGGGACCCAGAGATTTGGAGAGAAAGTTGTCCTGAAAGACAGTGTCAAGAAACACCAACTTTAAAATATTTTTTAAAGAGATGGAGTTAACAGAGTAAGGGACCCATCAAAGTTTGGGTTCTTTAGAACCAGTCACTGAGATAGACCTTGGGATGTAAGCTATGTATTAAGGATCAGTGTCAGTGTCCGAAGGGAGAAGAAACGGGATTGAGAAGAGGGTGAATTTGAACTGGGTTCAGTGTGTTGGCAAACTCAACAGGAATGGTTTGTCACATTGTCCCACCTCAAGGAGAAGTGACCAGGCCTTTCCACATCCCACCAAATAGAAACATCCCGGGAAGATGGTCCCTCATTTGAGGTAGTACTTTATAGACCCTAAAAGGGTTAATGATCGAAGTTTGCTTCCTATTATAGCAAATCCTGCTTTCAGTGGGACCCGAGCGGCATATCAAGACCATATTAGGTTTCAAACTTAGGAGACCAGGAGGAAAATAGTGCTCAGCAGGGATCATGAGATCAGATAGGGGTTCTAGATGCTTCTCTGTCATTCTATGGAACAGGGGTTTGGCCTCTATGACCTTTGAAATTCATGTAGTCTCTAACATGCCACAGCTGTATGGCTCTACTCATTCAACATGTGTTGACTGAAGACTCCTACTGTGCCAGCCACTTCTAGGCATACCTGTGAAGGAAACTGACAAGCCCCCCACTCGGATGGAGCGAACATTCCAGTGGTTTTAAAGTTCTTTTCATTATAAGAAAAAGCAATGAAGTAAAGATTTAATTAGTACAATTCTTCAGTTAAATCACTGTAGCATTCCATGGTACTGCTTCAAAGCACAAGAATTTTGAATTGAAGGGGCAAAATAAATCACATTCTAAAAGTAATTGGACAAATTATTTTACTGGGTCATATCAAAGCTTCCACACACTCTTCAGGCAGTAAGATATTCTTTCCACGTTTTGTCTATGAAAGCTAATAAAATTATTGACAATCTTTCCTTATGGCAAAGGCCAGGAAGAAAAGTAAGGTCCGGAGGGGAGGAAATAAAATACCCTTTCAGAAATTTGGACTGCCAACATGTCACTGCTCTTCTCCGTGATTCACCCAGAAAGTTATTAAAACCACAATCATAACACAAGATATGGCAACGAGTAAAGAATATTTCACTCCATCTCATATGTGCTTCAATATTACATTTTTCATTTCTGCTGTTGTGATGGGTGAGTGAAACTGTCATTTTAACTGTAGCATATCCCTTTTAAATCCAACCAACAACCCTATTTGTGTTAGCCAGCTGATTACAACGTCAGGTAAAGCCATAAATATATTTTGAGGGAAGGAGGTCTTGACTTATGAGGGTTTAATCACGTTAAAGGAATTTTAAGGTAACAAATGGTTTTTTGATAGCATGATTGTAATGCATGATTCCACAATAATGGTCTACTTCTTTTATCGGAGAAAAGATAAAGGCTCATGATCTCAAGTTATGCACCAGCTCTCGGAAAATCATCACAGCATATTTCGACATGTTATTGCGTTTTTGTTTTCCTAGCTGGAACAGAAGCGACACCATAAATGCTGCACAAGAATCACTGTGGCTTCCTTGGTATGCGTCCCAGTGAAACCCATCCTCGAGGCCCTAAAGAACTGGCCTCTGGGCCAGAAACTTGCCCTTCTCTGGCAGAAGCCCAGCTATATCTGAGGCTGATTGGGTCTCTAGTCCTGTCCATGATTGATGGAATGCCTGAAGATCTCACTTGTTGAGGAACCCACTTTCAAAAACGGCAGACTGGGTAACCCAGGCTGGCTTTCCTGCTGGCGGAATCAGCAAAGTTGAACAACAAAAATCTACTCGAAGGTATTAAACAGCGACCAAGGCAGTGAAGAATTATAGTCAGAATCACAGCCTGGTGGACCACAAGTGAATTTCAAGTACTACTGAGGAACTGAGGTGTGAAAGAAACACCCAGGTTTGTGGCTGGGACTACAAAGGGTCCAGGGGTAAGAGAAAACCATAAAAAGAAGTCCCCAGTCCACTGAGTAAAGACCAGCTGGGAATGATGTCCACCTCTGATTGAATTAGGTGATGGGAAATTGCCAATGGATCTTGGCTCCTCCGAGGAACAAACCTGAACCACAGACGACATAGTACAGGATTCCATTTACATAAAGGCCGAAACAGAAAAGAAAAAAACAGACAAACAAACAAACTCACCTACTGTGCAGGAAGTCAGCCTAGTGATTATTTTGAGGAGAAGCAAGGGATAGTGATTGGGAGAGGAAACAAGAGACACTTCTGGGGAGCTGATTATTTTCTATTTCTTGACCTGGAGGGTGATTACATGAGACCAAGAATTTTGCAATAATTCTTGAGCTTCTGGATCTCACTGACACCAGCATGAATCTACCCAGCTGAATCAATGAAGCTTTCCGCAAACCACTTCTACTTTGAGTACCTTTGCGCACAGTTTCTATCTGCCTTACCCAGGAGGTTAGAGTCTCTCAGACTTCCTGACACCAACAGTCTCTTTTCCTTTCTCCATTGTTTAGAGAATACAAATCATCTACCAGAAGCTGGTCTTGAGCCCCTCCCACAGCTAGGGTTCTTCTCCTGATTTCAGATTTAGCAACTAAAAATCGAAGATGCCCAATTAAATGTAAATTTCAGGTAAACAGCAAATAATGTTATAGTACAACATGTCCCAAACGTTTCATGGGGGACATACTTCTACTTACAAATATATATACTTATCTTACACTTAACTGGGAATTCTGTAATCTGTTTTTCCTTTCTAGTAGTCTGCTGAATTAAAACGTTAAACAAACATGCAAGAAAACTTGAATATGGTTTGGAGATTCAAAACCAGTGGCATGTGTTTCCATCAGCATCATGACCCAACACGGCAGAAATCCCCTTGCCCAGATAGAAGAGAGTGCTGTCTCTCCTCTTCCCATTTTTCCGAAGATAGACAAAGTCCTCTTGGGGCCTGATCTGGGCTGTCCAATATGGTAACCACTAGCCACCTGTGGCTACTTTAATTGAAATGAATTAACTTCAACAAAGTTACAAATTCAGTTCCTTGTTCTCACCAGCCACATTTCAAGCACTCAATAGTCATGTGTGGCTAATACCACCCTAATATTGGATAGTGCTGATTAGAAAGCATTTCTATTAATGTGGAACATCCTATTGGACAGCACTGCTCTAGATTATCTAATTAAGACCTGACTATGAAGACAGAAGTGACAAATGGGGTGTCATACACTGCATTTTTGAGGCTGCCCAGGGAAAAAGCCTTGTCATTAAGCAGCATCGGGCTGAATCTGGCACCTTTTTTGGGGGCTTTCCTTTATCTCTGGTGCTTACCAAGCACTGTCTTAATTTAACACATATTAGCAGCATTTTTAACTGAGCTTTCCTTGAGGACTCACACATTTATTACCAAATGATAGCCCTTGATCTGAGGCTTCTGACAAGGTGGGAAAACCTCTGGGGTGGGTGGGAGTCAGGTGAGGGTTCTAGTAGCTTCTCTGCCGTTTTCTATCCTGAGAACTGAATTAAGGCAGTTCCCTCCCTGGGTCTCCTATTTCCTTCTATAAAGGCACATTTTGTTCTCATTAAAATAAAACTCAAAACTGAAACTTGCAAAAACCAATGCTATCATCTCCAGAGTGAAATTCGGTCTAAGTGAGTTTTTCATGGTGTGATTACCTCTAAAAACAAGCCTCTCCCAGTATGAATTTCCCAAAAGTAAAACAATATTCACTCCTCAGGACGGTATTGGCTTCGGAACTCAGAAACTGAAGATGATACTTCCAGATTTGGATTTTGGTTTATTATTTCAGTCTGGCCTGAGTTTCCTGGAAAAGAGCCTGGAATTGAAAATGAGAAGACATTGATTTAAATCCTGACTGGGAAATATTGAATAAATTACTTAACCACCTTAGATTTCAGTCTTCTCTCTAGTAAGCCAGGGATAATAACAGCAGCATTATACATTTATTAAGATGATTAAATAGGGTAACATTGAAAATGCTAATGGGAATAATAAGGGAGAAGAAAATATTAAACTGAGTTTGTTACTGATAATGACTTTTACTCTATTTTTTGAGCAGTACAGATAAAATGGTGTTACTTTCACTGATTTTAACTCAGCTTAAGTGCCACCCAGTATCCTATATTATTTGCTATCTAATTAGGAAAATGTTTTTATAGTTTTAAAACATTATACTTAATATTGACCAGAAAGGTACGCACAATATCTGTTTATTCACTAATGTACATTGTAATGAAACTTTGTCATCTGTTAAAAATTCCTCAGATAAATATTATAATTATCTACTCCAGACAACCCACCCCAAAACTTAGTGACTTGAAACAACAGTTTATTATTATTTTTATATGTGTTGACTGTCTCGCCTGGGAGGTTCTCACTCTGGGTCTCTCATGGTGCTGCAGTCAGCTGAGGTTACAGTCATCTGAAGGTTTAACTAAGTTGAATGTTGTTCAAGAAAACCAGAGCCTGACAGCAGTTAAAGTAGTCAAAACCAATTTTAGTTAGGGAACTATTGCAATAGGGGAAAAGAGAGCTCAGAAGAGAATTGGGCTCGATTCCAAACACAAGAAGAACAAGGGATTTGTACTCAAATAGCAGGTTGGGGCAGGGGTGGGGATGACGAACAGGGAATTAACAAGAGTAAACCTCAAGATCGGCAGGAGGGGGGGGGGGGATTCCTGCTAAACTGACCAAATAGTATTCTTTCTGAGGCCAGACCAGAGCGATCACACGTTAAGAGGAGGAGATGAGGAATTTGATTAGATTTCACAAGTGACTGAAAATCAAAAGGAGGAAAGGTTCTCTCCAAACTGACTTAGCAGCATTCTTGCTAAAACGGGGATGTCCAGGTCTGACAAGGATGAGGCCACACCTCATCTTCTAGTCTAGAAGGGGGCTCTGAAGAGCCTGACTGAAGTTGGTTAAGGAGAGAGTCTTTGTCAATGTCTAGGATGGGTCACTTGACGGTCTGTCAGTTGGTACTGGCCGTGGACCGGGAGACCAAAAGAAGTCACTTTATCAAATATGACCTCTCTAGGTGCCTCGCACTTCTCACAGCATGGCACCTGTGTTCGGAGTGTCCCCAAATCAAGCACTCCAAGAGATGTGCCCAGAAGCTGCGAGTGTCATTTCCATTGTGCGTCTTTGGTCAGCAAGCCACTAAGACCAGCCGGGATTTGAAGTGAAGGAGATCGTCCTCTCCACCTCTTTAGATGAGGAGCAGAGAGAAAGAGCCGATGGCACCCATCTTTAGAAACCATCACAATATCCGTACTTCAGGTTGTACAATGTTCCGTGACTTCTACCAAACTGTCTGAAATGTCATGAAGAGAAGGGAGAGAAATCTCGGGCGGTTTGTTTCTACTCATGCAACTTGATAGAAAGTATTCTAAGAATCATGTTTCTTCTGGTAAATGGTTGTGGGTGGTCCCGTGAGAGTTAAATAAAGGTGAAAATAGGAATAAAGCTGCTCACTACATCAGAGACATATCTCCCACATCTCTGGCCAAGTTACAAGCATATCTGGTTAATTTAGAGAAAGACACATACATATAACCAAGACATCACATTTCTTGTCCCTGCATAGAAAATATATCTTGGGGCGCCTGGGTGGCTCGGTTGGTTAAGCATCCGACTTCAGCTCACGTCAATCTCGAGGTCCGTGAGTTCGAGCCCGCGTCGGGCTCTGGGATGATGGCTCAGAGCCTGGAGCCTGTTTCAGATTCTGTGTCTCCCTCTCTCTCTGCCCCTCCCCTGTTCATGCTCTGTCTCTCTCTGTCTCAAAGAATAAATAAACGTTAAAAAAAAAAAAATTTAAAGAAAATGTATCTTAAACATTAGATCCTCTTACAATTTCTTAGTTTATTTATCTCTTAATAACATTGCCAGATAAAACATGCTTTGCCCACCTAAATTTGAATTTCAAATCAACAACAAATAATGTTTTAGGATAAGTATGTTCCAATTATTGCATTGCATGGGACATGCTTATGCTAAAAATCACTATTTAACTGAAATCCAAATTTAACTGGGAATCCTCTAGTTCTATTTGCTAAATCTGGAACCCAATCCCTGGATAATATTATGATTTGATTATGGACTTCTTTTCTTCAAGCATATCAAGTTGACAGTAACTTTTGTATTTGGTTCCAAAATTATACAATTTTCCTAAATCCCTATTGTAACTTAATCCTTCCCTCTGCATGTAGGTAATCCATACCTAATTACAAAGAGTCAAGGGCAAATCGATGACAGGCTTTCTGTAGAAAGGAGGACAAGTGATAGATAGCAAAGGTATACATAATTCTTTCTTAAAGATATTGAAATAAAAATGTTATTTGATATTTCCCAGGACGTGCACATCATGGCACATTTGCAGATTTAGTACAGACTTATTTTTCCCCTGGCACCCATACATTCTACCTTGTGACAATTAATGCTATTTTTTTCTCCTTTGGGTAGAGATGAAAACAGCTGGTCACCACATGAAAATGCTTCATCTATTTAAAGGCAAACATTATCTCTGAGCTTTCTCTTCTTCAGGCCAGATTATGTCTGCTCATTTTTTCTTCTTTAGTTGTAATTCCAACCCTTCTATCATTTCTGTTTCTCTTTTCTGGCACCCTTTAAATTTTCCACATTTCTGAAGCTACGCATTGAAATGAGACCTAATATTCCAATAATACCTTAAGAGTACATGTAACCATAAATATTGCTTTGATTATATAATTCTGATCGTAAATATATAATTTCAAATGCATACAATATATTTTAAATGCCTGGACCAAACGTAGCTAAGTGCCAATAGATAAAATGGAATTCTAAAAAAAATTCAAATGATATAAAGCAAGTCAGAAAAAGGGAAACAGGGGAAGAAAAAACAGAAGTGATGACTGAAAATAAATAACCCATTAACAAAATGATAAAATAAGGAAGCCTAACTAAATCCCATCATATGAGTGATTACATAAATGTTAATGGACTAAATGCTCTAACTAAAAGGCAGAGATACTCAAAATGAATAGTAAAGGAAGACTCAGCTATATGCTGTCTGTAAGAGGTACTCTTTAAATATAAAGACATGGTTTTTATTTTTATAATAAAAATAAAAATAAAAATCATGTGTTAATAAAAAAATAAAAATAAAATCATGTCTTAGCATCTAAAAAAAATTAAAAAATAAATATAAACACAAGGGTAAGCTGGGGGCACCTAGGTGGCTCAGTTAGTTATGCCTCTGACTTTGGCTCAGGTCGTGATTTTAGTTTGTGACTTCAAGCCCCACGTCAGGCTTCGTGCGGACAGCTCAGAGCCAGGAGCCTGCTTCAGATTCTGTGTCTCCTTCTCTCTCTGCCCCTACCCTGCTCACACTCTGTCTCTGTCTGTCTCTCTCAAAAATAAATAAACATTAAAAAAAAATTAAGACACTGGTAGGCTGAATAAATGGAAGGAAATTATTCAGCCTACCAGTATATTATAAGTATATATTTATACTTATAAATATATATATATATATATATATATATATATAGAGAGAGAGAGAGAGAGAGAGAGAGAGAGACTGTATATGCTATATAGCATGCAAACATGAAACATAAGAAAACTGAAGGGGCTATATTAATATCAGATAAAAGTATCCAAGACAAATATATAAGATATAAAGGGAAATATTTCATAATGATAAAAGAGTTAATTCTTCACAAAACTAAAAACCTTACATGTGTTGCACCTAAAAACAGCTTTCTTATATATGAATCAAAAATTGACAAATTGAAGAGATAGACAATTTTGTGCCTATAATAAGAGACTATAACACCCATTGCTCAGCAATTTATAGAATTACTACACCAAAAACCTGTAAAAATAAGACCAAAAACCTAAACAACACTACCAACTATCTTGGCCTTACTGATATTTACAGAGCACTAAATTCAAAAAGCAGAATACAAAATTCTTTGTCCTTTCACCAATGCAGACCCTATGTTTGGTCATAAAATAAGTCTCCATATATTTAAAAATATTGAAGTCACGGACAGATTATTTGCTAACAACAGAATTAAATTAAAATGCATAGACGTTGTCTTTCAAATATTTCAGTTCTCATTCACATTTATTTTCCCATTTTTATTAACAGTTTACATGTTCCTCTCGGTACGCCTATCCTGCTGGTTTGGACACTTCTCCAGCCAATCAGTGAAACCGGTCTCGTTTAATACTTTCAATTGTCTTCTTATGAGACACTCTTCCATTTGGATGTTCTTTCTAAATTAAAGAACAGACCAGGCTTGATAGTACATAGCCGTGCTGTGCTGGATAACACATGTCCAGTTAGTACCCCAGGGCCAGCTAAACTTGTTACACATGCTTCATTCTAGATACAAAGTCATCTGCAATACTTCTGAGCCTATTTTTGCATTTTAATCTTTTGCGTTACCTCTACCTGCTTATCTCACGTCACAAGGAAAGTCGGCCATTTACAATTTTCTGAGTATAACCTTCAATGCCCTCTCCATTATTTGTTTGTGAACACCCTATTTCCTCTGTCTGAAATATTCAAATACCCATCTGTGTTCAAGAATCATAATAACGTCCTCCCCACCTACCCCCCTTTCCCCGCCCCTGCTGCTTACCTACTTCAGAAAAAAAAAATTGGAAGAGATGACTAGAGCTCGCCTACATCCGGGTGGTTCTCCTTTCTTTCCTGTACAAGAAGGAACACTGTATTTTCTTTTTTTTTTTTTATTTTTTTAATTTATTTTTGGGACAGAGAGAGACAGAGCATGAACGGGGGAGGGGCAGAGAGAGAGGGAGACACAGAATCGGAAACAGGCTCCAGGCTCCGAGCCATCAGCCCAGAGCCTGACGCGGGGCTCGAACTCACGGACCGCGAGATCGTGACCTGGCTGAAGTCGGACGCTCAACCGACTGCGCCACCCAGGCGCCCCGGAACACTGTATTTTCCAGGCCTTTGCTGTTAGGCAGAACTATATAACTAGTTCTAGCCAATAAAATGTACATGGAAGTGGCACATGTCACATTTGACTTGAGATTTTTAGGGCTCCATGGGCCATTCCTTGAGTTCCTGACCTCAGTGGTCCTGGAAGTTATATGTCCTAAATGGCAACGCCACAAGATGTTGGAGTCTCCTCCTTGGATACCTGAGTGACTGTACAGCAGAACTTCTCTTCAATCCACACTGGGCATATACAAAGGAGAAATAAGCCTTTGTTTTGGCAAATTTTTTCAAGTTAAATTGTTACTGTAATATAGTTTAACCTGTCCTTCATAATACAGCTTCCTAAATCCTCCTTTTCCAAGTATAATTTTCTCTCTTTTAAACTCAGAAATTCATTTATAGTTTTCTTATAACATTTCTTATCTCTTGGTCAAGGGCTGCTGCCTCTTAATCACTTTTTATTGAATGTCTGCTATTTGAGAGGCGCTAAACTCAGTGTTAGTGATTCAGTGTCCATTATACGAATAGAGCAGGGATAGAAGGCACTTAATGAATGCTTCTCAAATTGAAAATAGTATGCTATTTGGGAGAAGAGAAGGAAGACCTGTAAGCAGGCGAAGTTGTTATAATCTCAGTAAATTAAAAGAAAAAAATTGCCTATTTCTTTCCCAGGCTGAGATGTATAGTCAACAAAACACAAGGAATTACAGAAGTGTCACTGTTCTAGCTATAACAATATTTGACATTATAGATGTTACATATTACCAAACTCAGGAACTCTACAATGTCCAGATCTTTCTTTTACCCTCTAGAATCTAACTAATAATTCTCACTGTGATTATCACCTCAGGTGCCATGTACATGATTAGCAAAGACAGATCTAGACAATGAACAAGAGATAATAAAAGCAACCAAATCACTCTCTGGTTTGATTGAGATCCTCATGTGAGTAAAACGGATATGTGATGTTCTCTTGAGTGACCCGAGTGAGATTGATGGCATTCATTTCTGCCTTATTCTCAGGGTTAGGTGTATTGAGTGAGATTGGGTGTATTGGGTGAGATTCAGGGCAGAAGCTAATAGAATATGTGACATGCCAGTTCAATCACCTACTGCTGTGGTTATAAACATTCTTCTGTTTTGAATTTGCCCAAAATTTATTTAGCTGTTAGTAAGAGATCAATCAACCAACAAATATTTATTGACCATTTGCTATGTATGCCAGATTTCTATAGGAACATTGATTCCATCCAATTAAAAGGAATTGGTGAATTACTATTCCTTGAAGAAAAGGGCATAAAGTATTAAAATAACCTGATAAACAATTTTCAAGGTGAAGAGACAATTCTGTTGAAAGAGTTGAGAACACGGTGTCCGCAGAAGTTAATTGGGTTACATTTTCTGTGAAGGATAAAACTCTTCATACTAAAGTGTCGATTTGACCTGTTATCCCAGGAATGAATCACAATTTTAAGATATTAGGATAAGGCAAAGACCATAAAGAATTAATTATATAGTACATCCACAAAGCTCTTTTTAAAAAAGTAGAAGGAATGTGTTTGGTTGAGATGCTTGAGAATTAGGCAGCTGGTTTGTTCTACCCACTGACTAACTGGGCAACTCAGTTGACCTATTCTGGGTATCTTGGCCAGCTGCTCTGTTGGGAGGCACAGAAACTAACTCTGGAGGTTTACAAGGAAAAAAGAAATTGAGTGGAAGGATACTGATGAGGTCCCAGAATCCAAGAAAAGGTTGAGCCATCAGTGTTCAAGAAGAGGACTTGAAGGTAGCTGCCAGGGTCATAGGAGCAGGAACTCAGGACAAGTCTCAAACTCTGATGTGGAAGGGCTTGGGCACAACCGGCTCCCATCCCCCTGTCACCCTGGAATAGAGTGTCTCTTATTCAGTCCCACTTGGGTCTAGGCTTGAGTAGGTAGGGCACCCAGGTGACATCACTCTGGATCTGCTGGTTATCACAGAAGGACAAAAGGGAGGACACTGGGCTCCCCCAAAGCATACTGAGTCTGAATTTCCTCATCTCCTTTAAAGCAAGAAGTCTGGAATGGAAGAACCCTCAGATCCTTCAGACCCCTCATGCGCCTTGATTTTTTTCCCACAAAGGCCCCCAATTCTCACACATCTAAGATCTACTTTAGAAGATACACGATACAATGGCAATTGAAGGAAATATCTAGATTTGAAAGGACTAAAAATACAACATACAACGTATAATGATCTTTTTGTTACTAATTAGTTCTATGATCATGGGTAAGTCCCTTAAGAATTTCACTGAGTTCAACTGAAGTATGAATATCCTACACAGATTGATATGAATCCCATTACTCATCTAACATTCTACATCAAATCTACATAGCCTTAACCATAAATACTTGATTTCCTGTAGGGTGGTCTAGAGAAAGCATTTTATATCTTAAGTCATTTTCTGTCTTGATCCCAGATTTTAAGCATTGTTATTTATACTGTTGGTTAAAATTCCATAAAATCAGATCATTTTTTTCTAATTAAATGATGAATAATTGCTTCTGTAGGTGAAAGGTATGATCCACACAAGCAGAGGCTTTAAGCTCAAATGGTTTTTATGAGAGTATCTCTACATACAACATGCATTCTTAAGTACATAATAGCTAAAAATAACATTTCGGTGCACAAGGGTAGAGGTTTGATGTTTGGTGGTGAAACAAAATATATTTTGAACTGTGTAATGCCATCTGTTCTATATCAAACAGCCATAAAACATAGCATTTTGATGCTCTTATACTGTGTTCACTCACCTTTCCTCTTCAAACTGTCTCAATTATAATGTTCCTTCTAGAAGCAGGGACTGTTTCTCCTTTCAATTCTGCCAGGCCTATTTTAGGCACTGTCTCAGTGTGAAATTTTCTGGCTGCCTTTATGCCCAAGGATCATTTACTGGATTTGGAATTAGACCCCAGAATAGTGCTTTATATTTTTTGCTTAAAGAATAAATGATGTTCATTTTTATGATTATAAAACACATACTCATAGGAAATTTAGAAAGTATAATAAAGAGAAAAAGATCATCACCAGTATTAAATACTATTTATAGTATTTTTATATTTCCTTCTAGTAGTATGGGGGGTTTAATATTTTAAAGTTTAATCATATAGAAAATAGTTTTATGGTTCCAGTGGCTGCATGATACTCCTTCCTGGGAATTTAGTAGTTTTCAAATACATCCTTTTTCTCAATCAAAGAAATGCCTCTGTAGTCTTTTTTGGAAGACTATTCCTTGGCAGTATGAAATTATAAAACAAGCATTATTCCTAAAACATGAGCTGAATACATATTGAAATTAATAAAGCAGCATATTAAAATCTTCCCGAATTTTGCAGTGAATTTTGCAGACTCTGCTGAGTGACTCAATGTCTATTCTGCTGATAAAACTTATGCCGAAGTTCTGGCCAACTTTTATTGTAAAAAAGCAAAAGCAAAAAAAGATCATGAGCATTTCTTGTAATTTCTTTAGACAGCTGCCATTGGATCATAAGCTGACACATTTAAATGGGTTTTATACAGCGATCTGATTAGGACTAAAAATTCGGGCTATTTGTACCATTTCACATCAAGCTTACGCTACTTACAGATGCTTGTATGAGAGAGAAGAAGGAAAAAGAAAAATAATTTCTGAGCCCGAGAATTAGGAGAAATGCACGTGCATGTACACATGCGCACACACAGACACACAACGAGAATTAACTCAGCAAAACCTTCAGGGAGTGACAATCACCATGTAAATTACTTGTGCCCAGAGGTGTGTACTAAAGCCAGGAGTGACATTAATGACCATTTCACATGTGACACAGACAAACTATTACATTTCTACTATAGACATCTTTACAGCTTTCACCCCTTCCTGCTACTTCTGGGGGAGGGTTATTGGTTGCCTTATTTGGCTCCAAGGATAAAGGGGACATTTGGGTAGAGTTTTGAAGAGATGGTTGGAAAACATGACTTTAGTGAGGTTTTGCTTTTCATTAGGTGCTTTAATTCTCTTCTCGTTTTGCTTCCCATCGAAACCAGACCTTCACTAACGATCTGCATCACTCCTCAAAACTTTTGGATTCTGGTTGGTTTTCCTATGGATGTGCCGATGTACTGAAAACTGACCCGAAGGCAAAAGCAAGTGTTTCCGGCTCATATAGACGTTTTGAAATTTGGATGGTTGAGAATTTCCAGTAAATGTGTAATTCTGTCCCCTGGGAGTGGCGCCGTAAAGTATAAATAGAAGTCGAAAGTAAAAAGCACCGAACAAGAAGTTAGAAATTGGAAAACTACCATCTTTGGGCACATCGCTTAAGCTCTCTTTGGCGTCAGGTTTGTTATTCATAAAAATGGGGAAAATAACCTTTGAGCCTTGCTGTACCCTACCTTTTTTGTGACTCCTCAATAGGAAAACATTTTTGATTGCTTCAGAGACTACCAAGTATCTCATAAGTACAAACGTTTATTCGGTTGGCCCCCCCAAACTTAACCGCTAATACTGAGAGCCATAGAGAGCCTACTTTTGCCGTGAGACAGTTTCCTGGAGAGACTAGGTAGAGGCGATTAGCGTCATACGCAATTTTGCAGAGATGATTCGGGTCACACAGCATTTTAAGCCAATACTCACAAGCCTTGAGCTCGCCACACGAGCAACAGGAGGGGGCTACGAGATTGTTACGAGAGTACAGTTAATTTCACGCAGTCACGATTTAGCACGGCATTTTGACACTTCTCTTGACTGCGAACGGAATGACGTAGACTCTGCGTCCATCAGTTTTGATAAATTTTAACTTTTTCTAATAGGTTTGTGCATGTGTGATGACAGTAAATGATGAAATAGACTAGTATTTATGTATATTTTCTGCATTCATGAATACCTTTTTCTTAATGTTTTCATTATTGCAAGGCCATGCAGTTTGCCAGTTCATTCAAGTTGTCACAAATCCCTAAAATTTTTTGCAATACGTATATTTATTGAAAACCGAATTCATGTATAATTCGACCCGAACAGTGTCAACTCAGGTCGTTCAAAGGTCGACCCTGTTTGTAATGGAGACTCTGTTGTTAGTATTTCCCAGTTGGGCTCCCTTTACTTCTCTGGTAGTCTACTAGGAGGTTTTCTCTCAGGCCCGCCATCTTGTCAGTTGGACTAGAAATGTCTTGGCTAAATATCTTCTGTTTGCAACCCCCTTTCCCCTCATCCATGCTCTATCCTCTCCACCCATTCCACGCCCAGGGAGGCTGAACTGTAGGGATTATATCAATGTGTTCCCTTGCCTTCTCTTCAATTTCTCTGATTTTCTGGGGTAGTTGCAGAAGACCAGAGGGTGGAAGGATGAAAAGAGAGTGAGTGAGGTGACAGCATTCATTCCCTGCTTTGCTCTGGCCTGGTCACTGTGGCCCGGCTGTGTCTTTCCATGAAAGGCCAAGTCCTGTTGGTAGAGGGCCCTCTCCACATGACTCATCTTCCCAAGTCCCCGTCACTGCTTCCTCCACTTGTGGCTTCGGGCCTAGCAGTGTTTGCTGCTCCTCACTCTTGCCAGCCCTGAGGCCCTCCACTTACCTTGTTTCCCTCAAGCTTGTCCGGGCCTTTGTAAATAGTTCCTCTGCTAGACCTCCTTAAATTGCAGGCATGCCTCATTTGATTATACTTTGCTTTATTGTGCTTCACAGATACTGCGTGTCACAGATACTGTGTTTTTTACAAATTGAAGGTTTGTGGCAACCCTGTGTTGAGCAATTCTACTGGGGCCATTTTCCAACAGTATTCACTCACTGTGGGTCTCTGTGTCACCTTTCGGTAATTCTCACAATATCTCAAAATTTTTCACTATTATTATATTTGTTACGGTGATCTATGATCAATGATTGCAATTTGCTGAAAGCCCAGATGATAGTTAATATTTTTTAGCAATAACGTATTTCTAAGTTAAGGCGTGTGCATTGTTTCTGTGGACAGAATGCTATGGAACCCTTAATAGACAACCGCATGGTATAAACATGACTTTGATGTGCACCGGGAAACCAAGGTCTTCACTGGCCTCATTTTATAGTGATATTCACATTGCCGCCGTGGCCTGGAACCAAAACTGCAACATCTCCAAGGTTGGCCTGTATTCCACTGAAGTGTGCCACCTGTATTCCTTCCCAAACCCTGACTGGTGCAGGTCTCATCACCAAACACATTTATTTTGCCACCTGTTATTCCCTCCTAATCTTCTACTTTCCACAACCAGAGTTTATATTGTTTTCCAGCTAGTGCTCTGGTTTGGGTTTCCAAAAAGAGACAATTTTGTATTCATTCTGTAATGAGGGAGCTTATACTTTTCTTCCTTATTACACAGAAGCATACAAGGGAAAAGCTATAAAGGAAGGACACGAAATATGAAACATCACACAAATGCAAATGATCCAAAGTGTCCCCCTTATAGCCCTCCTGTTAATTCCTCATACCCCCATACACCACACACACACACACACACACACACACACACACACGTACACATACACAGTCACAGACACACCTGATTGAGAGTAGGTGACACGCCCAGAACAGTGGCCTCAGTCAGCTGGAACTTTGGTTTTTAAGGAATAGATAATAAGGCTGCTGAAAACCCAATCTTTCCAAGTGTTCCGGGAAAAAGGAGAAAAACCCTCTTAACTAGCATGCAAATGCACAGTTTGGTATATAAGAGAAAGGGATACAAGACAGGAGGAAAATGGTGGGTTCTGCTTGTTTGTGACTATATATGAAACATCTGCAGGAAATTTCCAGAAACAACTAGGCAGAGTGGTTTTGTTTTTAGGGATATGGATTTTCTGCAAAAGCAGAAGGTTAACACTATAAAAACATCATCTTTCTAAAGCACTGGGAAGACACAAGTTATATAACTTTGAAATGGCAGAGGAAAAGTAATGAGAACAAAAGAGAAGAATAGAATTGTCATTACCCTTCAATATCAAAGAGCCTTCAGAAAGAAAGTGGCAAAAACTGTTCTATGATAGGTATTTAAGTGGGCAGGGCCTTCCTCAGACTATGTTATGGTGAAGGTAGAAGGGCATATGTTTTCTTCAAAGCCTGCTGATGTATTTCTTTTAGGCTTAACATAGACTCAATCTCACGGCCGATTTAATGATGGGCCTACTACTTTTTAACATTTTCATTACATTTTCAAACAGTACAAAAGTTCATCTTTCTTAAAAGGCCAAGGGTACAGAGAATGTCTACAACACAATTATGAAAAGGACAAAATGGGGATGTTTTGAAAGCCATGGAGAAAAATAAGTTAACAAGGATTTCAAATTGTTCCATTAAAACTCCAGGGCCTCATTTTTCCCAGTTAACAGAAGAATACAAGACCCAACAAACAAACAGACGTCATAGAAAATGGCAAGGTGATTGAGAATGAGAGAAAGCATCTCTTTCCATACTTAGAATTTAAAACCAGTTACTAAACTCACCATGAAAGTCCTCAAAACACTTTTCTGCTGCTCACATGTATTCTATTTTGCCTCACTTTACATACATATTCTGTATTGTGCATCTTAACCCTCATCAGAGTTGACTCTGATGTCACTACCTCCTGTTGACTTCAGCCGAAAACCCTCAACTTTAAGCCCATTTCAAAATGCATCCTCAAGTGGCCCATGAAGTCCAGGGCAACATTCCCCTCCCTCCAAAATTATTGGCGTCTGGTTGAGAAAAATAAAGCTTCACTTGTTAATGGAGGAACTGGAGCCCCAAGGCTTTCTTTCCCTCCAGGCCCTCATCTCTACCTCCTTCCCTCCATAGAGCTCCTGTGGCTCACAGCTTGAAAATCACTTTCCTAAATCATTAAACTATTGGCTTCTCACGTTGTCCAAGGAGCTATCAAGGACATGAGGTTATAACAGAACAGATAAATGCATTAGGAATTAGAGATAGAAAATAGGGAGAAATACCCATAAGAAACCTAGTGTTTTTGTTCTTTTTACGTATGCTAAGAATCATGCTACTCACATTACATGCATGATCTCACTTATTCTTAATATTAACCTCATCAGGCAGGGATTTTGATCTCTATTTTCCAGGTAAAGGAAACAAATTCAGAAGAGTTGAGTAAATAGCCCCAAAGCCCACAGCTGGAAATAGCAACTAGAAATTGAGCTCAGGCCTAGGTCCCAAAGCCTCTGTTCTTTCAATGGAACACTCCAGTTTTCCAAAGACTTTGCTATTATTTTTAGAGACTCAATGCATACATGAATGAGTCCATCCATCCATCCATCCATCCATCCATCCATACAAGTTTGATGACAGAATATTCTTATCTGATTCATTAAAGAGTTAACGGAAAGTGAAAATGTTTGTTTCCAATATGTATTAGACTTTTAAAATTTTCAATACAGTTTAACTAGTAGTTTGTTCTCTCAAATAATAATACTTTAATTAGGATTCAGTGTGTTGGCTGTAGTTTAAGAAAATAGTACCAGATCGAGTCACAGACCTGGCTTCCAGTCTATCATATGCAAGTTGTGTGACATTGGATAAAAAATTAGCTTCCCTAAACTTTAGTTTTGTGTATGAAAAATGAGGAATCAAACTATATAGAAGAATTCCTGAAGCTGGGTGACTCTGATTCATGGCTGTATGCTGAATGGGTGCCACAGCAGTGCCTCAGAAATCCAAGAAATAACTTTGGATAAATCCAATGCTTGTTTAGGATAACATCAGATATGTAATGGTGTATGGATAAAAATAAATTTATTACACCAGTCTTTTACATGTATCTAGTAGAATATAAATTCTGTATTAATTTGATATATATCATCTATTTTGAAATACATAAAGAAACTTCTTTAAAAGGCAAAAAATATTATATCTTTGACTCTATTTCCATTCGACTTCCCTTAAAGAATTTTATTGCAAATAAGTATATTGTATGCTTAGAAATCTTTTATTGATCATTGTATAGATTTATGCTGCAATAACAACATGTGCATATTGAAATTTATTTTTTCCAATGGTTCTGAGGCCATTGTGCTAAATTTTTTTCTTCTGGATTGAATTATCATTGCAATTATTAGAAATGCACAACTGACCAAGACAACATAATCATATTATAATATGTGATAGTCTTTAAGTACATAAAGTAAATTTTTACTCTAAATGCATTTGCTAATGATATAAAGATGAGTTTTCCCCCCAATTTGTTCATATATTTGTGAGATGAGAACAGAAGTTCAACATCAATATAACTTCTATTTTCATTTTTAAGAATGCAAGCCATGAGAACCAATGTTCTCAGAAACGTGTACCTGATAATGGAAGTTTTAATAGAACAATTTCATCTAACTCTTTTTTTTTTAATTTTTTTTTAACGTTTATTTATTTTTGAGACAGAGGAACAGGGGAGGGGCAGAGAGAGAGGGAGACACAGAATTTTTTTTTTAATTTTTTTTTAACGTTTATTTATTTTTGAGACAGAGGAACAGGGGAGGGGCAGAGAGAGAGGGAGACACAGAATCTGAAACAGGTTCCAGGCTCTGAGCGGTCAGCACAGAGCCCGACGCGGGGCTTGAACTCACGGACCGTGAGATCATGACCTGAGCCGAAGTCAGACGCTTAACCGACCAAGCCACCCAGGTGCCCCTCATCTAACTCTTTAAACTTCATCATGGTTCCACGCTAACATCACACAGTGATAGCTCATCAAAAATTACCTTCATGTTCATTCAGTCGGCAACTCAGGTCCTCCTTCAAGTTTGTTGAAATATTTTTAAAAAATGGGAACAAACCAATTTGCAAAATTCTTTGTCTTTGGGGTCATTGTTATCCATTTCTCAGTTTACCCTAGAAGGCTTACTCAGATTTGTAAAATGGCTATTCATTATACTTATGACTAGGAATGGCATCCAAATATTAACTTATAGTAAGATATGCAACCAACCAATCCAACTGGACTGGATGCAGTCCTGAGTGCTAGAGCTGTACAAGGTATTAACCTTACAGTTACTGGATTGTGGGGAAATCTTATAGGCTCCAGTCCCCAGGGGACGATCTGGGGCTGAGACAGATCCACTCCAGGATTCAGGGAGATAAATATAATCAGCCAGTATAAAAGTATGTCAATATTTTAACAAAAGGATGGCTTCCTGTTATGCATTCCTTGAGAGGCAAGCTGTTTATTACAATATACTCAGAAAGGGTAGGGAAAATTCAAAGTTTTCATTAATTTCACCTTTGCCAGACCAATATTTTTGGTAAAACACCTTTGTCTTATTCTGTGTTTTAAGTATATTTTCACCATAACTTTGGAGCTGCTGATGCAGCTCATTCAATTAGATAACATCCATCATGTAATCTAATTGAAAAAGGCAGTTCTCATTATCAGCAAAATCAGACTAGTTTTCTGGCAGGGAAAGTCTAACCCCTTTTCAATTTAAATATCTGCATTGAAATGCCTTCCCATGACAACCATCTCATTTCTTAACACTAATTTTACCACTAATGGATAAAACATGGCACCCAGCCAGGACGAAATAAGGCACAGTGCCCTTCAGTACTTTTCATCAGTAATCTTGTCTTTGCTTTGCTCTCAAAGGATCCTCTCTCCAGAGGGACACATTCTGTAGCAATAGCCAGGAAATGGGAGAGGAAAGGTTATTAGAGAAAAATAGTGAGCATTTTCTGCCTTCTTCTTAAGTGTGTATGAATTCTGGATATCTCAACATGAATCAAGATACCCATTAGCTAGCTCCAGGTTTTGTTCTTTTTTTTTTTTTAATTTTTTTTTCAACGTTTTTTATTTATTTTGGGACAGAGAGAGACAGACCATGAACGGGGGAGGGGCAGAGAGAGAGGGAGACACAGAATCGGAAGCAGGCTCCAGGCTCCGAGCCATCAGCCCAGAGCCCGACGCGGGGCTCGAACTCACGGACCGCGAGATCGTGACCTGGCTGAAGTCGGACGCTCAGCCGACTGCGCCACCCAGGCGCCCCTCCATGTTTTGTTCTTAAAAGGATCATGTGTAAGACAATGAAAAACACAAAGCCAGACACCAATATTTTAAATGGTCCATTTGTTTTTGGTCTAGAGGTTTGTACCTCCGAAACTACAATGTAATTGTGTAAAACATGCTGGATGGGTGGGAGGTATGCCTTTCTTTTCAAAGTGGTAGGAAGGAGACTGAAAAGGGAAGGTGAGAAAAAAACCCACCAGTTGTTTTGACCACCACAAGCTTGTTCTCAGGCGGATGTATTTTAGGATTCAAGTTAAGGATCTGGAAATGTATTCCTTCAAAAATTATGCAAACTCAGGTAACTGTTGCAAAATCTGTGTACTCTCAAGGTGTGTGGACCCCAGTTTGGAGGCTACTAGACTTTTCCTTTATAGGGTCATGTTTTAGACCAGATCTTGGTCATTTTGTCTGGTGTAATCATTACTAAATATTAGAGTAAAAAATTCCATCAATTAATATGCTGGCCAAATAAGTTAACCTGCACATATGGACTTGCACTGTTGATTATAACCAGTTGGACTCACTGAATTGCTTTCAGTGAGGGGACAAGCTTCCTTTAGGTCATTCCCACTCTGCCCCTTGTCTTGTCCCAGGCACACATTTGTCAAGTGTTGGTAAAAGGAAGGATAGCTTCTAGAGTGCAATAGGACAAAGCTCTATGGCAATTTTAGTGGGATGATGGGCCTCCCGCTATTTTGGATCAGACACAGAAACATGTAGAAGGTTCTATGGGATCTACAGGTTGTGCATTTAACCCAATGAGAGATGTCAGAAAAGGAGACTGTCCTTCTTGAGGGACCAGTAAAGGAGTTAGCCAGGTGATAGAGATAAGGGTGGCTGAGGATAGTGTGTATGGGTAGGGGGAGTAGGTACACATGGCATATGCCAGATTAGGCCATGGTAGGTCTATTCCACTTTATTCCTGGCTTCATAAATTCAGTAAACCCTGATGGAGTCACTAAAGTCTTGGGTCAAAAATCCAAGTCTTGCTTTCTCAAAATCACCTCACTTCATGGAATCTAAGAAGCTATTGATTTCAGATATGTTAAAATGTGAGGAAAAAAAAGAAACCATGTATGGTTTTGCAGAACACTTAGGGATGTTGACTAATCTCTGGATGCCTGAATTATAGCAACCCATCTCATGAGAAGCAGGGTGAATCAGACAGGAGATAGGGACACTTTAAAAAAAAAGTGTTTACATCCCAGGAGTACCCCTTTTCCTGACCTTCCTGATAACTAGATGCCTAGAAATTCTCTCAGACATCAGAAGCGTACTAAGTGATTGAAAACCAGAGCAAGGGGATGGGATTTGGCTGATCTTGACCGTGGTTGGGATCTTCAACAAGGGACAGTACAGAGTTGGATAGATAAGTTTTACTTCAGTCTTAGAGACCTCGTTCTAATGTCTGGAATGTCCACATCTGACAGATCCATGGTTTTAGATATATCTTAGACATATATACATATATGCCCTTGGAAAAAATGTATACTGTTTTTTGAGCAGGTGTATTCCTAACTTTCATAAATTGTGGTATTAAGCCTTTAAACGCTTGCTAGATGACAATGTAAAATGGTGCCGTCGCTATGGAAAGAAGTTTGGCAGTTTTTCCATAAGTTAAACAAAGAATTAGCATATGACCCAGAAATTCCACTTCTGGGTTTACACCCCAAAGAACTGAAAACAGGTGTTCAAACAAAAATTTATATGCAAATGTACATAGCTGTACTAGTTGTAGTAGTCAGCAGGTGGAAACAACCCAGTGTCTATCATCCAATGAATGGATAAACAAAGTGTGGTATGTCCATACAATGGAATATTATTTACCAAAAGAGAGGAATGGAGTGCTTACACCTGCTACAGAATATATAAACCTTGAAGACATTAAGCTGAGTGAGAGAAGACAGACACTAAAGGTCACATATAGCATGATTCCATTTATTTGAAATATCCAGAACCGGCAAGTCCATAGAGACAGAAAGCATATTGGTGGTTGCCAGGGGCTTGGAGAAGGGGAGAAAGGGAAGTGACACCTGATGGTATGGGTTCCCTTTGGAGTGGGGAAATGTTCTGGAACTCAGTAGTGGTGATGGTTGCTCAACAGTATGAAATTGCTAAATGTCACTGAATTTTACACTTTAAAATGGTTTAAATGGTACATTTTACATTATGTGGATGTTACGATAATTTTTAAAAAATCACACACACAAAAAAACTTGCTAGCTCTCTCAACCTTTCTTTCTCCTACTCAGGATCAAATAATCAAACTCTTTACTTTATGGCATTTTAAAAGTGGCATTTGTGTTTAAGGGCAGCAGTGTTTCTTATCTAACAAGGGAAAAAGACAAAAAGACCAAATCACCAAAATTTAAACCCTGTGGAGAAGAACAGAATATCAGAAGAAGATGGATGGATATACAAATGCTTCTTTCCAGGGGATGAATAGAATCACTCCTTCTCCCTCTCAGGGGGATGGCGATTTGTAGCAGAATTTTCTTCTTAAACACAATATCTGGGGGTGCCTGGGTGGTTCAGTTGGTTGAATGTCAGACTCTTAATTTCGGCTCAGGTCATGATCCCAGGGTTAGGGGATCAAGCCTCGTGCTGAACGTGGATCGTGCTTAAGATTCTCTCTCTCTCCCCCCCTCTGCCCCTCTCCCATTTTCCCTCTCTCTCTCTCTCTCTCAAATAAAACAACAGCAGCAACAACAACAACAACAACAAACAAGATGTGTCCCTGATTGTAACCTCTTTCCTGTATAGAGCTCTAACTGCATGGGTTTCTGATGTGATTCTTCCTTGAGTTTCAGTCAGGTAATTAATTATTTTTATTTATGCAATTCTTCAAGTTCTTTCAGATATGTTTTTAATTTGCTTGACTTTTAGGCAGGGCAGAATCTGTCAAGGGAAATGGAAAACATTTCTCTGTGCTGGCTGGGTAGAGCATCTGGGCTATATCCTGAACTACTCAACAGTATTTGAGGATGATTTGCAGAGCAGGTGGTTGGTGTGTATATATTATGCTGATATCAGTCCAGGATTCTAACAACAGATGAAGACAGAAAGGGTGCTGACATACGTACTAGCAATGTTTAAAGCACAAAAATCTGCAGAAGACTAAAAGCCATTTTCTTCAACAGGCAGGTTAGAAGCAGAAGTAATTCAGACTGTTGAAGGTAAAGTCATTTTTTGTTCCAGATTATCAGGCAAAGATGATTAAAAAAAAAAAAAAAAACAAAACTCATGAAATAAAATGTGAGCCTAGACAGTCTTCAAATTAAAACAAACAAAGCAAAACAAAATATTTCTTGGCCTATCACAAGCGCTTGCTCTTTACTTAATTGCCAATTATACAGAAAATGGAAACCATTCTGAGTGAAAAGCACACTTCCCTTCTCCTAAAAGGATCAACTGTTTGCTGTGTTTCTATGAAAATACTAGTTCAAATGTTGTCTCCTTCCACTTCACCTGAATTTCTTGAATGAGTGACATAAATGTACTATTCCTGGTCAACTCTGACTAGTTCACTGAGTTATAGTGAGCATAAAATTAAATAACAATAGTAATTGCTGACACTCAGTGAATGCTTATTAAGTGCCAGGCTCAGTCCTGAGCACCTCACATGTTTTATTCTTTATATCAACCTCACTAGGTGGGCCCAATTAATACCCGTGTTTGACGGTCAATGATTCACCCACGACTACACAGCTAGCAAGCGGTTGGACCAGAACTTGAACTAGTCTGGCTTCAGAATTCATGCTCTTGACAACTCTGCTGTGTCGCTTGGTGCCTTGCAGACCGGAGGGGACTCAGGGTCATTGGTCTCCTTCCTCCCTATTTGTCGATCTGTAGCAGATGTCATTCCTCAGAGTGGTGAAGACAGCATCTTGAAGAAGAGGAAATGCCAACTCACTTGTGACTCACAGGTAGGGCCAGGAATTGTGGTCGTCCTGAACCTGTTCTGGAGGAGAAAGTCTTTCCTGAACTCTCCTTCCAGGGGGTGAGGTCTGGTTAGTCAGGATGGGAGAGCTGGCCAGAAGAGCAGTAGCACTGAAAAGGGCTGCTGTTTCCTGGGGCTGCTCATGTCACTCCAGGACAGAGCTACAGCACATGCTTTCGGACAGAGCAGACCAGCAGGCCACCACAGCAGTGGGAGTCTGAGAGGCAACAGAAGACAAAAACAGCGTGCTTTCCCCAGCCATATTGGGGCCTGAGACAAAAGAAAAGTCCCTACTATTGAACGCTTTATTTAAATTTTTCATATTTTTGATTTTAAGAAATATTGCATTAAAATTTTAGTTATCTTGAAACTGAGGTTTTTGGTACAATGTGAGTGCCTCCCTTGCCTCACCCTGGCCCTGATCTGGTTGCCCAATGTCCTGAGTTTAGTGCCAACCCTCTAACATACCCGTATATACTTTGGCAAATTACTTGTGTTCTTATCTATGGAATGGACATAAACACTTTTCTTTCTTCACTACAGAGGACTTAAGCAACAATCAAAGGGGTTAACAGGGCAGAAGTGCTTTGGGTTCTGCAAAGATGGGTGCAAGGAAGGTAATATAGATTCATTACACTTGACCTAAATTGCCCTTATTCCTCTCAGAGATTCCCAGCACATTTAGAGTAAAAATTAATCGTGCCCCAACTGGATCTCTGGTGACAGAGAAGGAATGGGAAGATATCAGTCCCTTTGGTAAGGAGGGTCTAGAAAGAGAACCTGCTGCCTCTTTCCTCTGTCCTGATGAAGAAGGGATACCGGGGCAGGGGCTTTGGCCACAGCAGTTACATACCTCTCCTCTCACTTCCACACATTTCTGGTATATGCTCCAGGCACGTGACTATGGACCCTGATGCCCAGCCTTAAAAGGAGTTAGACTGTACCAAGTGAAGATACTGATAATGATCTAAGTCCTGATCCACTGTCTTTTATATTGCTGGACTTTTGGTTGAAAGGCTCAGTCATCAGATTTTTTTTTCTCACCCATTTCAACTCAACTTCTCAGGATTTGGGAGGACTTCAATCTCCCTTTACTACAGGGACTTAATGTGTGCTCTCACATCTCCTTTCCTGGCAAACTCCAAGTAAGGAGTTTTGTGGATGAGGATGAAAATAATTAAACGAGGAAAAAATATGTTCCTAAGGGAAAATGCGATGTCTACCATCATTAAATTATTTCCAGATTACTCTGAAATGACTCATACAAATTCACAGTTAAAAAAAACAAACAAACAGATAACACTGCATCCATTTTGCTATATTTGTCTTGTATTTTTAGTTTTTAAGATTAGTCCCCCCCAAGTTTGAGTGACTTTGCTCCCTCTCCCCAACTATAGCTATGCTGAAAAGGAGGCCAGAGGAAAATTGATAAGTTTCTGGCTGGTGGAGAAAGCCTATGCATGAACGTCAAGGGTCTCAGAACAAACGGGTGATCTGCTGTGTGTCTGGAAGAAGTGTCTATACACAGATCTCCGCTTGGGCTCTTTCTTCTACTGTGACATTTGCAGCCAGTGAAACTACTTGGTTGGGTGTTATAAATGGTTGAGCACAAGCCTTCAGAGCTTCATATGGGACATGGTCATGTACCGACTCCCCCAATTAGTCTGTCAGCCATTTTATTAGGTCAAATCATCTAACCATTCAAGCCTAAGCCAAGTTGGGAAGAAACCCTAAGTTAGAATTCCAACTGAATTTTTCGTATACCATATTCCTCTGTTTCAAGGACTGTCTTAACAAACACTACTGCTGATATGGTTCCATTCCAGGTGCATCCCCAGAGCTGACTTTGAGTCTGTGCTCCTATTGAGAACGGTGCTTTTGTTTTTTATGCACCAATCTTCCCTTTTGGACAGTCAATATGCATATTGTTAGAAAAAATGAGTCATACCTCTCTCCATCCACAGGAAGTTCTTAAGAACTAGTATTCAGTAATATCACGCAGTTAATTACAACAGGAAAGAGGGGGTAATGAATCGATTCATGGTAGGGGAAACAAAGACATCAGACAAGCCAGCAGGCAGCTCTGCCCAGGGCCAACTAGAGGGAGTCTGCAGGGTTCTCCTGGCCATATATACATGTCTTTCCTGAAATATACATATCTGAGGACAAACAGGGAGTGAGACAGCAGCCTGCTGCTGAAAACAAACTGCATCTGATTTCAAGCTCCTCAGTGGAGAATGCCTTGCTTTAAGCAGAGGAGAAAGGAAATAAGTCATGGAACATCTAAGATTTTCAAGGTGTGTACATTTGAACCACACTAGCAGCTTGGCTGTAGCCAATTACAGTGTTATCCTAACATCTTCAACTCAGACTTCCCACTGCTATTATGAACCTTCCATCAAATGGACAAAGAATAGTATCTCTGCTTCATGATCTCCATTCAATCATTTGTCAAATACATAATGAATGCCTACTTGTGCCTATAATCTACTGCTACATAAAAAATAATCCAGACGCTCATGGCTTAACACAATAGATATTGATAGTCTCACAGTTGTGGTGGGTTAGGGATCAGGACACAGTCTACCTGGGTCCTCTGTTTTAGGATCGCTTGCAAGCTGTGAGCAAGGGGTCCCAGGTCCATAGTCATCTCAAGGCTTGACTGAGAAAGGATATACTTTCAAGCTCATATGATTGTTGGCATCCCCAAGTTCTTTATACGCTAATGCCCAGAGGCCACCCTCAGTTCCTTGTTTCATGGGCTTCTCCAATTTGGCAGACTGCTTTGTTGATGACATAAGCCCAGATGGCAAGAAAGAGAGTTTGCTAGCAAGACACATGTCAAAAATCCTTATTACCTAATCATAGATGTGCCATTCCACTTTTATGGCCAAATACTATTGTTAGAGGTGGGACACCAGGCCCCTACCACATTCAGTGATAGGGGATTTCACCAGGGAGTGAGTACCAAGGTGGGTGCATCATTGGGAGTCACATCACAAGTTGCCAACCACACTTCTCTAAGGCAGGCTCTGTACTTAATGATGAAGATATGGTGACAAATCACAAAAGGCTCCTCCTTCCTGAAGTTCACTGTAGGAGTTTGAGATACTAATTTATGAAACTTCAAGGGACATCTAGAAGATGGAGGCAAGGGACAAAGTGGGAGAGTAGAGAGATTCAGCTATGCTTCCTCTTATGTCCTGGGTCAGGTAGATGAATGAGAGGTGCATCTTTGAAAATTCCTTTAGAACTCACTAGGGCAATTCCCAACATAGATGGCCTATGTGGCTGCTAATAGGAAGTAATGAGAAAATAACAACAACAACAAAAAGCCTGCTGATAAAACTGCTGTTACAAGCCTCTTTACAGGAGGAATATACCTTTCATTTCTTAATTACAAGCGTATTCTAACACAAATGTTTCCAGAATAGGTCACACGTTATGGCCAAATTACTGTGCAAGCTTCTGGTTGTCAGATTCTCCATGAAAGCAAATTTGTTACAGGAGGCCCCTGATGTGGTAAGAAAAAGGAAGAGTAAGGGGAACCTGGATGGGTTGTTATTTCCTCATTATTATAAAATAAGGATATTAATGTCCTTTACTGCGGCTGGCGGTATAATGTCCCCTCTCCCCCAAAGACGTGTGCAACCTAGTCCCCAGAATTTGTGAATTTGTGACCTTTCGTGGCAAAAGGGACTTTTCAAATGTGATTAAGGTTAAGGATCCTGAGATGGGAGGGTTATCCCGGATTATCTGGATGGGTCCAATGTAATCACATGAGTCCTTAAAAGTGGAAGAGTGGGGCAGAGACATGCAAAGACAGAAGAGGCAGTGGAATTTCCAAGCGTGTAGAGGAGGAAGAGGGTGAACACCAGGAATGTGGCTGGCCTCCAGAAGCTGGAAGTAGTCCTAAGCCAACAGCCAACAAGGACATGGAGACCTCAGTCCTACAACTGAAGACACTCAATTCTGCCAAACCCCAAATGAGCAAGGAAATGGATTCTCCCCTAGAGCCTCCAGAAAGGAACACAGCCCTGTAGATTGTGGTTTTTCACCCCATGAGATCCAGCTCAGACTTCTGACCCACAGAACTGTAAGATGATAAATCTGTGTTGTTTTAAGCGGAGCGTGTGGTAATTGGTCATGCGGCAACAGAAAACTAATATCCTTGCTCATCAGATTGTTCTAAGAATCTAGCTCACTGATATATGTTCAGAGTACTGGAAACCCATCTGGCACACAGGAAGCAAGCCCTGGGCACGTGTTTGCCGTTACTGTGACCCAACGACCTGGGAGATCTACGTTTATAGATGGAAAAACATGGCCCAGCTGAAAAATAGCTTAAAGGATATCTCAACATACTGTTTATTTCCAAATAAATCTCTTTTAATGATCACATGTGCCACATAACAAATGGCAGATTCCTGATGCCAGAACTCTAAAGGAGAGGTGGCCAACGAACAAACAATATTTTTAACTCTATCCAGTAAACTGAATAAAGTGCCCACGGACCTTTTAAGATCTAACATTCTATTTTTTTTTTTTTTTCATTCCAGTAATTTCCTCTGGAGCTAGTTGAATTCATTTAGCATTGAAGTAAGATTTGAACTGCAGGTCAAACCCTAAAATAGGTTTATTTCATGATATGTGTTCACTTTAGTATTTCCAGGTTCTCTTTCTCCCCCTCTTTTTCTATTTATTCGCCGCTGTATGACCAGCACTTGCAATGCCAAAACCAACCAGCCCCTGCCACAAGGCTGGCTCAGTGCTTGCTGATGGAAGTGGAATCGCCATAAGGAACATAAAGATATTCTGTTTTACCCAACTTATTTTTTTAATCAGATCCCATCCTTTTTGTTTATTATTTGGTTTTTGTTCGTTCATTCATTCATTCATTCATTCACTATTATTGAAGTATAGTTGATATGCAATATTATATTAGTTTCACTTGTAGCTCCCATACTTAGTAACTAACCCGTAGGATGAAGAAACCTGCAGGTAGTAAGAGAAACTTGCAGTTCTATCATCAAGATAGATGATCTTCTGAAGATAGATAGTGACAGAAGTGATAGGAGGTAGACAGTGAAGAGATTAAAACACACCTAAACATAACTGGCAGCATAGGGCAGTGCATTACAAGATGGGGGTCTCAAAGGGTGGGATAGATATTCTGTGGCCTGCGGGGCTTTTTCAGGCTACGCAAGCACAGGGCACATTGAATCCGAAAGCTCCCCTGCGTTCCACCCTTCTGACTGCTTTCAGAAGAAAGCATTAGTTTCATGCTAGGATGCCCTTAACATCCTTCTCATACCTGGCTTGTCTCCCTCTGCACCCTCAAGAGAAGGAGCCCCAGGCTGAGCCTCAGCCTCAAGCCGGCCCAGTGTAGCTAGAATTTAATTACATCGTTTGGCTCCTGTTGTATTTATTTCCATGGATACCTTCTGTTTGTGGCAAATGAAATGGTTTTTTTTTTTTCTATTTTCAGTAGTGGTATAATGTTGTCTTTTAAAATTACTTCATTTAAATTTTTAAAAAGGGAGACCAATTTAAATCTTTAAGAAAGGAAATACTGCCTCAGATGGTTCATTGATATGGCAACAGTTATAAAAGAGTTACAATAATAACTGAGGTTTAGAAAATAATGTAATAAAATGGAAGAGTGTGTAGTAGGGTCATAACTATAATATTTGAGAGGAAGGAGCCACTATTGTAAACTGAGTTGGTCAGGTTCTGATAGGAGGAAGTGGAATTTGGCATCGGGCAATGAGAGAGGAACAGGGTTTGCCACGGTTGAGAATATGGTGTGTAAGCCCTGGAATGGGAAACTTGAACAAAGCAGACATGGCCTCAAAGGCAGTGAGCAGAGCACTTCCACTGAAGTAAAGGTATGTGTAGGGAAGTAGTGACAGATGAACCATAATGAGGTTATAGAAAACCTTTCATCATAAGCTCTCCTCCCTTGGGTCAAGTCTACAAATTAAGAGTTTCCTGCTTCTGTCCAGGGACTGGCCCAAGCTGGCTCCCAGGAGCCCAAGATAACACAATATGAAGAAGCCCTGTAGGATCCTGGGTCACTATGCTGGTGTAGTCATTGTGACTGCTGGAGCTCTCCCACCCGCCCCGAACCTTCTGCTGCATGGCCCATCAGCAAAGGCTATAGCCCTCCGATGTGCTAACACCAACACTCATTTCATTTGTATACCATTTTGCCTATTTACAATGTGAAGCTAACAGCTGTCTCTCTCTTCCTGTCTCTCTCTCTCTCTCTCTCTCTCTCTTTCTCTCTCTCTCTCGTTTTTGAGAGCCTGCAACTCGAAGAGATGCCAGCCACTGAACTAAACCTGAGTACTCATGGCTTGTTTAAAATTGCTGAAGTAAAAAAAAATTCCTCTTATATATCTGAAATCAAATAGCCATTCTAAAATTAATAACGTATCTTCCTTCCTGAGCTTAACAGTAATAGAAGAGCTGAGGTTCATGGGGAAAGTCTTGGAGGCAGCTGACAGTTTTAGGAGACTTTAAGTTCTATAAATTTTAAATTTCCTACATTTAAAGAATATACTCCTGAAAGAAAGTATTAGACCTCAGGTCTTATGAACTTTAGCTGGTTTAGTGTCCCGGAAAAGTAGAATTTTGCTGACAGGGTTTATTGGAAGGGTTAGAGGAAACCTTTGAAACCAAAGATTTATTGTCTCCTGGTATTATTGGGCCTGACATGATCACCAATCGTTAGTGACTAAGTCTTTGGATTCCAGCATCAAAACCCCAATGTTTGTATCCTTGGTAAAGTGTTGCAAGGAGCCATTTGGACATCTTAGCATGAATCAGAAACCCCTTAGATTCGTAATGGGACACAAGATACAAATTTTGGTAGGAAAGAGGCTTACGAGAGAATCAGTACACTAGGAAAACAGATTTTTTTTAATAGGCTTCTTTTCAGTGCCTGGTGAAGAAGAGGCAGGACTGACTTATGAAATACTTTATAATAACATATATGGAACACGGAAAAGACTCCAGCCCAATCAGAATGGGCACAGACCTTCACCAACTAGTAGGACTACGGTGGTATATTCTGACTGAGCATCCATACTAAGAAGAGAGGCCATCGTGTAGGAGGGCATCCCAAGGACAAGCTCTCAGACCTCGAGTAATATTCACTCATTCAACATAGAGAGCACTTATTAAGTTCTTACCGTGTGCAATGTGCTATCCCAAGCGTTGGGGGGTGGGATTTTGGAAAGGGCTGTCCTTTATATCTAGCCATTGTGCACTGCCGTAACGAATAATGTTTAGGGTGTGTTTGTTTAACTCCATATTCTATGGCATATTTTAGAGAGAAAAGAAAAAAGAAGTAACGTGATGTCACTGTAAGTAACTGGCAACGGTGCATGGATCCATTACATCCTGTCTTCGCACCATGCACACCTGTGGTCTGTAACAACTCATCCTCTCGGGAGTTCTGGTTTGCTTGAGCTACATCACGCTCACCTCCTCAGGTTGTGAACCTCATGAAGACCCAGGAGTCAAAAAGATCTGTCTGACCCCACAAGATGTGAGGAACAAATGACAACCTGGCCTCCTCAAACAAACTGCTTTGTCTTAAGCTCGCTTTTGCCATCTGTTTACTGCCAGTCATAAAATTAACAAGCAGTTGCCCTTTTAGGTTGTCATTTGACTCTATTGGCCTCAGGAAAGCTGATAGAGAAAAGTGACGAATAACACAGGGGTTAAAAATTACCGACCACGGTGAAACAATACACTAAACTTGTCATTAAGATGTTGTATTTCTCTCAAGGGATGATTGATAACATGTTGTTTTCCTGGGACCCTGAAGAAATCATGAGGCAGGAATTTTTTTTTCAGTTTACCTATTTATTTCGAGAGAGAGAGTGGGGGAAAGGCAGAGAGAGAGAGGGAGACGGAGAATCCCAAGCAGACTCTGTGCTGCCAGCTTAGAGCCTGACATGGGGCCCAAGCCTACGAACCGTGAGATCATGGTCTGAGCCGAAATCAGGAGTTGGACAGTCAACCGACTGAGCCACCCAGGTGCTCCAAGGCAGGGAATTTTTTATTTTAAATGCTGATCAGTCAGCTGAGAAAAAAAAATTTTTTCAGTTGATCCACTAGGTTGTGGAAGATGAAGGAGCAATCTTTTAGGCCACAAGGTCATGTAGCAGACATCCACTGGTTTTGTATGCCTTGCACTTGTTACCCATTCTTTTGGTAAAGTCACCTAATTTTCCTTGGGGATTATTTCCCTCCTACTCTCAATTCCAAGTTTCTCCATCTCCTGACTTCAAATGACTCAGACCATGTTCATCAAAATGTTTCAGCGACTTGGGCACAATAATTGCTGTAGAGATGGGCGGATGAGTCAAATGAAATCAATAAAAGCCAATAAAACTCAACCTTGTGTCTTTTTAAGAAAGAACAGCATGGTGGGGAAGTCTTTATTCCACTGGGGTTACAGAATGGATAGAATGTAAGCCTAACATCGTTGACAAATCTCCTGCCACCACAAAGGAAAGCCCAACATTTGTGTGAAAATGAAAAAGTCCTAATGACAACTTCAAATTCCTGGCCTGAATTCTTGGGCTGGTCACTTGAACTGAATGCTCTTTTTATTTAAACTAATTTGAAAGGACTTTCTAAATAATTCAGGTAATTCCTCCCAGAGGCATTTGTATCTGTTTACTCTAGGTGACAAGTTGAAATTCTTTGTTTCTTGCTAAAGAAATTTTAGATTTTAAAATTTGAGAGATTGGAGCATTCCCAATGGCCCTGAATTTTTTTCCTTAGGCAACAACCAACTGTTCTGGTCCTGAGCAGGATTCAGTGCCATAAAGTGGTGGACGAACAGACTGAAATACCAGTCATGAGAGTGGTCCATCGTCCTAAAGAAGGAAAGTCTAACTATTCACACAGAAACATCAAGCCTAATTCAGCAAAGCCATCTGTGATTTTTTTTTTCCAGTCCAGAACATTTGACTATTCTGCAGATTACTCCTTACTACATTGCCTTTACAATTTAATTTTACATCCTGTCATTTTCTTTTTTCATTGCCAAACTCTATCCTGAAGAGCAAGAAATAACCACCATCACTATCCATCAAGGGTTATGGTATTTGGGGAAAACTTTAATGGCCTGAAAGAAAACTAGAGATGTTAGAGAAAGAATGTATTATCCCAAAGCTATTAATTAAGAGTCTGACTGAAAGAAAAAGATTTTTATGCAAATACAGTCTTTTTAAAAGACAGATTTCTATCAGGAGGATAAGAGTGACCATAAGAAATTGAAACATCCGGGCGCCTCGGCTGGGCCTCCGATTTCGGCTCAGGTCATTATCTCATGGTTTGCAGGTTGGAGCCCCACATCGGGCTCTGTGCTGACAGCTCAGAGCCTGGAGCCTGCTTCAAATTCTGTGTCTCCCTCTCCCTCTGCCCCTCCCCCCTCACACTCTGTCTCTCTCTCCTTCAAAAATAAATAAACATCAAAAAAAATTTTTTTTAAGTAATTAAAAAAAAAGAAGTTGAAACATCCATTCTGATGGACTGAAGGGCCATCAATTACAGATCTAAATCTTCCTGTGCTATCAATAGACTTCTACTAGAAAAATGAAAGGACATATAAATGTTTTCTATTGTGGTTTTCTGTCAGTTTATCTTAGAAGTGAGAGCACTGGGGGGGGCGGGGGGGGAAGTGAGGCCATTGAGATCACCAAGGAAGCAGTAAATCAGTAAAGTTTGAATTCTAGAGGTTGATTGATCTCAGCCAGTTACCAACTGTCTGGATTTAGGGGTCATTAAATGCTTATTACTACTACCAGTGTTATTGCCATCCATCCAAATCCTTTTCACAGGAAGCTGATATCCCAAGGAGGCATTCATTCAGGTCTTAGCCTAGAGTTACCCAGATGAGTTGTACATCCAGGTTTGGAGGTACAGATTCAGAAATATGCATTTCCCATCTTCAAAATGTCAAGTGATTTAATTCTATTTGTGTGTTTGTTTAAGTTTATTGATTTATTTTGAGAGGGAGATTGAGTGCATGCAGGGGAGAGGCAGAGAGAGGGGGAAGAGAGAGGGAATCCCAAGCAGGCTCCACACTGCCAGCACAGAGTACTATGTGGGTCTCCAACTCACGAACCATGGGAGCATGACCTGAACTGATACCAAGGGTCAATGTTTAAAACACTGCTATAAACATTGGGGTACATGTGCCCCTACGCATCAGCACTCCTGTATCCCTTGGGTAAATTCCTAGCAGTGCTATTGCTGGGTCATAGGGTAGATCTATTTTTAATTTTTTGAGGAACCTCCGCACTGTTTTCCAGAGCGGCTGCACCAGTTTGCATTCCCACCAACAGTGCAAGAGGGTTCCCGTTTCTTCACATCCTCTCCAGCATCTATAGTCTCTTGACTTGTTCATTTTAGCCACTCTGACCGGCTGAGGTGAGGTGGTATCTCAGTGTGGCTATGAAATCCTGCCATTTGCAGGAATGTGAATGGGACTGGAGAGTATTATGCTAAGTGAAATAAGTCAGTCAGAGAAAAACAGATACCATATGTTTTCACTCATATGTGGATCTTGAGAAACTTAACAGAAGACCATGGAGGAAGGGAAGGGAGAAAAAAAGTTACAAACAGAGAGGGAGGGAGGCAAACCATAAGAGATTCTTAAATACAGAGAACAAACTAAGGGTGGTTGGGGCGGATGGGGGAGGAGGAAATGGGAGATGGGCATTGAGGAGGGCACTTGTTGGGATGAGCACTGGGTGTTGTTATGGAAGCTAATTTGACATTAAATTATATTTTTTTTTAAAAAAAGAGTCAATGTTTAACTGATTGAGCCACCCAGACACCCCAAGTGATAGGTCTATTTGTATCATATTTTAAACTATAGTCAAGGAAGCTTTAGATATTCCTTTATGGGGGAAGGGAAGGAAAAAAAAAAACAAGAGGTTAGAGTGGAAGAGAGCCAAAGCATAAGAGACTCTTAAAAACTGAGAACAAACTGAGGGTTGACGGGGGGTGGGAGGGAGGGGAGGGTGAGTGATGGGTATAGAGGAGGGCACCTTTTGGGATGAGCACTGGGTGTTGTATGGAAGCCAATTTGACATTAAATTATATTTTTTTTAAAAAAAAGAGTCAATGTTTAACTGATTGAGCCACCCAGACACCCCAAGTGATAGGTCTTTTTGTATCATATTTTAAACTATAGTCAAGGAAGCTTTAGATATTCCTTTATGGGGGAGGGGAAGGAAAAAAAAAAAAAAGAGGTTAGAGTGGGAGAGAGCCAAAGCATAAGAGACTCTTAAAAACTGAGAACAAACTGAGGGTTGATGGGGGTGGGAGGGAGGGGAGGGTGAGTGATGGGTATAGAGGAGGGCACCTTTTGGGATGAGCACTGGGTGTTGTATGGAAACCAATTTGACAATAAACTTCATATACAGAAAAAATAAAAAATAAAAAATAAAAAATAAAAAAATAATAAAAAAAGGTTATTAAACACTTGTGGGAAATAAATAATAGGAGTGGTGATTTAAATCTGTTAAATGATAAAAAGTCATCCACAAGTACGAATGTTTAAAACTGCAATTAGTATAATAAAAAAATTCTATGCCATGCACCAAGGAGATAATCAGTTACGAATTTCCCCAGACTGACTGATAAGAACAGCTTCTTTGCTGAAATTATGGAGACAAATTTCCCTGGAACAAAGAAATTACAGGAAGGATAACAAGACAGAAGGCAGGCAAAAACCTTAATGAAGCATAGTTTTTACATGATGTTCTATATGTGGTTTTGTTACTCAGTTTGGCTTGTTAGCTTCTTAGGAGCTCTCCACCAAGGTCTATCTTCCCATAAGGAACTTATTCTCACATTTCAACTTCTTCTCTTCCTTATTCCTCTCTCCCATTCCTTACACCAAACCTACAAATGAGCTGTCCTATTTTCTCCGGACCCTGTTGGGTGATAACCGTTCAAGCTGCTCTACTGCTCTGGGTTAACTATGCAACAAGGAACTAACGGCTTAACATGCCATGCTCTTGGGATATATCTACATTGAACATAAGTCAGTCTTCCAGAAGCTAAGGTTTTAGCCCAAAGGAAGGAGGTCAATGAGAAAAACTCCAATAGGGTGTGAAGGAGAGAGTGAAGACACAGTAGCTGGTTTGCTGTTCAAGATCAGCAAAGATCTTGAACAGCAAAGATCCCTCACTTGGATAAAGTGGATACCTGCTTACTCCAGCATCTCATGGAGCTTGCTCTGGAGACGGGCGAGATAATTTTATCTCTAAGTTAACCACAGAATTTGTATAGTCGTTCTCACACCCAGAAACTGAATTCAGTTTGTGCCTAGAGCTCTATTTACAAAAAATATTCTTACCTGGAGCTTAATTACTCTCAGCAAAAATTACACTAAGCTCAGCTGATTGGCTATGAGTATGAATAATGCTTTCATTCTTTTTTTTAAAGAGATGAATATTTTCCTAAAATCTCTGAGATTTGCTTAAAAGTGTTCAGAAACAGGGGTACCTGCGTGGCTCAGTTGGTTAAGCATTCCGACTCTTGATTTCAGATGAGGTCATGATCTCCTGGTTCATGAGTTTGAGCCCTGAATTGGGCTCTGTGCTGAGTGGGGAGCCTGCTTGGGATTCTCTCTCTCTCTTTCTCTCTCTCTCTCTCTCTCTCTCTCTCTCTCTCTCTCTCTCCCTCTCTCCATAAATAAATAAACTTAAAAAAGTGTTCAGAAACAACAGTTAATGCTCCCCTGTCAGTGGGATTCAGGTATCTAAAGGCATATTGGAAACCAGTAGGCTGGGGACCAGATGTGTATACATTCCTAGCCTATTATATTTACAAGGGATGGATGAGAGTTTATATAAGGGATAGTTTGTCTACTTTTATCATATTTGCGAGTGTAGAAAATTAGATTTTTAGTTTTGGAAAATGCATCCAAGGTTAAAATTGAACAATAACATTTAGTATAGACTTTCAAGCTAGTGTATGCTGGTATTTTTAAAAATGATTTCTTGAAGAAGCAGATTAATGAAATAAAACCTTCACAAACTTAAACAAAGATACTATTTTCCCCTTTCATAGCACTGGTATCTTTAATCTGCTCTGTCGGGACAAGAACCATGTTGTCTGGAGAAGTTACCGATGAATTTGGAAAATATTTTCCATGCTCACAGGAGGAAAGCATACAGCAAGACTAATTGATAAAGCATAACTTAGGGGCGCCTGGGTGACTCAGTTGTTAAGTATCTGACTTCATTTCAGGTCGTGATCTCATGGTTTGTGAATTCAGCTGAGCATAAGGCCCTCTTTAGGTGAGCATGAGCCCTGCTTTGGGTAAAAACATGAGCTTCACTTCAGGTAAGCCTCACTTCTCTCTCTTTCCCTGTGTCTCTCTCTCTCTCTCTCAAAAAAAAAAAAAAAAAAAAGAGAGAGAGAGAAAGCATAAATTAGATGTTAACTCACCATGGAACATTGGCTGTGCATTTGTGGCCAAAGGAATGCCTTTAGGATGCTGGATAAGAAAAAATGGTTTAATTCCCCAATTTAACCAGTGGGCATAATAGCTCTGAGACAATCCCTGCTCTGTAAAACAAGATGGAAGAAATATCCATGGAAATTAGCATTCTTTTTTTGGCCAAAACTCTCAGTGTGACTAGACAATCATACTTGAAAACCCAAGTTTATTTAAAGGAAATGTTGGATCACCTGGGTGGCTCAGTCTGATAGGCGTCTGACTTTGGCTCAGGTCATGATCTCCTGGTCCGTGGGTTGGAGCCCCGCATTGGGCTCTGTGCTGACAGCTTGGAGCCTGGAGCCTGGAGCCTATTTCAGATTCTGTGTCTCCCTCTGTCTCTGCCCCTCTCCCGTTTGCGCTGTCTCTGTCTCTCTCTTTCTCAAAAATAAACAAACATTAAAAAAAAAAAAAAAAGAAATGTTGGTGTCTAAAAGAAGCCTCTGCTCTTTCTTGGGGCTAATGGAAATCTTTTGTTTCTGATAAAATATTTTTCCTGCATGCCTATTGGGATCTCATAAATATTTATGGTAAATTCCTTTGGTTGTTGAAAGAGAACGGTAAGGTCTGTTTCAGAAATCTAGAAGTTTACATGGGTTTGTATAAAAACTTTTGACCAAAGAAGTTTTGCGATAGGCTTTCAATGATGAAGCCATCAAATTTAGTTCTTTAATCCCAATAGTTCTAAAACAGAATTGTAGGCAAGTAAAATTATAATTTATAATTTCCCACTCAACTTTGTATGTGCCTAGGTATAGCGAGCAAGAATTCAGTCAAATGAGGAAATGTTCTAGGTGATCTTATTTTCATCCTGGGTAATCTTTGGGATTTCAGATCGGTAAAGACTGGCTGATTCCTGGGGTGGAGTAAGTGGTAGAGATATGTTCCAAAGATAACCAGATGACTGAGAACTACCTCTGTGTGAGTCCATGGGTCCCATTCATGTGCGTAAATTAGGCCATCAGCCAGAAGAAAACTGGACTCCCCTGGGTTTGATTCAGGTTAGAACCTCAAGATTGGCTTGATTGGCTCTGGATTTAACCATCTGCATAAGGCAGAGTTTTAGCTTTTTTTTTAGTAGACCGGTACTACTTGGGATATCCCATGTAGCTTTTCTGAATTCTCAGTGCCAGCTCATACTGTGAGTACTGTGTATAGAAGACACCCTCTGGCTCCTACTTGTTTGGAATCTCCAGCATTTAAAAAAAAAAAAAAAAAAAAAAATATATATATATATATATATGCATTATATGTATATATATATATATATATATATATATATACATATATATGTGTGTGTGTGTGTATATATATATATATATATATATATACACACACACACTCACTGTAGGAAACAGATTCACCCTCAGTGGTAAAATTGCTTAATCGTCTCCCATACACAGCCATGAACACCTCTGACCATGTCCCATCTGCTTGTATTTCAGTCAGAATTGTTTCTCTTCATTTGTCCCTCTCTTAAGATTCATTCTCTTAAGATCACTTCTTTTTCCCCTCTAGGTCTCCAGCAGCTGACCCTTATGGGCTGCATCCCTATTTCCTTGTTGCACTGGCTTCCAACTGGGTTTGACCCCAGTAGGAGGAAGATGTGAAAGCAGGAGAAAGGGGGTTAGGTAACCTAACTAACACCCACTGGATCCCTTTCCACATGCCCTGTTGTCAGAGCAGTTCCAGACAGCCTCTCATACTCAGGTGTGTACAGATGAGATCAAACACCTACCCCTGCATCCACCCTTAGGAACACATTTTTCCAAGTATTTTGACAAATGCACCCTTCCCTGGGGAGGAGAGAAAAACCACACAGAGCTTCAATAAGAGCTCTCTTCAAAGATGTTCCACCATTAATCTACCTCTGAAATAAATCTTTTACTTTTGCTTTTATACAACCTGGGGCTAGGTAATGGGCTGTTGGTTGTAGAGCTAGTTTTAGGTGGCTCCCTTGACAAAAGTGCTGCATTCACGATCTAGTACTCCATTTAGAATGTAAGATTAGCTTGTTACCATTTTTTCTCAGCTTTGGGTCCACAGCTAAAACTCCAAGACCAAAGAGTCTCATTTTAGTATTCTGTTACAGATATGACTTTTCCTTTGGGCTAGATGTGCCATTCTTGCAGAAAAAGAATTTTGAGTTGGAAACGCACCTTAAAATTTTTCTTCCCCACATTGTTGCTTATATTATGGGGTTCTTCTAAGGATCCAGTGGAATAAATGGTTTGAATACTATAACACAGAATACACCTGTTCTAATATGGTTCGAAACCAGTTTCCAAGTTCTAAAGGTAAAATGAAGAGTAAACTTTTGCCCTCTAAGTGAGCCCTTACACAGAATAAATAGCTATCAGATAAGAGAATAGAAAAAGAACAACCTCTAAAGCCACTACTGTCACCCCAGAATTCAAGGAAAGACAGCATTCTCATTTTTACCACTTCAGGCAGCAAACTCATAGAATAATGAGGAGGAGTGGGGACTACTAGGTATCATCCCAGAAGCCTGTGAATATAGCAAAGGCAATCTCAATGTCAAAATCTTCACCATAAGTTCTATGACTCCAGGCTGCTGCCTGATTGAGGACTCGATTTCTCCTTACTTTTTGGGGTAACTGAGTCTAGACTTGGCTCTTACCAAGAGTGATTACAGTTGCCAAGCCCCTTCTCTTACACCACCATAACCAATTATGCCCTTATAATTCAATCATGACATTTTCATGTACATTCCAGTTATTCACTATAACAAAGTTGTATCATACACCTGATAATATGAAGTCTGCAGTCATCATGGAAGTTAGGAGATATCCTGGTGACTAAAGGAAGAAAGTCTCATATCAGCATTTTTTTTGGAGACTTAGTCTCCAAAAAGGGGGTTTTCTAGAGAACCTGGCCAAACCAACATGGAGGTAGTTCATATTGCTGTGGTACATTTGTAGCGACTAGGCTGTCTTACCAATTAGTAGCTACTAGTGCTTTCTCAGAGTCACTAGGTTCAATGTGTTCAGTGCGTGTTTTTTCCCAGTGGTAGCAACAGTACTTAATATGAGCCTATCTTATCATGTATATCCATTTACAATCTCTAAGATAGCCCTGCTTCATTCAATCAAAAAACCATTGGTTGAGCACCAAAAGTGGAAGGTACTATTCCAGGTGATGGCAATACAAAATTGACTAAGACATGGTGCCTGCTCTCAAGGAACTCATGATTCCTCCAAAGAAACAAATTCTTACTCCATGTACTATATTGTGATATGCAGGTATATTCATGGGGTGTTGGGTTTAAAGTGTCAAGAAGATTCTGAGAGTAGATGTGCTGTGGTGTTGTTACCTAACACTTGAAAAATCAGAATTTCTCTAGATAGAGATGAGGGGCAAGGCATCCAGGAAGAAGTAACATGTGTACTCAATGGCAACATTCCTTAAATAGCCAACATTGGAAGTGCTGGGCTCATAAAACACGTTTCAACTGCTTCTTTACCAGGAACACGTTTTACTCATGAGAATTTTCATTTTCACATAATTCAAGAAACTGTCACGTCTGATTATTGTTATCCTCTGCCACCAAAATGAATAAATTATTTCTCCCAGATTTTCTTGTAAGAAGTCTCACTTGATTTCAGCCAGATTTTTCCTTTTCTGTTCCATAGGTTTAACAATTTAAAATCGACACTTTCCATACTTCCATACCTTCATATGGGCTGCTCATTCTTCCTAAAATACCCTTCGTTCCACCCATTGCATACCTCTATTTTTTGCACATTTTGCTTCTTTTTATCCTTGTAGATTCCTACCTAGATTACTATTCTAAGAAGCCTTCCTTGATCCCTCTCATTGAATTTGATGTCGTACTGGGTACCACCTTGTATGCACATTTTTCACAATACTTACTACTCTGTACTATTACCATGGTTTGTCTAAAGGTTTGTCTTTGACACTTGTTATGCAAAGGTAGACCCACAATTCCACAGTGATTAACACAGGGCCCAGCCAACAGAAGGCAGTCATGTTTGGTGACGAATGAATGAACAGTGGAAGACCTAAAATAAGAATCCAGTATCCCTTACGAGTCCAATGCTCTTGTAATTCTTTTATGATAAACTATGTCAAAAATGAATGTGTGCTGAGGCACCAGGGTACTCAAAATATATCTTTATTATTGAAATTAAAGACCGTCCAATCCTGGAGCGATGGTGCATTTTTTTAGTTCCTAGGAATAAATATCATGCTCTTCAAATATTCTCTCGGTGGGTTGAACATAGAATCATAATCCAAAAATATTTAATAGGCTTAAGGAAAGCCTGGATCTAAGAGGATGAAATCTGATGGAGATAAATTTGAGATAAATTTAAGCTCTTGTACAAGCACATGGTAGGGGAAGGACATAATTCAGCAAAAGCACAGCCGGAAAAGATTTAAATGTTAATTTAAAGATAATTGTGGGCTTTGTATAAATCTAGAGTATGATTTGGCCCCCCAAAATCTGATGTAGTCTTCAGCTGTATCAATAAAAGCATTGTTTCTAAAGGGAGAAAAATAACAGTCCTATTCCACTGCTTTCTGGCACTCTGGAGTAATGGGCCTCAGACTGGAACATAATTACCCCCAAGAACATGCAGACTCTAAAAGGAATAAGCACATCAAGATTCTGAGGGGATTGCATTTCCAAACCATCACCATCCATATTTATTCTTTTCTAAACCTAATCTCCCTGAGAAGGTGACTATGGTCAAGATTCTCCCCTACTGCCCCTGGCCCCCAACATCATTTTACCATGATACAAAAGGAATACATAGCTCTCACTCACCCACAGTCTTGGTGTGTTGCTTAAAGTTTTAAAACACTATAGAGAAAGAAAAAGGAAAGAAAAGCAATGAACAGGCATACAAATCACTCAGTCAAAGGTGATTCATTCAAATACCTTCCTCATCTAACTTATTGAAAAAGCACTAACAATAAATATTTACTTCTTTTTTCTATTAAACATTTATCAAAATGTGTAATGTGTTCATGCTTTGAAAAATTGTACATTGATATTATTATATTGTATGCTTGTAAAAATTTTCAACACATACATCGTACCGTCACAAGAATATAAAAAAATTAAATTGATTTTATTACTGAAGAGAATAATGTCATTAATGTATGGAATTAAGTAAAAAAGTATATTACGTCCGGATAAAGTTCTGTGGGAGAAATGAAATAAAATTATGACTTCAAGAAGAAATAAAGGTAAGTCTAAATCATCAAGAAAATACAAATGTATGTTTGTATTTTCAGAATGGATAATGGTGAGTATTAAATCACCTTGATGTTTATATTCCTTTGGATACACTAAAAGGAATGATGTAACACTTTTGTTTTTAAAATTGATGCCTCCAGTATACTGGAATGTACATCCACTGCAACTATTTATACTTATGATGAAAAGTTTTAGATGTCTACCTAAAAATGTTCAAAGGACTACATAGATTTTCAAAGTTCTTTTAGGGAGTCCATCAATAAAACTAACCATTGCCTAGTGGGTCACATTTAATACTGAACATAACACTTCAAAAGGTGTAGAGAGAAAATAAGATGTTCAAGGAAGAACTATAGGATGGCAAAAAGACTTGAAATCATCTCATATAAGAATTCTCAAAAAGAAGCATGCAAGAAAACCAACAATGAGTACTTATCTAGGGGAAGAAATGAATCTATAGGCATATAACAATGATCTTTAGCTCCTTGAGAAGCTGTGTTTATGGCCCATAGGACAGTTCAAGGCCAAAAGGGTGAAAAATACCAGTATTTCACCTCCTTTTGAATTTCCTTCAAGGAAGAAGGCCCTTTATTTTCCCCTCTACACACAGGACCCTGATGTAATCCTGGGCAAACATACGCACACAATAAATATTTGTTAAATGAATGAGCAAACTTAGTATGGGAAACAATTTCTCAGCATTAAATCTGCCCCAAAGATTCAATGGACTACTGCAGGAGTTCCCTTCAGAGTGGTGTTCAGTTTCAAGTTTAAAGGGCATTAACACAAGAGTGTTGGCTGAGATAGATCTTTAGAGTCACCTTCAACTTTTGTCTTCTGGGATTCATGACATAAATTCTTCTATATCAGGAAGAACTCTATTCTGGGAACCTAAATCATTATCAGAAAAAAACAAATTCCACTTTTTACATACACACATTTAAGAAACAAAGATTATTTTCCTTTCCCCACATTAACAGGAATGGTTTTTATGTAAATGAAAATCACTTTAGTATTGTTAGGGAATGTTGAGTTTGAGGGGGACATCACTGATTTAATTGGGACAACTTCAATAATCAGAATCAATTAGAACCTTAACAAGAGTCAGGTGGCTGTGTTAATTTCTTTCTAATTGTGTCTGTGACTCAGTAATTTAATAATTTTGGCCAATATACTGAGTTTTCCATCAGGGCTATCTTAACTGGATCCAATTAAGGAAGGCATTTGGATGCCTCTTGAAATAAGCAGCAGAAATTAAAGAGAAAGAAGACTGTAAGTGCCATTTATTTCCATAGGACTTAGAAATTCTTTTTTCCATTTTTATATGGGAAAGGTCTCTTAAACTTCTTTAGTAAAAACTTGTTTTCTGTAGTAAAGAACAAAGTGAGACAAATATCTAGGTGATATAATTCTAGATAAGAGAAAACCACATAACAACCGTAGCCCTTTGAAATCTCAGGTGTCTCTATCCATCCTTGTCCATCCACTCTGATTTCTTTTCATCTATTTTTAACCCTGGCTTACTGGTCCCTGGACTTCTATAACCCAAGGTGGAGAAACTGCATGCTAGTAGAGATTCTTATTCATCTGATACCACGGACAGCTCCTCCTCCTTTTCCCAGTAAAGAAGCAAGAATAAAACCCATTTTGTTTTTCCCTCTTCTAAAAAGTTAGATCTTCAACCAAAGCAACCTGTAAACGTAATCTTCAAGAGTCCTATCTCTTTAGTGAACACTTCCAGGGAGGCCACAGAACGCTATACAAAACTTTAGTAGCTACAGGCCAGTTGGCTCAGGCAATCACCTCCCCAGGTATCTCTCTGAAAGCTCCATTTTGAAAGCCAATCCATCTCCAATACCAGGGCAATACATATCATAATCTCTCTCTCACTCTATACCATATTACCATTAATATATTTTTTTCATTTAAAGAAGAGATGTTATTGGAGATCGTTCCTACTCTGCCTTTGTAAAAACAGTGTGATGTGAATCTGGAAGTCTGGGCCCATGCCCCAGTTTAAGGCTGACAGATTGTGTTTCTCTCACTTTTCTGGATATTAGTTTTATATCATTTTCATAGTAAGAGGATAATAGCCATTAAGTACTGCCCACATAGGAATATTACTGCCCACATAGGAATATTACATACAATAATGTGAATACTATAATAAAAAGTTACAGATAAGAAATGACTAATTTTATTCTCTTGACCTCACTTCTCTTCTTCCTTTTCACTCTTTTTAGCAAATCCTGCCATTGAAAGTTTATATTTAAACTAGTCAATTGTTCCTTCCTTGTATCAGAGTAAAACTATAGAGTCTTTTTGTTTTTATCTCTTCAACCCACTGATAATTACTCTGCCCAAATCATCTTCTGTTCTGACCATCTGATTTCTTACCTATCAGTAGGTTCTCTTGACACATTGTATTCCTTTTTAAACTTTTCTGCCAGATCAACACAATATAGGATGGTTGTGGGGGGAGGGCGGGACCCTGAGTCTACATGGCCCCACATCCCAAACTCTGAGAGCACAAGAGCTGTTAGTTCTCCTCTTGAAGATTTTCTTGTCTCTTTGTCATTCTCTTCTTCTTTCATGAGCTTACCTGGACCAATGTCAAGTTGTTGGAACGAGTGGTTACTTTTCTATCTCAATACTGGCCTTATTCTCCTCTCTCTCCCTTCCCTATTCTATCTCCCATAATCTTTTCTTGAAACGGAGCATGTTGAAGATGAAAAGACACAGATAGTGGAGACAGAACAACAGGATTTGAATCCTGTCTCCATTGTTCACCTAATAAGTGACCTTCCTGAGACTGTTTCCTCATTTGTATAATGGTGATAATTATAGCTAACAAAGAAAATGGTAAGTGAAGACACCTTTAGAAATCAGAAGGTAAACAATAAATAACAGTTGGCTTTGTACCAAGTGCGATTCTGAGTGTTCTCTTGTCAAATAGAGTGTTATTGACCATTATAACATATAGTAAAAATAATAATTTATGCTGTAGCAGCTATATGCTTATAATGCCTACAGTCCCTTTATAAGCAGTATCATGTGGGGAAAAAATGAAACAATGGTACATGACAATACAACAAAATGAGAGAGCAAATCTGGAAAAATATTCAATGTTTTATTATATAATTTTTACTAATTATGTCCTAAAAAAGACAATATTATTAAAAAAGGGAATTATTTTGAAACGCACAATGTCAATGATTTACTCATATTTTAAAAACATATTAATCCGTAGGTTGTTTTACCCCCTTGTTAGCGCTTATAAAAATAAATTACCATAGGAGATATTTTGGACATATTACTACTCAACTATTCTAAGTTAATTGCTAGTATTATCCTTTGAGAAATAAAATGGGATGTGTGTAATCAGACTACAGTGTTATCAGTTAATTAAATCTCTCCTTCCTTTGTAGACTAGTCATATTAACAGTACTTGATGACCATTTCCACTAAATAACACACTTATTAATAAGTGGTGCATTTTTTTTAACAAGTCAGTATTTTAGGACTTCTGAACATGAGATACTTGCTCTCACTCACGAGAGAATGTACAAATGTTTCCATGAAAGAGAGCCTCTTGAATATTTGCTTTTATTCAGTAAACCAATTTTCACCACTTAACATAACTTTCTACAGCTTGAAGTACTCCCACATTTCACACACACTTTACAAATAATTGGAATATTGGTATATAAACATCATATGCAATGCTAGATAAGGGCGAAAGCAGTTACACATTTGCCACAAGGAGAGAATGTGTATACACACACATATATATAACTGGAAGTGGAATAATGCGAAAGGCAAGCACGGAGACGAGAGGTAGAAATGTCTCAAACGGAGAGAGACACAATGTTGAATTTGGAGAGCTATAGAAACCTATTCTAGCTGTCTAGGTCAAAATTATACATCTGATTAAAGATGCTTACTGTTGATTTCGAGTAACCTGGAGAGAAAAGAATGACTTCATTCACTCGGTGTTATTTGCCACCTGCAGCCAACACATGCGTACCCCTTCAGTCCTACGTCCCATCTTCACAGTACGATACGGAGGTGAGTTACAAGGCATTACAATCTCCGTTTAAATACATTTACAAAGTAAAAAGATAATTCATCAGTATTCTGGAATGGCGAAAACTTTAACAATTAAAAACCCCCAATTGAACAATAGTGCAGGGACATTTGCCCACTAGAACACTCATCCTGAATTTCCTCCAAGATGGATATATATCTCAACGTCTTTCAAACATAAGGAAAATGTCAGGAAATACTCTGCTCCTCTATTTTTACTTTAGTGTGGACTCTCGGAAGCATTTAATAATTTTTGCCTAGGAGTGCTTAGGAAAATTTTTTTTTAATTTTAAAAATTTAAATTTAAAAAAATTTTTAAAAAAATTAAGAGAAATCAATGGGAAATTAGATCAAGAAAAAGTGAAAAAAGTTATGTATCCATATATTCTCAACTGGAAAAAAGTAGGGGAAATTGGTGCCAAGAACGCCATCAGCTTCCTTGTGAATGGAATGAGACCTTTCATTCACTGAATGAATAGATACAATGATATCTCTGGGGAAATGACACAGAATCGGAGCTCCCCACAGAAGTCTAATGGATTCCTTCAGCTCTGTTTGGAAGCGTCTCGCTGAATAAAGACCAATATGTACCCTTTTCTGAAATATATGCCACAATTTATACAGCAGTAAGAAAATCTCTATATACCTGAAGTTGTTCTCCACTCTCACCTTGTCTTAGCTGCTACAATGACTGTTGAAGCCACGTTTTCATGCTCATGTTTGCCTATGAGCCTCTTAACTGTGTCATTGTAAGGTAAGGTAATCCCAATTATTCAACTTGCTATTTTAATTTTCCTTATTACAAAAAAAAAGACATATTAATTATGGAGAATTTTTAAATTAGAGAAAAGGATAAGGAATAAAGTAAAAAATCACCCATATTCCTACCATATAAATAAACTACTATTAACAATTAATGAGCTTCAAATTACATTTTTCTACCACCTTAACAGGCAGCCACGATATAATGCAAAAAGTTTAATCTGGAAATGGTCTCATTTCTCAATATAATAGGATACTTTTATAAAGTAGATAAATGAATGAGTCTGATCTACATACTTAAGCAGGAATATGCCAAAAACCTTGTGTTGAGAGGAGAAAGCAAGTTCAAAAAATTTGATTCAGTGTATCATTTATATAAAATTTTAAAGGATATTACTCAATATCTCAGCATATTATCTGTGGGTACATAATAGGTTAAAAAAAAAGAAAAGCATATAAAAAAGATAGCTTCAAGGTAATAGTGACCTTGGCAGAGGAGAAGATGAGAACAGTTTTGGAAAGAGAACCGCAGTGGAAATATTTCACTTCTGGAAAAAAGTGATATTGACAAGTGATAGAAATGTTCCTTATCTTGACGGTGGTGATGGTTTCATTGGTGTCTCTATCCATGAAAACTTAACAAATGGTACAGTCTTAACTCGTAATGTATGTCAACTAAACTCAATAAACCTGTTAAAAGAACAAAAGTCAAAAGTGATATGAAGAAAACATGACAATAGATAATGTATTAGATCTGAATTATGGCACGTTTGTCTGTGATATCCTTCTTAACACTCCTAGTTAAGCCTTAAATATTTTATAAGTAAATAGAAAAAACACTATTTTTTCATTTTTAATTAATTAGTTAATTAATGAATTTCTTTATTTTTGAAAGTGAGAGCGGGGGAGGGACAGAGAGAGGGAAACAGGTCTGAAGCCAGCTCTGCGCTGACCGCAGCAAGCCCGATGTGGGGCTTGAACTCACGAACTGTGAGATCATGACCTGAGCCGTTGTCCAACGTTCAACCAACTGAGCCACCCAAGGTGCCCTGAAAACGTATTGTTTTGAGGGGCGCCTGGGTGGCGCAGTCGGTTAAGCGTCCGACTTCAGCCAGGTCACGATCTCGCGGTCCGTGAGTTCGAGCCCCGCGTCAGGCTCTGGGCTGATGGCTCAGAGCCTGGAGCCTGTTTCCGATTCTGTGTCTCCCTCTCTCTCTGCCCCTCCCCCGTTCATGCTATGTCTCTCTCTGTCCCAAAAAAAAAAAAAAAAAAAAAAAAAAACGTTGAAAAAAAAAAAACGTATTGTTTTGCTCAGCAAGCGGAACTAAATATAAGATAACAAAAGCCACTCTTTCATTTTTGTAATTGAAAGAACTACCACTTTACAAAATATTGAACTTGTGTGTGGTGGTGATGGCCGGCAAAGTGCTGTTTCTAGAACAAACAAAAGCTGAAGAACGACGTCAGGGATCTGGAAGAAATACAGTGCGTTGGCTTCCCTATCGGTGTAATCAGAAGTCCTCCTAGGGGGCCCGTTTTACGCTACAAAGAAGAATCTTCGCTCCTTTTTGGCAAGGGAAGGAGTTACCTTGTACTTTTTTATACACTTTAAATATTTAACTTGGAAGTTTCCCTTGACACTCAACAAAACATGTCAGGCCCCGCGTTGTTCTTCTAAACTCAGCAGCTTGTCGCCGTGCTCTGGCTTTCGGCTCCTGCCTCGGTGTCTTTTCCTCATCTGGTCTTTTATGTGCACCCCCACTGGGTATTGTGAGTAACCACCAGGAGGACTGTTGTGTGATTAAAGAAATTCATAGCCCTCAGAGCAGAGCCTAGGACATGGTAAGCACACGATAAATGCCATTTGTCATGCACATTATTGTTTCGTTCCATTGAGTATGTACACGTCACCTCCCCCTTCTCCACTGTGAGGAAACATTCAGCCGTCGCTCAATGGCCCCAAGGTCAAGTCCAAACTTTGGATTCCTCCATCCTCTGTTTTAGCGATTTTTACCACTTGTCTTGGTAAAAACTGTTTTCGTCAAGCCTATTCTACTTTTATTCTAAGAACCTATGCATTTTTCTACTTTTCCTCATTTAACTTTTCTGAAGCCCCACCTGCCACCGTTCTTAGGCCGCCACAGGCCTTAGAAACACTTTATTCGCTACTCTAAAATCTACTTGCTTCGAGTATCTGAACTGCTTGTGTCGACCTTCGGAACACACTCAAAAGAGAGAAGCAAAATTAGGTGGTATATCATATTTTCCCCAGTAGACTAGAAGCCCCTTAAAAGAAAGTGCTCTCTTCTGCATTTGATGGCTCTCTGCTATAAAGCTCAACAGATAGTAGGGATTTGGTAAATGATGGATAAAATCCTGGGAGGGGAATGATTGTTTGAAAAGTGAGGTTACCTCGCTCCAAACGAGTGTTAGAATCACTACTTAGCTCATCATTTCCAATCCTCTTTATTTTCCTATTTAAGGTCAAGGTTCTAAATTTTCCTCCAAGACTGTGTGATGGTCTGGGGTGAAATCAGCCACTGTTCCTGGCCTGGGTGAAGCCAGGTTGCTCATGCCTCCCCAAGAGAATAATAAATCAGCAATTATATATATATGTATATGTATATTATATGTATACTTAATTATATATATGTATATGTATAGTATATGTATATGTATATATATGTATATATGTGTGTATATATATATATGACATATATATATGACATGTCAAGTAGCAATAAGTATCACGGAGAATGATACACCCAGGGTGAGGGGACAGAGAGAAACGAGCAGTGCATTTGTAGGAAAGGCGATCAGGGAAATCTCTCTTGAAAAGGCGGCACTTGAGCGGAAACCAGAAGAGACGCGAGGGAACAAGCCCTCTTGCACATTTGGGGGAGATCAGAATCATTTGGGCAAGATGAAAAAGCACCTGCTAATGTCTTAGGGCAGAAGCCTGCAAGGAAGGAAGCCAATGGGGCTGGAACAGAGTCTGTGAAGGAGAGAGGGGTGGAGCTTGAGAGGTACAGGTGGCCAGATCACATGAACCTTGCAGGATAGGGCAAGGACTTGGCATTTTACTCTGAGTACAATGGGGAGTCACTGCGGTTCTTCAGCAGGAGTGAGCAGACATGATCCAACTTACATTTTGAACGGATCACATTGGCTACTGTGTGCGGACTATGAGCAAAGAAAGACACTACGGTCATACATGAGGGACGTGGTGGTGGCTGGCTCTAGAGATTGGTTATTCTGATTAATACGACATAAACTCAGAATCTATTTTAAAGGTAGATCCAGTGGGATGGGCCAATGGATTGCAAGTGGAATACATGAAAAAGAGAGAAAGCAAAGATGTCTCCAAAGTTTTCAGCCTGAGAAACAGAGCATGTGATGGTGCCTTTTCCTGAGATGGGTACTATCTTTAATTTCACGTTTATTGAAAAATATCTCCCTAATATACTATACCTTGTTACTGTATTAATAAGCACAAGTGCAGAGAAAACATTAATCTCTGCTTTTTATTTGAAGATCTTATGAGAGGCCCAGAAGCATTATTTTTAAAACTATCATCAATGTATATAGAATGTGATGCCTTGTTGTGAGTTTCTTTAAGTCTGTCCTGATGATATAGCAGTTATGTCCTCTGAGAAAATTCAAAAGAATAATATGCTAATGCAAGGTTGTTTCGTGGTCATTACTTTTTCCCTTGAAAACAGAGAAAAAAATTAGTGCGTGGTTCTGTTGAGTCAAACTTTGCGTTGCTTTTTTAATGATACTTAGCTAATCACTGACCAATTCATCAATGGATAATAAATCTTGATATATGACCAGTATGGAACAAGGGAGACTGTAATGTAACAGTCACTAGGGCAACAGTCTTCTGAAAATTAACATTCCTGCTTTCGAGCGAGTAATTTCAACCAACTCAATTTTTGCCTGGTAGGATTTGCCTCTCTTCATCAAGGGCTAAATTTGACAACACACTATTAAAATAGCAGGAGGCAAAAATCTTTAGTAGGAGAAAGGATTGAGAAAATGGCCACTACAAGCACCTGACCACCTCGGTCTGGTGTTCTAAGCCTACAGCATATTACCTGCCATGCTTGAGGAAGAAAAATTGAGGGAGGAAAATTAGCTAGGAGTCTTGTCAGGCTCTTGTTGAGGTAATAACACATTATCCCTTTCTTCCAATATCCCTCGGCTGCTGAGAAATACCTTAGTGAACCTTGGCTAGAGCTCAGCATTGTAATTTTCCCAGTGGGAACATTGCTTGCTTTCCTGAATTTCTGCAGTGGTCTGCTCCCCACAGAGATGTTGGCTACTGTATGGGTCTGTTTGTAAGCCCTGTACTCTGTCATTGTAGAAAGTTCTCCCATTGTAATTTTTACCACCTGCCTCTGATACTCAGGCTGAGACTGTCTGACCAGGGAGCATGACACAATATTGAAACAACTCGGTCAAACTGTCCTCACATGCCTTGCTGACTCCCACACGCCCTACTCCTATCCTCAAAGCAAAGTCTATTCTCCTCTCTCAGCCCTCAGGAAAAGAATTATCCAGGACATAGGGATAACTATGAACTTCGACTACCTTAACAGAAATACATTTTCTGTAAGGCCAGACACACATGTTTTCATCAGTAACAATGATCTGAGGACAATGGAGAGCCAGCTAATTCACTAAAGAAATCAAGGAGGATTTAAGTTCATTTCTAAGCATGGTTAGCTTATCCTAAGACCTGCCAATGCACAAAGATTGGCAATTGGTTTTTTTTTACTAAAACAGCTCTGTGATCCATACTTGACAATATTATCCAATCATTGATACAACACCTACCATGTGCAGAGAGCAGTGCTAGGCATTATGTGGGGAGAGACGTGTGGCCTAGTTAGAGAACTTAATAATTTTTTATCGCTGTTGTAATTCATTGCTACAAATTTAGTGGCTTAAAACAACTAAAATTTATTATCCGATAATTCTAGAAATCAGGAGACCAACACAGATCTCACGGGGCTAAAGTCCAGGTGTCGCAGCTCTCTTCACGGCAGGGACTGTACTCCCTTCTGGATGTTCTAGAAGAGAATCCCTTCCCCTGCCTTTTGTAAATTTGAAAGTCTGTCTACCTTCCATAGTTCTTAGCCATTTCCATCTTAAAGGTCAACAATATTGTATCTCCCTCTGACCTGTCTTCCTTTATTACATCTACTTCTGACCTTAGCTGGAAAAGATTTTCTACTTTTAAGGATTCATGTGATTACCTATAACTCACCTGAATAATCTAAGACAGTCTCTCCATTTCAAAGTTTTTAACCTTAATCACATGTACAGACTCCCTTTTTAATTTTAAGTTGACATTTTCTCAGGTTCCCATAATCAGGATGTGGACTTCTTTGGAGGGACATTTTTCTGCTTCCCATAGAGAGACATGATAGAGTGAGACCGGAGGCCAATCTTCGTATGTTACAGTGTGGAGTCTTCAAGTTTCTTTGAAATTATGAACATTTAATGGGAATAAAAAAGAAAATGCATAATCTTTTCCTCATCCCAGTCTGCTTAGTATTTCTGAATCTGACATCCATGGTTTGTCACTTCATATTTCATCTGAGAGGGTAAAGAAAAAGTAATGAGCTTCTTTTATGCAAACCCGTTTTAAGACCCTGAAGAACTCAGTCCACCCTAGCACCTAATTTTCCCATGAGCCCATCTGTCTTGGTTTGAACTGTGTCCTCAAAAGTCCACTTGTTGAAGTCCTAACCTCCAACACCGGAAAATGTGACTTTGCCTGAAATAAGATAATTGCAGATGTAATTAGCTAGAGCTTGAAGGCAGAGATCAGAGATATGCATCTATGGGTCAAGAAATGCTAAAGATGGCCAGCAAAGCAGCAGGAGCTAGGGGAGAGGCCTGGGACAGATTCTCCTTCACAGTCTTCAGAAGAAACCAACCCTGTCAAACTTCCAGTCTCCAGGTTTGCAGGACAATAAGTTTTTGTTGTTTAAGCAACCCAGTTTGGAGGCCCCCCGGGGTGGCTCAGTCGGTTGAACGTCAGACTTCGGCTCAGGTCATGAGCTCACGGTTTGTGACTTTGAGCCCCCCCCCGTTGGGCTCTCTGCTGTCAGCACAGACAGGCTCTCTGCTTCGGATCTTCGGTCTCCGTCTCTCTTTGCCCCTCCCCCATTCTCACTTGCTTGCTCACCCTCTTTCAAAAATAAGTAAGCATTAAACAAAAAGTAATCTATTCTGTGATACTTTGTTATGGAAACCCTAACGAATGGGCATACCATCCAGCTCACAGAAACCACATTAAGAGACACCTGTACCATCCAGCTCACAGAAACCACATTAAGAGACACCTGCTCAGTTCTTGTTAGACTGTGCTAGGATTGACACAATTGCCCCACCCAGAAAAGAATATGACCAAATGGGCCCAAGGCCAAGGAACTTATCTTTTGTTTATGTGCATCTGTGTATACATATATATGTGTGTGCATGTGTGTGTGTGTGTGTATATATATATGTATATATGTATTTATGCGTGTATCTATATTTATATATTCACTATATATAATTGCTTATATATGTATTTATGTATACATGTATTTGTACATGTATCTATATATATATTCATATATATATAATTGTTTCATGAGGTCTTACATGGAAACCATAAAATGAGGGAAGGATAAGCAGTCAAGGACCCAGCTAAGCCATGCACAGATTCCTGACCACAGAAACCATGAGATAATGTTAAAAACAAACAAACAAAAATCTGACTTTGTACTAATTTGCTACACAGCAATAGATAATTAACACAGGCAGCAAGCCTTTTGAGCCGGCGACTATGTGTGCTTTTCTCACCTTTAATCTGTGGCACATAGCCTAGCGCTACTTGGCACACAGTAAATATTGATGGAAGGAAGCCAGAGAGGGCATATCGGATGCTAGGATTAGCAAAGCCACAATTTAGCTGAGCATACGCGACTACCCTGTTTGAAACAATTTGGAAGTAACTCTCTGCTGATTTGTGCCCTTGAGTGTTTGGAGCTTAGACCACACCTGGGAGGTGTGGGGAACATGTAGAGGGACGAAAGGGGGACAAGGAACCTTGTGAAGCGGGTGGGGAGGTGGGGCGCAACGAACGAACGGGCCATGCCCAGGACAAATAATGAACTTAGAGACAAGAATGAGTTTGGGTTGAGACAGAGAGAGAGCCACCTTGAATAACCTAAAGGGGTCTGGGGGTGCTGAGCAGGTCTGGTTTTTGAGGGAAAGGAGATTCAGGTGGTCATGACTGCAGGGCCCTGGGTGGTCTGCACGCAGCCCTGACAGACACCTCCTATTGCCATCTGTTCTCCACGCAGCAGCCAGCCGTTATTTTGGAACACGAGCCAGAGTATATCACTCTCTTCAGAGAATGTCACACTCCTCTTTCAGAACCCTCCACTGGCTTCACATTTCATTAAGTGCAAGTCAGGAGCATAAATCATCCGTGAGATTCTGTTATGTCCGTGCCTCCCCATCTGCCACCTCCCCGTCACGTTCTTCCTGGCACACGGGTCTCCTTTCCATTCCTCAAACGTGCCAGGCACCCATCCACCCCAGCTTAGGGCCTCCCCAGTGTCTGGAATGTTCTTGCCCCAGAAAACTGCTTGACTAACTTCCCCACCTTGTAAAATATTATCTCTATGTATCTTTTCAGAGGGGCATATTGGGACCACCGTATTGCCTGAATATTCCACTGGGAAGTAAGCTGAGTGAAAGCAAAGTGTTTTCTGCTTTGTTGTTGTTTGCTTTATTCTCAGGTATATCTGAACTGTCAATACAGGAGCCTGATACAGAGTGAGTGCTCAGGAAACATCTGTGGAATTGAATTCAACTGAATCACTAAGGGTGAATTCAGGAAAGGCTGTGGCATACTCTGTGTCTAAGGGAGTGGAGCCATAGGGAAGGCCCTCAGCCACTTGAGTTCAGAGCTGAACTGTTTTAGCTGACCTCTGCAGGGCCCTATTTCTGGTGGTGGTGGTGGTGGGGGGTGGTGACAGGAGGCTGTGGCATTGAGCTGTGTGAGAGAGAAAGCTTGGAACAGGCCAATCCCAGAGTGCAAATGGTGATTCTTTTGTGCACAGGTTGATCCCACCCTCTTCACAGAGTGCTGGCTAAGCAAACGGGAGATCTCAGCTGGGGGACAGATGGCCTTTCAGGGCACATCTTGCAGCAGCAGGGCAGACTCTGAGGCCTGAGTCCACCCAAAAGAGGCCCTCTACACAGCATGGCATTAGGATAACTCTGCTCTTTCCACCTTTTGTCTCCTTACCTCTATTAAGGTACCCTTTTCATGAGCTTAAAATGCAAATAAAGGGGTGGACATCACCGTGGCTTTATTGGGGCACCATAAGGTCTGGGGAGGGAGGAAAACACCCTTATTACTCCTTTTTTTTTTTTTCAACACGAGTTCAGTATTTCTTACTTATTTATACAAAATTCTCGATTTTTTACATTTCACATTTCTTCTCTTACATGCAGCCTCCACTTCTCCCAAGACTACAACTAAGATGTCAGTCAGCAGCAAGGTCTCATCAGAAGACTCGCCTAGGGAAGGATCCACTTCCAAGCTTTTTAAAGCAGTTGTTAGTAGGATTGAGTTCTTTGTAGGTGTTTGGACTGAGGGCCTCAGTTACTGATGGCTATCAGCTGGAGGCCATCCTCACACATGTACAACCTATCCATAGGGTAACTCCTCAACATGGAGGCTTGTGCCATCAAAGTTGTCAAGAGAAAGAGTTTGCTAAGAAGACAAAAATTACAGTTATACATAGCATAATCATGGAAGTGACATCTTATTACCTTTGCCATATTCTGTTGATCAGAAGCAAGTCAGAGGTCCAGCCCACACTCAAGGAGCAGGGATGATTCAAGAGCATGAATACCAGGAGGCCAGGGTTATTGGCCCATCTTAGAGTCTGTCTGCCACAAAATCTAGACTGCGTTAGAGATGACATTTTTCAACAAGACACTCAAAGAAGGTAAGACTTCACATGTGACAAGGTCCATGAAGGAGAAGTCCATGGTGCTATGGCATTTTCTTGTGGGGGGGATGTGAAGTAAATAAGTTGGAAGAGAAGCTTTTCCTGAGAGAGAAACAATTGAACTGAAGAAACAAAGGAAGTGAAGTTGGAGTAGGGGTTAAGTAGTTATTTTTTGAGTAATTTCTTCTCTTTTCTTCCTCATTCTCTGCCTCTGAGTTACTTACTTAAATAATAAAGTTATTCAGGGAACAAAAGATATGGAGAACCTTGTGTTTTACATGATGTTCTAGCTCACTCCAGAAATGTGCAGGGCATATATCACCCTCTTAACAGTGATCAACCATTTCTTTACAAGGAAAGGGAACTAAACAGGTACCATTTCCAACATTCTCATTCATGAAAACATCACCCTGATGAGAACAAAAGAAAACTAAATAGTGGAATGAGGGACCTACTCACATTGAGCAGTCCTGGCCACTGGACCTAAGTATTTTGTCTTTCTCCTCCTGTTTTCTCCTTACATATTAGCCCCAAAGACATGATTAAGTAACACGTCATTTAATTCATCTCATACTGAAATCACACACTCACTCTACGTGAATTGATATAAATGTGCATAAAAATACAAAATATTCCTTAGTAAACGAAACCTTTAAAACATCATTTAACCAATTTTTGAAGTTTTAAGGACATAGTTAGGAAAACCATTTATTATTCTTTTATACCATTCATTATTCTCTTTGACCACTTATTATGGTTTTTATAAGACAGCAAGGATGCTTGTTTTATGTCTCTCCATGAGGTCAACTATCTTCTCTATTTGCATCTACAAACCTTTTTCTCACTTCCCACTGACCTCTCTCTAATTGCATCTCATTACAACCTAAGAAGATTGGAGGTTCCCTACGGAGAAACTAAGCTCAGCATGTGGAATTGGTAGCTAATATCATACGATTTGTAAGTCACTGCTATGGATCTGAAAAAGATTTTATTTCTCTCTAGAAGAAAAGTTTATGGGCCGTGTTATAACCCTGGTTACTTCTCTGAACAGCCTTCATTTATTTCTGTACTTAAAATTATATTCCAAATAGCTGAAACTGACAAAGATTAACCACCAAAAGAACAGGTCTTGGCAGTGTGTGCAAAACTGAGGTGACCGACATTCCTGTTCTCTGAAGCAAACTGTGCAGCTTTTATAATGGTCTTCCCCCCACCCACCCCCCTTCTCAGAGGCTTTTGTACTTAGATTGTACAAGGCAGGAAGTTTGTCAAGCAGATCCGGTGCAATATAATAACTTGAAATTTTGATTTTCATTCTAAATGATATCAAAGATTCACAAGCTGGACTCTGAAATTTAACATTCTTCTGCATCAAAAGATACTATCCAGAAAGTGAAAAAGCAACCCTAAACTGAGAAAAAAATAGTTGCAAATCATGTATCTATAAGGGATTAATATAAAGAATATGTAAAGAACGCCTACAGCTCAACCACCAAGAAAGAAAATAGCCCGACTGAACATTGGACAAAGTACTTGAATACACATTTTTCCAAGAGAGGTATACAAAGAGCCAATGAGCACAGAGAAAGACACTCAATATCATTTATCACTAGGGAAACACAAATCAAAACCACAATGAGATACCACTTCACATCCATTAGTATGACAGTTATTTTAAAAAATCCCAGAAAATAATAAGTGTTGAGGATATGGAAATACTGAAATCCTTATGCATTGCTGATGGGAGTGTGAAGTGGTTTAGATACTATGAAAAACAGGGTGGCCATTCCTCGAAACTTAAACACAGAATTACCCTACGGTCCAACAATTAATTTCACTTCTGGTTACATACCCAAAAGAACTGAAAGCAGGGACTTGAACAGATGTGTGTAAACCAATGTTCACACAAGCATTATTCACAACAGCCAAAAAGTAGAAACAACACAAATGTCAATCAATAGGTAAATAAACAAAATGTAGTATCTATCTACAATGGAGCAGTATTCAGCCTTAAAAAAGAAAAGAAATTCTTGTATATACTACAGCATGAATGAACCCTGAGGACATTATCATAAGTAAAATAAACCAGATACAAAAGGACAAATATTATACGACTCCATTTACATGTCAAATTCATAGAGACAGAAAGTAGAATTGTGGTTACGAGGGGTCAGTAAAGGGGGAATAGAGAGTTATTGTTTAAGGAATAGAGAGTTTCCATTTGGAATGATGAAAGATATACTTATATACTATATGATTTCACTCATATGTAGAATTCGAGAAACAAAACAAATAAGCAAAGAAGAAAAAAAAGGAAAGAGAAACAAACCAAGAGACATTCTCTTAACTATAGAGAATGAGTTGATGGGTACGGGAGGGGAGGTGGGGGAGGATGGGTGAAATGGGTGATGGGGATTAAAGAGTTCACTAATCCTGATAAGCACTGAATAATGTATCAAGTTGTTACATCACTATATTGTACACCTGAAACTAACATAACACTGTATGTTAGCTATACGGGAGTTAAAATTTAAAAACTTAATTAAAAAAAAAAAAGATACACTATATAGGCAGTAACTCTTAGCAAAGTAGAAATATGACCTCAAGCTGAATTTATATTTAAGGAATTACCTTCTTTAACCTGGGAAGTTTATTTACACCTCAGCTATTCTAGACATTAGTATTAATACTAAATATTGGGAGACTTTCCTCTGAGCTTGAAAACAGAGCAAAGATATTTGCTGTTACCAGTGGTCTGCAAAATTGTATTGTAGGGTTTTTTTTTTTTTTTCTTCACCAACTTGGCTAAAGCATTGCCAATTTTGTTTGGTTTTTGTTTTGGGAAAAACTGGTCATTACTTTCAATGTTAGGTTATTGTTTATTTTAATCTCGATTTTATTTATTTCTTTTTTTAGTTTATTTATTTATTTTGAGAGAGAGAGAGAGAGAGAGAGAGCGCACAAGTGGGGGAGGGGCAGAGAGAGAGGGAGAGAGAATTCCAAGCAGGCTCCATGCCGCCACTGCACAGCCCGATGCGGGGCTCAAACTCAGGAACTGTGAGATCATGACTGGAGCCGACACCAAGAGTCAGGCGCTTAACCGACTGAGCCTTCCAAGGGCCCCTCTATTTTACTTATTTCAGATTACTCTTTATTTCCTTCCTCTACTAAATTTTAGCTAAGTTTCTTCTTTTTCTAGTTCCTTGTGGTGTAATGTTGTTTATTTCAACTTTGTCCTTAATACATAAATACATTCATGCTTTATAGCATAAATTTCACCCTAACATTGGCTTTCGCTGCATCCCATAGGTTTTGGAATACTGTGTTTTCTTTGTCTTTCGTTTTGAGATGTATTTTTTTTTTAATTTTTTTTTTTAATGTTTTTTATTTATTTTTGGGACAGACAGAGACAGAGCATGAACGGGGGAGGGGCAGAGAGAGAGGGAGACACAGAATCGGAAACAGGCTCCAGGCTCCGAGCCATCGGCCCAGAGCCTGACGCGGGGCTCGAACTCACGGACCGCGAGATCGTGACCTGGCTGAAGTCGGACGCTTAACCGACTGCGCCACCCAGGCACCCCTTGAGATGTATTTTGATTTGCCTTTTGATTTTCTTATTTGCCCAATTGCTAGTGTGTTGTTTAATATTTACAGATTAAATATTTAATGTTTACATTGTAGCTTTTCTAGCTTTTTTTATTGTTGATCTTTAGTTTTATATCATTGTGGTTGGAAAATATGCTTGGCATGATTTCAGTCTTCTTGAATTTGTAATATTTATTACGTCTCTTTTTATGCCACTTCATCAGGGGATTCTTTTGTGTGTACTTGAAGAAAACGTATATTCTATTTTTCTTAGATGGAATGGCTTCTTAAAAATTTTTTTATTTATTTTGACAGAGAGAGAGAGAGCTCGTGCAAGCAGGGGGGGGGCAGAGAGAGAGAGGGAGAGAGAGAATCCCAAGCAGGTCCCACACTCAGCATGGAGCCCAACATGAGGCTGGATCCCAGCGCCGTTTGGCTCAGGCCAAAATCTGGAGTTGGGCACTTAACTGACTGAGCCACCCAGGCTCCCCTTGAATGGAATGTTTTATATGTATCTTTGAGAACCATCCTAGAGTATGAAGTATGCTTCAAGTAAAAAAATGTTCGTGTTGAAAAAAACCATAACTTTTAACTGAGGGTTCTGGTCTAAAATAAACCCTATTAAAGGAGAGGTGGGTGGGGACATGGGTGAAATAGGTGAAGGGGATTAAAAGTACACTTATCCTGAGGAGCAGTGAGTAATGATGTATAGGATTGTTGTATCACTTTATTGTACCCCTGAAACTAACATAATCCTGTATGTTAACTCTGCTGGTATTACAATTTTAAACTTAATAAAATAATAATAAAAACTAGGGTTGCCTGGGTGGCTCAGTAGGTTGAGTGCCTGATTCCTGATACTGGCTCAGGTCATGATCTCACGGCTCAGGAAATTGAGCCCCACATCAGGCTCTGCACTAAGAGCGTAGAGCCTGCTTGGGATTTTCTCTCTCCCTCTCTCTCTGCCCCTCATCTGCTTGTGTGTGTGGTCTCTCTCTCTCTCTCTCTCTCTCAAAGTAAATAAATAAACTTTAAAGGTTTTATTTATAAAATAATTTAAAAATGTAAAGAAAAAAGATATATTCTATCACCAATGGTATGCAACATTATATTGGAGGTTCTAGCTAATGTGATCTGTTGAATACCACAAAATGTTAGGGTGGTTTGTTATCTAGTACTTTTATAGAAATTGTTCACTAAAACAAACCAAAACAATATGTCAATAGAGAGGAACAAAACAAGTCTCACACCAGCAAATATCAGAGACCTGTTAAGATTTGTAGTAACGAAGACAGAAATGTTGGCACAAAAAGAGATGAATAGATCGATGAAACAAAGTAATTTAGAGAAAGACATATAAATAATGAACTAATTTATGGCAAAAATGGCACTGAAGTGTAGTGGGAAAAGAATAGTCTCTTCCGTAAGTTGGATAACCATGGGGAAAATAATGGGTCTTGCCCTCTACTTCAAACCACACATAAAATAAATTTCAAGTGGATCTAATATCCAAGTGTGAAAGAAAAAGCAAATATTGGCATGAAAACACAAGAAAATATCACCATAAATTTTGGCAAGTAAAGATTTCTCAAGCTAGACCTATAAATGCCTAACTATAGATGAAATAATTGATAAGTTGAACTGCATTCAAAGCAAAAACCTCTGTTTCTCAAAAGATATGACTAAGAATGGATGAAATAGGTGAAGGCGATCCACAGAGTATGAGAATGTATTTGCAATACCTATATCTGAGAAAGACTTTTATCCAGAGTATATAAAGAACTAAAAATTAGTAAGAAAAGGGGCGGCTGGGTGGCTCAGTGGGTTGAGCGTCTGACTTCTCAGGTCGTGATCTCATGGTTTGTGAATTCAAGCCCTGTGTCGGACTCTGTGCTGACAGCTCAAGTCATGATCTCACGGTTCCTGAGTTCAAGCCCCGCGTCGGGCTCTGTGCTGACAGCTCGGAGCCTGGAGGCTGCTTCGGATTCTGTGTCTCCCTCTCTCTCTGCCCCTCCCCTGCTCATGCTCTGTCTCTCAAAAATGAATAAACATTTAAAAAATAAAATTAATAAGAAAAAAGAACTCTAACATAAAATGAGCGAAAGGTTTAAACAAATACTTCAAAAAGAAGAAATCCAAATAGTCAATAAATCTGAGAAAGACATCCAGCTTCTTAATCATCCAGGGAAGGAAATTTTAAATCAGAATGCAGCCCATTCAAAAGAATGGTTAACATTAAAAGGCAAAGAACCAGGAATCTGTGAGAGCTGGACATCCACATCTGCTCCCAACTTTGCATTTAGTGACATCATGTTGATAGCTTGAAATCCGCCATGGTACGAGCATTTACATCACAAAATTGGCAAACACTACAAATCACAGCCGTTTTTCTCCCCCCCCACCCCCAAAGAGCTGCTTTGTCTGCACACCACTGTATGCAGGATACAGAATGATTGAGACTTCCATATAAGGCCCATTTATTTTTTTTTTTAATTTTTTTTCAACGTTTTTTATTTATTTTTGGGACAGAGAGAGACAGAGCATGAACGGGGGAGGGGCAGAGAGAGAGGGAGACACAGAATCGGAAACAGGCTCCAGGCTCCGAGCCATCAGCCCAGAGCCTGACGCGGGGCTCGAAGTCACGGACCGCGAGATCGTGACCTGGCTGAAGTCGGACGCTTAACCGACTGCGCCACCCAGGCGCCCCCATATAAGGCCCATTTAAATGTAAATTAATAATTATTTTGGAAAACTGATAATAGTTTCCAAACATGAGCATTTGCAACTGCACTACTATGTCTATATCCAACAGAAATGCACATGTAGTTCACAAAAAGACATGAGCAAGTCTATTCGTAGTAACACCATACATAATAGCACCAAACTAGGAAAAATCCAAATGCGTGCCCAGAATTGCTTTTTTTTTTTTTTAAATGACGGTATATTCATACGATGGAATACTAAGCAGAAATATAAAAGAATAAACTACAACTATATGCCTTCACATAGATGAATCTACCAAATACAGATTTAGGCGACAGAAGACAAACACAGAGGTGTAAATACTCTGGTTCCTTTTATATAAAGTTGACAAACCGGCAAAACTAATCTACGGTCTTAGAAGTCAGGAAAAGTGGTTAGCCTCCACTTTTGAAGCCTCCACAATTGAAGAATTGCCCAGGAGGGGCCTGATGGGAGAAACGGGAGCACTAGTAATGTTATTCTTGATTTTTGTATGGGTCACTTACATGGATTCACTAAGTAAAAATTCAATGAGCACTTTACTGCATGTTCCATGGATTCACTAAGCAAAAATTCAATGAGCACTTTACAGCATGTTCCATAATTCGGTTAGAAACCTGATTTTAAAAAGTAAGAAGCCATACACCAAGGAATAGCTACCCCATGATTCCCTTTATTTAAAGTTCACAGGCGGACCAAGGGAATGTATGATGGAAGAAATCAGAATGGTGTTGATTTTAGGAGGCGTATTGACCGGAAGACAGAAGATGTGGGCTTCTGGGTGCTGGAAGTGATCTACATCTTGACCTTAGTGGTTACATGGGTGTGTACATTTCTGAAAAGTCATTACACTACAAAGTTCAGATTGCGGACTCGACACTTCTAAGTAGTAGTTCAATAAAAGAAGTTGAGTCACTGTGGGAAATAAGCTTAATCAATCTCATGTATCTTATTGAAAAAGCATTGCTTCCTGTGGGGCATATTCCTCATGCTCCAGAGTTAAACGTTTGCCTCATTTCTCTGCTCACTGACTCAAAGAGGATGAGAATTCAGTCTGTAAATATAGGGATTATATAAATATAGGAACTATACAAAATCGATATGTAGTACTGACGTGATAAAAAGCTCTCAAAGAGTCTGCAGTCTAGTTGCAGAAAAAACACACTGAAATATATGCAACATTTACAAAGCAACATAAAAGCAAATTAATAAAGTATAGTGAGGTATTTAAGAGTCTCTTGAGAGGAGCCAAGATGGCAGAACAGCACAGAAATTTTTTGTGTGTCTCGTGTCCCTGAAGTACAGCCAGACCAACACTAAACCATCCTACACACCTAGAAAACTGATTGGAGGATTAACACAACAATCTGCACAACCTGAACCACAGACTTCAGCAGGTACGCGTCGCGCAGAGGTGAACTTGGGGAGAGAGAAGCCGGCAGTGGGCAGGGAGCCGCTTTTGCAGGGGAAGAGAGGATGGAGACTGGGGAGGGGGGGAGAATACGGGAAAAGCAGTCCTCCCCAAAAGCAGCTGGAGAGAAAGTGGAAAATGGGAAACAGCCGCAGGGACCAAACTAAAAAGGGAGAAAGGAGAAAGGAGAGGGTTTAAATTCCATTAAGACTGTAAACAAGGGGAGCGCAACGGCTGCAACTCCGCAGCCCCCTACCTGGCGGTGCTCTGGTGGGAAGGGCGAGTCCCCAGGAGCAGAGTGGGGTCTGGGAGGTTCTCGGGCCACACGGGGAAAAGCGGTTCCACTGCTGGAAGGACGTTTGGTGGAGACTGTTGAAGCCACCTGGTCCCAGCAGACCCCTGAAAATGGCCACATTCGCTGGTGCTGGAACAAGGTCGTTAAGGGTGAAGCCTGGTGCCAGAAGTGTGCGGTGATTTTCCGTAATCCCTGAAAAGCTGCTCCTACACTGTCTCGCGAACTTTTTCTGGGACGGGCTGGCACCTGGCCGCAGTCTGGGGGCACCAACAGCAGCAGGGTCCAGCGGGAGTACCTGGGTGCAGCCGATATTCGGCCATTGCTCATTCGGCCATTGCTCGGTGAGACCTTCCCGCAGAGGGGCGGAGCGGGTCAAGGCCGCAGTCCTTCGGAAGTAAGGGGCCGGGGAAAACAGCCGCATCTGAGACAAAACTCGGGAGAGACGTGCTGCCTGGGGCCTGGTCACGGAGAGTGGAAAAGCGGGGCGTGGACGAAAACTAAAGACAGAGGACAGGTGCGCGGTTGCTGATCGGGGAGAACAGACCGGGTAGCTGGGTGGCGCATTTTCACCGCTCCCGGGCATGCGCATACGCACCTATGACCACCGCAACAATCCACCTCGGTAGGCTAGCAGCGCCATCTAGTGGAGAGCGGAGCCGTTACACTGAGCCCAGCCCAACTGGGCCAACTTCGCTCTTCAAGAACACAAGTCTCGCCGCCGGCTTTGTTCATGGGCTATAAAGAGCTACATAGACTGACCTCTAGGGGAAAACGAAGCAATTGCAGTCCTACTTCAATCTGGTAGCGGGTTCATCTATTCAACTTTCTTTTTTTTCTCTTTTTCTCTTTCTCTTTTACACTTCTTTTCTTTTACTTGAACACAGAAAGAGAAAAAATTCATTTTTATTTTCAATTTTTTTAAAAAAATATCTTTCTTTAATTTTTATTACTCTATTTTTTACTTTTGTGTAAATTTTTTTAAATTCTACTTTACTTCCATCATTTTATTTTAGTCTACTTCAGGGTACTCACCTTTTCAAATTTTCAAACAATTTCCTTTTTTTCCTTCTTTTTCTTTTTTTCCTCTTTTTTGTTTCTTTTCTTTTTCTTGAATGCAGAAAGAGAAAAACTTCATTTTTATTTTCAATTTATATTACAAATATTTTTATTTAATTTTTATGACTATATTTTTTGCTTTTATGTAAATTTTTTCAAATTCTATTTTACTTCCATTGTTTTATTTTAGTCTACTACAGTATATTCACTTTTTCAAATTTTCAAACGATTTCTTTCTTTTTTCTTTTTTAAATATTTTTCCCTTTTTCATTTCTTTTTTCTTAAATACAGGAAACAAAAAAATTCATATTTATTTTTAATTTTTATTAAAAATATTTTTCTTTAATTTTTTTCTACTATATACTTTACTTTTATGTATATTTTTTTCAAATTATATTTTACCCCCATCATCTCATTTTAGTCTACTTCAGTGTATTCATTTTTTCAAATTCTCAAACGATTTCCCTTTTTTTTCTCTCCCCGCCCTTTTTTTTTCTCTAATCTGTCAAACCACTTTTAACACCCAGACCAAAACACACCTAGAATCTAGCATCATCTATTCGACTTGTGTGTGTGTGTTTAATTTTTAATTTTAATATTTTTTAATTTTAATATTTTTTTAATTTCAATTTTTCTACCTCACTAATTCCTTTTCTCCCTTCAAAATGACAAAACGAAGGAATTCACCCCAAAAGAAAGAGCACAAAGAAGTGACAGCCAGGGATTTAACCAACACAGATACAAGCAAGAGGTCTGATCCAGAATTTAGAATCACGATAATAAGATTACTAGCTGGAGTCGAAAATAGATTAGAATCCTTTTCTTCAGAGATAAAAGAAGTAAAAAATAGCCAGAATGAAATTAAAATTGCTATAACTGAGCTGCAATCATGGATGGATGCAGCAGCGGCAAGGACGGATGAGGCAGAACAGAGAATCAGCGACATAGAGGACAAACTTACAGAGAATAACAAAGCAGGGAAAAAAAGAAGGACATTAAGGCAAAAGAGCACGATTTAAGAATTAGAGAAATCAGTGACTCATTAAAAAGGAACATCAGGGGGCGCCTGGGTGGCGCAGTCGGTTAAGCGTCCGACTTCAGCCAGGTCACGATCTCGCGGTCCGTGAGTTCGAGCCCCGCGTCAGGCTCTGGGCTGATGGCTCGGAGCCTGGAGCCTGTTTCCGATTCTGTGTCTCCCTCTCTCTCTGTCCCTCCCCCGTTCATGCTCTGTCTCTCTCTGTCCCAAAAATAAATAAATAAACGTTGAAAAAAAAAATTTAAAAAAAAAAAAAAAAAAAAAAAAGGAACATCAGAATCATAGGGGTCCCAGAAGAGGAAGAGAGAGAAATAGGGGTAGAAGGGTTATGTGAGCAAATCATAGTGGAAAACTTTCCTAACCTGCAGAAAGACACAGACATCAAAATCCAGGAAGCACAGAGGACCCCCATTAGATTCAACAAAAACTGATCATCAAGAAGGCATATCATAGTCAAATTCACAAAATACTCAGGCAAGGAGAGAATCATGAAGGCAGCAAGAGAAAAAAAGTCCCTAACATACAAGGGAAGACATATCAGGTTTGCAGCAGACCTATCCACAGAAACTTGGCAGGCCAGAAGGGAGTGGTGGGATATATTCAGTGTGCTGAATCAGAAAAATATGCAGCCAAGAATTCTTTATCCAGCAAGGCTGTCATTCAAAATAGAAGGAGAGATAAAAAGTTTCCCAGACAAACAAAAATTAAAGGAGTTTGTGACCATTAAACCAACCCTGCAAGAAATTTTAAGGAGGACTCTCTGAGGGGAGAAAAGATGAAAATAAATAAATAAATAAATAAATAAATAAATACCAAAAGCAACAAAAGATTAGAAAGGACCAGAGAAGAAATTTTAAGGAGGACTCTCTGAGGGGAGAAAAGATGAAAATAAATAAATAAATAAATAAATAAATAAATAAATAAATAAATACCAAAAGCAACAAAAGATTAGAAAGGACCAGAGAACATCACCAGGAACTCCAACTCTACAAGCATCATAATGGCAATAAATTCATACCTTTCAGTTTTCACTCTAAATGTCAATGGACTCAATGCTCCAATAAAAAGACAAAGGGTAACAGAATGGATAAGAAAACAAGATCCATCTATATGCTGTTTACAAGAGACCCACTTTAGACCTAAAGACACCTTCACATTGACAATAGGGGGATGGAGAACGATATTTCATGCTAATGTCACCAAAAGAAAGCCGGAGTAGCCATACTTATATCAGACAATCTAGACTTTAAAATAAAGACTGTATCAAGAGATGCATAAGGGCATTATATCATAATCAAGGGGTCTATACCAAGAAGACATAACAATTGTAAACATTTATGCACCAAATGTGAGAGCACCCAAATATATAAATCAATTAATCACAAACATAAAGCAACTCATTGATAGTAATACCATAATAGTAGGAGACTTCAACACCCCACTCACAGCAATGGACAGATCATCTAATCAAAAAATCAACAAGAAAACAATGGCTTTAAATGACACACTGGACCAGATGGACTTAACAGATATATTCAGAACATTTCATCCTAAAGCAGCAGAATATACATTTTTCTCCAGTGCACACGGAACATTCTCCAGAATAGACCATATACTGGGACACAAATCAGCCATAAGTAAGCACAAAAAGATCAAGATCATACCGTGCATATTTTCAGACCACAATGCCATGAAACTTGAAATCAACCACAAGAAAAATTTTGGAAAGGTAACAAATACTTGGAGACTGAAGAACATCCTACTAAAGAATGAATGGGCTAACCAAGCAGTTAAAGATGAAATTAAAAAGTATATGGAAGTCAATGAAAATGATAACACCACAATCCAAAACCTCTGGGACTCAGCAAAGGCAGTCATAAGAGGAAAGTGTATAGCAATCCAGGCCTTCCTAAAGAAGGAAGAAAGATCTCAGATACACAACCTAACCTTTTGCCTTAAGGAGCTGGAAAAAGAACAGCAAATAAAACCCAAAACCAGCAGAAGACAGGAAATAATAAAGATCAGAGCACAAATGAATGCTATTGAAACCAAAAAAAAAAGTAGAACAGATCAATGAAACCAGAAGCTGGTTCTTTGAAAGAATTAACAAAATTGATAAACCACTAGCCAGTGTGATCAAGAAGAAAAAGGAAAGGACCCAAATAAATAAAATCAAGAATGAAAGAGGAGAGATCACAACCAACACAACAGAAATAAAAACAATAATAAGAGAATATTATGAGCAATTATATGCCAACAAAATGGGCAATCTGGAAGAAATGGACAAATTCCTAGAAACGTATACAATACCAAAACTGAAACAGGAAGAAATAGAAAATTTGAATAGACCCATAACCAGTAAGGAAATTGAATTAGTAATAAAAATTCTGCCAAAAAACAAGAGTCCAAGGCCAGATGGCTTTCCAGGGGAATTCTACCAAACATTTAAGGAAGAGTTAACTTTAACCTATTCTCTTGAAACTGTTCCAAAAAATAGAAATGGAAGGAAAACTTCCAAACTCTATGAAGCCAGCATTACCTTGATTCCAAAACCAGAGACCCCACTAAAAAGGAGAACTATAGACCAATTTCCCTGATGAAAATGGATGCAAAAATCTTCAACAAGATATTAGCCAACCGGATCCAACAATACATTAAAAAAAATTATTCACCACGACCAAGTGGGATTTATACCTGGGATGCAGGGCTGGTTCAATATCTGCAAAACAATTAACATGACTCATCACATCAATAAAAGAAAGGACAAGAACCACATGATCCTCTCAATAGATGCAGAGAAAGCATTTGACAAAATACAGCATCCTTTCTTGATAAAAACCCTCAAGAAAGTAGGGATAGAAAGAGCATACCTCAAGATCATAAAGGCCATATATGAACAACCCAATGCTAATATCATCCTCAATGGGGAAAAACTGAGAGCTTTCCCCCTAAGGTCAGGAACAAGACAGGGATGTCCACTCTCGCCACTGTTACTCAACATAGTATTGGAAGTCTTAGTCTGCAATCAGACAACACAAGGAAATAAAAGGCATCCAAATCGGCCAGGAGGAGGGCAAACTTTCACTCTTCACAGATGACATGATATTCTATATGGAAAGCCCAAAAGATTCCACCAAAAAACTGCTAGAATTGATTCATGAATTCAGCAAATTTGTAGGATATAAAATCAACGCACAGAAATTGGTTGCATTCCTGTACACCAGCAATGAAGCAACAGAAAGAGAAATCAAGGAATCGATCCCATTTACAGTTGCACAAAAAACCATAAAATACCTAGAAATAAATCTAACCAAAGGGGTGAGAAATCTATACAATGAAAACTATAGAAAGCTTATGAAAGAAATTGAAGAAGACACAAAAAAATGGAAAAAGATTCCATGCTCCTGGATAGGAAGAACAAATATTGTTAAAATGTCGATACTACCCAAAGCAATCTACATATTCAATGCAATCCCTATCAAAATAACACCAGCATTCTTCACAGAGCTAGAACAAATAACCCTAAAGTTTGCACGGAACCAGAAAAGACCCTGAATACCCAAAGCAATCTTGAAAAAGAAGACCAAAGCAGGAAGCATCACAATCCCAGACTTCAAGCTATACCAGAAAGCTGTAATCATCAAGATAGTATGGTACTGGCACAAGAACAGACACTCAGATCAATGGAACAGAATAGAGAACCCAGAAATGGACCCACAAATGTATGGCCAACTAATCTTTGACAAAGCAGGAAAGAATATCCAGTGGAATAAAGACAGTCTCTTCAGCAAGTGGTGCTGGGAAAACTGGACAACGACATGCAGAAGAATGAACGTGGACCACTTTTTTACACCGTACACAAAAATAAACAACATGGATGAAAGTCCTCAATGTAAGACAGGAAGCCATCAAAATCCTCAAGGAGAAAGCAGGAAAAAACCTCTTTGATCGTGGCTGCAGCAACTTCTTACTCAACGCGTCTCCAGAGGCAAAATGAACTACTGGGACCTCATCAAAATAAAAAGCTCCTGCACAGTGAAGGAAACAATCAGCAAAACTAAAAGGCAACCGACAGAATGGGAGAAGGTATTTGCAAATCACATATCAGATAAAGGGTTAGTATCCAAAATCTATAAAGAGCTTATCAAACTCAACACCCAAAAAACAAATAATCCAGTGAAGAAATGGGCAAAAGACATGAATAGACACTTCTCCAAAGAAGACATCCAGATGGCCAACCGACACATGAAAAAATGCTCCACATCACTCATCATCAGGGAAATACAAATCAAACCACAATCAGATACTACCTCACACCTGTCAGAATGGCTAACATGAACAACTCAGGCAACAACAGATGCTGGTGAAGACGTGGAGAAAGAGGATCCCTTTTGCACTGTTGGTGGCAATGCAAGCTGGTGCAGCCACTCTGGAAAACAGTATGGAGGTTCCTCAAAACAGTAAAAATAGAACTACCCTGCGACCCAGCAATTGCACTACTAGGCATTTATCCATGGGATACAGGTGTGCTGTTTCTAAGGGACACATGCACCCCCCTGTTTATAGCAGCACTATCAACAATAGCCAAAGGATGGAAAGAGCCCAAATGTCCACTGATGGATGAATGGATCAAGAAGATGTGGGATATATATACAATGTAGTATTACTCGGCAATCAAAAAGAATGAAATCTTGCCATTTGCAACTACGTGGATGGAACTGGAAGGTATTATGCTAAGTGAAATCAGTCAGTCAGAGAAAGACAAAAATCATATGACTTCACTCCTATGAGGACTTTAAGAGACAAAACAGATGAACATAAGGGAAGGCAAACAAAAATAATATAAAAACAGGGAGAGGGACGAAACAGAAGAGTCTCCTAAATATGGAGAACAAACTGAGGGTTGCTGGAGGGGTTGCGGGAGGGGGGATGGGCTAAATGGGTCAGGGGCACTAAGGAATCTACTCCTGAAATCATTGGTTCACTATATGCTAACTAATTTGGATATCAATTTTAAAAAACAAAAAAATTTAAAAAAAAATAAAAAATTTAACTAACTAAATAAATAAATAATAAAGTATAGTGAAATGAGCTTTCTCTGAGGGACAGCCAAATCTAAAATATAATTTTCAGGCATAGGGAAACTTAACATCTCTCTTACTCCTTCCATTTTCATTTCAACCACTAACTCTTCCAGCTTGGAGGAACATCTAAAGGTACCTATAGTAAACATGTGAAAATTCAGGTGCATTTCTATTTTTAGAGTGGTTTTTCAATCACATGACTTAACTTTCCTTTTGAGTAAAAAAAACAAAAAAAAATCTTTAAAGGCTGAGTTAGAGCTACCATAAAACCTGTAAAGCAAAGCTCTAAATCATTAAGCTGGGAAGAAGCTGGGTTTTATTGCGCATATAAAGCTAAGGAAAAAAGAGAGGGAACCAAGTCACTATTCCTAAAATGAAAAGGCATTTAAGAGAAGTGGAGAAGTGGGATAATAGGAGCCAGAGGGGAGCAGGAAAGTGGCCTGGATAAATCACTTGTGTCTATTTTGACCACGTGCCCTGGTTGTCTGACACAGCTCTGGTTAACTCCTGTTGTCCCCAAACCCTGTCATGTTTAGCATTTGTCCTTGATGTTTTTGGTTGCACTGCAATAAGCTAGGATGAGTTCTGAGTGTTGAATCCGAACAAGAGTTACAAGTAGAACTCCCCTTTGAACTTGTGGCTTCTTCCAGGGTCTTGTCCAGCAGTGTGTGAGAGACAAGCAGGCAGCGAAAAGGATGCTCACTTGACCATGTGGTTAACTCTGAAAGACAACCAGTGATAACCCATCTCTCCTCTCCTAACCCCAGCCAGACACAATATGACTAACACCTCTCAGTCAAGGACGCTTGGTAGTGCAATGAGGCTTGCCCAGACAGCATGGATTGGAGATGCACGGTGGTATGAGAAGGACTGTGTGCTGTTCCCTCTGCCCACCGTTGGGTGTGCCGGTCAGTTATGCTGAAGCCTGCTCAGTAGCCTGTGAATTGCAGGACCCTAGCAGGCTACCAGACGGTAGGGTCAATGGGCAACGTGGGAAATTATAACCTAAGTGAACACAAGAGAAATGGAGGAAATAGAACCTGAGCGGTTCTGCTATTGGAGCGTAGACCATTGTCTGATTGCTCGTCTAAGATAGTTTTGTTAGTTTGCTTTTTGACATAAATCGGCAGTAGTGTGTATTGTTATTGGATTTTCTTTGAGTATTTTGTATGAAGCCCTCCCTGCAGCTAATGAGCTCAATAAAAAGGTACATGTTTAATCTATTAAACCAAACTTCCATTTCTTAATCAAGTTTATGATGAACGTGTAACTTGCGCAAAATATTTTCCAGTATTGACCGCCCACCCTGGAGGCCATAGGAATAACAGACCACAAAACAATTACAAGACTCAAATCTCCCATATGTCAGCATCTACTTTAAAAGTTAGCTATATTTATTTTAAAGACTTTGTCTCAAAATAATTATTTAATAAGTGCATTTGAAGGTACTGGAGTATATCCCTCTGTGAAGGATAACTTTTTATTCAAATCAAATGATAGTGCCTTTTTATTTCACTTCTTTCCCATACCAGATTTCCTTTGCATTTGAAAAATAGCAAAGTGATCGCTGCTAATGTCTTGGCTTTATTGACAGAAGAATGTTGAAAACAACAATACGGAGCCAGTTTTATATCAGTGTCATTGGATTCTTCAAATGGAAAATCAATGAAGTTGATTCCAATAATGTCCAATTTTTTGGGACATTCTAACTCGTGGAACCAAAGTGAAAGTTTTGGAAACTGACTCAGTCGAAGATAAAGCATTCAGGACTGTTGTAAACGCTGTTCTAAATTTACTTTAAAAATTCAACATGGAAGGCAAAGTTTTATGTATGATATTCTTTTCCATGGTGGGCGTGATTTGCTTTTTTACAGTGACAATATGAATGTCATTTCTGTGAAGCATAATTCCATGGTAAAAATGTTATTCTTATTAAACCAAGAAATCTACAGGGCAGAAATGTGCTTGGAATCGCCTGTGTGGTGCACACAAATCTTAACCATAGCCAAATAAGCAAGAGTATTCTGCCGATAGGAATAGAAGCCATGAATGCCAAAATATACAAATATTTTTCTTTAAACACAGTTAAAGCAACTAATCTCCAGATATTTTGTGACAAAAATATGCTGACTTTTTAAATACACTTCTCTTTTTTTAATGAATCATAATTTGAACTTGAAAAGTATTTGAACATTGAAAGAACTTCTTTGCACAGCTGACCTTTAAACAGCACACAGGTTAGGTGTGCCGACGGTCACACACAGTTGAAAATCTGCACATAACTTTTGAGTCACCAAAAACTTAACTACTAAGAGCCTACTGTTGAATGGAAGTCTTATGGATAACATAAACAGCTGATTAACACATATTTTGTATGTTATATGTGTTATATGCTGTCTTCTTATAATCAAGTAAGCTAGAGAAAAGAAAATGTTATTAAGAAAATCATAAAGAAGAAAAACTACATTTACGGTAGATACTGTACTTACCAAAAAAAATCTTCATGGAAGTGGACCAGTGCAGTTCAAACCTGTGTTGCTCAAGGGTCAACTATATCTTACAATGGTATTAAACATCTTCTAAATGAGTTATCAAAATTTTGGATGCATTTTGTTGGAAATCATATATCTTTAAGGAAACTACTCAATGGATGATATATGAAAAAAGTTCAGCTTCCGGAGAATTGCCATTTTTGAAAACAAAGCTCTAAACAAGAGGTCATTAACATTTATCCTGACAAAGTTGGGGGGGAACTGAACAAATGCAAAAATAAGAATTCAGACAGTGTTCAAAATTAAAGACTAGAGATTAAATAACTATGCTTGTCAATATCTAAAGCAATAGGAAGAATTTTTTGATGGGGTTACTTTTAGCTTAATACATCTATTTTCTGAACTACAGTGGAATGAAATCTGGAAGCTCTCTGTTTTTTAACATCTAAATTTAACAAAACTTCAAAAAAATTATATAGAGAGAACTTATTTAATGAGTTTTTCCTTGTAAAAATTCTTGCTGAAGAAAGGTTATCTAACTAGAGTCAAAGTGCCAAATGTTTGGGTGGAAATAGTTACACATTTTAATATGAAAAATTACAATTTTAAATAACCCCCTTTCGATGGAATTTCATCTGTTCTTACCAGTCCTTCAGCAAGTATGGACAGAGTATTTTCTCAACTGAAAATTGAGTAATTACAGTATCAGCAAATAACATGTATTAAACAAGACAATTAATGGTATCCATGAACCACATTTATTAACCATAAGATGAAACTTCAAAAATAGAAACAAAACATATATTCTTTAGAAAATGCAAGTGTACACGCATTAGAAACAGACAAAGCTAAGAAACTGAACACAGTACATGAATATATAACATGAAACATTATTCTGCTTATATTTTTTAATGTTCAGATCATCAATGTGTAGAGCTTTTTTTAAAATTTTTGCTTTAATATGCACAAAAATCTGTTATTTTACTTTTTGAAAGAATATTATTGTTGAAAATAAGTTTTGAATAGACCATTGTATTAGTCAATATAATAAAATTAATGTTGGAATCCATAAATAAACAAGCTAAAATTATAAAATTTCAATTATATATTTTTAGCACATCCTTTCATTCTCAAAAGTGTCCCAATTGAACTACAAATCATATAATCACCCTCTTCATGATCAAAAATAAATCTGAGGAAAAGCATATCAGTCATGGGGAAGGGTAAAGGAGTAATAAAGAGCACGTGAATTAGGTAGTATTGTTGTTACGTTATGACAGAAGAAATTACAGTCTAAAACAGCTAATTGGTTGACTGCAAGGATATCTGACAACATGGTTAGATGTAAACCTAGTTTTGACTTATCCCTAAGTTTTCTCTATATCACTTTGTCTCCTAACAGGCTCTATACAAGGAACTTTTAATTTATTCACTACCTGTCTTTCTCTAGGCTGCTATGGAGAAATCACTAACCACCATTAATGAATAAATTCCTGTTGCAGTTCACTACATAGAGTTACCCGTGTGAGAACCAGTTTGATAGCAAATCAATACCTGAAGTCCAGAGATTTTATTGTTTCCCCCCACTCTCCCAATGGGGGGCTCATATTTCAAATCTTCTGTTGTATAACAGACCAAAAAAATGGAAACATAATATTTTTTTGTATAGAGTTGAAGACCGTTGCTTGCCGCAAAACTATAATGGACCAATGGTCCATTTGATTCAGTTATAAAAGCTCAGACTGAGGAGGATTTAGGAGTTTGAGGTGAGAAGAGAAGGTAGTTGACTACAGAATCCATTAGTACAATAATAACTAACATACATCAAGAATTTACTCCGTGCACCATGCTTCACAAGTATTATTTTATTTCACTCTTGCCACACCCTGAAATAGAAACAATTTGATTTATGAGGAAAACTGAGGCTCAAGCAGTTAAGTAGCAGGAGATGCCACAGTTGTTAAGTAGCAAAGCTTAGATTCCAGTTCTGGAGGCCCCTCTGAGGTCCTCGGACCATAATTACTACCGAATGGGGCCATACAACCAGGTTGATCAACGCAGACATGGCGCCTGAGTAGGAGAATCTTTTTTCCTTTACTCTAGGTAGTTATGTTTGTATTATATTTGATTCCTCTTATTTAAAAAGAAATTTTCACCAATACAATCTCTTTACCCAACTAGATTCCACCATATTGCTTCCAAACAGCACTCTTTCCCACTCTCACTACCTCACTCTGCCCCCATCTGGTGGCAGCATACATACATGGCAAGAAAGAAAAAGATGTTTAAAAACTACATTTGATGATAAACTTGTGAAATATCTATCCCTAATCAGGACCAATAATACACCTAATAGTTCTTGATCTCTAGATAGAGACACTTTCACCGGAGTGAGAAAGACCACCCATTGCTAGAATGAAGTAGTTGTGAAAAGGGAAATTGCACACCATTCCATGTGTGTTCACAGTGAAATTCCTCAGGACACCCTGTTCCGGAGGACTGCCTTGAGAGCAGTCATAGCAAGCCCATCTTATACCGCCACCAACAGGGATTTAGAAAGAACCAAAAGTGTGTTCAATGAAAAGATGCTCATGACACAATATTTTTTTTTAATTTTTAATTTTTTATTTTTGGGACAGAGAGAGACAGAGCATGAATGGGGGAGGGGCAGAGAGAGAGGGAGACACAGAATCGGAAACAGGCTCCAGGCTCCGAGCCATCAGCCCCGAGCCTGACGCAGGGCTCGAACTCACGAACCGCGAGATCGTGACCTGGCTGAAGTCGGACGCTTAACCGACTGCGCCACCCAGGCGCCCCGCTCATGACACAATATTAAAAAGGGACGCAAAATTATAGATAATGGGTAATAACAATTACAGATGCATGTGTTTCACGTACAAGCAAATATTTAAAACAAATCTTGTAGAAGGGTAAGGATGACTTTTTTCACAATTTTTTGCATTTTCTAAGTTCTCTAGTGCGACAATTGCTCCTACTATCAGCTAGGAAGAAAAATAAACTTTAAAATACTTAAATTAACTGTTATTGCCTAAATTATGAGATAACAAAGTTGTCTACAAAGCAGAGATCATTAAACATATGTGCATGACAGAGACAGAGAAAGATAAGGAGAGACAGAAAACAAGAAAGGGATGGCAATTTAAACAGGCAAGTCCAGGGGCGCCTGGGTGGCACAGTCGGTTAAGCGTCAGACTTCAGCCAGGTCACGATCTCGCGGTCCGTGGGTTCAAGCCCCGCGTCGGGCTCTGGGCTGATGGCTCAGAGCCTGGAGCCTGTTTCTGATTCTGTGTCTCCCTCTCTCTCTCTGCCCCTCCCTCGTTCATGCTCTGTCTCTCTCTGTCCCAAAAATAAATAAAAAACGTTGGAAAAAATAAATAAATAAACAGGCAAGTCCAAAAAATAAACAGCAAGTCCATCTATTTACTAGGAGAAGTAAAAAGGTATTAAAACAATAGAAGACAGTCTATGTAAATAAAGGTCTTCAAACTCAGTTGGGAGATTATAAAAAGATATTTACAAGGTGCTTGAAATTAATCTCATGGACCAAAATTGCTAGAAAAGAACTCTGACAAAAGAGAAATATTTAAAGGTGTGGGACCAGCAAAGATGTTTCGAGCTAGGCTTTAGAGGACAGGTGGTATAAGTTCAGAGGCAATAAAAGGATGCGAAGGTGGAAAAGCATGTGGCAGGTTCAGAGGACAATGAAAAGTCAGATTGGCTGAAGCAATGACTTTGGGTAAAGAAATGGCATCAGGAGGTGCCTGGATGGCTCAGTTGGCTAAGCATCTGACTCTTGGTTTTGGCTCAGGTCATGATCTCATGGTTCATGAGTTTGAGCCCTGTGTTGGGCTCAGTGCTGAAATTGCAGAGTCTGCTTCGGATTCTTTCTCTCTCCCTCTCTCTTTACCCCTCCCCACTCATGTTCATGCATGCGCTCGCTCTCTCTTTCTCTCAAAATAAATAAATAAACTTTAAAAAAAATGGCATCCAGACAGTATTGGACAAGAAGATGGCTGGACCAGTTGTTCATGGCCAAGATGTTGAAATTTGATCATAGGGTATAGGGTAACATATATGGCCGGGGAGATATGAAAGGTTTTCAACCTCATTTGGTAAGAAAGAGAAGCAGGCTCTGCACCAACAGCAGAGAGCCTCATGCAGGGCTCAAACTCACAAATGGTGAGATCACGTCTGCAGCCAAAGTTGGATGCTTAACCAACTGAGTCACCCAGAAGCCCAAAGAAAAAGAAAGTTTTAACAAGTCCATGGTTCAGGGCCTGCAGATCTGACAGAACACCACTGAGGGAAGAATAGAAAGACAGGGAGGGAAACTGATGGAGAAGAAGAGAAGAAAGTTTATATTTCATTACATTTAATGCCAAAACACTCAAAGAGGATGCCCATCAGACCCTGGAGGCTGTGGAACAGGCATCAAGGTAGGGACTGGAGATGTCATTTGGGAAGGGCAATAGCTGTCACTCCAAGGAGGAGAGAAGAGCTCCGAGGACAGGCTCTGTTCTGTCCAAGCTTAGAGAGCAGGAGGTCAGGAGCCATGGGGAGGGGGGGCAGCCTCTGAGTAGGGGAAAAACCATAAAACAACCAGGAAGAGAAACTGCAAGTATAAATAGTGTTGAGAAGCCAAGGCCAAGTATCCCAAATTGAGCCATCAATATGTCACTGGTGTGCTTGGCAAAGACAGCTCTAGAAGGGGGGAGCTCTAGAAGGTTATCAACCTGAAGACAGGGAGGAAGGGGGGAATGGGGAGGGACAGAAGGGGCAGGCATCTCCTCTGGTTCCCAACCTTATAAAAGTTTTTAATGTCATTGAAGTAGAAGAAATAGAAGATCAGGCTTGCTACCTTTTTCACTGGGTCAACTTAAGTGCTAACAAAAATTTTACAAGCAAATTAAAAGCTGCATTAAGAGAATACTGGTGAGGTTGTCACAAATGGAGAATTCTAGAGCCCAATGGAAAGGTCTTTTTACCTTTTCCTTTGGGTTGCCTGATTATTTTTGGACACAGCGTAAATAGGTTGATTAAAATAGTCATCTACAAACCCGCTCTATTGAAAATAATTCTTAAATTCATTTAAATAAAATTTATTCAATTAGTCAAAATCCCAAACAGGTTATTAAAAAGCCTATCTACAAAACTCTGATTTTTTACAGTGTGTGAAAAGTAAGCACTAACAGACCAGCCTCATAGTACAGTCTGAGCTGCCCTTTCATTCAATAAATAATTACTGAGTTTTTGCTGTGTGCCAGGCTCTGGGGATATAGCAACTAAAGTACTGAACAAAACAAAGCCTCCTTGTTCTAGGAGGTTTGGACTCAAAGCTGGAAGTACAGGCAGCAGTGAATAAACAATAAACAAGCAACACGTCAAGTCATGATCACTGCTATGAAGAAGAATGAGCTGAGGGAAGGGGACAGAGAGTGAGAGGGGCTATTTTTATAGAGGGGTCAGAGAGAGCCTCAGGTGACACGTGAGCAGACATGAAGACAGTGAGGAGATGGGCAAACCATACAAACATTCCAGGCAGAAAGGTGCAGCTGGTATAAAAGCCCTGAGATGACAAGAACAGAGGCCAGTGTGGCTGGAGCAGAGTGTGTGAGTGTGTGTGTGTGTGTGTGCGTGTGCGTGCGTGTGTGTGTGTGTGTGTGTATGGCTGAGGGGTAGTGTGGATGTGAGTCAGAGAAGAAGTGGGAGAAGAAAGTAATAGAGAATGAACTGGGGCATTGGAAGGTGGCAAGTAATGGAAAAGTCGGTGCGATCTTTGTCTTTAACCCCCAGCGAGATAGACATCCCATAAGGGATTTTGAGCAAAGGAGTGGTTTGACTTGGCTTTGAAAGGAGCAACCAGCTGCTATGTGAAGAATCCACTGATTGTAAGGAAGGAGCAAGGGTGGAACTGGCCGGAGGGCTACTGCTGAGACCTGGACAAAGGATGATCGTGTCCAGGGCCAGCATTAAGGTCATGGTGGTGGTCGAGGAGGAGCTGAATTCTGACTGTAGTTGAAAGGTAAAACCAACAAGTTTGGCTAATAAACTGTGTTTTTTGTTTTTGTTTTGTTTTTTAATTTACATCCAAGTTCCTTAGCATATAGTGCAACAATGATTTCAAGAGTAGATTCCTTAATGCCCCTTATCCATTTAGCCCATCCCCCCTCCCACACCCCCTCCAACAACCTTCTGTTTGTTCTCCATATTTAAGAGTCTCTTCTGTTTTGTCTCCCTCCCTGTTTTTATATTATTTTTTTCTTCCGTTCTCTTGTGTTCATCTCTTTTGTCTCTTAAAGTCCTCATATGAGTGAAGTCATATGATATTTGTCTTTCCTTGACTGACGAATTTCATTTAACATAATACCCGCTGGTTGCATCCACGTAGTTGCAAATGGCATGATTTCTTTCCTTTTTTTTTTAAATTTTTTTAATGATTTTTGAGAGAGAGAGACAGAGATAGAGACAGAGCATGAGCAAGGGAGGCGCAGAGAAAGGGGGAGACATAGAATCTGAAGCAGGCTCCAGGCTCTGAGCTGTCAGCGCAGAGCCCGACGTGGGGCTCGAACCCATGAGCCATGAGATCATGACCTGAGGAAAGTCAGACGCTCAACAGACTGAGCCACCCAGGCGCCCCAAGATTTCATTCGTTTTGATTGCTGAGTAATACTCCATTGTAGGTATACACCACATCTTCTTTATCCATTCATCCCTCGATGGACATTTGGGCTCTTTCCATACTTTGACTATTGTTGATAGTGCTGCTATAAACATGGGGGTGCACATGCCCCTTTGAAACAGCACATCTGTATCCCGTGTATAAATACCTAGTAGTGCAATTGCTGGGCCATAGGGTAGTTCTGTTTTTAATTTTTTGAGGAATCTCCGTACTGAATAAACTGTGTTTTTGATGTGAGATACAGAAAGCAGTCATGGACGGCTTCAGCGTTCTGGGACTAGAGTTTTCACTTGTATTTGGAAAATGGAGGAATCACAGGTTTGGGAAGGGGCGGTGTGTTCATTTTCTGTGACGATCTTAACAAATCATCACAAACCAGGTGGCTTAAAAATATCAGAAATTTATTCTTTCACAAGTTGGGAGGGCAGAAGTCTGAAATCAAGAGCTGGTAGGTCTGTATCCCTTCCAAAGGCTCTAGATGAGAATCCTTCTTTGCGTCTTCCAGCTTCTGATGGCTCCTGAAGGTCTTTGACTTGTGGCTGCAAAACTCTGATACTTGCTTTAATCTTCACATGGCCTTTCCCTGTGTCTCTGTGTTCTTCTCTTCTGTCTCTTAGAAGGACACTTGTAGTTGGGTTTAGGGCCCACCTAATCCAGGATGATCTCATCTTAAGGTTTTACCTTAAGTACATTTTAAAATCTTTTATTCCAAATGAGGCCACTTTCTAAAATTGTGGGTACTGGGGCGCCTGGGTGGCGCAGTCGGTTAAGCGTCCGACTTCAGCCAGGTCACGATCTCGCGGTCCGTGAGTTCGAGCCCCGCGTCGGGCTCTGGGCTGATGGCTCGGAGCCTGGAGCCTGTTTCCGATTCTGTGTCTCCCTCTCTCTCTGCCCCTCCCCCGTTCATGCTCTGTCTCTCTCTGTCCCAAAAATAAATAAAAAAAATGTTGAAAAAAAAATTTAAAATTGTGGGTACATAACTTTGGGAAAGAACACTATTAAACTACTACAAGTGAAACATAAAGATTTCTACTTAGACATGCAACACTTAGGATATCTCTTAGTTCTCCTAATATCCTAGAGAAGCCAAGTGTGCTATTGAATTTATGTTTCCAGTTCAAGAGAAAGGTCTAGAATGGGGGTCTCACGGTTAATGAGGTTGAGCCCCACATCAGGTTCTGTGCTGACAGCTGATAGCATGGAGCCTGCTTGGGGTTCTCTCCTTCCCTCTCTCTCTCTCTCTCTGCCCCTTCCCTGCTCACATTCTCTCTCTCGAAAGAAAGAAAGAAGGGAAGAAAGAAAGAAAGAAAAAAAGAAAGAAAGAAAGAAAGAAACTTAAAAAAATTCATTTTTATAACTTCCCAATATAAAAATATTTTCTTGGAAAAGGCCTGAAAAATAGAAGCGAAGCAAATTTATAGCAAGTAATATACATGATATTTAAAAGTGGCTGTACTTGAGGATAACACTTTATGAAACTAGAATTTTTGTGTCTTCGCTTGGAGCCATTACATAAGGAAAAGGACACTGTGAAATAATCAATGTACATATTCATGTGCCAAGAAATGCATATTACATAGCATAATAGATTCTCTGACATTCCATTGTCATAAAGTCATGTTCTAGATTCATATTGTTCACATTTCATCTCCTATCACTGATCTTGTAAGAGAAATAAATCACAGCTGAGAGAGAATTTCAAATCTCAGCCCTTCAGGCACAACAAATTGCCTCTACTAGAAATATCTAGAAAATTGAAAAACAAAACCTCTCTTTAAGAGGAATCCAGTCTGAGTAAAAAAGCAAAAGCCTATTTGTATAAGAAGCAAAATAAACACAATTATTATCAGCTTGGAGTTCAATATGCTGAATTTTGCAAAAGGTGAAAGTTTTATTGTGTTTCGCAGAAAGCCTTTTAAAAATAGATCCTATCCTATTATATAAGGTTTAGAATAATTCCACTTGACCTAGCATAGAAATAACCAGCAAACTCTCAACTAGTCTTGTCACATGTTCTGATTAATCAAATAGTCTGGTTTTCGTAAGGTTACGAAATCATCCGTGATTTTACATTTCAAAGTATCTGAGTAGTATAAAGTCAGATAACATGAAAATGTGTACTGCGTATAATTTGACTTTCTTAAGAATATTGCAAGTCCTGGGGCACCTGGGGGGCTCCGTCGGTTAAGTGTCCGACTTCGGCTCAGGTCAGGATCTCAAAGTTCATGGGTTCAAGCCCCGCGTCAGGCTCTGTGCTAACAGCTCGGAGCCTGGAGCCTGCTTCACATTCTGTGTCTCCCTGTCTCTCTGCCTCTCCCATACTCGTTCTCTGTCTCTCTATGTCTCTCAATAATAAATAAACATTAAAAAAAATTAAAAAAAAAGAATATTGCAAGTCCTTTAGTATCTTACAGCCAGTAACACTGAACATCAGAGTCATCATTGTGTTAATGAAATATAGAAACAAACCATGATTATAGTTCAAAGGATGCCAGTCCTATAGAGCCTTCTGCATGTTGTATGAGATACATATCATGATCTCACACTGAATCCTGAGTTTTGGGTTTTTGTCTTTTCCCTGGAGAAAGGGATTCTGGAAAGAGTAGCTGCCTGTCTGCCATGCCTTGTTAGCCTAACTCCAGCTCCAGGTCTCACTTCTGCTGGGGTCACAAGAGCATGGGGTCCAAGGGTACCAGCAATGGAGCTATTGTAGGGCTCTTCCCTTGGTGGGGTAGGTGGGAAGCTTAGGCAGGAATAGAAGAGGCCCCAAGGATCTAAGAACTTGGTCCTGGAAGATGCCCAGACTCTGCAGAGCAGGTGGACATTCACAGAATGAGGAGGTCAGATCTTCCTATCGGTTGAACAACTGGTCTCAATTTACTCTATACTGGAAGAGGAAGAGGAGACTCGAAAACAAACAAAAAAAAACACACACACACACAAACAAATAAACAACTAAACAAACAAACAAACAAAAGGCTTCCTTCTGGTGCATCTGCTGGGACAACTGCCATTCTACCCTTGATCTTAGCCAAAAGGCCGACAAGCGATACAACCGTCACTCTAGAGGCATCTTTCTAATACGTGATACATTAGGTCTTTCTGGTTGGAACTGAGCCTGGATTACCAAGTAAGACTCATACACCCAAGGGACCTTGGCAGCCATGGAGAGGGAGAAAAAAATGAAACTCTGAACTTGTCCCTGGTGTAACAGAGCTGCTGGAGGAGACAGAAAATGACTTGAATAACAATAAGGAGTACTTAAGGCGAATCACGATAAGAACAGAGAGATTTTCTGGAACAGAAAGAGAAGCAAAAAAAATTGATTTTAAAATGTGGAATTAAAAAATATGTGTCAGTAAGGGTGCCTGGGTGGCTCAGTTGGTGGGGCGACCGACTTCAGCTCAGGTCATGATCTCGTGGTCCATGAGTTTGTGCTGACAGCTCAGAGCCTGGAGCCCACTTCGGATTCTGTGTCTCCCTCTCTCTCTGACCGTCCCCGCCTTGCACTCTGTGTCTCTTTCTCTCAAAAATAAATAAACATTAAAAAAAATTTTAATCCAAATGGGACAAAATAACAGAGATGTTAAGAGATCAGAGGTTGATGGCAGAGGGAGGGGCTGTAGAAGGGCAATGCGTAAGGGGAGCACCGAGGATTTTTAGGGCAATGCAGATACTCTGTATGGCATTATGATGATGTGTATATGTCCTTATACATTTGGCCAAAGCCATAGAATGTACGACACCAAGAGTGAACCATAACGTAAGCTATGAACTTCAGGTTAGTATGATGTGTAAATGTAGGTTCATCCCGCATAATCCTGCAAGTAATAGTCTGGTGAGTGATGTTGATAATAGAAGATGTTGTGCATAGGACGGGGGCCCAGAGGGTATATAAGAAGTCTACCTACCATTCTTTCGATTATGTTGTAAACTTAAAACTACTCTAAAAAATTATCTTTAAAAAAAAAATCAAGTGAAAGGGACGCCTGGGTGGCTCAGTCAGTTAAGTGTCCGACTTCAGCTCAGGTCATGATCTCACAGTTTGCGGGTTCGAGCCCCTCATTGGGCCCTGTGCTGACAGCTCAGAGCCCGGAGCCCGCTTTGTTTCTGGGTCTCCCTCTCTCTCTACCCCTCCCCGTCTCGTGCTCTGTCTCTCTGAAAAATAATAAACATTAAGAAAAATTTTCCAAAAATCTCAAATGAAAGGGATGCAGAGACAGAAATTATTAAGAGAGATTTAAGAGTTCTGAATGAGATATTCAAGAGACCTACTATATGAGCAACACTAATCTCAGACGGAGAAAAAACCAGCTATTGGGAACACAGTGATTAATAATACATTCTCTTATCTGAACAAAGGCTATTTCTTTCATTTCCTCAAACATAAAATAATCTTGGTCTTCAGCACAAGCTACAGGTTTTCAAACAAGAGGTCTCAGATGGAAACTGGCTCTGCAGCTGCTTGTTCTGGACGTACATTCTATTAATTATTTACATGGGACACGCTGGAGCCTTCTTCCACAAAGGTAATTCATACACAATGCACAGACCATGTGTTCCGTTCCTAAAACTTCCAGGAAATTAAGAATTCTACATACATAACTTGCTTCTCAGCAGCTTGACCTGGAATTTTTTATCTGAATAATGTCTCAGCTGGCTGGAAAGTTGCCGGCTGTCTGGTTTAATGAACAAAAACAACAACAACAACAACAACAACAACAACAACAACAACAACAAAATAAGAAGAGGAAGAAGAATTTTTTTTAACTTCAAAAATCAAGACAATGATTTTAGTTCTGGGTTGACCTCCAAGGAGGCAATGGCCAGTGTTCCTCCACCAAGAAACTGCTGAGGTCAGAGGGTTGATACTATGGATTTCATCACAGGGTTTGGTGAAAATTCAAGGGCAGTTGGTCTGGAGATCAGAAAGAAGCTGGAGCCCCATCCTGACAGTGGCCCCTAAGTATCTCAGTGGTCCACAAAGGGCAAAACCAGGGAAAGCTGAATTCTAGTGAGGCTCCTATAGCATTACTTTAGCCAAATTTGAAAGAAAATGTGCAGTATTCACGTTCAAAGTTGATGTGGTTCTCTGTGTCCTTGACTCCAATGTATGGAAACTACAGAGCTGCAATGGACTATATTAAGTTAAATTTATAAAAAAACAATGTATTTTAGCCTTTTTGTAGCATTTACAGCATATATATCTTATCAGATATAGAACTTTTTAGAAACAAAACTGTGTCTGGCTATTGAAACACACAGAGAGAATAGATTTTATCTTTCTCTGTAACACAGTTTAAAGCATATGAAGCTTGACTTAGGAACATTAAAAAAGAATCTCATTGTATTGATGCTGCATAAGAATGAAACAAGCAGATCATTTTTAGTTTTGGGTTCTTTGTTTTTTGTTGTTGAGTGAACACTGCTCTGGTTTTTGAGTGAGTGTTTTTTCCTCTGTTCTGTATTATCATGGAGAGACTTTTTCAAGATAAACAGATTTCATAAAATTTTCCGTCTATGGAAAAAAAAAAAAGACTTCTAAAATACCTTTGGAAAATAATGTTACAGGAGATTAAACCACACGTTTCCAGGAAAGAAATCTTTACTAACCCTTTGAAGAAGCAGCAAATAGAGATTTTCTTTTTTAATTTAAAAACTGCCCTATGAATCAGAGCTTAGATTTACGACTGCTTGCTGCTTCCCAGGCCAGACAATTAGTGTCTCCTCACCTGGTTTTGAAAGGCAACTATTACAGCTTTGCCCTCTCTCTCTCTCTCTCTCTCTCTCTCTCTCTCTCTCTCGTCACCTAGGGAAGCATAACCCTTAAAGGAAAGAGAACATTCCAAAGGCCCATTCTCAGTCGAATAGGTATGCTGGTGACCAGGGGAGCTCTCTTCCTCATGGGGTGGAGGGGGGAGGCACCCCGCCATGTAATTGAGCACAAAAGCAGAAGCCTCGGAATCCATGAATCCACGATGGGGATCCTGGCACCATGGGAAGACTATACGTAAGGAAGCCCACACAAACTGCTCAGTATATTTTTGGAGGGGATACTTAATTTATAAACAAAATCTCACTTTTGTTTTAACTCTTTAAAAATAAATTACAACATTTAAATGTGCTCATTGCAGAGATTTGAAAGTACTTAAAAGCTTTAAGACACAAAACAGATGAACATAAGGGAAGGGAAGCAAAAATAATATAAAAACAGGGAGGGGGACAAAACAGAAGAGACTCTTAAATACGGAGAACAAACAAAGCGTTGCTGGAGGGGGTGTGGGAGGGGGAATGGGCTAAATGGGTAAGGGACAGTAAGGAATCTACTCCCGAAATCGTTGGTGCACTATATGCTAACTAAATGTAAATGTAAATTAAAAAAAAATAAATTAAATAAAAGGGAAAAAAAAAGGAACAGGGAAGAAAATGTCTGTAACTTCTAATCTGATTCCCCGGAGACAATTACTTTTAACGTGCTCATAATATATATCCCTTTTAGTTTTATACGGATAGCTGTGGCTTTTTTTAACAAAACCGAGCTCACGTTATATATGTTATCCTATCACCTGTTCCTCTCATTTACCAGCTGAGAGCAAGAGCTGGACACTTAACTGATTGAGCCACCCAGGCACCCCTCCTATAATTCTTGAGTCATATATTCTGCTGGCTTTTCGATGTCTATGCACGTATGCCTCAAAGGCATCACAAACGTAACAGGGCTAAACCAAAGTTCATAATGCTCTCTCTGCTGCCTCTGCAACCGCTCTTCCTCTAGAATTGAAGGGTATCATCCACTTGCTCGAGTTAAATATTTAGGTGTTCTTCTAAATTCCTTTAGTTGCCTCGTGTCAAACCCACCAGTGTATCTTGGCCACTCAGCTACGAAACATAGGCTGTATCCCTCTTCTGTTTGATTGCCGCACGCCAGTCTAGGTCATCATCACCTCTCCATTGGACCATTGAAATAGCTTCCCAATTAATGTCTCTACTTCCTCTCTTGCTTCACCTACAGTGCATTCTTCATGCAGCATCAAAACAATCTTCGGAAAATGAAAGTCAGATAATGCCATTCCCATACTTAAAAATGACCAGAGCAGCCTCTGGCACAGAGGAAGGATTCGATAGATGTCTACTAGATAAATAATCATGTTCTCAAGAACTTTCCTCAAGAAGTCCAATTACAAGGTCAAAGAATACAACAGTACCTCTTAATAAATCTTCATTTTAGAGAATCTGGTCGCTTTCAGCAAACAAGCACTTTTTCTGAACTTCCAACTGGAGTGTTGGGCAATGAAAGGAAGGAAGATGATGATGTCTGTCCCGGATACACAAAGTACTACCACAACATGCTGCTACCCGATGCACAAGTTCTTTCTCTTCTAATCACTAAACCTGATTCCTGTCTAGAAGACTGATGGGGCCCCAGGCACTTGCTTTAAAATATCTAAGGAAGATTCCTCCCATCTTCTTCTTCAGCATCCTCTTCCATGGCCCTTTTGTTCCTGAATTAAACTCAATGTTTTGCTGTCTTCTAGACACAGAAAATGAAAGCAAGCATAAGACACAGAAATGAAAGAAGCTAGAAGTATTCTTGCATTTTTGAAAAATCGTCGAAAGAAAAAGAAAAAAAGAATTCTACAGATTCATTCATTCATTCAACTAATATGGAAGCTACTCTGGTCTGGAACTTGATGGTGAAGAGAACATAGTCCATTGTTCTTATATCATCTCCATGGTTACAAACACGGAATTTGACACATCATGCCTTTCAACCTAAATTGTGTAGATCCTTCTAACAGAAAAGGACTTCCTCTTCCCACAGTTCATAACATTCTTGTCCTACTGAGTCAACAAAACCTAAAGCTATCATTGACTCTCTGCATTATTTATTAGGCTTGCATTGTAGATTAAGAAATGAGATCTAAACATTTAATGACTTTAAAAGGCTTTTGTTTTATTTCCTGAGGATAGAGAGAGCTCTCATATGCTATTCTGCACAACACAGCCTAGTGTCATGTCGAGCTGCTTAACCCACTTGCGATAAATTATTTGACGCACATTTTAAAAACACATTATTGGTATCTTTAATATATCTCTTAGAATTGATGACATCTTACACATGAAAACTGTGGTTTCTTTCTTACTGGTACATAAAAGGAAGAGTGCATCTTACAACCAATGGTGTCTTACTTTCCATGAAATGCTATAATAATGCTGAGTGATTTGCATTTCAAAAGTCCTGGCAACCCGGATACCCCGTGGGCTAAGGGACTCACTTAGTATGGTTCATTGTGCTCTCTACCCTGAATGTGGACATAAAGGCTTCTTCATCTTCCCTGTTCTCTGCTGGGAAATAACACATGTGTGTGAGTCTAAGTCCTGGATCCAGACAGCACCACGCCCTTGGCAAGTTTCTTAACTTTATTGTGCCTTTCTTTCCCTTTTACATAAAATGCACAAACTACTTCAAAGAGTTGTACTTAAAATTAAATGAATTAAACCATGTAATGCACTTCCAAGAGTGTCTGGCAGAGGAAACCATCAATAATTATGTTTTCCTTCTTTTTTGTTTCTTTTTTTGGAAGTATATCAAGTTCTGCCCCCACCTTTTCCACTTCCCAGGATCCTTGGAAAGTGAAGATATGTTGAGGGGAACCAACTCTTCTGCATCATATAGTGAGCAGGCTGGGCCCCGAAGTCAGAGAAACTATCCAAACACAGGCTCTAATACAGGGTCTCTTGTCTTCACCAACATTGTCATTGGGGTAACTGTTGTAGGGGTAACTGTCTTGACATTGAAGAACATTTAGCAACATCCCTGGCCTACGCCCATAAGACACTAGTAACACCCCACCCCCCAAAGTTGTGACAATCAAATATGTTTCCGTAATCGCCAAATGTCTCCTGGAAGAAAAATTACTTCCCTACCCCACTGATGACCACTGTCCTAGTGTTTGCCAGTTGGTCCCTTGGGTCTTCTCTCCATCTTTCGAATAGGATCTATCTTTTAAACAGGAATGATAACATTGCATCAAACAATTCTGAGCATGTGCCAGTGGGTGGGGAAATCTATTTCTTTACTCTAAGGCCACTATAAACCTAATGGGAATTGTTTCTCATTTTCTAACAACAAGTGTAGTTTTAATGTACGTGTTGAGAGATAGTGCTCCCATGCAGCTGAAATGAAGCATAGCTAAAAAGAATGATCACACAGAAGACAGCTGGGAACAAGTTGTTGTTACCACGAAGTGTGTGTTTTTCTAGCAGATATAGAGCAACCCAGTCAGAGAAACAAACACCTTCAGAAGGCTAGGCTCGGAGCCACACAAGCATGAGATTATGTTGAGGATAGATCTTAAGAACTACAGGCCCTGAATATTCTGCCTCCAAGGTTACAAATTGGTGTATTGAAAAATACTTACAGAAGGATAATCTTTGTTATGTGTGCGTATTGTACACAGAGAGGTGTGAACAACACTGATTTGGGCAAAATGGTGGACATCAGCCTTCTGTCTGTTTTTTCAGTACCCCTCAATCTACTGGAATGACTCATCCCTATCTCTGGAGCCCTGAAACCCTTTCCACCCTGACTCAGAAACCCTCTTCTCTCCACTTTCCCACAGCACTTTCTTGTGGTATCTGTTAGTTCAACAGCCTACCTCAAAGGATCTGATAAAACCTCAGTGAGTCCCACCAAGCATTCCTTTCAAAAGCACACCATTATTTAACCAACAGAAAAAAAAAGCTTTTCATATATAGTTTTCTCCAGAGTGGAAAGGAAATCACTTTGAAAAGCAAAAGACCTGAATTTATCAATATGCTTCTCTATGGTTCTGGTGTGTGAAATGTTGAAGAAGTAAAAACAAAACAAAACAAAACAAAAAAACCAACTCAGTAAAGGTTCTTCCCACTCATTAATCACAAGGGAGACCTACATTTCCTCCTGAAAGTATTAAGCCATCACCAGAGCTATGATTAACTCTTATCTCTGAATTCACACGCACGTAATATGGGGATTCATGTTGAAAGGACAATATTTTTTTAATGTGGCTATGTTGTAAGTTCCAAGCTGTGAATGGAAAGTTCAATAAACCTATGTCTTCTAGACCCAGTACTTGGAACGATGGACATTTCCAGTCTCTCGGAGTGCTAATGACATCAGAACAACTTGTGACTTCACAAAAATACTCACTGGACACATTTAGTAAGCGCTCAGCCCTGTCACAGACTTAGAGCTTAAGTGCTTTATATGCACGATGTTAGTCAATTCTCACTGGACTATAGATACCACTGGCTGACATCCTTTACAAAGAAAGTATTGTATTTATATTTGTTTCTCGATTCTAGAGTTTATTTTGCCCCTGACTTTACTTTTGTGATATCATCCATTTATTGTACTATGTAAAAATAAAGAGTAGGTAAATTCGATGAGCACTGATTGATTTAAAGAATGCTTGGATTTTATTCTCATATAACCTTTCTTCTGCTGATGTATTGTAACCTAGGGCCTTTATAAATATTGCAACTACCGCTATTTCCCTGAGACTCGTCCGGGGAAAAGAAGAGGAACTTAATAGGTTATATTTCTGCTGGCATTGGAAAATAAAAGGTTGCAGTTTGAAATCTGGTTTTGACACTTTCCTTAAAGCACTTTTACTCTAAGAGGTTTAAAGAGTTTGACAACCTATTAATTTCATAAGATGATAAAGAAGTAACATACTCCAGACCAATCTTAACCAGAAATGAGGGTGGGACAAGACAGCTGGTGGTCCACCATGTGGTACGACATGAGGACAGGCGGAAAGAATGTCCCCCACCCCCCAGGAAAATACCCATCATTCCTTCTCAGGCACCCACCAAAGGCTTAAATTCCCCCCTCTCCCCATTAAAACGCAATTTTCCTAATAACGGCAATAATGTAGTTTATCCATTTCTAAGACACTTTTTAGACTTTCCCATTTCTAAAATCTGAATGTATTTTTATAATCAATGCCAATGGGTGCACTCCACAGCGGTAATTCACCACCCTCTACCCCCAACAAAAACCTATAAAATCAGTCCCATTTCTTATGATTAATGGCATCTTCATATAAAGGAAATACTGGAGTTTAAGGTAGGTTGGGAATTAGTTTAACAGGGAGAGCGAGCTCCTTCTACACCTTCAGGACCGGCTACAGGCGCAGGGCCTGGGGATGGAAGGGATGGTGTTTATAGGAAAAAAATAAAACAAAATGAAAGGAAAATGGCAGAACAATATCACGCTTTCCCTGGTAAATGTTCTTATCTGAAAAGTTCTGAAAGTTTGATTTCTTCTATTGACTTATAGGTAAGTTTGGCCTTTCAGCACATTTTATTAACACGCTGTCTTTGGGTCCCACGAGATGTAGAGAAGAAGGAAGAAAGAAAAATAGGGACTGACGTGACCCGGGAATCATTACAACTGGTAGTAAAACCAATTGCTTCTCAATCTGTGGCTCCATTTCTTGAACCTTTTGTCCTAACTTCCAAAACTGCCATTATTCCTGGGAGAATTGATAGGGACGTTTGCTCAGCCTTTTAGGGTCTCTGACTATAAAGCGCCCCCCCCCCCCCCGCCACCTCCAATGCCCAGAGAAGAGCTCATTTCTAACGTGTGGTCAGTGAGGAACTTCCAGAAGGTTTGTGGCCTAAGGATGCACTCACAATTTTATTTTCCTATTTGAAAACTGTCTTCGTAGACAAAAGAGTTTACTGTCACTTTTTATAGTTATGATGTTTTTCCCTAATAAGCAGGTAAAATGTGATGCCTGATGCTACTGCACAGAGTGAGTGAACGTATACCTGCCATCATTTCCACATAATAGCAGTGACCAAAGTAGACATTTTTTTTAAACAAACAAAATACTCATTATTTTTATTTAAGCATACGTCTGTTTGCCCTGAGCTTCTTGCACTCTAAATGTCAAAGGAAAAAGATACTACAAAGCTTGTGCATACGAAGGTTTTGTTTCCGTTCTGAAATGGCGCGAGCATTTCTTCTTTATGGAAAGGGTCTTACCCTCCCACAAAGCACAAAGCCAGCAAAGCCAAAGGAATTCCATATGTCTTCCAACCTGGAAATACACCTGACTGTGTGGCTCTTTCTCAGGAGAAGACTTCATTGCAAAAGGCTAGAACTTCAGCAAAACTTGGCTATGTCCCAGAAGAGATTTGTGTATTCAGGATGAAAGACAGGGCTGGTGGGACAGAGCTCAACAGTTCTTTGTCCAGGTAGCTACTCTGGGAGAGGGATTTGGGGATGGGGAACCAACCGATGGAGGAAGAGCCTATGCAGGCTGAAGGTAAAAGTCTGGAGAGAGCTGCAGACAACTGGAAAACGGAAGGACTCTTGAAGGTCTTTTGGTTGAGACCTCAGTTAATGTGAAATAAGGGTTCACAGTCCTTTCCCGATGGTACAGATTCAAGAAGGACTTTGCAGACAGAGAAAGACAAACGTTGCATGATCTCACTTATATATGAAGTATAAAAAACAAAACAGGAGAGCCTGGGTGGCTCAGTCGGTTAAGCATCCAACTTCGGCGCAGGTCATGATCTCACGTTTGTGGGTTCAAGCCCCGTGTTGGGTTGGCTCTGTGCTGACAGGGAGGAACCTGTTTGAGATTCTCTCTCTCCTTCTCTCTCTGCCCTTCCTCCATTCTCTCTCTCTCTCTCACACACACACACACTCAAAATAAATTAAATAACTTAAAAATGTTTAAATATAAATTAAAAAAAACAAATGAACAAATAAAACAAAACTCACAGATACAGAGAATAGAATGGACACTGCTGGCAGGAAAGAGGCTGGCAGGTGGGCGAAATGGCTGAAAGGGGTCAAGAGGAGCAAGCTTCCAGATAAAATAATTAAGTCATGGGGATGTAACGTACATCCTGGTGCCTAGAGTCAATAACATTGTACTACATATTTGGAATTGCCAAGAGTAACCTTAAAAATTCTCATCACAAGAAAAAGAAATTTTGTAGCTCTGTCTGGTGACAGATGATCCGTAGACTCATCGTGGTGGTCATTTTGCAGTGTGTACAAACGACGAATCATTATGTCGTACACCTGAAACTAATATAACGTCATATGCCAATTCTACCTCAATTTTTTTTAAAAAAAGGAACGATGGCTTTGCAAAGATAACTTCTGGACAAAGGAAATCCATTTATTTATTCAAATGATTACTGGGTACTTCCCACATGCCAGGTACCATTCATTCTAGGCACTGGGGATACAGCACTGAAAAAACAGATGGGATTCCTCCCCACGGCCCTTACCTTCTCATAGGCGGGGTGTGATGGGAGGAAGAATCTTTAGAATTTTGTTGTCCTTCCTTCTCTACTCTCTCCTAACAAAACAATCTCTGGGGCCTCAACTTCTTCCTTGATTTTTCGTAGAAATGGAGTCATCACATACATACTTAGTTTCTTCCACTCATCATTATGTCCAGGAGAGTCGCCCCACTGGATGTTATATAACAGCTTGTTCTCTTTTATTGCTGTGTGCTTTCCTAGGGTGTGAACACACCACGATTTACTTATCTGTTGTGCTATTCTGGACATTCGGATTGCTTCCGGTTTCAGCCTTCGTGAATAAGGCTTCTACCAACGTCGTTTTGCTTCTCCCTAGCATCTAATCATAATGTTTTGGTTTCATTATGTTCTTTATAGTTACTTTTTACTTAAGGCAAGTAATGCTGGGTTTTCTATTTGTGAAATAGTGATAAAACTTTTCCTTTTAAACTTAATTAATTTTAAAAAAAGACTAGAGACAAATACTAAGTAAGTACTTAAATAAACGTTTGTACTTTAAGGAATATATTTGTTCAACTTCATGAAGCAAGTAGCCAAAAGATCGAAGCTTGGGAACCTGTTCTAAGACCATAATAATAGGTGGTCGGAAACAGAAAGCTTTAGAGAATGGGGATTGTGGTCAGTTAGCCAACAGAAGGATTACAAGGGGTTGGGGGGGAACATGAGGCCTTTGGATTTCAGAGGAGTGGGAATACCTTGAAGGAAAGAAAGATGTCTCATTCACACTGATAGGCCCTGGAAAAGGGCCTGAACCACAAACTTGTTCCTTGAGCACCGGCTCTCTCTGCACCTGGGGAACAGATTTCTCTCTCCGGCCAAATCACCAAGTGTGTTCCAGGCAGGGGGAAGGACCATTGTGAAAAAGGGAACACGACAGGCAAGATCAAGGAATGTTCAAAGAATAATAGAGAGAACAAGCCAACTGAAGCAGATCCTTTTAGGGTAGCGGCAGGGGAGAAAAGTGGAAGGGAAGGGTGGGCCCAGGCACAGGTCTGGGGAGGCGGAAAGCTGCATGGCCGAAACTACCTCCGTAGGCCTTTGTCAGGCAGTTAATTTTGTAGACGACACACTTGAATGTTTTCCTCACTATGGGAACCTGAAAAACACGACGTAGTTTATCAGTGGAAAGCAGCTCTCGAAAGGAGCCTCTGAAATTTCCATAGCGAATAGGGGTCTCGTCAGCTTATCACCTTCCCTTTATCGGAAGAGTTTTCTGCAAAGTCCCAGACGCTGAATCCAGTTTGCACTCTGTTCTTCACGAGCGGGAATGTTTTCAAAATGAAGTCCAAACTTACACTGCCTGACTCACGGGTTCCAGGAACTCTGCTTCCAGACAAGGAATTTGGTTTTTGCTTTCTCTTTTTTACAGCCCATGCACATCTCCTTGTGTATCTGAATGGCCAAGTTCTCCAAGAAGAGTCCCCTCCCATAACACGGCTGACATTGTTGTAGAAGGGACTAATTAAGTTTGGAGTCAGTCAGAAGTGTATAAGGCTTTGGTGCGTGAAATATCTTTTCGTCAAAAATCTATTTTGCAAAAGCAGAGAGGCTGCAAAATTCCTCCTCTGTCGTGAGGTACACAGAAATGTTATTTCCCAGCAACTATTACTCTTATGGGCCTTACCCGTCATAATCTGCTTTTTCATCACGGTGAAGCGTAAACTTGAAGATGTAATAACTGGTAATAAACTCTGTAACCTGATGAGAACACATCTTGTAAATGCATCAAGGTTTAGGACCAACACAGCTCCACCCTGATTCAGGATAAGCTCAGAGCAGGGCGGGGCGTCCCACGCAGGCCTTAGAACCGTGGCCCCGGGGCGGGGGCGGGGTCGCAGATCCGGGTGGCTCAGTCGGTTAAGCGTCAGACTTCCGCTCAGGTCATGATCTCATGGTTTGTGAGTTCGAGTCCCGCATTGGGCTCTCTGCTGTCACCAGCAGAGCCCGCTTGGGATCTTCTGTCCCCCTCTCTCTCTCTGCCCTTCCCCTGCTCGCATGGCTCTCTCTCTCACACTCTCTCTCAAAAATAAATAAACATTAGGAAAAAAAAGAAAAAAAAAAGAACCATAGGCCCCAAGCAGTCACAGGTAGTGGCTATAAGGCAGAACCTGCAGGATTTAGTTAGGAACCCGGATTTTTCCCACTCTGAGACAGACAGCCTCTGGGCAAGGCATTTCACTCATCCACGAGTTGCATTGCACAGGCAAGGAAACTGAGGCCCAGGTGATGCTCCACAGAGCCTGGTGGCTTTAGTATTTCAGCTCCCAGACCTTCTGTTAAGCGTCAGACTCTTGATTTCAGCTCAGGTTATAATCTAAGGTTCACAGGTTGGAGCCCCGCGTCGGGCTTTGCACCCACAGTGTGTAGCTTGCTTGGGATTCTCTGTCTGCCTCTCTGCCTCTCCCCTCTCCCTCTCAAAAAGAAATAAATAACTTCTAAAACTATGTTTGGGAAATGTTGCATAAGATTTTCTGCTTCTTGAAGAGTTTCTCCGGGCATTTGTAGAGTAAAAGCTCTGAAAAACACTTTCATTCCATTTCTTCTCTATCTCTTTAACCAGGAGACTTCCCTCTCTTTTGCCCATAGCCCTTGTCCCACCGCCATCTGAAAACATCACTATTGTGCCGTCACATTTTTAAAGATGCGGCTGCTTTACGTTTTATTGAAAGACTGAAGAAGAGGCCAAAGTGGGCAGAAAAAGTTAGCAGCGTATGAAAGAACGTCTTTCGGTGAGTTTTAGGCTCCTAACATTTTGCTAAGGAAGAGACAAGAGCAGATTTAAATATGGTGAAAAGACGAAATACTGGATACAATTCCAGACTGACTCACATAGCCAAAAAGTGGTCTGGATTTTTCTCTGGAATTGTAAGTTAACCAAATGGGAAAATTCCAAGTGGAGAAATGCAAACAGCTGATAAATATATGCAAATATGTTCTAGTCACTGGTTCCCTGAGTAACACATAGTAAAACAATACTGAGACATCATTCTTTCTTTTTTATCAGATTGGCAAAGTGGGGCGCCTGGGTGGCTCAGCTGGTTAAGTGTTCGACTCTTGACTTCAGCTCAGTTGATGATCTCACCGTTTGTGAGTTCGAGCCCCATGTGGGGCGGTTTTCCGCTGACAGTGTGGGGCCTGCTTGGGATTCTCTTTCTCCATCTCTCTGCCCTGCTCATTCTTTCTTTCTTACTCTCTCTCTCTCAAAATAAATAAATACAACTTTTAAAAAAGGGCAAAATTTCAAAAGAATTCTAAAGATCGTGTTTCAAGAGAGTTCATATCGGCGTCACCTTCATGAAGGGCAATTTGGGCATAGAAATACATGCTTCCCAAACACATGTTTCACGTACCTTGGAAATTCCACTTTTGGGAATGTGTCCTAAAGGAATCAATCAGACAAATGTCCAGAGATGTATATACAAGCTGCTTATTGTAATTTATAATAGTGAAAAACAGATATAGAGAAAAATGGAAAGCCATTTAAATGTTCATTGAAAGGCAACTAATGACATGGGCCATCTGGTTCCATTAAAAATTACCATAGAGATACATATTTCCTGGTGGAAAGTGTTTAGGATATATTATTTAATAACAGGAAGCAGATTCAAGATATTGTGAATGCTTTGATAAGATTTCTGTAAATGTATGTGGTGATATACATTCAGCTATTCACAGTCGTTATTTCTATGTGCTACACTGACAGCTGACTCTTTTTAAAATTATTTGGCTCTTCCAACTTTTCTAAAGTAAAACATGTTATGTATACAGTAAAAGAAAGGAAATTGTTTTAAAAAGAGGTCAAAATCCTGTTCGGAGGTGGGAGCAGCCCCGAAAGATTCCTTAAGAGTTTTTCTGCCCAAATATGTTAGCAAATTTTCTGTGGCCTTCTCGATGGTACCACACAGAATATACGAGGGGGGAAAAAAAATCCTCATTTTTTCTTTCATTGCAAGTTTCTTGAGACTTTTTTTTTTTTTTAGGTTAATCTCATTACAAAATAGAAGTAGTAGGGGCTCAGGTCATGATCTCGAGGCTTGTGAGTTCAAGCCTCCCATCAGGCTCTGTGCTGACAGCTCAGAGCCCAGAGCCCGCTTCGGATTCTGTGTCTCCCTCTCTCTCTGCCCCTCCCCTGCTCACACTCTTCCTCTGTCTTTCTCTCCAAAATAAATAAACATTACAAAAACTTTTAAAAAAAAATAGAATTAGGAAACTTTTTCAGAAACTAGCTAGAGCTTGCAAAATCCTTAGCCCAGCTCGCTCCTTTTACCGCTGAGAGAAAAGCTCTAAAGCTGGTTAATGGCAGAAGTGCAGTCAAAATTGGTCAGGTTTCCTCAACTATATCCCTACAGACCAAAGTAGTTCATATATATGACAGAACATACCCAACATTTAAAAATTTTTTTAATGCTGATTTATTTTTGAGAGAGAAAGAGAGTGTGAGCGAGTGAAGGGCAGAGAGAGAGGGAGACACAGAATCCGAAGCGGGCTCCAGACTCCGAGCCGTCAGCACAGAGCCCGACATGGGGTTCGAACTCACGAACCGTGAGATCATGACCTGAGCCACAGTCGGACCCTCAACTGACTGAGCCACCCAGGGGTCCCAACATACCCAACTTTTAAAAAGCACATTCTTATGAGAACCGTTCAGAACAACAGGCAAAGAAGCGTGCAATAAGGTGCCGATCAGGAATAGCACACCAGGTTCTGCTCACCTCTATGTCATGACAGTTGTCGTATTTTTTTTTTTTGTTTTTTTGTTTTTTTTAAAAATAACTTTTACTTTTCAGGAATAGAAGGCGAGTTACAAAAGGACTCTATGCTCATTGTAGAGAATCTAGAAAACACAGTTAAACATCAAAAAGAACATCCGAACCTGTTGGGATGAGCACTGGGTGTTGTATGGAAACCAATTTGACAATAAATTTCATGTTAAAAAAAAAAAAAAGAACATCAGAATCACTCAAAATGCCATTTGACCTTTTTTTTTTTTTTTATATGTATTATAGTAGATATATCTATTTTAGAAAAATAGGGTGATGGAGTGCCTGGGTGGCTCAGTTGGTTGAGCGTCCGACATCGGCTCAGGTCATGATCTCACAGTCTGTGAGTTCAAGCCCTGTGTCGGGGTCTGTGCTGACAGCTCAGAGCCTGGAGCCTGCTTCAGAGTCTGTGTCTCCCTCTCTCTCTGCCCTTCCCCTGCTCATGCTCTCTCTCTCTCTCTCTCTCTCTCTGTCAAAAATACATAAACATTAAAAAATAAAAATTAAAAAAAAAGAAAGAAAAATAGGATGATATCCCACCTTCTTTTTGTAACTTGAAGATTTTACTAGTGGGAAGTTCACCTTTTTGGTTTTGATTTACCAGACTCCTGAGATCTGATGAGAGGGACTCTTGGTCAAGCTGCCAGTGTTTTTTCCCTGGTTTGTTGTTCAGCTTTCCATTTGGTTTATGGCTTTTGTTTTACTTTCTTCTTATGTAGTAAAATACCTCATCACTTTCATGTAAAGTTTCTGCCTATTTTTTCAAGGCCATTTACTCTTAGGAAAATGTATTAAACTTTTTTTTTTATTTTCTGACATTATCACTAATGTCAATCATAACTACTCAAAAAGTTTGATGCCCAGAGGTAGCAACAGTCCCCGTCTTTACATGGGAATGGCTCACGGTTTTGCAAATATAAAGGGAAAACTCGCTAGTCTAGCAATTGTGGTGAGGCCTTGGGGCCTGGGGGATAAAGTGAACAGGAGTTAAGCAATACAATCAAAGGCTAGAAAATAAGTGAAAAATAATTGATAACTGTTCACAAATGCATGCTGCTTTAAGTCCGATACTAAGCATCAAGAGTAATTCTAAGGGGCACCTGGGTGGCTCAGTTGGTTAAGCACTGGACTTGGGCTTAGGTCATGATCTCATAGTGTGTGGGTTCGAGCCCCACATCGGATTCTGTGCTGACAGCTCAGAGCCTGGAGCCTGCTTCAGATTCTATGTCTCTCTCTCTCTCTGCCCCTTCTCAGCTCACACTCTGTCTGTCTTTCTTTCTCTCAAAAATAAATAAACATTAAAAAAAAGAGTAATTCTAAAACAGTTGAAAATCTGGGGCACCTGGGTGGCTCAGTCAGTTAAGCAGCCAACTTCCTTCAGCTCAGGTCATGATCTTGATGTTGGTGAATTCAAGCCCCATGTCAGGCTCTGTGCTGACAACTCAGAGCCTGAAGCCTGCTTCGGATTCTGCGTCCCCCTCTCTCTCTGCCCCTCTCCCGCTCACACTCTGTCTCTGTCTCTCTCTCTCCCAAAAATATACAAACATTAAAAAAATAAATAAAACAGTTAAAAATCCTATTTTCAAGTAATCGAATGTTTTTCAATATAAATGATTATTTAGATGTGCAATTGTTTTTCGATTTTATTTTGCCTATTGGAACTTTTTACACAGTGAAAGTTATGTCCATTAACTTAGAAATATTTGTCAGCAATCAACATGTAAATGGAATGTGAATCTTCAACTCACAGCTGGACTGAGCCTTAGCTGTGCCCCAGAAAGTTTAACTGAAATGTCTGGGTGATGTGTCAGGTAAGGGCAGACAAGGAGAACTACAGGAGGTAGCCCTGATTTTTCCACCTTCACTAACGTCCAAACAATTCCAATCTGGTCCCACACTTGCATTACCTTTTGCAGTTAACTGTACCCAACCTCCTTGGATGGCAATTTCTTCCATTTTCCCTTTGGAGAGTCTGACCTCTCATATCAAGTATCTAAACTTTCTGAGGACAGTTTGGCTAACCACCATTTTCTCCAGAAGATTGTGGACCCCTTAAAAATCAGAGCTATTTGATCGACCCACCATGAAATTTCATTCTACTGCAAGCTAAAACAGTTTTTCAACGTATTAGCTTTTTTTAAAAGTTTATTTATCTTGAGAGAGAGAGAGAGAGAATGAGAGCAGAGGAGGGGTCGACAGAGGCAGGGAGAGAGAATCGCAAGCAGACTCTATCATGCTGTCAGTGCAGAACCCGACGTGGGGCTCAAACCCACGAACTGCAAGATCGTGACCTGAGCCAAAACCAAGACTGGGATGCTTAATCAAATGAGCCACTCAAGGGACCCCTTGTTCCTAGTTCTTTAAACATGTTTTGAGTTATAGCATATCCTTACAAATCAGTTAGCTAGATACATTTAAAAAGAGGAAGGAAAAAATATTTTCATGGACGCTAATTTGCTGTCAGTTGGGGGGCACTGTCCTACCCAAGCCTGCTTGCTCCTGCCCCCTCCCCTCTTTGCATATCCATGTCTCCTCTGGAGAAGTAGAGGGGCAGTACTCTCATCTCTTTTCTTCTTTGGTTCTTGTTAGTACCCAGGACTACTTTCTGACTCCGCTTTCTCTGAAAACAGAATTTAATTCTTCTTGATCAAAGTTACACAACCCTCCCTTAAACTCACTTTCTCTCTCGGCAATATTCAGACAATGTTCTTTTAGCTGTGTCTTATGTGGTTACACACACACACACACAAAAAACCCTCCTAATGTGTATGTAGAAAAAACTTCAGTAACCAAAGAAGAATGTTTTCTTACTCTGCATATGATTTTGAGCCTCTTAGAATGGGGCCCTTAGGAGGAAAAGGAGTTTGGAGAATCAGAATCAGTGAGTATGCTATCCTGGGTCAGCCAAGTTTGACTCAAAATGGCCCTGTCCCCAGGATATCTTCATCGTTATTCACACCTTCCACGTTATTCAGAGTCCCCAGAACAATATTTGCATGGCTGTAACCACTAAATCATCAGAAAGCAAAAAATATTTTTACAAATACAGGTATTTACATTTCTGTCACTGAATGATGCCTATTCCTGTGACCTATGTCTGTGTCATAGTAACTCCAAAATCTCAAAAAGATAATCTATATGACACAAACATTCTATTAAAACCAAAATAGAGAAGAAAAATAAGGCAGAAATATTCCAGGCCAGGATACCCTAGTTACTGGAACTTTCTTGCTGTCTAGTTTTTGTTTTTGTTTCTGTTTTTTAAAAGGAAGACTTCATAACACTTCTGTTGGTAAGATCAACTTAATCATACCATTCTGACTGATCCTTTATCCCTCAGGGGCTGAATTCAAAGTTGTCTTTTCATGTCTGAAGCCTGTGGGATTTTCTCGAAATTTGGCCAAAAAAAAAATCAGTCCAGGAAAGAGAAAACATTCAGCTAAAGGAGATAATGCCAAGGATCAGCTTTTAGGTTAGTTTTGCCCAAAAGGAAAGTAAATAAAATTTGGATTAAAATAATCTTTACTCAGAAAGAAAAAAATGAATTTTAAATCTTCCAAAATTAGCTTTAATAGGTAACAGAAAGATTCTTAGTTTACAAATCAGTAGACCTGTGTCCTCTCAGTTATTTGGCTGTCTTGACGTTCAACAAGAAAGTCAACATTTCTGGGTCTCAGGTTCCTTCCTTGTAAAAGAAGAAAATGAGAGACGACTCCATAGGGATTGCATGAGAAGTGAGCAGGAGTTAATATTTACTCCTGTATCAGTTATCTATCACTCTAATAAACCATCCCAGTATCATTTCTTACAGATCTGTGGGATGGTTGGGTGGTCTCACACAGGCTTGCTCCTGCGGCTGTATTCATCTGGTGGATTGGCTGAAGCCTGGAGAGTCTATGATCCCCCATCTACAGGTCTGAGGCCCCGGCGTGATGGCTGGAAGGCAAAGACCTCCCTCTTCCCATGGCCTCATGTCACTCAGTAGATTAGCCGATCTTTCTTTACATGTCCCAAGAACATGAAGGCAGAAACCCCAAGGCATCTTGGACTCGAGACCTCTTACGACATCATGTCGGTCACACGCTATCGCTTATAGCAAATCACAAGGCCAGCAAGATTCAAGGCAGAGAAATACTATCAACCTCTCAACGGGACACCGGACAGCGTCACACTGTAGAGTGTGGACATAGGAAATTGTTATTCACTGGAGCCATTATTGTAAGGACCTTCCTCCTGCCTTACGGTCTAGAAGTCCTATTTTTCAGATTGTATACAGTTTAGCAGTCTTTTACAGTTCTGTTGATTGAAAACCAAGATCGATTTTTACGGTAATAGTACCCAACGAATCACACACACCTCCCTGCATCCATGTCTTTGTGTATTCCCCTTCCACACTGATTCTAGACTTGGCCATATGACTTTCTTTGGCCAAAGAAACCTCAGCAGATAGAATGTGAGCAGAAGCTTGATAACGACTTGCACACCAAGGCTTGTTCTCTTGGAATACAACCTTGAGACTGCCATGCCATAAAGACACCTGGGATGTTAGACCTTGTAGCAAGAGGAGTTCAGCTGAGCCCCTGTCACAGAAGCTCCACTGGCTAAAAGCAGCTACTTCTATGAGTCTCAGTAGGACCACCCACTCAATCCACTGAATCATAAAAATAATAAAAATCATTTGTTTTAAGCTACTGAGTTTGGGGATATCTTGTAACATCACAACGGATGACTGAAACACAAATCAAAAATATTCTAGCTGAAGGGTAGACTATAATCACTGATGAAAACTAACCTCACTACAAAATCACTAACTCATTTCATGATTTTAAGCCTATCATAGAATCATGTAATTTCAGAACTTCACAAATTTAGAAATGATGTAATCTAGTGGTCTAAAAAAAATATCTTTTAGCTATAGAACTCTTTAAAAACTTCTTACTCAGATATTTATAATAAAGAAGTATCTGATTAGGATAAATTTGTCTTACTGGTTCAGGTTTATAGCATTTGTTTATAAAGCCATTTAATGAAGAAACGATTTCCTTTTCTTCAACCCAAAAATATAAATCCGGGCTCATCAATGGCAGTGACACAGTTCTTACAGTTTAAGCTTGCAATTAATGGAGATAGACATATAGGCAATATGACTATAAAGAAAATTTTTATTCAAGACAAATCGCTGTAAATATTAAAGGTCATTTCACTATTTGCCTTGCAAGCTCAGGATAACGAGTGGTCAGAAGAAGTATTATAACTTATTCAGAAAAATATAAACCCATCAGTACAAATGAATAGTTGACTGATGGCCTCCATAAGTTCATACTTAAAATATGTCACATTTGCCTATGTAAAGATTGCGACCTTGGAAGCATTTAAAGCCTATGTAAAAGTGAAATTTGAATCGAATGTCTATGGGGCCCTTGAAGAACTTCACGCATACTCTGCTATTCTTTGCAATTCATTTTAGAAGCTAATACTTGGAAACTGGTTTTGCTCTACTGACGTTGTTCAAAGCTGAAGGAAGCTGATTGGACACTTTAAAAACATGAGTGCTTCCATGTTCCAGGTGTCAGCACAGCCTCCGAATCATTTGTTGGGCTCTTTAAAGCATGTGCCTATATTTTGCTTTTCCTTCTCTCTGTCTCTGTCTCTGTCTCTCTCTCTTTCTCTTTTTGGTCAGGAATAAACAGCAACACTGAACTAGGGAAAAGAACTGCCTAGCAAAGGAAACGTCAGTGTTAAAACTGAATTGTATTTTTCAGCTCAGTTGTGTGAACTACAAACTACCTGAGTCCTCAGCAGGGTGTCTGGAATTCTCTAGGTCAGCCAGTTCACTTCAGCTTTTGCTTCCTTGAAAGCTTTGGTTTACCTTCACCACTGTTTTTTGCCACGGTTCACAGCTTATAGCGGCGGGAAGCTGGGCGCTCTTCATCCAATTTTAACAAGTCCTTTGCTTCCGAAAGGGAAGTCGGACAAAAGGGAAGTCGTCAGCCATTGGACTAACTGTTGGAAGGAATAAAATGGCTCTGCTAAGGGCATGCAAAAATCAATGTGGTCATTGCTACGCTTCTTACAATACAAAGCCCAGCAGCGCAATGGGAAGAACTGGATGGGTTTCCATTCTAAGACACATCACAAACAAATGTGCTCGAAATGTGTGTCCAGAATCTAGGAGACCCAGAATTGTTTCATTCCTGTTGCCTGAGCAAAACGTAGGGTAGAAGGAAGGGTAGAATGGAAGACCTCCATTTATTCAATAGTAGCCATTATTCAATAAACTCATTCAGTTCACTGGGCAGAGCAACTGGGGATCCGGTTGTACAACACAGACATGGTCTCCTACCTCCTGGGGAGTTATATACACAAAAGGACAAAGCAAAAGAGCAAACATCTAGAAAATTTTCAACACTCTGAGACCGGCCGTGGATGACATCTGGACTTGACTGTCGGGGACACATTCCTAATCCTTTTGAATTCCTTGCTCATATTTACATTGCATATAAAAAGTTGTACAGAAGTAGGGAGATGAAGTCATGATGTCCTTGAGCTACAGCTCTAACCTTACAAATGAGGGATTCCCGCCCCCCCGCACCGCCCCAAATAAAGGTAGCATCATCTTGGTGAATTCCTCATGATTCACCTTGAGCTTACAAACTAATCACCCTTAATTGTTAGCACGCTGAAAAGGAAATCTGTCCCTAAGGGCAGATTACAGAACTGGTGTATAACTAGGATCCAAATTTATTAATTTATACTGTGAAATATAACTATTGGATAAACCAGCACACATAAAATATTATCTCGCAGCAAGCAGAGATACAAAGGGAGCCAATTAGGAACAAAAAGGTGAATTTATGAAGCATTCTTCACTAACATAGCACGTGCCCAACATCTTTACCAAGTTGATCCTGTCTATGAAATTATGTGGACGCCCCTGGTTTCAGTTGTCTCTGATGATTCTACTATCAGCCTACTTCCAGTGTGGTGACAGAAAACACTGCCCTTGCCATAGGGGTGGGCACAACCAGGCTTGACTAATCAGGGCACTCCTATTCCCTAGGCCAAAGTCATTGGCTCAGCGTGGGCACATGACCCAAACCTAGCCAATCAGGGTTCACTTTCGGGATCTTCTCACTAAGGCTGAAAACAAAGACCTCTGGCTTCTTAGGAATAACTCACTATTGTCCCGTGTACTTGCTCCTGTCCCTCAGTAACTCCTAATCTTTTAATATAACATTAAGGAACCTGGCTCTTCAGGACACTGCACTATTCTATATGCGTCCATCCTACTTTTTTTAAGATTTATTTATTTTTTAGAGAGAGACTGTAAGTGGAGAAGGGGCAGAGAGAGAGGGGGTGGACAGAAGAACTGAAGTGAGCTCTGCACTAACAGCAGCAAGCCCCATGTGGGGCTTGAACTCACAAACCGTGAGGTCATGACATGAGATGAAGTCTGATGCTCAACCGACTGAACCATCGAGGTTCTCCTTTTTTTTTTTAAGATTTATTTTTTCTCTTCCTTTATATATATATATATATATATATATATATATATATATATATATATAGGATTCTTTCTTGTTCCTGTTGAGAGATATTTTTCACAGCCATTTGAGTGAAAAAATTCCAAAGGGATTCTATTATTGAGTACCTGCAATGCTCCAGGCCTGGTGCTAGATACCTGCCTTTCAGTGGTAAGCAAACACATGTGCCAAAAAGTCCCTGCCATCTCAAGACCACAAGCTCTGGTGGAAAGATGAACGTTAATTTTCTAAAGTTTACACAAGGAAATGTGTAATTATAAGTCCTAACGAGCACTATTTTAAAAAAAGTTTCAAGTGCGATAAAAGTGTGTCGGTAAAGTTGCTATAGTTTTGTAGTCAAGTTACTTGGGTTTCTTTATTTGTAAAATCAGAACACTAGAATATATCCTAAAATGTCATTGTGGAGATTAAATCTAAGAAGCTTTGATGGAAACCCTGGCTAGGGGTCAATCGATTTTAATCATTTCTAATACAATCATCACCAACCATAAGCTACATTATTATTACTAAAAGGGGACTAGGCCTGAGTCTGGGGGTGGGGAAGCCATCCCTGAGGAAGAAACCCTTGAGTTGTGCAGGACTAGGGAGAGTTTACTCAGCAAAAGGGTGGGGAAACGGTAGTGTAGGCACAGGGCAAGTCCAGCGGTGAAAAGGGATGTGGAATTTAGAGAAACGAGAAGACCAGTGAGGTTAGGGCATAGTACACGATGGGAAGAGGCCTGCCAATTGGTCATGTAGGATAGTCAAGTGGACAGCAAGTAAAATAATCAAGTTGGCATTTTTTAAAGACCATTGTTATGGACTAAATGCTTATGTCCCTCCAAAATTTATACGATGATGTTCTAATCCCCAGTGTAATGGTATTAGGAGGTGAGGCCTTTGGGTGGTAATTAGGTTGAGGTAATGCCATGAGGGTGGAGGCCCTTGATGGGATTAGTGCCATTTTAAGAAGAGAAAGAGACACCAGAATGCTCTCTCTCTGTCCCTCTCTCTTTCTCTCTCTCTTTCTCTCTCTGTCTGTCTCTGTGCCATGTTGAGCATACAGCAAGAAAGCAGCTTAGTCCTTAACTGCCCAGCCTCCAACACTGTGAGGAATAAATATCTGTTGTTTAAGCCATGTAGCCCATGGAATTTTGTTATAGCAGCCTGAGCTGGGCCAGCAGGAATGGAAACCTTTGACAAGGTTTGGCAAAGGCCAGTGGCAGTGGGTATGAGAGAGATTCGAGAGTTGGGTGGAACCAAATACCTAGAACTTGAGGAGGGTCGGCTGGGGGAGCCAAGGGCAAGGGATGTCTGGGCCGACTGCTAGGTTTCAGGCTTGGTGGAACTGGGTAGAGAATGAAGCTATTGGCTGAGAGGAGACTGGAAGAGATCTGGGCTGAGGAAGGCACAGGGAGCCAGGGAAACGTCTGGTAGAGGGACAACAGATGCAAGGTGGTTGGGAGTTAAGGGTCAAGAAGACGAAGAAATCATGGCCGCTCTTCGGGTCCCCAAACTCCTGGCCCTGGTAGAATGCCACAGATGAACCCACGTCCAGTTGTGACTCTCTCTAGACACCAGCATTGGGTCCTCAAAGTAACCTCCCATGAAGAATGCTTCCTGTCTCTGCCTCCCTGTGGCTTTACTTACATAACAAGGCATCCCTTCAAGACAACTGGTGTCCCAGATTCCATGGAGCAGCAGGAGACTGTGTGAAATATCCTGCTCCAGGACAACGCTATCAGAACAAGATGCTGTTGACCCAAAGGGACCTTTAACTGGCCAAACCCATGGCTGACCCATGCATGTTCTTACAGCAGTCTTCACACACCCAGTGCCTCTGAAAATAGAGTCCGACCCCTGATCAGGCTTTTCATGAAGTGGAAATCATGTGCGACATCGGTCTCAAACTGGCAGCCTTTGATAGTTTTGCCTCCAGATGTTTTTTTAAACAATTCGAATGGCTTGCCAACATTTAAAAATCCATAAATTCCAGGCAAATATCAGAGCTTTGAGCTTTTCTTTAAAATAGAAAGTTCTGGCAAAGCTGGGCCCAAAGACACACATGATGACAACGAACTGAAGCTCCTTGGGTGCCAGCTTCTTGGTTCATTCCAGCACTCACCGCTCTTTAGGGTATCCAGATACTGAGACCGAGTCACTCTGCTGCTTTTTTACCATGTTTTCACTACTGTTTTTCTTTAACTTAACATGAAAATAAGCATTTCTCCTACCTGTGTCTCACCAAAAGAGGTAAAAGTGAAACCAGACCAAAATGTCCGTAAAATTTTAGAAAAATGGAATGAGAATATATTTCTTTATAAAGGTTGAAATTATTTCATTGGGTATCTCTATAGAAATTTAACTGGTTCCCTTCAACCATTTTCAGCACCTACCTGATGTCTGTACCCATGTGAGTTGCCACCTCAGTGTGGGTCCCCAAAAGCAGAGCCTGAGACCAGGATCCAAGTACAGGCAGCTAACCTGAGAGGTGGCTCCTGGAAGCAGAAGTGAAGGCATAGGGGAAAATAACAGACGAGAGGAGGAAAGGCCACTGCAGTGGTGCGTGAGGGTCGTCCCTGCTGCAGGTTGATGGATCTTTGAGAGGCAAATGAAATGCCCAACTTGGGAGATAAGGGAATGGTTCCTGGATCCCACTGACTGAAGGCTGCCCAAGGGTCTTCTAACTCCCCACACTTACAGGCTGCCTGGCAGTCATTAGAGAAGGCCTGGGGTGCAAAGCCAAGAGGTACTCAGTGCACCACTGAGCTGAGACAGAAGCAGCACATGGTGTATCCAAGGTAACAAGGAACCCCCCAATGGCTAAAGCCACAGGGAAATGGCTTTCTGCCTAGGGAAATGACGCAATGCATCGAAGGCATCCACAGCAGCTGCAAGCCCTAAAACTAGTATGACCGCGACTCGTGGGACCCCCTTTGATAAGAACTTCAAAAGTTTAGACTCCCAAAGCTGAGAGACAGAATGATACAGTGTGGTTCTAAAAGGACGGGCACCAGGCCCAGCTTCTCTGGGTTTGAATCCTGGTTCTAACATTTCCTGGCTGGGTTACTTTGGGTAAACTACTCAAGCATTATGATCCTCGGTTTCCTCATCTGTAAACCAGTGAAAATTATAGTACTCACCTCATGGGGTAGTTACTGTGTGCCTGGAATATAACATTATCATTAATGATTTTAAGAATAATAATAGACACTATATAAGTGTTAATATTACTGTGTCTATTTTCTCTTGCAAACTTTTTCCTCACCAGCAATGTAAAGCTAAATTTATCTCCCACCTAATCTAACAACCAGCTCTTCATAGTATACCCTGAACTTTTTTTCTGCACCTAGAGTTACCCGATAATCTCTTCCGCAAATTCCAGAAAATTAAACAGTGCAAAATATATATCCAAATTCCTTGCATAATTTCTCAAATAATGTTCTAACTTCCAATTCTTAAAACAGGGGTTAAAATAATGTTTTGATTTAGCAGCCACTGTAAAAATAACAATGCAGAGGTTCCTTAAAAAATGAAAAACAGGGGGGTGCCTGGTGGCTCAGTCAGTTGGGTGTCTGACTTCAACTTAGGTCATGGTCTCATGGTCCTGAGTTTGAGCCTCATGTTGGGCTCTGTGCTGCTGGCTCAGAGCCTGGACCCTGCTTTGGATTGCGGGTCTCCCTCTCTCTCTGCCCCTACCCTACTCATGCTCTGTCTCTCTCTGTCTCAAAAATAAATAAAACATTAAAAAAAATTAAAAATAGAACTACCTTATGATCCAGTAATTCCACTACTGGATATTTACCTAAAGAATACAAAAACACTAATTCAAAAAAGTATATACACACCTATGTTTACTGCAGCCTATTTACATTAGCCAAATTATGGAAGCAATCCAAGTGTCCATCAATGGATGAATGGATAAAGAAGATGTAGGACACACACACACACACACACACACACACACACACTACGGAATATTACTCAACCATAAAAAAGAATAAAATCTGGCCATTTTCAATCTGGCCTCTGGATGAATCTAGAGGATATAATGGTAAGCAAAGTAAGTCAGAGAAAGACAAATACCATATGATTTCACTCATATGCGGAATTTGAGAAATAAAACAAACAAAAAAACAGACTTTTAACTATAGACAACCAACTGATGGTTACCAGAGGAGAGGTGGGGGTGGGGGGGAGGTGGGTGAAATAGGTAACAGGGATTAAGAGCCCTGAGTAATGTATCGAATTGTTGGGTCTCTATATTGTACACCTGAAACTAATACAACATTGTGTGTTAATTATACTGGAATTAAAATTTAAAAATTAATAACAGATGAATGAGTAAGTAAATAAAAATAGTGTTTCGATTTCATCATAAATGACTGAAAGTGTCAAAAAAAATCTGATATTGGGTTCTCCATCTTTCAAAACAACTAACATCATTTTTTAAATCTGCAGATGAATGCGAGGCTGCTTACTGTCTTTCTATTCCTGCGTTCTGGAAACTTTCACCTCTAGCGGTGCTTCCTCCCGGTCAGGGTGAAGAGACCACCTCGGGATCTTGTTAGTAAGCGGGGCCCTCTCAGTAGGTTCACAGTGGGGCCAGCATTTCCAGCAAGTTCCCCGTGGGATGCTGCTTATCTTTGGATCAAACTTGGGACCTCCGGAGAAAATGAAAGCCTCCGACTGTCCGGGAAGGGGCGGGGGTGGCAGCACCTGAGGCTGGGGAGTCAGGCTGGAATTTGGCAGGGGGGATGGCTGTCAGCCAAACAGAATCTCTGTGAGGGGCGCAGCATCATGGGAATATGCCTGGCCTGTTTTGAGGAGGTTATCCAATTTTGTCAACAGGACTGCTAAAAAAAACTTGAAATATGGTTTCATGCAGTCCCAACAAAGCCCAGAAAGATGGCTGGGTCAGCTCCCGAAGCCCTCTTCCTTACACAATAGACATTCTTGCAGAATTTCATAATGCAGACCCGTCAATACCCGCCTACAGTACTTTAGGGCCACTTACTGGTATGGCAACCTGGCCTCAAGTATTTTCAGGGTCTCTTCATCATCGTGAGTTTCGTTTGAAATAACAAAAGCTCCAAAGAAACAGGTAGAGGCACCCTGAAGAGAAGTCAAAGTCAGCCACTGCCATGGAAATAAAACCCTAGATGCAGGCATCTTTTTCTTTCTCCTCTGTATACTGGGTTAAAATGATCCCCCCCAATTTTTTAAAAATAAAAATAAAATAAAATGATCCATGAAAATAGCCAGGGATTCAGTTTGGTCTACATATGCCCAGATAAGGAAAATGCCCTATGAAAGTTTGGCTAAATGAATTTTTCTCCTAATAATGGAACTAGCTCTGTAGCAGAGGAAGTCTGTTTTCTAACTTCACGAGGAAACACATCATACCAGTTTGCAAGGAAGAAAAAAATTTGTCTGGTTTTCTTTTATGATAAACACATTTAGTGTAAGCGATATATTATTTTAATGGGCTCTACCACAGTTGGCTGGTTCAGAAGTGAATGGCAATGAAGACGTTAAGTGTAAATAGAGAATGAGATTTATTTGTCTATCATTTGTAGCGTATGACTGCAAAAAAAAAAAAAATAAGCAAAGATTGTCTAAAGGAAAAAATTCTGGAACGATTATTAAATCTAAAAACTACAAATAGTGGCAAAAAAATCAAATTTTGCACCTCTCGCTTTTACATCCAAGGCAGCGCACAAGATAAAAAAGTTTGGGGGCTAAGGCAGTTACATTCTGACAACCCGCAGGGTGCCTTCAAATAAATCTTCTCTTGGGAAATGGAAAATTCCTTACATTAAAAAAAAAAAAAAAGTAAACTGTAACTTACACTCAGAAAAATGCACAAATCATAAGCCTGCAGATCAATGAATGACTACACAGTGGACATACCATTGTAACCACCACCTAGACCAAGAAACAGAACACCCACTCCTTCCTCCTCTGCAAATGTAACTGCCCACCTGACTGTTAACTCCTTAGATTTCTCTTGCCTGGTTTTTGAGATTCAAATGAAATCACACAGAAGATGTGCTTATACATATGACTTCTTTTGCTTAATATTATTTTTGACATATTTATTTATATTGTTATATGGGTGTGGACATTAATTTTCACTGGTATATAATATTCCATTGCGTGAATATACCACAGCTTCTGTATTCATTTTAATCTTGATGGACCTTTGGGCTTTTCCCAATTTGGGGCTATAATGAAATAATGCCACAACAAATATCCTTGCTGCATCTGTGTGTGTATATCTGTGGAGAGTAGATTTGCTATATTATGACATTTGCATTTGTTGAGTTGTAACAGATAATGCAGAGTTCCAATATGATGAGATTGTTCTCATCGCTCCATACTTGGAGTGTCAGTCTGCTTAATATGACTCATTCTGGTGGTTCTATCAGGGGTATCTCCTCAGGGTTATCTTTTGTATTTCCCTGATTGTTAATGAGATTGAGCACTTTCCCAAATGCTTATTGGCCCTTTTGATATCTTCGTCTGTGAAGTGGCAATTCGAATCTATTTTCCCCCATGCTCCTTTTGTTTGTTTGCTTAACCTTAAATGGTCTCTCTTTTTTTATGAATCTGTAGGAATTCTTTATACATTCTATAAAAAAGCACATTGTCGGTTTTGTGTGTAACAATTACCTTCTCCCACAGTGTACTTTACCTTTTCACTCAGTGGTGTTTTTAAAAGAACAAAAAAATCTTAATTTGAAAGCAATGTAATTTATTAGAATTTTCTTTCATATTAGTGGTATTATATCCTGTTTAGGAAATCTTTTCTTGTCTCAAAATTATGAAAATGGTCTCCTATATTGTCCTTTACAAGCTTTATTGTTTTTGTTTTCATAATTAGATTTAGACGCATCTGGAATTGATTTTGTGTATGGCGTACGGTTCAAATTTCCTTTTGTACTTAAGGATATCCAATTAATTCAGCAAAATTTATTGAAAAGAACATCTTTTTCCCATCATTCTGCAGCACCACATTTTTCAAAAATTAAATGTGGATTAGTCTTAATTACTGTAGCTTATATTAAGTCTTAATTCCAATAGAATAAGTTTTTCAATTTTTCTTCTTTAAGTTGATCTTGTATGCTTGGCTCTTTCCATTTCCACGTATATGACAAGAATCAGCTTCTCAATTTGCAAACACACACACACACACACACACACACACACATTACAAACAAACATACATGCAATCTGCTGGGATTTTGACTCTGTCTACACCAAATATATAGATTTGGGGAGAACCGACATTTTATGGTTGATGCTTTTATCGTATTGCATATGGTATTTAAAATTTTTATTTTCTGGGGCATCTGGCTTGGCTCAGTCAGCAGAGCATGGGACTCTTGATCTCAGGGTTGCAAGCCTCACATTGGGTGTAGAGATTACTTAAAAAAATAAAATCTTGGGACACGTGGGTGGCTCAGTCGGTTAGGGCTTCCGACATCGGCTCGGGTCATGATCTCTCAGTTCACAAGTTCTAGTCCCACGTCGGGCTCTGTGCTGACTGCTCAGAGCCTGCAGCCTGCTTCAGATTCTGTGTCTCCCTTTCTCTCTGCCCCTCACCTGCTGGTGCTTTGTCTCTTTCTCTCTCTCAAAAATAAATAAAAACATCAAAAAAAATTTTTTTAAGAAATAAAACAAATAAATAAAATCTTAAAATATTTATTTTCTAACTCTCTGTGACCAGTAAACATATATATTACTGTTTGTTTTGATTTTCTATCCAACAAAATTGCTAACATCACCTATTAACTCGAATAATTTACCTGTAGGTTCTTTTAGATTTTCTAGTTATACAATTGTGTGGTCTGCAAATTACGAGGGGCTTATTTCTTCCTTTCTAGTCCTTGTGACTTTTATTTCATTTTCTTGCCATATTGCTGTAGCTTGGACCTTCAGAACAATGTTAAATAAAGGTGTTGATAGTGACTATCTGTTCCTCATTACCATGTCAAAAGGAAAGTTATCAGTGTCTCACCATTAAGTATGTTGGACACTCTAGTTTTTGGGGAGATATTCTTACCTGAAAGGGAAGATCCCTTCTGTTGCTAGTTTAGCAAGGGTATTTTCTTTTACAATGAGTCAATGCTGAATTTTTTCAGATTTATAGCACTCATGTAGATATTTTATTATGCTGATGCAGTGAATACATTAATTAAAATTCAATTAACAAACCAACCTCGTATTCTGGAATAAACAATACGGCTGCGATACGTTATATTTTGTATCATGGGATTTGAATGGCTACATTATAGGATATTTTCAATCTATATTCCTGAATAATACTGGCTTATATTTTTCCTTTCTCATTATGTCTTTGTTAGGTACTAGTATCAAAGTTATACTAGCCTCACAAAACAGGTGGAGAAGTTATCTCTTTTTTTTCTGTTCTGAGACTTTGTATACGATTGACCCTATATTTGTTTATGTGCCTGGAGCTTTCTTTGTAAGGGAATTTCTAAATACAGATGTGGTTATAATGTATGAAGATTTTCAGTTGCTTTGTGTCAGCTCTGGAAAGTGATGCTTTATAAGAATTTACTAATTTCACCTAAAATTTCAAATATTTTGGTATAAAGTCGATGATAATATCCTCTTAAACCTTTTGAATGTCTATGCACTCTGCAATGATGCTCCCCTTTTAATTCCTAAAGTTGGTTTTCTGTGCCTTCTCTCATTTTTACCTGTCAGTCTCATCAAATATTGATTAATTTTATTCTTTTAAAAAAAATTGACTCTGAGCTTTGTTAGCCCTCCCTCTTTCATGATTGTTTTCAAATTCATTGATTTCTAATCTCATCACTAGCATCATCTTTCTTCTCTTTACTATGGGTCTTATTTACTGGTATTTTCTTAGCGGCTTCTTGAAATGGAAGTCTTTTTGTTGTCTTCAGCAGAAATGTATCTTTTCTCTAGCTTCTTTTGAGATTTATCTCTTTCAATCTGGTTTTCAGCATATTTACTGAATCATGCTTATATGTAGATTTTTTACTTACCTTTTGGGGTGTGTGCCTCTTGAATATATTTTGATGTTTTTCATCAGTTTTATAAAATTCTCAGCTATTATCTCGTGAAAACTTTTTGTGTTCTATCCTCTCTCTCGTCTTCTTTTTACAATTTTAGTTATGCGTATGTTAGATCTTTTCACTAGATCCCATATGTCTCTTTGTCTTCTGTAGTGTCCATCTTTTTGTCTCTCTGTACTATAATCTACATAGTTTATTTTGGCTCATCTTTCAGTTTACTAATTCACTTTTCAGCTGTGATTAATCTATTAAGTCCAGCCACTGAACTATTTCTGTTTGGTATTCTTCAGCTCTGAAAGGTTCATTTTGCTCTTTTTTATAGTTTAATGTTCTCTGCCAAGATTTTCTATCTTTTATTTCCTTAACATATTAAACAAAGCTTTTTAAGTGTTTGTGTGTGTGCCCATTATCTGGATGTCCTGTGGGCATGTCCTACTGTCTATTATTTTTTATGATTTGACGTCACATTTCAATTTCTGTTCATATAGATGGTTATTTTATTTGGCTGATAGATACCATATATGAAGAATTGGAGAAATAATTTGAGGCTCTGGATGTTATCAACCACCAGAGTTTATTATTAACAATTCCAGATCACCCTCAACTAATCAGAGATTAGCATGATGTAAAGCATACTCCAGCCCCTATGAGAACTGGTTTATGTTCAGCTCATTCTGATTCTGAGCATATACCTCTTTAAAATCCCAGCAAAACCTTTGGTAATTTTTTAGGTCTTTGTTTCTCCTTGGCCTCCAATTTTTGCCCTGTGTGCTTTTGAATATCTCAAAAGTTATTCTCAGTTTTTCAATTTTTCTATCATCTTCACTGGAATTGTCAGGTACCTTTAGAGGAAAAAAGGCACTTTGTCTCACCTCTCTGGGATTTCTTCCTCTCTCGTATTTTGGCCCTCACTTTCTTGCAAGGTGTCTTGTGCTTTCAATCAGATACTTCTAAGAAATAGTTTGTTGTACTTGCCTGCTTATTATTAATCAATTCTGATTACTAATCCGGACCTCATGGAAGTGAGAAGCAGGTTTGCAAATGCAAATATAATATTTTATATAAATATACACATCCAGTCCACAGTTCCTATAAAAATATGCCCTCAAGGACTTCGTCTATCTACTAGATTTTAAATTCTTCTCTCAATATTAATAAAGCATGGGACCTTAGCATGAAGGATTGGGGGATATAGATTTATATGATGACTTTATGGCTATAAAGATTCATATTTGGGCCATTGCAGATGTAGTAAGCCAAGACATAATTACGAAATAAAATAAAGCATGTGTGTATTGCTTGTTTACGTGTTCCTCATCTATGTTTTCCTACAACGATGTCGATGATAGAGGGTTTATACCTTGTCTGTCCTGTTGACCACTCTATTCTTAACACCCTTTAGGTATGTGATATATATCTGTAAATTAATGAATTAAGAAAAATAGAAAACATATATCTTCTCTAATGTCCCACAGCTAAGAATTCAGAATAGTCTTTGTTAAGACATATGCTGATAATGCTTTGTATGACACGCCAGAGACCTGAGGTGGTCAGCAGTAAGAAATGCAGCTGTTGTTACCTGCAAGCAAATTATCTACAGTAAGAAAAACAAACCAACACCACGCCTCTGTTCTCACGGCCACTACATTATTTGCAACGCTCTTTATCTCATATCTGAATTATTCCATTATTCTCCAATTCGTCTCCATACGTCCGTCTTGCGTCTGTCCAAATCTATCCACCAGGCTTCTGCCAACCTTATTTTCTATTATGCAGACAGAATCAGGTCACTGGTTTTGGACTTCAGCACGAAAGCCAGGAGCGTGTTCTCCAAATCCTTAGTATGCACTCAAGGCACTCATACTCTGGGATAGAAATGTAGACGGTAGAAAGTATATAATACACATTTGCTGCATAACTAGCTTCAACTTACCTTCAACATACCTAATCTTTCCTACTTCATCCTGCCAAGTACCATCATTGCAAGATACCTCACTCTTCCCCAAACAGTGTGTACCCTTTCATGCCTGTTTTTGTTGCTCATGCCCAGAAAGTCCTGACTTAACCTTTCCACCTGCTCAGTCTTCAAGGCTCTGTTATGTGGTCTGAAAAGTCATCTCTAGCTCCCCAACTGAAATTAACCATTGCTCTATTTGAACTCTCTTTGGATTGTTTAACTATCCTATGTTACCCTGACTATCCTACGTTAACTATCACATCTTATGTTACCCTGACTTGTTCAATATTTCTCCCATTTTATTTCCAAGATATTTCAGAGTTTTCACTTTGGAATTACTAGAATGTTTAGAATTTATGGATCCACTCCCTATATTGTTAACTCTTTGTATACATTCATAGTAGGCACTTAAAGAATAGTTGTTGAATGAATCAAAGGAAGGCCCCACACAGCTGTTTTCAAACTTATTCAGGTACAGTGGCACCCCTGAACATTATAGTATTCCTTCCTGAACACAACAAGATATTGGTAACAAAATTAAAGATTACAAAATATATCACATTGATAAATTGGAATTATTAGCTTGACATTCCTGATTAAAAGAAGCAGAAGAAACACTTGAAAGCAAAAAATTATGAGAGAAAACGCTAATGGAGAAAAACTTCTTCTGCTAATCTGATCTTTCTTGGTCAGGAAGTGGCTCCCATTATTAATGTCATGAGTAGGATCTGCAGGTCCTATGTTCCAAGGTCCCATCTATATGACTTTTGTGGCTGTGGACCTTCTGAAGTGAGGGACAATGTTAGTAAGGGACAATGAGGGACACTGTTAGTAAGATGAGAGATGTAGGATCCACAACTATCTACAAGATGAACAAATCTCAGGGAATGATACCCTCGCAAAAGAGTTGTTATTATTTACTTGCCTTTAGGCTCAAAGCCCTTTAATGTCACTGCACATGACAATGGACAACCTATCAAACTACATCCAATCAACATGGGCAACTAGAGGTCTTTGAAAACTCATGTATTTAACAACCATCTCAAGTCAACCAGAACTCTGCAGATAAAAGTCGGGCAGAAAATGGTCCTGACGCAGACCAACAAAGCACAAATACTGAAAGTCTGTCTCAAACACCAGCTCACTTCCACTTCTACCACAATAAGGGTGGCTTCTGGAAATGACTAGTTCAGCCCGGCATCCATCATGGGATGGAGGGCTTAATTGTGTCATATCAAGAAACCTATTGCCCAAGGATCCCCTCCCTCCTCACTTCTACTACCTGTCCTTCAAGATGTATTATTAGGCTCAGGTCCAAGCTCAAAGCCCAGAGGACCCCAGAGCTAGACACACAATAGACATTCAGTTGGAAGCAGGACCATAGGGATGAAAAACCTTAGATCTGGAATTGATTTAGGGGATTTCCAGTCAGCTCTCTTCAGGGATGCACCTCATTCAGACTCTGAGATGTCCCAACAAGGAGGACATCAGCACACTGTCGAAGGACCCTAAGTGGCAGAATGTTCCTTAATTTTACATCAATATTTGACCACATTAACTTGTCTGAGTTGGTTTCTGTACTTATGCAGATTGGCCCATTAGTCTGTTTTTCTGGTAACTGTCTGATGGCTTCCCTCATCGATCTCGGCCTGGGTCAGGGCCTAATTTATCAGCAACCACTTACTAAATATTGCTGAATGAATGCATGAACAAAGAAATGAAAGTCAAAGACTTTTCCTCTCTTGGCTAACTACTCTACCTCCCCACCAAAGCCTTTACCTGAGCATGAAACAAGCCAGGGTCTTCACTTTTCAAAACATAGACCCATGAAGGCAGGAGCCTTTGTCTGTTTTGTCAACTACTGTAACCCAAATATCTGGAACAGTGCCGGAAGCATTGTATCATAGGTGCTAAGTAAATACTTTATGTGAATAAATTTAAAAAAAAAACAGGCGCCTGGGTGGCGCAGTCGGTTAAGCGTCCGACTTCAGCCAGGTCACGATCTCGCGGTCCGTGAGTTAGAGCCCCGCGTCGGGCTCTGGGCTGATGGCTCGGAGCCTGGAGCCTGTTTCCGGTTCTGTGTCTCCCTCTCTCTCTGCCCCTCCCCCGTTCGTGCTCTGTCTCTCTCTGTCCTAAAAATAAAAAAAATAAAATAAAAAAATAAAACGTTGAAAAAAAAATTAAAAAAAAACAAACAACATTGTCTCCACACCTATTCTTTGCTTGATAATAGCACAATATACCAAAACTCTTGATACTTTGCAGAGAGTTTCATCTCAAATTAAAGGTTATTCAGTTCCTTCCAAAAACTTCATTGAGGTAATTTATATTTGAAAACTAAAGGACATGTTAACCATTCCTTCCTCCTCGGGGGTCAGCCAGCATAAGTTGAGCGCCAAAAACTACTAGACTATATTGTTTTACATGACCTTCTATCAATGTCTTCCCAGGCCAAGAATGAACATAAAACCATGTGCTACGAGGTAAATTTGGAATATGAAGCAGGCATAGCAAAATGTGTTTAAAACTTGTGTAAAATTGTCATTGAAGAGATTTTCAACTGGGCTGTTAATTATAAACAAGCCCACAAAATAAATTTCTCTTAGAATAATGTGGTAAAAAAAACAACAACTGACTCTCTAGAAAATGGTATGCTGTGTTCATCAGACAGTAAAAATTATATAAGCCATTATGTTTTGTTTTGTTCACTTGTTTGCCTGTCTGGCTGCCTGCTTTACTGTTTTAAAGATCCCACTGTATATGTGTCTCTATCATTAGTCTTGGTAAATGTGTTCCTTAAAAGAGAAGATGTCCTTTTGATTAAACTCCCTCCTTCATTATATGTAAAGTCTTGCAATAAATCACAAAGGAGGCCCTCTTTTCCCTTCTGCTCTCTACCCTTTCCCTCTTGTTTTGTGTTCCACCTCAGGAATTTGGTTTCCTCACTTGGCCTTGTTCCGTCTACTCTTCTGGGAAACCATCAAAAAAACTGACTCACGATAGTGTTCATAGTTTACTATCTAACTCTTCTTGAGTCACAATCCAATCTCCCAAGTTCCAAGATGGTTGTTTCACATTTTCTGTTTCTCACAAAACGATGAGAGCCCCCCCCCCACCCCGCCACTTCCCACTTTCATCTGGTGGTTTTGCTTTTTATTTCTCTGAGGAAATAGATTACCTCAGAAAAGAATGTCTACCTTCGACCACCAAATCTAGCCAGCCATGGGAGTGGGCACCTCCACTCTCTGCCTTCCTTCTTATTAAAGGTTTGAATAAAGGTTTGACCCTCTACTGATCTAAAATGCCCACTTACTCTACCTAGGATCCCACCTCTCTTATTTACTGAAGGATTTTCTGTCTGTCATGATTACCTTTCTCATATGCATCACCAATGTTCTCTCTCTCTCTCCCAACTGGGTATTTCCATATCCATGCAAAAATGCTGAAATATCTTTCCATGTTAAAAAAATGTAAACCCTTCCTATTTCTTTCAGTACTGCTCCATTTCTCCGATTCCTTTTATAGAAAAACCCCCTTACATAGCTATCTCCACTTGATTTATCCATTTCTTACTTTCCTTTCTCTCTTTAACCCTCTTCAATCAGATTTCGTTCGAACCACTCCTCCTCATCAGATTCAATGAACCTCATCCTCCTGAGCTCTCAGTAGCATTGGCATATTTGATGGCTTCTTTTTGGAAACAAGGCAATCATTTGGCTTTAGGAACATCCCATTCTCTTGGTGTGTTCCTATCTCTTTGCCCATTCCTTCTCTGGCCCTTTATGGCAGACACTGATACACTGATAATTACCTCCCAGCATCCACTTTCCTCTCCTTTATACTTTGTCATAAAACTTCCAATTTTTAATTGGTCATGCGGATCATTAGTGCCCAGCCAAAACACCCAGCCAAAACACCACATCTACCAGCCTCCCTTTCAGGTTTCCAGGTAATTAAATTTAGGCCAGTAAGAAGTAAGATGAAACATTGTGAAACTTCCTGGAAGTCTCCTCCAAGTGAGTAAGCGTGCTTTTCCTGCTCCCAGGAACTCAGATGTGATGGCTAGTGCTCTGGCAGCCATATTCGACCATAAAGACAATTGAGGCCCATGCAGAAGCTAGGTCACTCTTTGTGGAGCCGCCATACTAGGTCTGAACTACCAATGAGCAGCCCTTCATGACATGAGAGAGATATAGTCTTCTATTCTATTAAAGCAACTTTTTTCCCCCAAACTGATACATCCCTCCACACACTTAAAACATTAACATTCCCCTACAGCAGAATGACTCTCTTGACCCATCACTAGAGTGTCTTCTGAATTCCCGTCCTACATATCTTGAATCCATTGACTAGCACTTAAGTCAAAGTCCAACCCATCCTCTGCACCCTTACCCAGCAACCTTCCGGACACCAGTATCCCTCTAGATAATACCGAAAGTCCCTAAGCAGCAGCATATGCTAGCAAGCCAAGCCTGATTGCTTTTATTGCTTATATGGTTCAAGTACAGACGTGCTTAAGGTGGTGGAACTGTGAGACTCTTCGAGGGATTGTAGGTAAATAATTCTGGACCAGAGAGGATGTTCCTGTATCCAAAGACTGAGCTTACAACATCAGTGGAGGTGGGGGACCACAAGAGTTTCAGAAAGACCGAAGTCTATGCTAAGCTGAAGGCACATTAAGATGACACGCTAGGCTAGGACCCAGTATTTATCCTTCATACGCCAGCATCAAAACATGATTTGCTTAGCAGAGCAACCGAGATTTAAAATGGACTATTACAAATAACAGAGCTGCTGTGAACTGTTGGCTTCATACACAAATGCTTTCAAAGCTTGGAAAACATGCTTAAAATTAATGCTGGCAAGAGGCCCAGAGGCTTTATAATCTAGTAGTAATCCCATTTGTAAGGTTGTTTCAGGCATGATGGTAAAACAGATGAAGCGGATCCCTTGCTGTACCTTCATCTTTCCTCTGGGATGTTTTACCATCACACTTGCCATCCATCAAGCACCCGACCTATGAGTCTATGTTCCAATTGCCTGCCTACTACAAATACCACCATGAAGCACCCTTTCTCAGCGTCAGTCTTCCCAGGTGGCCAGCAGGTTACCAAAAGCTGGTCTCTACTCACCTCTCCCCTTTCCGCCCCATCACTGACCTTTATCGCTACATTCCACCTCTGCCTCCCCAGGTCATAAGCAAAATGATCATCTCAGTAAGGTTTATGGAAAAAAAAAAAAAAAAACCTAACAGATTTCTGATTGTCCATTTGCCTCCAGGTAGCATTTGTATTGTTCGATATGGCATTTTGGAAACAATGTTTCCTGCCCTTCCTGCCTAACTCAGAGAAAGGCCATGAAAGTAGATGGCCACAGGAGAAGAGAGGCATCTAACATCAGTCAAGATAATCAATTAAGCAGGCAGGGTCTCATCAACTCAGGCAAGGGGAGTCGACATAAACCTTCAGCTTGATGATTAAAGAAAGAAACACCAAGAAGGATCCTGATCAGCGACCACAACCAAAAATGAAGGCCAAGATAGAAATAGTGGCATCGAGCTCTCTGGAAACGACGCACTCCAAAAGACACTGCCAAGGCTAAAGACTTCGCTGACTTTGAAACCCCTGTGCAACCTGAGTAAAGGAGTGGATAGCACTGATTCTGCATATTCCAAAGGATCACTGCCTTATACCCATATAAGCAGAGTCATAAAACAAGAGTTCCTGAATCCTGAGTGTCCTCTCTGAATTGTTATCTGCAGAATATATCAACCACCCAAGCACGAAATACTAAATCTTATTAAGACTTTTCCAGAGGTCAGAAAGAAGGGAACATGAATTTAAGAGCAATTTTTTGCTACTTGGCGTTTCTCAAAACTACTATAAATTATGCGAGCCTCCTATAATTAATAGGCTGTTTTAGAGTTTTATGAGCGCCCCACATGGCCTTTTAAGCACCTATCAAAGAAGAATTAACTCCTGAGAGGTAATAAACTCATTAAAAAATTTAAAAAATGGAATGGTAGTTTAAGGATGTTTCTTTGTGTTTTCATAGGTCCTTAAAGCACAAAAAGGGCTCCTGGAAAATACGCAACAGGAATTTTGTTCCGGGGACTTGACCAATATTAGTAGGGAGCAAATTCTGACAATAGTTTGAACACAGATAATAAGAAAGATATTTAAAGGACTAGACTGAATTATAGTTATATTTAGGATGCTTGTCCCTGCTGGTGCTGAGATCTATACTATCGGCTGTTGTGGTGGTGGTGTTTTATCGTTATTGTTTGTTGCTCTTGGTGGTGGTGGTCGTAGAGGTAGTTTGGGCATAACTCTGTAATTTTTGGTATTGGCTTTGGGAATCATTGCCACCAGTCTAAAGGCATACAAGTAATGGGGGAAATACTTTAAGGAGTTAGTATCACCACTCCACTCGGGTGACTTATAAAAGCTACCAGTAATTTTTGGCCCATGTAAATTCCACAGAAGATCCTGGTAGACATGGGAAGAATCCATCCGTCCAGAATATCCAAAAAGTATGCAACACGTTCACATAGACAGTCTTAATATTCTGATGGAGAAATATGAGGAGACCCTTATATAAATGGTTGTGCTTGGAAATCCAGGGCTGTAGTGTGGCTGGAAACATATGGGTGCAATGCTAGGAATTCTCTGACTATACTGCTGTGCATTCCAGCTAATGTTGTATATTTTCCAGAAGGATTTGTATCTATATTAAACAGCAACATAAAACAAAACAATTTTCCTCCTGGCAACACAAATGCGAAAGTGTCTCTCTACCAAGAGCCCCCAGAAAGGCTAAATTCATACAACTATATTCTTCTTTCAGTTGGGTCCTCCCTCATAATGAGCATGATCCACTCAGGTCTCTGTTCCACGTGATGTTCTAGGTACCATAAAAGGGAAATGGATCTGTGATCTGTGCTCGCAGTTTAAATAATTACCTGAATTGACCGCTACGTTAAATCCTTACTCGTTGTCTACCCAAGGAGATGAATTTAGAAGCATATAAAGGATCCAGGGAGAGACTAGCCAAAGCAGAACTCAGTTGGCTCATTTAAAGCACTGATTATTCAGGGAACTTTTATAAAATCCAGAGATTTGCTCTTCTGTCCTTTGCCCAGAATCTCATTGCACCTGACATTTCAGTAAATTTAAAAGCCTTCAGGGAGACCAAGTGCTTATTCTAGCTGCTATTTACTTCCAAAAAGTCAGAGCTGTGTTTATGCTCACTTATTGCCGCACACTACATAATAGCCTTGTGAAACGCAGTGAAATCAGATAGGAAAATATGACACTCAGTCAATGTTGTGTCAGGGACCCAGCAGCCCAGGGCTGCCAGAACAGATCTGCTTTGCTTTGTGACACATGGTGGGCCGAAGGGAGGCTCCAAATCTCTGGGTTCACCTCGGGGTTAGAGCTGAGCCCACCCAGGTCTGATGGTGTCCATGACCACTAGGGATGGGGCAATGGCACTTAGGTCCTGCAACATGGAGGGAGCTTCCCTCCTCAGGCTTTGGAATCAAATGATCCAGGCTTTGGATCCCGGCTGCAACACGCAGGGCTCTGTGACCTGGAAACACACAGCTTAACCACTCTAAGCCCAGTGCTTTTCATTCAAAGGGATATCGGTGCTCACCTGTAGAGTTATTATGAAAATAAAATAAGACTAAATGAGAAAATAAGTACACACACACAAAAAAAAAACCCCACTCAGAAATGGTTGTTACTGCATTTTAAACAAAAAAGGAAAATAAAAGTCTTATATAAACTTTTCCTGCTGGGCTTATGGCAACAATTGAGGAAAGCCAGAGGTGAAATGGTAGCATTGCCTCGACTTTTCAGGTCCAAGCTCTGGACCTGAGCCAGTCATTCTCGGCAGCTACTTTAGCCTCACAGAGACAAGCCTTCACCTTAATGCCCTGAAATATTACACTGAATATTTCAGTGTAATATTTAATTTAATGCATCTGAAATATTACACTATAAAAATACTTTCGTTTGCGTTTGCTTTTCAGCAAACAAAAATCCCGTCCAAATGAATGGGAAATGTAGCGCTGTACCTGAGATTATCAAGGAAACCAGGAAATCACTGCAGTCCACGGCCTGCTTCATTTGGAAGTCCTTGGTCAGTTGCTCCCATAATTGATGCTGGTCCATAGGCACCACTGGGTCGGGGTCGACAGGATAGCCACTGGTGATCGGGAAGCCTAGATCCGAATCACTGGGATAGGTTATTAACCCAAATCTCAGTCCTTGTATCTGTGGATTGGAGATAATCATGCTTTCCCCATCTCCTAGAGATGATGTGTGGCACTCTCTCAAGTGAGAGAATATAACATGGAAAGCTCTTTGGAAACTGCTATGCATATTGATATGTAATGTAATGTAAAACCTGATCATCCATGCAGTGAGAATCCAGAAAAAGGAGACATCAGTTCCAGACCAAATCAATTCCTTAGCTACAACACTGTTTCTCTCTTTAACCCCAGGTCATAATAAAGGTAGCATGCATTGCATCTGGCAACATTTGAGTGCAAACTTTGGCTTCAAACAATGAGCATGTTTTCTTTCACGGTCTAGAGGCCAGAAATCCTAGACTGAGTTGGTAACGGGGATCACACTCTCTCCAGAGGCTCTTAAAGAGAATCCATTTCTTGCCTTTTCCAGCTTCTGATGACTCCAGGTGCTCGTGGCTTATGGCCACATCGCTCCAAGTTCCCGACTCTGTGGTCACATTGCCTCCTTTTCTATCTCTTCTGTGTGTGTCTCTCGTAAGGCAACTTGTCATTGGATTTAGGGTCCACCCAGACAATCCAGGAGGATCCTGTATTCCAAATAAACTCACATTCACATGTTCCCAGGATTAGGACCTGAACATACCTTTTTTGGGGGGTCACCCTTCAGCCCACTACAAGGCTCGATTACATATCGAAAGTAGTAAGCTGCTTAGATAGCCATCTTCCTAACAAGTGAAAGGGCCACAACGCAGCCAGCCCTTCCCCAGTCCTCCTTCGTTAAGGTCTGACTTAACTATGGTTTCCCATCAGACACAACAGACAGGAAATAGATCTGTTCCCTGAAAATGAGTAACGAGGTATTAACCGCGAGGCTGGCATCGAAACCCGCCGGAAAACAAAGGACGTTCAAGGGGTGAGCATGTTAGTCTGCATAACAGACTGTCATAACAAAGAGCCACAGACTGGGTGACTTAAACAACAGAAATTTATTTTGTCATAGTTCTGGAGCCTGGAAGTCCAGGATCAAGGTGTCAGCAGAGTTGCCTCCTGAGTACTCTCTCTTTGGCGTGTAGGTGGCCGTCTTCTCCCTGTCTTCACATTGCCCTCCCTCCAGGTGTCCATATCCAAATTTCCTCTTTTTATAAGGATGCCAGTCTTATTGGATGAGCACCCCACCCCCGCCCTGCCCATGACCTCGTTTTATCGTAATTACCTCTTTAAAGACCCTATCTCCAAATACAGTTACATCCTGAGGTGCTGGGAGTGATTTCAACGTATGGATTTTAGGGGGACGCATTTCAGCCCATAAAAGTCAACATACATTTTCGTAAGGGGCCAGGCAGCAAATATCTCCAGCTTCGCAAGCCATCCGGTGTCTGTCACAACTACTCAGCTCCACGATTGTTGTGTGAAAGCAGCCAGAGACGGTACAAATAGGTGTGTGTGACTATGGTCCCATGAAACAGGCAAAGCAAAAATTAAGAGGACGAAGTTCAGGAAGCAAAGATAACTGAGTGACCTTCTAGCATTAGTATTCTACCCCTCGGATGGGATTTCTGGCTCTTGGTGACACTGAATTCCCGGGCACAGGAGCTTCACGAAGACAATAAAGTAAATGCTTTGGTGTCGTTTTGGTTTTCCCTTTTTTTTTTTTTTTTAACTTTTTTGAACATTTATTCACTTTTGAGAGACAGAGAGACACAGAGCACAAGCAGGGGGAGGAGCAGAGAGAGAGGGAGACACAGAATCTGAAGCAGGCTCCATGCTCTGAGCTGTCAGCACAGAGCCCGATGCGGGGCTCGAACCCATGAACCGTGAGATCGTGCCCTGAGCCCAAGTTGACTGCTTAACCAACTGGGCCACCCAGGCGCCCCTGTTTTCCTTTTTAAAAAACTTTTCAGTGTGGTAAAAAAACACAAAACATTTACCACCCTAGCCATATTGAAGTGTACAATAAATTAGCGTTAACTATGTGCATAGTATCGTGTTGCAGCTCTCCAGAACTTTTCTTCGTCTCGCAAAACTGAAACTCTGAACTCATTAACCAACAACTCCCCATTTCCCCATCCCTCAACTCCTGACAGCCACCATTCTCCTTTCTGTCTCCATGAGGTTGACTACTCTGGATACTTATCATAAGTAGCATTCTCCAGGATTTGTCTTTTGTTGACTGGCTTACTTCACTCAGCACAATGTCCTCAAGGCTCATCCGTGCTTTGGCATAGACAGGATTTCCTTCGTTTTCTAAAGCTGAATAATATCCCATCATGTGTATGTAGGTATATAAGCCACATTTTCTTTATCCGTTTATCTGTTGACGAGACACTTGGTGACTTCAACCTCTTGACCATTGTGGATAACGCTGTAATGAACATAAGTGTGCAAATATTCCTTTGAGATCCTGTCTTCAATTCTTTTGGATATATACCAAGAAGCAGAATGGTTCCAATGTTGCTTTTGGATACCCCTGATTTTTATCAGCAAGGAAAAATGCTTTCATACTGTTATTTTGGAGATGGGGTTATTTCTGTACATTCTTGAGAAATAGATGTGGCCCATGATGCTGGAAAACCCGAGAGGGCATAGCAGGAAACAAAGAGAAACATCCTCTTAGAAACTCATTTTTCCTCTTAACTTCTTCTAAACGCCCATTAACACTAACAGCTTTGAGATGTGAAGCAAATTCACCTTTTAAGTAGAAAAATATCGTTTTAGGGAGAGCAAGAGACTGTGAAGAAATTGGATTTCCTAGGACCTTCTTAATTGAGCCTGAAATTTTGCATATAGGCCTAATTTAATTTCCCGAGCTCTTTGGGGACCTTTGCAATAATTAAACTGGAACTACAGATACAAGTTCAAGAAGGAAAGAAGAACTTCCATTTGCTGGGTGAGGAACTGAAACAAATAGAATTCCAATCAGCAATGGTAGACAGTATGAGGTATATGAGAAGTCCTCATATAATAAAAGGCTTCTGAATCCTATAGGGACTAGGGAGCAACCATAATCACTATTAGTTATTGAAACAGAGTAGAAATGAGAATGACACCTGTATTATTAATACTTTTTTTATTACAAGGGAGAGCAACCCAAGTCTAACCAGTGTCATTATGGCTGCTACAACTAAAAAGTCCAAAAGCCCAAGAGACTCAGACACAGCAAGTTCAAGGTCTCCTATGATGGCACCGGATCTCAAGTCTCTTCTCCCTCCCTCTTGTAGGAGATTTTTCCTTTTGGGGAGAGCTATGGCCACTAACGGCCCCCACACCCACTAAGCAACTCCACCAGAGCAGGAACTTTTACGGGCGGCTCTGGCATAAAAGTTTCAGTGGCAGCTCCGGTTAGTTCAACTCGGGCCACGTGTCTATCCCCAAATCTACCACAGGGATCTACCAGAGGAGGAAACAGAATTTCTGCTTCAGAAAACGAGCGAGGAAATATTGCCTCCCAGAAAACAAAGAACTTGCGGTGGCCTCAGTTGAGAGGGTAAGATGGTCTGTTCTTCGTAGCTTCTTTCAGCCCAGACCTATCTTCCTCAGCGGAGCGGCTCAACGCCTAAGCCCTCGGCCACCATTCACCATCTCACTAAAAGGGAGCGTTTTCACAGCTTATTGCTGACAGTTATAATTTCATAAGCGAAAGTGCAGCAATGTGGGGGTGGGCTGCGGTGATGAGAAAAGTCCTCTCTGAGGAGGTGGCATTAAAGCTGAGGTCTGCGTGAAGCAAAGGGGGGAGCTACAGCATGGTCTGGGGGAAGAGCATCACAAGTTCAGAAACAGCCATGTCCAAAGTCTGACGTGACCCTGCCATGTTCGGTATCAGAGAAAAGACACACCTTAGAGCACCAAAGGAGACTCACTGGGCCACGCAGTGCCCCTTGATGGGACCCTCTTCCCTTCTGACATCATCACTTGGTACTCTGTCTGCATCTTGCACACGAGCGCTTCAATCCTTCTAATGCTCTAGGCATCTTTCAGCATCCAGGCTGTTCCGTCAGCTCTTCTCTCTGCCTGGAATGCTCTTCCATTGGTATTTGCTTTGTCCAACTCTCTCATTCCTTCAAGTCTTTGCTCAAATTTCACCTTTGACCAGGACTGCCCCAGTGACCCTATATCACACGCTTCCCGCCACAGCTCATTCCCATGCCCCTAGTAGCCTTTTTTGCTCTATTCTTTCATCCCACGTATCTCCTTCTAATACACTCTATGGCTTGTGTATTTTATTTATTGCTTAGTGCCTCTTGTGCCAACAGCATATAAGCTCCACAAGGGAAGTTTGTGTTTTGTTTGCTGATATATCTCAAGTGTCCAGGACTGTAGGCGTATTATAAATACATTTTAGCGGAAGAGTGGAGGAAGAGGGAAGAAAGATTTGTCTTCCCAGTGCTCTTTTCTTATGGCACAACAGTCGTATACATGTTTGTCTCCAAGCCCCACATCTGCTTCCAGTCCCTGAGGTCTGGTATATATTTTAAAGCCTCGTGCCCTGAGTCACCTGGGTGGCTCAGTCCAAGTCATTGGCTCTTGATTTCAGCTCCGGTCATGATCCCAGGGTCGTGGGATCGACCCCACAATGGGCTCAGCATGGAGTCTGCTGAGATTTTCTTTTTCTCTCTGTCTCTCTGTCTCTCCCTCTCAAAAATATAAATAAATAAAATAAAAATAAATTTAAAAAGTAAAAATAAAACCTCATGCCCTGAATATTATTAAACTTGAATAGAATTGCAAGAGGCTGCCCTAAGGAGAGACCAAACCCCACCGTCACCACTTTCAGGGTCTTTCCCATTTGTTTTCCTGCCCCAGAATCACAATATACCTAACGTTATGGAAAAAAGTAGGCCCTTGACCAAGGATTGGAAATACTTTTGTTGTTGACGTTGTTGAGCTGGGGAGGTTTCCATGTGATCATAGTACTAACCATGAAAAGATTTAAAACTTTTTTTTTAATTAAAACTTTTTATTTGGGGGCGGTTATCCCTAGCATCCCAGCACAGATCTTAGCAGCTGGCAAACTGACATGAAATCTGAACACTGAAGCCCTGAGTGTGCAAATAAGCCATAGCTATGTTCATTCCTCCTTATAGCTCCATATGGCTTCTCTCTTTGACTTTTCCTAATGTCCAGGATATGCGTTCCCTAGAGAAGGAGGACCATTTTTGCCTGCCCATTACACCAATTGGGAAGAGTAAATCATGGAGGTAAATCTTTCATTATTATAAAACTTAACACTAAGATCAATCTTTACAACATTCTACCCAAAATTTCTTGAGGAAGTCAAGAAGAAAGTTCTACAGATTTTTTTTTTTTTTTTTTTTTTTATTTTGGGGACAGAGAGAGACAGAGCATGAACGGGGGAGGGGCAGAGAGAGAGGGAGACACAGAATCGGAAACAGGCTCCAGGCTCCGAGCCATCAGCCCAGAGCCCGACGCGGGGCTCGAACTCACGGACTGCGAGATCGTGACCTGGCTGAAGTCGGACGCTCAACCGACTGCGCCACCCAGGCGCCCCACTACAGATTTTTTTTTAATGCGTATTGGGTTTGGGGCAGAGGTTAGCATCAAGTACACTTATAAAAGCTTAATGTTATATACACGTTGATGATGGAGGGGAAGCCGGAAAACGTTCCCATGATCCTCAAGAACCACAACAAGATGCAGACACACGGGCTTCCTCATTCTCCAAATTGGAAACATCTGTGTTGTCCAAGTTCTCACTTTTTCCCACAATCAAAGGGACAGCTCCTGAAAAAATGGAGTCTCTCGAAAGCGTACCAGTTTTTTTGAAACAATAATGCCGGACGCCCTGCGTTTAGAAGGTCCTAAGTATTTTTGACTTTTTGGCAATATGGGACTAATTTTACCTTATTGGTGACCCCCATCATTTTGGTTGTAGAGACTAAATCAATACATAAGTGCAGTACTGGATTTTGTTTTAAGTACAACACCATCAATTATTATATTTTTAAGAAATAAAAATATCTGCTAATTAAACTATGACCAATGCTTCCCCTTTACTTAGGATATTTACTTTATAGGTATAAGTACACATGTTTATCATATATCATTCTTATGTACATATATGTACATGAGTGAAATAAAATATAAGTAAAATAAGTTGGTTAAGGTTGAACTTCTACTCATTCTGAGTTCAACCTCCTGAATACTCTCAGAGTTTCTGCACAACCATCTCTGGATTTTCTGCACATCCTCTGACACCCATTCTGAAAGCTTTATTATTGGTACTTCCTTCATCTTACCAAGTTGTCACATGAAACTTTTCTGGCAACAAGGAGGATTTGGTCTTCTGTCCAATGGTCCAGAAACAGTTTGATGGCAACCTCCAGTTGTTTTTCACCCAACCAAGTTTGCCCGATGCAAGCAGTGGAAACCATGTCCCTTGATTGACAACAATTGTAAGACGTTCTGAACTATTAGATGCATTCTGATTTCAAAGATGTTTAAACGTAATAAAATAATATTGTAATAACTTTTGATGGTGAAGGAAGGTAGCTTGACTTACTGTGGGAATCATTTCATAATGCATAAAAATATCAGTGGGGCACTGGGCTGGCTCAGTCGGTTGAGCATCCAACTCTTTACTTCGGCTCAGGGTTGCGGAATCGAGCCCCGCATCAGGTTCTGCAATGATCATGAAGCCTACTTGAGATTCTCTCTCTCTCTCCATCTGCCCCTTTCCACTGCTTGCACTTTCTCAAAACATTTTTAAAAAATTATGCTTCAATAAAAATTTTTTGATATGCTGAAATGTAAAAGAAAAAGGTGTATGTTTGAATTAATATAATACAATAATTCTCTTCCTACTCTGTACTATCCTAATCACAAAAATAGCAAGATGAGAATTAAAGATCAAAAAAAAAAAAAAAAAAGGCCAGTCCCCCTTTCCATGGCTTCTTCATAAAAATCAACATTCTGGAAGAGGTTTACTAAATTTTTAAAATGTAAATTGCATGGCATGGCCATGTTCACACAAAGGCACTCTTCATTGTATACAAATTCAATACTAATGTTTTGCAGTCTGCTTTCTCAAAACTGTAGGTCTCCAAAGGGCTTGCATTTTCTGAACCATCAGTGCTGATGAAAACAATGTGAAAATAAAGAAGCAATAAAAGAATTTATAAATCCTTACCAAACAATGACAGTTTTAGCGCATTAAGATTCCATTAACCAAATCACCTTCGGCACAGCAGTAATGATGAATTTTTATTGCAACTCAAATTTCTTAGTCACTTCGTCACCTCAAATCCATTTCAGAAGTAGGTGGGAATACATTTTAAATAAATTAAAAGGCTTATCACACTTCTTCATAACATTCTTCTGAAGTTTAAGATTATATTTTGCATCACTAAAATTCAACCTGCTTTTCTGTTAAATGTCATCAGTTTTTGAAGATAAGTACTAACATTTTTATCACAATTCTTGACCTCAATTGAATTGGCAAATGGAATTTTGGTTCAAAAGACATATTATCCAAATGGAAAATTTTCCTTGATCCCTGAAGTGTTATGCCATTTATTGGAGTCTTGGAAACAAATGGAAAATATTTACCAGCCCGTAATTTTTAGTAGCCTGCCTTCCCCAAAGGAGCAGGCCCATAATAAATGAAATAAAACCCATTTTCCTTTCCACTCAAACTGGCACAAAATGTACTAGTATTTAGATGAGCAATAATATTCAAAGATTTCCTCCCTCAAACATGTTGTAAATTATGAACAGAACTGAGTAGGGAACAAAACAGCAGGGTTGCTTGGGAGTGGAGTACCCTATAGGTACTAGAGTATACAGTCTGTAGGTATATGCACGATAGGTACCTTATATGGTTAATACCTTCCACACCCTCTCAGTGAATGAAGAATGGTTTTGTGTATTTTTTTTTTGTCTGTTGTTGTTCATTGGGAATGCCAATGAGCCATATTACTATGCCACCAACCCAAAGAGCTAAGGAATATTGGAAGTTATATAGAAAATAAAATTCAGGTGATAGTGACTATCAGGACTTATAAACCCACAAATGCTTTTATACATTGAACATGTAGTATTACAGGCCACAATACTGGATTCTCAAAACATTGTGTGGCATGGCAATGGATGAGATTGTTTAATCTCAGCCCAGAGGAAAGCCAAGCAAAGCCTGGTCGTGGACTTCAAAGCCGTAAGTGACTGAAAGGTCTTGCCCACCTCTCTTATTTTACAGATAAGGAAACGGAAGCTCCAGGGGACTGAACGTTGCCCACAATGATATGGTAGGAGAACTGAAACCAAAAGTAGGTTTCTGGCTTCCCAAGCTAGCTGCCCCTTCACCCTATGTAATATGTGATGGTAGAACATCAAAGATATATGCATTCCTGAAGACTTCATTTTCCTTAAAGGCCTAAGTCGATTCACCCAAAAAAAAAGTCTAGAATTGAAATTCTGAGGACATCGAATGCCTAAACATGAGCATCAGAATGCATCTGAATCAAATTATTCCAAACTAACAATTAGCACTAATTTGGCGCTCACTGGTAGCTCTAGAGTTCATTACCGGCACTAATTAGCAAACCTACACAATATCCCTTTGAGAGAAGCTAAACATTATTACCTTTGCAGAACAGACAAGGGATCCAGCTACACATGTGATATATTTGCTGCCAAGTGCTGAGGCTACAAAAGCTCAGAAACGTGCCCCAAATTCAACCACTTCTGGAAAAATCGTGGTATTCTAAAAGCGCTGATTTCCAAATCTAGTTTTCCAAATCGGTTTATCCTGATGCTGCGATCCTTGTCCACGTTAACTTTAGGTTAGCAATCGTGTCAAGTTCATTGCCTGCAAAGCCAGTCAGTCAACAGATACTATGCACGCCTTACTGATGCTGTGACAGGCAGAGGCTGGCCATCTAGGGAAGAACCTGATGAACCACCCCGCTGAGCTTCCTGCAGCTTCCCAGAGACCCCTGCCTTCACTATCTGTCAAACTTTACTCAGCACTAACATATAAAGAAGAGAAAGCGGGTGCCGAGAGGCTCAGTTGGTTAAGTGTCCGACTTCAGCTCAAGTCATGATCTCACGGTTGGTGGGTTTGAACCCCGCACCAGGCTCTCTGCTGTCAGTGCAGAGCCTGCTTCGGATCCTCTGCCCCCCCCCCCACTCTCTCTCTGCCCTTCCTCCCCTCTCTGTCTCTCAAAATAAATTTTTTAAAAACTTAAAAAAGAGAGAGAGAGAGAGAAGAGAGGTAATCAAGTGGGAAATCTGTGTTTATGACTTATTATTATCTTCAACCTTGACTATGAAACATCCAACGAAGATTTCCCATTCGAGACTATGTGCATTACCCTGTTCAATGTACTAGAAATAAAATTGTCTTCCAGGTGGCTGACAGCCCAGTGGTCTGCTTTCTACCAGAAGTTGACTTAAGACAAGGTAAAAAAACAAAAACAAACAAATAAAACAGGGAGTCTGGCTGACATTGATGGTCAGATCTCATAGTTACTGAGTGCTTACTGTGCCCTAGGAAGTTTAAATAGATAATTTTATTTTATCTTCACAATCCTATGAAGTAGATACTATGGGGATCATTTCATAAATGGGGAAACTGCACAGAGGGGTAAAATAATTTACCCACGTGATAGGGTCATGATTCAAACCCAAGCCTGCTGCTACCAAAGTCCATGCTCTTGCCCAGTGCTATTGTGGTCATGATAACAAAGACAACAGAAATAAAAACAAAGAGATACACCATCCCCACCCCAGCTCCTTTACCAGAATCAGACCAGACGTGTCTTAGATAAAACCAACTAAGAGATGAATAATAATGGAAGTCAGGTTTGACTCTTGCACTGTTGGTAGGAATGCAAACTGGTGCAGCCACTCTGGAAAACAGTGTGGAGGTTCCTCAAAAAATTAAAAATAGATCTACCCTATGACCCAGCAATAGCACTGCTAGGAATTTACCCAAGGGATACAGGAGTATTGATGCATAGGGGCACTTGTACCCCACTGTTTATAGCAGCACTCTCAACAATAGCCAAATGATGGAAAGAGCCTAAATGTCCATCAACTGACGAATGGATAAAGAAGATGTGGTTTATATATACAATGGAATACTACTTGGCAGTGAGAAAGACTGGAATCTGGCCTTTTGTAGCAACATGGATGGAACTGGAGAGTGTTATGCTAAGTGAAATAAGTCATACAGAGAAAGACAGATACCATATGTTTTCACTCATATGTGGATTCTGAGAAACTCAACAGAAGACCAGGGGGGAGGGGAAGGGGGGAAAAAAGTTACAGAGAGGGAAGGAGGCAAACCATAAGCAACTCTTAAATACTGAGAATACACTGAGGGTTGATGGGGGTTGGGGGGAGGGGAAAGTGGGTGATGGGCATTGAGGAGGGCACCTGTTTGGATGAGCACTGGGTATTGTATGGAAACCAATATGACAATAAATTTCATTAAAAAAAAAAAATGAAGTCAGGTTTGAGACTTGCCACCCTAAACAACACAAATGAGATTAGTTCTAGAATCAAACCAGAAGAAGAGAAACCAGATGAAGAATGTAATAACATGCTACCATGAAGGCTAGATAAGACTGGAGAAGAGCTGTTGTCCATAAAGATTTTTGGTAACCTGCCAAATATCCTAAATCGGGCCCTGGACCTGTGTCCATTAGCTCCACATTTGCAAGTAAAAGCCATAGGACTTTGAGATTAATGACATCTATTTTTAAGCTTGGAATTATTAAACAATTTATGAGCACACGTTAGAGTTCCCGTAGAGGTTACGAGCCCTGGCTTTAGATTTCATCTCGGCCACTTGCCAGCTGTGTGGCCTGGCACAACTTAGCCAACCCCTGTGAACCTCAGTTTCTCATCTACAATGGGTATTCGACCCTACACCACAGAACTGCTGTGGGGATTCAGTGATTCATATAAAACATTGAACACCCTGCCTGGCACACAAATCTGTGTTTCCATACATGCTACTATTATTATTAGCCAGGGCATGTCCATATACAAAATGTTATAGAGAGGTCCAATAAGCTGTAAGAAGTGGTCGTTTCCATCAAAGAACACATAATCTATTCGAGAAGATGAGCCCAACCAAACAAACAGATCAGTTTGTGACCACACACAGGGAAGTGCTAAGCAGCTTCAGTACTGCAGACCAAGGCTTCTCAGACCTGGAGGTGCCCTCTGATCCCCTGGGGTCTTCTTAAAATGCAGCTGCTGCTGATTCAGTGGGTCTGGGGGGGTGGGGCCCAAGATCTGCATTTCTAACAAACTCTCCCGTGATGCTCATATCCCGGGTTCACGAACCACACTCTGGATAGCGAGACTGTAGATGCCCAGAGGTGAAAGGGACTGTCTAGTAAGGGCGAGAGCAGTAAGCTGTGTAAGAGAGATGGAAACTGAACTGAGGCTCAATTGAGCTAGGGTGGGACATCGACACCTCAGAAAGTCATAGGTGACCTCCTAGGCACAGGGAATGCCACGGTTGAAGGCGGGAAGGCAGGAAAACAAATGGGACAAACAGAAAGCGTTCAATGGGTTGACAGTCTCTGCTCCCCGCTGTGGAGTGTAGAGATGCAATACCTTTTCTCCCAGACACTAGCTCTCAACCCTCACTAAGCTCCAGGACCACCCGTGCAGCTTACGAAAGACAGGTATCTCAGCCCCAGCTTCCGAGATTCTGATTTAGCTGCTCTGACATAATTGAACTTTAGGAGTTCATATTCCAAGTGTGGAGCAAGAAACTATTGCATGTAACCAATAAGTAACTATGCACTATGAAAACCAGGGGTGCTGTTTCCTTCACAAGTATTGTCAACCTCCCAGAATCTCTTAACTAGCTTATGAGTTATGAGTCAAGGGGAAACTGAGGCAAAGTGTACCCTCTGCTCTACCTTCATCTGCATGGCCCATTACTACAGCATAAATAACTACTTAACTTCAGAAGGATTTATTAACACCGAAGTTATGCTTTTTGATTTCTGATCATCTGTGCCTCTGCGGGTCGTGGTTACTTTATTATTTAAAATATTCTTCCAATAAATTGTAGGGAGTTGGTACTACCCCATTCAGTAATAATCCTTTTTTATTTTATGTTTTTCTTAAATATATGTGCACCACTTTCCTCCTGCTGCTCTGAAAGGACATCAGCCCCTTTCTAGAATTTCTTAGAAACGTTGGCTGGCTGCCCTGAAGTTCTTGGAAGAATCTAAGGAACAGTTCACTAGACCCTACTGATCTGACCACCCCAGGTTTTCCAGATATTCTGTAAGAACTTTGTTCCTTCTTCTCTCGTTCCTTCAAAACTACATCAGTCCCCAAACAACAATCCATCTCTGATCTTTCTGTAGAGGATAAAGCATAAAAGATATGAAGTGTGTCTACCTTTAAATCACCTTCTATAATTAGATTTCCCTTCCTCAGTGTGAGAGATGTACATTTTTATATAATTACTCTCTTCTATTTAATAGTTTAAATAGCTTTGTGAGTCTTTGATATCCCTTACCAAATGATCTCCCATTTAGCTGGAGCCCTCCTAAAATAGCACCATTTCTGTGACCCATGAAAGTCAATGAATACATATTTCCCACTACACTGCCTTGGGTAATGTTTCTCCAAAGTCCTTTTGGTTCTCTAATATGAATGAGACAATAGGGAACACATAGGGAGAGAAAGATTTGAAGTACTGAGACAGAGGGAGGCAGAGAGAAGAGGGAGGAAAGAAGGAAGATCATAAGCCCCATATAAGTTGTTTGAGAAGCATGGACTTGAGAAGAAATCTTGAGTAAAATATTGAAGCAGAAAAATAAGTGTAGACTGCCATATTATACCTATATTTTGGTGATATTCATCTTTCTGACTTAAAAAAAATTTTTTTAATGTTTATTTATTTTTGAGAGAGAGAGAGAGATAGAGCATGAGCAGGGGAGGGGCAGAGACAGAGGGAGACACAGAATCTGAAGCAGGCTGCAGGCTCCAAGCTGTCAGCACAGAACCCGACGCGGGGCTCGAACCCACGAATCAGGGAGATCATGACCTGAACCGAAGTCGGATGCTTAACCGACTGAGCGACCCAGGTGCCCCTTGTCTTTCTGACTTTAAACAAGGCTAACAAACAGCTATTATTCTTTTAAGTTTCTGGTGAAATGTGAATGTGCGTGCATAGGACGGTAATACTGTGATATTAGAAATTATACACTGGAATACTAGAGAATAGACTACAGGAACCACTAAAAGGAGGATCTAGATTCTAAATGTGGCTACTAAGTTACATGTGTATTATATACCTGATGTTTTATCTATGAAAAACTATAACGTGGTAACTCTCGCATCAACATTTCCACAAAAATATAAGGACTTAAATTTGGAGACAGACGCTAATTGCTTCATAGTGACCTCATCGATTTGGGCTGCTGTAACAAAATACCACAGGCTGGGTGCCTTGTAAACCGCAGAAATGGAGGCTGGAAATCTGCTATACAGGTATCAGCATGGTCAGGTGAGGGACCTCTTCAGGTCACTGACTTCTTGTATCCTTATACGATGGAACAGATGAGCTAGCTCTCTGGGACTGCCCCAGGTTTTCCACTAATTATAGGGGCACTAATCTCATTCACAAGGGCTCCACCCATGTGACCTGATCACCTCCCAAAGGCCCCACCTCCTAATACCGTCACCTTGGACTTAAGGTTTACAGCACATGAATGGGGTTGGGGGGGGGGGGGCAGGGGCAGGGGACAAATATTCAGATCATAGCACATATACACAAAACTTTAGAAGATGTATAAATTTTTCATGCCATTGATTTTTTTTTCCATTTCGAAGGAGAAAAAATAGAAGAAAAAGGGTTCCTTTTAAAACAAAGGCAATAGCTAACACTTACTGAGCACTTCCTATGTACCAGGCTTTACTCATATCATCCCATTTGACCTTCACACCGGCCTCATGAGACCAGCATTATTGTATTCTCATTTTACAGATACAGAAGATGAAGCTAAGTAGAAATATTGAACAACTGGACTGAGATCAAATATTTCATTAGTCAGGGAACCAGAATTTGTTCCCAGGCTGCCTGACTCCAGAGCCCTTAATCTTAACCAACCCATGAAATTAAATATATAGACAAGAGTCACACGCCTTATATTTCAAATTCCTCGTGCATGATGCTTATTTATTCATAATTCTTTCAAGCAGAAAATACAAATAAAATCTGTACAAATAATGGAGCTTATCATTTCGAGAAGCACTAATCAATGACAGAAAAAAAAAAGAAACTTTGTTTATAGGAATTTATGTCAAAGCTATCAGTCAAAACAAAAGTCTAAGGTCCTTTTGTTTGAAGTTCACCTTCAACTGATAGTTGAAGATTTAAATGTCCTCTAAGACAAATTTAGAATTCCTAGAACAGCCTGACCTTTAATTTTCATGTCTTAACACAAATGTACTTTGGTGTCCTTATCATATTATCATTGGTATATTTCCGTTATTCATTCTTCTCTGTTCATTAATCAGGCAAACATCCTGTAAACAACTAAATTTATACAGAAATATAAATAGGATGGAGTTCATTGGTTATTCACCAAAATATCAAGAGACCCATGGGGAGAAAATTATGTTACAAAAACTGTGGCTTGGGGGAGCAACCTTTCACATGTGCTATCATTTTATCTCACATTAAAAAAAATTTTTTTCCTTAGATAAACCATGAAATTAAGAGCTTAAAAAGGAAGGGACTTAAAGAACAATGAATCCTGAATACTTTCAGTACAATGAATACTTTATGATATTTAACAATTAGGAACTTCGTGGATGTAATAGAAGTAAGAAGTTATCTAACTAACAATTTTTGTTGGCTTTCTTTTGTATTTGAGTGTTTGCCATGTGCTAAATCCTTTACACGGATTATTCTTAATTTGTGTTAGCCAGAAGAGAACTCTAAAACAAAAATTCAAGGGCATGTGGTTCATTGCAAAGTGTAAGGAAACTGGAACTGGGCTACAAAGATAAGACAAGGAAGAGATAGATAAAGGTCAATAAAGAGTGCATTATCAAATCAGTTACCATTGAAGGAGAAGGGAACCTAAGTCTGGAGGAAAATGCTAGAAAACATTATAAAACATGTCTCCCAGCTATCCTGCCTGAGGGGTGAGGGAGCTAAGATATTTATCTACCAATTCCCTTACATCATTATTTGTGAGGTGCTCCTTAGGCATGATGTCCCTAACATCTCAGAGCTGCAGTCTCTCACAGATTCAGAGAAAGGCTTGTGCAAAGAGATGTAGACAGGAACCCTTGGAAGTGGATCCACAGGGAGAAATAGGTAGGCTCAAGACCTTTAGGTGGTGCACGTATGCACCTGCTACAGATGATCTAATTGAACTTCTTGCAATAATCTCAATAACTCAGTGCATTTGGGGGTGTTTTTATCCTCATTCCAAAGATGAGAACACAGGCTCAGAGACATTGAGTAACTTGCTTAGGGCCACACAGCAAGGGACAGAGCTTGCTAATTACTAATTACTCTAGACCCTATAATCTTAGATATTACTCTGTACCATCTTTCAATGGTTACTGTCTAGAAAGGAAACTCTACTAACTCCTTTGGGAGAAGATATGTCTATATCCTGATTCCATGAGCCAAGATCTGGGTATAAAAATACCCAGTATTTTTATCTAGAGCAATTTTCTGGCACTTAGTAAGTACTGAATAAATGATGAAGGAATGCATGAATGACTCTATAATGTTAGCCATAAATACATGTGTATATAACCCTCATTCCCAAAAGGTCTTGCTAGCTTCCAGTTTAAAGGGAGGGCACATAAATTCCATCACTTATTTTGCTGGCAATTCTTCCCGATTGCTGGACCACAGCTCTCCACAAAGGGCCCTCAAGTACTGCTAAAATCCTCAAAGAAAAATCTTACATGAGTCCCAGACCATTTCAGTCACAGACTGTGTGACAGCCACCATTTTTCCTCGTCCACCCTTTCTCTGCCGAATCCTCCACATACACCAGCTGCCATTGATTCCTCCAGGCATTTCCAGGGCTTCCTCTCGACACCACCACTGATGTGTGGCTTCCCTAGAGTTTCAAGCCACATGGCATGTATATGGAAGCAGGAGAGGTCCCCTGTCTGCCAATATCTTGTATGGAGTAGTTACTAGAAAATTCCCTGATATTTACTCTGTTTTCTCTTTCCTCAGGCCCGAGACAAGATCCCACGGATCATTGGGCCTACCAGGAAGATTCCAAGAAGGTCTTATGGTGACTAAGGATCTGTTCCAGGGCCAAGATTGGCAGTTTGAGTCTCCTTAGCAAGAATCCTCTCCCTTCCAGCCCTTCCAAATTATGAAGTTCTCAGCCAGCCAGTTCACCCTTGTCTAACCTCAACGTTGCAATAATATTCTAATTGGGTCCCCAGTGTCTCTGGTCATGCTTGGTTGAATGCACAGGGTTCATATTCTATGCAGGATTTACATTTAGAACATGTATATAAGGTTAGGAATATAACCTCATAATGTTATTGCTGGCTTGTCTTTTCCTTAGTCAGCCTCTAACCTCTAACCTCCTAATTTGCCATTCACTATTGACAAATATACTCAGAATATGTGCATTACAAAGAATAAAAATTTCTTAGTTTAAAAATCTTTTTTCAAAATTTGCCTAAAATCCATGTTATAGGAGGTGGCAAACCCATGGAATTTACTTTTTTGATCTAACGGTATGACACTGGAGCATTCTCATGAAAGGTACAAAGAGAGATGATGCCTTAGCTGAAATGAATGTGTCTCAATGATGAAATTTCAGGGCTTGAGTCAAATACATGAGGGTGACATTTGGGGTGGGAGAACCTTCTCTGACATTTTTCAAATGTGTAGCTAAACTCCAATTTCGACTATAAGTGAAGCTTAATGTGAATGAAGACTCCTATCTTAAATGTTGACCTTTTCAAGTCAAATGACAATGTGCTCTTTTGAGTGATGATCTTTAAGTGCCAAAAATTAAAGAACATTCACGAAAAGTTTTCAGTTTCAGAAAAATTAGTCTTCCATAAAGTGTGTATAGATGGGTGAATACAGTTATAAATATGATTGCATTTAGTTTTTTGTTCACCTTTGGAAAAAAAAAACAGTAAAAATTAAGCAAACCTAATGTAAATGCTATTTAAAATTATAAGTCATGCACATAAAAGTTGTGTAGCTCAGTATTGTGGGAAAAAAATGGAGTTTTAAATCATGGCACAATTTTAATCCAGCATGTACAAGACAGATACACAGTTCAGACAATCAAAATTAAAAAAAAAAATTTCTGATATCAGTAGGCATCTTATGATCACTATTGTATAGGCAGCAACTGTGGTAATATTATCATCGCCTGTGCATATACTTCAAACTTTATGGTTTAGAAAATTCTGGAGAGGGGCACCTGGGTGGCTCAGTTAGGTGTCCAACTTCGGTTCAGGTCAGGATCTCACAGTTGTGAATTTGAGCCCCGCATCGAGCTCTGCACTGACAGTGCAGAGCCTACTTGGAATTCTCTGTCTCCTTCTCTCTCTGCCCCTCTCTCGCTCATGCTCTCCCTCTCAAAGTTAAACATTAAAAAAAAAAAAAGGGAAATCCTGGAGATAATAACAGAGCATCTTTTTCAGAAATACAATATCACCAACACTCTTGCTTACTTACAAAGAGGCAAACTCAGGCTTCCACAACTCTGAATTGAAAACTGATTCCAGGGGCACCTGGGTGGCTCAGTTGATTAAGCGTCCAACTTCGGCTCAGGTCCTGATCTCACAGTTCACAAATTTAAGCCCTGTGTCGGGCTCTTTGCTGACAGCTCAGAGCCTGGAGCCTTCTTCAGATTCTATGTCTCCCTCTCTCTCTGCCCCCCCCCCATACTCTCTCTCTCTCTCTCTCTCTCTCTCTCTCTCTCTTTCTCTCTCTCAAGAATAATAAAAACATTAAAAAATTTAGAAAAAAGAAAGAAAGAAAACTGATTCCAAATAAAATGAGTGTGGGTATAGAGAAGTTTTAGGTGTACCTTCACCAATTTATTTTGCTTCTATTTCCCTTTTGTTGTGTATGAAAAAAAGACTTTATATAATAAAAACCTATGTTTAAACAGCTGTAAAGCCACTCTTTTAATATGTTTAAATGTAAAAGTCTAAGTGATAACAAGTCCTCATTTGTTTAATTGACAATACTCCTTCCTTTTTTAAATGGCACATAATAATTAGTGGTATGCCTTACAACAGTGGAATTTTAGATTTAGTGATTACACTGGGCATTTTAAATAAAGCATCTCATGTGATTTCATTCTTGAGACAACTCCAGGCTACATAAGGTAACAGTCAATTCGGTATCCTTTGGTTATGGGACCAAACTATTGGTCCTGAATGCCTAGCCAAAGTCCAACTCAATATCGGTTCCAACAATAGAAGAAAGGTAAAATTCCATGTCACTCAGAAGCCCAGAAAGTATCCTGGGATGCCACCAAGGTTTCATCCAGCAGCTAAAATAACGTAACTCAAAGATGCGGCTTCTTCTCATCCTTCTGCCGTGTCAGTTGTGGGTGAACCTCGCCCTCAGGTTGGCTTTCCTCGAAGTAGGGAGATGGATGTAGTCATTCTTGACTTTACATCCTCACCCACAGTCAGGGTGTGATGGCCTGAATCACGTCCCTTCAAGATCCATATGGTGAAGCCCTAACCTCCAGAACTTCAGAATGTGACCATACTTGGTGACAAGGCCTTTATAAAGAAGTAATTATGTTAAAATGAAACCTATACAGTAGGCCTTCATCCATTGACGGTTGCCCTTAAAATAAGAGGGAATTTGGACACATAAAGAGACACGAGGGAGGTGGGCACACAGAAGAAAGAACTGGTGAAGACACAGCAAGAATACTGTTCTCTGCAGCCCCAGGAGAGAGGCTTCAGGGGAAACCCAACTTGCCAACACCTTACCCTTGGACTTCTGGCCTCTAGTACCATGAGCAAACAAATGTCTGTTGTGTAAGCCACTCCGTCTGTGGTACTCTGTTATGGCAGCCCTAGCAGGCAAGGGAGACGGTCTGCTGCAGAAGGGAGGAAATACCTTTTCCCCAAAACAATACCAAATATCTCCATCAAATTACGTTGGCTCTGAATAATTAGCAAGGGACAGAATAAGGTCCATTTACTTTGGCTAATCAAGGCTTACCTCTAGAGCAAGGGTAAAGTCGATTTCACCCAAACCATGGCATAACACGGTTTCCCCTGGGTCGTTCCCCAGATGAAATTCATATTGGGTACAGTCCCCAGGAGGAGACATGGATGCTGGGCATTGAGGCTTAGCAAGACCTAGTGTCTCTCCCATCTTGTGAGTCAACAGCAGCTCTCAACCCAACTTTGCTTCGCTCCGTAACCTGGTGTTCTCCACGCCTTACAGTGCCTCTCCGGTGTGGAAAAACATCCCTCCCTCCCCAGTTTAAAAAAGCTTTCTCCATGAGAAGCTGGCCTGGGGAGGAAATGGACTTGTGAAGAGTGAAAGGGGTATTGTTTCCCCTAGCAGCACTCAAAATTCAAAAACTAAAACAAGAAAACCATAGAAATTATTAAAAGAAAAAGAAAGTAACCTCATTCATAGATCACAATTAAGAGACTTTTTTCCCCTTTGAAAAAAAGCCTCCACACCATGCAGCAGGATACAAAACATTTTTTAAACTAGGAATTTATCCAAAGGATACAGGAGTGCTGATGCACAGGGGCACATGTACCCCAACGTTCATAGCCGCACTTTCAACAATACCCAAATTATGGAAAGAGCCCAAATGTTCACCAACTGACGAATGGATAAAGAAGATGTGGTTCATATATACAATGGAATATTATTTGGTAATGAGAAAGATTGAAATCTTGCCATTTGCAACAACCTGGATGGAACTGGAGGGTGTTATGCTAAGTGAAATAAATCAGTCAGCAAAGACAGATATCATATGTTTCCAGTCATATGTGAAATTTGAGAAACTTAGCAGTTTCCCCTTCATGGGGAGAGGGAAGGGGAAAAAATAGTTTCAAACGGAAAGGGAGGCAAATGATAAAAGATACTTAAATACAGAGCACAAACTGAGGGTTGATGGAACGGCAGGGGAGAGGGGAAAATGGGTGATGGGCATTGAGGAGGGCACTTGTTGGGATGAGCACTGGGTGTTGTATGTAAGCAATGAATCACGGGAATCTATTTCCAAAGCCAAGAACACACTGTATACACTGTATGTTAGCCGACTTGACAATAAATTATATATTAAAAAATTAAAAAAGAAAAACAGAAATAAAAGAAAAAATTGCCATCTGAGGATGGAATGTCCACAAGCAGTCCTGAGATGGATACAGCGTTCCCTTTGTGTTTTCCTCATCCTCCTTTCTTTCCATCAGTAGAGGAAGAATAAAGTGCTTTGGTCAGTTTATATGGCAGAAGTAGGTAAATCCATTTCTTTTGAGCCACATAGCTAATAAAACCCTTCCAGAACAAGTTTTGCGTCAAGTGGAATTTCTCATCCAATTTCCATTCTGGTGAACTTACCAAGAAGCCTCTTTCGTTTCTACACTGACCAAAGGATGTTACTGATGACCGCCTGGAGGCCTTGGTGGTCCTTGAAATATTGGGAATTATGAAAAAGTAATTTGTCCCTTTCCTGCATGCTTGGATTGTCTAAAAGCTAGCTCAGAATGAGGACCCACATGGAGGGGCATTGAGCCTCTGTGCCTTCGTGCCTTCGTAAGGAGAGTAAGCCTGTTGTCTTGCTTTTGTGGGAAGTGACAATTCCCAGACACTGTGTGAGTCCCGTTATGCCACAGCTGCTTTTAGATTTCAAGGTGTATGTAATTCAATCTCTTCACGTCTAACAAATTAGTTTTCTTACCACTGAGCACAAAGCTTTGACTTGTTCCCCTCGATTTTCAGTAACACCAATTTCTCTTTCAACATAGCCATTAACTGTCCATCAAGCAGGTCTCACTAATGGGCATTTTTCTCAGTCTCCCTACAACCTCTAACTTTCCTTCAGAGGCTTTATGAGACAAATCCTTCTACTGCGATGGACGTGGGGGAAAGGCTGGGGGAAGCAGTCACGGAAGAAATAGGAGTAGCGTGCTGGAAATGTGGTCTGACTACAAAGACTCCACCGAGGTCCTTTGCTTTCCCTGTTGAACATTTTTGGACACTTGGGGGGTATGGGGTGGGGGATTTTGTGTTGTTATCCAAGATAGGTGTCTCTCCTCACACCGTAACACTGTTGGACTATAAAACCACATGCAACAGTGGCAAGAGATCTAGAATAAAAATCCAGCAGTGTGATTCTAACGTGGCTCTGGCTCAGGTTCTTTGGCATAAAATGAGCGAGTCCACTCTGGCTTTCAGTCTATCGAATAAATGTTTATTGAGCCTCGGTTTCACGTCAGACACCGTGCAAGGCATTGCAACCAAGAAAACACAGGCAGCACCGATTCCAAGGAGGGCACAGTCTCACAGGAGCAGATAAGGAAGCACATACCTGTGACAGGGAGGCATAAGTGCTAAGACTGTTTAACAGAGAACACTGGATGGTAAACATCACATATCATTGACAAGTCTTGTTCGTATATAAATAAAACTTTATATAATCTATTCATATCCTTATTTTCATCCTAGATAATCCTAGTATAGAATCCCAAGTTTGTAGAGACCTCTGGTTAAGTACAACTATATCCATTACTTTAGTGTAATACAAGGTCAAACTTTCTAAAGACAAAACATTAAAAAAATCATCAGAATTTATCAAGACAGAATGCTTATCAAATATAAGTCAATATATTAAAATATAATGATAATAATTAAAATTTTTAAACCTGGAAAGTGTATCAGATGTTACACTTTAAAAGCATACCCAAAAGGGTGTTGTATGGAAACCAATTTGACAATAAATTTCATATATTGAAAAAAAAAATAATAAAATAAATTCTGAAATGCTGAAAAAAAAGTATATAAAATAAAATAAAATAAAATAAAATAAAATAAAATAAAATCATACCCAAAAAGTAGAAGTGGAAACTTTTGTTTCGATACATATAATTTCTAGATTGAGTGCTTCTAAAACCATATCATAAAAGCAACTGGTTTTTCAACCATAACACTTTAATTATAATACATTTTCATTAAAATCCTATTCTGCATAACATTTACTTAAAGCCTTAGCTATTGACTTTTAGTGTTGAAATCCAAATTCCACCATGGAATTAAATATTCCATGCCCCTTGGGGCGCCTGGGTGGCTCAATCGGTTAAGCATCCGACTTCAGCTCAGGTCATGATCTTGCAGTTTGTGAGTTCAAGCCCCGCGTCGGGCTCTGTGCTGACAGCTCAGAGACTGGAGCCTGCTTCGGATTCTGTGTCTCCCCCTCTCTGCCCCTCCCTCACTCATGGCCTGTCTCTCTCTGTCTCTCAATAATAAATAGACGTTAAAATTTTTTTAAAAGTTTTAAAAATTCCATGACACTAATTCCCAATTTTTCATTATTTAGTAATTGGATTTACCACTCAGAGTAACATATTCCCATGCATGCACACACACACATACAGAAATGCATTCTTTAGATGTTAGGCAGACAATAATTTTTCCGGTCTTATTTTGTTCTTTTTGTTGCTGATGTTAGTATCAGCTTTTTACATTTAAATGTATATCTCCCCCTCCCTCCAAAAAACCCCACAAATCTAGGATAAATGTTATGGCAAGAGGAGAAAAAAAAAAGCTCAATCTCCCATTTTCCTAAAGTCTGGGCTCTTACTATTACAGAATGTTTTAAACTTTTTTTTAATAGGCCAATGTCTGGCACAATCCTCTTACCAATGACTTGGGGTGTGGCTTCTTACCTCAAATTATATTTCTCCTTTTAAGCTTACTGTTCTATAGGTGGGGAAGTAAGAAGACTAACAAAAATTGCTTTAAAACAGTTTGATACATTTTTGGTTATTCAGTTTAGACATTTGATACTACCCTGAACTGTAGCTAAAAAATTAAGCAAGCCATATTCCATCAAAATCTTCAAATACAAATTAGCCACACTTCATATTTTTTTCATATGTATATTGTTTTTCAGAAGGCACATTTCCAATAAGTGGGTTTTAAGATTATACATTTGAGACACTCCAAGCTAACTTTTTTTTTTCAGATAATAAAATCCTTTTATCTGCAAACCAGAACAAGTTAAAACAGAGTTGCTGAAATCTCAACATCTACTCAATGTCTCTGGTTAAGTTAATATTCTTTGCCTAAAACAGCAATAATTATTTTACTTCTGGGTTCTTGATGATCTAAGCTTACTACGAACAAAGAGAGTTATTCCAATTTGATTTATTTCCAGCTGCTCAGAGGTTAAGAATTGGAAACTGGAGGAGTTAATTTCAGTAAGTAGACTTTTTCTGGGAAGAAATCTTTGGTCCAGATTTCTTCAGGAAAAAAAATAAACGCCACTGGTTATTTCTAGGAGAGCCCCCTGCTCAGGGCTCAGAGTTCAGTGATAATGCTCCGGGAGTTAAATCTGGTACTGAGGGAGTCTGATCAAGGATTCCCTCCCACCCCAGAAGAGAGAAAACTTGTTATAGGGGTGACTGTAAGTAGAGAAGCAAACTGGAATTTTCTGAGGTTTGTATGAGCATTCACTTTCTCAGTTGCCAGGGTTTTGTGTGCGTGTGCGTGCGTGCGTGTGTGTGTGTGTGTGTGTGTGTTTACCATAGTTATATTTTCATGATTGTGGTCTTAGGGATAGTCTAGAACATGTACCTTCTCTAAAGTATGAGGATTGAGTCATTAGATCTTGGAGTATTTTTCTGAATACCGGAGTTTTCTTTTTCTCATTATGGTCTTTAATTAGTATGCGTTACAACTTCTCCTGAATATCTGTAAGTTCCCATAACAATCCACAAGGTAGTACTGATTTTATTCCCACTTTACAAATGAGGAGACTGAGGCACATATTGCTAATTAACTTTCCCACGGCCTCACAAATCATAGTGATAGGTTTGACAATCCGAATAAATTCCAGATCCTGGCCCCTTAAGAACTAAGAATAATTCTACACACTGATTGGAGGGGCCATTCTTCCTATTCTGCTCCTAGTATATCTCAAGATATCTACCCTGCTCCCAGTATATACCAAGATACCATCCTTCTCCCAGTATATCCCAAGATTGCAAGACAAATAATGATGGAAAACCTAAATGGCCCTAAATAAAAGTCTTCTATAAAAGGGCAAATTGGCCAATAAGTAACTCTGCAGTTGGTCGGCTCTGTCCAAGCTCATAGAGCTGCACATCAGTTTTATAGGCTTCACCCTTCAATATGAACAGATAACCACAAATCACCAGATATTTGAGGAAAAACACAAATGTGAAAGAAAAATGTAAAGACCCAGAAAAAACAAAATCAGTGTTTTAACCAGAAGAAAACAATATTCTTAGAGCGATAATAGAAGATAGTGCATCTAGAAAGCAAAAACAGTGCTATGCAAAAGGAATGATCCTACCAAACAATATGAAAAATATGTACAACCCAGTAGAAGAGAGAGCAAAGACAATGAACCAGCAACTAAAAGAAAGAAAAAAAGAAAGAAAGAAAGAAGAAAAAAGAAAACAAGAAAAGAAAATATAAATGGTTGAGGTCACTATTGAGGAGAAAAATGAGAATTAAAGCCATTCTGTACAATGCAACTTCACAATCATTAAATTGGAAAAAATTTAAAAGTCTGACAATATCAAATGCTGGAAAGGTTTGGTAGTGGGAGTGTAAATTTTTAAAGGAGGACCTTGCCAAGTTGGAGGTAAGCATAACCTGTGACTAGCAATTCTACTGTCAGGTATGAACCCTAAAAATCTCTTAAACACGTACACAAGGAATCTTGAACAAAATGTTCATGGTGACATTCTTGGAAATGGCAAAAAAGAGAAAGAAAACTGGAAGCGGCCATAGCTATTGTTGTTGGAAACAACGATAACTATGTTGTATGACTACAGTCATACAATGGGCACTATGAAAATGCATAAATGAGAGCTACGTCTGTCACCGTGAGTCAGCCTCACAGACACAATTTGAAGCAAAAAAAGCAAATTTACATTATAATTCTTACAATACGATGCCATTTGCATATGCCAAAAATGTTTGGGAATGTAAAATACATAGGGAAAAATGTAGTAATGCCATAAAAATATCCATGACAGTGATAAAGACCAATACAGATACCTCTGGAAAGGAAAAGAAGGCACTTTAATTAAGAAATTATTCACAAGGGATCTCGACTCTATTTAGTGATTTTTTTTTTTAATTGGCAGTGTGTCTTATTCGTTGTTTTTCTCTAGACCACTTTGTGTGTCTACAAGAGGGTTTTAAGTAAATAATTAACAAATAAGAAAAACTTCTTGGAAGTTAAAGAAATATGGTAAACAAGATTTTAAATTAAATAGAAGGATTTAAACATAAGGTAAAGATCATTTCCCATAAGTAGAAAAGAAAAATAAAAATAATGAAAATTTTAAAGTTTAGAAAACTAAATTACAAAGTCCAACATCCATCTAACAGGAATTGCAGAAAAAAAAAAAAAAACACACAGATGGAATCCAAGAGGAGGAAGTTATCAAAGAGATATTAAAAAACAAACAAACAAGCAAACAAGCAAACAAAAACAGAACTTAAGGACATGGATCTTCAGGGTAAACAGGTTCAATGAGAGTCTGGAAAAGTTCATGAAAAAAATCCACACCAAACATATTATTGTGAAATTTACGTACATTAAAGATTTAAAAAAAAAAAACAAAAAAACAACTACTAAGAGCTAGACCTTCAAATGATTTTCTATTAAAATTCAATGCCACAACTGTCAGCCAAATGTCAGAGTGGCACTGCAAGAACTCAAAATAATAACTAGCATAAGAAAAGAAAATCTTAGTGAAGCAGCAATCATATTTAAAAAGGCAAAATACTATAACCAAAAATTACAATGCAACTATATTGACAAGATACAGGAATAAAAACTGGGCATATGAGTGGCTTACTGGAGTTAAATTCTTAGCCAGCATCACAGAAACCGCAAAAGATAATGTCTAAAGTTTAAAAATTATCCAGTGGAGGGTCACCTGGGTGGCTCAGTTGGTCGAGCCTCTGACTCTTAGTTTCAGCTCAGGTCATGATCTCACAGTTTGTGGGTTCAAGCCCCATGTCGGGCTCCGTGCTCACAGCATGGGCTCCCTCTCTAACCCTCCCCTGTTCTCTCACCGAAATAAATAAATAAGTAAAATGAAAAACTTTCAAATGGAAAATGTTAGCACTTTATTTACAAACTTGGAGGAACATAAAAAAGAATTAGCTGGGAGACAGTCATCCTTTGGAGTCGCACTGGTGGGCCTTGGAGAAGTAAAGAAAAGTGTCACCAATTTTTTCATTACAAGTTTACAGGCGTTATTTGTCACTTTGACTATATGTAGATATCACTGGTATACAAATTAAGGTACATTTAATTAAATTAAAATTAATGAAAACAAAAATACCCAGAAAGAAACTTCTGCATATAATTTTAAGAAATTTACATATAACTTAAAACACATCTATAAACCACATGGAGGAACAGAGGCTCCACGGCAAGGAGAAAGTAAAAAGTGGTGTCAGAGGCAACGGAAGGAGATGGAATCCCGGACACAGGTGGAAGGATTGTTTTGACAAAAAAAAAAAAAAAAAGAAAAAAGAAAAAAAGCACAATTTCCACGGTAACAATGAGACGAGAGGAAGGAGCCTGGCTATGGATGCAGTTTTGATGACAGAAGTCGAGGGAATCCTCATCTAAAGGTCATGTCAGAGAATGAAAGTGAAGAAGGAAGGAGGGAATAGAGGTCTTGAAAGTATAAAAGGAGACCTTAAAATTAGAATTGTCCTCTGTCAGAGCTTTGTGTTGACCGTCCTTTGCGCTGTGATAACGAGGGTAGCAAGACGTAGCTTATGCCCCCTCACCAAAACCTCACGCCAAAGCATCCTAAGTAAGCATTCAAATAATCACCTACAAATCACCTTAAAAAGCTACACTGTCTACACCTTCAAGACAGGCTCGTAGCCCACCCTTTCAAAAAGACTGCTGCCCCTAAGCCATCCTTTCACTCAGAAATGTTGAGAGTTCCAATGATTAATACAGTAATAAAGTGAACATGCTGGAACAGGACACGAGTCTGATCTTTTCAACGCTGGGAATGCTAAGAGTTTCAGCTCACAGAGAGCCGCTCTCCCCCAGATTCTTCAGGACAGTCAATCCACATCCAAATGCCATCAGAACCAAATCTCTCAACTGTGAGAAGGCAGCTAGCTAGAGCTTTGTTACTTGGCCACTAGGCAGCAGAAAAGATCCCGGAGCACGCCCCAGGATGTAATGACAAATCTCCCTTCAGAGAAGAAGCCCTGGTCACAATCAGTCAGTGAGCCCCTGAGTAGATCAGTCCATCTGAGGCATCTCTCCAGAGGCACTCTGTCCCTTTGGGAAAAACCCTTGGCCCCTCCTTCAATTGAAAACTCTTCACCCTCCCAGAAGGGAGGAAGTAGAGTTCAATGTGTTACAAATCTTCTTGACACTGATTGAATTAGATAGGAAAATAGCTTCGTCATTGACCTTTATTGTGACTCTCAGTTGAAATGTTAGATGAATATAAAGTCAACAGAATGGATCAGAAAATAAATGTGAAAATGAAGGACTTTCTTCTAGGTCATGCCATACTGAGGGTAGACACCATGCTTGCTTAAGACTTTGCTTCCCCCTGTGCCTTGCATAGTGCCCAACAAGGAGGAGTACCCAGGAAAGTCTACCTCATTAATGATAACCAGGCGAGCAGGCAACGTTCCCTCCTGGTGGCTGAAATGCCAAAAGGCTCTGCTAGTTGGAATTTCTGGCAGAACTGGCTGGTGACAACTATTGGAGGAGATGTGCTTTTTGAAAATCACTGCCATGGCTGATGCAAATGCTTAAACATAACAAAAACATCCCTTAAAAACACTGGAACACTGGGAAGCTACAACAATCTGCCTACCGACTTCAGTTTCCAAAGGCAACCATCCAATTACAGCTTGTGTACTCTTATTTCACAACTTTTCATCTTTCTGTTCTTGTTGTTGGGAATTTTTAAAGAAATAATGAATTTTAATCAGCAAAGTAAAGATGAATGACTTTAATTCAAGGTCTTACAAAATCATTTAAAAGGCTAAGTAGAATTCCAAAGACAGTGAGAGAAAAAAATATAAGACCAGGTGAATATCATTTTTTTCCCAATGCATTTACTCTGTTAACATTTATTAAACTCTTATCAAATCCCAGTCACTATACTAGGTATCAGGCAACGTGTTAGTTTCTTGACAATAACATAAACACTGAAACTAGACCAGAAAACAGGCTAAAAGACCTATAGTGGAAAAATTTCACAAACATTTCTATTTCTGCCATGTATTTCTTTGCAGTTGCTGTATAAACCCTAGTCATACAAAGTAAGCAGCTTGGAGGTGTTATGCTCCCTGGTTTCAAACTATACTACAAAGCTACAGCAATCAAAACAGTATGGTATTGGCAAAAACACCAAAACCAAACAAGCAAACAAAACAAAACAGAAACAGACACATAGATCCATGGCGTAAAATGAAGAGCCCAGAAATAAACATACATATATGGTAATTAATCTATGACAAAGGAGGCAAAACAATGCTGAAAAGACAGTGTCTTCAATCAATGATTTAAAAAAAAAAATGGACAGCTACATGCAAAAGAATGGAACTGGCCTACTATTTTACACCATACACAAAAACAAACTCAAAATGGATTAAGGACCTTGAATGTAAGATCTGAAACCATAAAACTCCTACAAGAAAACAGACATTGGTTTTAGCAATATTTTTCTTGGACTAGTCTCCTCAGGCAAGGGCAACAAAAACTAAAATAAACAAATGGGACCACATCAAACTAAAAAAGCTTTTGCACAGCAAATGAAACCATCAACAGAACAAAAAACAACCTACTGAAAGGGAGTGGATATTTGCCAATGAGGCAGCCAATAAGGTGTTAATATTTAAAATGCATAAGGAACTTACACAAGTTAGTATTTAAAAATCAACGTGATTAACAAATAGGCAGAGGACTTGAATAGACATTTTTCCAGAGAAGGCATACGGATAGCCGACAGACATGAAAAAATGTTCAAAACCACTAATCATCAGGGAAATGCAAATCACAACCACAATAAGCTGTCACCCAACTGCTGTTAGATTGCCTATTATCAAAAAAGACAAAAGTATGGAGGATATGGAGAAAAAAGGAACCTTGGCACACTGCTGGTGGGAATGTTAATTGGTGCAGCCACTATGGAAAACAATATGGAGTCTCCTCAAAAAATTAAAACTAGAATGACCATGCAATCCAACAAGTCCACTTCTGGGTATGTATCAAAATAAAATAGAATCACGAATTGGAAGAGATAGAAATACCCCTATGTTCATTGCAACATTATTTACTATAACCAAGATATGGAAGCAATCTAAATGTCCATCAATAGGTGGATGTATAAAGATGTAGGATATATGCGTGGTGTTATTATTTAGCCACAAAAGGAATGAAATCTTGCCATTTGTGACAACGTGGACAGACCTAGAAGGTATTCTGCTAAGTGAAATAAATCAGACACAGAAAGACAAATATTGTATGATTGCATTTATGTGTGGAATCTAAAAAACAAAACAGAAACAGACTCAGAGATACAGGAAACAAACTGTTGGTTACCAGAGTGGGGAGGGCTGAAGGGCAGGTGAAGTAGGGGAAGGGGATTAAGAGGTACAAACTTCCAGTTATAAAATAAGTAAGTCAGGTGAGCTGTAATGTACAGCATAGGGAAAATAGTCAATAATAGTATAATAATTTTGTATGGTGACAGTTGGTAACTACACTGACGAATCCCTTTCCAGAAAGTCTAGTCTCATGGTGTCCTCCAATGCCCTACACTCAATAACTCCCCTTAAGGATGCAGTGAGCTGCCCCCAGAATTTCTGGACGCCTGTTTCCTTCCTGGTCCCAAGACAGCACTGCCTACAAAAGTAGAGGCAGCCTGAGCTTCCAAAGGCAGAAATCCTCAAGTTCAAATGGTGGTACTGCATTTTAATAACATGACCCTGAGCAAGTTAAATAACCTTTATAAGCTTCGTGATCTGTAATAGCAAGGAAAAAATTTTTCTCTACCTCATTTGTTCAGTTATTGAGAGATTCAAATGTAATCAAATGGCATGGGGGCGCCTGAGTGGCTCAGTCCGTTAAGCGACCAACTTCGGCTCAGTTCATGATCTCGCGGTTTGTGAGTTCGAGCCCTCGAGCCTCGCATCGGGCTCTGTGCTGATGGCTCAGAGCTTGGAGCCTGCTTCGGATTCTGAGTCTCCCTCTCTCTCTGCCCTTCCCCTGCTTATGTTCTGTCTCTCTCTCTCTGTCTCTCAATAACAAATAAACGTTAAAAAAAATTAAAAAGAAATCAAATGGCATGTAAAGCTTTATGTTCAGTAGAAGCTGGATATTATAATTATTATTATTGTTTTTTCCACCTAACCCATATTCTTCTTCTACTCCTATTCCAGGTATCTCGGTCCTCACAGCATGTTGCCTCAGTTTCCACATGCCACAATAAACCTAACAAGTAAAGCACCTCTTAATTCCCTTCAATTATTTTACAAAATCCCCAGGGAGCACTCATGAATAAATATTCTTGGCTGTAATGTGGCATCTGCCATTTTCCTTCTCCCTTATTCAGGCTTCTCTGACTCATCTGTTTTTCTATTTTCCAGGATTATCATCAAGGGCACCCGGGCCAAAACAGTTGTCTTCCTTTGTGCCCAAAGCTGCAAGAGCCATCCTCCATGCTGCCAGTCGAGTGCCCTGTGTGCTATCTGTGTAACTGATGTGCTTAGATTGTTACAATGCTGATAACATTCCATTCCTCCTCAGCCATACCTGCTCATTCCCAATGCCTGAACCACTGGCATTCTTTGCCTCAGGATGGGAGCAGGTGCATCCTGCAAGGGGTCATTTTTCAAAGAGATAAGGGCAAAACTGATTTCTTAAATGTCTTAGCAAACAATATTCCTGAAATGCACATTTTTAAAATTCCCTTTTCATGTCATGAACAAAACCTAGAAACCTGATGGTAGAGTTTAATAAAGGCTACCTTGTGAATAAGAATAAAAAAAAAATGACACAAGAACAGGCAAAGTCCTGTTTGTTCAGATGTACACTGTTACATAAGGGAAGCTGAACTCATGAGCTAGGGACTTAAACAAACAGCTTCAGGGCTAGCCAACCAACTAAGGCCAAGTTCCCTAGTATCTAATCTGATTATTCCTGCTGTTTGTAATATGGAATAGATTCCTCCGTTGGTGAACCGCACATTTCCTTCTTCATTGCCTTTTGACATAAGAAAAATAAAAATTCTCTTATTGTTAAGCTATTTTATTGCAGAATCTGTATCCAAGGGAAATAAAAACTTCTATGCTTGAGTATATTTGAAGCATATTTGAATGATCGAGGGAAGTCATAAAATATGTGATAATTCATGCATAATGTCTATTATTTATCACTTCAGATATAACTGAACTTACAGGACAAAAACAAATGATTTTTTTTCTCTTTTTCCATCTTAGGCTGAAGTTTTTATTTCTGATCTACCATAAAAATCCAATACAACGTCTACTCTTCTGAAATATTGTTTGATATTTCTTTTCTCCTGCCACAACTATTTATAACAAGCTTGAATTAAGTAGAAGTGTCTTTGACCATCTCTTAACTTAAAAACAGAACTCAGAGCCTTTTGTCTGCCATATAGACCTTTTTAAGTTTTGAAAATTATTGTCCTAGACATTTGAATTAAGAAAATATAAAAATAATTGCAAAGTAATTAAAAGTAAAGTAGGAGAGATAAACACAATAGCAGAAAGAAATGAAATAAAAATGTTAAAAAGAATATTATTTATTTTTTTAACCTAAGGGGTTTTTTTTTGAGAGATATTATGTAGGAAAACCTCTGGTAAAACTGAACAAGGGAAGGAGACACAAATAAACAATAATGGAATGAAAAATGGATCAAAACTCATACACAACAGACAATTTTGAAATAATGAGATTATCAAGAAGAATGATAGTTCAGCGCTCTACAAATCATAAATAACACTTAAAAACTTTTAAGTATTAATTAACAAAAATGACTTAAGGCAAAACAGAAATCCCAAAGAAACCAGAAATAATCAAATAAGTTGAATTGCTAGTCAGAAACCAACTCTGAAAACGCATTAATTCCAGAAGGTTTTGGAGAAGCATTTTCAACAAGGAAGAAAAACATTTCAATCTTACACAAACCATACCAGCAAATAGAAAAAAAGAGAGAGATACATAATACATTTTATGTAACTGTGCTTCAATGAAAAGAAAAGAGAGAGACAGAATATCAATATCAATGTGGGATTTGATTTGTTAGGGAAACCTGTGGGGAAGGGACACATTTGGCCAGTTATCTATCGCAGATTATGAGACAATGGGGGAGGTAGGAAAGGGGAATGTTTCCTCTTAGTTACAATCTGGATTTCCTTTAATTAGAGTCCCAAATAAACCATTCAACTCTATTTTAGTAACTTTTGGCTACTGGAATTTGTTCTTAAAAAATGTCTGTAGGGGCACCCCACTACATTTCTATACACTGATAATGAAGCAACAGAAAGAGAAATTAAGAAAACAACCTCATTTACCATTGCACCAAAAATCATAAAATACCTAGAAATAAACTTAACCAAGGAAGTGAAAGACCTGTACTCTGAAAACTATAAAACACTGACGACAGAAATTGAAAATGACACAAATGGGAAGATATTCCAGACTCAAGCATTGAAAAAAATGAATATTGTTAAAAGGTCCATACCACCCAAAGTAATCTACAGATTTAATGCAATCCCTGTCAAAATACCAACAGCATTTTTTTTTTACAGAATTAGAACAAATACTCCTGAAATTTGTATGGAACCACAAAAGACCCCAAATGGCCAAAGCAATGTTGAAAATGAACAAAACTGGAGGTGCCACAATCTCAGATTTCAAGCTATACTACAAAGCTGTAGTCATCAAAACAGTATAGTTCTGGCACAAAAACAGACACATAGATCAATAGAACAGAATAGAGAGCCCAGAAATAAACCCATAATTAAGTGGTCAGTTATGGGGTGCCTGGGTGGCTCAGTTGGTTAAGTGTCAGACTCTTGATTTCAGCTCAGGGCATGATCTCAGGGTCGTTAGATTGATGCTCAGCATGGAGACTCTCTCTCCCTCTCATTTTCTCTCTCTCTCTCTCTCTCAATCAATCAAAATAAATAAATAAATAAACTTTAAAAAATAAAAACTAAAAGGTCAATTGATCTTTGACAAAGGAGGCAAGATTATGCAATGGGAAAATGACAGTCTCTTCAACAAATGGTGTTGGGAAAACTGGACAGCTACACGCAAAAGAACGAAACTACCCTACTTTCTTATACCGCACACAAAAATAAACTCAAAATAGGTTAAGGACCTCAGTGTGAGACCTGACCATAAAACTCTAGAAGAGAACACAGGCAGTAACCTCTTTAACATCAGTTGCAGCAATATTGTTCTAGTTATGTCTCCTGATATAAGAGAAACAAAAGCAAAAATAAATTATTGGGACTACATCAGAATAAAAAGCTTCTGCGTGGCAAGGGAAATAATCAACAAAACAGCCTACTGAATGGGAGAAGATATGTGCAAATGACATATCTGATAAAGGGTTGGTATCCAAAATGTATAAAGAATGTATACAACTCAACACCAAAAAACCCACAAATAATCCAATTAAAAAATTGGCAGAAGACACGAATAGACACTTCTCCAAAGAAGACATCCAGATGGTGAACAGACACATGAAAAGATGCCCAACATCACTGATCATCAGGGAAAGGCAACTCAAAGCCACAGTGAGATATCACTTCACACCTGTCAGGATCAACAATGAAAGAAACAACAGCTCTTGATGAGGGTGTGGAGAAAAGGGAACCCTTTTGCACTGTTGATGGAAGTTCAAGCCATTCTGGAAAACAGCATGAAGTTTGCTCAAAAAGCTAAAAATGGAATTACCCTATGATCCAGCAATTTCACTACTTAGGTATTAATCCAAAGACTACAAAGATATAAATTCAAAGAGACGCACGAACCCCGATGTTTATAGCAGCGTTATCTACAATAGCCAAAGTGTGGATTCAGCCAGTGTCCATCAACAGATGAATGGATAAAGATGTAGCATATACATGCAATGGAATATTACTCAGCCATAAAAAAAAAAAGAATAAAACCTGGCCATCTGCGACAACATGGATGGATCTAGAGGGCATTATGCTAAGTGAAATAAGTCAGTCAGAGAAAGACAAACACCATGTGATTTCACTCATACGTGGAATTAAAAAAAAACCATATGAACAAGAAAAAAGAGAGACAAACCAAAAAAAAAAAAAAAAAAAACAGATTCTTAAATATAGAGAACAAACTGATGGTTACCAGAGGGCAGGTGGGTGGGGGGATGGGTGAAATAGTTGAAGGAGATTAAGAGCATACCTATCATGATGAGCAATGAGCAATGCACAGAATTGTTGAATCACTGTGTTGTATACCTGAAACTAACACTGTGTGCTAATTATATCGGAATTAAAATTTTAAAAATAATAATTGAAAATGTAAACATCAGAAGCCAAACTCAGAGAAACAGACAGTAGAAGTGGTACTGGTCAGGGTCTGGGGGTTCAGGGGAATGGGGACATGTTGGAGTAATGGGTACAAACTTCCAGTTATAAGGTTAACAAGTTCCAGGAATCTAATGTACAGAATGGAGATTATAGCTAAGTATACTGTATCATAGACTTGTTGCTAAGAGAGTAGACCTTAAGTGTTCTCACCACAAAAAAAGAAGTGGTAACTATGTGTCAGGATGGAGGTGTTAGCTAAGGCTGTGGTGGTAATCCCTTTGCAAAATATAAATGTATCAAATCAACACACTGTACATCTTCAGCTTACACAATGTTATAGGTCAATTATATCTCAATAAAGCTGATGGGGGAATGTGACTGTTTAAAGAGACTGATTGGTTGGAGAGCCAGGAGGATTTATTCAGGTTATAAAATGAAATGTTGTGATAGAAACAGTGAGGGTGAGCCTATGTGCCTCAGTCAGTTAAGCATCAGATTCTTGATTTTAGCTCAGGTCATGATCTCACAGTCCTTGGGTTTGAGCCCTGCATTGGGTTCTGTGCTGATGGTACGGAGCATGCTTGGGATTTTCTCTCTCCCTCTCTTTCTGTTCCACATGTATTCTCTCTCTGTCTCTCTCTCTCTCTCTCTCAATTTTTAAGTTTGTTTTAAACTTAAAAAAAAAAATAGTGAGAATCCCTCTCGTCTTTGTGAATTACTCTTTACATTGCTTAAAGCAGAGTTTCAAGTTCCCATTACATAAACATTTACAGTGAAAATAATCTTTAAATTTTAATTTGAGAAGTTAATACACATGAAGGAATATTACATATGTTTTGTATGATTATTTATTGTATTATATAATATATGTACCTAAGATGTGCATACCCCCAAATTTTAAGGAAAAAAATATCTTGTAAATGACCTTTGTTTCTCAAACCTCTCTACCACCCCATCTATTCTGAATGTTATGCTTTCCATTTATAGTTTACCATTCTCCTGAAACAATATGTTGACAAAGTTTTCATATTTTTGAACTTCATATAAACTGAATCTCTACTTTGCTTCCCAATCATTATGTTTTTTAGACACAACTACATTGGGATACATAGCCATGCTTTATTCAATTCCATTGCTATAGAATATTTCGCTGGCTAAATATACAAGTTATTTACACATTCTAATGTTGAGGAGTATTTGGCATGTTTCTGGTTTTTAGGTATTTGGAACAATCCTGCGTGTCAATCATTATGTGTGTATCCAGACGTGTATGCGTGCAAGCATTTCTTGGGTATGGACCTGAAAGATGAAATTCTGGATGAAAAATCATATAAATTTCAACTTTTACAAAACAATGCTAAATTGTTTCCAAAAGCCATGTTACCCATTTGTGTTCTCACCAGCATTTCATGGATTCCTGCTCTTCGTCATCAGATGCTTTCGTTTTTGTGAACCTGGTATTATAAAATTGTGATGTGAGGGGCGCCTGGGTATCTCAGTCGGTTGAGCTTCCTACTCCGGCTTAGGTCATGATCAGTTCGTGGGTTGGAGCCCCACGTCGGGCTCTGTGCTGACAGCTCAGAGCCTGGAGCCTGCTTGGGACTCTGTGTCTCCCTCTCTGAACCCTGCCCCCCCCCCCCCGCCACACACACACCGTTCATGCTCTGTCTCTCTGTGTCTCAAAAATAAGTAAACATTAAAAAATAAATTTTATAAAATTGTGAGGTTATTTGCATTTACCGATAACTGATAAGGTTGTCATATTCTTCACACATTTTCTTGCCGTTAGAATATAAAGCCAACGTGCGGTGTAGAAGAATCTCTCTGGAAGTCTTCTCCAGGAAAGTGCAGCTTTCCGAATGTTTTCTGTGTTTCTTGCATTGCATGTTTTCTGTATTTCTTGCATTTCTGTATTTCTTGTATTGCCTGCCAAGCAAGCACATGTTCAACCCATGCTTTGGCAACAACCTCCAGCAAAGAATCAGGGAGCATCTCCAAGTCATGGCTTCCCCAGAAGCCCTACTTCCCACTCTGACAGAACCTTCTCAGCGTCCAACAGAACTACCACGTGAGCACCAACAGCTACTGCAGAGACCAACCAGCTGAGCAAAGTCCTTCTGAAGACATGTCCTGACCCTGATCAACAAACAAACATAATCAGGCAGATCTTGGTGCTATCAGAATGCAAAAGATATCCTGCACTTTCTACCATGATCCTACATGAAGATTGTATGGAGAAGTTTGAGGTCACGGTTGATGATAAAACTTGGGCTTGTGCCCATACGCCACGGGAAGCAGTTCAGTAAGACATCTATTTTTCAATGGGAAACTCTGTCGCATCTATAAAAAAAAATGACCCTTTACAGAATTAACACTTCTGTACGAGGAAAGCCTACATTTTCTGCCCATGTGAAACTCTTACTAGAAGTTTATTCTTGAAAGTGCTTACATTTTTCTACTTGTATTTTTAAAAAACTAAAGCTGAAATCTTGACATTAGGAAAAGCAAAACTTAAAAAAAACAGATCAATTCTGAAATACTTCCCAAAGTCATTGTACCAAGTTTCACTCCCATCCTTGGTGGTGACGTTCCTGCTACTCTACCTTCTTGCGAGTCTTGGGTGGTCTGGGCAAGTCGCTTAACTTCACTTTGTAGGTGAGAAATATTTCCCTGTGATTTTCATCTTCTTACTCATTACCAGAAACAATGCTATGGGATTTAAATTCTGTGGGCTGCAGATTACTGTATGCTTTTTCTGGTAGCTTCCGAGATACAGCAGAAACGGGTTACATAAGAGCAAGAGAGATGAGAAGCATAAAGAAAAGGGCACAAACTAAAGTTTAGTAAGCACCAGCTGTGTTCCATGGGGCAGGTGGCTTATTTGCATTATTGAAGCAATCCTCATGGATCCTGTGAATGAAACATGGAAATGCCCCATTTTAACAGAAAAGGAAACCGATACTCAAAGGGCTTAAGAACTTCCCAAGGTCAATGGTGGTCAATGGTTTTCTTTTCACTATCACACTGACTTGAACACCAAAGATTCCCCTTTTATGATGTTTCCTTCTACAGGAAATTCTTAATACATCACAGCTGGTGTTTGCAAAATGAATTGAGATTCTTATGGTAAAGATGCTAAAATCCATTTTCTTTTTCTTTTTATCCTGGAACGAAGGTACAAGAAACAAATTCTTTACAAGAAGAAAACTAGGATTCAGAATTGAATTTTGGGGACGCCTGGGTGGCTCAGTCGGTTAAGAGTCTGACTTCGGCTCAGGCCATGATCTCATGGTTTGTTCAGTTTGAGCCCCACATCGGGCTCTGTGCTGACAGCTCAGAGCCCAGAGCCTGCTTCAGATTCTGTGTCTCCTCCTCTCTCTGCCCCTCCCCTGCTCATGCTCTGTCTCTGTCTCTTGATGATAAACAAATGTTAAAAAAAAAAATTCAAAATTGATCCTTTTTTTTCCCCTAGTAAATTTCACTGTGGACAGCAATGGCAAAAAAAAAAAAAAAAAAAAAAAAAAGCCATGCAAAACCATGTTTGATCAGATATTTTGCATGTTTTCTTGTATTTCTGAGTTTTGATCAAGGGTCTGATGCACAATTTTTGAAGTAATGACTTCAGGCAGCTTATTTCATCCATTTTAAATGATGGAATGACATTCTATAATGAACATTTTCTAGGGTATAAAAAATCAAATTAATGATATAGTAGACTAATACGTAGAGTAAGACTATAATTAATGTGCTATACAGTTCTGGCCTTGTATAAGAGGGTACAACATTCTTTTTCAAAAAAAAAATTTTTAATGTTTATTTATTTTTGAAAGAGGGAGACAGTTTAAGCAGGGTAGGAGCAGGGGGAGAGGGAGACCAAAGATCTGAAGCCGGCTCTGTGCTGACAGCAGAGAGCCCAATGCAGGGCTCGAACTCATGAACCGTGAGGTGGTGACCTGAGCCAAAGTTGGATACTTGACTGAGCCACCCAAGTGCCCCAAGAGTGTACAGGATTCTAATCTTAGCTTGTAATTCTAATTTTATTATTACTCCAAAAAAGACAAAATGGAAAAATATATGTATCAAGGGGAGGGAATTCAGAAACCATCTTGGAAGAAGCCGGGGCAAACTGGGTAACGTTGTATCGTTTTTATAACAATTGATTTGCAAAGTTTACTTTGCAGCCCTTTCTTTCCAGCATTAATTTCTATTATAAATATAAGTGACATGAAGCCATGATGTTCCTGTTTTAAAGACTAAATCCATTTCCTAGGAAACTGCAACTGTGGCTTTAATTACTTAGAGGTCTTTCTCGTATATTCAGTGTTTTAATATTTTGGCCTATGTTTTAATGCTGTTGTTCTTCATAATAAGATTTTCATTCATCCGGGGCGCCTGGGTGGCGCAGTCGGTTAAGCGTCCGACTTCAGCCAGGTCACGATCTCGCGGTCTGTGAGTATGAGCCCCGCGTCAGGCTCTGGGCTGATGGCTCGGAGCCTGGAGCCTGTTTCCAATTCTGTGTATCTCCCTCTCTCTCTGCCCCTTCCCCGTTCATGCTCTGTCTCTCTCTGTCCCAAAAAATAAATTAAAAACGTTGAAAAAAAATTAAAAAAAAAAAAAAAAGATTTTCATTCATCCAATTTTGTAAATGAGAACTCCAAGAGAATCTGCTGTAGGACTTCTGACAACTGGCTGGTTTCTGCTCAGATTTGCTACAAGGTTGACAGGACCATCAGAATCTTATTTTATTCCTCTAAAAACTCTGAACTCTGATATTTCACACTCTAGTGTAAAGTCATTTGTGTGAATAGTTAGGTATCTAAATATAGTCTCTCTATCAGAATAAATCAGAAACCAAATGTTAATTAAGTATGAAATAGCTGGAGATTTACAGCCAGCTAAGTATTTATCTTAATCCACAATTAGAAATGGAATTAAAATCCTGTGCAGACCCATCATAACAATTATCAAGAAAATTTGATGACCAATTATTTCCACATTCTGCTATAGCAGAGCCTATACAAAGATTTATACATACATGCATGTGCCCCCAAAGCCCTAAAATAGAAAAGACAGGCTGATATGCAAAGACAATACAGATACAGAAAATGAAAATAATCAAAGTAAATATTCTAATCAACTTACAATGCTTTTCTTACATACAGAATCTACTTATATAATGATAAAACTGGGTTTTTAACTATAGGAAACTTAACTAAAAATGAGTGTTGTTCTCTTCACACTTGGGGGTATGGATGCTTACCCCAGTGATATGCCTTAGCTGAAAGCACTCAACTTTCCAAATTGCCTTCAGGCATGAGGGTGCACACCCATGTATCCCTACCCATGAGTGTGTGCACACACGCCCATGCACACACACACACACACACACGCACAGCTAACCCATTTCTTTTAGTGTTACCTCCCTTTACAAAAAGTTTAGCCAGCTTGATTATTCCACCTAGAGCCTAGACCAAAGTCCAACTTAAATTTCTGGAAGTCTAATCCATCCTCAAAAAGTAAATATTTAACAAAGCATTTTAGGATGGCAAAGAAAAACTCAAAGATGTTTTCAAGTTTGGAAACAGAGTTTGGATTGTTGGTATAAACAAAGTCCTACATTAAAGGAACTCTTACTTACACTTAGAGGTTCAGGTGAGTTTGTGAATTTTTTTAGATCAGTTTCAAAGCACCTATGTTAAAAGTTGATAAAGTTAACGGTACCTTTGTGATCGAGAGCGATAGAGGAATAGCTCCTGGAATCTTTTCTATGGCAGGTTAGGACCAAGGAATCCACTGCCAGTGAGTAAAATTAAACCTACTGGGATTTTTAAACACCAGTAATTCTAAGTATAATTAGCCGCACACATAACTATGCAGGCAGTAAAAGAGAGAAGGGAATTTTAGTAACCCAAGGAGATTTGTATACATAGTTTCTATTGTCTCACTCAGCCAATGGGTGTATACGGTGCCTATACTAACTCTATAAATTTTGTCCATCCCACTGTGTGTAGGGAAGGAACCAGGATGGTGAGATTTCATCACGTTCATATCCTTAGCCACCACGGTCAACTTACAGAACATTTTAGATGAGGTTGAAGTAGAATACAAAATTTTAGCGTGTTAATCTAACCAGATGGCTAAATTCTGAAACTCCAAGAGATTCAGTACACCGCATACTTGCTTTGATCAAGAGCCCCTTGGCCTCAAAGATTTTGGAAGTAAAGGCTTCTGGAGCCCCTGTGAGCCCCTCCAGTTGCTTAGGCGATTGACCTCCAAACATCCATCCAGCATCCCTTTACCATGTTAAACTACCCTAAGCTCGATGGAGAATCCTGGATTTATTTGAAGCCCTTCAGATCTATCTCATCATTTGAGAAGAGGTTGCACTAAGCAAATACTTGCTGAATGTGTCACTGTGGATCAGGCTTTAATTTTCTATGGAAAATGCCAAGAACACATCTCAGAATGGGTCCAGATTTTCAAGCATCTCTTCTATCATGATAGCTCAGTTTCAAGAGAAATTAATTTTACTGGGGAAAAAAAATGCTCTGCCCATGTGTCAGTCAAGACTCAAGAAGATGAGGAGAGAGCAAGGGAGAGGAGGAGTCCTTCTCCTTCAATCATTAAAAAAAAAAAAAAAAGGAAAACAAGGGGGAAAAGGCCTGCTCCACAGCAAGGGGACTTTCACATACCCATGCAGATGCCAAGAACTGTGGGAGGGAAGTGCCCTGTGCTTCAGCCAATTAGGGCCAACCCCTGGAGCTGCGGGTGGAAATGGTCCAATTCCAATGAAGCCTACAAAGGCGGAAGGGCCCTTCTCAAATGGAAATTTGGGTGCAGATAAAAAGGGGACCCAGATGAAAATGAGTAGGAAACAAGTGTTCTGTTGATCAAGAAAATATTTATCTCTTATAATGTCTTCTTTCACAAAGCTCTCTTCTAAATGATGTTTAGGCTCTCTTCTAACTGACTGGGAGGCTCAGTCAGTTGAGTGACTGACTCTGTATTGCAGCTCAGGTCATGATCACAGGGCTGCAGGATCAATCTCTGGGCTGGGCTGCAGGCTAAGTGTGGAGCCTGCTTACGATTCTCTCTCTCCCTCCCTCTGCCCCTACTCCCTGCTTGGGTGCATGCCTCTCTCTCTCTAAAAAATAAATAAAATAAAATAAAATAAAATAAAACAAAATAATAAAAAAATAAAATAAAGCAATGCTTAGGATACCTGGGCTTCTTGAAAGTATCTTGGCTTTCTTGAAATGGCTGATATAAAAACCAAGAGTCATCCAAGATTTCCTCTCGGAATTAAAGTGAAGATGTATGCTATATATAAGTCCATAATCCACACCTCAAGAATTGTGTAATCTAAGTCATCTCAGTAATTCTTTCATCAATGTGTTCAGTAATTCGTTCATTAGGCCTACAGCTATGAGCATTTCTACAATCAAAGTTAATAAGCCTTTCTAGGCCAGTTACTAAAATTCCACCTTTTATTAGTTAATAGACCATATTTCACTAGTGTTTTGAGTAAATATCTCCGAGAGCTGGATACATACTCATAGCATGGCTCGTAACGGAGCACACTTCTAGATCCCAGCAAGTCCTCAGGATCTCTGACTGTGCCGGGAGTTTTATAGAAAGGGGTCATTTTCTATAGCAATGATGCAGACTCAATCTTAAAGATGCCTGTGGTTACGGGTTCTACAGTCAGTTTCATTTGGAAAGATTTGCCAAGGAATTTGTAGATTCTTCTTCCCCACAATTCTGAAAGCTGGCTGGGATGACTTAGGCAGGTTTTACTGATCCCATACCCACTGAAGAGTGGAAGACAGAGGATCTGAAACGTGGAGCATCTTCCTATTATTGTTCTGATGGGAAGAATGTCTTAAGGCTTCCCACCATCCCGAGAAGTCCATCCCTATTCTTAGGTTGATATGATAAAACACTGAATCTGAGGAATAAAGAGGTGATGATGTCATGGGTCTCATTCAGTAAAACTGTCTCTCTCTGTAGTCTCGTCTACGAAATAAATTTGAAGATTGAAGATTATTTCTATCTGTCAGGAAACATGTTTTCCTCCAAGAAAATGTCCTAATGAATTCTCTAAATACTAGCCTGTCTTCTCTTGTACAGCTTGTGCAGTCCGTGATTGGATTATAGACCCCTGGAAGATTAGACAAATGGGACATAACAATGCTGTCATCAATTGCAAATTAGCTGTTCCACTAAATAAACACATTCTGATGGGAAGAACTAACCTAACTCTGGTCAAATTATGGACCAAAATCCCATTTACGTGGTGAGGATGCCTGTCTGGGTCAGTATCTAAATCCTCAGGAATAAAATCTAACCCTGTTTGGTTAAGTTTGAATATGAAGGCATCCAAACACCATTATGCAGCAATATAAATATGCAGAAAGACAACTTTGAACATCAAAGCCAAGCATTCTGAGATGATGTAAAAGAAGAATAAAGGAGGAATTTCAGGCCTTGCTCTTCTGCCAACTTTCTATGGGTAGCATTCTTCATCATTTGAGCTTTCGAAATTTCCTTATCAGGCAAATAACTTTATACTACATCAGAAAATTATGTATATTATTTGTTTGCATAAAGAAGTCACCTTTCTCATAGTTAACATAGAGAAGGAATTCCTTTATCAGCTTCTCCTAGGCTAAATTATTTCTTCATTTCCCTTCTACTTTTCAAAAACCAGTGTGGGTACAGTGGAAATTCGAAAGAACACTGCAGGAGGAGAAGTTGGGATTTCAAGGTTCTGAGTTCTAGCTCTGCATTTCCTGGTCAGCAGCGGGACAGTTACCAAGGCATCTCAAGTTTTGCCCATCAGTTTTTTCACCAATAAACTGGATTAGTAGCTCTAACTCTTCTCAATCCGTGACATGATGTTAGGCTACAAAACCCATCTCCCCAGCACTGAAGCCACAACATAAACCCATTGTGTGTGTAGGTGTCCCTTCTCTCTGAGCACATAATGCAACCTGTCCCAGACCGTCCTTTAGGCATGTCTGAGATTAGAGAGTCAGTTCACTCCCATCTGTCATCCAAAGGCCTTGCAAAATGATACCATACTTTGCTATAGATTTGACAGAAGGGACCCAACATATGCAAACCTTATAAAAATCCACTCTAAACGGCTCTCCTTTTCCCAAAATGCCTCACCCCATAGCAGCTGCTTCCTTCTCTCTTCTTTCTCCATGTAGCTCAGCCACCAGCATATGGCACTCACTCTCATTTCTTCTGCTTCCTGCTATGTGGCTCCTGCCACCTTCCAAGAGCTCCTGCTGTCAACACACACGCCTCCTCACAGCAGGAAGTCATTCTGGATATCAGCTCTAAACCCCCTTTTCTCTTAATGAGTGCCCCTGAATTCTAGTAAATAAAAATGTCCCATCTCCTTGTATCTATCTAGACCTCCATGTCATATCTGTTCACATGGATGCTATGGAGGTGACTTGGCCCCCTGAGAGCCCTTTTCACCAGCAAAGCTCCAAAGCAAAGCACTCACTGTTGAGGGAGATCATCAAGAGGATGTGACTGCCAGCTGACCCGCGAGCTGGACTCAGGTAATCAATGGGAGGTTCCTCACCCCCTCCCCTGTCCTTGGAAAGTATGTTCTGTCCACAGTTCCCATAGCTGGAGCTCTTCCAAAGACATAGCCTTGAGAGAGCATGGTGTTGAGATCACCTGGACTGAATATGTGACTGAACTCAGTTAAGGACTCTACATAAACTTTCAGGATTCTGGTGGCCAGGTGTAAGAATTTACTTGCCTTGTAAATTGCCACCTTAAGACGAGTCTCATATGCAAGTTCCCTTGCCTATGAAAATTGCCCCCTACCAATCTGGAGTGGTCTGTCTCTTTCTTTGGTCTCTCCTTGCCCTCCATATCCAGGGTTATGTTGTCAAACAACACTTACAAGAAGCTTCTGCTCCTAGGATTAGCTCAATGTGACAAGATTTGCTAACTTAATAGAAATCAAAACGAGCGCCTGGGTGGCTCAGCCGGTTAAGCGTCTGACTTCGGCTCAGATCATGATCTCCCAGTCCGTGAGTTTGAGCCCCGAGTCGGGCTCTGTGCTGACAGCTCGGAGCCTGGAGCCTGCTTCAGATTCTGTGTCTCCCTCTCTCTCTGCCCTTCCCCCACTCATGCTCTCTCGCTCTCTCTCTCTCTTTCTCTGTGTGTGTGTGTCTTAAAAATAAATAAACATTAAAACTTATTTTTAAAAAATCAATGTCCTGAATCCTGAACAAAGGAGCAAACTTTTATCTATTGGACATAGAAGAGTTAATATTTACTTGTGATTCTGTTTTTCTTTTGAGTGGATATAAGTGTCCAACCCCATCATACATAAAGAAATACCTAAACTGAAAACTGGTGAGTCTGTGAACGATACATGTCACTCTTCACAACCACCTGCCTTTGTGATCTCTGTGCACATATCAGATTCAACCGAAATGTGTCTAAAACTCCAGAAAACACATACTCATTTAGAAAATTTTCAACTCCCTTTACGTTTTTAGGAGATTGGATTTCATGACAAACGGAATTTAAGGGGTTCAGGCATGTCTCCCTCTGTTTACCCAATTGTATCCCCTCGTCCAAATCCTTCTGATGAGAAAACAAAAACCAGTGAGATGGGTTTTCAAGTCATTTCTAATTAAAAGAGTATTTGGTGCTATCAGTTTTCTTCTATGATTTTCTGGAACAAACCACTGAATGAAAAACTTCATGTGAAACAGGAAAAACAGACCTTCATTCAGTTTCGTTTCATTCAGTGTCCAGAACGGTCCCTGGCACATAGTCCTTAATAAATATTCACTAAATGTATCAATCCAAACAGTCTTTCAATGAGCACTTTTTCTTCAATGACCCCAAATTCATATTATTAGTAAAAACCAAACATGGGCTTTTATTCCCAAAGAAAAGGAAGAAGAAAGTGAATCCACTTAACTTAGAAAATGGCCTTGGACATCATTAACAGGAAGATCAAGGCTGGGCTTTAGGCAGAAGAGGCAGCCTGCCCCTGACATCTTCCTGGCCACCTGCTGGACTCCTGGAGTTTACGGGCAGTTGCTGCAGTGAAAGTGTTCAAGCCTGGGCTCGAACCCGAGTGCAGCACTGGCTACCGAGGCATCTTGGGCAGGTCTTTTCACTTGTCCCCACCTCGGGGGGCTCCGTCTGTGAAACTGCCTGGAATGGATAATGAATACCTCAGTTTTCTCTCCTCGAAAGTGCTACTGAGACATAAACTTTATTTCTTTGAAGCGTTAGTGCAGACACATTCCTCCAAGATTATAGCGCCCTCCTCCAAGCAAATTAAAAACGACTCTTTTTTGGAGAGGAGAGTTTTACCCAGGCACTGGTTTCTCAGTGAGTAGAATGAGAACGCCAGGAAAGTTTGCAGAGTAAGAGCACGGGAGCTGAAGACAAGTTCTTCTAGCAACCAAGTTTGACTCAGGCAGATCCTTTATGGAAAACAGAGGGTAGTGGGGGTCTTGCTTTGATTCTGTCCCTAGCGGTTGCGCCACTGGACTGCACAGGGCCCCCGAGGGACCATCCGCCAGCCGCTGGAAGTGACAGCTGCCAGCCCAAGTGGAAAGACGGAATTGCCCTCCGGCAAAGACAGGCACTTCCAAAGTTCCATTCCCTCCGCAGAAGCCATCTATATCCCACAACCAGTAGATACCAGGAAGGGAAAGAATAGAAGCTTCCTGACCCCAAAGTGCAATAAACAACAGCCATCTCGGCTCCTCAGCTGCAGTGGGCTTGGCGAAGCCTCTTGGCTGCTTCTTCGAAGCTCACCTTCTCCCTTCTGCCCCGCCCTGCTGCCTGCACTGTCTCACAGGCACTGCTGTTGTACATACCCCCGAAGTGTGCAAAGCATTCCTGCTGAACACACTCCCCCCACCCCCCACCCCCCAAAAAAAACTGTGTGTGTGCAAAGTTCAGGGGCAGAATCAGTTTCCTTGGAAATTCAGCCTGAGGCACCAGCAAAGTATATTGGTGGTGATCTAAAAATGGACTGGCTTCTCAAGGATCCTCAATATAATTCCAATGGCAGCATTATGGAAACGTGGCAGCGTGCTTTATGTGTTCATTTGCAAGCCACGGAGGGATCCGAAAACTCATTATATCCAGGACCTGGAAACATCTTGGCACATAATAAATGCTCAGTGAATAACTGTAGAATGATTGAATTAATAGTTGAATTAATATTGTTTCGCGAAACCAATGGGCTGAGGGATAAACTGAGGTTAAAACCAGAGAGCCTTGGCCCAAGGCTTTTAACTTCCCTCCAAGTGCTTCTCAACCCCCCTCCCACCCTTACCCCCCTGGGGACTAGGTCAGAGCACAGGCTCAGGCATCAGGACTGAATCCTGAGGCCAACGCCCACTGCCGAGAGAGAGCTATCGCACCACCAACTCGGGAGTCACTTCTGACTCCAGAAGGAGCTCGTTTTCAAAAAAATAAAATGATTTGAAGAAAGTATTTTGCTTTCCCAAATAATAGTACTATACCTTTCTGCATGTGTTTCTTTAAATCCAGAACTATGAACCTGGAGCTTTGGAGGGGAAGGGGACAGAAGGCAGGGGAAGGGGAGACGAGGGCCCTGGTGGTGTGCGTCTTTACTTTTTTATTATTTGGTTTGGACAGGAAATGCATGCATCTAGTGATTGGAAGCAGCTGTGGGCTGTGACACGGGGGCAAGAATCGAGCAGAAGTTCCTGCAGACGCAAATCCCTGAAGCAGCTCCCCAGCTCTCCCCTGCTCTGCTCTAAAGTTCCCCAGGACACCCTGCCTCCCCTTCCCCTCCCCTAGTCCCGGCTCCTCCCCCCTCCCCGCTGAGGAGCAGGGACAGCAAGCGACTACGTGTGAAGAATTTCACATTCAAGTGTGCAGGAGGCAAATTTCACTCAGGAAAGTTTCAAAATAGAAACAACATGGCTTAAGGGACGATGCAGGCTCAACATGGGTGCTGACGAGAGGCGAGGGGATGGAGGCTGCAAGGAAGTGACTTTTAGACCTCAGTTATAAGGGGGGCAGAAGCACCCACGTCATCAGTCAGGACGCACTAGGTTGGGCTGTGGCAACAAATGACTCCCAAACCTGAAGGATGTTTTCTTCTCACGTGATCCCTGGCTAGCAGGTGACAGCTCCTACCTACTCCACCCTGCCTTCACTCCTGTACCTAAAGAGAAGGAGTAGCCCCACACCAGGGACATGTTGGGCTTACAAGAGGGAAGACAGAGAGAGATGGCCAACCACAGCAAGCTTTTAGCTCTTCCACGTGGAAGTGACGTGAGCCACCCTTGTTCATTTCATTGGTCAAAGCCAGGCACGGTGAGGACATCAGCGTTCAACAGGATGGGGGTGTGTGATCTTCCCACAGGCAGGGGCACCAAAATCACACGGTCAGGCCAGCCAGAGAGTAAGTGGCAGAGCGAGGCCTCTCCCAAGGTCTTCGCCAGAAGCCATCCTGGCGTCAGGTTTTCATCCAATAAATACTTGTCTCCATGCCTGAAGTAAACAGATAAGCGAGCGAATTACTGAATGACTACAGAAGCCCGAGTCCGCCTGGGGTTTTATCGCGGCACTGTTAATTTGCAGGAAAGACCTATTGGCATAATTAAGGGGAAAGGGGTCATTTACAGAATAAACCTCCAAGGGCCACCTTCCACAGCTCTCGTGAGGACAAGCCGTCACCGGCAGCGCTGTCAACACAATTAAGCCGAAGAAACTGTGTCAACAGTGAGAGGCTCCATTTTTATATTTAAAAAGAGGCACCAGGGAGGCTGGCCAGCCTACGTTCTGAACCAGAGCCAAAACCCGATTGCAGTAGCATATGCGCTGAGACTCTGTGTACTTTTCCATTGTGAGAGGTTGGGCTACTGTGTAATAGGTCCAGCCCGGCCTTCCTGTGACAGCTCGAACCTGTGACAGTTTCACAATTTGAAGACAAGTCCTAAGTCCCACGTCCAAGGTAAAGTACATCCCCCTAACCGCCCAACCGCAACACTATCATCTTGCTGAAGTTCTGAGTCAGAGGAAAGCAAGATTCTACTACGATGATCTGCGCAGAGACTTTTTCAGTGAACAGATCTAAAATGCAAAGGCAACGGAGAGTTCCTTTTCAGTTTGTTCGGAAACTGTTTGGGTGGCTTCAACTGGTAAAGACAGATTTAAAACCTTAAAAGAGCAAAAATGGGAAGGAACAAGTATTCTTTTATTCACGCGTCGATGTTTCTTCTTTTTCTGAAAAGGAAAGGGAATAAGGAGAAAACCCACTGAAATATTGTGTATACAGTTATATTTGATACAGTCACACATGAGCAACGGGTAACAAAGCGGATAGAAATCTGTTACACTAACTGAATGGGCTTTCCACAACTCTAAAAGAAATAGCCTGGTGATTTTTATTTAAGCATGTGAAATGAATTCTACTCTCATTAAAATTTTATATGTGTTATGAATAAATATGGTGAGCTACTTAGTTGAAGAGCTTAGGTCTTGTGTTCTGTACATCATACACTGGGTCTCCAAAGTGTCCTTCCCATAATAGATGCTCAGTGCAAATCAATCAGCAATAATGTCCCCATGAGAGAGGGGAAAAAGATGGCAATTGTGCTTCCATCCAATCTATTCTTAAGGCTCACTATTTATTCATCTTAAGTCTTCTCCCAAGCTTTGGAGGTGTTAACAAATGAAGAAACATCACAGTGTTGCAAACTCTTTCTCATTTTAGACGCCAGAGCCACTAAACCTTTCGGAAGGCATACATCAAAGGAAGCCACATCTTCCCATTGTGGATCATCTAAGGAGAGAGAGAGAGACACAATTCCTAGGTGGATAACTGCTTCCAGCAGTTAGAAATCTAAACCAGATCTTTGGTCAGGCTGTGGTTAGTATGTGAGTTTTGAGACATACTAGTTATTTATTCAGTGTCTGTTCTGGTTTTGAGCCAGACAACAACAACAACAACAAAAACCGTAACATTGAATGTGCTTCTTCTGCTTGCCAGGAAATCTCCTGAGCACCGTACGTATATTAATGAATACATTTCATACAACCTCTATGTTCTGGCCCATGGTTTTACAATCCCTAGTATCACCTAGGGAATTTGTTTGGGGGGGTAGGGGTCGTTTGTCATTGTTTTTCTTGAACACTGAATATCCTAAATCAGAATCTCTGGGGATGGACCCAGGCATCCGCACTTTGTAAAGCTCCCCAGACAATTTCACTGTGCAGTCAAGGTCGGTAAGGGTAAATAGTTAGACCTTTTCTACAAACAGGGCACGAATAACAGTCACGTAGCTTTGACCAATCACTTAGGACCTAGTCTTTTAGTGGGAAATCTACCAGTTTCTTTTTGAAACGTGCTCCCCAGAAACATAAAACTAATTGGAGGCTCATTTGATCTAGATCTGGGGATAGCGGAGAGCCAGTTATTACTTCCAAATGCCAGGCAGAGAGAGAGAGACCCACAGAGTCTCCCGGCCGACCATCACATCATGTCTCACTGCCATCGGGCACCCTAGCTTTCAGGGAGTTCTGCAGTACTCTGCGGGTACAGTTTTTTCCTGGGATGACTTTGCTGGCCCAAACTTGCCAACAGAAACCTATCTCAAGGGCAGGTTATTTCAGAGGTCTCGTTTCCATTCCCTGTCACTGAGTTTTGGCGAGGACCCCACAGTGCATCCTGGGATTGTCTCGAACTCCAAATCTTACTGAGAGGGGAGAAAATAAGTGGAGGGCGGGGGCGGGAGGGGGGGTGGTGGGGAAGAGGGTGCCGTGGAAATTAGACTTTCCCCATACACTTTTTTTATGTTGCAGTATTTATTAACATGGTGATATTTATACAGTACATCCTTTTTTTCTTTTTTATCGTGGTAAAATGCACATAACACAAATTCTTTAAGTGTACAGTTCAATGATTTAGGTCTTGTGAGTAAACGTATTCACACTGGTGTGCAGCCATCACTACCATCCATCCTTATAACTCTTTTCATCTTGTAATACTGAGGCTCTACACCCATTAAACAGTAACGCCCCATTCTCCTCTCCCTCTAGCTCCTAGCCACTGCCATTCCACTTTCTATCTCTGATCTTAACACTTTCCACGTGTGCATGATTCAGTAATTATTTGGGACCCTGATGGAACCCCAGATCTTTCCCCTTTAGTGCTCCCTGAGTGTGTTTTCTCCCCACACGACACATGGCGAAAGGACTGGGACCTTGTGACCAGTATTGAGCAACATTTACCCCTCCCGTGCTGTGTGTATCTGTCAGAGAATGGAGGGACATTGTCCATTGTTGGTTAGTTGGAGTCACTTGGTGAGAGGAAGATCTCCACGCCGTCCCACAGAACTTTCTGTGTTGGTAGAAATGTGCCATCCAATTTTGTGTCACTGACCAATATGGCAGCCACTGTCTCTGTGTGGCTATTGAAACACTTGAAGGAGCTAAGGAACTGAATGTTTTATTGAAATTGAAACTTAATTTCACATGTGCCTAGTAGATACCATATTGGACAGTGTAGCTCTAGATAAGTTCTTACTGTAGCCTCAGTCCTGGATTTTGTGGTAAATTTATTCTTTCCAGTGTTTTTAATCCTGGGGCAGGAATGTTACTTAACCATGCTGAGCCTCAGTTTATCCATTTATACAGTTACCATAATTTCTATCCCTGAGTTTTGGTGAGATTTATATGCAATAAATAATAATGGCAGCCTGTCGTTTTGCTTAGGTTGCTATAACAAAATATTACAGACTGGGTGATTTAAACACATTTCTGGAGGATAAGTCCAAGATCAAGGTGCCAGAAAAGTCGATTCCTGGTCTTCCTCACTTGCAGATAATGACTTTGTGTCTTCCCATGGTAGAAAAAGAGAGTTCTGGTCTCTTTCTCTTTTTTAAGGACACTAATCCCATTATAGGACCCTATCCTCAGCACCCCATCTAAACCTACTTACTTCCCAAAGGCTGCCCCCTCCAAATACCATCACTTCACGATATTAGGGCTTCAACATCTGACTTTTGGTGGGGACACAAACATTCAGTGTATAACACCCAACGAGAACAAAAGCTAATTACTTTTCAGTTAGAAGTAATGAAAAAGTAATGACAAATTATGTTTGGGTATGTAGTAAAAAAGTCCAGCCATATAGATTGAAATGGCCATGATATTGAGCTCCATCTTGCATGCTAGGAAGACATTTAAAAGACGTAGATGGGATTTCTCTTCAGCATGTCCAATCCGTACCTACAAACTGCTCACCATTATCATCCTACAGGAATAGAAAACAAGAGTTGGCTTCCGCAGCCCGGATGAGTGGAAAGACAACAGCAGGATTATAAATGGCATTCATATGTTTCAACTTGGGTCATATGCCAACTCTCTTAGAATGAGCCAAACTGAGAAAAGGAACCCAGAAACACATCCATGCCAGTTTAATAGGATTCAGACTCTACCTCATTACCTTTGCAAGGGACCCCTGGCAGACTATGAAATTAAAGCATCATACCAGGCTGAGTGAACACAGTTGTCTATTATTCAAGTCACTGCACCTGCCCTAAACTCCACAGCTGCTTCCCCCAAATGTCTCCCAGAATTTCTAGAGAGTTGGTTGTCACATAAAGGGTGGGCACCCTGTGAGAAGAGGGTTTTCCTTTTGGAGCTGTGTGTGTACTGCAAGTACCCAGTTTTTATTTAGATTGAATATTTATTTGGGATCGGATTGAAGGAAATTCCAATGAGGCTGAAGCCTTTCCAAGCCATACCTTTGCTCCAACACCAGTGTATTGGAAATGAACAAGAAAGTGAATGGTTGAGTGAAAGGCAATTCACTATGGTCTATGGCAGTGTGAGATGCTTTTTTTTCTTTCATTTTCTTTTCTCCTTTCTCCTTCTCCTTCTCCTTCTCCTTCTCCTTCTCCTCTTCCTCCACCTCCTCCCCCCTCCTCCTCCCCTCCTCCCCCCCTCCTTCTCCTCCCCCTCCCCCTTCTTCTTCTTCTTCTTCTTCTTCTTCTTCTTCTTCTCCTCCTTCTCCTTCTTTTGGCAAAAGTAAGAAGATAGAGAGGAGAAGTGTGAATTGAGAATCTTCTATTATAAAAATGTTATTTAAAAAATCCCCAAATTCTTAAGTTGTTTAAATGTTGTGAAAGAGATTTATTCAGAAATTCAATTTTTTTTTCTGGGATTTCTCAGAACAGATACACTTTCGGAGAATCAACAAATTTCCATTTCCCATTCCCAAAACTTTTGTGTGCCACCAAAGCATTTTCCTGAAGGGGAAGCCAGAGAAAGGTCACAAGTTTATGTCATTATTGACTTAGACGTGACTTATTTGATTTTCTGAGAAGGAAAAGCAATTAATCCATCTTACCAGCAAACCCAGTTTGTGAATAAAACCAGTATGTGTCTCTTGATGAGTTCCAAGTAACCAATACCATCTGAGAAAGGGTTAATGCAATCCCCATCTATTTTCATAGCTATCCTGAAATAACCCTGTGGGAATGTTGTGAACCTGACACAGGTCACCCAGTAGAGAAAGTCAGACTTCAGTTCCCCTCACAAGGATGATTTTGGCTACTTCGAAACAAGAGCTCTAGCGACAGGACTCTGTAGTGAAGACAGTTTGTGAATGACCAGAAAGTCATCTAGAGAGAACTGTTGGGAGAATCCAGGTGGCAGTGTCTCCATGAACACATTTGCAGGTGAATTAGTCTATGCGTTGCTCAGGGGCTTTGCCTCTGCTCTTCAGCAAGGGAGGAATCAGCCGACATGGAATATGACCACTGCCTTTAACATTCAACTTCGAAAGTTTCAACATTATGTACATCATCTTGCAGGGGTTCTCATGCATTGTTTTAAAAGTGTTCCATAATAAAACTATGACTTCATCCCTATAAAGCCACTCACTATCCATCCTTTGGAGACTCGGTGCAGGCATCACCTGCTCCAGAAATTCTTCTGTGATGCTCTCTTCCTGCACCCCAGGCTCCATAAACCACATCCATGGCAAACCAGGCTTCCCCACATCACGGGTCTTATCACTGTGTTGAGAAATTTCCTGCTTAGATGTCTGCTTCCACATGGACAAGAAGCCTCTCCAGGCTGGGGTCTGCATCTGCCTCTTCCTGTGTCCATCCAGAACACCATGCCTGGCACAAAGCAGGTTCTCTGCAACTGTTAGTTGAGCTCAAATGAACTGAGACCTTTGGGGATGGGATTTCCCATTGCTATAAATGAGCTATTTTAAGTCCCCTTCCTATGTGAAATAAAAGGGGGCTTTTCACAGCCGTTAAGTCTCCTATGAGCCATTTCTCAAAACTAAAATATGTTTATATGTATTTTCGGCTGTGCTAACCCCTGGTGTTTTCTGGTCTTCGGCCAGAGCTCTTCTGCATGCTGGGACCCGTTCCTTTTTTTCAAGTGTCTTGATACTCGTGTTTTTTTTGTTTTTTTTTTTTTTTCATCTCCATGGTGTTTTTCCTTCTACAAATTATGTTTCCCTTCGGACTCTTTCCTCTGGCAGGGTACAAGCTCATGGAAGAAAAGTTTGCATAGCATTCCTGATTTTTACAGGAAGCTCTAAGGAAAAAAATGGAGGGATGATCTCCACGTTTTAAATAAGGTTCATTTGGGGATTATCTACCATTGCAGTATCCCACTAAAATTCAATAGAAAAAGTTTTGACAGCATACCTTGCCTTTTTATAAAAATCCACAATTTTATTTCAATGTCAGAAATGCACTAGGGGCGCTTGGGTGACTCAGTCAGTTAAGCGTCCAACTTCAGCTCAGGTCATGATCTCACAGTTTGTGAGTTTGAGCCCCATGTTGGGCTCTGTGCAGACAGCTAGGAGCCTGAAGCCTGCTTCGGATTCTGTGCCTCCCTCTCTCTCTGCCCCTCCTCTGCTCATTCTCTCTCTCTCTCTCTCTCTCTCTCTCTCTCTCTCTCTCTCAAATAAATAAACATTTAAAAATGAATAAATAAATAAATAAACAAATAAGAATTGCTCTGAGGAAAATTTGGATTGAATATCCGGGGGAAGTAATCTGCCAACTCAAAGGTAAACAAGGTACAAAGGGGAAAATACATGATAACCTCAAAATCTAATCAAAGTGGGAGGGCACCTTACAATTGTAGATTCGAAGGAGACTTCTTAAGATTCTTGCGTTCATGTCATAAGATTTAAGTTCCACAAAGACTGGGACCATGCCTGTCTTGCTCATCACTCTCCCCCAGTTTCCAGCACAGCGCTGGGCTCATAGGGGGGTCTTGGTATTTATTAAACAAATTAACAAATATTTCTGGATAATCAAGTAGGTGGGGTTAACAGAAGTAAGTGGGTCCAGCTCTTTGGAAATACTACCTTTCTCCTTCATACACCTCAGCAGAGCCCCAGTCCCAGGGCTGGTCAGTGATGTCACTTCCAGAGTTTCACTGAGCCTCTGAATAACTTGAAAAGTATTAGTTTTATCCTCAGTGTACAGAGGAGAAAATGAAAGCTCCACGAGGCTAAGTAACTTCCCAAAATCATAGAGCATATATAGGCAATGCCAAGCCCTGACTTCTTTTCACTACGACACAGTGCCTGCCTCTCAAATGACAAGGATATGTCATCATTCTGTCACAAAATTTGGGGAAGGCCCATGCTTCCAGAAAATTGTGGCTTTCAAGATGGTCACACGAACCAAAACAAAGAGTACTAAACTACAGTTGCAGCATGCTGGTAACCTTTTTCTTCTTTTTCATTAATGTGAATCCATGTTTTCCATCGACATCCTTTGCGACGCCTGCTACTCTGGCATCTGGGCCGCTTGAACGTTTCCTATAGGCTTTTGATACATTGATAATAAGTGAAGAGAATTAAGCAGTGTCTCAGGAGCCTGATGAACATCAGAGACCACATCTTGCATTCCAGTGGCTGTCTCAAATGCAAAGAATTTTTGGTAATCTCCCCTCAGAGGTTTTAAGTCTTTAAGTAAATTCTTCAAGACAGCACAAGATCCATGTGGTTTACTTTTTACATAAATCACATCAGGGGGACCTGATAACATTCCAGTTACTCTTTGTAGCATCTCAAAGAAATGAAATCCCTTCTGAAATGCACTAGCCAGGAAAAAATGTCATGTTTTGGTGAGGCTGGCTGAAGGCTGCCATGTGATTTAGATAAGGGATTCCCAATGAGGATCTGAGTCACAAATCATTTATTTAATCGTTTAAAATAGTCAGGAATCATCCGCTCCCCCAACCCAAAATGTAGAATACTGATAAGCTCTAAAAAAAAAAGAAAATACCCCAGTGAAACATGATGTATCAGCTTCACGTCCTCTTATTAATTTTGCAGTTGTTATCATCAACAGAATTAAATGATGGCTTCCCACAGTACTGGGAAAAGGAGAAAAAGTGAAGACAGAGTGATTGACCTTGTACTTGTACTACAGCCGACACTATTCTTTCTACCTCAGTTGCTCTACCTGAGACGGTTACCCTAAATAATAAGGTTAGATTGGAGACTGTTCTCCAGGGTTCTGTCACGGTTCTTTCAGGCTTCTCCAGAGAAATGGAACCAACTGAGAGAGAGAGAAAGAAATAAGATTACAGGAATTGGCTCATGTGGTTGGTTATGAGGCTGAGAAGTCCCACAGTCTGCCATCTGTAAACAGAGAACCAGGAAAGCCAGTGGTATTATTCATCCCTAGGACAAAGGCCTGAGAACCAAGAGCTGTAATGCCTGAACACAGTAAAATGGATGTCCAAGATCAAGAAAAGAGAGAAAGAATTTACCCTTCTTCCATCTTCTTGTTCTATTCAGGCCCACAATAGACTGGATGATGCCCATCCTCATTGGTGAAGGTGGATCTTTCCCTACTCAGTCTACAGATTCGAATGCTAATCTCTTCTAGAAACACCCTCACAGATACACTCAGAAATGATGTTTAATAAACTATCTAGGCATCTATTAGCCCAGTCTAGTTGACACATAAGATTAACCATCATAAAGACCATATCTAAAGGGTCTTAGTTCAAATTAAGTCCCCAGTGAGCCTTCCACAAGCCAACTCCTTTACTCTTTGCTCTCCAAATGTTGGAATCACAGTCCCTTATTTTTAGAAATATGTAAGTGGAAAGGACCTCAAAAGATCTTCAGCTCAATTCTCCTGCTCCATGGAGGTTTGGAAATTATCTAGTGTTTGAAGAGCGTGAGAACTTAATCCATAATTTTCTCTTACAGATTAGCTTACTTATGTGGGTCTAACAAAACGCTCTTTCCAGAAACTTAAATCATGCCCTGTTGGATTCTATATAGCTAGAGAATAGCAATGACTTTTTATATCTCAAAAAACAATCATGAAGTTTTCACTTCTGTTTCTTTCACTGGCCACCAACTGTCTTAGGTAAATTTCTTCTGTATGTAAGTAATAGAAACCAACTTCAGCCACCTTCACAAGGAATTTATCACATACTATGTAGGCATAGTGATACAGCTGAACATCAAGAAAGGACTAAAATTATGAGATGGAAAGACTCTAGAACTAAGATGACCCTCCTAGCAACACACAATGGAAGCCAGACTCCCCAGGGTCAAGTCCCTCTTCTATCACCGGCAGGCTGTTTTCAGAGAAGGACCTTTGTCACAAACCAATGCTTCTCTATCATCATCAAATCATGTACTCTTTCTGAGCCCCCAGAAGGTCCACTGCTCTTCTCTAAATGTTGTCACCAAAAAAGTATAGATTCAACTCCATGGATAGGATGAGACAAATGCACTATTTTTCACCTGTAAAAAAGCTCGGCATTTTACATGTAATGAGAAGTACCCATGATTTATACATCTACCTAATGTCACCACATCTACCAAATAACTGAGCTCCAGAAGGAAGAGAGGGAGCTAATATCTACAGGGCACCCATTATACCAGACCCTATACAAAAAATTCTCTTTTTTAATCTTGTAAGGTTGGTATTGCTAACTTTTTTAATGTTTAAATTTCTTACGTGAAAACTAGGGATACATATTTTTGCCATGGATACCCATTGCTGTGGGTTAAATGTTGGTGTCGCCCAAAATTCATATACCGAAGCCCCAACCTCTAAGTGTGAGGGTATTCACAGGTGAAATCTTCAGGTGATAATTAATGTAAATGAAGTCATGAGAGTAGAGTCCCAACAATGGAACCGATGGCCTTAAAAGATGAGACCATCAGCACTTTCTCTCTCTCTCTCTCTGCCATATGAAGATACAGCAAGAATGTAGCCATCTGTAAACCAAAATGGCCTTCACCAAGAACTCCACCATGCTGGTACTCTGATCTCAGATTTCCAGCCTCCAGAACTATCAGAAACTGTCTGTTGTTTCAGCCACACAGCCCAATTTGTAATTTGTTATAGCAACCCAAACTTTACCCATTAAGACGGACAGGAAAGCAAACCATGTCATCATCTCTTGTGAGTTCCTGGTTTCTGATCTTTGGGTTGATAGATATCACATATGAGAAGGCATAGCCTGACTTATTGTCCTACAGCCTCCTCCTCCCCATGGTTGAAAAATAGCTTGATTATCAAACGTTTTCATGTGTTTAAGTAAGGAGAGGGAAGAATGTTCCAGTTTAGCTCCACATACCTTCAGCTACACTCTGATCCTAACAAGCTGGCCAAGCAATGCTTTGGACAGGTACCATCCCTGGCACTTTTCAGTCAAGTCTTCAATCTTTCCTAAAATTAATCCTTAGTCATCATACTCTTGCTCGGTTTCTCATTTTCCTCATCTACAAAGTAATGAGAATTAAGAGAACTACCTCACAGTGTTGTAGTGACGATAAATTCATCTAAACAAAGGATTTGGAATCAACATTGGTATATAGTGTGCACCTAATAAATGTTAGCTGCTCTTCTCATCATTAATGGAGAAGAACACTTATTCCGAAGCAGATCGATGGAATATAGTATTGCCCCAAAAGGAAGGATGCAGAAAATTTCCCTTTTTTTGATCGCTGTAACCTCTTTGAGGTTCATATCCTCTCGTCACAGAGCCATCCACCTAAACACTACTCTACACCCATATTGGTAAACCAGTAGGTCTCACCCTAACTACTCTAAACTCACAGAGGTCCTCTATCGTTCCATAAGCCCATCCCCAGTCCCTATTAGAGAGACAGTGTTCCATAGGACTCTTGTGTTTCTGAATGTCCTGGGGTGTGGCACTAACTGCTCTTTTGTTCTGAACTATCTTTTCAAGAATGTTTGCATAGCAAACAGCCTTGAAATATAGAGATAGGGATGCCTTCCTGCGCAAAGGGCTGATTTGCCTCCTGTCCAGTATAATAAAGATAATGTGTCCCTCCACGGCAAAGAGTAAGTTGCTTGCACCTATCATAAAAGATTCAGGTTCCCAAACTCAAGGTTCCTCAGGTGTGATGCAAGCCTACTACCTGTTCAGTACCCATCTGACCCCTTCTCCATTATCCCCATGGATTTTGGGGTCAGGTGACCAAAGTAAATATGATACCCAAGATGCTTGCTCTGCTGTGAGTGAATGATAAAGTCCTTTGTCTCTGACCTTGGAGTCTTATGTCTTCTGCCATCATCCATGACACTGTGGTAGACTAATATGCTAACTCATAAGTACTGGTTACTTTTGTGTTCTTTTAGATTCTTTAAGAGCTTTTCTGTGTTTTTAAGAATTCTCACAATTAAGGAGTAACAAAACTTATGTATACCAACAACTAAAGTAGTGCATCCTTGGTGATATGAAACAAACGCCAATTTTTAAAGCTTTCTTAACTATTAGCCACTGCTAGCCTTTCTAGCACGACTTTATATTCATTTAATGAATCAAGATGTTTTTAGCTCAAATAAGAAAATACCATGATTCACACGATCTTAAACAATAAGATATTTTATTATGTCACACACACAGAGAAAAGTTAAGGTGAGCTCCAGATGTGGTACATTGGATTTTCACTCTATTTCTTTGTAATTCCCTTGGTTCAGCCCTTCTCCAGCTGGAGAACTTAAAGCATTATATACAATTAACTTTATATCCAGAGAAGGGATTTTTGTTTCAGGAGAAGAAAGAATTTCCCAATGGCACCCAACAGACTGCTTCTTCAGCATCCAGAATCAAAGCACTCTCCCATTCTTAAACAAACCACTGACAAGTGGAATAGAATGCCTTCGGTTAGACTCATCACTGTGTTACATTTGCTAGATTCTAGGTTTAGGAGACAAAAAGATGAGAGTAAAAATTGACATTAAAGTTGATTCTAAGAATTCTATAACTTTCCTTCGGGAATTAATAATATTCTATATCATTCTTATTGTTCTTACCACATTTTCTTCATCCATTCATCCAGCCAGCCATCTATCCATCCATCCATCCAAAAAAGTATTTTTTGAATGCCAGTTACGTGCCAGGCATTGTTCTAATAATTGCTGAGATGCACAAGTGAACTAAACAGAGTCCCTGCTCTCGTGGAGTATGCATTCTTCTGCCTAGTTTTTGAGTTATTTTGATCAGCCACGTTTATCCAGAGAAATAGAACCAATAGGAGATAGATAAATACTTAAACAGATAGATACATAAATATACAGGTAAATTTTAAATGATGGTCTCACACGATTCTGGGGGCTGGAAACTCAGACAGGAGTTTGTGCAGTTTTAAGACAGAATTTCTTCTTATTTAGGACACCTCAGTTTTTGCTCTTAAGGCCTTCGACAGACTGGATGAGGCCCACCTCCAAAGTTGATGTCCTTTGCTTAAAGTCAATGTATCGTACATATTAACCAGATCTACCAAATACCTTCACAGCGACATCTAGATTAGTGTTTGTTTAAATAACTGGATGTTATAGTCTGGCCAAATTAAGACATCAAACTAACCAATACAGATGCCTTTTTTATCTGCCCAACTCCACTGCTGGCTTCTTTCAGAAATGACTGTATCATACAGCTGGGTGTCTATAATCCCCACAGAGCTTCACACAATGCTTTGCAGCTAGAGGGTGTTCTAGAAATACATGCCATTGGAGTATATAAGCTCAACTTCCCGGCACATACTTTGCAATTTCTTTAAACAAGAAGGGAAGTTCAGAGCAAAAAGCATCACCCAGAGCTGAAGCAAGATCATGAATCACAAAACGAAAGCAACAGCCTCCTCCTTCACTCAGCCTGTTCTGAAGATTCTGACTTTCTTTCAAGCCACATACCATCTTGACTCAAGAGAGCACACTTCTGACCATCACACTACTGTCAAAAAGTTACATTTTTCAAAAAAAAAAATGCTACTAAATACACCACATGCGTCTTTGGGAATATGAATTTAAGCCTAGGGCTTAAGAGATTTCATTTTTTCCCATCTGATTTTGATCTTTTCTTGAGCCATTTGATCTGCTTCTTTCCATAAAGCAGATGTTCCTGGAGAGATCACACAGGGAGCCAGGGGCCAAAGCCAGCCCTCTGATCTGCATGTGTCTCCACTGGCCACCCATGAGGCAGGCAAGCTGTGGCCTCTGTGAGTCAGAATCTGGCGTCTCCAAGCATTCCATACACCTGATATCTTACTACATCTGTCCCCAACCCCCACCCAGTCCTTAAGGGGAAATGCACTTGTAAGGGGCGGGGGGGGGGGGGGGGGGCGGTTGTTGTTGTTTGTTTTGGTTTTTGTTTGGTATACAGATGCCTGATCCGCATCTTGTAGGAATTGTTGTATGAGGTGATGACCCGCATCTTGTAGGAATTGTTTTCTCCGTGGAGTTAATGTAGACACAACCTCAAGGTCTGACCCTCTGCACCCAAAATCAAGAAGAGATAAAAGTTAATAAACATGAATGGAGCACCTACGCTAAGCCAGGCACTGAACGAGGCATGCACACATAATTAGTCTTCCTTAAAACTTTACAAAGTAAGTACTGTTATATCCATGATACAAATGAGGAAACTGAGGCCATCTGTAATTTGGGGCACAGGCTGCAAATCAAAGAAAAAAGCAAAGCTAATCGAGTGTGGTCACGCACCTTGGTCTCTCGTTTACTGAACAAACTGATCATAAGATAACTATTCACTCTTACTATTAAATAGCATATAGTGCAGTTTAACTCAGAGTGCACTCAGGTATCCAGATTTTTCCAAAGAAAAAGAGGCAAGTGGGTTTTTGGCTTTTTGTTGCTTTTTAAGATAAAAGGAGTAATTTGTGTGTGGAGTGGAAAGTGAATACAGACCTTTTAAGTCAAATGCTTTTCTGAAAGTGTATTAATCTATCCTTGAAATACAAGCAATAGGGGCACCTGGGTGTCTCAGTTGTTTAAGCATCTGACTCTTGATTTCAGCTGAGGTCATGATCTTATGGTTCGTGAGATCCAGCCCCACATCAGGCTCTGCACTGACAGCGTGGAGCCTGCTTGGGATTCTCTCTTTCCCTCTCTCTCTGCCTTTCTCTCTCTCTCTCTCTCCCAAAACTATAAATAAACTTTAAAAAATACAAGCAATACTAAAGTCAGTATTTAAAAATATATGGATTTTTTGACATGGCTTTCAAAGCTACATTGTCTTCTGAGGAGAATTGCCAGGCATGGCCTCATGCTTCAATGTACAAGGTCCCATAAATAAGGATTACATTAGTTAGCCAATGAAAAATATTCCTTAGTAAGTCTTCAATTAAGATTGATCACACCACAGGGGTGCCTGGTGGCTCAGTCAGTTAAGCCTCCAACTTTGGCTCAGGTCATGATCTCACCACTTGTGAGTTCGAGCCCCACCTCAGGCTCTGTACTGACAGCTCTGAGCCTGGAGCCTGCTTCCGATTCTGTCTCCTTCTCTTTCTGCGCCGCCGCCCCTCGCCCCCCCCTCCCCCCCCCCCCCCCCCCGCTCATGGTCTGTCTGTCTCTCTCTCTCAAATATAAACATTTTTTTTTAAGTTAAAAAAAAAAAGATTGATGACACAACAGAAAATGCTCCTGCTTACAAGCTGAAAAAGTAAACCAATCAAGATTTGGCTCATCACCTCAGTGAATTTTGGATGGATGCATGGATGGATGGATGGATACATGGATGGATGGAAGAATGAAACTCTGAAATCATGGAGTGCTGCAAAAAAATACCATCAAAAATGCAAAAAGACAACCCACAGGATAGGACAAAAAAGATAGTTGCTGATCATATATCTGATAAGTAATTTGTATGCAGAATACATGAAGTGCTCCAAAATTCAATAATAAAAAATAAATAACCCAACTAAAAATGAGCAAATGATCTGAGCAGGCATTTCTCCAAAGAATACATACAAACGGCCAGTAAGCAAATAAAAAGATGTTCAAAATCACTGGCCAGCAAGGAAATGAAAATCAAAACCACAGTGAGATATCACTTCCCATCCACAAGGATGGCTGTGATCAAAGGGACAATACAAGTGTTGGCAAAGATGTGGAGAAATTGGAGGCCTCAGTTACTGCTGGTGGGAATGTAAAATGTGGTAGCCATTTTGGAAAACTGATTGGCAGTTTCTCAAAACGTTAAACACAGAATTACCACATGACCAAGCAATTTCACTCCAAAGTACTTACCAACAGAACGTAACACATATGCTTGCACAAAAATAAAAAGTATTCATAACAGTATTGTTCATAATAGCTAAAAAGCAGAAACATCCCAAAGGTCCATCAGCTGATGAACAGATAAACAAAATATGGTATATTGCTATAATAAATTTTATTTGGCAATATAAAGGAGGAAATACTGATACCTGCCATAATACAGATGAACACTGGCTAAGTTAAAGTCACAAAATACCACTTATTATATGACTCAATACATGATTGATTAGGTAGATAGATAGATAGATAGATGTTAGATAGACAGATAATAGATAGATACATAGATAGATGTGAATGTCTAGAATAAGTTAATTTATATAAACAGTTGCCTAGGGTTTTAAACAAGAGGCTTGGGAAGAAATGAGTGACTACTAGTAAGTACATATTTATTTTGGGGGTAATGAAAATATTCTAAGATTGATTATAATGGTTGCAGAGCTCTGTGAATATACTAAAAGGTATTGAATAGCATATGTTAAATGAGTGAATGTACAGTATATGAATTCTATCTCAATAAAGTTTTTTTTTAATAAAAGTCATTTAACAAATTGAGGACAGGCTGGCAAAAATATATATATCCTGAGGATCTAAATAAAATTTATTTCATCAAAGTAGAATGCATCATCTAAGACAATTTGGCTGTCTTAGAGTGACTTTATTTTTAATAGGTTGGGATGAAAAGTTAGGGCAAATATCACCCTCATTCTCAATAGCATAATCTGTAGGGGGGGGGGAAAATAAGGTAGTATTCTATAGTAATGGATTTTATCAATGAATTTCTACAGTGATGTGTTCATCTTAGCTACCAACTTACTATTATTCACTTAATATATTTTTAAACCAACTCACCTTCCTCTTAAAAATACATATATTTAAAAGGGAAATGATTTCCTTATTAAATTTGGAAAACTAGTTCACTTGCCATAAATAAAAGGTGCTTTAAAATAAGTCCAATAAAAATAAATCTGTATTTTTAAACTCTCGGGAGATAGTGTTGCTAACCAGACAACTATTACCAGCCTGGGACCTGTTATCTTTTTTGTTTAGATGAAAGAATAGCAATATTAGAGAAATATTAAAATGTGGTGTAATAGATGACACTATTAAGGAAAAAAATTAAAAGGGAAGCAATCTATGCCAGCCAATGTTATTTAACTCTATATCCATGAACCACCTGAAATTACTTCTAAACCACATCTCCCTAGCAATCTAAGGAAGGTGTTGCTTGTTGGTGGGTGCCTCTTCTCCCACTAAACAAGAACTCCAGGCCCAAGTGCTTTCTTTCTTGTGTTGTGACCCCAGTAGTGTTCTCTGTATCCAACTAGAAGGGCAATGATGGGAAAGGCAAACCCACTTCTTAAAAATCTTGGAAGGGGCGCCTGGGTGGCTCAGTTGGTTGAGCATCCGACTTCGGCTCAGGTCATGATCTCACAATCCGTGAGTTTGAGCCCCGCTTCGGGCTCTGTGCTGACGGCTCAGAGCATGGAGCCTGCTTTGGATTCTGTCTCCCTCTCTCTCTATCCCTCCCCCGCTCATGCTCTGCGTCTCTCTGTCTCAAAAATAAATAAATAAAAACATTTAAAAAATTTAAAAAGAATCTTGGAAAAGATACACCCATTTCTGTTCATGTTCCACTGACGAGAATTAACCATATGGTCACTCCTAGACGCAAGAGGAGCTGGGACCTACCTGGGCCATCATTTTCTAGGACAAAATTCCACACCATGGAAGGGGAACAGACACTGTGGCAGACAGCTCTTTAGGCTACGACCCAGGCTAAGGGTATTCTGGTAAAGACAGGCCATTATATATGGCTGCGATGAGTTTTGAATAATGGTGAATAATGGCCTTCTCAGAAACCGAACTTGAGGGAATAGATTTATTCAATGGGACACCATTTAAAACCAAATGGCTACTAAAAACAAACAAACAAAAACTAAACCAAGCATGCAGTTATAGATCCTTTGAGTTAAAAGAGACCCCCGAGAGCTTCTACTTATCACACAAAATACTTCACCCAGAACAAATGCTCAAAATGCCTCTTCTTTGAGACCAACCTCCTCAGGCTTCGCTATCATTAGACGGGTCCCTCTCTCCCTTTCCACCAACACCAAAAACCATGCTGTGGCTAAAACGAATCAGAGAAAAATCAGAACACACAGGCTGCCTCACTTAGTTGTAAACTGGAAAAGTTCTCAAACACCACTACTTCTAAATCAATACAAAACATTTCTAGGCTATCCATATCCTCAGGAAATTGGTCCTGGTGGAGGGCTCTTCCAGTTGGTGGAATTTATCTTTTCTACCACCAAAATATGTTTTTAAAAATTCGATCAGTAGGAACTCTCTAAAATGTGTTATGTCCTTCATACCCTTTCAAACAGGAAACCATGGAGCAGCAAGCAGTCTTTTCTTGGTGGCTCAGGGATTAACCAAGAACCTCCATGTAATGCAGGACCTTTTTGACCTTTATGTTAAATGACTGTGTCTGTTGAGTTTGGGAGCCCTTCTCTGGCCCTTCTCGTGATAGACTACTCCGATTGCTCCTTGCTTCTCTCTTGCCTGGAAAGGCTCTTTCCTTGCCTTCAGATTTGCTACTTATCTGCTGCAAGTCTGAAAAACAAATGGCAAAATTGCTGAGAGCATTTTGACGCTTACTCTCTCACACATACAACCCTGAAAAAACGATTTGCCTTTGAGTCCACCTCAGAATCCTTAGTATCTATCACATGACAACTGCCTTTGGCTCTTCAGAGTTCCCTCAAACTCAATTCACACCTTTCTTTGTTCCACCGAATCAAGCAATTGGACAACTGAGTTCTAAACAAATGATACAGTAAACTCTATTCTCATCTATTAATTAGGAATGTTTCATTAGCAAGTAACCCAAGACCAAATCAAATTGGCTCAAGCAAGTGAAACAAAGAATGTATTGACTCATACAGATGAAAAGTCCACCTGCTTCAGGCATTCCCAGACCCAGGTGCTTAAACAATATTGCCAAAGCTCCATCTTTCCATATCTTTGGCTCTACTTTTGGCCATGTTGCCTTTGCTCTCAGGCGAAGTTGGCCATCTGTATCTATGTGCCGATATTCTGTCAGTGTAGCAACCCCAACAGAAACTAGGTATCTTTTCTCTGGTAATTGAGCAAAAGTCTCAGTGCTGATTTCCATTGGCCTGGATTGGGTCACACAATTGTGCCTGAACCAATCACAGTGACTTATTGGCCAGGTTTTTATCAGGTTCCCCACCCCGGAATTCAGTCCTTCTGAAACTACTTGCATTGAGTATATAGACAGTTAAGGTTAACTCCTTAGGATGAAATCAAGGTGCTGTTGCAGAAGAAGATAGAACAGATCAATGCTGGGCAGGCAAAAAAACAAGAGATGTCCACTGCAGTTTACCACAGGTCATTTAACCTAGTTTTCTAGAGGTTCAAATGCAAAGTAATTTTTGAATCATCATTTGACTGTGGAGTCATTCCTGCTCCTAACCCTCCTAAAGTTTTCTGTATGCACGAAGATAGACTTGGCCCTGAACCCATACAATATACCTCCAACATTAGGTCTTCCTAAGTAGACCATATTTCTGTTTCCTGATTACAGCATGTTTCTATCATCACCCTTATAATAATTTTCACACTTTTTCTCTCACTTGAAGTAAAAATTTCAGTGTGAAATTTATCTCCTGTCTTCCATGTCATTATGTTAGCAGTTTTTCAGTCTTCGTAAGTCTTTCTGAAACACCATTTTCTCCTAAAACAGGAAGTATGAGAGCCAAAAATAATCTTTCCTTTTAGCCTAGTAGCTCTCCAGTAAGTGTTGCTGGAAGCTCTAATGAAAGACAGTATTAGCAGGCAGGGCACTCCAAGCTGGTATTGCACAGAAGGCATCGTTTAAATTCCTTTGGGTATCAATCTTGCAGGCAGATGTCCCTCTCCCTTTGGTGTGACTGCATTTCCCCCAGAGAATAGGCTTGGCTCTCCCCTTGGCATCAGATAAGGGCTTCCCAGATGCTGAACAATGAACAGAGTGCAGCCCCACTCAGGGCCGCGGCCAACGCACTCACATGGTGAGAACTGGCCACGCGCTCCCCCACACACCCTGCCCACCCACCTCTATAAATCCTACTGTGGTGCAGGGGCCAGGAAATGGATCTGTTCTCTATTCAAAGGCCACGGAGCCAAGAACTCCCAAATTTCTTGCGTCAGAATTACCATTCTCTAACTCTGCTGGCCGTTCTTCCTTGACCTCTCCTGGAAAAGGGCCACCGTCTTGGAGTCAACCACCTCCCCAGGCTTCTGGAGGAAGAACATGGGGCTTGCAGTGAGGACATCAGGGTTGGAAACATGATCTTACCCCTTGTCAGCAGAGAGGTTTCTCCATTCACCTCCACAGGTCTTTTCACCCCCCTTTCTGACCACAGCCCCTATTGTCTCTTGGGGCTCCTCCCCTTCTCCCCCACCCCCGCCGCCCCCCACCATGCATGTGGTCCAGACAAAGCTGTTCCCAAGCCTAAGCCATTTGGTGCCCCATGCAGCCACCTGGCTACACGGACTGGTTTAGGGACAGGCCCTGGTTCTAAGACAGTTGGGCATGTGCAAATGAGAGCAATCTGCAAAAGCTACTCAAAGAAGCATGCTCTTTTTCCTCTGGACTTGCAGCTGAGACAATGCCAAGGACCCACTTGTCACAATTTGCCTGGGAACTTCCTGGCTTTAAAACTGAAAGTTCCCTATCCAGGGAATCCCCCCTCAATTCCAGGCAAACCGGGCCAGTTGGTCATCCTAAATGGGTAGCAGAGCCGGTTGTGAGAAGCGGGGCTGCTACAGCCGTATCGCTACTGCATGAAACCTGACAATGGAACCAGCACAAAGGAAAAGAGAGCGAGAGATGGAGTCAGTTTCGGGCCACATCTTCACACGCCTGGATTTAGCCAGGCCTGCAGCCAGAATCCCTCGTAATCTCTCACTGTAAGAACCAATAGGTTCTATTTTTGCTCGAACCAGCTCAGTGTGGATTTCCTGACATTTGTAACAAGAAAGTCTGCTCACTAATATAGCAGTGGCATGAGATTGCCCAAGTTGCTTGACCTCTCTGGGCCTCATTTGCTCATCTGTAAAATTGAAGTGGTGTTTTCTGAAGACCAAAGGAGTCCATGTCTGTCCCCATGGTTGGCATACAGTTCTGTCCCTTCCTCTTCATAAACTAGAGAATGCATAAACTATAGAAAGTGAGGGCTGGGAGGAAAGAAAGATGTACTTGTTCCAAGGGCGCATCATAGAAATGGGGAAACTGAGACACAGCTGAAAACTGAATTAGCTAAAGCCTTTCAATGAATCACAAAGTCAGAACCAGAACGGGGGCCCCTGAGTTCTTTCTGCCTGGTGGTATTTCCATCACATCAGGAACTCGACATTTTGTTTTCTTTTCTGAGAGGGCCAGCCTGCTGATGCCAAGGGGAGGGCGAGTCTTTCACAGCCCAAGGAGACTCCACCCGAACATGATGTCAGGGGCAGTGCCCGGAGCTGGCCCAGAATGCAGGCACACCTGTCCAGTCTTCCTAACTGGATATCAGTCCAGTGTCCTCACAGGTTATCACCGCCAAGGCTCTTCCCCTGCCCTAGGGGGTCTTCTTCACCCACGCCAACCAAGAGAAGTCTCTCCCCTGAAATGCAAACTTTAATGCGGACATTCAGAACACTTCTTTTGCCAACCACCTAATAATGAACTTGTATCAATAGCCAGCTGGTCTTCACAAGACTCAGAAATTCCTTTAGGCTGTTTTCTTCTTAGGAAAACAAAATTTATTCTCAAAATGCAGCTCCCAGCTGTGTCTGTAAATGCATTTCCCAAAGCAAATATTAAGGGGGAAAACAAGGAAGAGGAGAGACTATAATAATCGTTCATCACCTTTGATTTCCGGTAAGGGTGGGAAGAGAACAAGGAAGGCCCTATTGTCACCTGAGGGGGCTGCTCAGTGCTCCGCTGGCCTGATCTCTCCTGCAGTTTGGAGGCATGGCCAGGGGCCCACCAGGCATGGGGAGGTGGAGTCCAGCTGGCTGCTGTGTGGTGATTTATTTGCCTTGTCCACAGCCTCCTCTCCTACAGCCTGGGCTGGTTTTACTCGGAGCAGACTTGAGATCATAAAAGGAATATTCTCCTTAACTGCCACATGTTAGGGAGGGAGACGGGGACAGAGTGGCCAAGTGATTCCCCCTGGACTGCTGGGCTTGAGTCCAGCTGCTTCAGAAAATCTTGGAGGAATGTACAGTACTGAACTGAAGGAATTTTCCTCTCCATAGACTAGCGGTAGAACTATTCTGTGTCCAGAGTCTGAAGAGGGTGCTTATCACCTGGGATGCACCAAAACGTGTCTGCCAGTATCTTGAGGCCATTACTGCTTTGCTCACCAAGTATCACAAGGCTATGTATCTGGTACCAACAAATTTAAGTGTGAGTTTTGTATGTGTGTGCAGTGTTTAAAGGTCCGTTTCGTCACATTTCTCAACCCTACAGGTTCTGAACAAATTGGTACGTAGACACAGGCTCGGATCATGATCTCAGCACCAGCTTTCTCCTTGGTCCAGTTGGATTAGAGTTTTTGGATTAAACCTGGGGTTGCAAGGAGCTCCCTTCTCCTTCCTGTCCTCCCATCCCCCAGCCGAGCCCACTGACCCAAAAAGAGGCAGAACACCTGGACACCACCCTGCCTCACTCCCACCAGCTCCTGCCTCAGCGAGCCTTCTACAAGAAGAGGAGGCCTGTGGGCAGGAAGCTCTGAAGGACAAAGCCCATAAAAGCCGCAGCATAATGTGCTGCATGATTCCCTTTACCCATCCCACCAGTTAGATAAATCACCTAACCCCAGGGGGAGTAGGAAGTCACAAAAAGAAGTGCAGAAGTTTGCACATTGCTTTGTCAAGAGGTTTGACGGTATTGTCTTTGGAGTTCAGAAAGGGGACCCACCTTGCAGGGAAAAGTGACTTGTCACAAGGACTCCAAGTTCTCCTGCAAATAAACTCCCTAAAAAGAGCCCTCAAATGAACCCACCTTTTTCCAAGGTCCAAATGACAGCAAAGGATCCTAGAGCAAACCTGCCCCGCCACTTTGTATTTTGCCATGACTTCACCTCTTTCTTTAATTTTTATACATCCAGAATAAACAAATCAAAAATCACTTAAAAAATGTAAAGATTAGCAGTACTGTTTCAGAATACTTAACCGTCAGCCTAACCCAGGCACCAACCTTCAGAGGAGAGGCCAATGACTTCAATTATGGAGATGCCTGCTGGGCCACCTACAGAGCTTGAGCTGCAGGAAATCTAAGGGTGCTCGATGAGGCTCAGGACCCCCGATCGCATGGCCTTTGGGGGGGAACACTAGCAATATATTCATATGGTGGTAAGTTTTTGTAACACTTGCAAAGGTAAGCTAATTTAACCCCAATTGATTAACACCACTGTCAATTTGCGCTTTGATGTCCCCTGTCGCACTTCTTTCCATGTTGGGTGACACTGGGACAGCAGTGGGCATTTTGGAATCTGGCTGGAGAAAAACTGATTTAGAAATACATTCGTTTGGGCTTAGCAATAATACATGGATGTAGTTTGCAGTCACCTCTGTGAACAGTTATTAGAGTAGAAATAACTTCCAGAAGTATTTTTAAACTTAGTTTTAATTGAAATTTTTATTGAGATACTTGTAGATTCATAGGCAGCTGCAAGAAATAATACAGAAATCCCTGTACATTTTGGGAGACAATGGTCTACTATTGCAACCAGATATTAACTTTGACATAATTCACTTATCATATTCAGACTACCCAGTTTTACTTGTATTCATTCCCGTGTGTGTGTACATATGTATATTAAGATCTCTCCATTTTATCACACATATGGGTCCATGTATCTATTACTGTAGTAAAGTTACTGAACAGTTCCAGAGCCACAAGGATTTCCCGTGTGGTCCCACTATGGCCACACCAGCTTCCTTCCTCCCCCTCCCCTTCTTCCTACCCCAAAGTAATCACTCATCTGTCCTTCATCCCTAAAATTTTGTCTTTTCAAAATGTTATATAAATGAAATCAATAGTATGTAACCTTTTGGGATTTTTTTTTTACATAACAAAATTCCCTTGAGATCCATTCAAGTCACTGCATATACCAATATTTCCTTCCTTTTCATTGCTCAGTAGGGTCCCATGGTAGCGTTGCCCCACTGTTGTTTGTTCACAACTGACCTGCTGAAGGACATCGGGGCTGATCCCAGCTGCTATGAACATTTGTGTACAGGTTTTCATGTGAACATTTCTCTGGTATAACCGTCTGGGCAGGCAATTGCTGTGTTGCATGATAGTCACTTATTTGCTTTTTCCAAAAACAAAAACAAAAAACAAAAAACTGCTGAACTGTTTTTCAGAGTAGCTGTGCCATTTGACATTCTCGTCACCAATGTATGAGTGGTCAGTTCCTCTGCATCTTCAGCAGCATTTGGTGTTTTCACAATTTTTTATTTTAGCCATTCTGATAGTGTATAGACATGGCACATTTTGGACTTAATTTGCATTTCCCTAATGATGTCTTCATGTGCTTATTTACCATCTGTATATTCTCTTCAACAAGATGTCTGTTTATGTCTTTTGTTCTTTTTTCATTTGGATTTCTTGAGTTTTTCACTGTTGCACTTTGGGAGTTCTTTATATATTCTTGATACTAATCCTTTGTCAGAAATGTTGTTTGCAAATATATTTTTTCAGTCCGTACTTTATCTTTTTATACTCTTTATATTGGCTTTTATAGAGCAAGTTTTTAACTTTTATGAGTTTTCCACTTATTAGTTGTTCTTTTTATGGATTGTTTTAGTCCACTTGGGCTGCTATAACAAAATTTCATAGACTGGGTGGCTTATAAATGAAGAAAATTCCTTTCTCACAGTTCTGGAGCCTGGGAGTCCAAGACAAAGGAACCAGGGTGGTCATTTTCTGGTGAAGTCCCACTTTCCAGTTCATAGCCAGAACCTTCTTCCTGTGTCCTCACATGGTGGAAGGGGCTAGGCAGCTGCGTGGGATCTCTTTTATAAGAACGACTAACCCCTTTCAAGAGGACTCCATGATCATGACCTAACTACCCTGTAAGACCCCACCTATATCATCATCACCTTTGGGGGTTAAAATTTCAACATATGAATTTGGGGAGGACACGACATTAAGACTACAGCATGGATCGTGCTTTCAGCGTCAAGACCAGGATTATTCTGAATATGTATTCTGCCAATTCATACACCAAGAAGCATGATAATAATATGCAACGTGTCAGGTCATAGGATAACACAAATGTGTCCCAAGCCACCAGCACTGGTGAGTAACTGGGTAAAAAGGAAGCAAGGCTTGAACTATGGTGCCAGAAGCTAATCTTTAGAAAATTCTTATAATCATCAGATGTGCAAAACTGTAAATAGAAGATTCAGTTTTCAGTAATGTCCAGCAAAATTAATGAAAACCATTAGAAATAAAAATAAAATCTGGTTAACCATGTAAGTAGAAAGACTAAATTTTCTTTCTATTATTTCTATGTATTATATTATAAAATTGTTGCCACATAAAGATATCAAAGAAAAAGTATGTAGAAAGAAAAGTTTTATGGCGTTGTGAAGTATAATTAATTAATAAAAGATATTATTATGTTTCTGAAGTTTGGGGATATTTGTGTTATTTAGCAGGCATTCAAAATTTATAATTTGTTGTGATTTATTTTCTTCTTCTGTATATCTGTTTGTGTTTGTACCTAGTATTGTGCTCTTCTTCTTTAAGTGGGGACCCAAAATCAAGAAGCTTCAAATCCCATGAAACCTAGGGGCGCCTGGGTGGCGCAGTCGGTTGAGCGTCCGACTTCAGCCAGGTCACGATCTCGCGGTCCGTGAGTTCGAGCCCCACGTGGGGCTCTGGGGCTCTGGGCTGATGGCTCGGAGCCTGGAGCCTGTTTCCGATTCTGTGTCTCCCTCTCTCTCTCTGCCCCTCCCCCGTTCATGCTCTGTCTCTCTCTGTCCCAAAAATAAATAAAAAACGTTGAAAAAAAAAATTCAAATCCCATGAAACCTAAATCAGGCCCTAACCAGGTGTTAACCCTTTAGTTGCTGGATAATGAGGTGTTCTATACTAGGTGGCACTCTTCGACCATTTCCCTCCATCCCACCACCCAATGGCTACTTAAGGCAGGTAGCCATTGGGTGGTGGGATGGAGGGAAATGGTCAAAGAGTACCAGCGAGTATGGAAGTATTTCAATGTTTTCACTGGTATAAGGCCAACTAAATCTAAGTGCTGCCCTTTGTATTTATGTAACTGTTTTTTTGGAGTAGCAGAAACTGGGCAAGGAAATGAAGGCCTTCAACATCAGGCAGTTCTTGAGAAAAATGATAAAATTGCCCCTTGAAGTGTTAAACAGAAATATAGGGGAGAAAAAATTCCTCAATTTCAAGGTCAGTGGCCCAGAATAGACAATAAGAAGAACATTATAGGGCACCTGCGCAGCTCAGTAGGTCAAGGGTCTGACTTCTGCTCAGGTCCTGATCTCAGGGTTCATGAGTTTGAGCCCCGCGTCGGGCTCTGCGCTGACAGCTCAGAGTCTGGAGCCGACTTTGGATTCTCTGTTTCCTTCTCTCCTGCCCCTCCCTCACTCGTGATCTCTCTCTCTCTCTCTCTCTCTCTTTCTCTCAGAAATATTAAATGAATAAACTTTAAAAAAATATTTGAAAAAAAGAACATTATAAACCACCAATAGGCATTAAACTAATAAGTTTTAGCTACTATTTTTGTCCCCAAGGCTCCTGTGTCAGGAATGCAGGAAAACAGAGATGAATCCCTGCTGTGTGCCCTACCGCTCCAAATCATTGGAGAGACTGCCAAGGGTGGTGAAATAGCTTGATTCAACTACAGGCATTGACTGTGGTCAGGCAGTGGAGTAGGGGCTTTCTCCATTTAATCCCACTTAAGCCCCTGTGCCTGCAAAGCCCCTCAGATCAGCCATGGCTCTCACTTCTTTCCAGAGTCTCCTAGAGGCAACCCACAGAATTTGACTTGTAGAGAGCAGTTTGACAACCAAAACTCTAAAGGAAACAGCATTTAGCTAAAAGGCAAACATCACCAAGTAATTACACCCAGGTAATTACACTTAAGTTTTTATTTAAATTCCAGGTAGTTAACGTATACAATATAATATTAGTTTCAGGCATACAATTTAGTGCTTAGTGACAGAATTTAACTTCTTGCCTCAGTTTTCCCAGAACCTAACCTGATTATGCCTCTTTCAGGGACTCTTCGCCTTCTTTGAAGCTCTTCGGATGCAACCTTCTGCCATGCACCTGTCGTGCACCTTTAAGCAAATGCTCTCCCCATCTGTAGCTTGGTGGTTTGTGACACCTCCCACGCAGTGTGATTCCACAGCTTAAAGAAGAACATGTGAATTAAGCCAAGCAGACAGCCTAGAGCCTAGCAAAGTCTCAATAAAAGTAATGGCTGCTATTAGAAACCAAATCTTGTACATTTTTAAAGCACCAACAAAGAGGAAACGATATTCAACGTCGAGATTTCTGACATTTATTGTCTATAAAGTAACAGCGCTTTTTAGTCTTTCCTATCAGATGTTTGCTATTATGGAACAGGACTATTATTGGAATCCGTATGAATGCTCGAATTTTCATTTCCAGTTCATTATTTATCTTCAAACTTTTCTCTGCACTAGAGAAAAAAAAAGTCTTTAACTTTGTTCCATCCATGTACGAAGAATTTTAGAGAACTAAATTTAAAAGGAAACTATTTATAAAGCTTTCAAAACTACAAAGGTATACTCACAAATATGTAAATACTTTGTTAAACCCAGAGTTAAAACATGAAATCGCCAAGTTATATAATACCTTATCTAGTATTCATGCAGAAGGGCTTAGTATTCATGTATTCTTAGTATTCTAGTATTCATGAAGAAGGGCTTAGTGGGCAAATGAGCAAATAGACAAGATTTCAAGGAAAAAGTTTTCAAATATTTCTAAGAGTTTTTAAAGTGATAATCTAAGTTCTAATCATACTTTGTTATTAATTTCTTTTAAGAAAGGAGACCCAGAAAATGTTACTTTTGATATTTTTCTCCATTTAGTGTAAGAAGCTGAGAATAATAAAGCTACATTGAGGAAGGAAATAAGGCATGGGCTTTGTAATCTAAGATGCAGATTCAGATCTGTACTCAAGGACCTATTTATTTTTTAGTCTTTTAAGCTCTCAGACCCTCAGTTTTCTCATCAGTAAAATCAAAATAATACTTTATATCAGAATTATTATGAGAAATCAAAGTATGTCAAGAATTCCAGCATTTCCTTATTAAAATAATAATTGCTTTTAAAACATTTTTAATTCAATCATATTATTTCATGAATATTTCATTTTTCATATTGTTTCACTTTATATTAATTTAAAAGTTTTATTTCATATAGTTAGCATATAACACATCATGATGATCTGGACAATTTCTTCTATTAAAACCTTGGAAAAGAATATAATTTATTTGAAAAATATTCTACTGAGATATTTTGGGCCACAGTTAGCTACTTTAACTTCTCTCTTGAAAAGAATGTTCCAAATTTGATCTAAAAAATAGTTCCCCTGATAACTATAAACATAGGAGCCCAGCCTATATTTTTTATGGAAGCAAAATTCCTGCCAATCTCTCTGACACTCTTGCTTACAGAAAGTCTGAAAAATTCAGGCCAATATTGCTTCACAGTATTTTTTTTTCCATTTCTTTATATAATCCAGTAGAGTTTCAGGGAAGGAAATCAAATATAGAAAATAAATATCATAAAGATTTATATTTTAGTTTGAGAATGACGTCACCAAGTTGGCCACAGAAGTTGTTCCTGACTTTGTTCCCCATAACGAGAAAACTAATAACTACTCAAGAACACTGAGAAAATCCTAGAACACAGGGTTGAGGTTGAAGAGGCCAAGACAAACTGCATGAGAAAAGTAAGAGAAGCGGCCACACTGAGTGTACTGCCCCTCCCCCACGCCAGAGCTGCACCACAAGGAGAGGTCTACCTGCAACTCTGATTCCTCCAGTGAAAAACAGAACCCAGGGAAACAACAAGCCCCTCGGCCCTGCCCAGCATTGTGGGGCATTTTCCAGGAGCCCCTACTCTGATCTTGCACCACAGGGAATCTTCAGGGCTCAACCACTAAGAATCGGGGTGTGATGGAGAAGGGGAGAGGGGCTTGCAAGAACCAGCACACGGATCTTGGCAGAATAATACCTGCAGTATCCAAGTAGCAATCCCAAACAGCAGATTTGCTCATCTGCAGAACCAAATCGGGGCCTTCTTTGACCAGAGAACATGGCAGAATGCAGATTTGCCTGATTTTAATACTCAAATGAGTTTTGCTGACTGTAGAGCCCCCTTTTTCCAAGCAAGGGGCTGAATCACAGCTCCACCCACTGTACAGAGTGCCTTCCAAATCCATCTGATCAGGAAGGCTGGTGATACCTCCTGGAAGCTATAATGTCAGTAGTACTCAAGCCAAGATATAGGCAAGCAGAGCTACTTACATCGAGACCAGTCAGTACCAGCTGTACTTTCAAGGTATTGAAAGAAAATAACACTCAACCAAAAATTCTATACCCAGTGGAGTTGCCTTTCGGAAGCAAGGGAGAGATAAAAACTTGTCTTTATCGGAACAAACCAAAGCTGAGGGAGTTCATTACCACCAGACTTGCCTTACAAGAAATACTAAAGGGAGTTTTTTGTGTGGAAGTGAGAGAATGTTAGTTTACATCATAAAAACATACAGGTAGAATAAATCTCAGTGGTAACTGTAAATTTACCAGAGTTAGAGTCAGATTCTGCCATATGATGATAGTGGCACATAATTCACTTACAATGCTAGTTTGAAAGTTTAAAAAAAAAATGAACATAATAAAAATAACCATAACTATATAATCTGTTATTAGTTACACAATGTTAAAAAAATGTAAGTTGTAATAGCAATAATCTAAAATATGAGGGAAAGGAGAAGTGAAAGTGTAAATTTACAAATTCTATTGAAGTTAAGTTGTTATCAGTTTAAAATAAGGTGTCATAAGTTGAAGATATTTACATAAGCTTTATGTTAACCACAAAAGAAAAGCCTGTGGTAATTACACGAAAGAACACAATAAAGAAGTCAAAGTATGCTGATTCCAAGATATCAAAACACAAAAAATACCGAAGGATAAGAAACAAGGAACAATGGATATACAAAACAACTAGAAAACAGGGGTGCTTGGGTGACTCAGTCGGTTAAGTGTCTGACTTTGGCTCAAGTCATGACCTCACAGTTCATGGGTTCGAGCCCTGTATTGGGCTCTGTTGACAGCTCAGAGCCTGCAGCCTCTAGCCTACTTCAGATTCTGTCTCCCTCTCTCTCTGCCCGTCCCCCACTTGCACTCTGTTTCCGTGTCTCAAAAATGAATAAATGTTTTAAAAAAAAGAAAAGAAAACAGAAAATAATTAACAAAATCACAACAGTAAGTCTTTACTTATCAATAATTACTTTAAACATTAATGGCTTAAATTCTCCAATTAAAAGACACAGAATGGCTGAATGGATAAAAAACAGATCCAGCAATATGCCACCTATAAGAGACTCATTTAGCCTTCCTTAAAGACACATATAATCTGAAACTGAAGGGATGGAAAAAGACACTTCAAGCAAATGGCAACAACAACAACAAAAGCATAATATCTATATTTATATCAGACAAAATAGACTTTAAACTTAAAATGGTCAGAAGAGACAAAGAAAGTCATTATATAATGATTAAAGAGATCAGTATATCAATAAGATATAAAAATTATAAATATTCATCCACTTGACATTGGAGTACCTGAATATATAAAGCAAAAAGTTACAAAGCTAAAAGAAGAAATAAACAATAACACAACAATGTCGTATTTAACACCCTAGTCTCAATGATGAATAGAATTATTTCTATCTGCAAATGACCTGATTTTATATATAGAAAAACCTAAAGACTCAATCAAGATGTTGTTAAATCTAATCAATGAACTCAGTAAACTGGCAGGGTATAAAATTAATGTACAAAAATTAATAGCATTTCTATACACAAACAATGAATTTTCTGAAAAAGAAATAAAGAAATTGATCCCATTTACAACAGCATCCAAAACAAAATACTCAGGAATAAATTTAACTAAGAAGGTGAAAGATCTCTACTATTAAAACTACAACTACGAGACATTGAGGAAAGAAATTGAAGAAGACACAAATAAATGGAAAAGTATCTTGTGTTCACATAGTGAAAGAATTAATATTGTTAAAATGCCAGTATACCAAAAGCCATCTATCTACAGATTCACTGCAATCCATATCAAGATTCCAATGGCACTTTTTACACAAGTAGAACAAACACTCCTAAAATTTATACGGAACCACAGAAGATCCCAAGTAGCCAAAGAAATCCTGAGGAAGAAAAACAAAGCAGGAGACATCACACTTCCTAATTTCAAGCTACACTGTAAAGTTATGGCCATTAAAAAGGTATGATAGTGGCATGAAAACAACTAGGCCAATGGAGCAAAATCAAGAGTCCAGAAATAACCCAAGCATATGCGTTAAACTAATATTTAACAAGGGAGCCAAGAATATGCAATGGAGAAAAGACAGCCTCTTCAGCAATTAGTCCTGAGATAATTGGATATTCACATATAAAAAAGGAAAATGGACCCCTTGTCTTATACCACTCACAAATATGAGCTCAAAATGGATTAAAGACTTAAGTGTAAGACCTGAAACCATGAAACTCCTAGAAGAAAACATAAGAATAAACCTCTTTGACATAGGTCTCATTAATGGATTTTTGGATATGATACATAAAGCACGAGCAACAAAATTAAACACACACACACATACACACACACACACACACACACACACACACACAAGTGGGACTACACCAAACTAAAAAGCTTCTGCCCAGCAAAAGAAACTATCAACAAAGTGAAAAAACAATCTATGGAATAGGAAAAAAATATTTGCAAACCATATATCTGATTACAGGTTAATCCCCAAAATATATAAAGAACTCATACAACTCAATAGCAAAACAAATAATCCCATTTTTTAAATGAACAAAGGACCTAAAAGACATTTCTCCAAAAAGATATACAAAAGACCAAAAGGTATATGGAAAGATATTTAACATCATGAGTCATTAGGGAAATGCAAATTAAAACCACAATGAGATATAATCTCACTCCTGTTAGAAATGGCCGTGGATCATCAAAAGACAAGAAATAACAAATGCTGGCATAGATGTGAAGAAAAGGGAAAGCTTGTGCACTGTCTGTGGGATTGTAAATTGCTAGAGCTACTGTGGAAAACAGTACTAAGGATCCCCCCAAATTTTAAAATAGAACTATCATATGATCCAGCAACTCCACCTGGGAATATATACACAGGAAACAAAAACACTAACTCAAAAAGATATCTGCACCCCCATGTTCATAACAGCATTATCTGCAGCAGCCAAGGCATGAAAACAACCTCAACGTCCACCAGTGAGTTAATGGGTAAAGAAGTCGTGGCATATATATGCAACAGAATATTAATCAGCCGTTGAAAAAAAATGAAGATATCCTACCATTTGCAACAATTGGTTGGGTCTTGAAGGCATTATGCTAAGTGAAATATCACTTACAAGTGGACTCTCAAAAAAAAAATAAAAACACCTCATAGAAAGAGATCAGACTTTTAGCTACTGGATGCATAGGGTGGGAGGAGGGAAAATAGGAGGAAAGTGCTCAAAAAGTACAAAACCTCCAGTTACAAGATAAATAGGTTCGAGATATATAATGTACAACATGATGACTATAGCTAACACTGCTGTATGGTACTAGGAAAGTTAATAGAGTAAATGCCAGGAGTTCTCATCATAAGGGGAAAACTTTTTTCCTTTTTTTGTTTCCTTCTTTTCTTTTTATTGTATCGATAGGAGATAACTGTTGACTGAACCTATCATGATATCATCTCACAACATATGTAAATCAAACCATCATGCCGTATATCTTAAACTTATACAGCGATGTTTGTCAGTTATTTCTCAATAAAACTGGGGGGAAATTCTTGCCAATTTAAAAAAATAATAATGAAAAAAGGAAAAAAAATATACACTAAAAAAATTTTTAGCCAACTTCAAGGACTTGGCTTATTTTTAACACTTTGAGCCTCTTTCAAAGACATACCAAAAACATCTAAGGCATTCATGTAGCTGCCAGTTTCGAATCCTCACACAATGATAAGACAATGGAATTTTTAAATAAACCAAATGTGGTCTGGTTTTGTTGTTGTTGTTGTTGTTGGCCAAATGTTTTTTCTGAGTCATGTGAAAATGTGTTTAATGCAATTGACCAAGGTGGTTTTGGTTTTATCTTCACATTCTCAAAGGACTGAATGGGAACTGGGTTTTGACAATTTGCCCAGGAGGATTTTTAGAGTGTGCTGTCCCCAGCAGGCATACTGGCACTCAACAGCCTCGTTAACATAATTCTGATATGCATGTCCCCTGAGGCAGTCCTTCCAGTCAAGGGTGGAGTCAAAGAAGTCAGCAGACAAAAGTCAAAGCCAGATGGAAAATCACAGACTCAACAACACAAATGTCCATTTTCTCAAGAAAAAAAAGGTGTGAGGTCACAGATAAGTTAACGTTCCTCCTTCTCCTGAGATGTGCAACAGGTTCTGCTCTAGGTGATGAGAACAGGGAGTCATTTTGGATCACACTATCTTTGTTTCAGGAAGCTCACCAGAAATGGCCCATTATGAATAAATTTTGAAGCAAGTCCCTTTCAGCAGTTCTAGGGGAAAAGTTCAGGAATGTTATTGGGCGTTGCAGTGGTCTTGAACTCAAATCTTACTGGCAATCAAAATGGCTGTGTCCCTCCCAATTAACCAGTTTGAAACTTAAAGTTTATTCAGAGTCTAAGGACTCTTCTATTGGATAAGGCAGACACCCGTCTTTTAGGATCAAAGCTTTAAGCTCAGTCTATTTACACTGAGACCAAATAGTAAGAAAATAAGAGAGGGGTGCCTGGGTGGCTCAGTAGGTTAAGCGTCCAACATGGGCTCAGGTCATGATCTCATGGCTCTTGAGCTAGCTCCAGCCCCGCTTTGGGCTCTGTGCTGACAGCTCAGGGCCTGGAGCCTGCTTTGGATTCTGTGTCTCCATCTCCCTCTACCTCTCCCCCACTCACCCTCTTCTGTCTCTCTCTCTTTCTCAAAAATAAACATTAAAAAAATTGTAAACTAGTAAATAAGACAACCTAATAGGAAATTTCCCAGGAGTAAGAAGGTGGAGTCTAGCTGGAGGGCCTGGGTTCAACACTAGAGCCCCAGTATTGGGAACATCTAAGGGCTGATGACATCATGGGACCCTTCCCAACTAGTCACTATGGCAACCTGAGCATGTCCTCAAGGCAGAGTCAGCTTAAGACCTTCAGAGACCCTAAATAATGAGAAGAGTATCTTTCCCATCGGATTATCTTTCAAAATATATGTCCCTGCCTTAAATGTCATTCAAAATATAATTATACTAAACTGTAAATAAGGGTAAGAAAACCCAAGGGTGAAATCTAGCCCAGAATGCCTACTTGATACTTCTATTGCAAGATCAAATCTTTCAAAAGAATCTTTTACTGCAGTTTTGGTGCCCCGGTGTAGTCTGGATTTAGAGTTATCTAGCCCTTCCTTAAGTGAAATAGTTGACTGGGAACTCAAACAGTCCTAGCTTTGGGACCCTGGGCCTATTTTCTTCCTAGAGAACCCAGAGCTAAATGGACACGGAGTTATCAAGAACCCTCTCACTGTTGGTGTGTTTCACAGCCAGAGTACTTCTTAAGTTCCTCAGGCTTGCACTGGGTCACCAAATTTCATGTTTCCAGCACAACACCATAGAGGTAGAGGCCAGAGCTGGGCGATTTTCCAGGCAAGACAAAATGTAAGCTGAAGATAGGGCAATGGGATGAAAAAAGAACACCGAACAGAAAAATATTATAAACAAAAAGTCAAAAGAATTTTATGGTGAATTGGGGTTCTGTATGATAGGGATGGTAAGAATAAGGGAGGGAAAGTTTCTTGCTTGGATTGCAAGGATGATGGTAATGCTACCAATCAAGGTAGAAATTCTAAGAGGAGAAAAAGGAGACAGTTAAGGCAAGAAAATGAAGAGAGACATGATGACTTGGGTTTGTGACAGACTGACCTTGCTGGCTGTCTTTCCCTCTAGAGCTGGCTATCCCTGGAAGAGAGAGTACACATGTAGATCTAAAGCTTACATGAAGGAGGACTGGAGGTCACCCACCCAGATGGTTGAAGATAAGAGGTCTATGAGAACAACTTTAGTGTACAAAAGAATCCGATGTAGTAGGATCAATAACAGAAAAGTGGCCACAACAAATAAGGAGGAAAAAAAGATTATAGATGGAGGAGTTAACCTGAGAGGAAAGGGAGAAATTCTTTCTCTGAGAAGGAAAAGGAAGCAGAAAATACTGGCCAAGGTGGCTATATCTGAAGTAAAGAAGAATTGAAGAAGTTCCTCTCAGGTAGACTTGCCCTTCCAGAAATTCGGATGCCATTCCTGAGCATGATAAGGTAAGAGAGAAATGAAAGACACAAAGAGAACAAAACAAGATGGGAAATGCATAAGAAACCATTGGGGGTCAAGGTAGAAAGGGGGTAAAAACCCAGAATCATGAAAAGAGCAGCATCCACTTGAGAAGTGTCCAAAAGAAAAAAGAGGCAGAGATCAATGAAAAAAGTAAAATAAACAGTTGCATATCTTCAGATTTATCTTCCATAGTTTGGGTAAAAATCAGAAAAATGATTCCTAAGTAACCACAGACAACCTAAAAACTGACATTTTCCTAAGGAATGGGTTCTGTTCAGCTCTCAAATCTGACAGATAGCCTTTTCTCAAATCAATGAACCATATTTTTAGCGTCTCTAAAGAATAAGTTGGTCATCAGAATATGATGTTGTCTTTACTGTGTATTTTTTGTTCCAAAAAAGTCAATCTGAAAGAAGCGTATTAACAAAAATTAATCATGAGCCTGAAAGGTTTCTTCAAAGTCCACCTTTGGTTCTGGTTACACATATGGATCCCCTAAGACCAAGAATAAATGGGCGAAGCTCTTATAGGCTTTCTCACCTATAATGAGATGTTAAGAGTCCCAAGAAAATGCAATTCAGCAAAAAGACTTGGATCTTCCAGAAGGGTGTGTAAGGCCAGGAAGTAAGTTTCATCGTGCCACCTTAAGCAGAACAAATCATTCTGTCAATTAACGAAATCTCTCCTTTCTCAGACAGATACATTTTGGGATGCTGGCAATTCTCCTCTCAAGGCAATATTTTACAGTTCTCATACCACAAAATTTTTTTCAAGCACAAATTTTTCTTATTTCTAACTCAGGGTACCTGGCTAGGGATTTTATCTGTCTAGGTCTGTTTCTCCACTGGCAAGATTTAAAGACATTAGGGAAGGTAGTCTGAGCAGTGTTCAAAGTTAATGTCAAAAGGGCATCTCTTTGGTAAATGGATAACTGCAGTTTCATTATCCGTTTAGGGACTGCTTTCCTTGTTCTTTGTAACCGAGATGTAAGGTGATATCTCCATGCGTACCGAAATCTATATAAGATTGCATCAAAATTTCAAATCTAAACCTTGTGCAAGTCCAAACCCATCTTCCATAATTTCTGCAGTCTCCTGGAGGAGCATTTGGTCTCAGATCTTCTGACCCTAACTTTGGCCTGCTCAGTTGATGCATTGTCTTGCCATTTTGGGTCTGCCCTTGTGGACCTAGATGTGGAACTCAATTCTTCCTTCCATTTTCCAATTTCTCAAGGAAATAAGGGAGAGGGATTTTGACTTTACTACAGATTTGAAAGGGATGCAAAGAATATAAACAGAAATATAAGCAACACATTTAAAAATCAGGTATCCCTACTCTCAATCTATTTAAGCGCCAGACCACCTGCGTATTGGGTATTTCCACTGGCCAATTCATCCCTATGGAACCCAGTCTCACTCTGTTCCTCTGAAAGCAGAACAATTTTTATTTTCTTGTTCTGAGCACTTTGTCTGTTTTATTGCTTTGGCTCTATGTTATTGACCTCAGGCTCTTTCTCACCTGCTATCCCAAATGTCTTAGTAAAGTGTTATTATAAACAAAGACAGTTTACTCCCTAAGAAGAATTTAAGTGCCAACTGCTAAGAGAATATATTTTTCACACAAACTCTCCCAACACACACAAAGTAACGGCAATCACGCTGTTGAATTAAGACCTATCATATTTCCGTAGCTCCCACACACATTCCAAGAAGCTCTCATGGTCTGGTTCACAAAATGACATTGGCCAGAGGCTCAGCATCAAAGACATAGAGGCCTTGAAAGCTCTAACAAGCCAGAGGAGGGTTGATGTTCCCCTCCGTGGAAAATAGCAGTGGTCGTCAACAGCACAGACCTTCCCAACTGGGAAACCACAGCTCACACTTACTCTGGGTGGCCTTATATGGAAAAAATTGTAGACTGTTTACAAATTGAAGACCATGTTTAAAACCATGCAAATACTTTCAACACTTGAAGTGATATTTGTAAACGATTATGTATAGTTCTTTCTATAAATTTCTGCAGTCAGTAACTACTATTTGAGTGCGCACAGGGGCTGGACCAAGTAATACCTCCCCCTGACCATCCTGGCAAATCCTCTCAGTTAAGTTGGTTATTACTTAGTCACTCATTAATCACTATCGATGAGTTTCATTTTGGGAATGCCTGCAAAATTTTTTATTTATCTTGTTTTTCCCAATCTTTTCTACAAATAAAGAAGCCATACTGATTCTTGTTCTTGCAATTGTTATCTGGCATTGCATGTTCCTAACTGGAATATAATTATTTTATTTTCTGAATTGTTTCTTCTTGACAATTTTTTTAAATGTTTTTATTTATTTTTGAGAGAGACAGAGAACACAAGTGGGGAAAGGATGGAGCAGGGTGCCCAGAGAATCTGTCTGCATTGACAGTAAAGAATCCAATGCAGGACTCTAACCAAAGAGTCAAGAGATCATGACCTGAGCTGAAGTCTGACACTTATGCGACTGAGCTACCCAGGAACCCCACTTCTTGAATTTTAGTTAGTAATTTATATTGGCTTTTGATGTCAATAATTAGCTCGAGTCTGATTCTTGATAGAATTTCATAGTAAGTATTTTCTAGGCATAAAAATGATGTTTATTCCTAAAAGCAAATAAGGTTTAAATGTAATTTAAATAAATGTTTTAAAGGCTATTGTAGACTTTTAAGGCTTCAGAATATCAATCTTCAAAATATATTTAAACACACATGAATGTACGCAAAATTGATATCTTGTGAAATTTTAGAATATTGACTTCAGAATTAAATAGAAGTTTATGTTTCAATACATGCTATTTTGCTTAGTATTTTTGATGCAATTTAGTTTTTAATTTTCCTAAAAATGCAGTTGGCCTAAAAACTTTTTTGAAAAACCAATTTTTCTGAAACCAAAGAAGGGTTATAATCCTCTTGCATTTAAGTAGATTTAAATTTTTCTGACATTTATTTTCTCATCATAACGGACAAGACTTTGATTAAAGCCAGAAGGCCATCAGACTCACAAAACAAACAGAGAAGTCCAAAAAAAAAAAAAAAAATGTTTGAGGCCCTATTTAAGCAATCTACTGAGGATTATCACTAATTTGAATTTCTGAGACCTGATCCTTCTTCTCCCCTGCCTAAATGACTTGTTTTCATGCTCAAGCTATCAAGAAAAGCAATGGTGCCAAGTAAACTGAGCCCTCATCTTGCAAAAACATCCATCTCACAGAGAAAAGGATTTGAATATTTCTAAGTATCTCCAAGTGCAAAGAAAGGAGCAAAGCTCCTTTATGAGCTTAGTCACAATAGTATAAGACAGAGTGCAAGAAGCTACTAGTTACATCTCGCAATTAACAGTCAATGCCCCAACCCCCCACCTTACGGTACATCCCTCATTTGACCAGCCTGTGTGAAACCCTCAACACTGTGTTTGCAAAGTGATCCTAAGAGTCAACTCATTGACATCATATTGCATGATGTGGCCATAACTCCCATCTACGATAGTATTAAATATAAAGCATCTCATTATAGAATCATGGGTTTATGGGTATTCATGGGCTGGGAGCATACAACGTAAGAGCTTGACATGGGACAGTATAGGAAGCTACAGAATAGGAAGCTATAGGAAGCTTGACATGGGTGAACAGGAAGCTACAGAAGTGCTCATGATGTCATTCAAGAGCCTTCTGCCCAACAGAGAAGGCATGTTCAACACAGCACAGGCTGAAGAAAAATGGACCATCATCCTTACACCCAACCACTTGAGACTGTTCAGTAGGCTGGTTCTGTGTAAAAAATGATGGTGATAGCATCATTATATGGATCTTCTGAGATTTGAACCAGGTGATGTCTAGCAAGGGCCTGCCATACAGTAAAGATAAAGGGAGGGGATGGGGGAGGAAGAGTGGCGGGGAAGGGGGTGGTTGGGAGCAGAAGAAGGAAAGGGGCTTGATATAGTTAGCATTATTATCTGAGTGTGCGGAGTATTCAGTCAATGGTGCTGTAGGAGCAGGCACCTCTCTGAGCATGAGCAATGATTTAAATCATTGCTAGACCTTTGCTCCTCTGCTAAACTGGACACAAACCTCTGCCTCCTCACAGGCCGCCTGGTTCACAGTAGCTGCTCAGAGGATGAGACTGAACAGGTGGCACATGACAGCCCAGCCACCCTCGAGACGCCCAGTGGCTCACAGCCATCCACCCCGCCTTACTGGAAGATCTCATTCCCTGGGCCCTGGCGGCCCAGCTTGCTCCTTCTGTCAACCTAGGAGACAGGCTCCGAGAAGACAGCTCCTTCTGCACTTATCAGCTCTGCCTCTCCAAACTTTCCTGGCCTTTTTAAGTCCCTGGATAACTGCCACTTTATCCATGAGAGAACTGGAGTGGAATTCATCTTCCAATGATTTTAGAAGAGGTTGGGACAGGTTTCTGGCTAATTGCAGTGCTCAGTAACTCCTATTAATGGCGACTTTCCTGTCAGACACCCTGTGAGTAAGAGGACGTGGCTGTGTGCATCTCATTACCCAGTCCCAGCACTTCACGAGTGGTGCCGAGAGGTCACTCAGTCTTCAGCCACCTGCCCTTCCCTTCCCAGCATTCACTTTGCAGACGTGGAGGTGAGGTCTCCAGCTTTTCCAAGCTTGACCCTTCATGGATGACGGTGGAGGGCAAATCCTCATGGCAGTATAGTTAGGGGCATGGGGAAGGGATCTAGATTCAAATAACCTCTCCATGACTTATGAGTTGAGTGGCTTTGGGCAGTGTTATACACTGAATGGTACCCCCTCAAACATTCTTGTTTCGAAACCGCCACATCATGGAGGTTCCAGCCTCCAGAGCTGTAAGACACTCCTGTTGTTTCAGCCACCCTTTCTATGGTATTGTGCTGTGGCTGTCTGAGCCGTCCAACATAGGCAGGATCCAGCCCTGGGTCCCCTCTATAAATGGAGATCATCATAGTCCCTACTTTACGGTGCTAGTATGCGGACTGAATGAGATAATGCCTATAAAATGCCGGGCCAGCGCCTGTGACCAAAAAAAAAAGGGGGGGGGGGGCAAAAAGGGCTCCACACATGTGAGGTATTAATTTTAGTAACTCAACTCATCAATTTAAAATATGCATAATACGAGGTCCAGAGAAGTTAAATCTCTGCTCGAAAGCTGTTAGTCATTTGACAAGTCTGGTTTGGCAGCCAGGATCTTCAGGGTCAGGATTTAAGACAAACGGCTTGATGACTATATACCCATTATCTAATGCTACCTAGTTCACCCTCCTTCCAGAAGCTGCCTGTATTTCTCATTCCTAACAGCACTGTAGGGGAGTGGTTAGGGACACAGGGTCAAGGCCCTCACGGAGTTCTGACCAAAGGCCAGACACTGTTGCAGGTGCTAGGGATTCGGAGGTGAATGAGGCAGACAAGGTCCTGGCTCTCATGGGGCAAAGGTTCCACCAGGAGGAGGCAGATGTTGACTAAAAATACATAAGTGTGATAATTTCAGAGAGAGATAACTTAGGTGATCTGCTAGTGTGTGAGCACCCGGATGGTGAGAGTGAAGGACACTCCAGCTGAGACCTGAATAATGAGAAAGAGTGAGGCAGGTCCAGATCCAGGGAAAGGGCACTTAGGCTCAAAGGACAGGATGTACCAAGACCCTGAGGCAGGATCAAACTGAGACACTTAAAGAACAGTGAGAAGAAACCGTGATGGCTTATCCTCGGCACAATGTGTTGCTATTCTTCTACTCAAAAACCAGGCTTACTCTTAGATGCGTGTCCAAGAGCTGTTAATTATCATGACAGAAAAGAAAAAGAAAAAGGATCTATATATTCATTTCCAACTTAACTGAAACCCAGTATGAGAGTTGATTTCAAAGGAAAAGAACAAAAAGGCAGTTGAAAGGAAGGTGGTGGCAGAGGTGAGTTGAGCACAGACAAAAGCTGTGAAAACATCATGGTGCATCAGAACTAGGGAGGACCTTGGAGACCATCTGATGAGGAAATTGAGGCCATGAATGTTCAAGACTTAACTGCGGGCCCACAGTAAGACAGTAGCAGAACCAGGACTAGAATGCAGGCCTCCCAACTCTTAACCCAGACAAGAGGTTTCATTATATATACGTATATAATATATATTAGTAGTTCTATTCTAATTTATTAGAAATTCCAAATCTGTTCTGAGTTAAAGATAAAGCAAAACATCTCTTGGGAAAACCAAGACAACCTTCTGATTGGAACCCAACCATTGGAACCCAAAAACCATTGGAACCCAACATTCCAACAGCTCTCCTCCACAAGGCAGGGCTGTGACAATCACCTCCCATGATGCCTCCTTACTTTTTTACCATGCGTGACCCATGACTGCCCACCAGAAACAAGGTAAAGGGCTGCCTAGAAAAAAATATATATATGTGACTAAAGGGCATGCGTAGTCCCGAGACCAAAGGCTCTCTACAGACCTGATTCAAAAGCTGGACCATTTCAGTGGGAAATAGAGAAAAATCCAGATTATAAGCAACTTTAGATTCATACTTTAAAATCCTCAAGAACCATGCTGTTGCCACAGTTCTATTTTACATGCGTATTTTATGAGTCTCTTGATGGAAATCTAAACCTTGAATGTTCTTCCACACACCATTAATCTTTAAAATATAATTCAAAGAAAAGGCTGTGTGGCAATCAAGTACAGGCATCCAGAACTGATGAAAAACAAAGGAGGCCTTGGGTTTTTAGAAGAAGTGCCTGCAGGCTGGGGCCTCAGAAACAAGCTCCTCCTGTCGTCATGACAACACAGGGAGGTGGCAAGGCCTGGCGAGCACTTCCCCTCACTTCTCCTCTGAAACTGGAGGTCATTTAAGGTTACCCAGCCAGGCATAAAAAGGAAGAAATAAGGGAGGGCAGGAAGGAAGGAAAATTTAAAGGTAGGTTTCATTCCCTGGAAGTCAAGATGCATCATGGAAACTTGTAGTTCTCTAAGAAAATTTCCATCTCTTTTTCTTCTGTTTTTGGATTCTCTCCCAGATGAAAAAGTCAATTACTCTTCCCACACTTGCTCACCCTTGGACTTACTGCATTAATATCAGCTTAGCAATATCTACTTGTTGAGTATAGGCTGTGTACAGAGCACCATGTGAGAGATTAAAAGAGAAAATACATCATCCCAGGATTTGAGGTAAGTGTCGTCCAATTGAGAAATAAGATATACATTCCTAAAATTATTTAAGAATACTCTAGTGCCAGATGGTCTCCAAAGATTGTTCCATCATTCCTTTCCCTTTCTGCAAGCATGCTGCTTCACCCTCCGAGAGGTGGGGTCCATTTCCCCTCCCCTTCCCACTGGGAGAGCTTTGTGTTCCCACTGGTAACAATCTGAAAGTCGGGCTGAGGATTTTTAAAATTATTTTATTTTTTATTTTTTTTAATGTTTATATTTATTTTTGAGACAGAGAGAGACACAGCATGAGCAGGAAAGGGGCAGAGAGAGAGGGAGACACAGAATGTGAAGTAGGCTCCAGGCTCTGAGCTGTCAGCACAGAGCCTGATGCGGGGCTCGAACTCACGAACTGTGAGCTCATGACCTGAGCCGAAGTCGGACGCTTAACCGACTGAGCCACCCAGGCGCCCCGGGCTGAGGATTTTTAGATGAGATTTTGCCCAGTTGTGAGATTTGCCATCTATTTTGAGGCATGATACTGGTGTTCTACCTTCTGCTTACTGGTGTTTCAGAGCAGTGTTCCTCCAAATTTGCAGCAACACCCTGGGAATTTTTAGAGCTCTCAGTGTCCAGGCTACACACAAAACTGCTTATACCAAAATCTCTGGGAATAGACCCAGGCATGTTTTTAACCTCCCTAGATGATTCTGATAAGATGGACGAGTTTGAGAGCTTGTTTTAGACAGTTGCCCCTTTCAACTCCAGGCATAAATGACTCAAATGACAATAATCCTCAGAACTGCTCAGCAACCTAAGAACACTTCTAATAAGTGCCGGCTCAGAATGTCCAGAGTGGGGACTTTATGTGTGGCAGTGGACCGAAATTTTTAGGATTTTTTAACTCCCCTAAAACGGCATCTGTTAATGGCACAGTGGATGATTGACTATCCATACCTCACTATAATGGCAACACAATTAATGATAATCAGCTGCATTTTATTTTTGAAAGCACAGTGATGAAAATTAATCATGCTACAGGTAGGTCCCCAGCTCCCACCCCTAAACAGACTGGGCAGGAGAGCACAATATCTATTATAATGGATATTGGGAAGCCAACTGATTTGACTTTAAATAAAACCAGTGAAGATAAAGAGAAAAGAATAAAAGACACCCATCCCCTCAAGAACAAAAAAGATAAAAGAGAAGCAGAACCCAGAATTTTTGCAACAGAGGAAACATTAGACACACACGCGCACACACACACATACACGCACGCACGCACGCTCCTCACATACACACACCCCACCATTCCCCTCTCGAAAGCAAAAGCATTTAGAAATAAGATCTTGGAGAATTAGAGCAACATAGCTGACTGTATACATGTACCTTCTTTTCCTCTTACTCGGTTCCCATAACATGTAGAATTTTTTTTAACAAAAAGAAAATCTCAATAGCAGTGGAACACAAAAAAGAATATCATTAGGAAATCAAAAACGGTGAGGAATTCATTAAAGGTAGACAGGTGGTAATGGACCAAGAGTAAAAAAGACCAGAGAAAATCAAATCCACGTGTAAGAGAGCACTGCCCTGGATTGGTCGATGAGTGCTCTAAATTCAGTCAATAGCTATAAAGAATTGGAGGGAGCCAAGACATTATTGGGATAATTAATTAAATAACTACATATAAAAATATGCACTTATTATCCATCATCCCATCTCCTTGACCATGCAATGAAACAGGAGGTCAGATGTGTAGGCAGATAATAATAAACAAAAATTTAAAGCACAGCAAATATTTGTCACTAATCAGAGCGAACAGGTAAAATTTTCCATGTTAAAAGACAAAAAAAAATTGCTCTTACAAATATTTATTTTCCATTTTAAAAAAATACACCTAAGCACAATAAAACAAGGTCAAATATTGAAGAATCAAGAAAAAGAATTATATCAAAAAATAATTATATCAAGAAAAAGAATTATATCAAAAATTATATAGCAAATATGGCAATATGAATATCAAAAAAAGTCAAAGTCAAAAATCATTAAAAGAAGAAAACGTGGGCCTCATTTTTTTAAATGTAATACACTAAGAAACTATAACACTAAGGTCAAGGACCTTTATGAAATTAACGTACTCGCTGCAGGTATCACGTCTTCAAACTGAAATTTTTCCTTAGCGAAACCTGGAATGTGCACATATAATGCACATCACTCCCACTGAATCTAGGCAAGGTGGTTCTGAGGGACCCCTAATAACATTGTCCTGCCTGAAGATAAAAGCAAAAAGTGACAAGAAGCAGAGTGTTTTTCTAAACAAGGATTTTATTTATATGTGTGCCTGATTCAAAGTTCGAGAGGCCTTTTGTCAACTCTACATGATTTGAGGACCGTGTATAAGCCTGACAGACCCCAAACGTGAAATTGCTCAGTTCTGTATTTGGAGGAACTTTCTATTGGTCTGGCCAGTGGTTGAATGGGCCACCTCAGAGGGAGTAAGCTCTTTCCTTCTTGAGAAATCAGATCCAAGCTTGGAGATCTTCCTGCAGCAGTGGGAGAGTAAGGACACATGCACGAAATGGGTAATTAGCTGGACTGTTCTATCCAGATATTTTGTTGTAAACTCGCAAGCCCATGAATCATATCAATATAAACGGAATGACCACAGTCAAGTCGGCAGGTAAGGCAAGGGAGAGGGGAGTATTCTCTTCAAGCTAACACATAGGTTTGAATAGTCAACTTCTGAAGATAAGGGGAATCTAAGAGGGCTAGACTGTCCTCTAGTCTTCTGACATTAGCAAGGCTGGTATGTCTAATTGGAGTGGATTGAAATATATTTTGCAAATATTCACTCCCCTTGTATCCCACCCCACAGGAAAGAGCATACCTCCAAACCTTGATCATGTGACTTGCACTGACCAATAGACTGTGAGTGGATATGCCCTATCCAACTAGAAGACACTTTAAACATGACTGGCTTGGCTGGGCATTTTGCTCCTGCATCGCCCTTACAAGATGATTGTCTTAGTTTTCTAAGACTTCTGTAAAAAGTACCACAAACTGCATGTCTTAAACAGAAATTCATTGTCTCATGGTTCTGAAGGCAGAAGTCCAAGATCAAGGTGTGAGTAAGTTTGGTTCCTTCTAAGGAGGATGAAGGAAGGATCTGTTCTGGGTCCTTCTCTTTGACTTGTAGATGGCCATCTTCTCACTGTGTCTCTTCACATAGCATTCTCCCTTGGGTACCTGTCTCCAAATTTCCTTTTAGTCAGGACATAAGTCATACTGCGTTAAGGCCACTCTAATGAGCTCATCTTAACTTGATTACCTCTCTAGAGAACATATCTCCAAATAAAGTCACATGCTAAGAGTCAAGGCTTACGATATGAATTTTGTGGGGCTACAAATCAATCCATAACAAAAAGCATATCTCAGAAGGAAACTGATCGTTCAGCTTGGAAGGGAGAGGCCATGTAGGGCAGACCTGGTAGAGACCTGTGACCCTTATGTTACACGAGGAAAAAAAATAAATGTACACAGGAAGCCACTGAGATTCAGAGCATATTTATCATGCACATGTTTATTATGCAGCATAATTCACTCAAATCTGACAAAGGTACCAATTTATAAGCAAATCTAATGGCAATTAACTAACAAGTCCCTTGAAAACCAGAACATCTCCCCCTGTGTGAAAAGGAACTCCATCACCCATGTTCAATGAACAGTTGCATGGCACCAATAAATCCGGGCAGTTTAGAGGTGCATAAGACACAGAAATAAGGGGAGCACATGAGGAGTGATGGGAACCCAAAAAAGAGCTCCTGGCCGGAATAAGAGCACTTGGGTACTCAGCCCTGCCCCTTCCATTTCTTATGTTCAATGCTAGTGGGATCTCCAAAGAGCAATCCGTTCAGATAATCATGGTGTCCTAACATGTTCCTATAAGCAGGACTGAAGAATTCATAAGTGGTATCCAGCATTCAAAGCACCAACAGGAAGGATACCCTACTCTGGGTTTATTCAATGTAACAATGCAGATAATGTCAAGAGAAAAATGATCTCAGAACTCAAGTGTTAATTTCAATGTCTACATTGAATAGTCAACTATTCAGAAAGAAGTTTAAGAAAAAACTTTCTTACTCAAGTCTTTATTACCGTTGGGGCTATTTTTCCCCTTTCAAATACAGAGAGAAAGCCTGCCTAAAATATTTTACTCTCCGGATAGATGGATAACATGTTATAGAAAATTCTGCTCTGAACCTCTAGCCACTGGACTTCAAAGAAAACATCTCAAAGCCATTACATGTTTTCTAGGCCCCTGATTTTATGTATATATTCTCTCTGCCTTGGACTTGCTTCTGGCATTTCATTGTAAGCCCTGCGATAGCCCTCCAATTACTTCTATTCCCGAGAACTTTTCCCCTAAGTCGGGTAGGTTTGAGACAATTTGAGTCAGCCCAGGGAGGGTGAAATCCAGGCATGGTTTCTGTGTGCCTCAAGACTTCTTCTCCCATATGAAGAATGTGTGTAGCTCTCGTTGGCTCACAAAGCCATAAAAAGATCCAGTGGTCAGTTAAGGATATGGTGTATGGAGTCAGACTTCCCCCAGCTCCAATACTCATCAGTCATGTGCCTTGAGTGACTCCTTAACCTCTATAGGGCTTTAGTGTCCTCATCTGTCAAATGGGGCCAACAATAGAGCCCCACTCTTTGGGAAGTTCTAAAGATTAAGTGAGGTAATACATACAATGCCCTTAGAATAGTACCTGGCAAATTGTAAGGGCTCAGTGACTAGTGACTGTTCATTATTATTAAAGATGACTTTGAAATCCATCCTCTCCTGGAGAGAGAGCTCACAAGGTGGTCCCCGTTGGTACAGACATGCCACAAAGTTTTGATTTGGGAGCCCTGAGAAACTTGGCAACTTTTGCCAAAGGCATATCCTGTCTGGAACAGCTATAGGGTTTTCTCTTGGCCATGATTAAGAAGAAGGCAAAGTTTGCTTTCACTCCAGCACTACCCATGCACAGGAGAAAACAAGGGGAAATGTTCCTGTTCCAGTGTTGAGCCCTCAGTAAGTGTACCATCACATCCATATCACTCAACAAACATTGACTGAAGTCTCCCTGTGTGCCAGGCACAGTACAGGAGCTGGGGGTGCAGCAGTGAAGAGAAATACATGTTTTTGCCATTTGGGAGCTCATATTTTAGCTAAGGGGAGACTTGCAGTGAGTAAAATAAGTAAATTGTTGTTAAAACAGAGAATTACAGCACCTAGGGCCCTCCTGTAACTCTTCACCAGGTTCTGTTTCAAACTAGATTCATTCTTCTTTTCTACCATGTACATTTGCTGCCCTAAAATGTCTTACTGCCATTGGTTGCCATACATTTCGAGGCCTAAAGATAAAACAAGACGATTCCTGTTTTAAAGATAGTATGTTTTCTAGAACTACCTCATCTAAATGCTTATGGAGTTGGAGTCCACAACTTTTAAGTCTAGTCTCGGTCTGCCCAGACTTAACCATGTAACCCTGGCCATGTCACTAAAATATAAATTTAGCCTGAGTTTTGCCTGTGTAAAATAATGGAATTGGCCAGTCACTGGTTCTCAAAGTGGTCCTGGGACACGGCAGTTTCAGTATTACCTTGGGACTTAGAAATGCACGTTTTCAGACCCCGTTCCAGAACTACTGAATCACACACTCTGAGAGTGGGACCCAGCAATGTGAGTTTCCACAAGACCTTCAGGTTTTTTTCTTTCGAAATAAAAAAATCAATCTCGCTGTAAATCCCAAAAGAAAATCCTTATCCTCTCAGCCAGGCCTCCTCCAAAACTTTTATAAGCACTATCCAATACTAAAGACTCACTTTATAATCTTAAAAAAAAAATGTTTCTTACAACTTACAGTCTTTCCAAGTTTGGAGGTTTAAAAAATATTTTGCACTTTTCTCTCCTAACACGCTCTTTATGCTAACTTACAAGTATGCTTGATCCTACTTCATAAGCTCATTAGTGATGGTGACTTCCATCTTTTACTGTTTCTGAATATTTAAAAAAATAATAATTTTGAATTCTATCATTTTAATTTTATTTATTTATTTTGAGAGAGAGACAGCACGACGAGCAGGGGAGGAGCAGAGAGAGAATCCCAAGCAAGCTCCACGCTGCCCGCGCAGAGCCCAACGTGGGGCTTGAAGTCACAAACTGCAAGATCATGACCTGAGCCAAAATCAAGAGTTGGATGCTTAGCCGACTGAGTCGCTCAGGCACCCCTGAATTTTAAATTTTAAGCTGAAAATTCTATTCCCTTTCCACACACCCAGCACTTGGATGTAGATTCTTTCTCAACAGTGTTCCCACTACGCTCTTCTGAGTTGCCTTCTGTTTTTCCAATGAAGACTTGATATTGACCAATTCTGTTCAATGGGTGGAGGCATACACTGTTTCAAGAAGGACATTTTAGTATTTCAAAGCCTCTTAAGGGTGTTCCACCAAGAGTAGCTCAATGTGACAGATAAAAGCAAATAGTGCCAAAGTATCCACAAACTTTCTCTTATAACTTTTCATTCTCAGAATAGAACTGAGTTTTCCAGGAATATTCAGTTGGGATAACTTAGATGTATGTCAGTCCAGCTACCCTGTTTGAAGGCTATCTTTTTCAGCTGTCCAGGGAAACATATTTTTGTTTGTGAAGTGGATAAAGTTTCAAGTGTAAAACCCATTCATGGACAACTATCTCCTGGAAGTTATAAACATTTTTTTTGTTAGTTGTTTGTTTTCTTGTTCCTAAAGATAATTTGGCAAAGAAGAAGCTAGCTCACTTTAGGACCTGAAGTGTCGTGTGGGTAGCTTGGCTTTATTTGCATAATGTTAATATTCCACAGAACTCTCTGGTCCCAAAGCAGTAGAAAAAATAAGATGCGTTAACAAACCGGCATAGACTAACAGTAACCAGAATCAAGGATTGTGACTTTGATTATGAAAAGGGACAGCCAAGAAGTTAATGAATCAGCTATCTCAGAATACGGTCAGCACTGTCCAGGTCAACAGACCAATATTTGTCAAGAAATGGCTTTGTAATCGCAATAATATATATTCTCATCTGAAAACTGGGTGTGGGGTTACACTAACTGTTCCCTGAAGCTCTTCCAGTCATAATAGTCTATTATTCCATGATTTCACAATATCTTTGAGGTAGAGCTGATTATCATCCAAACTGCCCTTGAAGATCTATTATCCTAGATATTGTATGGGTTTCCAAAGTAGGATCCAGAGGACCAGTTCTAGGTCTATCTACTTAGTCAGGGTTTTACTACTACAACTACAAGTAATTTCAGTTTTATCAGAAGTCTTAAAATCTCTATGAAATGTGCCACTAATCCATAAGCAATCAACAAGTACTGGAGAAACACATTTATTAAAGAACAATTACTTGGCTTGTAAAGTCATTCATATGGCTCTGGCCTGCTAGACAATGATGGTTAAAAAAAAAAAAAAAAGCTTATAAAAATGGAGAGAAGGAAGCTCAAAAAGGAACTAATTGAAAATGTCCAAGTGCAGACCAACCCCCTGGCAAAAAACCACTTATGTACTGTGATTTATGGAGATCTGGGAAAAGGCAACCATACCAAAATCACTACCTACCCTAATCAGCCCTCCATGGACTTTAAATTCTTCCATTTCTCGTTCTTCCCTTGATCCTACTTCTTGAATTAGATATTTATGAAAACTTTGAAATATTATCAACCATCACCACCTTAACAGAAATTATGTGTTTTTTTAAATTCTTTTATTTATATTTTAGTTAGTTAATATATAGTGCAATAGTGGTTTCAGAAGTAGAATTCAGTGATTCATCACTTATATACAGCACCCAGTGCTCATCACAAGTGCCCTCCTTAGTACCCTTCACCCATCTAGCCCACTTCCCACCCACCTCCCTCCATCAACCCATAGTTTGTTCTCTATCATTAAGAGTCTCTTGTGGTTTGTTTCCCTCTCTTCTCCTTTTGCCCCCCTTCCCCTATAAGGAATCAAGGAATCTATCCCATTTACAATTGCACCAAAAATGGTAAGATACCTAGGAATAAACCTAACTAAAGAGACAAAAGATCTGTACTCTGAAAACCATAGAAGACTTTTGAAAGATATTGAAGAGGACACAAAAAGATGGAAAAACATTCCATGCTCATGGATTGGAAGAACAAACATTGTTAAAATGTCTATAGTACCCAAAGCAATCTATAGATTTGACACTATCCTATGAAAATACTACGAGAGCTAAATGAAACAATCCTAACACGTGTATGGAACTACAGAAGACCCCAAACAGCCAAAGCAATCCTAAAAAAAAAAAAACAAAAAACAAAAAAACTGAACCGGAAGCATCAGAAATTATGTTTTATCAGATGAGCTGTTCATACATTCAGCAGGAGTCTATGAGAGGAGAATACAAAACAGTAAATGTTAGAATGGAGGAAGAATCAATCTAAGTCTAGAGCCTGTAAAGGGTAGGAAAGATGAAGTGGCATGGTGAGGAATCTTATGATTCTAAATAAAGGGAGGGGCGCCTGGGTGGCTCAGTTGGTTGAGCGTCTGACTTTGGCTCCGGTCATGATCTCACGGTTTGTGGGTTCGAGCCCTGCGTCGGGCTCTGTGCTGACAGCTCAGAGCCTGGGGCCTGCTTCGGATTCTGTGTCTTCCTCTCTCTCTCTGCCCCTCCCCTGCTCACACTTTGTCTCTGTCTCTCTCAAAAAATAAACATTAAAAAAAGTTAAAATAAATAAAATAAAGGGAGAGAAGTAGAACAAGTTTAGGGGGAGAGAGAGATAGAAGGAAACTAACATTGGATGCATAACTATTGTGTGCTAGGCACACTTCTAGACACTTGACATTTATTTTCTCATTTTATCCTCAGAATAACCTACTGGTCAGATATTATTAATCCCATTACAATATTATTATAGTAGTTATATTATTTTACAACTAATAAAACGATAGACTCAAAGGAGATAATAAATTTGTCCAAGTTTATAGAGCCAACAAATGGCAAAATCTGGATGTAAACACATATCTCTTTGACTCCAGAGCCTGGCATGTTTCTCTCTACTGTAAACCTGTCTGTAAGACTTGTGCTCCCCACATACATTGTTACTTACAGTGTGGGCCCTGAGGAAGAAAAGGAATGGTAACACCGAAAGCCACATTCACCTCCTTCCCAATTTTGCTTTAAACCCATGTTTTTCGATTTGCTTTTAGTCATGAAAACGTGTCTTCAAGATAAATAATTTTAAACAAAATCCAATCCACCTATCATGGCCCCAAGGCCTCTTCATGGAATGACATGGAAGCTTCAAAACCATTGCAAAAAAAAAAAATAGAGAGAAATACTCAACACATAAGTGTATGTGAATGGCCACTAAGCACATGAAAAGTTGCTAGAAGTCATTAGTCATCAGGAAAATGCATATTAAAACAACAATGTATAACCACTACATACGTGTTTGAAAAGCTAAAATTCTAAAAACTGCGTTAACCAAGATATTAAGCAACTGGAACCCTTAAATGTTGATGACGGGAATGCAAAAACAGTAGGACGACTTTGGAGAACAGTTCGGCATTTTCCTATAAAGTTAAAACATACCATTACCACACAAGGTACAGTAATTTCTCTCCTAAGTACTTATCCAAGAGAAATGAAAATATATATCCACACAAAGAATTGTCCATGAATGTTCATAGCATCTTTAGTCATAGAGCCTGTAACTGGAAACAGCCCAATTGTTCACAAACAAGTTAGCAGGTAAAGAAATTGTGGTATTCCAAGGGTGCCTGGGGGGGGTGGGGGGGGGCTCAGTTGGCTCAGTGTCTGACTTCAGCCTAGGTCACGATCTCGCCGTTCCCGAGTTCGAGCCCCACATCAGGCTCTGTGCTGACAGCTAGGAGCCTGGAGCCTGCTTGAGATTCTACGTATCCCTTTCTCTCTCTGCCCTTCCCCCACTCACACTTTGTCTGTCTCTCTCAAAAATAGACATTAAAAAAAAAAAAAAGAAAAATTGTGGTATTGCAAACAGTGAAATATGAATATGAAAAGGAAAAATTACTGAGACACTCAACAACATGAATGTGTCTTAAAAACATACTGGGTGATAGAAAGCAGACACAAAAAGAGTATACTGTGATTCCACTTATATGAAGTTCCGGAAAAGACAAATCTAATCTACAGTGATTGAAAGCAGATTAATGGTTATGTAAAGTTGGGCTGTGGGCTGGAGAAGGACTGTGGAGGAAAGACTGTGTTTTGGGCTGACAATGGTATTCTATATCTCAGTTGCACGATGGTTTTTTTGTGGCAGAAATCCACCAGTTCCAAACTCAAGGAACTGTACACTTATACAATGTGTGCATTTTTACCTCAATAATGTTGGCTTGTTTAAAAATACCACTATAATTACCAAAGAATTGCTGAGAAAGATCTGGGCACGATTACATAATCACCCAGGTGACATTTTGGTCCTTTCTTCTTATTGAATATTTTATTTCTTCCAGTCACTAACTCAGCTCTGCTCTCTTCTACAACCCCATGAAAGATGGTAACTCCATCTGTCCTGCAAACTTTCAGCCGACTTCATTACAAAAATACCCCAGGACCAAAGCCAGAGCTAATGAGCATCTTAGACCATTTGGAAGAAGAAAGGCTATTTTTTGGCTGAGGATAATTGAGCTTCACTTCAAATCAGAATCTAAGCTATTATTTTCTCTGTACCGAATCCAAATCACTGAGATTCCTGAAGTTTGTCCATGGTTATTGTCCACCTGATGCCAAAATATTCTGATGAAAAGCGAAACATTCAGCCAGTTGTGTGAATTCTTTGTCCTGAAATCTAAAAGCTCAGCCATCTGGCAGGATAGCAGAACAGCTGAACAGTCAACTGATGCTCCTGCTGTAGATTGAGAGGCCACAAGAATTGTGCAGATAAGATCTCCTGCAAAAATCAAAATGCAAAGACCCAATGCCAATGTCCCTCATTATTGATAAAGTGGGATCCACAGCATTAAAATCATGGAAGTTTGGAGTAAAAAGGAATCCTGTCCAACTGCCTCTGTTTACAGATAAAGAAATTGAGGCAGCTCGTATCCATCGTTTCAAACCTTGACCAAATGCCCTCTCCTCTGGGGAACTTTTCTTCACTTCCCCCAGGCTGCTATCTGCTCTGGCTCCCACAGCTAACTACCAGCACTCACCCCCTCACATCCAATTTATCTGCTTGTGCATCTGTTTCCTCCACTTACTCTGTAAAACTACCGAAGACTAGGGCCAACAGCTCTGTACCCTAAAATTCTAGCCCAAAGAATGTTCTCAAAGAAAGATTGTTGGATGAGCTTAGGGTGAGAATCTGAATCAATGTGCACTCCAAATACATTCTTTCTCCACACCTATGTTGAAATGGTAGTAGCAAAATTCAACAGAAATTCTAGACGTACAATTCGTCCTAAGCACTAAAATCTGAGGTTTCGCGTTCTTCAGACAAGAAGATCACCAGTAAAGCAAACTGTAATGAGCCAACACAGTTCCTGGTATATAATATGAATATTGTAATTTAGAGAAATTAAAACACAATAATAAACATTTGCTGTGTTGATATCAACTTACACATAATAGTGATAGCAACTAACGTGTGAGTATTTACCATATACAAGGCGTTATTCTGAGAAATATATGTTTAACATAATTGTATTTTATGTTTATCACTGAAACTACATAGAACTTAAGGTTACATTTTTAGACTGATCCTTACATCTCCTCTACCTGTGGATAAATGAAAACAAAAAAGATGTATGTTAACTAAACTTATTGCAGTCACCATTTTGAAATATATACCAAATCATTATACGCCTTAAACATATACGATAACATATATAAATCACAGTACATCTTAAATTTATACAATCCTCTGTGTCAACTATATTGCTTCTTTTTAAAAAAGTTTTTAATGCTTATTTATTTTTTGAGAGAGAGAGGGAGACAGAGCATGAGCAGGGGAGGGGCAGAGAGAGAGAGGGAGACACAGAATCGGAAGCAGGCTCCAGGCTCTGAGCTGTCAGCACAGAGCTCAACGTGGGGCTCGAACTCATGGACTGTGAGATCATGACCTGGCCGAAGTCAGATGCTTAACTGACTGAGCCACCCAGGTGCCCCAACTATATTTCAAAAAGACTGAGAAAATAAATAAAATGAACTAATAAGCCAAAAAATTTAAAAAGAAAAAGAAAATAAGTAAATTTTTTTAAATGGCAGTTGTCAAACTTTCCCTAGTAATCTTTGTTTTCAGATTTCATGCCCACAGCCTATCATAACTTTCCATTTTTAAAAATTAGACTTACTTAAAAAACTGAAAATATTCTTTAGACGTCAAATTACTCTTCAATAATGACATTTTGATTAACAGTGTAAGGAACTAAAAGCATGAGGGTTACATTTCTTTCAGTGAAAACATGCACTTTGAAATCCTGAAGAACTGAGCTTAGGGTGAATTTATATGAGGCAAGTGTTCTCAAACTTTGGCCCAAAATATTTTCCCTCTCTGTTGTCTGTCACCATGGAGCTGGAGAAGATTCTCGGTAGATAAGGCAAAGTAGGAACCTGACAAAATGAAATCCGGTCAGGAGGACTGGACTGGAAATTTCCATAAAAAATGAAAAAGAAAAACAAAGGAATTGGTTGACCCTTTCCATGAAAAGTTTAAATTCAACTGAATGTGTTCAATAGTCAGCCCTTTGGCAAACAAAATTAATGAAGATTTTTTTTTTTAATTAAAAAAATACATGTATCCAAGCATTTTCAAGGTAGCATCTACTCATTAAATTCTTAATATTTCCAACCATAAAAGAAAAAGAGTCTTGTGTTTCTCTGAGCCACTCAGAGTACTGGAATAAGATCTTGGACACAAGATCTGGTACACAAGACTGAAAAATGAGTGTTTATTGAGTGAATGAACGAATGAATGAATTCAAATGATTCTTTTCACTTTTTTCCAGCCACCTTTCCACATCTACACTAAGTCCTAAGAGACTATTTCTCACACAAAGAGTCCCTGTGACTCTGTTCAAGCCACTCCCGGTCTCAAGCAAGCATCTCAGAGCCTGCCCTCTCTTCCCTTCATGACCCACCTTGTCCATGACCCCTCAGAGCCCCAGTTGCTCCTGTTGAACATGGTCTTTATTCCCACCACAGGAAGACCATTCCGGGGAACCACAGTCTCAGTTCAGGGCTTCATTTCATTTCCAATTTGTATTACAACAGTACCTGTAATGCCCTTCTTCTGTTGAAGGGTATTGAGAAGACATTCAAGATAATTGGGGGGGGGGGGGGGGGCGGGGCAGGGGCAGGTAGGATTTTAAAGAGTTTCACCTCTTTCCCAACTGAGAGTCCAAACTCATGAAGAATGTAAAACCTCAGAGGAATGCTCTTAAAACAGAGAAAAAATAATTGCATGATTTTCCTATTGTGGGAAACGAAAGAAAACTTTATAATATAGAAAGAGAAAAACATACCTGTGTTTGCACTCGATCGATAGGACTTCAAATCCTAGCTATGCTCCTGTCTGGTAATTCGACTTTGGACACTTCATAGAGCCTTGATCTCTCACATACAAGATGAATGTCACAGAGCCACTGAAGGACTGAATGAGATTACTAATTGAACGAAAGCAGAGGCACATAATGAGCATTCAGGAAATGTTAATTGACCTACGACACAGATGGTTTAAGAAGCAAAAGAAACAACCATTAAAACTATAAACCCTAAACTCTATGATCTCTGGTTGACTTTTGAGGGTATGCCTCAAGAAGCAATTTTATTTTCCTCCTCAGTAATGCATTGTCACATCTATAATCAAGACAATGGCTGGTAAAGAGTAGCTCTTACTTGGGAACCATAGAAGTCTACATAGAAGTGCAATATGGATTGTTTTTAGGGCAGGAAACAGTCACAACATAGAGAAATAACTCACCTGTTTTATAGCAAAGTCCAAAATAGTCACACTACATTTCTGGAAATTCAAGGGTGCGTGCGTGTGTGTGTGTGTGTGTGTGTGTGTGAAAGAGATAGAGAGAAGGGGGGTGCAACTATTCAAAGTTACCCTTAGACTATACTCCCCAGAGATGTGGAGGCCATGACCAAAACACTCTGAGAAATCACAGAAGTTTACATTTTCAGAGCAATTAGAGAACTGTTGAGGATAATTTTGTCTTACACTCTGATTTTAGAACCTAATCCCTGAAATAAAATCAGATCCCACTTCCTAGTGAAAATATGGATTCCCACAGTAAAATACAAACATTTGCCATTCACACGCTACTTGTAGATTTTTCCCTGATTTTTGTCTTTGTTTTAGTAGTATCGTTTGATTTATCTGAAGACCAAAATTCCATTCGATCTTTTTAATTGACATATGGTGGTATGTCTTTAGCCTTCTGATGTGTGGCTAATTTTAAGCTGCCCAAGTCCAAATGCTAAATCGTTATTGCCACAAACTAAGACCATTCGTTAAATGACAAAGAGAGGGTCAAAATAGCTTGACTTTGCGAATCTTGGTGCAGCATTGTTTCTCTGGTCTATAACATCTACTGCTGGGAAGCCTAAAGTTGTCCTCCTGTCTATGTTGAAGATGACCATATTGTTTGTGTGTGATTTTTCAGGATGTTGTATGCCTCCTCCCAGATCAAGAAAGACAAAGAGGATTTCAAGCTAGTTTTTTTTTTTGTTTATTTTTGTGAGAGAGAGAGAGACAGAGCATGAGTGGGGGAGGGGCAGAGAGAGAGAAAGACACAGAATCCGAAACAGGCTCCAGGCTCTGAGCTGTCAGCACAGAGCCTATGAGGGGGCTCGAACTCATGGACTGCAAGGTCATGACCTGAGTTGAAATCAAATGGTTACCCAACTGAGCCACCCAGGTGCTCCATGAAGCTAGTTAGTTTTAGTGTTGATTTTTATCATGGTGGAGGCCCATGAAGTGACCATGAATTTTAGAGCACTCCCCACTCTCCACCAGAAAAGATTTTCTTCATTGTCCGTCACTTATCCACAAACCTGATTTCTTAAAGGGAATTTGATCACTAGCAATATACATAAAATATACCTTAACCATTTTCTCAATACCCAGAAATTAAATATAATCAGATACAATAACATCTTTACCTAATGATGACATTTTCTATATAAAAAAGTGTCATTGGGTAAAATTATACAACCCATCAATTTCAAGCATCTAGGGAAATTGAGTCCCTGAATAAAAATCACTATGGAGGCATACAAAAGTCGGGGCAATTCTCATTAAAAGATCATCCTACAATTTTTGGTGCTTCTTCCTATAACCTGAAGAAAAAAATCACAGAAAGGCAGAGATGTGACAGCAAAATATTTGTACTCTGCTTTCTGCAGTGGGAAAGAGAAAGCCGTGTTACTTCTCCTTCCCTGAATCAACCGTTGTAGCACATCTCCAGGCAACCTCTTCAGGCTGGCTTAGTACCTTCCATGGGTGTCTTTAATGGAGATTCATTATGAAGCTGAGAAAAGGTCAGCCCCTACAGAGACACGCCTAGAAAGAAACTCAGTCAGCCCACACTACCAAAGGAAGTGAAAGTAGATGGCAATCACACTAAGTTGTGTCGCTCCAGCTTCTTGAATTGGTCACATCGCTGTTCACAGCCAAACTTCCTGGAAGAGCTAGTTTACCATGACAGTGACCTATTTCTCAACGTGCATCAACCTGTTTACACCTGTGGTATCTCCAACCCCACCATTGTACAAATTCTGCATTTTAACAAGTAAACTTCAAAACGGGTTGGGGAGTGGATGCCTGGGTGACTCAGTCAGTTCAGCGTCTTGAGATTTTGGCTGAAGTCGTGACCTCGCAGTTCGTGAGGTTGAACCCCGCGTTGGGCTCTGTGCTGGCGGCACGGAGCCTGCTTGGGATTCTCCCTCTCCCTCTCTCTCTGCCCCTCCCCGCTCTCAAAAATAAATAAATAAACAAAAAAAACCCAAATTCTGCATTTTATAGATATGAATAATCTACAAGTCGTCAAAAGGAAGCTTCTGCCTCTCCATCTCTCCATGGTTGACCTTCTTCTCTTTCTGGAAAACCTCTGCTGGCTTGGTTGCTGGGCATTCTGCCATCCTGATTTTGCTTCTTGGACTGTTCCCACTCTTTCTGCCTTTCCTCTTCCAACCCCAAGAAGTGCTGGTCCCTGAAGGAATGCTCTTTGCCCTTCTCTCTATTTCCATGCATCCTTGGCTACTTCAGTCATGCTCAAGGTTTCAAGCCCATGGATTCATGTGCATGGCTCCCAAACCTCCCAAGTCTCTAGCCCCGGCTTCTCTCAAAAGTTCCCATACTGACCTTCCAAATGCTTTCTGGATATCATGTCAACAACTCCAACTCAAAATGCACAATGCAGTAAATCATTTCCAGGACTTACTACCCGTTTTTATTATTTGCACTTCCAGCCTCTCAGTTACGCAGATTCAAAACCTTGGAGTCATTCTCCACCCCACTCTCTTCTTCATTTTCCAATTGTCAGCTAGGTGCAAGACCTTGTCCATTTCAAGTCCTCAGAGTTTCCAGCTTCTGTGTCTCCACTGTACTTGCCATTGGCCCAGTCCAGACACTTCTCTCCTGCCACCAGGAATCCTGTTTTCTTTACCTCCCTCTTCTATTTTCTTCAGTTTATCTTATAGGATGGGAAAAATCTTAATGATGACATCGTAATCATGATGACAAAAACTGAGTCTTTATCATTGTACAACCAGTGCCTAGCAGGCTCCATCCTAAATATTAATATTTTTAATTTGTGTAAGTGCAGCTCTGATCATGTGATCTTTTCTTTTTCTCTGGCCTTCAGTGTTTTCCCAATTAAAGAAACACTCTTTTGGATAAATACTGACCATGTTAACGGAAAGAGATCTCAGAGAGTGACTGGTGACCTAAAGTAAGGTAGAAAAGCTAGGGTTCTACCTATAAAACCTATAAAGTATGTTAGGAGACAGATTTTTGAGGAAGGATCATGTGTTTGGGTTTTGACCTCAGGAATTTGAAATGTTTATGGGATATTGGATGGAGACAGCCACAGGCATTGGTACTCAAGAGAAAGATCTAGGCTAGATCTGAAGGACTTAGAGATAGAAAGATAGCTCAACCTGCTGTTGAGTGTTTCCCCTCTGGAGCCAGACTGCTGGGTTCAGATCGCATTTCTCCTGCTAACTATAACTAGCTCTGAGAACCTCTCAATGTTCTTAACTTCTCTGTGCCTCCCTTTCCTCATTTTTAAAATGGCTTTAAAACCTCTATCTTTTAATTTGTCATAAGAATTAAATATCATGAGAACAGTGCCTGGCATATAGTAAGCACTAGATAGGTGTTTGTTATAATTATTTACATAATAATTGAAGATTTGAGCATGAATGAGATCACCCAAAGAGAAAATATGAAAGAAGGAAAGAAAGAAAGAAAGAAAGGGAAGAAAGAAAGAAAGAAAGAAAGAAAGAAAGAAAGGAAAGAAAGAAAGAAAGAAAGAAAGAAAGAAAGAAAGAAAGAAGAAAAAAAGAAAGAAAGAAAAAGAAAAGAAGAAGACAAGAACATGATGAGAGACTGTCCTGAGGGATTCTGGCCCAAACTAGGTACTAACTACAAAAATGATAATACATAGTTCTGACCTTCGTGAGGTTTATGATCCCATGGGAAAGGGCATAGCTTCTGTAGCTGAGACATGAGGACCGTGTAATGAGAAAACAAAAAGGAGAAAACTTTGAAAAAGAAACAAAATCTCTCTATTCAAGCACGATGTCCAGTTCTTGGGCAGAAGTTCTAAGTGAAAAAGGGAAAACAAGAGGAGAGAGAAAGCGCTCCTTCCATGTCAGGGCTCAGAATATAAAAATGATAATCGGTGTTGGTTTCTTCATCATCTGGAGCCCCAGCCTAGAACAGAACCTCCAGCATTTACCCACAAAGCTCCTCGCCTGGAACCTAGGAGCGTCAGTGCTGGGAGCATGCTGCACTGGGGACAGCAGTGGGGGACTGGCGGGGGGAAGGTGCTGTCCGAGACCCACTCTGGTGCTGGAGCTAGGCTGAAACATGCAAAACAAACTAACTAACTAACGGCCAAAGCCAGTAAGCTGCGCACAGGACAATACATTGAATCCTGCTCGAATATTTCCCTCCTCCTATTTATAGCTTCTTCGCCTTTATTAAAGTTTCCGGTGATGTCACATTACACTGCTTTGGGGGAATGTGTTTACTTCTGCCAGCTCAGATCCATCCCCCCGCAAAGAGCAGTAACTACCGGGCTTTGGCCGAGAAAAAAGAAGCTACTTCCTGGTAAGGTTTGTGGGGCCAGCAAATGGAGCACCAGTGACTCAGAGCAGGGAAGGTCACGATGAGAAGTCCTTTCAGGTCTTTTGTTTTCGCTAAGCCACGGCAGAGCCCTCCATGACTGTACCCACCATGGGGATCCTGAACCAAATGTTAGGAAAGCTGAGTTGTGATCCCAGCTCCGATCCTGTCTCCCTCGAAGACTTTGAACAAGTCAGTTAACCACTGTGGGCCTTAATTTCCTCACCCTTAAACAGAAGGGTTGGGTTAGATGGTGTAGAAGGAAACTTCCAACATTCTGTATCTCTCTAATGTCATCGTGCCCTGCATTCATCTGATGCGCGAGGTTTTGCTGCAACGGAAAAAAAAACCCCAACTTCTCAATACTTAACATAGCTTATATGACTTTTTTAAGTATTTATTTATTAATCTTGAGAGAGAGAGAGTGAGTGTGGGCAGGGGAGGGGGAGAGAGAGAGGGAATATCCCAAGCAGGCCCCATGCTGTCAGCACAGAGCCTGATGCAGGACTCGCTCTCATGAACCGCGAGATCATGACCTGAGCCAAAACCAAGAGTCAGACACTCAACCGACTGAGCCACCCAGACGCCCCTCCCATGGCTTGTATGATTACTGCCTCACGCAAAATCAGCTGCAGGTTTGGGCAACTCTCCAGAGCAACTGCCTTCCACGAATTACTCTTCCAGGCTGATTCATGCTCCAACTATTATTTATACCACCTGGAACATATGGTCTCACTAGTTTCATGCAAGGAAGGAAGGAACTAGAGAATCATACCTGGGCTTTTCACTGACTCTGCTGACATGTGACATACATCACTTTCACTCAGTTTACATTGACCAGAATGAGTCATATCCTTGACCTGCTGTTAGAAGAGGAAGGGCCCGAGAAGGGGTTGAGAAGTGGAAATTTTCCACGTTCTCAGAAGGAGAGAAGAGCTGGATGTTGGTGCGTGCTAGTAACATCTACACACAGCTCCCCATCGAAGACAAAGACTTGTTATTTTTCCAGTTGCTTCACATGCACTCAGTTCTGACAGTGTTTCGAGGTCAATAGAGAAGATGTTACTATCTTCCTTTTACCGAGGAGGAAACCCAGAGAGGCCGGGCAACAAATATAATGTCGCAAAGCTGCCTAATGTCTGGGATGGCGCTGGATTCCAAGCCTCACGCTCTCTGCTTCCTGCTGGTTTGAAGAATCGCAGATTTATATCAAATGACCTGGATTGGAATCCTGATCCGTTATTACACTGGCCAGCAATTACCTTCTCCGAGCCTCGACTTTCATACCTACATTAACAGCAGCGGAGATCTAGTTCAGAGTTTGCTTGAGAGGATCAAGTAAGATAATCAAAGGGAAAGCACCTATCACAGAACAAGGCAAATACTGAGTAAACAATACGTTCTGTCCTTTTAAGTACACCACAGTGTCTTCAAATGTTTCAAAGACATAAACTATGTATTCTCACATCCAGAGAGCCCTGCACACAGGAAGATTCCACTAATGTTATAAGTTAACCAGAAACAGCATTCTTTTTATCGGAAATCATCTCTGGGAAGACTCTGACCACTTTGGTGCCTAAGCAGATGTTGTGTTTTCCCAGCACCTGGTGACATGCCCAGAATGGAGTAGTAGGCGCTCAAAGCACTGGGTGACATGTGTGCTTGACATGTAATACGTGCTTGGTAAGTATTATGCATCGTGGTTTCTCCTTCCTTTTTGTCGTTTTCATTCCTTTTACGGAATGGTGGGTAGCAAGAGAGGAAAAGGAGGGAGGCTGGGGAAAGAGACGCTGCGGACTGAATATTTGTGTGCCCCGCCCCCAAATCCACATGTGGAAATCTACCCCCCCCCCATATGACGGTATTAGGAGGTGGGGCTTTGGGGAGGTGATTCAGTCATGAGGGTGGGGTCCTCATGAATGAGATTAGTACCCTCAAAAGAAGAAGCCAGAGAGTTAGCTTCCTCTTTTTCTGTCCTGTGAAGATACAAGAAGTCAGCCATCCACACACCAGAAGGGGATTGTCATCAGAATCCGATCACACTGGAAGCCTGATCACAGACCGCCAGCCTCCAGAACTATGAGAAATACATTTCTGGGAAGGTCGTTCCGGAAGATGGCGGTGTAGGAGGACGCTGGGCTCACCGCGCGTCCTGCTGATCACTTAGATTCCACCTACACCTGCCTAAAGAACCCAGAAAACCACCAGAGGATTAGCAGAACGGAGTCTCCGGAGCCAAGCGCAGACGAGAGGCCCACAGAAGAGGGGAGGAAGGGCGGCGAGGCGGTGCGCGCTCCACGGACTGGCGGGAGGGAGTCGGGGCGGAGGGGCGGCTCGCCGGCCAAGCGGAGCCCCCGAGTCTGGCTGGCAAAAGCGGAGGGGCCGGACGGACTGTGTTCCGACAGCCAGCGCGACTTAGCGTCTGGGAGGTCATAAGTTAACAGCTCTGCTCAGAAAGCGGGAAGGCTGGAGGACAAAGGGAGGGAGAGCTGCTGAGCCCCCGGACGGCAGAGCTCAGCTTGGCGGGGAACAAAGGCGCTCGCCAGCACCATCTCCCCCTCCCATCCCCCAGCCAAAATCCCAAAGGGAACCAGTTCCTGCCAGGAAACTTGCTCGCTCCGCGCAAACACCCAACGCTGTGCTTCTGCGGAGCCAAACCTCCGGCAGCGGATCTGACTCCCTCCCGCTGCCACAGGGCCCCTCCTGAAGTGGATCACCTAAGGAGAAGCAAGCTAAGCCTGCCCCTCCCGCCCCCGTGCACCTTGCCTACCCACCCCAGCTAATACGCCAGATCCCCAGCACCACAAGCCTGGCAGTGTGCAAGTAGCCCAGACGGGCCACGCCTCCCCACAGTGAATCCCGCCCCTAGGAGAGGGGAAGAGAAGGCACTCACCAGTCTGACTGTGGCCCCAGCGGTGGGCTGGGGGCAGACATCAGGTCGGACTGCGGCCCCGCCCACCAACTCCAGTTATACACCACAGCACGGGGGAAGTGCCCTGCGGGTCCTCACCGCTCCAGGGACTATCCAAAATGACCAAACGGAAGAATTCCCCTCAGAAGAATCTCCAGGAAATAACAACAGCTAATGAACTGATCAAAAAGGATTTAAATAATATAACAGAAAGTGAATTTAGAATAATAGTCATAAAATTAATCGCTGGGCTTGAAAACAGTATACAGGACAGCAGAGAATCTCTTGCCACAGAGATCAAGGGACTAAGGAACAGTCACAAGGAGCTGAAAAACACTTTAAACGAAATGCAAAACAAAATGGAAACCACGACAGCTCGGATTGAAGAGGCAGAGGAGAGAATAGGTGAACTAGAAGATAAAGTTATGGAGAAAGAGGAAGCTGAAAGAAAGAGAGATAAAAAAATCCAGGAGTATGAGGGGAAAATTAGAGAACTAAGTGATACATTAAAAAGAAATAATATACGCATAATTGGTATCCCAGAGGAGGAAGAGAGAGGGAAAGGTGCTGAAGGGGTACTTGAAGAAATTATAGCTGAGAACTTCCCTGAACTGGGGAAGGAAAAAGGCATTGAAATCCAAGAGGCACAGAGAACTCCCTTCAGACGTAACTTGAATCGATCTTCTGCACGACATATCATAGTGAAACTGGCAAAATACAAGAATAAAGAGAAAATTCTGAAAGCAGCAAGGGATAAACGTGCCCTCACATATAAAGGGAGACCTATAAGACTCGTGACTGATCTCTCCTTTGAAACTTGGCAGGCCAGAAAGGCTTGGCACGATATCTTCAGTGTGCTAAACAGAAAAAATATGCAGCCGAGAATCCTTTATCCAGCAAGTCTGTCATTTAGAATAGAAGGAGAGATAAAGGTCTTCCCAAACAAACAAAAACTGAAGGAATTTGTCACCACGAAACCAGCCCTACAAGAGATCCTAAGGGGGATCCTGTGAGACAAAGTACCAGAGACATCACTACAAGCATAAAACATACAGACATCACAATGACTCTAAACCCGTATCTTTCTATAATAACACTGAATGTAAATGGATTAAATGCGCCAACCAAAAGACATAGGGTATCAGAATGGATAAAAAAACAAGACCCATCTATTTGCTGTCTACAAGAGACTCATTTGAGATCTGAGGACACCTTTAGATTGAGAGTGAGGGGATGGAGAACTATTTATCATGCTACTGGAAGCCAAAAGAAAGCTGGAGTAGCCATACTTATATCAGACAAACTAGACTTTAAATTAAAGGCTGTAACAAGAGATGAAGAAGGGCATTATATAATAATTACAGGGTCTATCCATCAGGAAGAGCTAACAATTATAAATGTCTATGCGCCAAATACCGGAGCCCCCAGATATATAAAACAATTACTCATAAACATAAGCAACCTTATTGATAAGAATGTGGTCATTGCAGAGGACTTTAACACCCCACTTACAGAAATGGATAGATCATCTAGACACACAGTCAATAAAGAAACAAGGGCCCTGAATGATACATTGGATCAGATGGACTTGACAGATATATTTAGAACTCTGCATCCCAAAGCAACAGAATATACTTTCTTCTCGAGTGCACATGGAACATTCTCCAAGATAGATCATATACTGGGTCACAAAACAGCCCTTCATAAGTTTACAAGAATTGAAATTATACCATGCATACTTTCAGACCACAATGCTATGAAGCTTGAAATCAACCACAGGAAAAAGTCTGGAAAACCTCCAAAAGCATGGAGGTTAAAGAACACCCTACTAACGAATGAGTGGGTCAACCAGGCAATTAGAGAAGAAATTTAAAAATATATGGAAACAAACAAAAATGAAAATACAACAATCCAAACGCTTTGGGACGCAGCGAAGGCAGTCCTGAGAGGAAAATACATTGCAATCCAGGCCTATCTCAAGAAACAAGAAAAATCCCAAATACAAAATCTAACAGCACACCTAAAGGAAATAGAAGCAGAACAGCAAAGGCAGCCTAAACCCAGCAGAAGAAGAGAAATAATAAAGAGAAATACATTTCTGTTGTCTATAAGCCACCCAGTCTATGATATTTTGTTATAGCAGCTGGAACAGACAAAGACAACAGAGAAAACGCCATTCACCATCTTTGAACAGGGGGTGGAAAACCAGTAAGGACAGAAAAGGGTATGGCTATTGATGTGAAGAATTCTTTTTTTTTTTTAATTAAAAAAATTTTTTTTAATGTTTATTTATTTTGGAGAGACAGAGACAGAGTGCAAAAGGGGGAGGGGCAGAGAGGGGGAGACCCAGAATCCGAAGCAGACTCCAGGCCCCAAGCTGTCAGCGCAGAGCCCGACGCGGGGCTCAAACTCACAAACCGCGAGATCATGACCTGAGCCGAAGTCGGGGGCTCAACTGACCCAGACACCCAAGTGCCCCGATGTAACGAATTCTTTACGTTCCTTAGCAAGAAAATACAAGTTAAGAAAAGAAATCCCTAGAGCTGGGAGAACAAAATTTCAGCCCTATGGTGAAGGGGGCAGGAAAGGAGCAAAGAGAAGGAAGAAAAGGTTGTGCAGGACAAAAGGACAATGTTGTCCCTGCCTCCCCTCCTCCACGCCATGAATGGAGGCTACTGTGGCTTGAAGCTCTTCGTTGCCTGTGTCAAGGACCAAATCCCAACTTCCTAAAGTTGCTCTAATGATCCAGTGCCATGGGGCCACGGGCTCCTCCTTCAAACAAGTGACCTTGGCTGGTTATCTCCATGGTAACCGCTCACATCCCAAACTGTTCCTTCCTGTGTGGGAAGAAACATTTCAGAAATGGAGAAAGGCAAAACCAAACAGTAGCTTTTTTCTCTTATGACCCTTCTTCTTTGGCAAGTCGTATCCTTTTCCTGACCATTGCAGTCTCCTGAGGAAACCTTGCACAAAAGAGACAGTTCAGTGACTTTATCTGCAGATGTCCATCCAGGACACAATTTAAAAAGTAGAAGCCGGGAGCGGCTTTTCCTTCAGTTTCATACAGCGCTTGGTATTTTTCACTCACACCCCCCCCCGCGGCGCCCCCAAAGGGAAAGGGCAGTATGTCCTCCTCGTGGTGGAAGAGAGGGACGGCAGGTCAGAGAGGTGGGGTGCTTTCCGCACAGCCGCGGAGCAACAGAGCCACGGAGTTAGGCTAGAAAGCCAGACATAAGAAGACTGAGCCTCTACTGAAGCTCCATTCACACCCCGCCTGCCTGCGGTCCAGCCCCTGCCTGAGCGGCCAGCCTGGTCAACGAGCTGACCTATCTCCCTCCAGCCCTAGACTCTGCCTCCTGTCCCATAAAGCCATGACACTCCCGGTGATTTTCTCCAACAGGATGCCTAGATGTGGGGCAACTGCGTTGTAGGCTCACTGTTCTGTCTGTTCCACAGCGTCTATGATCAGAGTGACATTTTACAGGATGGTAACTGACTCTTCCTCAGCTGAACCCCGGAAGTGCCTGCCTGAACACAAAACCCTCCAGTTGTGGATCTCAAATGTACGATGGGGTCTACTTTCCAACCAGAATCACAAGCCGAGAGCACTCTTTCCCTGGCCCGATTTCAGCCTTTCCCGGTAGTTTTGATCCCATGATTCTGTCCGTGAAAGAAAACTTTTTCTCTGCAGCATCCCTGCCTGACTTTGACGTACAAAGGTGTAATTAGGACAGCATGGAGCAAGCAGGATGATCCATTTACCTCATCCCTAACATTTCAGTGCTTTAAAATATGTTTCTAATATCCTAGGTGCATAGGGCCAAATTCTCTTCTCAGTTTTTCACATGCATGAGTAAATCCACACAGACTAAACCCCTTGGGCCTTAGGTTTTGCTTAGAAGTTCTTCTTCTTCTTTTTTTTTTTTTAAAGAAAACAAATATTCCATTAAAACGACATAGTGTACTCTTCATATTTTTAGGACAATTAGAGTTTAGAATTCCCTCTTCTTCCGCCCCTGGTTAAAAAGGAAAAAAAAAATCTTAACTCTTTCTTCACCAAGAATGACATGAAGCCAGGATTAATTGAAAGGCTTTCTTTTCAGATAACGTTCTCATGTTATGTTGTCAAAATACCAACTGGTGACTTGAGATCCTTGATGCGCTTTGGGAAGAATCCAGGCTGTCCTTTTGCCAGATAAATACTTTAGGGAGACAGTTATTTGTGAACCTAATGGAAACATTTAGTTGAAACAGAAAAGCTAAACTCACAGGAAACAGAGAAACATAAAAGTAAGGCCCCTCTCCACCATCTGCTTGTCTCAAAATGGGTCACCGGTTTTGGTCATTTTTCTTTAGGACTTCCGACTTTGGAAACAGCATCATAAAGGAGAGATCGCAGCATCCTGGCCGCTGGCCGGGCCTCGGGCCGTGCGCTGGAGCGAAATCAACACCAAGTGGGAGGAGCTAGACAGTCAAGTGCCTGGGACCGGAAGGAGCGCCAAGGCCGACCCACCGCGTGGGCGCTTCGCTTTGCCCCTAAGCCTATGTTGCCGTGCGTGCTGCAACTCACTGCCCCTTCGTCTGTGCTGCCGTGGCCACTTGTGGATAATATTTGAGTAGCCAACATGCAAATCCAATGTTTTCTGGCGACCAAATTTGGAGCAACATCTTTACAGCAATTGCCATGTCACAGGCGTGTTCAAATTCAAGGGTCCCACAGCCCCCAAATTTAAAATGAGAGGTGGATGCAGCACCCATCTACACTTTTGTTTTGTTTTGTTTTGTTTTGTTTTGTTTTGTTTTATTCATTGCAAAGCATATCAAAGGATGGGGAAGCCCAGCCCTGCTCACTCCATGATTCAGGCAGAAATAAGATACAACTTCGTGTGAGTCTGACTCGGAAGATGATCCGGATCCAGAGACGGCTTGGGAAATGGCTGGCATGTCCTGAAACTAGGAATTATATTGAAGAATCCAAGACAGAACCCATAATTTCGTAGGGAAAATGTGTTTTATTTAAATTAAAAAATAGTGTGAAAATTACAAACTGTTAAATACAGAAGACAATTTTATACAACTTAATAGAATAAGAAGGAAGTATATACATCACTTTTTTAATAGGCGCAGATAGACTTGCACCAAACTTCAGGATTAAGCAATGGAAAATGTGACCATGCACAAGTCCGTCGCAGTGAAGTTTCAGAATTCAAGTGATTCCAGGCAAGGAGCCAAACTTAACTTGGCTTCTTTCACCTTAAACAGCCCCCTTGGAGTAAATCCACACTCGCAATTTTAAAGTGAACGGCGGGCCCTTCCCGCCCCCCCCCCCAAACATAAATTTCCTCTAGCACTGTGTTAAGGCAAACTGATAAACCAGTTTCTCCACTGTTAACCCTTCCATGGGAACAGTGGTTATTGCTATCTCCAATCAAGGGAGAGTATGTCTTTAAAAAAAAAAAAAATCTTTTTCTTTTTTTCTTTTTTTTTTTTTGTTTTTACTAGAATTAAAATTGACCTTTTGGTGTGTTTCTCTTCCTGCTTGCCTTCAAGGGCCGAACGGCTCTGCTACAAAGCTACTGACCGCAGGAACACACGGAGACATTAGCAAGCATTCCTGAGCGTTTGCTTTTAGATTTCTCGTCTCTCGGCTGAAGTATTAACATTCTGCTACCCAGAGAACTTTGCAGAGTACAATGTGGTATGTGCCTCCCTGGTTCACTCCTGGGAAAAACGACAGCCTGAACGGGCGGGTGATGGGCCCTGGATTTCCCAGTTACGTGCGTTCTGGGTCTCCAACTGCTCCTTTAAATAACAGATCCATTCTCAGGCTGACTGGCCGAGTGGGAAATATTTTGTCCAAGCTTCCTCACACCAGGCCATACAGGATTTACCACAGAGTCTTAACATCCAAAGACATCCTCCCGGCCCCCTGGGGATCTCAATTCAGGAGCCTCATGAAGGCAGTGAGCCTCTTGATGACAAGCCCAGGACCACACAGCAGATCAGCGTCCAGGCTCGGGATCAGAAAGCAGAACCCGGACCCCTGCTTTGTGCAACCTCCGCCTGACTATGCCCTTCTAGGTCTCGGGGCCGAGACGAAATGCCACACGGTGGAGGCCCACGTTACGTCGACTCCCAGCTCCGAAAACGAGGCTGGGAAAAAAGCAGCAGCAGAGCTAACGGCTTGGCCTCGTTCAACCCCACCATCACCCCTTCTGGAAAGATCCAGAAGAGTCCCCTGCATGGCTATTCAGAGTGCAGGTTAGATTCTGGGGAAGCCCTTGCAACCAAGAAAATGTCCCACCAGCATGCGAGGCCGGATGGTCTGAGGTCAGAGTTCAAGGTCATAGGTTAGACAAAGGGTCAAAGTAGCAGATTACATTTTATAATCCCAGCCAAGGTTATCAGGCTTAAAGGTTGCTTTTTCTTTTTTCTTACAGTATGCAAATGAGCCAGGTTTCGCTCTCCAGCTTTCTGCTATCAAACAAAAGTCTTCCCTCAGACATCCCCCCTCTAACCTAAAAGACCTCCAAATTAAGTGCTGTACCCCACTACAGGGACACAAGAGAGGTACTTACAGCCAATCAGATCTAGAACAAAGCTCTAGGCAAATTAGCAGATCAAAACTAGTCCCTCAGCGTGTCCTGGGCGTTGGGCAGCCCTGGGAGGGGGGCAGACGCCGTAGGAGTTAGTTGCCCAGGGCATCCAGCGCGGAAACAAGGGCAAGCACGGCCACCTGCCGAATTCTGAACCGGAACCCCAGCCCCCAGGCCCCAAAGTCAGCGTCCACACTGCACGTCTTCAGGGCTTTTCCGTGGCAGGTCTACACCGCAGGCCCGGCAGCGGCGTGGACGACTGGCTGCTCCCTCAGGCTGAGCCTTGGCCCCCCATTCAGGGGCTTGCCCAAGGTCTCTTTAAAGTGGCAGCGGCATGCACTGCAAAAGTGAAACCAGACACGGAAAGTGTCCGTCCCCTCTCTGAGAGTGCTGGCTGATGGAGGGCCCCGGGGGTGCTAGGAATTCTGATGGATGTTCTCCGAGGAGCCTTCGCTGCTTTCGTTGAGGAGCGTCTCCGAGGTCTCCCCCAGCTCATCGTCCGCCCCCTCCTCCTGGATGGTGAGGTGCACGTCCGGTGTGGAGGACTCGGAGCTCACGCTGTCGCCTTCCATGGAGCAGAGGGTACAGGACAGGGCGGGCGCCACACTCTCCTGCAGCATGTTTAGCATCATGGGAACCTGCACCGACCTCAGGCCCGACACCATGGGCAGCGGCTTCATGGCCTCCCCCCAGAGCCTCTCCTCATCCTTGTACAGCAGCAGCAGGCTGGACTTCTTCTCCCGCCTCTTAGATTTCATATAGCCCAGCATGATTCCGATCAAGAAGACGCCGTAGAAGGACATGACGACCAGAATGTAGAAGTACTCGTTGCCGTTGCTGCTCCCGCTGCCCGGCACGTGGGACACAAGGTGGCCGCTGGGGGCTGCGGTGCTGGGGTGCGTGCTGTTCAGAGGCTCCATCTCAGTATTGAAGCACCACTCAGCCAGGGTCTGGGGAGAAACCTGCAGGTTAGAACTCTCCCACGGGTCCACGGTGCAGGGAGGGGGGGTGAGCATAAGGTTTGTGGGATCGCAACGTCGTAAAAGCCTGTAACTGCACCGGGCAGTGGCGGTAAGAGGTCCCACAAACTAGTTGGCAGACGTTAGCAATGAAAGGTCAGAGTGGAGGGGGAAGATAGGGAGAAACGTGACCAGGGGTTTTCTCTTTGTAGTGTATACATGTCCTCATAATTGCATTTCCTAAAGTGAGCGTGTCAAAAGCATTGCCTTTTTTTTTTTTTTTTTGAAAAGCAAAAGGAAAAAGTATAAGACGAAGGGGCATAAAGGAAAATAAATAACATTTGAATCACTGGGAAGCTTTGTCAAACTGAGCGAAAGAAAGAAAGAAAGAAAGAAAGAAAGAAAGAAAGAAAGAAAGAAAGAAAGAAAAAGAAAGAGAAAAAAGCTAGCTTACATTTTGCTTCTCAGACCCAAACCTATTTTTAATTCAAACCCAAGTTTCCTTACAACAAAGAGAGGGAAGGAAAACTTCATCTGCTGATTGCCAGAAATATCCTTGTTTCAAATGTTTCTGAAACAAAGTTGCATTGCTAACTTACCGAAGGCTGGCAAATTTCTTCCAAAGTCCCGAGTTGCTAAGTGGCCAAGCCCAAGAGCGTGCTTCCTCTGCGCGGGGCTCAGCTCAGCGCTCTGACACTCTGCTCCCGGGATATATAGTCAAGAAGTGCATCGTCACGTGTTCGGGGAGGAAGATTTACAACAGAGGTTGGTCGTGGCAGAATGAACAGTGCACTCGGAGCGGTGCAGTTCAGCTCACCGAACTGCACAGCTGTGCAAAGAAAGAGAGAGACGGGGAAGCAGGGATGGCTTCTCATCCCCCAGCCCAGAGCCAGAGTTTCCAGGTGGCCCTGAATATAGTGAAAGGGGAGGGGCGGGGGGAGAATGTGCCCACTGGGAAAGGTTACCCCAAAGTCTGCGCTCATTGGAAATTAGTTAACTCCCTCTTGGGGAAAAACCATGATGCCTTCCACAGGTTTCCAGAGACAGTCAGACACCATCATCTGGATAAAGGACAGTTGGAATCAAGTGCAGGATTGACTGTCAAGAAACTGGGACTTACGTTTCTGTTCTTCCTAACGACGCAAGCTCCATAAATCCTTCCCAAACCTTTCTGCACTTCAGATTCCTGGTCTGTAAAACTGTTGGAGGTGAGGGTTTCACCACGCAGAATTCTGTGGACTGTGTGAGCTTTTGAATCCCTGTCAGCTTAATCATTCTAAGATTTAAGGCTGCCTGGTGCCAGATAGCCTTTTGAAAACATGGAGACGTTCTACCTGTCTTCTGCAGCCAGCTCATAGATTTAGTTTTCATAATAAAAAAATCTATTTTTTATAATAAACAGAGAATCCTCCAGCTTCTCTTCAATAGCGTGCGTAAGGTGAACATGGGTTATGGTGCAGGGCACCGTGGGTAGGTGTTGCCCCCGTTCCACGGCACTCAGCTCCTCCTCGGTGGCGTCACACAGAAGCCATCCACACATCTCTTTGCTGTCTCTGGGGGGTCGGGGGAGGGGCAGGAATTCTGCCGGTGACCCGCTGAGCTCAGTTCAAGCTTTTAAAACCTATGCAGACCTTGTGTTAAAATGGCCGCTGTGATCAAACTTGGAAAAGAGATTGAAGGCTTTGATGTCAGTCCATCCGCTCCCCGGGATGCTTATTCTGAGAGGCTATTAGTCCAAGTTAAAGTAAACTGGGAGGGATGCTGCGTTCCCAGTTGTCTGCGGCCTATGAATCGCAGCCAGGTTATCTTGGGGAATCGACCCTAGAGAAAACATTTCTCGTGGTTCTGCTGCTGTTAAACCGGAGCTCAAGGCAAACGTGGCAACATCTGGAATGTGTAGAGCCCAAGCACTGGGACTTTCACAGCTGCTACACAACTCACCCAGCTTCGTGCCCGGCCCTAAGTCTAGGAGGACACCTGTGCAAAGAGCGGGAGAATGAGCACGTGCTCCTATCTTCCCCACCGGTCTACTCACCTTATGCTTTAGGCTGTGTTCACCCGTAAGTCCCCAGCTGGCTCCAAGGTCGAAGCCCTGACCATTCCAACACCAAGATCATCTGTACACTGGACATTTGGTCATACCAACAAAGACATCCTCACGGCTACATTGGTACGTGAAAAGCTGCACGGCTACCTTGGCCAAGGTAGATTTGGCCTTTGCAACTTGTTTTTATCATAAGCACCTGACAACTTCCATCTACAATGATGCTGACAGTGGTTTGTCAGGGTCATCGGAACGAGAGAGACATTGTTGATGGTGGAGCCCAGTATTGCATGTAATCCATGCCTTGGGACATAACAGATCTGTAATCACCCATCAGTGGCGAAACACTGCAAATCTACAAGCCTCCGGAGGAGGAGAGGAGATGGCAGATTTAAGAAGCAAGGAAGTTGGGGCGCCTGGGTGGCTCAGTCGGTTAAGCGTCCGACTTCAGCTCGGGTCACGATCTCGCGGTCCGTGAGTTCGAGCCCCGCGTCGGGCTCTGGGCTGATGATGGCCCAGAGCCTGGAGCCTGCTTCCGATTCTGTGTCTCCCTCTCTCTCTGACCCTCCCCCGTTCATGCTCTGCCCCTCTCTGTCTCAAAAATAAATAAACGTTAAAAAAAATAAAAATAAAAAATAAAAAAAGAAGCAAGGAAGCATGAAGCCGGGGGCCGGGAAGCCATGCCCGAAGCCGAAGTTGCAAACGAGAGAAATCCTCCAAATCAAGCCAACGGTCCCAAGACAACAAAACCAAGAAAAAGATGGATGAATCCAGAATGAAGTCCAAAAGGCAGAGCAATTCGGAGACATAGGAAGAACAAAATCTTGTACAGGCACGAGGGAGGGAAGAGCCCAGAGGAAACTCGGTTGGATGCCTGCTGGGTGTCTCTGCTTCTTCTAGATGTTTCTCCTACAGTTAAAGAAATGATGCAAGTGAAGCACTTAGTGCCATATCTGGCAGAATGCGTGTGCCCCATCTATGCTTCCTGCTGTCGTTTTTGAGAGTGCTTTGCTGCTAACGAGAACGTCAGGTTGTCTTCCGACGCGCGTGTGCCTCACTTCAGATTTTTTCTTGTTGCTCTTTCCTCTTCCATCAAGAATAGAATGGAAGACGTGGGGCTTGCCACCTCATTACCCACAGCCCAACCTTCTCTCCAGCTCTCACCTGTAACAGTATTACGCAAACGATGGCAGTGAAGAATGGCGTACAATGTGAGGGAGGAAGGGAATGCACCTACCAACTGCACTTCATCAGGGAAAGGACGGGGACATGCAACGATTACTAATTCCTTCTACTCTGTGTCACAGTTTCAAGAGACAGCAATGTTAAAGAAGAAAATCCATTTTCCAAATATTTTCTCCTAGTCTGTGGCTGGCATTTCCATTTTCTGAAGTGTCTCTTTTTTTAAATTTTTTTTAATGTTTATTTATTTTTGAGAGAGAGAGAGAGAGGGCATGGGCAGGGCAGGGGCAGAGAGAGAGGGAGACACAGAATCCGAAGCAGGCTTCAGGCTCTGAGCTGTCAGCCCAGAGCCTGGCGTGGGGCCGGAACCTACAAACCGTGAGATCATGACCTGAGCTGAAGTTGGATGCTTAACCAACTGAGCCACCCAGGTACTCCCCCCCCCCCTTTTTTTTTTAATCAAAGAAAATATTTTGTTCAAGCTCCCAAAACAAATTTGAGGAGTTAAGTTGGGTTTGAACTGAAGAAAAAAGCCAAGTGGAACCTGGAGAGAAAGTTTTCATTTGGGGGAAGTTGAAATCCATACATACATTCTAATCAAAGACCTGTCCCGAGTAGGGTTTTTCAAGTTTTTAAGAGTCTGCCAAGCCAAACCCTTCATGGCCTTTGCTAGTCTTGTTTGGCTTTTTCCCTTCCCTTTTTCTCGCTTGGCCTTCAGTCTTTCTCTTTGTCTCTGGTTCATTCATACGGGGTACTGCCCATGCTGGCCTAGAAGACTCTTTGTTCCTCTTAAAATCAGTTTCCGTTTGCATATCATCTTTTTCTTCTTGTGCCACTTACTAAGTTTTTCTCTTGACAATGTTGGGGTACCACCACAGTTGCTACCTCTTGAACATCTTTCATTACAGCATCACCATCAGGACGCCTGGGTGGCTCAGTCGGTTACGTGTCCAACATTTGATTTGGGCTCACGCCAAGATCCGAAGGTTCATGGGATCCAGCCCCGCATTGGACTGTGCACTGATACCACAGAGCCTGATTGAGTTTCCCTCTCTTCCTCTCTTTCTGTCCCTACCCTGCTGGTACACATGCTCGTGCTCTCTCTCTCTCTGCCTCTCTCAAAATAAATAAGTAAACAATTTAAAAAAACACTATCCACTTAAAGAATACTTTTAAGTCTGGTGAGTTCCTTTGGGGCATTCATTTTTCTCTTTTCAGCATGCATCTTCCTTTGCCACTTACTCCATAAGCTTTTAGCCATATTTTACCTGCAAAGTGACAAACTAGGAAACTCACGGAACCCAGGTAGTCCACGCTGACCAGAAGCTTCCACACATCTGCTTTACAGACAGCCCCTTCCACACTCCCCGGAGTCCCCAGCCGTTGTGCTGTACTTGGAGAGCCAAGATGCCCCAGAAATCTTAACAATGTCTTTTGAAGAGCAAAACTTTCTTCATATTGATAGATGCCAACTCAGCAAAATTTTTCACAGTTTGCGCTTTTTTTTGTATCTTAAGAAATTTGGGGGGCACCTGGGTGGCCCAGTCGGTTAAGGGTCTGACTTCGGCTCAGGTCATGATCTCATAGTGTACAAGTTCCAGCCTCACGTCGGGCTCTGTGCTGCCAGCTCAGAGCCTGGAGACTGCTTCGGATTCTGTGTCTCCCTCTCTTTCTGCCGCTTCCCCACTTGTTCTCTGTCTCTCTCCGTCTCTCAAAAACAAATAAATGTAAAAAAAAAAAAAAATTTTTTAAAGAAAAGGAAAAAAAGAAATTTTGTCTCAGGGAGCCTGGGTGGCTCAGTTGGTTAGCCATCCAATTTCAGCTCAGGTCATGATCTCACAGTTGGTGAGTTTGAGCCCCATATTAAGCTCTGTGCTGACAGGGCAGAGCCTGGAACCTGCCTCATAGTCTATGTCTCTGTCTCTCTCTGCCCTTCCCCGACTCATGCTGTCTCTCAAAAAAAAAAAAAAAAAAATTATTAAATTAAAAAAAAAAAATTTTGTCTCACCCAAAGTCACAAAGATTTTCTCCTATGAACTTTATCGCTTATCTCATATACTGAAGTCTGTGATTCATGTCAAGTTAAATTTTGTATGTAGTGCAAGGTATACATCAAGACTCATTTTCTTTTTTTTTTTCTTTTTTTTTTAATGTTTATTTTTGAGACAGAGAGAGACAGAGCATGAACGGAGGAGGGTCAGAGAGAGAGGGAGACACAGAATCCGAAGCAGGCTCCGGGCTCTGAGCTGTCAGCACAGAGCCTGACGCGGGGCTTGAACTCACGGACTGTGAGATCATGACCTGAGCCGAAGTCAGATGCTTAACTGACAGCCACCCAGGTGCCCCTACGTTCATTTTCTTTTTGCATATGTTTGTTTCATTGCTCCAGCATCATCTACTGAAAAGACTGTCCTTGGCCCATTGAGTTACCTTGGAATCTTGGTCAAAAATCAATTAACCATATATGTGTAAGTCTATTTCTGAGGTCTTTGTTCTGTTCTTTTGATCTGTCTATCCTTGCATTGATGGCATGCTGTTTTGATAAATCGATTCTGAGCTGGCATTTTAAGTGAATCTAAGATATTTCACAGCCCATACCTAGCTGAGCATCTGTTATGAATCGAGCCTTTGGTAAAGGCTTTGCTTGCCTCAACCCTGTGAGGTAAGTATCATCATAATCATTTCATGGATAAGGAAATTGAAAGTCAGTGAGGCTAAGAAAATTGCCCAAGCCCGTGCCAATGGTAGTGGTCGACTCGGGATTTGAACCCAGGTGCGCACAATTCCAGAGCTCATTCTCTTTTTCCTACCCTTTGCCTCACTCAATGAAACAAAGAGACTGAGAAAAAGTAGAAAATAGAAGATGGATATTTTTCCAAATTTTTTTGAGCCTTAATAAAACTTTCTTCTTTTTTAATGCTTCCATTTTATTTATTTATTTTGAGAGAGCAAGGGAGAGAGAGAAAGAGCGTGCACATGCGTTGGGGAGGGGCAGAAAGAGAGAATCCCAAGCAGGCCCCGAGATGTCAGCACAGAGTCCAACGCAGGGCTCAGTCCCACAAACCATGAGATCATGACCTGGGCTGAAATCAAGAGTCAGACACTCAACCGACTGAGCCACCCAGGCGCCCCATAAAACTCTCCTTTAAAAAGTGAATTCCTACACGGCCAGACATAGATGCAGGCGTGCAGTTACAAATTGTTTATTCTGAACTCATGCTATCAAAAACATTGGAGGCTGTACCAAACTCAATATGTTCTCGAAGTTATCAGAGAAGTAGAAATATTTTTATCCTTTCTCCGTATGGCCCGTAGTAAAACAATTTCCCTTTTGCTCATAGTCGTAACTGATTTCTGGTCTTGTTTTGATTTTTTTTTTTTTTTCCGCCTGACACAGTCCTGACACACAACTTTCTCCAGAGCTTTGAGTATTTTAACTTCCTGGTAACGTCATTTTTACCAAATGACCCTGGCCACACATCTCTGAAATTATGTTCGCAGCTTCTGTGACTAAACAAAGTCAGTGCTGGGATAACAGCACGGCGGCGGATCTCATCAGATGAAATGGAAGTCTGGAGTCCAGAGATCTGACCCGGCTCGGCCTCACCCGGGCTACGTGACTGGCTCAATTACATCATTTCTCTGTGTTTCAGTTCTGGCCCCTCAGGCATGTCAAGAGTAGGATAATTAATTGTCTCAGGATACTCGGAAAAGTCCCATAATCCATGAGGATAGCCGTCTTCAGACTGGGCTGTGAGGAAGAGAGACAACGAGATGTGAGATAACCAGGCTACAGGACTGGCAGAGTATTGCAAAACGCAACTCTCGGTGTCTACCCCTGATGTTGCTTTTCCCAGAAACCCTTCCAGAAAAGTGGCGTCTGGGAACTCTTGTCGTGGTCATCCCTTGTAATGCCCTGAGTCACCCTTCCTAGACACATACTTCTTAGCATCCCTAGCACTTGGGGTGAAACGGGGCTGGGTATCTTCTAGTGCTTTGCAAGACCTCCAGACCCTCCTATAACACCAACTATGTCTCAGGGGGGATGTGGCTGGAGGCGGGACATCACCCACAAGAAATTAGGATGCAAGAACTCAGGAGTCTTGAAGTTAGAGAATGCCTGATAAAGTGGTCACTAACGTGCCCTTGTTATTTATTCCGACTCTCTTTCACCTGATACTTGTTTAGCAAATGCTTGCGTAGTGCTTGAAATGTCTCAGGAACCACCAAAAACACGCGTTACAAATTTCATCTTATTTAATCTTCCTAAAAATCCTTTGAGATCGGCTCTTGTATCTTCCCTGTTACACGGATAAGGAAACTGAGGCCCAGAGTAGTTGAAGTAGCCTGCCCAAGACCCCACAGCTAGGACCAGGCAGAGCTGGCCTTGGAGCCCAGAGCTGAGATTCGGAACCCAGAGTCCTTGGGTCTAACCGCTACACCACATGGCTGATTCTGGTTATCGAATAGCGCTATGTACGCCCTGGAACCGGAGTCAGTGAAAAGAGAGAGAGTCTAAATGTCCCCTGCAGCCTGCAGCCTGCTAGACACAGAGAACTAGGGTCCTACCAACATCTGGAAAAATCTGAAGGGTGAGAGACTGTGTCCAGCGCTGGCTGTGGAGAAAGGCTGTTGAGTAAGGAAAGCTCATGCTCCCAGAGTTTGTCAGGAGAAAGACACGGGAGTGCTTTGGATAGTCCAGACACGGGCCACAGGGGAGGGAGCTCACAGACCTGGGATGCAGGCCGGTTCCTGCCCAAGATGGCAGCCCAGGGGCTGAGGGAAGAGATTCGTTCCCCGCGTCCTGAGAAAGTGCCTGGCATGGGGGCAGAGCCCACGGTCCTACCCACCAATAGCTTTCAGTCTTCCCGAGGCCTTAGGGGATTGGCGCTCGTAGGGAGAGGGAACGACAGAAGTTTTAACTGTAAATGAACTTGAGAAATTCCAACCATCATGTGGGAATCAATGTTTTAATTACTGAACCGAGGCTGTTTGGGCAGACTGGAAGAGACAGAGGACTTTTTGTTACCTAAGAGGGACCAGAAAGGTCGTGGGATCTGCCCCCAGACTTCCACCCTGGGGCAGAGGAAGAACGGGCCCCAGAGAATGAGTCTGAAGGAGCAGCGGCACTCATCCTAAGGGCCACCTCGTGATGACACACGGGAGATATCGGGAGATATCTATTTATCGGGAGATAACATGTGCAGAACGCTGGGCACGGTGCCTGGAACTGGCCAGCGTCCACTTATCATAAATACTAAACAGTATCAGAAAAACACAAAAAGACAGTAGTTGGGGGAGCTCCACGGCATCATCTATCTGAAACTTACGTTGAAGGACTGGAAGCGATTCTTCACTGTACCACTCCGGGCACCTACCGTGGACAACAGCAAGAAGGAGCTAAGTACCCCCCACGGACTTCCCTCTTTAGTTTTCACAAGAGCCCCATGAGGGCTACTGTGAACAGACCTGTAGAAATGTGGAGAAGGGGGTCTGAGAAGGCGAGTAACTCGTCCCGCTCCCACAGCAGGACACAGCCGACCTGTGATGGGTCGTCCTGCCTCCCACTGAAACCACGCCAGACACGTAGTCCTTCCCTGGGACACACACTGCTCAGCCGCTGCTGGTCACTTCCTCTGGCCCCAGCTAATCAAGGGGTCAGGACTGGCCTCGGGACACCATGGAGAAGGGCTTCAGTGATTCCAATTGAGCAGGGCAGAGCGGACAGTCTTTAAAAAAAAAAGTCTTGAAGCCCTCCAAAGGTTTTCTTAAACCCTCTAAGTGACGGATCATAACACAGGGCCCACTGAAAGCTAAGAGGTGGACTGTAGTTCATAATGCGGTATTATATCCTTGACACTTGTTCGCAGTAGATCCTAAGCATTCTTACCACACACACACACACACACACACAAAGTTGACCATGTTAACCAAGTGAAGCGATGAATGTGTGAATTACCTTGCTCATGTGTATCTGTATCAAATCATCACATTGTACACTCTAAACGTATACAATCCTATTTGTCCCGTTATTCCTTAATAAAGTTAATAAAGAAACCCAAGAGACAGAGCTGGACTAAGGCCCAGGACAGCCCAAAGCCAGTGGGCCGTGACGAGTCTCTTTCGTCTCAGTCATGGCTGTGCAAGGGTCAGCCCAGCTAAGCATGGAGAATGGGAAGCTCCTCAGGTACACCTCACCTCTTGAGATCACGTAGGCGGGATTTGCCCGTAGGATCACAGCTGGGACCCTAAGGGACCCTAAGAGACCAAAGCCTGCTGTTCACGGAGGGTAGCAACTGCAAAGGGCGGCACACTGCTTCCCACAAGAGACCAAGGAGTGTAGGCCTGGACGCTGGAGGGCTGAGTTTGGTACCCAGGACCATGCTGAAAGAGCAAGCATTCCTTCTGAGCTCAAGAAAGAATTCACCCCGGGGGCACCTGGGTGGCTTAGTCGGTTGGGCATCCGACTCCAGCTCAGGTCATGATCTCTTGGTCCGTGGGTTTGAGCCCCGAATCAGGCTCTGGGCTGATAGCTCAGAGCCTGAAGCCTGCTTTGGATTCTGTGTCTTCCCCTGTCTCTGACCCCCGCCCCCCAACTCGCGCTCTGTCTCTCTCTCTTTCAAACATAAATAAACATTAAAAAAAAAAAATTTTAAAAAGAATTCACTCGGGGCTCCTGGGTGGCTCAGTTGGTTAAGCGTGTTCAACACTTGATCTCAGCTCAGATCTTGATCTCAGGGTTGTGAGTTCAAGCCTTGTGAAAAAACAAATTCGCTTCTATACACAGGCAGGAAAGGAGTGTCAGAAATGTTGATTTACGCTGCACAGTAAGCTTGAGGAGAAGAAAATGTATCCCTGCCCTGCCTGGGGGGCAGGGGGAAGGGGGGAGGAGGGGGAGTTCCTGGGAAGTGAGAAAGTCACATGATTAAGTTGGTCACTGACCACTGGTTGAGCTTGGTGTCTTGGATTAATATTTCTAGAAATTTCAACCGAACCCGCATCACAATCCTGGCCCCACGCTCCACTGGGCATAACCTAAAGAAATGATATATTCGCTTGGCCTATATCTCTTCATTTATTCATTCACTGATTCATTTAGTCAAATAAATACACATGTCCTGCCACCCAAACCAACAGATATGTCATGAAATCAAAGGATCAAAACAAAATAAGAAACGACTGATTATAAAGCAAAGAGGTCAAAATAAAAATTAGCGTTGGATGACCTTGTCTGGCATCGGGGCTTTGTCAGATCCCAGCTTCCTGCATGAAAACTGATGAGGGAGCGTGAGGCAGGCTGAGGGGCAAAGCACAAGTTAGCACCACCCCGCCCCCCCCACCCCTACCCCAGGCGGGATCTGTGTGATATTCCTTGGACACTCCTGGCTCCCCAGGAAAAAGGAAAAGGGTTTAAGTGCTTGCCATGTTGATGTGGGAAACTAAGGCAAATGAAAAGCTGAATTCCCTTCCTGACTACAGTCCATTGACAAGTCCTTGAAACAGGAAGAGTGACCCCCCCTCTAAGTGCTCAGCTGCCTTGATGAATACATTTCACTAGGGGCAAAAAGGAATCTTGGTTTAACATTGTCCCAACCTGGAGGATCCTGTAAATCCATCATCTCAACTGCCCCAGGATATATGCTGGCAATCAAGCTCCAAGTGTATGCTCCCCCCATATGCATCTGAAGGGTCTCATGACTGAGGTTTTATTAAACTGTGATAAATGGCGTTTCCCTAGCCCCTCGAGGTCCTGGAAACCTTGCTTCCAAAATTCCTTGGAGACTTACTCTATCTCTGACCCCCTCCCAACCTCAAGGGTATATAATGAGTTACCCATCAGGACCCCAGTACGGCTCTTCCTGCCCACGGGTCCTGTCCCCATGCTTTAATAAAATCATCTTTTTGCACCAAAGACATCTGCAAGAATTTTTTCTTGGTCGTTGGCTCCAGACCACCCCACCAGCACCCCAAAACTTCATCAAATACTACTAACTTCCTCTTTGAAGGGAACCGAACGTTTGTCTACAATGACTCACGCTCCTCTCAGCAGCCCAGACACAGGCTGTGATCTCCAACCTGAGCTGGCCCACCATGACACTGTTCCTACTTCCAGTGATCGCCTAGTGTGACAGCAGTCAGGCTCAGCCCCAGGTTGTCTCTATGACAGAGGTACAACCCACAGAAAGCCAGTCCCTCAAGGCAAGTCTCCTGGACAAGGACCTCTTTTTTTTTTTTTTTTTTTTCTATAAGAAAGAAAAAAATCTGAAGCTCATTTGAGATGGTCAATACCCTACGGCTTGGCTTTTATTTCTGCCATAAAGCGTTAAATTTTTTCATAGAAGTGGAAAGGCAAGTTTGCCTCTTCCATCGGTCTAGGAAAATGTTGGTTAAATTATCCAAGCCACCTAGGCATAAGAGGAAAAATAATAATCACCATAAGCAGGGGGGAATGGGTAGGAAAGCAGAGGGATTAAAAACAGTTTCCAGAATCAGATGCCTACATTCAAGTCCCAATTTCTGCCACCCACCAGCTGTGTGGCCCTAGGCTATTTATTTACCCCTCTGTGCCTTGATTAAGGCTGTTGAAAGGATGAAATGAGATCGTGTATACGGACTTCAGCATAGCATGAGGCGTCTCCTAAACACTCCATAACTAAGGTATTAACAATTAGCCCTTACCATGGCCAGGCAATATGCCGAACGCTTTTTTTAACTGAGATATCATTTCCACACCAAGAAATTCACCATTTTAAAGTGTGCAATTCAGTGGTTCTTGGTTTATTCACATTGTGCAACCATCATCACTATCTAGTTCCAGAACATTTTTATTATCCCCAAAATAAACCCCATACTCATTATCATCACCCCTCCCCCAACAACCAAGAGTCTGTCTATGGATTTGCCTACCCGGAACATTTCATTGAAATAGAATCACACAGTCTGCAATCCTTTGTGACTTTTTTCACTCAGCACAATGCCTGCAAGGTTCATTTCATGTTGTAGCAGGTGTCATTCTTTTTATGGTTGAATAATATTCCATTGTATGAACACACTACATTTTGTTTATCCACACGTCAGTTGGTGGATATTTATGTGGTTACTGCCCTATGGCTTTTATTAGTAGGGTTGCTGTTAATATTTAGGTACAGGATTTTGTTCACGTATATGTTTTCAATTCTCTTGGGTGTACACCTAGGAGCGGGGTTACTGGATCATATAGGAATTCTTTGTTTAACTTTTTGAAGAACCACCAAAGTGTTTTGCACAGAGGTGACACAATTCTTTTTTTTTTTTTAATTTTTTTTTTTTAACGTTTATTTATTTTTGAGACAGAGAGAGACAGAGCATGAACGGGGGAGGAGCAGAGAGAGAGGGAGACACAGAATCGGAAACAGGCTCCAGGCTCTGAGCTGTCAGCACAGAGCCCGACGCGGGGCTCGAACTCACGGACCGTGAGATCATGACCTGAGCCGAAGTCAGACGCTTAACCGAGCCACCCAGGCGCCCCTCAGAGGTGACACAATTCTATATGCTTGCCAACAGTTTTGAGGGTCCCCTTGCTAACACTCATTATTTTCCTATATTTGATCATAACTGTCCTAGTGGGTATAGAATAATATTTCAGAGGCATGTGGGTGGCTCAGTCAGTGAAGCATCCAACTCTTGACTTCAGCTCAGGTCATGATTTCATGGTTTGTGAGTTCAAGCCCCACATCAGGCTCTGTGCTGACAGCACGGATAACTAAGCACTGGATATTAAACCCTTATCAGATATATGATTTGTAAACATTTCCTCCTAGTCTGTGAGCTGCCTTTTCATGTTCTTGTTAGTGTCCTTTGATCCACCAAAGGTTTTAATTTTGAGAACGTTCAACTAATCTCTTTTTTTCTGTTGTTTCTGCATTTTTCTGCAAGTTTCTGCATGTTCCCTATGTATTTGGTGTCATACCTAAGAAACTGTTGCCTAGCCCAAGGTCACAAAGACTTACACTGATGTCTCCTTCCAACATTTTATACCTTTGGCTTTTATATTAAGTTTCTTGACCCATTTCGAGTTAATTTTTGTATATGATGTGAGGTAGAGGTCCAAATACATTATTTTGCATGTGGATATCCTTTCCCATTGAATGGGTTTAGTACTCTCATGGAAAATCAATTGACTATAGTTGTCTGAGCGTATTTGAGAGCACTCCGTTCCATTCCACTGATCTTTACGTCCCGCCTTATGCTGGTACTACGTCATTTTGAATTCTGTACCTTCGTAGTAAGTTTTCAGATCAAAAAGTGTGAGTCCTCCAACTTTCTCCTTCTGTTTTAAGATTCTTAGCTATTTTGGGGTTTTTTTTGCAATTTCATATGCATTTTGGAAATGCATGTCTTTCTAAAAAACAAGGACAGTTGGAATTGTGATAAGGATTGTATGGAATCTGTGAATTGATTTGTGGAATATTGCCATCTTAATAACATTAAGGCGTTCGGGGGCCTGGGTAGCTCAGTTGGTTGGGTATCTGACTCTTGATTTTGACTCAGGACGTGATCTTGTGGTTTGTGAGTTCAAGCCCTACATCGGGCTCCTGGATGATGGCACAGAGCCTGCTTGGGATTCTCTCTCTCTCCCAATGTCTGTCTTTCCCACGTGCTTGCTCTCTCTCTCTCTCTCTCTCTCCAAATAAATAAATAAATAAAACTTAAAAAAAAATAATATCAAGGCTTCCAATCCATGCATACAGATGATTTTCCATTTATTCATTTAGAAATATTTGATTTCTGGGACACCTGGGTGGCTCAGTAGGTTAAGCGTCCGACTTCAGCTCAGGTCATGATCTCCCAGTTTGTGAGTTGGAGCCCCGGGTCAGGGCTCTGTGCTGACAGCTGAGAGCCTGGAGCCTGCTTCTGATTCTGTGCCTCCCCCTCTCTCTGCCCCTCCCCGCTCTCTCTCTGTCTCTCAAAAATAAATAAACATTAAAAAAATTTTTTTAAGAAATATTTGATTTCTTACAGCAGTATTTTGTAGTTGTCAGTGTATAAGCCTTATACTTCATCTCATAAATTTTTTCACTAAGCATTTCATTCTTTTTGATGCTAGGTTAAAAGGAATTGCTTTTCTCATTTTATTTTCATATTGTTCATTGCTAATGTATAGGGATACAATTCACTTTACATATTAATGTATACTGCAACCACGTTGAATTTTTTTTTATTAGATCTAACCGTTTTTTAGTAAATTCCTTGAAATCCTTTACATATAAGATCATGTCATCTGCAAATAAAGATAGCTCTATTTCTTCCATTTCAACCTGGGCTACTTTTATTTCCTTTGCTTCTCGAAATGTTGTTTGTCTGTTTGTTCACTTTTCTGGACTAATTCTGTAGCATCTGAGTTCTCTGTCATGTGTGGCCGCTGAAATCTCTATTCAGTTTGCTTAGTGGTGAGCTAATGACCACACAAGGATTGATTTCAGTATCTTTCAGAGCCAATAAACTTCCTGGTCTTCCTCATGGGGTACTGTATGCGTGCTGAGACGCACCTTCAACCCTCAGGCAACTTTAACTCTGCCTTAGCCTTCACTTCCCACTTGTTTAGAGCTTCATTTCCAGCCAGAGGTGACGGCTTCCAGTCTATTTGATCTTTACTGAGTATTCATACGCCCAAGCCTATGTGTTAGTCTCAAGGTTCCCAGAAATATGTCAGAGCTTTTCAAAGCCTCTGTGAGTATCTCATTCCTCAGTTTTTTAGGTTTTCATTTTTGTTTTCCCTGAAGTGTCTTGGTGACCCCAACCATTATTCACAGCCTCAGGCAATCACAAAGTTCATCCATTGCCTCTAATTGTTTCAACACTGATTTTCCTCACTCAACAGACTCAGAGTTAAGCAAATAAAGACAACTTTGCAAAGAGTGTCTCCCAGGGAATAGCCCAGAAAGGTAAAACAATAGCAATTCTCTAAGACGGGGTTTTGAAGGAGTTCCCGTGTCGTTCTGCTCCCTCCGGTGGCCGCCAGACTAGTAGATTTCAGTGTGATTTCATTTTCAGGCTGTTAATTTTAACTGGCCACTGCAGAGCTGAAAGGGAGAATAGGAATAAGAAACTTAAAATACCATAAAGCTTCTTGTTCTTCCTGAAATTCTGTCATTTTTCCTGAATAAACACTCCCTGGATTGTTGTCAGCCTTTGGTTAATTTCCAGGGTTCTGAAAAAGTCAAGTCTGACATTTTTTGCCAGGGTTTTTGTTGTTGTTGCTGTTGTTGTTGCTTTTATGGAGGAGAGAATTTTCAGAAGTTCTTACTCTGCCATTTTTCACCGAGGTCGCTTTGACCTAGCGTTCTAAATGCAATGTAGCACCGTGGTCAGAATTGGGCTTCCAGCAGTCAGGCCGTCTGGGTTCAAATACCAGCTCAACCGGTTACTGGCTGTGCCACCTTAGGCAAGTTCCTTAACTTCCCTGTGCCCCATTTTCCTTCTCTAGAAGGCAGAGCTATAATAATAGTATTGAGTGCATAGGAGAGTCCTAAAAATTCAGAATTAACACATGAAGAAAGCCCAGTATGGCGCCCAGCACGTAGTAACAGCTCATTGGTGCCATTATTGGAGCTGCATTGCTAAGGGAAGGGCGATTATTCTCTCCACTTGACAAATGGAGAAAGGGGAGCAGAGAGAGGTGAGGGAAACGGCTAGGAGTCACATAGCTGATAGTCCTGATGGCTCTGCTACAAACCAGGATGCAAGGTGACCTCCAAGGTCACGCCTTCTTATGCCACTGATCCAACCATCAAAGAAGTCAGGGCGCGGAGGCAAATGCAACAGACGCCGAGCTCTGCGCCTGTGAACACGGACCCCCTGGGGACCAGAGACTCCCACTGCACCCCTTCTTCTTAGTATACCCAGCAGAGAAGGCAGAGAGAAAGGCCATGCACACAGGTGGTACAAAGCAAGCCCTCGGGGGAACTAATAGAGGAAAACGCGTGCAAATGGAGAAAGGGCTCAGGGAGGAAAATCAGTGAAGGCGAAACGTTATTTTCTGCACACTGACTTTCATCCTTCCTTACCATTGACAGGAAGGAGATCCCTTCGGGAGTTCCATTTTATATTTATATAGCGTCTGGTGATGTCCAGGAAACACGGCCCACCACTCCAAATTTCTTGCCTCTGGAAGTACCCCACTAGGGGGTGGCAAAACCCCTGCAGGCCAACTCCCAATACTTGCAGCCTCCTGCCACCTGCCCTCAGCAATCGCATCTATCAGACAACTATTGAACATCCTTGGGGCTCCCGGGTGGCTCAGTCGGTTAAGCATCGACTTCGACTCAGGTCATGATCTCGCAATTCATGAGTTCGACCCCTGCATCCGGCTCTGTGCTGACAGCTCAGAGCCTGGAACCTGCTTCCAACTCTGTGAATCCCTCTCTGTCTGCCCCTCCCCCCACTCGTTCTCTCCCTCGCTCTCTCTCTCTCCCTTTCTCTCAAAAATAAATTGTAAAAAACCATTAAATTTTTTTTTAAACTGTAAATAATAAAAAATATCGAGCATCCTCTCTGGGCAAAGAACACCATGCCATGGTGGGTGAGGGGCTCTTGCTGGGGGGGGGAGTCCAAAAATAAGAAGCAGTCTCTAGCTTCAAGGAGCCAAGTGCCAAGTATAAAAATAAGGCAAGAGCTCAGTCAAGTGAAGAGCCTTTAGCCCCACGGGCCACCAGTGAGGTAGAAACCATGGGTCCAGGTGGTTCTGAAGGAAGTGCTCCTTCAGCCTGGTGGATTGGGGAGCTGTGTCCTCAGAGCACAGCAAGGAGTTGAGTGGGACATCTGAGGCATGGTCGGAGTGTGATCCAGGGGGCTGGGGCTCCCTTACGAAAGCCAAGAACACAGTACAAGCTCATGCACAAGTTGGGTATTTGCCACCAAGCACTAGGAGAGTGGGAGTCAGAGTGTGCAGGACCCTCATGCCATACATACCCAAGAATGTGGGCACGATACGAGTGTGAGTAAGGAGAGCCTCTGAGAAACTGGAAAAGGGGAACCCCATGGTCAAGTGTGGGATGCAGATTAACTAACAGAGCAGGGTTTTGAAGGAGGAGCTGGAGGGGGTTGACTTCCCCAGACTGCACCATGGCAGCAGAGGCTGGACACTCCTTCCCACAGAGGCGAGACTGGATGGGTCACCCACACTCAGGCATCCTTAGCCCCTCACCCTTCATGGACCAAAATGCTCTTAGAGCATGGACAGCTAGGAAACCTAGTAGGAACGGTCCAGGGGTCATTCTGGAGCTGGCACGGGCGGGATGCTTCGGCTATTCAGTCATGGGCAGAGAGTGTGACCCCACCAGCGAAGGATGGAGAAGAGAAAGAGGCTGGGAGGCTATCGCCATACTCCTGGGAAGAGAACAGGGGTGGCAACAGCAAGAAAGGAAAAGAACTGGATGCGAACGACTTCATGGGGATGTGCCAGACGCAGATCCAACGGCACTTTGGTTTTTTCTTTCCCTGAATCCAACCACCGGCAGTCACTTCCTACCTACCACCCACTGCACTCCACCTCCTCAAGTGGGCACGCGTGGGGCATGAGAGCATCACCTTCAGGGCATGGAAGGTAAGCTTCCTAGAGATGGGCGAGAACTAATGTGGCCTGTAGCATTCAGGCTTAGGGAGGAGGGCAGGCTTTGGGAAACGAAGGAGACAGGCTCTGGAAGTCTGGGCTCCAGGTAACCCTCTCCCACACCGGGGCCATGGTCAACGTCTTAGAAAGTGTCTGAGGGGAAGACCAAACCTCCGTGAAGAGCGTTTGAAGAGTCAGCCTGCCACATGAGGGCAAACTCAAGGAGCTGGGGCACCGCAGGTTGACCTGATGCCATAATGGCTCAGGCACAGTCTGTCTCTGCCCCCCACCCCTCCCACCCCACATCTTCACCTTCCGTCTACCTTCAAGACCTAATTCAAGAGCCAGGACCCTGTACCACCCCCCCCCCAACCACTTCCCTCTTCCCTCAGCCTGAGGAGATATCTCCCCACTCCACACTCCCAAGTGCTTTGCTTGTGGTCAATTTATGGCTCTGCAGATGGGTATCTAATTATCTTACAAAGCAGAACATGGTTGTGTCCAGCAGACTGTACGTTCCTGGCTCCGGGGATGATATCTTCTTCGTGTTTGTTCCCCCCTCCCCCAGAACCCAGCCCAGGCCCTGCATATATTTATATTATACATTGACCTAATCAATTACTTAGCGTTTGACACCTTTCTGTACAAAGAGCTCCCCCACAAGATGGCTCGAATGGTCAGAAAGTACTTGTAGCCACCCAAAACTGCTTCCCTGTAGCTTGTCATTGCTTTCCCCATCAGCCATTGCTTCCCCCGTTGTGACTCTGAGAATATTTTCCTCCATCTTCTACATGGTAGCCAACAGATATTTGAAGTCACTATTCATCTCTCGCCCACCCCCACCAAAGCTCTTCTTTCTCTTCGTAAACATACTCATAGTCTGAAAGGGGCCATAACGTAACTAGACACTAGAGAGAGAACAGGAAAAACTAAGTTCAAAGACAGAGGGTGACTTGTTTTGGTTTGAGGTTTGGATGAGATCCAGCTTCCCAGTTCCATGATTCATTCTCAGGGAAGAAAGACACATGGCCCTGGAATGCTCAGGGAAAATGGTGGAATTCTGTCACCACCTCAAAGGGCACTCCAGGGAGGACAGGTTCTAACTGGACACGGTGGTCAGGTGACGCTTTCAGCTCCCCGGCACCTGAGTGTGGTTCTTCTGCAGACCAACACTACCTTCATGGAACCATGGAAACCTAATAGAAGCTTATGTTTTACCCAAGGGACTAAGGGAACCTAGGGATCATCGAATCCATCTCTTTCTATTTGCAGACAAGGAAACTGAGGCCCAAAGAGAGCGAATGAATTAAACACTTACCTAAACGTACGTTCTCAGAGCTAGGTTTCCAATGTCATTAACCAATGTCACTTCCATCCTCTGCAGTTACAATTTCAGGTGAAAATAGAATGGCTTCTCCACCTGTTCCCTGAGACTTCACAGCCTTGCCAAAGCACAGACGCTCCAAACCAGAGCTAACAAATGCGTTAAGCGATGTCTTCAACTCCAGGAGGTCACGTGGAGCCTCTAGGTGATGCAGGTTGTCATTATGGTCAAGGTCTCAGGTTGACACGTGGTTTCATGAATGCCGATCATGTTCATTTATAACATATTGAAATATGTGTCAGGGCGCCTGGGTGGCTCAGTGGGTTAAGCGTCCAACGCTTGCTTTCAGCTCAGGTCATAATTTTGCGGTTCATGAGTTCGAGCCCCGCATCGGGCTCTGTGCTGACAGTACGGAACCTGGAGCCCGCTTCGGATTCTGTGTCTCCCTCTCTCTCTCTCTGCCCCTCCCCTGCTCACACTCTCTCTGTCTCTCTGTCTCTCTCTCTCTCTCTCAAAAATAAATAAACATTAAAACAAATTTTTAAAAAATGAACGCACTGGGTGTATGTGTACCAACATACATACGTCAAAAATACAATATTAGAAAATGAATAAATAAATAAATAAATATTTAAAGTAAAAAGACATGTTATACATTACAAGGAAATTGCAGAAATGTACATAGAATATACTATTGCACCAAAGTTTGAAAGTATGCAAAATAAGTAGTTTGGGATGAGTTCAAACAGTGCAATTGTAAAAAACTGCACAGGAGTGGTTACTTCTGGGCAGGAGAAAAGAGGAGAAAGACAGAAAAGGAGACTAGAAAAGAGTAGGAGGGTGGTTTCAGTTGACTCTACATCGTTCTGCTTCTTTCTTTCTCTTTTTTTTTTTTTTTTTTTAGTTATTTGTTTATTTTGAGAAAGACAGAGAGAGCATGAGTGGGGGAGGAGCAAAGAGAGGATCCCAAGCAGACTCTGAGCTATCAGGTCAGAGCCCAAACCCACGTACGTGGTTCAGCTTCTTACGCTATATGGTGAATATACATGCATTTGCTATATTATTATTATTATAATATTTTGTATGCCTAAAGTATTTCATAACTGAAAGAACTAAGTCAAAGTTACCCCCCCAAAAATTGGATTCCCTCTTCCACTGCCTCTTTCTTTCCTCTCCATCTCTCCTCTCTCTTTCTCACTATCTATTGATTATATAATACATAGTTTACATACGTATATAATAGAGAGAGGAGAGAATAAGTAGGCAGATAAGACAGGTGATCAATGATAGACAGTTAAATAGATAAATGATAGATCAATAGATAGAAAGATATGGATGGGTAGGCCCATTATTTTATGCCAAGTGTTCTTCATGAACCATATCTTATTGAATCCTGACAACGGCCCATCTCCCAGATGAGATAACTGAGGCACAGAGAATGCAGGCTCACAAAGCTTTCAGGTAGCTGACCCCCACATCAAGCCCACAGGAGTCTGATCCCAGCACCTGCTGATTTCCTGCACCGTGATGCGACTTGAACTTAAAGGGGCCAGGGACATTCAAGGGTTCCAGTGCTTCCTCTAGAAATGAGAGAGAAGAACTTGAGAAATTAAAAAACAACAACGACCACAAGTAAATAAAAATAAATAATAATAAAATTCAAAAGCAAACAGTAAAAGGACAAAACAAGCTGTTCTTAGGGCAGACGGGGAAACTGTCCCCCAGGATCCATGCTCTGTCCTCCTGATTTCTGGCCTCAGCTGAATGAGGTCCAGCCTTCCTCTTCGTTGTGCCAAGGAAGAGACATGCTAAGGAAGAGACCATATGTATCCCGACACACAAATAACCACAGAAGCATCTTATTTGTCAACGGTTGTGCACTACAAATCTTCTCTCTTGTTTAACTCACATCAGTTTACACTTCAGCACCAAAATAGCGATGCTTTTCTGCATTTGCAAACCCAAAGTCTTGTGAACAGTGATGAGACAAGCTGGAGAGGCCTTCTTTGAGGACAAGCTGCTTTCTCGGTGCCAGAACGAATAATTAACTGCATTGCCCCAAAGGCTCAGGATCAAACCCCATCATGAGCAGCGATTCAGTAGGAAACCTCACCATCCTGGTACCTTTGCCACTATTTATCTTTTTAAAAACCAACAGTGACATATCTTAATGCTTGGAAAAACTTGATCTGAAACTGACATTCAAATAATACCGTAAAACGTTGGTTGGCGAGCATAATTCGTTCCAGAAACATGCTTGTAATCCAAAGCATCTGTATATCAAAGCGAATTTCCCCATAAGAAATAATGGACACTCAGATGATTCGCTCCACAACACAAACACATTCCTAGAACAATGATGACAATACTGTAATATAATCCAAAATAATAATGAAAATACAAAAATACAAAGAAAAACAAACAAATTAACATTCACTTACCTTTGAAAACCTTCATGGCTGATGTGAGGGAGACAAGAGAGAGGAGGGTTATTGCGTAGGATGACTTTCACTGTCACTAACGGAATCACTGCGATCTATTGACTCAGTGGAATCTTTTTCTGCATGGGGGTCATGGTATATGCTCGCGTGGGTATTGACTACAGTACAGTATTAATCAACTCTCATCATATCCTGTATTTAATGTAACTGGCAATAAGGTAGTAGAGGGAAGGGTCTATATCTGCAGGCAGCCTGACCTAGAATGAAGCAAAGCATTCTTAAGCGTACTTGTGTATGGAAAAGCAAAGGACTGTCCAGAGATGCCTTGAAGTGACAAAAAATACACGAGTGCCTGTTGTGGGCACCTTTCAACATTCTGAAAAATCACTGACTTCTGCCAAACACCACAGCCCGAGACCAAGCATCCGAGCATGGGAGATGATCACCCACAATCCCACAGAGAGAGAGAGAGAAGGACCATGAACCATTGGCTCAGCTGTGATCATGCGACATTCGGCATCACGTACTACTCGTATTACAAGACATCGCTCTTCATCAAGTTAAAATTTATTAGAAATGTTTGTCTGGTGGAACTCTCGCAGAACAAGTTACTCTCAATGTAAGGTTTGACTGTACTGCTTAAAAATTCATATCTGTGGAGATTCAACAGGCTTAGTCTTATTTGAAAACTGCATGTGGAGGTTGTTTTGGGATTAATACTTTAAACCACATGCCCTTTAGCCATCTGCGTTGTGTTTGTTTTTAGCACTGAAGTTGTGGTTAAATGATACATATTTTACATTTAAATATTTGGAAACATGGCCAAGATTCATTAAGAAAAGCAAACATTTAGCTCCCCATTTCCTCTGACTAATTTTTCAGAACACTGTTGTCCACGCCTTTCCTGGAGAACAACCCTTCATCACCAAAGACAGACATGTTCATTTCAATGATTTCAATACGTAAGAAATGAAACTCATAATGCCAGAGTATAGGTGTTACAGATGATCTCTGGGACACAGAAAAAGGAAGTCATTCTCTGGACCCACATGGAAGAAGCTCAGTTTGCTTGTGCATGTTTATTCTCCTGTAGGACTCTCAGAACAAGTTTTGCCTGTAATGCCTGGTTGGATGGATAGGACATTTCTTTTTTTTTTTTAATTTTTTTTAATGTTCATTAATTTTTAAGAGACTGAGAGAGACAGAGTGTGAGCAGAGGAGGGACAGAGAGAGAGAGGGAGACACAGACTTTGAAGGAGGCTCCAGGCTCTGAGCTGTCAGCACAGAGCCTGACTTGGGGCTTGAACTCACGAATCGTGAGATCGTGACCTGAGCCAAAGTCAGACGCCCAACCGACTGAGCCACCCAAGTGCCCCTGGATGGGACATTTCCACAAGCATCAACATGTGTCATTTCCTTGGGCATTTTTCTCCCCTTGCTTTGACTAAAGTAAAAATGCCATCAGCTTGACTATTTGGGATTTAAGCAGTCCAATCCGCATGCTTAGTTGATGATTATCCAACAAGTAAAGGTTTGCGATCGCTAGTGGCAAAGATAACTAGTTGTCCACCCAAGACTTGTGCTCTCCTTGTATTAGACAAAGATTCTGTGGAGAAAATGGTTATCAACCCAGAATGATATTCCCAGTCCCTTTAGACTTGGTGGGGTCAGTTCTCATCAATGGAGCATGAACAAAACGATGAGTACAGATCTCCAGTAACAATGGGTATGTGTCATCCACAAGGTGGAAGGGAGCTGGATTCCTGAATCACTGCATGGAAAGCAGGGTGCCTAAAACCACTTTGGACTTTATATGAGTGAGCAGTGACTTCTTTTGGGTTAAGCCCCCTAAGTTTGGGAGTTTAGCTTTAAAACAACTCATCACGGGGGCGCCTGGGTGGCTCAGTCAGCTAGGTGTCCAACTTCAGGTCATGATCTGGCAGATCATGAGCTCAAGCCCTGCATCGGGCTCTGTGCTGACAGCTTGGAGCCTGCTTTACATTCTGTGGCTCTCTGCTCCTCCCTTGCTCACATCCTCTCTCTCTCTCTCTCTCTCTCTCTCTCTCTCTCTCTCATGGATGAACATTAAAAAAAACTTTCTTTTAAACAACTCGTATTATCACGTGGATCAAGTGAGAAGCATCTCAAAACATAAAAATATATCCCAAGCCAGTAAATTTCCTAGACACCCAGGCTACATGCTCTGCTTGTTAATTAAATGATGAGATCACAGATCCCAAGGCTGTGACGTCAGTGTCCCCTCGCCTAAGAAATAGCAACGATCCAACTCAGATCAGCCCCTGGAGAACCCCGCAGTAGCCACTTTGGACGGCTCTGCTGAGTCACCTAAGATCAAGCATCCAGAGTGTGTCAGAAGAACAACCCCAAAACGATTTCTTCCTTTTCTTAAGTAGAATAAGGAATGTAAAGAATATTAAGACACACAGATCATTGTGTTTTAAATTTCCAGAAGTCCCTTAGGCCCTCTGTTTCACAGAGGCTTAAATAATGAAAGGCTTAGATAAAAATGCCCTTTACGGAAAGGTTCCCCAGCTTTTTTATGTCTGGGCTCTTCAATCTGTTCCATCAACTTAGTCAAACAGGTCACAATTAAGATCAGAAGGAAAAAAGTCAAAAAGCCATTGCCCACTAAGGAAATGGCTACGTAAATACAACCCTAGCTTAAAGCCTTCTGTTTGCTCAGCTGTGTTTATTTAAATTAAATATTAGCCCTAACTAGGTCCAATATTTACCATTTAACCTCCATTCTGCTCACCTGAATTTGGGGTTCTTGGTGACAGGGAAGTAGGACCAAGAAATGAAATGCTTACGATGTGCTTACTTTCACCTGAATTCAGGTAAATGGCCAAACATCGTTCCAGAGACACTAGCCTCGGTGACTTGAAGCCTCAGCGTGCCTTGAAGCAAACCCCAGTGCTTTTCAAACATTTTTTGTTGTTGTTAGTACTGGAGACCATATTTCCCAAGAGAGCTTACACAGAACCCAAATAAACCAAGCAGGCAAATTGTGAGCTGCCGTAATTAAAGCCCCTTCCCTCACATTCCCCCCTTTCTCTCTGACATCCCTGGGGCTCCTCTGCCAAACACTTAGATTCCAAAGATCCAGTTCAATCCCTTTCTGTTACCGAGAAAGAAACTGAGGCACCGTAACATGGCCATAGCGACTCGGCAAGTTAGCGGCTGGGTGAGGACTGGAAACCATCTTGACTCCCAGCCCAATGCTCTTTCCGTACCATGGGTGACTGGTGACAGTGCTTCTTCTCGAAATATCTTCACACAATCTCTGTGTCTATGAGTCTCCTGCCTAAATTGGGAGCATTTCCATAGACCCTCGTCTTCTGGCTCTGAGTTCAATTCATGCAGCCACATCTGCCATAAACACCAGGGTCCTAGTGCACAGAAGTCTCATACGGGGGTGTCCATCGGGTCCTTGGAGGGAGACCTCTCCACGTGAGGTGACCCCAGTCTGCACACTCTACCTCCCACTCCTCCCTTACCGTCTTCCTGTGACAGTGGTCCGTGTGTGTGCCCCTGGGAGCTCTCATGCTGGTCCTTCAAGCAAAGAAGGACCTGTTTGGAGATGGAAGGGCTCCTGGGGATCACCCAGAGTGGGCACCAACTGCCTCATTTTACAAATGAGACAATGTACATCCTGGCACTTTAGGAACTGGAGAGTATTTTAGAAATCTAAATGGCCACGTCTGTGAGGCAACTTGGACTAGAAAGGAGTTTCTGAATGTGAGGATGATGTATGAATCGCTTCTACTGGAACCACTTAGGGTGCTTAGTGAAAACATAGATTCCTGGACAGAGCGTGAATCTACATTTTTATCAACCATCCCAGAGGAAGCTTCTGCATATACCACTGGTAGTGGAAAGAGGCAAGTGGACTTGTGTTCACAATCCAGCTCCTCAGTCTCCCAAGGGGTATGTTGGACAGAACCACTCAATCCCTCTTGTCTCCCGTGGGAGTAGTGGGGGTAGTGGTGGGCAGACGTCTACTAAAATACTGAGCTAGAAGAAGCTTCTGTACCTGCTAGGGGGTTTCCGGCCCCTTCCCAAATACACTGAGTCAGCCAGTTCAGACCTCTGGGACAAGGCCTTGCCGTAGCATGGTGGGGACCCCAGAACAGCACCCGCCTCCTCTGTCAACCCCACAGTTGGTGCCACCCTCATGACCTAATAATCACCTCCCAAAAGCCCCACTTCCTAATACCATCACATGGAGGGTTAGGGTTTCAACATGTGAATTTGGAGGAGACACGAACATTCAGTCTATTACAGAACCAAAGCCGGTGAAGAGGCCCCACTTGAAAGTGACCAATGGTTGGGGCTCCAGGGTGGCCCATTCGGTTAAGCGACCAACTCTTGATTTTGACGCGGGTCATGATCTCGTGGTCTGTGAGTTCAAGCCCTGCATCAGGCTCTGCACTGTCAGCACAGAGCCTGCTTGGGATTCTCTCTCTTCCTCTCTGTCTGTTCCTCCCCTGCTTGTGCTCTCTCTTAAAATCAATAAATGAAGGAAATAAATAGAATAAATAAAATAAAAGGAAGGAAGGAAGCAAAGAAGGAAGGAAGGAAGGAAGAAATGGTGCACATCTGGGGAGTGGTGATGTGAAGCATGTTTGGCGGAGAGGGTGGGTCAAGATCACGGAGGTAGAGTGGCACTCTGAGGGGTGAGCAGGCACCCAGCCCCAGCAAGCCTCTGCTTCCTTATGTATAAAACAGAAAAGTGATGGTGCTGCTAGGGGGAGTGATGGGGGCGGGGCACCTGGCGAACATCCCCATCAGTAGGTATTTCAACCTACAGGCAATGGAGGATCCATAGGAAGTTGAACTCAAACATGGCGTCTCCTTGAAATCAAAACTATGGGAACAAAAGTTTGAGTGTGCTGGTTGGAGAGTTGTGTTGTTTTTCGGTAATCTTTTCATTTCGTCTCCGGGGTTCTCCAAATATTTGTGCTGTTTGGGGATGGCAGTGGGGACTCTTCCTCCTCTTCCCCTGGCAATATATTAGCCCAGGATTCCGATGGAATATAGTAACTCAAGGGCTCACCGTCAGCTCGCGGAGGGCTGTGAATGAAGTGGCACATGATGAAGGATGTTCACGCAGCAGTTCCGTGGACAGGCTACCCCCTATCTGCAGGAGGCAAGCCAGTAGATCCCATTCACCAATGGTTTACAAATTTGGTGTATCTAAGCACAGTCAGGGGGAGGGGAACAATATTTTAAAAGGCAGGCTCTTAGCCCCTATCCCCAGATGCTCTGCTTTTCTTCCATCAAAAATCTGCAATTATTAAAAGCACCCATGTGTTAAAATACAAGGAAGCTCAAACTTTCAGAAACACAGCCATATGCCGGGCCCCTAGCACAGTCACCAACATGTTCAACATGTGCATGCACAACACAGCTAGAAGTCTGTCGGTGCCATCACACGAATGAATTGGCTGAGAACATGAAACAATATTCTGGAGGGTCTTCTAAAAAAAAAAAAATTCCCTTAAAGCAGTGGTTCTCATCCTGGGATGTATCTATGGAGCACTGGGGACTTTATAAACGGACTTCAGAGGACCCATGACTTCCCTGAAACTGAAAGTAATTTTTTGTGTGGATGTACAGATCTTTCCAGGAAGATTTCTCATTTTCCTCAGATATATGACCCGTAGAGAGTAAGGACCCACCCACCACCTTAGAGGCTGAAGCATCTAAATTGTAAGCCATATATATATCTCCACCTGCAAAACCTCCCAGGAAACCTTTCCCTTGCGTGCTTGTCCAATGAAACAAGATATTCAAGGAGTTAAATCATTCATGGGATCTTAGTTGCCTTTTATTTGCTGTTTGCAGGACCAAAGCTGAAGGGAGCTGAGAGACCCATCGGAGTCCGGTATCTCTTAACACATGAGAAATGGAAACCTGGAAGGTTACTTGCCCAAGGTCTCCCCATGGTAGAGCCTGGAGGGGCACCTGCGGGGTGTCACCACAGCACAGTGCCCTTGTCACACTGTCCCTCACCCCACCGCCACCCCCCCCAGCCCTGTGCCCCTCCCTAACCACTGAGATCATCCAGGTCAAAACAAGTTGATCTCTGTTAAGGCACAATTTAGGTAGTATGAACATACGACCCAGCTGAATGAGATGTTTTCATTTAGATGTAATTAGTTTTTAATTTTAATTTAATGTATTTTATTTAGACAGATTATCAAAATATTATCATCTTAACATGCAATCAGTACAAATTATTGAAGTATTTTATACATTTGTACTAAAAGGTTTGAATTCCTGTGTGTATTTTACACTCAAAACACATCCTCAACTTGGACGACCCACATTTCAAGGGTCAATAGCCACTGTGGCATTGAGCCAATGCACCCAACAACATATGCCTAAAACAAGCATGGGTACGGGAAAAAAAGAAATCTGCACGCACACACACACACACACACACACACACACACAATGATATAAAACATACCTACACAGATACATTAAATATTTAAGGTAAGTGAACATGATTGGTAAAGAAACAAATGTAGGGGGGAAAAAAGAAAAAGACACAAATGTAGGCATTAAATGGTCTCAAGCATCGGTTCATACATAGCCTAGTTCTTCAATTTAAATGATGCTCTTCCTCAGCATATTGCCTTTAAGCACTTAAAAATACACACCGGTATCTCTTGTCCTAAGTTATTATCTGTAAGTCATATCTGAATCTCCTCTTTTGCAGGGATTTTTTTCAAATTTTATTTAAATCCAAATTAGTGAACATACAGTGTCATAATGGTTTCAGGAGTCGGATTTATTGATTGATCACTTACATATGACACCCAGTGCTCATCCCAACAAGTGCCCTCCTTAATCCCCATCCCCCATTTAGCCCATCCCCCTCCCACCCACCTCCCCTCCAGCAACCCTGTTGGTTCTCTGTGTTTGAGAGTCTCTTATGGTTTGCCTCCCTCTCAGTTTTTATCCTATTTTCTTTCTCTTCCCCAATTCCACATATGAGAGAAATAATTTGATATTTATCTTTCTCTGACTGACTTATTTTTTTTTCATGTTTATTTCTGAGAGAGAGAATGAGCAGGGGAGGAACAGAGAGAGAGGGAGACAGAATCCAAAGTAGGCTCCAGGCCCTGAGCTGTCAGCACAGAGCCCGACGCTGGGTTCAAACCCACTAACCATGAGATCATGACCTGAGTTGAGGTTGGACACTTAACCGACTGAGCCACCCAGGTGCCCCTCTCTGACTTACTTATTTAGCTTTGCATAATACACTCCAGTTCCGTCCACGTTGTTGCAAATGGCAAGCTTTCATTCTTTTTTATGGCTGAGTGATTGTTAACAACATAGCCTTTCATTGTCCAAAATGTCCCAATTTATTTTTTTATGTTTTCATTTTTTTATTTGAGAGAGAGAGCACCATCAGGGGAGAGGGGCAGAGATGGGTGGGGGGGGGGGGGAAGAGAGGGAGAGAGAGAGAGAGAGAGAGAGAGAGAGAGAGAATCTTAAGCAGGTTCCACATTCAGCACAGAGTCCGACAGGAGGCTCAGTCCCACATCCCTGGAATCATGACCTGAGTCCAAATCAAGAGTCAGACCCTCAACCAACTAAGCCACCCAGGCACCCCAAAAGTGTCCCAATTTAAACATTACATTACTTGGTCACCCAAAGCTTGCAGATCTGCTTACAATTCTCCCCATTCTCCGTCAGTGGGAAAAATTAATCTGTTTCTGATCCTTCACAATTCCTTTCATGAAATTTAATGACTTCTTTGCACAGGGCTCGAAAACTGGCTATCTGCAGGCCCGACACTGCTCAGAATGCATTCAGGGAACCCGACACTTTTTTAAAATGATCTTAGTGGTTATTTGGCATTTTCAACTTGAGAAATTGCACCTAAAAGCCTGAATTGCCAGGCTTCCCTTGAAAAGTTCTGCATCACAAAGACCACTTTTCCCCCCCAACAGCAATTGCCTGTCCCAGGCTTTTGGGTTTGACACAGCCCTGCCATGTAGGCTTTTGAGTCGTGGTCTCTACATTTATGTAAATTTATGTATATTTACCATGGGTTGAATTGTGTCCCCCCAAAATTCACGTGTTGAAGGCCTGACCCCAGTACTTTAGAATATAAGCTTATTTGAAATAGGACCACTGTGAATATGATTAGTTAAGAGAAGGTCATGAAGGTGGGCCTCTAGTCCAACAAGACTGGTGTCCTCATACAAATGGGGATTTGGGGGCGCCCGGGGGGGCTCAGTCAGTTAAGTGTCCGTCTTCGGCCCAGGTCATGATCTCACAGTTCATGGGTTCGAGCCCCGCGTCGGGCTCCGTGCGGACAGCTCGGAGCCTGGAACCTGCTTCAGATTCTGTGCCTCCCTCTCTCTCTGCCCCCCCATCCCCGCTCACGTCTGTCTCTCTCTGTCTCTCAAAAATGAATACACGTTAAAAAATTTTTTTAGTATTTAAAAAAATAAATAAAGGGGAAATTTAGATAAAAACATGGACACAGAGCCACACATAGGTGAATGCCATGTGGATACGAAGGCAGAGATGAGGGCGACATGTCTACAGGCCCCGGAACACCAGGATTGCCAGCAAAGCACCGGGAGCCGGGAAGAGACAGGGGACGGCTTCTCCCTCAGAGCCTCAGAAAGAACCAGCCCCACCAACACCTGGTTCTCACACTTCTGGCCTCCAGAGCTGGGAGACAATAAATGATCATGTCACTCAGTTTGTGATACTTTGTTTGACAGCCTTAGAAAACTAATATATTCATGTAAAAGTGCATAAATCTATGATCCTCGGTTGGGGACAATTCTGCCCCTGGAAGAGGAGACATTTTAGGGTGTCACAACCCAGGGGCAGGGCCCCTACTCTCATCTAGTGGGAAGACACCAGGGTGCCACTAAACATCCAACAATGGGCGGGATCGTCCCCCACGCCAGAATTATCCAGGCCCAACGTCAACAGAGTCAAGGCTGAGAAACCCTGACGTAGTTAAATACCACAAAATAGTTTCCCGCGTGTCAGGCACTCAGACTCTGCCTCAACTCACTTCATCCTCCCCAGGTCCTACAGGATATGATGCCACGATCCCCACTTTGCCGACGAGGAAACTGAGGCTGGCGTAGAGTTTCATTAAGTTGCCTTCATTTGGACCCTAGATTTTTGGCTCTGAGCCAAACACACAGGTCAGTAGGCTGAAGCCCAGAACTAACGTTCCGTCTTTTCATCCCGTCATTGTATCCCAGGAGGCCTGACAGCTCCCTCCTTGGTCTAGACACCCTGAAAACGCTCATTATAACCTCCTTTGTCATGCTGAGCCCGGCGTGTTCTGTCTGGCAAAAAAGGGATTGGGACTAAACACAATCAAGCCCCTCTCCTGTGAAATTACCAGGCTATTCATGCAGCTCGTCGTGAAGCTGGAAACAGCAGAAATGATTCCCAGGCTTTCAGCCTGACGCATCCCTTCTTTATTCAAATTCACGTTCTAAATATTTGAGAAATGGCACAGTCAGCTGTCAGTGAACGTGGCCTTCGCCCCCCCCCCCCGCCCCCCCATTTCCCTCAGTAACCTAGGGCATCCTGTCCTGGGTCACACTTATGCATAAATAACAGCTGCGATGCAGGATTCCCAAGGGCAGTCAGCAGAGCCCAACTGTCAGAATAAGGAGCGGGATCCCTTGTTCCCCTACCAAGCCCTCAAATCGGGGCTCTCCGACACTCCCCTCGGGACTGCCAGCCCCGCTCCGTAAAGCAGGGGAAATAATAACACGAACACAAGTAAGATGTCTGCAGCAGTGCCTGGCACATAATAAGTGTTCAGTGACAGCCATTATCAGCGGGTGGCAAACCGCTTTCTCCCTGGGTGACCTTGATCGCTTTTCTGATCTGTTAAATGGGAACAATGTGTCGTACCTGCTCTTCCAGCATCAGGAAATTTTTGTGAGACTTAGGGGGAAACATGGATTCAACGTGGCTGGGTAGGGGCGCCTGGGTGGCTCAGTCAGTTAAGCATCCGACTTCGGCCCAGGTCATGATCTCATATGGTTTGTGAGTTCAAGCCCTGTATCAGGCTGTGTCTATCAGCACACAGCCGGCTTCAGATCCTCCGTCCCTCCTCTGCGCTCTCTCTCTCAAAAATAAATAAACATTTTTTTTTTTTAATAGAAGCAAACTCGCTGTGTAAATTCCAAGTACTATACAAATGTGAACGTGTCCCTGTCCTGGTTCTCTGCTGGGGATGCAAATATGCAAATAAGGGCCTAGCTCCCCCCCATAGGCATTAGCAGGCAATGCGTTACTCAGCCCTACCTCTCACCTCCCAGGGTGAGTCCCGGGATTCACCCGACGCACCCCAGAGCCTGCCTGCCCTCTCCCATCAACCCTTCTATCATCTGATTGGTCGTGTCTCTTTCTATCTCTAACACGATTTTGTCCGAGGGCCCGACCCTGTCATTGGGCACAGCTCAGAGCCACGGCTGGCTACCCTGATGGATTTCAGTAACTGCATCTCAGGCAAATGTCACTGGAGCCCAGTTCTTTTTTTTTTCCCCCTCTCCCAAAGCTCCATGCAAATGTTCGTTTTTTCCCCTGCAGCTCCCATCCTTCATCAATCATTAGTTTCCTTCACCTGTAATTACGTATTAATTCCCCAGGGACCCTGATTCACACTCAGACCAGAGAAAGACATTTCAGTCCCTTACAAAGATGGTCACGTCCCTCCATTACCTTCTAAAAATGCCCCCCCAGGGACGCCTGGGTGGCTCTGTTGGCTGAGTGCCGACTTCAGCTCAGGTCATGATCTCACAGTTCATGGGTTCGAGCCCCGCATCAGGCTCTGTGCGGACAGCTCGAAGCCTGGAGGCTGCTTCCCATTCTGTGTCTCCCTCCCTCTCTGCCCCTCCCCCACTCATGCTCTGTCTCCCTCTGTCTCTCAAAAATAAACAAACATTTGAAATGTCCCCCCCCCCCCCCCCGCCGAAGACTGGCAACCTTGGACAGCCAGGCAGTCTCTTAGTCTGGGTGACCCTACTTGTTTTCAATACCTAGGTTCCCCAGATTAACTTCTGTGGAAAACACTATTTGGGGATGGCTTGTAGGAGACCTCAAACACCCCAGAAATGACATAAGTGAACCTGAATCCTAGAGTTTCAAAGATTAAATCAAAAGGACTCAACATTTTTTAGAAAAACCACAACTCTCAAAGTCCATGACCCCCCAACCCCCTACTCACCTGGGTTCTGACTAAACTCTTGGTGAGGAAGAGATCGCTGCACAAGGCCACCATTTGGGAAGGAAATCCATAGAAGCTGGGACAGGAAAGTGCTTTCACAAAAGACAAGGTGCATTATTATTGACGTCAGTTATTCATTCTGCTTTCTGGTTTGAGTGTTCAGGAGAAAGCCACATAAAGTATTTATGATGGTTGTTGTATTGCCCGGTTTCTTCTGACAGGATTCATCCAAGGCCCTGAGGGCCTCCCTGTGAACTAGGACCGTACATGGGATTATACTGTTACCTTTTGCTTGTGCCAGAGCTGGGAACTTTGCAGCAAGATCACTGGAGGAGAGATGAATTCCAGTCCTTACCGGCCTAGAATTGGACCAGTTGGCATTCATCCAAATGTGCCAAAAATGTGTGGGAGAAGGATAATTGTTTTAAGACACTTCTTGGAAATGCAGAGTCTACCTTATGAACTAATCAGGCACCAAGCAAAAACAAGTGTCTCTATTCCTACGTCATTTCAACCAACGTACGGCGTGGCCTTTCCACTGGGGTTGGTGAGCATTTTTCTGTATTAGACTAACAATTACCTATCCCCGCCCCCAGTAACGAGTTAGAAACAATTGAGGCCTGAGAAACAGAACCCCTAGGGAGTCCAGTAGACTCGTGTAGTCTTACCAGAGCGAAGAGAGGGTATGTCCCATCCTAATGTGATCTGGAGAGCAAGGTGGGGCACAGAGAAGTTCTTTAATTCCAACAGAGAAAGAGTTTTGCAAACACCAGCCAAGTTTGTTCCAGTTATCTGTTGCTGTGTAACAAACCATCCCAAACTGTGGCCTGTACAATAACCAGTACATATGGCTCTCTCTCACGGTTGCATGGGCCCCACTGGGCAGTCCTGCTCTGCTCAAGACTGGCATGGATGTGTTGTACTGGGGACTCAGATGCAGTGAGCAGCTTTAATGCCGTTGGTATGATTTCTCCAAAAATAAAACAACTCTATTAGTTCGCTTGGGCTTCCATAATAAAACACCACAGACCAGATGACTTCAAAACAACAGAAATGTACTTTCTCACAGTTCTGGAGAAAAGAGAAGTCCGAGATCAAGGTGTAGATACATTTGGTCTCTTCTGAGGCCCCTCTCCTTGGCTGATGCATGGCCTTCTTCACCCTGTCTTTGCTCTGTGTATCTGTGTCCTAATCTCCTCTTCTTATAAGGACACCATATTGGGCCCACCTTAATGACTCCATCTTGAACTTAATTACCTCATTACAGGCCCTATGTGTACATAGTCATATTCTGAGGTACTTGGGGCTGGGGCTTCAACATATGAATCGGGGGGAGACACAATTCAGTCCATAGTCGTGACCAGTTCTTGGTAAGGTTCTAAACAAAACAAAGTAGTATAATCTTCCGTCAATTTTCAAAGTAATTGTGTTCCCACAAGATGTATTGTATATTACTAAAACCGTGCCACCAACCACAAAACCAACATGAAGTTCATGTGTAAAATTTGGGGCACCCTGGTGGGTCAGTGGGTTAAGCGTTGGGCTCTTGATTTCGGCCCAGGTCATGATCTCATGATTTGTGAGACCGAGCCCTGTGTCAGGCTCCATGCTGATAGCGTGGAGCCTGCTTGGGATTCTCTCTCTCTCTCTCTCTCTCTCTCTCTCCCCTCCCTCTCTCTGCCCCTCCCCCACTCTCAAAATAAATAAATAAACATTTTTTTAAAAAGCTTATATGTAAAAGAGAGTTAGATTCTAGGCTCCGTTCATTAAAAACAAGTTTTATAGCTGCGTGGATGTCCCATTGGGCATTTGGCAATTACAGAGGCCAAGAGACCATTCATCTGTGCAGGACTCTTGGGTTTTGACACAGTCAGGCACCACCAGCGTCCCTCTACTAAATGCCAGTAACACTGCTTCAATTATTGTGATGCTCAGAATGTCCCCTAGAGGCCAGAACTGGTTCCATTGAGGACATTTGATTTAAAGGAATCCATGGATAAATCATAGTCTAAATATTTCTCTTGTCAGTGAAGACTACGATCCCCAATTTTATTTGCTTGGCAAGTTTTGTCATTAGCATTTCTAAAATTGGAGACAAACTATTACTGTGTTCAATACTTGAGCTTAACCGCAGGGCTATGTGACATTACCCAGTGGAAATTACCCAAGTCATAGGAAATCCCAAACAAAAGTTGTTTTGGTTTTAGGCTATTCCAAACTAGCCACAGCAATGAAGCCATCCGTTGGTCTAATAAATAGTCCAAAGTTGATAGCATGCAATAACAAAGTGGGAGTTTTTCCCCTTGTTATATTCTCGGCAAGAAAAACCTAAATTTGCCATTGAGCAAACTTTCTAAAAAGGTTTCAAGGTTTTGAATGTTTACTTTGAATTTGAGGTGGTATGGGTGCACACCATTAAAAAAGAATAAAGAACAATATAAAGAAAAGGCATCATTGTTTAACGAGTAGTAATAGTGTGCCCAGAATCCCAGAGTCTGCAGGTGGTGAAGCCAGAGATCCAGCCCAGGTCTGTCTGACACCACAGCCCTATTCTCCACCCCCCACTGGATATGACTTGGATGGGACATTCGGGAGAAGGACAAAAACAACTGTGGCATGTGCAGCATTTCTCCAACAAATCAAGAGAGCTTTGCTGGCAGGTGGAGCATGTGGGATGCTCCCTTAAAGCACTTCATCTTTAGATTTTTAGATCTATCTAGATTATTAGATCCATCACTTTTAGATTTTTGTTTATCTTGGGGTGTCTGGGTGGCTCAGTCAGTTGAGTGACCAATTTCGGCTCAGGTCATGATCTCGTGGTCTGTGAGTCCGAGCCCTGCTCAGGCTCTGTGCTGACAGCTCAGAGCCTGGAGTCTGCTTCGGATTCTGTGTCTCCCTCTCTCTGCCCCTCCCTGACTCATGCTCTGTCTCTCTCTGTCTCAGAAATAAATAAACATTAAAAGAAAAAAAAAGATTTTTGTTTATCTTTGGACAAGACCCAAATGTCACGCAGACATTCAATGTCTAAGTCGAATGTAAAAAAGACATTCTAAAACATACGTGCTTCAAGTAATTGGGCTGAACCTGAATTAAAAAATGTCCCAGTGTTGAAATATACTATTGCTTTCATGGTTAGACTTTCAATGGCCTGAACAATTGACATTATTATTCCATGTGTGGCAATTCCCTTCTCCAGCACACATAAGAGGTTGCTCTGTTGGGTCCTTTGAGATGTGCCAAGGTAATTATACTTTTGCATAGCTGGAGACTAGACATGAGTGGGTATTGTCCACCGAGACCCAGTGTGTTCATGTTATCAACATTCAGGAGCTTCTTCCACAGAGAGAAGAAAGAAGAAAGCCAAAGTCTTAATGTCATTGTCTCTTTTTAATGAAGTTGCCTTGGATTACAACCACTGATTCTTTTACGGCACAAGAGTAATTGTTTGTGGTCATGTCTATAGGTTGAAAAATAACGGACACCTTCTAAAATATGAGCTAGGATAGTTTTAATAATTTCCATAGCCAATGTGAACCATAGCACACATGATGACAATAGTTTGATACATATTTTTTTAATTAACGAATGGACAGTATGATGGATTAAAGCATGTAAAAACACTAGAAAAGTCGAAATGACCTGGAAGGGCAAATATGGTAACAGACCTGACAAGAGTCCCATCGGAATGCCATGTTCTAAGGGACAGAAACAAGATTTTGCCTTAGTGAAGGCATTTAAAACCATGTGTTTTGGATAATCTCCTTAGACTCAATCGCTATTTGTATGTGAAGTCCTTGAATGATTCTCAAGGACTTCATTCTGGCAAGAAGAGACATTGTTTATAATATATTAGATGCATGTCTCAGTGCTTTGTATTCTGTACTTTTATCCTGAAATCCCAAGATTCCTCACCAGAGACCCTTTCCCTGTAGTCTTGAGAAGGTTGTAACAGTGTGGGATTAAAGAATAGACTCTTCCAATGGTGTGTAACCACTGCTATCAGAGACCCCGCAGATTTTTCCTTGTGACTTACACCCACAGGATCACCGCGTGCACGTTACTCCATGTGGGTTGTCAATCCATAGGAATTGAGAAAAGATGATTATCAAATAACGTTGGATTTAACTAAGCCCTTTTCTCCTTCCACTTTTATCTCCTCTGAACACATTCAGGGATGCCTTCCATGACTGACGAGACCACGTGTGCAAGGTGGATTCATCTAGGTCAACGGCATGAGAAAAACACCCAAGAGGCACACAATTACAATGTAATCATTGTAGTCATAACGTATTCAAACTGTTATGATCATTTTACAACAGCTAAATGGAATTTGAACAGCGCAACTAATCTTCCTTTCATGTCATTCCTATTATGCACTACCCCACTGACCATCTGGCAATTGATTTCAGGGAATTATTAAACATTATTTTATAGCCTGCCCTGAGACCAGCATGGGAATTTGACAAAAATGGAAATATAATGACTCATTTGTGGGCCTAACATCCATAGATTTCTGAGACTTTTTTTTTTTTTTTTTTTTGAGAAAGAGAGAAGACAGAGCGCAAGCAAGGGAGCGGGGCAGAGGGAGGGAAAAAGAGAGAGAGAGAGTCTTAACACGGAGCCTGATAGGCTGATGCAGGGGCTCGATCCCATGACCCTGGGATCATGACTTAAACTAAAATCAAGAGTCAGACATTCAACCGACTGAGCCGCTCAGGTGCCCCAGATTCCTAAGACTTTTAAAAATTATTCTTCCACACAGCACACATTTACTCAGTTGCTATGTTCCCTGCATGGGGCAATAAATCAGACATCAAAAGATGAATAAGGCATACTCCTCAAGAAACACACTGTGGAACCAAAAGAGAGACAGTGTACAATGACCTATAACCCAATGCTGACTGTTCATTATGATAGCCCAGCAAACATCACTATGAGCCCTTGCAATATATATCTGGCTCAGGTTATATTTTCATTGGACTACGCTGATACAGTGTATGGGCTACAGGTGTGATATGTATAGAAAAACACTTGCACACAGAGAAAAAGGCAATAGATTCTGCTGGGCAGAAATTTTGTAATTTAATGTTGGTCTTTAAAGGATTACTTTAAAAGAAGTTTGAAGAGAAAACCAAAATGGAAGGCTTTTGGGCAGAGTCACAGAGGCCTTACTATACTTGGGGGGTCTATGAAACAGCAACTCGACCCGTGTGGGAGACGAAGGGAAGCTGGTAACCAAGGACAAGGCCAGAAAGTATATGGAGACCCACACAGGTAGGGTCTTCCTTGTCTTAACACAGAGTCCAGCTTGATCCATTGAACTAAGGAGCATCGGCAAAGGTCTTTAGCAGGTGATCGACATAAAGAGGTCTTGCTTATTCTAGAAGCAGACAGAAGAGGGTGAAGAGGGGAGAAACCAGGAGAAGAGAGACCATTAGGAAATCCTACCAGGAATGATGAGATCTTGAGTAAGAGTAACGATAGTAAGAGCAAACGTGAGTGAGACGTGGTAGATAATTCTCAAAGCACCAAAGGATACAGGCACTTACCTTGAAGTCAGAAGGACAGATTTTACCCTCCAAGCTTCTGTTTATTTTCTGTCTGCTAAAGGCACCCATTCTCATTGTCAACCAATGAGAGAGGACAAAATTTGTCTGTGGAGAATCATATTGATTTTCAGACAGATTCTCTTGAATTTGCACCATCTCTAGGTTCTTTAGGGTTTCTTCTCATTCATCCTGAGTCTACGGAGGACTATAACAGCAACTTCCTGCTCAGCCATTCCACATGGGGCACTTCCTCTTGAGACGGGCCCTCCTTTTTTCTCATGCCGTGCTATTGTTGCAAAAGGCTAGTCTGCGTGGCCAGCCCTGGACTTGAATTGCTGTCCTTCCACTTTCCTTTTGCACAAAGGCCGCTGAAATCTGTTCTTTCATTCCTCTCCTGTTTACATAACAGCTACTTCAGTCTTCTGTCGTGTTTCCATTTTCCCTTGGGGAGAAAAATGTGACTCTCCCCGGGATTCATGAGAAAAAACGAGGAGTACAGTTCAATTAGCACTCATCAGCAGCAAACGTTGGAGAGTTCCAAGTAAGTAGCAAGAGATAAAGCTAGCAGAAAAGCTAGTAGAAGCTGAGAAAGGAAGGTGAAGGGCACATTACAGCAATAGTTTAGCCTAGTAAAGAGAGCTGGAAAGAGAAAGGGAAATATTTGATTGGGAAAGAAATGTGATTAAAATACACACACATGTGCATACCCCCCCCCACACACACACACACACACGACAGCCCCTGGATATAGCCATAGAAATAAGAATCTTCGTTTTTTTAATCAATATATGTCTTTGTTCTCAAGAGTATGGAATGATCGGTATTATTTTCAAATCTTCACAGCGGCTTTCTGAATGGAACCCCTTAGAGAGTCACATGTAACAAAACGTGAAACTGACTCATAAAGGGAAACATTGGATTTCCAGACATCCCAGTCTATGACTCAAGTGGCGAGACCACATGATCCGTTCATAAGAAAGTGTAGGGCATTCCATTCTCTAAAGTAAACACTCAAAAGTATTCTTTTTTTTTTAAGTTTTTATTTATTTATTTTTTTTGGGGGGGGGGGGAGAGAGACACCAAGTGTGGTACGGGGCAGAGAGGGGAGAGAGAAAATTCCAAGCAGGCTCTGCACGGTCAGTGGAGAGCCCGATGTGGGGCTTCAACTCACAAACCGTGAGATCATGACCTGAACTGAAATCAAGAGTCAGCCGCTTAACCGACTGAGCCGCCCAGGCGCCCCTCAAAAGTATTCTGTACTCAGTGACTGATCATCCTACTCAGCGACTAAATATCCTAAATATTTAGGATATTTAGGATATCCTAAAATACTGGTGGGGGCTGGCAAGATGGAAGCTGTCTAAATCAGAGTTTGTTGGTTGCAAGCAACAGAAACTAACTCTGGCTACATTAAGTAAAAAAAAAAAAGAAGAAGAAGAAAAATACTGAAAGTCTACTGAATAACTCACAGAAATGAAGGAAAAGCAGAGAGATCTGGTTTCAGAATAGCTGGAAATCTGGGAAGCTCTGGATAACAAGGCAGCAGGAACCAAAGGACCATCTGTTCAGGGTGCCAACATCAGGATCCATCAGTTCAACCCATAATCCTCCACATTCCTTTATGTGATATCCACATCCTAGGGGAAAAGCTTTGTATCAGTGTAGCTTGAATCACCCATCCACTTCTTGTCGAGGGAAGACAAGGTTCCTTGATTGGCAGTCGTCCAAGCCTGAAAGCAAGACAGAAAGTGTAGTTGAGTCCTGTGGAAGTCAGAAGAAGGGATGCTGGGGAGACAAAAGCAGCAGGTGTCCTCAGCAGGACCCATGCCCTTTCTTTACGCATGCTATCCACTATTCTTACCCACCCACCCACACAGGCCACCTTCAACCCACTTTCTCCAGGAAGCCTTTTCCGGATTTACAATCCCTACTGACTTCTTTCTCTTCTGTACATAAACAATACAACTAGTCATCCACACGATCACTCATTCAATAAGTATTTTTGAGATTTGACTATGTGCCAGGTACTCCACTGAGTACCCATTCTTCTTCTGATGGTCCCACTCCTCTCCACGATGTTTCAGGTATACTTGCTCATATTCGGGAACTCAATTAAAATTGTACATTTATTGGTCATTCATCAATCTTTGTTACTATGATAGGTATCAACCTTGGGCCAAATGCTGCAATCTGGATACAGGCTCTGAAATTGTTTTAATAATCTCTACTACCCAATTACTGATCAAACCAAAGAACTTAGAGATAACTGTGAGACAGATCGGTTCTAACTCTAGGCAATACCAGCAGGGATCCTGAATTTACACTTAATTTGTAGTTACTCATCCAGTCAATAAATAAATATCACGGAATGGCTTTTTTATACAGGACACTTTACTAAGCAGAGCTGACATTCAACAGCATACACTGGTATATCTGTATCATTTGTGAAAACAGCGAAAATTCCCATGCTAGCTGGTAAATAGCCAGTGTCCTGAGTATCTAAGTACCTTACTACTCCACCAGCCATCCCTCCTCCTGGACCTCACTTTCCCACAGACCAGTGACCAAGGGTTAATCTTTGGCAAAGCACCCTGCTCCAGCCCTCAGGCCAGTGTCTGTTTTGATAGGTGCCCACGTCACCCTTGTTGGTAAATATTTCTACTATCACCCTGGTTCTAAGGACAATATAAAGATGGGCAGGCCTTGTCTTTAAAGAACTTGCAGGGAGGGGCGCCTGGGTGGCGCAGTCGGTTAAGCGTCCGACTTCAGCCAGGTCACGATCTCGCGGTCCGTGAGTTCGAGCCCCGCGTCAGGCTCTGGGCTGATGGCTCGGAGCCTGGAGCCTGTTTCCGATTCTGTGTCTCCCTCTCTCTCTGCCCCTCCCCCGTTCATGCTCTGTCTCTTTCTGTCCCAAAAATAAATTAAAAAGGTTGAAAAAAAAAAAAAAATTAAAGAACTTGCAGGGAGAGTACTACTAGCAGTAAAAAGGAACAAAGTAAATGAATCTTAAAAACATTATGTTGAGGGGCACCTGGGTGGTTCAGTCGGTTGATCGTCCGGCTCTTGGTTTCGGCTCAGGTCATGATCTCACAGTCTGTGAGTTCGAGCCCCACGTCGGGCTCTGTGCTGACAGCCCAGAGCCTGGAGCCTGCTTCGGATTCTGTGTCTCCCTCTCTCTCTGCCCTTCCCCTGCTCATGCTCTGTCTCTCTCTGTCTCAAAAGTAAATAAAAACATTAAAAATATTTTTTTAAAAAACAGCTTAAGGTCCACTAAGGAAGATAACACCTCCAAAACTTCGTGTAATATTTGCTAGAAAGCCTAAGTCCCACAAGAGGCAAAGCTAGAACCTACATAGATGAGCATTACAACCATTTTCTCTTGGGTTGCACAATGCTGTCTAGATTTAAATCCTGTTCGGTGTGACCTGCTGGCAGGTTACTTAGGTCCCTCAGTTTTCTCATCTGCAAAATGGGGACAATAATAGTAACTATCTAGTGGCTGTTGTGAGAGTCAGATGAGTTACCCACTGAAAGCATTTAGGATATTCGGCACATGGCCGGTACACAATAAATGTTCATGATGAATAAGGTAATTATTGGACTCCAGAGGAGGAAATGGTGTGCAGCTGGGAGAGCACTGAGGAAGGAGCACTGCGGCTGAGATGTGAAGAACTGTTAATAAAGTGTGGCCATGGGGAGAAGGGAGGACCGTGTGTGTGTGTGTGTGTGTGTGTGTGTGTGCGCGCTCATCCTGCCCTTCCAATCCAAGCATCCTTTGTAATGTCACTTTCTGGCTTGAGGATCATCCCTTTGGCCATGTTACTGCCCTCTCTGCATGCTCTCTTGTACAGCACTTGCTACACTTAATCAAAAAAATCAATCAACTAATATTAGGATTTATTTCATATTTACCAGTCTTTTCTGGTAGACCAGAAGCTGCAGGTAGCCAAGAGGCTCGCTTCTGTATCCCCAGGCCCTAGCACAGAAACTTGCAGAAATTATCATTAGTAGATGCATAAATAATAAATACATCCTTTATCTTCTCTGAGTCAAGTTATAACTTTACTCCATTCAAGTCAATTCAGAGTATGTGCGTGGGAAGAGCTGGTGGGTCAGGGCTCCTCTGTGGGCTTCATCTCTACTTCTACTGCTTTCTCCGGATGAACTTGAGCAAGTTCTTTGTACGTCAGTTTCCTCACACATAGAGTAGTAAGAGTTCACCTATGCAGATTTCCTGTCACAAGCAAGGGAATGTTTGTAAAGCATTTTTCACTGTGCCTGTCACACAGTAGGTGCTCAGAAAATGACAGCGTCATTATCATTCCTTTTGCCCAACCTGGAGAGCTACATGACTCCACCCAAGACGCCTTTGTGCCAAAAATAGCAAAACGTATTAAAACCTTCCCAACGATACGCATCCTTCTATCCTTCTTCTCAAACACCTCCCCCAAACGCCAACTGGCAGAATGTGGAATACGGCTGATACGCTTGGTCTTCATTGCTTGTGGCTTGCCCAAGAATGTGTTGCAAAGAAATTTACTCCAATACCAACCATTTGGCTCCTTGGACTTGAATGAAGTCCATTCACCAGGAAATAAACAGCATTGGAGAAACTCCCACCTTGAAGAAGTGGTGAAATAGCCCGTCGCATTAGTAGAGAAAATAAAAGTCCTAGATGCGACAGACCCAGGGTGGACTAGCGCAGATGATCCGACCATCTGCTGGGCTCTGCTTCCGTTGCTTTTTTTCTGCATCAAATTATATTTGGCTTTAATGTGGTAATGTCATTTTCTTTTCTAATCCTTTGTTAATTATCTCCTTGGGTCAAAAAGTATAAGAGCATGTTTTACATGTATACGTATTCAAGTGTAATGGTAAGAGTTCTTTCTCTTTGGGGCACCTGGGTGGCTCAGTTGGTTAAGCATCTGACACTTTGGCTCAGGTCATGACTTCACAGTTTGTGGGTTCGAGCCCTGCATTGGGGCTCTGTACTGACAGCTCAGAGCCTGGAGCCTGCTTTGGATCCTGTGTCTCCGTCTCTGCCCCTCCGCCTCTCGACTCTATCTCTCTGTCAAAAATAAATAAATATTTTTTAAAAATTTTAGGAGTTCTTTTCACCTTAATAAAGATACTAAGTTCTTAAGTGAGGAAATCAATGTGAAACCTAGCACTCTTCAAGGCACATATGGCCACTCAATAAATGCTTAACTAACCTGGAATCTGCTGAAATGTCTTTCCAGGGGCCTTTGAGGGTCTCACAACATGGCACCAGGTCTCCTAACCCTACCTTGGTACTAAATATACCCACGATGCAGAGCTCTTTCAAAGCCCTAGTCCCTTGCCTATGGATTTCTGACACATCAAAATACCATTAAGTCGAGTTTCCAAGTCAAGACAATCAGACTACTTTCCACCACAAACCCTGGAGAAATAAAAGTGCAGATAACTCATTAGAAAGGTTGAGGAAAAGCCATCTTGAGGGCTGTCCAAAATACTAGATCACTATTTAACCTTTTCTCTAGGATGCTTTCTCTGTAAATATTGCAAGAAAAAAAATAGCGGTCCTACACCTGGATGTGTGTAAGGCCATAGGCTCAAATTTCACACACGGAACCACTGACAAGGTCCCTCTCGGAAAGGAAGGCGGACCCGACCGATGCCTCCTCATTTGCATTTTCCCTCTCTGAGCTGCCCGAGTAAATGCCATGATTTTCAAATGAAGTCTGGGGTTTTTTTTTCCCCCCATATCTAAAATGTCTTCATTTGCACCTTGGAAATGCTGACGTCAACTGCCTTACAAAGCCGGGGGAAAAGAATGCCAGTTAATTGAAGTTGACAGAGAGAGGGTAGCATCTCTAATAACGGTAGGCACAGAGCTTGTCAGCAGGGTGTCCGTTGCCATAGTTACGTGTAAGGTAAGACAACAAATGGAGCTCCAGAAATTAATGTGTCACAGAAAGGAGAGTGACTGCCTATCACTTAGCTAAATGATCCCACATGGCGCCTTAGCTGATTATCAGAGAAGGATCTATATCCCTTCAGGTGGAGCTAACGTTCGAGTGAAATGACCTCTGTGAGACTGAGTTTTCTCAGGGCTTTTTCTTCTAGATCCCAACAGACCGGTAAAATGATCCCTGAATAATTCTTGAGAGCAATTTTTCAACGTTCGCTTTTTGAACAGTTTAGAGAAGAAACGTCACGATAATTGACCACGTGAATCACCTTAGACTGTGTAATACCAGCTGCAGACACGGCCAGAGAGGGAAGAGCAGAGTTCATCGACGACTTGTCCTATCTGCACGATGACAAGCAACCGAATTAATCTCCTCCCTTCAATGGTTGAATTCCAAAACGATTGTGGAGGGAATCAAAGTGTATATTTTCTTACCTAAGTGTATATTTTACCACCGTAAATCAAACAAATTGATGAATCTGTGTAAGCCATTTATCCATGTGAATGTGTCCACAATTTAAAGATGCTTGGTAGTGTTTACGGAGCCCCAATGCCGCCTTCCATCGAAGGAGAAAATGGGAGTCACAAATAATCTCCGGAAGGTTGGTCCAGCTTGTTTGAGATGGCTCACAGAGCCGTTCTCAGCTCCTTGGGGGCTTTTGTAAGGTACAGAGGCACAAGAATCAAATCTCTTTAGAGAAATAACGTTAACTCTATTATATAGCAAGCAGAGAAGGAGTTAAAGTCTCTCTAAACAAAAAATGTATTTACGGGGTGCCTGGGTAGCTCAGTCTTTTAAGCGTCCAACTCTTGATTTGGGCTCAGGTCATGATCTCGAAGTTCATGAGTTCAAGCCCCACATCAGGCTCTGCGCTGACAGTGTGGAGCCTGCTTGGGATTCTCTCTCTGGTCTTCCCATGCTCTCTCTCTCTCTCTCTCTCTCAAATAAATAAACCTAAAAAGATAAAAATTAAAAATAAAAATAGTTATTGACTTAAGTAATCTCCATACCCAACATGGGGCTCAAACCCACAACCCCAAGATCAAGAGTCATATGCTCTCCCAACTGAGCCAGCCAGGCACCCCAAAGTCTTAATGATAGAAATAATGTTCTCCCTAGAGAAAACTAGACTGTGTTGTTAAAAAGAAACACACACACTTTCTGTGGTGGAATATACTAGAAGGCAATGAAACGCACTAGAAAGTTGGAGTATAGTGCTCCAACCAACACGTGCAGTGCTACCCTAATCCCACCACAACGTCCGAGAGAAAGGGTCCCTCCAAAAATTGGAATATAGGAATATATCAAAGATGGAAGGCCCACATTCCCCACTAAACCCTGCCCCAAAAATGTTTGGCAGAAAAGCCCTTTTTCGGCCAAGAGCTGTGTTTCTGCTTTTTATGTAAAACAAAACAAAAACAAAGGTAATGCAAAGGGACTATCATTCTTTCCTATCTGATGCCACCTTTGGGGGAGAAAAATGCCCATTCGCAAGCATACACACAAACCTACACGTGCGCAATATACTCAGAAGCATTCGTATACCGCTGCGATTCGGGTCCCAGGATTTAGTGAGCCTAGTATTTTTGTTTCTGTGATATTTCTCAGCTGCCTGGGATAACCTGAAAGTTCCTAGCCTCTTTTCCCTAGTGGTTCGGTGTCAGAGAAAATATCAGAAAAGGAAACCAAAAGCCCTAATTGCATCAGTTGCCACTGGAGGGGACAGCCGCGGATCACAGGCCAAGGCTGGCCGCCGGCCCCTTTTCTCGCAGAGGAAAATTACCAGAGCTGTCTGCAGAGGGCTAGGTGTACCTCCTGGTGTTCTCCTCTCCACGTGAGACCGAGCTGACTGGGCCTGATAAACAAGACAGCGAGAGAAGCCCGGATTCCACCCGGAGGCCAAGCACAACACCTCTGGGCAGGTGGTCTCCCCATGGACACTGGACAGACGGCGTGAGATACTCCCGGGCAAAAGCCTTGCAGATGCTTCCTAGAACAGCCATCACACTGGAAGTCAACAGAGAGGCCCTCGTGGCGTGGGTGGGCGCTGACTTGTTCATAACAGAGTTGTGGAAATCAGCGTCCCCAGGAAACCTGGTGGCTTAGCCAGTTGACATGAGACAGTGTCGAGGTGTTACGATCCCTGACACATCTCCTCTGGAATCACACAGCTGCTGGCACCCACGGGACTCGCCATGACCGAGAAAAGAGGAAAAATAAAAGTCCATTGAAATAGTGTCCTCCAGGGACGCCTGGGTGGCTCAGTCGGTAGAGCGTCCGACTTCGGCTCAGGTCATGATCTCACAGTTTATAAGTTCGAGTCCCACAGCCGCTTCTGTGCTGCCAGCTCAGAGCGTGGAGCCTGCTTCGGATTCTGTGTCTCCCTCTCTCTCTGCCCCTCCCTAGCTCGTTCTCTCTCTCTTTCTCTGTCTCTCTCAAAAATAAATAAGCTTAAAAAAAGAAATAGTGTACCCCAGAGATCATAGAGATCTCATTCTATTGTCTGATATTACATTAGTTATTAGCCTTATGCTGGCTAATCCCCTACTTATCCCCTACTATATTTTAGCTCCAAGTAGAGAATCTGGCTCATAAATGTGTCCAAAATATATTATGTAAATGAATGAATAAACAAATGAATGAATGAGGCATTGCCTACTTTTCCACCATAAACGAACCCTAATCATAAAAAACCTGAATGTGCATGCATGTGGGATGTGTGTGTGTGTGTGTGTGTGTGTGAGTGTTAAAGCCTGGAGGAAAAAATATGATCTTTGTCTACACATCACTCATTGGACTATTAACTTAGAGTACGATCTGATGAAAACGTTCTACTAATTGGGAATTTTTGAGTCTATCAACTCCATGAATAGGTCATACATTTGAATACTTTACTATTTCATTCTTACATTCCCTTTGTGGGTAGGACTCGGAGCCACCCCTCGGAAAGGGAAAATATGACAAATGGGACCCAGATCCACACTCTGGGGGGTGGAATCGTAAGGCACAGTGGAATGAGGGAAGCAGGCAATGATCAGCTAGTTGGTGAAATAGACCCAGTTTTTGTCCATATTCCAATTGCAGGAACGTCAAGCGCTTTGGGTCTATGGCCCTGAAAGGAGGGCAATGAGGGCGGTTATTCCAGGAGAAGAGGAACCACTGTCCGTCTTTAGCCCCTTCCCAAGCAGAATCTACTGGGAGTGGGGTACCTTCTACTTTCAGAGCTAAACCTAGTGGCACAGCTTCCTGGAAAGACCTTTGTCAATCTATGGGCAATCTACCGGCTTCACACACTCCTGCCTCCACTGCGACCTTCTCTTTTTCATGACGTACAGTGTTCCAAGAATTCCTTTTCCAGACCGTGTTCACACATAAAAGGCAAAGGGACACAGAGCGAAAGATTCTCCACCTAACCCTGCTTCCCCAGTTTCGGCAGATTGGCTGTGCTGACCCCCTTTCACCCACGTGGATGGCCACCCAGTCCTTCCACCCGAGAAGCCAGTATATTTCCATATGGCTATTGAACTCAGCCAAGGCATAGGACACTTTGTTCTCAGGCAAAATGAGTCGTCAGTGGAAGACAATTAAATCCTAGCTCTTGGATTGGGAGTAATGGAAGGCTGAATGGGCCCCAAAGGCCCTTCGCGTTGCTAAGGTTATGTTTTCCAGCAATCTTCAGCGGAACAGGCCGAAAGGGAAGGTTCCTAAGTGCTGGGAGGGAGTTTGAAAAGGAAAATAAACAGAATGGAGAGACAGCTGGAGTGTGGACGCCCGAGTTCCTTCTGAACTTTGTACAGGGAGACCTCACAAGTTCTCTTCCCTCGGAAGCAGGGACAGATGGACACATGGCCCCGACTGCGGCCAGACTGCGGACTCCAGCTTTCTTGTTGGAAATCCATGGAGATTCTTCTCTCTGGTCCTGAACCTGATACACTAATCAAGACGGATGGCCTTGTTTTCCCTTCCCTTCTGTCTCAATTGTCACTCTCTACACTTGCATTTCGTCTAATTCCCTCCCTCTCTCTAGTTTTCATAGTTCTGCCTAGCTCCCCATCCCATTAGCACCAAAGATGGGAAAAGAATTCTCAGGAGGGAAAAAAGTATAACTTCCTCATCACAAAAATAAACTTTTGGTGTCTATCCTTAGGTCTTATCTTAAATAACATATGTGTTTTTACTCCCTCAATAAGTATTAAATACCAACGTTGTACCCAGCCCTGTGAGGCAGACATCAAGGTGGACAGAGCACAGCTCCTGCTATCTTTGGAATCCCAGTGTTATAATAATTTGTTTCTGCGCCTTAACGTTTTCATACAGATAGGAGCAAGGCATTGTGGGAATAAGTGAAATAAACGCCTAATTATCCCCAGAATATCGAGGAAATTTTCCTAGAAGAGGTGACATTTGAGCTGGTTCTTTAGGGATGAATAGTAATACTCTATGTAGTCGCAAAAAGAAAGAGCTTATGAGGCTAATGTAAAATCATCCTAAAACAAGAGAAGATGAAAAATAACTCGTGTATTCCAGACACTGCTTTCAATAGCAGTATAAGAGATGAGACCTCTATTCAGAGGTTTGGACACTGTCTCGTGGAAATTAGGGAAATGGAAGTTTTTAGGTTACAAAGCAGCTTGATCAAACTTGCATTTTAAAAAGATCCCTCTCGGGGGCTCAGTCAACCTGACTTTGGCTCAGGTCATGGTCTAGTGGGTTTGTGAGTTCGAGCCCCCATCAGGCTCTCTGCTGTCAGCTAGGAGTCTGCTTCAGACCCTCAGTTCCCATCTCTTTCTGCCCCTCCCCCGTCTCAAAAATAAACATTAAAAATAATTTTTTTATAGAAGATCCCTCTCTTGGGGCGCCTGGGTGGCCCGGTCGGTTAAGCATCTGGCTTTGGCTCAGTCACGATCTCACAGTTCTTGAGTTCGAGCCCCGCGTTGGGCTCCGTGCTGACAGCTCAGAGCCTGGAGCCTGCTTCGAATTCTGTGTCTCCCTGTCTGCCCCTCCCCTGCTCACAGTCTGTCCCTCTCTGTCTCTCAAAAATGAATAAACATCAAAAAAATAATAATAAATTTACAAAAAGATCTGTCTCTGGCTATGGTGCTGGGTAGAATGCGGTCAAGACAAGACCAGAGGCAGGGAAACTAGTGAGGTCCAGGCCAGAGATAGTGAGGGTCTGCAAGGCAGTGGCATGAGTTTGGAGAAAAGGGCTTCATATTTTTTTTGCCGCTCAGTTCCCAAGGTAACTTTTTTCCCTAATATTGTAATGTAGAATGGAGAGTACCCTCATCCTAAGTCAAGGACTGTGTGTTTCCTTTGCTTATTACCTTTATTAAAAATTGTCTTGTCCCCAGCCTGAACGAAGCTCTGCCTCGCCAAGCGAGTGGTGGTGGTGGTTTGTCATCGCTGCTGCGGATGGTGATGATGGTGATAGACGATGATAGCGACCATCCATGCAGGACAGGAGATCGAACTTCAAAGCATCCTGAATCAAGCTCGCACACCAATTAGCTTTCGAAAGATTTTGTTATGCCCAGAATTCCTGATCCCCAAAGACCGCCAGGGAGCCGAGTCCGATGCAAAACCAAAGAGCCTTTATTCGAGCTAGCTCGAGCTCAGTCTCCTACCTGCACTCACGAAGCGGTGAGATACCGGAGAGAGAGAACGAGTTTCAAAAGCACAAAGGTTTTAGAGGGATCATGGCCTCAGCCGATTGGCTGGGGAAGGATAGAACAATGGCTGCCAAGGTGTGGTCCCAGATCACCAATTTTCAGCGTCACCTGGAACTTGTTAAAAATGCAAATGTTGGGCCTGGTGGTCACAGACCTACTGAATCAGAAACTCCGGGGGTGGGGCTCAGCAATCTGAGTTTGAACAAGTCTTCCAGGAGATTCTGATGCACCTGAAGTTTAAGAACCACTGTGTCTGAGGATCTCTAACATGTTTGGCCTCAGTGTATACAGAACGTTTCTCACTGGTCACCTATGAACCATTGGCTGTCAGCCTTGCTGTGCTATATAAATACCTAGCACCAAACACCATCCCCAGAGACTCTGATGAATTGGTTTGGGGAGGGGTAAAATGCTCCCCGGTCATTCTAAGCCCGGACAGGGTTGAGGGCTCCTGCCTCTGGCCCCTACCTGAGAGAAGGCCTCCCTCTTCTACTCACACTTTCCACGCCTCTCACACTCCCCTTCCTCCCACCTCAGACTTCGGAAGAATGCACCAGTCGGTAAGTTACTTAAGGGGAGGAGGCGTGTTCTGAGGTTGGAGCAGGAACTTCTTTCTGCGGCCATGTTGGGGACATAGTCACTAGTCAGCCGGCCTAGGTCTGCTCTTTCAGTTTGAGGTTATATCTTCAGAGATAAAGTCACCATTACTGGCTGAGGCTATTCTCACTTTCAATTAAGATGACTGCGGATGGACACAAGAAGGACTGAGCTACAAGCCCCGACGTGGACCTGATACAGCAAGAAGGAGATTTGGCAGTGATAACACTACGCCTCTCTCAGATGGCCTGGGAGTTTGCAGACTTAACTGGTTTCTATCAATACAATTAAATCTCCCTCTACGTCTGTTTTGACTACCAGCTAACACCTTTGACCATTCCCAATATGTCACAAACTACGTTAGGCTCTCCATACGCCCTATCTCATAGGATCTTTTTGATGATCTATGAGTAGTAGATTGTATGACAACCCCCATTTTGCAGAGGTGGATGCTGAGACACAGAGTCATTCATTAACTTGCTCAAGGCCACACAGCCAGTAATCCGTGTTTCCCTGCAAGCCTGTCGACCCCGGAGCTCTCCCTCTTTTCCTCAATATGAATACCACTTCTCCTCCGGGGGGACAGAACTAGGAACTGAACCTTTATACACATCCGTAGTCAGATGATGAAGCTGTAGGATGGCCAGCCAAGTAACGATGTGTAACAAGGAAAGTTCAAGGTTGCAGAAAGTCAGAGGCACACGTTAGCTTCACAAGAGAAGGTCAATGTTACGGGGTGGAGGTTCTCTTGGCCACACAGAAATGGCTCCCAGGCTGGGATGCACGGGGGCTGGAGCCGTGTGAGAAAGTCTGCTATTTAAAGCACTTTGCTGATGGGGTGCCTGGGTGGCTCCGTCGGTTAAGCATCCGACTTCGGCTCAGGTCACGATCTCACGGTTCATGAGTTCAAGCCCCACATGGGGCTCCAGGCTGACAGCTCAGAGCCTGGAGCCTGCTTTGGATTCTGTGTCTCCCTCCCTCTCTGCCCCTTCCCTGCTGTCTCTGTCTCTCTGTCTTTCTGTCTGTCTCAAAAATAAACACTAAAAAAAAAAAAAAATCTATAGCACTTTGCTGAGGGAGGGAAAATCAAAGCTCCTCAAGCGAGGCACTCAGAGCTAATGGAAATCCCAAAAGAGTTGTGACTGACATGAGTATTTCTTCACCTCTGTTCTTTCCCCTTAAAAGGACACGGGGCAAGGTCAAGTCACTAAGGGAGCAGGTAGAGAACAAAGCAAGCGGTGGGGACAATGACTAACAAGAAAGCAGTATAAAAGGTCGGCCGGGAAGATGGTAAGGCTCGCTAAGAGCAACAAAAGGTTCTGGGAAAACTGAGGACACCGTGGGAAGGTGAGCGACCCAGCACTCATCATATGTGCTTCTTGAGATCAGAAGATGTCTACTGACTGTCACAGTCTTTACACTGGAGCCCTAGTAGGTAAACAAGGCTAAAAAATCTTAAAGTCTTCCCTCTAGTCCAAATACAGCCCGATTCCTTCGAAGGCCGTCGAGTCAGGGCTTCGAGGCTCCTTCGCTCTCCTGGACTTCAAAGCACAGATGTCAGGTCTCCAAACAGGCCAGTCTACTCTCGAAGAGGAGAAGAAAAAGCAAGAGACGGGAAACACAGGCGTTGTGTTGCAGCGGGAGTTGTTCGTGTGAGGCACGGGGCTGTGCTCGGTTCTCCTGGATCGCGTGTGAAAGTCAAAGTGATCGCTCCCCGTGCAAGAGGCTTACGTGCCCTCCACCGGCCCAACAGGCGGCCTCTGGATTCCCCGGTGCCCTCGGCCTCGAGGCAGGAACAGAACTTCAAAAGACAAGAGTTTTCTGAAGCCATCTCAGACCCCGGGGTCGACGTCACAGCCGATGGGAGAAAGCTGGTTGGCAATGTCGCTTTCTTTAATCTGAGTTTTTTATTTTACTTTACGTGGGAAATGCTCTTTAATCTGACAACAAAGAGCTTTCTTTTTAATCTTTTGAAAATCCCTTAAATTAATATTTGAGCCATAGGACCCGAAATAGAAACATGCCCCGTTCGAGAAATGATCGTGGATTTGCCTCGTGTTGTCTTGTCTTGTTTTCTTTTGCTTGTTTTGGCTTTGTGTTCCCCTCCCCCCCCCGCTTCCGAATCTCTTTCCAGGCAACTTTGATTTGCAATCTGTTTAGTGAAAGATGAAAGCAGCCCACTTCTATACAGATGAAGCTGAGAGAAGATTCTTTTCCTCCAGGAAGAGTGTGTCCTCGCTCTCCGAACACACGCTGAGCCGACCTGAATACCAAAGGGAGGGGGTAACTGATGTCATAATTTACACCTTTTCATATTGTCTTTCCGTGAACCAATTTTGAAATCAGAGATGTTCTTAACGCGTCATCTTCTAACTTTTACACTAAAATTGACATACAACTATTACACTAATACCATATTTTGTATCTGTCTTTATATTTACCTTTATAAAGTGGGTTTGACACCTCCGAACACATATATCCAATCACATCGAATTGCATGCCTTGAATCCGTGTAATTTCTTGTTTACCAATAAAGCTATGAGAAAATAATCGTTACTGTGAAAAAGAGAAGTGGGGGTAGGGGGCTCAGGCCACCTCACCACACCCTTAGGCACCCAAGGAGGAAGGGGACAGAAAGGAGAGAGACAAGAGAGAGAGTGGGCACCCTTACTACTCCAGGTGGGACCCAGCATGCTCTTCGGGGCTCAGTTAGGCAGGGTTGAGCTGCCTCTGCACAAATAAACCTCCAAGTGCCTCAAATCACATCACTAGAAAGCAATCACACCATTCTAGTGAAAGCATAGCATTTGCCCCTAAGTTCTAACTTCTGCACGATGACAAAATGGCGCCATCTTGTTTTCAGTGTAAAGTCTACAATCTTCAGTGGCTTATTGGAGACTTTGGAGTCCAAGGGAGAAAGCTTCATGACAAAGACCCAGACATATAATGGGGTAGGGGGTGCTCCCCAGGAACTACTCTCCACGCAGAACCTTAGGGGTAAAATCTAGACCTTTCTGGGAGTCCTGAGACCTGGCATCTTGGGCAGTTTCTCCACCAGGTGCCACCAGACCTTAGTTCAGCCACTGCCTGTCCTGGGGGCAGCACCTCCTCATCTGTCCAACATCCAAAGGCACATCGGGAGCCTTAACCATTTTCCAGGTTCAACAGGACAAGATGGCTTCCAACCTTTTCAGGCATAAAGCGAGATGCCTTTCAGATCATAAGTGAGATGATCTTCATCTCGCTTAACACCAGAAAATTTTCAAAACGCTTCAACATGAATGTCACTGTACATTTCCTATTGCTTCATTTTTAAAACTAAGTGGTAGAAAGCAATGGGCTCAAAAGTACTCTTAGGATGTGTATTTACTGGAGTGCCTGGGTAAGCATCCGACTTCAGCTCAGGTCATGATCTCGCAGTTCACCAGTTCGAGCCCCACGTCGGGCTCTGTGCTGACAGCTTGGAGCCTGGAGCCTGCTTTGGATCCTATGTCTCCCTCGCTCTCTGCTCCTCCCCCACTCGTTCTCTCTCTGTCTCTGTCTCTCTCTCTCTCAAAAATAAATAAAAACATCTTTTTAAAAAGATGTATATTGGGGTGCCCCAGTGGCTTAGTTGGTTGAGTGTCCGACTTTGGCTCAGGTCATGATCTCACAGTTCGTGAGTTCGAGCCCCACATCTGGCTCTGTGCTGACAGCTCAGAGCCTGGAACCTGCTTCGGATTCTGTGTCTCCCTCTCTCTCAGTTCCTCCCTTGCTCACTCTCTGTCTCTCTGTCTCTCTCTCTCTCTCTCAAAGATAAATAAAGATTTAAAAAATATTTTTTAAAAAGATGTATATTTACCAACTAGAATATCATCTACATAGACCAGGAAAGTAAACACATCTGCAAGATGCAGTATTCATGAGTCTAGTGCCTGGTACACAGACTGACCTGTTTCCTCGCAGGGATTTGAAGTTCCCAGGACCATAAGGTCCAAGCTCTGCTCAAAACATGCTCTGTCGGTCCAGACATCCAACAGCTCAGCCACATCACACCAAAGCACTGGAGAGCCTGACACTGTGACAGGGACACTGTCCCTCCCCCAGGAGGCACTCTCCCCAATGTCGAAACACCACTGGACTCAAAGGGCCATCTGGCTGGAAACAGTGCTGGACTCTATTTTAACCCCCAAAGACTCATCACTACCTGAGATAGTCTTAAAATCTTTAAAATATCTTGGAATTCCCAAGCCGTAAGAGTCAGCAAATTTGGTGTTATTTTTATTTCTAGCTGAATGCAATTGGCCCGTAACTTCTCTCCTCCCCTCTGTCGCAGACCTCACGCTCATGAGACACGGCCAATTATGGGCCACTGTTTCTGCAATTTTCTATCTAGCTTTAATGTTCCCCCCCACCTCTCCCTTTCCCCTCTCCCTGACACCTTGTCTCCTTTCCACCTGCCCTCCAAGTCTCTCCAGCCACACCGCCGTCTCCCTATTCTCACGCCCCCCCTTTGCCATTCTTCCAGGCCCTGAATCTGCTGATAGCACCACAACCACGGCGCACAGGGTCTCACATTCAGGATCAAAGTCTTCTGACCCTTACAGAAGGCTAGAGATTTTTCTCCCTGTATAGTTTCCAACAGCAATGCAAGCTTCTTGGTAATAGAGATAAATAACCCCAACTGTAGAACCAGACAGAGCTGAGCACAATATATTGCTTTGTTCATGTCATCACCCTTCTATGTTTTCAAAAGTATTTGTTGAGCAATTTTTACACATCACGCCTTGTCTTAAGCAGTGAGGACACAACCGGGGGCAACACAGACTCACTCCAAACCCTCCGGAAGTTTCTGGTGGGATTGAGGAGGCAGATCTAACAAAGAATCTTATAAATAATTGTTGAAATTTGCAATAAATAGCATGAAGATTACATACAGGTGGGATAAGAACATTTAACAGAAAGATTTAACATAGTCGGGGGGGGGGGGGAGGGAGGGGACGGGGTAAAGTGTAAGTTGAGACCCCGAGGGTGAGGGGTGAGTAACAAGAGCAGAAAAAAACTGGTTGTTTAGGGAAAGAACCTAAATAGTAGAATGAACCAGAGAGAACAGAAGAGGCAAAGGCCCTGAGGCAGGGAGGAATATGGAAGAGGGACAGAGGAGACAGAGAGGGTGAGTGGTACAAGACCAGGCTGAAGTCACGTCATGGGCAGTGCCTGCGTGCCATCATTTTGGTGATTTGGGATTTTACTTAAAAAGCAACAGGACACTCAGGGGTGCCTGAGTGGCTCAGCTGATTAAGCATCGGACTTCAGCTCCGGTCATGATCTCACAGTTCGTGAGTTCGAGACCTGCGTCGGGCTCTGTGCTGACAGCTCGGAGCCTGGAGCCCGCTTCAGATTGTGTCTCCCCCTCTCTCTCTGTTCCTCCCCTGCTCACACTCTCTCTCTCTCTCTCTCTCTCTCTCAAAATAAATAAAGATTTAAAAAAAAAAAAAGTGAAGGGGAACCTGGGTGGCTCAGTTGGTTAAGCATCAGACTTTGACTCAGGTCATGATCTCACGGTTCATGGGTTCGAGCCCCGCATCGGGCTCCATGCTGACAGCTCAGAGCCTGGAGCTGCTTCGGATTCTGTGTCTCCCTCTCTCTCTGCCTCCTACCCCCGCTCACGCTCTCTCTCTCTCTCTCTCTCTCAAAAATAAACGTTAAAAAAAATTTTTTTTAAAACCAACAAGACAGTCATATCCAAAATACATATTAAAAAAATACAACTCCAAAAGAAAATAAGAGGCAACTCGAATTCTCTTACGCTCCAGGTAGGTGTGTAAATTTGCACAATCACTTTGGAAAAACACGTGGCAATCCTTCACAGGGCTAAATGCATACACCCTGTGACCTACTGCTGAACACACACCCAAGGATGCTCAGGTCCCCCAAAGGAATGTTCCGGGCAGAATGGGCCCAAACACAGACCCACCTAAATGCCCATCCACCCTAGAGTGGATAAATAAATTTTGAAATATTGTTAGAATAGAATTGTACACCTTAATGGACAGAACAACCTGATGATACAACGTGGTTAAATCTCACAGGCGCAATGTTGGGTCAAATAAATGTTGAGTCAAACAGAAAAGAGAATGTACTGTGTGATCTCATCCACATGAAGTTCAAACACAAGCAAAGCTAATCGGTGGTGATAGAGGTCAGGACAGAGGCTCCCCTGTGGGGCACGGACGGAAGGAAGGGCTCAGGCGGGAGCTTTGCTGGGGCCTGGGAGCGCGTGCACGCCGGAGTTAACAGTTCATCGCACCGCAGAGCAAAGATGTGCGCAATTCCAGGCCAGTAAAGTACCCCTCAGTCCCTACAAATGAGGAGAATGGATCCGGTGGCTCAAAGGGACAGGTGGGTTCAAAGACAGAAGCAGGGAGGGAGTCTAGGACCGAGTCCTGTGGCCCCAGCACTTAGGGCTGGGGGTGGGGGGGCGGATGGGGTGACCCACGAAGGAGGGTGGGGGGAGCAAGCAATATGGGGAGAGGGGGAGGGGAGAGACCAGCTGTAGCTCCTAATGACTTTCACTGAAGAGGGATGACCACAGGACAAGGGGGAAGAACCCTCCAGCCCCACCAGGGGATGTAACCTTCAAAGTCAGGTCTCCTCCTGGGGGTTAGAAGGTACACGGGAGATCTAAAACCGGCTGGAGAAGCACCGAGTCTCCACGGAGCGCGCTCAGCAGCCAGGGCGAGCTGGGGACTGCTTCTTCCAGGCCCTTCGGAAACAGCCACCCAAGGCCCCGTTTCCGCCTGGCCGTGTGGTCCCCTGACCCCGACAACGTGGGCGGGGGGCCTTCAGGGGCACCGGGGCAACACGCAGAGAAGAAAGTTGCTGAACGGAGGGAAAGGAATACCGGAATGAAATTAAGTTAAGGGAAATGGCTGACTTCTCAACAGTCCATCCCTCCTAGCCAAGAATTGCAGGCGGGTGTTCAGGGCCAGTGGCATACAGCTTCCTCTTCCTCCATGTTGCACCGTAAGCTCCCTGCGGACAGAAACCAGGCCTTGGTAGTCTTGTCCGTGCCCCCGCACCCACCGGGTGGCCGCGCCCACCCGGACGTCCCAAGCGGGGGGGGGGGGGGGGGGGGGGGGGGGGGGGATGCAGCAGGTGTCACGGGACCCCCAGCGGCGCCTCTGCGGCAGGACGGCCCCTGGCGGAGACACCGCCTCGCGGACATCCGGGGCCGACTCGCGGTCTGGAGCCTGAGGCATCGCTGGCTCTCCCGGGGAAGCAAAACGAAAGTGTTTGAAATTCAAGGGGACACCTCAGCAAAGCGGAGGAGACTCGGTGCAGACAGCCCTCGTGGCGATGTAAATTGCAGACAGCGAAGGATGGAGACGGAGCGCGAAGGATGGAGACGGAGCGCGAATGGAGAGAGCGGCAAGGTCGCCTTGCCCTTGGGTCTCGTTAGTGGAAATAAAACGTACCGGAAAAGTCACATCTTTTAAAGACGTTTGGAAGTTTCCTGGGTGATCCTGAAAGGGCTGATGGCAGTGTGAGGTTTTCAATGTACCCAGAGCCCTCCCACAGAGCGACTGGAATGGTAGGACGATGTGGGGTCATGGAGCTTTCTTCCCTTCTTTAGCTGCTAATTAACAAATCTGCTACGTGTCAGGGGCGCCTGTTGCCTAATGGGCGGAAGCCGTTGATGGCGATGACTAATAACACTGGTGTATTCTCTGGGCTTAATCTTTAACTTGGTTTCCTGAGGGGATTAAACTAGACACGAGCAGAGAAAACGGGCATGTTATTCTTGATAGAGCCTCTATATGGGTACACAGAGGACACAGTTGAGCGAGAGGAATAATTCTCCCTCCACCCCGGCCCAACAGTCACCATTTGAGGTCAGCAGTCTCCACATACGGATGGGTATTCTCGGTAAGATGTGCAGGAATCACAGAGCCAGGCTGCCTGTGGACCCACCGCCTGTACTGTCACGATCATGTCGAAAGTTCATACAGGGCAGTGTAGCAAAGATGTTTTGAGAATGCAGATTTGAGTCTGGGAGGATAAGTGCGAATGGAAGTAATATGCTTTTTATTGTTCTCTGAAACTGTCCTGCAAGTTCACCCTCTTTCCTTACACAGCATAAACCACTTTGGAGTCATTACACCATCCGTGGAATAAAAAAAAGGGATCTCTGCTTATGGAGGAAACTACAAATGAGATGGTCGTATGTACAGATTTCTACCTTCAAGCTTAGAAGACAACTCTTTGATGAAGGTTACTTAGGATTTCAAAGGGAGTCTTTGAGGCCCTACACAGAACACATTCTCTAGATAATGCACACCATCTGGGAATGCAAGCTGGTGCAGCCACTCTGGAAAACAGGATGGAGGTTCCTCAAAAAACTGAAAATAGAACTACCCTGCGACCCAGCAATTGCGTTACTAGGCACTTACCCAAGGGATACAGGTGTGCTGTTTCGAAGGGACACATGCACCCCCATGTTTATAGCAGCACTAGCAACAATAGCCAAAGAATGGAAAGAGCTCAAATGTCCATCAACAGATGAATGGATAAAGAAGACGTGGTATATCTATACAATGGAGTATTACTCGGCAATCAAAAAGAATGAAATCTTGCCATTTGCAAGTACGTGGATGGAACTGGAGGGTATTATGCTAAGGGAAATTTGTCAGAGAAAGACAAAAATCATATGACTTCATGCCTGTGAGGACTTTAAGAGACAAAACAGATGAACATAAGGGAAGGGAAACAAAAATAATATAAAAACAGGGAGGGGGACAAAACAGAAGAGACTCATAAATATGGAGAACAAACTGAGGGTTACAGGAGGGGCTGTGGGAGGGGGGATGGGCTAAATGGGTCAGGGGCACTAAGGAATCTACTCCTGAAATCACTGTTGCCCTAGATGCTAACTAATTTGGAAGTAAATTTTAAAAAATTAAAAATAAAATTAAAAAATAAATATTGCACACCATCGTATGTTTATAGCTCCAAAGTAAACCAAGATCTTTGAAGAGTGGTCTTCCATAAATCTTGTTCCTTCTACTGCTAATGGAGAAGAATCTCTCAGACTGGTGCTGGCATGTTGCCATAAAAATAGATAACAGCAGACACAAGGCGATCAAGGAACACCCTCCAAGCTAAGTGGGATTTACAAAGCTCACATAACCGTTAATGAAAATGCTATGGAGCAGCAGTGGCCATCCATGGAGAAACTCTTGGTTCTTCCCATCCCTGATGAATGGAGTTATCTAGCCCTGCTTACCAGGGACACTCTGAAAGGTACAATATGGAGATGGACATTTCTTTGAAGCAGATAGACCTCAAAAGACAGAAGGCATGAAGTCACATCACTTCAGGTGAATGACAGATGCACAATATATATAAACACTTCGGTAAGCCAAGTCCCAGTGACTGGTTCTGACCTAGACGCCAGCGTGATCAGACAGAGAATCACGGACCAAAGCACAAATACTGCTAGACGCCTAGTGTTCACGGCCAAGATAAAGTGTAAAAATAAAAAAAAAAGAGGAAGGCAAAAGTTCGCCACACGCTCAACAGAAGTCACGTCAGCTTAAAACAAAAAGTTTGTTTTTGTTTTAAGCCACCCTGGGGGCGCCTGGGTGGCTCAGTCGGTTGAGTGTCCAACTTCACCTCAGGACATGACCTCGAGGCTCATGAGTTCAAGCCCTGCGTTGGGCCCGGTGCTGACAGCTCAGAGCCTGGAGCCTGCTTTGGATTCTGTGTCTCCGTCTCTCTCTGCCTCTCCCCTGCTTGCACTCTCTGTCTCTCTCAAAAATAAATAAACATTAAAAAAATTAAAAACAAAAATCCCCCAAATCATTTTTCTCAGCGGTGTATCTGCTCCCATGTTATCATCTTCATTTAGAAACCAATTCATTGATGTAAATTAAAAAAAAATAAGTAATAATAATAATAATAATTAAAAAAGGAGAAGTCCTGATCACCAAGTCATAGAACCTCTTCCTTGTCTGAGGCCTAGAATTCCTTCAGTTCTATTAAAATTGGACACATAATTCCCAGATGCCAAGTGGAATCCAAGGCTGGTCAGAATCACCTGGGGAACATTTACAAATTACAGATGCTAGGAGATTATCCCATGTAGACTGATCTAGAAGCCTAGGGGTTGGCCCATTGATTTCAGCACATGGTGATTGTGATGGGTGACCAACCTTTCGAATCCCTGGAAAAGGCCATTTCCATGCCCAGCTTTACAGAGTCTATACCTGAACACCATCTCCTCGTGAATGGTCCTCCTTATAATCCACCATGGGAAGCTCACCCAGCGTGTTCCAAGAAGATAATGTAACACCAATAGCCAGTCGCTTCTACTTATCCAGAGGTTCTCCCGCTCCCCTGCTGCAAAAAGTCCCTTCCAACAATCAACAAAACTAAAAGGCAACCTACAGAATGGGAAAAGGTATTTCCAAATGACATATCTGCTAAAGAGTTAGTATCCAAAATATATAAAGAACTTAAAAACGCAACACCCCAAAACAAATAATCCAACTAAAAAAATAGGTAGAAGGCATGAATAGACATTTTTCCGAAGAAGACATCCAGCTGGCCAACAGACACGTGAAAAGACGCTGAACATCACTCATCACCAGGGAAATGCAAATCAAACCTGCAGTGAGATACCACCTTATACCTGTCACAATGGCTAAAATCAACACCACAAGAAACAACAGGTGTTGGTGAGGATGTAGAGATAAAGGAACCCTCTTGCCCTGTTGGTGGGAATGCAAACTGGTGCAGTCATTCTGGAAAACAGTATGGAGGTTCCTCAGAAAGTTAAAAATAGAACCACCCTACCACCCAGCAATTGCAGTCCTGGGTACTTACCCCCAAAACACAAAAATACTAAATCAAAGGGACACATGCGCGCTGATGTTTATAGCAGCATTATCTACCACAGCCAAAGTATGGAAACAGTCCAAGTGTCCATGAATGGATAAAGAAGATGTGGTATATACACACACACACACACACACACACACACTGGAATATTACTGAGCCATAGAAAAGAATGAAATCTTGCCATTTGCAATGATGTGGATAGAACTTATGCCAAGTGAAAGAAGTCAGTCAGAGAAAGGCAATACCAAATGATTTGACTCACATGTGGAACTTGAGAAACAAAACAAAGGAGCAAAGAGAGAAAAGAGAGAGAGAGAGAAGCCAAGAAATAGACTCTTAAGTATAGAGAACAAACTGATGGTTCCCAGCAGGGAGATGAGGCGGTGGGATGGGTTTAAATAGGTGGTGGGGCAGGGCACCTGGGTGGCTCAGTTGGTTAGGCTGTCGACTCTTGATTTTGGGTCAGGTAATGATCACACGGTTCGGGAGATTGAGCCGCACGTTAGGCTCTGTGCTGACAGCACAGAGCCTGCTTGGGATTCTCTCTCTCCCTCTTGCTCTGCCCCTCCCCCCCCAAAGTAAATAAATAAACATTTTTTAAAAAATAAATAAACAGGTGATGGGGACTAAGGAGTGCATTTCTCGTGATGAGCACCGGGTAAAGTGTGGAAGTGTTGAGTCACTATATTGCACACAAGAACGTAATATTACACTGTATGTGAACTAACTAGAATTTAAGTAAAAACTTTTTTTAAAAAACAGCCCTTCCCAAAGTCCTAACACCTCCCACTCAAACTGTCTTTTACCTTGAACTGTATCTGGACTCCCCACCCCCCTCAAAGTGGAATCCAATTATCCGTTCTCATGATGAACATTTTTCCCGTTGAGATTCCTGTAAGTGCGACATTGCATTTGTCTTCTGAACATAGTGGCTAAATGTCCAGAAAAAGAATGGCTCCCATCGGTGCTCAGCAAAATTCCTAATGAGCCCGTGAAGTATTGCTTTAAAAAAAAAAACAAAAACAAATAGCGAGTGCTATATTTCAACTCTGTGAGTGTGTGTGTGTGTGTGTGTGTGTGTTGTAGGGGAGGAGAGATTTTGAGTCCGGTTTACGCAAAGCAATAAATTAATCTTTTATTCCAACAGGGGAAAAACATTCTGACCTTGTATCTGGAAGCTGGGGGGAAAGACGAGCTTCTCTTTTATCATTTTGGAAAGATGCCAGAGGTGGGGAGGCAGGAGAGGTGAGGAGGGCAGAGGGGTAGTTTTTCTTTTTTAATCACGGTTTTTAAAATGGTATACCGTGTATTGTCATACCTAAACCTCTAGAAATCATTTTTCAGGGGGAAAAAAAAATCCTGTAATCTCCAGTCTTCCTTTGTGGGGAAGAAAGATGTCATGGAAACTGTGACCATGTGCCTAAAACAAGACGTGGTGAAAATGATATACAACTGTTTCCATGACTCCAAAAGGAGATGTTGGTCTCTACACAGAGGCGTTTTATCAAGCATCAGGAACTTTCCCTGGCTGACATGCCCGTGCCCATTCTGCCCCGGTGCCTCTGTGTTATTCTACCCGAGCTTTCAAGTCAAATTCTCCAGAAGCTTTCTCTCCCCTCTGCTAGAAGACCTCTTTCTTCTCCCGAACGTTAGCTCTTCAGACCTTGAAGCACAGCTCTCCACAGAGCGGTGGCACTTTCGGCACAAGTGAGAGGGAGGTACTTCTGGCATTTGGTAGGTAGGGGCCACGGGTGCTACCACGCATCCTGCAGTGTACCGGGTGACCCCCACAAAAGCAAGATTACCCAATCCCACACATCTGCAGCACTGAGGTGGAGAAACCACGTTTGGCAGTGATGTGAACGCTGGCCCAGCAGCAGCAGTCGACACCGTCGATGTCCCTCCTCCTTGGCTGTTTTCCTCCTTGGCTTCCGGGACGCCATACTCTCCAAGTTTCCTCCAGCCTCAGGTCCGTTCTCTCGTTACTTCTCATCTCCCCAACTTCTGAATGGTAGCGTGTGCCTGGGCTTGGTCCTTGGACTCCATTCTCGCTCCAATCCCCGCCCTTAAATACCTGTAGATCCACAGGCCCCCTCCCCTGAATTTATATCTCTGCCCGGACCCCTTCCCTGAATTCCACTTGGACACCCCCACTTGGACATCACCAGGGCATCCCAAAGTCAGCAAATCCAGAACCGAGTTCCTCATCTTCCCCCAAGACACCTGCTCTCCCAACTCATCGCTGTTAATGCCTAGTTGCGCAGGGAAATAACCTTGTCGTCATCCTTGACCTCTCTCTCTCTCTCTCTCTCTCAAACACTCATCCAATCTACCATCAGATCCTGTTGACTCAAAACACGTCCAAATGTGACCACTTCTCGGCACTCCCACCGCTGTCACCACTGGTGGCCCAAGCTGCCATCGTCTCTCGCCTGGAACCTCACACCGGTCCCCTCCCTGGTCTCCCTGCTTCCACCTCTAGTACCTTCCACCTTCTCAGTACAGGAGCCAGCGTGATCCTTTCAAAATGCGAGTCAGATCATGTCACTTCTGTACTTAGAATTCCCCAACGGCTCCTACCAACCCCAGGGTGAAGGCCAAAGTTCTTACAATGCCTTTCAAGGGTTTATAAAATCCGTCTGCTTCCAAATCCCCAACGGTGTCTCTGCAGTTCACATCCTACCACTCTCCCCCTTCCCTCGGCATCTACACTGGCTTCTTGCTCTCCCTTGAGTTTTCCAGACACAGTCCCACCTCTGGACCCGCTCCTTTGCTGTGCCCTCTGCACAGCAGAGGATCTTCCCCCCAAGATCCCCATAACTTGCCCCGTCAACCCTTCAGGTCCTACTGAGATGTCACCTTCTCAGAGGGGCCTCGCGTGGCCACGCCATTGAACCTCGCAGCCCACCCCCTCGACTCCACGTATTGGTTTTAATATTTTTTCCACAGTGTGTGACACCGTCTGGCACGCGATTTCTTTTTCTTAGCTAACTCGTTATCCGATTCTCCCAACACGATGCAAGCTGGCTGGCCGAGGGCTGGGATTTTTTTCACTGCTGTCTCCACAGCATGCAGGGTAGTGCCGTCCGTAGCAAATGCCCAAAGGGGTGAACGAGCGAGTCCCTGGCTCCTCATAAAGATTCTCTGGCAACGGGGGCGCCTTGCAACCCCCTGCACAATGTCGTGGTCACGCCTCCTTTTTCTTCTCTGACACCCGTGCATAGGCCAGGCCCTGGACGAGGAGCTTTTGTACAAATGGAATGAAATTGCTAATTGCCTGCAATGTATCAGGAACTCACTCTATTTTGAATCAGATTTTCAGTCTGAATGCTGCAAATGTCAAAAGGCCTCTTCGCCACGGTGAAGGCTTCCTCGTGCCTTCCTCGCCAGTTTACCAATCCACCCGGAGCCTGGCAGAGGCTGCAAATCGCCCAGGACGGGCAGTGAGCAGACTTTCTGCACCATCTTGTGGACAGTCTGGGAACTGCACCTACCGAAAGCGCCCTGTGTCCCTGTGCGTGAACCGCCTCTGTTTCCCTGTCTCCTCCTGGCCCCAAAGCAAGACCGTGTTGTCTCCACTCCTCCCCCGTCCTGGACTTTCCAAACTCACTTTGGTTTGGGAGTGCCTTGGATTGGTGATTCCCACTCTTTTTCAGGAAAAAAAAGAAAAGTGAATTTCCTTGTGGCCCAAAAAGCAGAGAACTGGAGGGGGGTTTTGACGCCTCCCAAATTGTTCTTAATCAGCAGCTTTATCCGATTCAAGTCCCTCTGTCCGGAAGTACTGTGGGTGGCATCAGTCGCTACTCTCCAAAGTGACTGAACGACGAGGCGAGATCTCAGTGGCATGATGGGAGGCCGTCCCACCTTTGGCTCCCAAAATTTGGCTGTTGGGAGTTCTAACGTGAGCTTTTTATTCTGGTTTTAGGTATAAATAGCCCCGGAAGAGGTAACAGCTTGGTTTCCAACCTAAATTAGCGGTAGCCAACCTACAAACAGGTGTTGAAAGGTTGGGGGGGAAGAGAAAGGCCATTTGCCACCCCCCCCACACACACACACACACCAAGTAAGGTCTAAATATGGACACCAAGCAGCAAGGCCTGTGACAAAGAAAGCCAACGAAGCCTCTAAATTCCACTCCACACACTTTCAGTTTGCCTCCCATACCTGCCTACACCTTCCATGATGTCACTGCTTCCATTCTGGGTATTTGGGATTAGAGAGGGGAAAGGGGGCAGATCTATCATCACTGGGGAAAACTCTACGTTAAATAATCTATAGAGCAATTCAATTACGCTCAAGAACCCCAAACAATATCTTTTTAAGTTTATTTATTTTGAGAGAGAGAGAGAGAGCACGAGAGCGTGAGCAGGGGAGGGACAAAGGGAATCCCAAGCAGGCTCCACGCGGTCAGCGCAGAGTATGATGTGGGGCCCGATCTCACAAACCAAAAGGGTGAGATCATGACCTGAGCTGAGATCAAAGGCAGGACACAAACCGTGAGATCCTGACCTGGGCTGAGATCAAAGGCAGGATGCTTAACGGACTGAGCCACCCAGGTGCCCCAGAAGCCCAAACACTATTATTATTTTTTTTCAATATATGAAATTTATTGTCAAATTGGTTTCCATACAACACCCAGTGCTCATCCCAAAGGTGCCCTCCTCAATACCCATCACCCCCCCTCCCCTCCCTCCCACCCCCCATCAACCCTCAGTTTGTTCTCACTTTTTAAGAATCTCTTATGCTTTGGCTCTCTCCCACTCTAACCTCTCTCTCTTTTTTTTTTTCCTTCCCCTCCCCCATGGATTTCTGTTAAGTTTCTCAGGATCCACTAACAACAGCCATCAGAGTCTGCCAGGGAAAAGACTGTCAACAAAGAACAATGATTTGAATGAAATCACGTGCATTGTTTGAAAGGGGCTTTGCACTTCTGAGGTCTGAAAAGGCTCTTGAATCCCTTTGGCCAAGATTAGGGGGATTGTTTGTTTTCCTGATATCAATAAAGAAATGAAGGAAAGAGTGGGGGGGGGGGGGTGTTTCAAATACAGTTAGACCTGAATTACCATCAGAAGGAGAAAGGAAGAGATCAAACATCATTAAGAGCCTATTTATGGAAAGCACTATCGGGGCACATTACAGACACATTCAGCTAAATTCGGCAGCCAGCTCTGTGACCTTGGGCTAGTCACTTAACCTCTCTGAGCCTAAGTCTTCTCATCTGTAAAATGACGCTGATGCCGTGAAAAACAGTTTGACGGTTCCTCAAAAAGTTAAATACAATATCATCACAGGATCCAGCAACTCCACCTCTGGGAATGCACGCAAAAGAAGTGAAAGCAGGAACTCAAAGAGACATCTGTCCACCGATGTGCAAAGCAGCATTATTCAACATAACAAAACAGGGAAACAACCCAAATGCTCATCAAGAGCTGACTGAAGAAACAAAACGTGGTATAAACGTAAAATGGATTCTTATTCAGCCTTAAAGGGGAATGGAATTCTGATACAAAGCTACAGAATGGTGAGCCTTGAAAGCGTGGTACTGAGTAGAATAAGGCAGACGCAGAAGGGCAAATATATATGATCCGGTTTAAATGAGGTACTGAGAGCAGGCAAATTCGAGGCACTGAGACAAAAGATAGAAGAGAGGTTGCTAGGAGCTGGGGGAGGGAAGATGGGGAGTTAGTGTTCAACAGGACAGAGTTTAGTTTGGGAAGATGTAAGCCTTCTGGAAATGGGTGGCGGTGAAGGTGGCCCATTGGGAACACGCTTCGTGCCACCGAACCGCACACGTAGAAGTGGTTAACATGCTAAATTTGATGTGTATTTTACTACAATAAGAGACGGACAGAAAATGGTGCTGAGCTACTATTCAAAGCCGAGACCTTCTTAGCCCCCCCCCGCCAAATCGACGTCTTTTCCACTGTGCTGCCTCATTCCAAATGTGTTGAATGGTGGGTGAAGCGATGGTCTCTGCAAAAGGTGGGAATTGCTGTTGTAAATTAACGGGGTCGTTTTACTGGTCACGGAAGCACAAAGGGGCAAAATATTGCAGTGAATTTTCCCAAGTATGAAACATCACTTCCAGCTTTCCTCCTGAGCTGATTCCATCCTGGACCAGCTGTCTCCCCCTGGGGGCGGGAAGTGGGAGGGCAGGGCAGGCAATTTCTCTTCCTCTACAGCCTTGATGAGAAAAAGTCTCCATGTACTTTAAAACTCTTTGTGATGTAGAAGAAAGACTGTTTTGCCTCCAATGTTAATTAATCTGGAACCTTCCAAGACCAAGAGAATGGCATGCATTAGATGATGCATAAGCTGGACATCATGGGAATGATGGTTGCAGGACACGGCTCTTTGCCAGAAACATGACCTGTGGGATTTAAGGACCATATCACACTGCTCCGCTTGATGGTCTTTATCTGGATGAGATTAAACCACCAATTTAGTTTTCTTTTGAGCGGAAAAATGTCCAGAGTAAGCCAGGGCGTGTAGAGGGGACACACTCGTTCACAGCCATGCGGAAGGAGGGAAGGTGCCCCCCCCCCCAACTCGGAAAACTCTGGAACTTATGGATGAAATAACCTACTGTCCCCAGTAACAAAACAAGAGCGAGAGATTAAGGGATAATTAGATGCTTTTCCCTGGAAGGAAAGTAAGCTAAGAGGACGATAACTTTGAAGACATGTTACAGAATATGAATCTCTCCACATAGGGCACTTACTATATTTTCTTATCACTTTCAAAGCTGGCAAAAGAGCAGAGTCAAGACTAAAAATATAAAAGGCCATAAAAGGGAGATCCAAATGGCTCCCCAGATCTGTGAGTCCATTCTATGCGAAATTACACTAGTAAGGACAGATAAAAATGTGAAACAGGCAGAAAAGTGGCAGGTTTCCATGTTAAAGCTGACGCGATCAATAAATACATGTTGAGCACATATCACATAAAAGATACTGGGCGAGGCTCCATGAAATAAAGAATCAAACATGATCCCTCCCCAATTCTATTTTTTTTTAAGTTTATTTATTTTGAGAGAGGGAGGGAGAGAGAGAGAGAGAGAGAGACAATTCCAAGCAGGCTCTGCACTGTCAGCCCAGAGTCCCATGTGGGGCTTGAACTCATGGACCATGAGATCGTGACCTGAGCTGAAACCAAGAGCCAGATGCTTAAGCCACTGAGCCACCCAGACGCCCCTCCCCATTCTAGATTATAATCCAGTTTTACATTTTTAGAAATTTAGTCCCACAAACAGAAAACTATCCTGATTTGAATAGTTAATTAAATAGCGAGGAGAGAAAGCAGGAATTCCCATCTCGACGGAGGATTGAATATGTGTGTTTAATGCCTCCCTCTCCTGAGTTCCCATTCAATGGTAGCAAGAGAATTTTAAAGAACGTAAGCCCACGACAGTAAAGAAAATACAAGAAGGGCTATTGTTGAGATGAATTCAACAAATGTCTGGAAAACAGAGGTTGGATGGGGGTGCCGTTAAAATGAATATCAAAGGAAATCACAACCTAGAGTCTATGTGGAATACATTCCAGAAAAAAAGCCAAACCCTCTGATGTGGTTCAGGACTCAGACACAGCAAGGAAGATGAGGTAGTGAAATGAAGGTGTGTACAAGGAACAGCTGGTCTGCCCACTGTGCTCACTCCAAACATTGCCCCCACCCTCCCCATGCCCCAACTTAATCATTAGAGGGGACTCCTCAAAACAAACCAAATGGCACCACTAGAAACATATCTGCATTCCAGCATTTAAGATGACTTCAACCTTGCAGAGGCAAGCCCCTCCGGTTGACGGGTCCTGCCCACATACAGGACCATTTTATTGCCTCACACTCCAATCTGAATGGGCACAAGGATGACATTTCAGGATAAAGACAACTTTATTTTAGGACCTTTTTTTATTATTATTATTTTTCAGTAATCTCTACCCCTAACGTGGGGCTTGAACCCATACCCTGAGATCAAGAGTCACATGCTCCACCAACTAAGTCGGCCAGGTGCCCGCGGAGACCATTTTTTAAATGACTCCCACCACTGTAAAGAAAAATTGGGTTAGAGACAAGAACTCAAAAAACGAAAACTCTAATTAGCAACTGTACCCAGGAAACAAAAATAGGATGTTATGTGAAGAAAGAAGAAAATCATAGACCAAAATAAGAGCTATCGACAACTTGTAAACGATTGCAAACAGAAAATTCATTATGACGGTTCGGAAAAGAAAATCCACAGGACTTCCCAAAAGTCAGGTCCCAAACTCAAGAGATTAAAAACAAAACAAAACAAAAAAGACAGAAAAGAGACGAGAACAGTTCTCATCCACGGATCCAGGAGCAGGTAATAGGACTTTTGGCAAGAGAGAAATGGGAAGAGAAAAAAGGGTCAAAGAAGGAGGACAAGCCGGTGAGAAGGCAGAGGTGGGAATGAAGGTTCGAGAGTGAGGAGAGTTTTCAGTTCCGCCTTGGAAGATGTGTAGGATTCTGACCAATGGGGAGAGAAGCAAGGCTCTAGGACAGAATCCAGCCCGGAAGAGGGCCGTGGGAACTGCATAGATTCAGGTCCAACTACCGTGTCTCTAGCACGGATGTCTTCCAGACGCTGCTAGAAGTCCCTCTATGTGGTACCTGATGGAGTCCTCACAAGCAGTGTTCCGCTCTTAGTATGTCTAGGAAAGTCAGCCTGGGAGAGAGAAGCCATGTATGACATGGCTGGTTGGTGCTGGGGCCCAGTTCGTTCACAGCGCCCTTGGTCCCCGAATCCATCACTCCCTCATCCCACCGGGGCTGAGGGTCCTCACGAAGAGAGGGAGGAACCTGGCAAGCCGTCGCTAGACTGTCCCCCGAGACGAGGTGGCCGGCGCCCTGATACCTCACCGGCACCCCCACTCAGCAGCCGGAGTGGCAAACCACTCCAGGGGCACTGCGACCTGAAGAGGGACAACGGGAAGATGACAATACCACCTCCTGAGTCAGGAGAAGCCACAGAAGCAACCCCACCTACCACTGTTACCCCCCGGCGGAGATGGGCAGGGAGGGGAGGTCTGGGCTAACTGTGGGCCCGAGGAAGGCTGCCAGGAGTAGCTGAGGACATGCCAGCTCTCTTCTCCTCCCCCAGGATCTCCCCATCAAGGTGGAAAGGCCTCACAGAGAGGCCAGGGAGAGAGGGTGGTATTCCCGCTGGGGCTATGGCGGGGTTCCTTGTTCCCATAGGAAGCCCCGTATTGGAGGCTGTGGACGAGGCTGTCAGGGGAGTGGCTGCAGGCGTCTGAGGGTCCCCTGGGGGAGCCGACATCAATCAGAAGCCACCTGCTTAGCAGAACCAACATCCGGGCCCCAAGCAGATATGTCACACACCCCGGCTAGAGCTAACAGAGAAAGAAGGCCCCGGGGGTCCACAGGGAAAATTCTCCTTCCTCCCTGGGAAACCGTTCAAAAGTCCAGAGCAGAGGGCAGGAGGGGGCAAGAGAAACCCCCAGAGTGATTTTTAAATGGACCTGAGGCACCTTTGGCGGGGTAAAGGAAATGTTCGAGAACTGGACTGTGGCTGGCGATGGTTGCCCAACTCTATGAATTCACTAAAAATCACTAAATGACACACCTAACATAAGTGAATTCTCTGGTGTATAAATGATACTTCAATAAAAGGAAAAAGGAGGGGCGCCTGGGTGGCTCAGTCGGTTGAGCGGCCGACTTCGGCTCAGGTCACGATCTCGTGGTCCGTGAGTTCGAACCCCGCGTCAGGCTCTGTGCTGACAGCTCAGACCCTGGAGCCTGCTTCGGATTCTGTGTCTCCCTGTCTCTCTGATCCTCCCCTGTTCATGCTCTGTCTCTCTCTGTCTCAAAAATAAACAAACATTAAAAAAAAATTAAAATAAAAAAAGAAAGAAAAAGGAAACCTTTGGATGGAAAATAGGGTCGTAATTTTCACACGCAAAGGGAAAGAGAAATTAATGGCACGACTTACATGTCAGGAACAGGATACCTAGGTTGCCTACTCTCAGCCAGAGTTAACAAAACTCCGTCCGAGGCATATGGCAATGTCCCCACTGTTACACATCCAGCGTGGTCATTTCCACCCGGTCACGTATAAAGCACCCGGTACAGAGCCAGGCGCGCAGTAAGCCATCCGCTGAGTTGTCCTCACTTCACTGACTGTCCAGAGCAGACGGTCAGTGCTATGCTCGGACTCCAGCGCAGACTCAGACAGGCAAGGGTGGGAGCCCAGGTGAGCCGCAGGAGCCACTAAGGTAGTGGGGCAGGGAGGGATGAGAGGTTGGGGTAAGGATAGCCGGTCGACAAGGCAGGACCAGCAGGACAGCCCGGAACGACCCTGCAGGCACAAACCAACTGAGTCTGAAGTCCAGGAGATCGGAATCGACACACGAGTTTGCACTGTGCCTCACACCGCCTGGGTTCCTGACACACGTCTGTCGCTCATTTAACCGGTGGAAGCCTCAGCTCTGTCATCTGTCGAGCAGGGTGACTAGGGACACCCGTCTTTGTGGCACTGTCATGGGGAGTCGTGGAGGTAACGTGCACCCCACACGTGGCAAGTTCTCAGTGTTAACTAATAGGAGAATTATTTTTCCAGGACTCACAAGCGTGAGAATCGTTAGCGTCTTCCAGAGCATGGTTTCTCAAGAGGTTTTTCTAATAAAAAGGGACATCGTGTTCCTGTATCTTTAAAGCAGAAGAAATAAAGAGGAAGGACTTGGCGGGGGGCGGGGGGTAAGAGGAGACCCATCAGGAAATTCAAAAAAGCAATTCTCATTCCCAGTATTGACATCCAAAAGCCATCTTCTTCTTCCCATATCCATAGTCAATTTTGACCTCAAGGGCGCACCAGTGACCGTTGTCCGTGGGTATCTTGCTGCGGTGAGTCTGGGTCCGTCACTTCCCCCACCTGTGAACATAGCATGTCCTGATCGAGCAGGTTCCCAGAGTTCTTCAGGAGAAAGGCTCCATCGTCACTTTGGGAAGACAGGAAGCCGCAGGGCTGGGGCGCGTCAGCATACACGGTGGACGGCATCACAGGGCTGGTGATTCACAGGAGGGGAATGGGTGGCAGACCATTGTCGCAGACACGGCATCAATTACCCCCCCCACAGCCCCTGCTGCTTCCTGTCAACGCCGCGGAGGAGGGAGGCAAGATCCACGAAGGCAAGGCTGCCGTGAGGCCCCCAGCAAACGCCTGCACGTCTGTTTGATGAATGGGACTGTTTTCATTTTTATTTCGTTCATTATTAGTGTATCCCTGGGAAAGGACAGAGCAAAAGAATTTCACAAGTGACTCAAGAGGCATATGAAATTATTATTTATAAACAAGGAGAAAAGGGAGGGAGGGAGGGAGGGAGGGAACGTGTGACCCAAATCCCAACAGGTCGCATTGCTCGCCGTCTTTCTCCTTGTTCCCTGCATTTTAACCTGGACTCAAGGCTAATTCGTGAAAATGATACTGTAGCCAACACTTACTCAGAACCTTCTAGAAGAAAGAATAGTATGCTAGACCTGTGGAATATAAGAATTGCCAAAGCCCCCTGTGTCCTCTGGAACTGAAATTTACCCCAGGAGTCCAGATAGATACGTTCAAAACAAAGTAACAGTTGGATAGCTTGCAAAACTTCCAAGGTTTGCTCTAGCGGGTTCCACGTATGCCCCAAATTGTTACTAAGGGCTCTTTGTGGTCACATTGAATCTAGTGGCAAACACTGGAGTAACGTAGATGCCTTGTAATGAAAGCATGATTAAGTACATTGATACGATTAATACAACCATACTGCGGAAAACTGTGTAGCCATTAAAAAGATCAGTTTTTTAGGTCAATTTCTGCATTCTGACACAGGAAGATACCCAATGTATCAATGAAAAAAAAGGCAAGTTACACAATAGACACCATGGTCCAACTTTGTTGTGTATTGTCTGCTAGGACTGTTATAACACTTACCACACATTGGGATGCTTACGCAATAAAAATCCGTTTTGTCCCAATTCTGGAGGCTGGAAGGCTGAGATTTTTTTTTTTTAATTTTTTTTAATGTTTATTTATTTTTGACAGAGAGAGAGAGAGACAGAGCATGAGCAGGGGAGGGGGAGAGAGAGAGAGAGAGGGAGACACAGAATCCGAAGCAGGCTCCAGGCTCTGAGCTGTCAGCACAGAGCCCGATGTGGGGCTCGAACTCACAGATGGTGAGATCATGACCTGAGCGGAAGTCGGACGCTTAACCGACTGCGCCACCCAGGCGCCCCCCAACCCCTTTCTTACAAGGGCAACTGATCCATTTTGGGTTAGTGCTCCCTCTAAGGGCCTTGTTTTCATTGAATTACATTTTTATTTATTTATTTTTTAATTTTTTAAAAATGTTTATTTTAGACAGAGTGTGAGCGGGGGAAGGACAGAGAGAGAGGGAGACACAGAATCCGAAGCAGGCTCCAGGCCCCAAGCTGTCAGCACAGAGCCCGACGCGGGGCTTGAACTCACGAGCCACAAGATCCATGACCTGAGCCGAAGTCGGACGCTCAACCGACTGAGCCACCAGGTGCCCCTCATTGAATTACATCTTTAAAAGCCCTGTCTCCAAATACCTGTCTCTGAGGTCCTGAGGTCAGTTCAGGGCTTCTGTGCATGGATTGTGGGCAGGTGTAACTCAGCCCATAACAAGCTCCCTAAAAACTCTGTATAAGAAGGATTTTCATTTTTAGTGCATTTTTCTGAATTGCTAGAAATTTTATAACGAGCACCCATTCCCTATGTTAACTAAGCAATTCTTTAACACCTAGGATATCAATCTTTATGACTGAAGTTGCTTCCAAATACAAGTTTTGTTTTGGTTTTTAAAGCGTGTGCCAACAGGGACGGAGACACAGGCCATGTCTCTAAAGGACATTGGTGCCATCCTCCCATAGGGATGACACTGCCTTGAAGCAGAGAGGAGGGGTGACAGGCATGGCACCCCTTGGCAAGAACCAGAATCAGAAAATCGTCCAAAAACAACACAAAAAGGCAAAGATAAACTGAGCAGCTTTCAGGAAGAAGATCAGAGGAAAGGGGGTGCCTGGGTGGCTCAGCGGGTCATGATCTCATGGTTCGTGAGTTCGAGCCCCACCTCAGGCTCTGTGCTGACAGCATGGAACCTGCTTCAGATTCTCTCTCCCTCCCTCTCACTGCCTCTCCCCTGCTTGCTCTCTCTCTCTCTCTCAAAATAAATAAAAATAACTTAAAAAAAAAAAAGATCAGAGGCAAGTGCCTCTCTGAATTTTCCATTTCTCAAGAAAGCTGTTTTAAAAGATTAGTCAATTATCTACATTTTTGTAAATGAGTGGTCTGAAAAAATGTATACCATCTGACCGGATACTGATAAAGTGCGACATTAAAAAGGGGACACATCTATCAAATATACGTAAAAATGTTTGAAAAGAGCTGTATGGAAACAAAAGTTCCACGTAAATAGGCAAATTCAAATTGAATATTAAAGCAGTCACCGAGAGGATTGATAATGTGCAAACAAAGATACAAAACAGGGAAGGAAACACTTTTAATGCAAGAAGATAAAGTGATACTCAAATAGGGCATTATAAAGATAGAACAAAGAGAACAAATTTGATAAGCAAGAGTACAATTTGAAGAACGCTTTAAAAAAAAAATGGGTTATGAGTTGAATTGGGTCCTCCCCCCGCAAAAATAAATAAATAAATAAATAAATAAATAGATAGATATAAATAAATATAAATAAATAAACAAAACGTATCTTGAAGTCCTAACTCCTCGCACCTCAGCATGGGACCTTATTTGGAGGGAGGGTTTTTGCAGATGATCAGGTTAAGATAAGGTCACTCGGGTGGGCCCGAATCTGACCGTGTCCTTACAGACAGGAGACGTTTGGACATACAGATGCACACAGAAGGAGGACGGTGTGAAGACAGACAAAATGACATGTGCAGGATTGGAAAGATGAATCTACACGCCAGAGAAGGCCAAACGTCATGGCCAGCCACCAGCGGCTGGAAAGAGGCAAGGAAGAATTCTCTGACAGGTTTCAGAAGGAACATGGCCAGGCCAGCATACTTTGGCTTCAGACTTCTGGCCTCCAGAACCAGGAGGGAACAGATTCTCTTGTCGTAAGTCACCCACTTTGTGGTATTCTGTGACAGTGGCCCCAGGAAACCGGTACACTGATATAGATACAATGAGATTACAAAATAAAGAAGTTTCTGGGTTTTGCCAAAACATGAGACAATTTCAAGACATTTTTTTCTGAAAAATCATTGATTTGGGGGCTCCTTAGGTGGCTCAGTGGGTTGAGCATCTGACTCTTTGATTTTGGCTAAGGTCATGTGATCCCAGGGTCACGGGATGGAACCCTGAGTCCATGCAGAGCATGGAGTCTACTTGGGTTCTCTCTCTCTCTCTCTCTCTCTCTCTCTCTCTCTCTCTCTCTCTCTCTCTCCCCCTCTGCCCCTCTCCCAAACTCTCTAAATTAAAAAAAAATTACATATAGGGGCACCTGGGTGGCTCAGTTGGTTCAGTATCTGACTCTTTGATTTCAGCTCAGGTCACGATCTCACAATCATGGGATCGAGCCCCACGTCAGGCTCAGCACTGACAGTGCAGAGCCTACTTGGGATTTTCTCTTTTTCTCAAAATAAACTTAAAAGTAATTACAATAAAAAGCTTTAAAAATTATTGATTTTGCTGGGATAAGAAAAAATAAAGAAGGTTTAAACTATTCGCACAAATTTGGATTTTTTATGATAGTAGTAATGCCATTGTAAAAAAAATTAGTGAAGAAATGCATAAGGAGAAAAACAAGTTAGCTGCAATTTCACAACCACCAGGTGGGCGCATTTCTTTCTAGGCTTTTCTTTATGCAATATACATACCACGCAGATGCACACACATGCGCACACACACACACACAATTTTGACCTGAAGTGCCTCTTAATTTTGATTCCAACTTTCTTCCCCCAAATAATTCATAATAGGAAATAATCTTCATGATATAAGAAGTTGCCTGTATGATCAATCAAATGTGTGTTCCATGGTATTTAGCTGTTTAGAATTAGGGCAATCAGGGTGTTTCCAATTGATGGTTACTATAAACAACTTCACAGTCTTTGTCCAACCCAGCCTGAGTGCCCATCCTGTGATCCCCACCAGACCTCCTGTTAAAGCCATCTGCCCATCTCCTCTGACCTTCAGTCTTCATTTCAGACACTGGGTCCTTCTGAGGGCTGACAACATCCAGAATACGGCCATGAGGGTAAACAAAGCGTTAAGGGCATTGGAACTATAGGCTTTTATAAATAAAATTTGGAAATCTGGGGCATCAAATGATTTGGGCCATATAGTGGTAGGTTTTTTCATTCCTGTGTTGATGAAGGCCAGGGAACTGTGCAGCATCCCAGAGCAAATATTTCACAGCTACGATGTTTCTCCCCGGTGGGAAGTCGGGGTCAGGGATGGGAGGAGGTACATATACACCCCTCCCCATGACCCCCTGACTCCTGCCTCGCACTTAAAAATTCTTAACAGGACTATGGTCATTCGGGAAAACTAAAGTGAATAATTTTTTTTTTAATTTTTTAATGTTAATAATGTTAATGTTTCTTTTTGAGAGAGACACAGTGTGAGTGGGGGAGGGGCAGAGAGAGAGAGAGAGAGAGAGAGAGAGAGAGAGAGACAATTCAAAGCAGGCTCCAGGCTGTCGGCACAGAGCCCAACACGGGGCCTGAACCCGGGAACCGCAAGGTCACGACCTGAGCCGAAGTCAGATGCTTAACCGACTGAGCCACCCAGGCGCCCCTAAAATGAAGGATTTTAAAACTCTCCAGGGTTCATAGTAAAGCACAGACACTTTTGAAAGAAAAAGTCTGTGATTTTGATATACTGAGATGTAAGCCACATAAGTCAGTTTTCCAGGGACCTCGATAATTTTGTCAGTAATTTCTTTCATATTGTAAAGAGATCCTGAGATCAAAAAGTTAAGAGTACTCCTGGCTTACCATGTGGAAAATCAAACAGGTAGGAAATCCTCGGGTTGTAAAATACGATAGTCTTTAGGGACTGCCCCTTCCTCGCCCAACATGTGAGCATTCATGCAAGTTAAAAAAAAATGTGAAAAACTGGGGAAATCTTTAGCTATAATGCGTCTTTTAGTCAACATCAAAGCATTTACACTGGAGAGACTCCACAAATGTAGGAAATTGTAGGAAAATCTTCACTTGTGTCTTGCCTTTGATTAAACAGAAAAGCTCACACGGAGATTTCTATGAAGAAACCCTGTGAGGGCAGGCAGCGGGGTAAACTTGCAACTCAACCCTCTCTTTCCAGAGGACACATTCTAAAGAGAGAATCTTAAAAAGCACTCACTGCAGAAGAACTTTCAGCAACGAAAAGCTATTGGAGAGATACCTTATTTCTGTACAGTAATCCGTTCAGGAAAAGCTTCAATCGGACACATCTTATCGCATAACCTAGAACTCACGCAGGAGAGTCATTTTTCTCCACAAAGAACCGAGGATTAACTTAACAATGCATCGCCAAATGGAAAAGTTGCTTCCGAGTGAATCCCACCAACTCAACAGTATTATTCAATGGTATCCGTAAACAAGGATGTTAATGGGAGTTTGCTGGGAAGTGTTTTGAAAAGTCAGAACTTCCAAATGCATGTAACATTAGACGCAGACACAGACATGCATTGTGGTTAGAATTTTGTTAACATTTGATTCCCTCCAGAAAAGTTACAGAATGCCCACTCAGGGAACCATGGACCATTATTAAGAGCCTGCAGTTAGAGGGGATTTCCAAACAGAAGTGCCCTTGGAGCATACATGCTTGTAAGTAGACGGATTAGAACCAGAGACAAGTTTTGGTTTTGGTTTTGTTTGGGGGGCGGGAGGCGGTCAGACTGATAACCTATCACTTAAGTCAGACTGTACATGTGTACATAGATGCTCTAGCAGAAGAATCTTTCCATGACAGTACCGACCTACCTTAGCCTAAAGTTATAGTTGTTACTTAGTGTGGTACCAGTATTAAGCGACTAATGTTTAAAATAACAACATGAGCCAAGCTGATGACACAGAAATGAGGCACCATTATATCTAAGTTGATGCAAAACACAATGAAGCTGCCGGATCCTTTTTGTTACAGTTGCAGGATTCCATACAACCACCTGCTTTTATAGAAGTGCTACGTTAGCCTAAAGGTCCACACACCTGGGGTTTCATCAGAAACAAACATCAAGTGGCCGCTGAAGACAGGGAGGGGTCGGTCTCTGAGACATCACGGCAGGATGGAATTCTTCCACAATTACAGGATTAAATGTTGGCATAAGACCTTGATTTATGCCACATTGCTTTTAATCCCCGCCCCCCCACACACACACAAATTTTATCTAATAATTCAACACGTCATGTTATGTGAATATTCTAAGTGTAGAACACATTTTATCAGGACCGCCTTCTGCGGAGTCAAAACCGTAATGGAAAGGAGGCATCAGGAAGGGTGAGAGAAGGGGAGAAGAGAAGAATGCTATAGGAAACAAAGCCAATTAAGAGCAGAATTTCTAAGATTAAAACATTCCCAGGGCGCCTGGGTGGCTCAGTGGGTTCAGCGTCCGACTTCGGCTCAGGTCATGATCTTGCCGGTCTGTGGGTTCGAGCCCTGCGTTGGGCTCTGTGCTGACAGCTCGGAGCCTGGAGCTGCTTCGGATTCTGTGTCTCCCTCTCACTCTCTGACCCTCCCCCGCTCACACTCTCTCTTTCTCAAAAATAAACACTTAAAAAAAAATGTGTCTTAGTTCCCTTCAAATGGATTGGCTAGGCCAAGAAAGAAAATTCTCCAAACTCCTTTTACAACAAGTATTTCAGGACTGTCAATTAACGTTTGACTTTATTATAGTTTTTTTTGAATAAAACAAAATATTGAGTTTTAATATCAGAAAGTTTTTACTTATCTTTATTCTTCAAACTTCGTATCAAGTTACAAATGAATAGTCTGTACCATGAAGCTACGCTGCTTATGATGTACACTTCCCCGGGCGGAAAACAGCAATAACCAAGAATACACAGAGAATGAACTCGCAGTGAAGAACCAACTGTTAAGTATAGAGAAAGGACACATTACATTTCAGTGTGGCCCAATACGTATACTGTTAAAAGTGAATCCCCTTTAAAACATCACCGATGTACCTAATACTCTTACAAAAGAAAGAACTCACACACAGAGATTTTATTTTGTCGTTTTAAAGTTGTATCCCAGAGAGTAACTGCTTAAAAACTGTAAAACGTTGTGATTTTACCAGCAAAAAGTTATTCCAGGATAATCTTTTTTTTAAACATGGCTGAAAAAATTGCAAGCTTTAGAGAACACCATGGATATCAGATCCATTATTTAAAAACAAGCAGTACTCATAAAGTAGAGGCCACTTTCAGTTTTGTTCTGTTGTCAGTAAAAACCTGTTTAATTGCAGCTGAAAAATCCCAGCAGGAGAGGTTGCGGAAGCCGGGCAAGAGGAGGAGTGGAGTTAGCCACAAATCTGCCCTCTAGAAACCCCTCCACTTACTGTAACAGGAAAGGCTGAAGAATTCTGTTGTAACTCCCTTCCAGAAAACAAGTTCTTTGGAATCATTCTTTTAGGGTCTATGGTCTATTTTCAGATGTATTGGATTTAGCAACTTATTCTGAAATTCTTCAAAGTTTTTCTCCCCAGGCATCTTTTGGCTAAGCCGGTATTTTCTATAACAAAATTTTCGTTGTTGGGTTTTTGTTTTGGTTTTTACACCAACTGGTTCTTTTTGAAAGGGTGATATTAAAATATATCATTTTTAAAATATATCACAGAGTCATTTGTTTGAAAGTGGATTCTCCTCACTTAATTTCACATTCTGCTGTGGCATGACACCCGGCATCTGGGATTTTAGGATTCAAAGGAATCATCAAAAATGGAAGAAAAAATGGAAGTAGATGCAGATTAAACCAGCCTTCATCGATGCTTCCGAAAAGAAACAACTTTTATTCTGAATCAGGGGTAAGCTGCACATTCACCTGAAGCTGTTTCAAGTCACAATGATATTGTTCTCTCTCCTTTGAAGCACTGACCCTTTTTTTCTGAATACAACTTCAAGTCATTTGAAAGCAAATAATACTACTAAAGATCAAGCATCAGAAACAAATTCTCCACCCACCCTGACTTTCATTTTTAGTTTCCCAACATCCTGATATGTTCCATTTCATTTCTTTCATGGTTTAACTTCTTGGCAATTTTCCCAAACTTTATGAAAATTTAAACTATGACAAGGAGAAATGCACTCCAAACAGAATACAAATAGACACAAATACAAGAAAAAAGTTCAAAACACAACACCATATTGCAGTATCTCCAAACATGACGTGTATGTGACATGACCAAAAGCTACATGGCCCTGGGTCTCAACACTCCCACTATGCTACACAGATCTACATTCAGAACTTTTTGTCCTTTTTTCTTTGTCTTTTGATGCCTAAAGTAACTGAGAAACAAGAAAATAACCAATATAACATTAAAAAAAAAAAATGGTACCTATGTTTTTTTTTTAAGTCTTGAACACCTCTTCCTTCGTTGGGGCAATATTACTCTTGATAAATGCTCAAATAACACTAGGCAAGCAACACACACGAAAAGACTTACTATGTTATCATACAAGCAGTGTTTTTGGCATCATAAATAACTCCTACAGTAACATAAAACACCTACAGATTAAATCTTAAGTCACCTCGGTATAAAGTGAATTAAATTCTCCTGTATCTTAGTCAGAATGCCAGTATCAGAAGCATTCTACATGTTCTCAGTTTCTGTTTCACAGAAAGGGTAAGGTGCTTTTTTAATAAGCTGCCAACAGACACACACACACACACACCCAGTGCAAACGATCAAGAGGAAAAACATCCTAATTTTGCAATGAGACAGGATTACACATCTCGACTCAAAGTCCAGAAGTGGACAGAATGATCTTCCAGGATTGATGTGCTGTAAATACAGACAACTCAGCGTACATATGGTCATGAAATAAAGAATAGGTTTCTATGCTTTGTGTTTTAAATTCCACCCCAATTTTTAGGATTGCTTCCAACTCTTAAAAAAAAACAAAAACAAAAAACCCCAGTTAAGATACCTTATTTTCGAAGCTACCTAGAAGACCCTGAACATTCTGAGCATAAGCTACTGGACACTAATTATCCACTGGTGCTATACCTGCCGTGTTTTCTTCTTTGCTACTGAACCTAACGCCCTAGTGCTATTTCGTTTCATGCAGCACCAACCAAACTGCATTGTTTCCCTAATAAAAAATAAATACATAAAGAAGACGCTGCCAGGCATATATTCACAAGGTCTCAATTTCTCAAAACATAAGCGTGGGTATATTTATTTCTCTCAAATGCATACAAGACAATAATTACACAGCAACAAATCTTTTGTTCAACAATGATTTGATTCATAAGCGTCTGAATTTACATAATTTCACATCCATACCCTTGCATTTTTAAATACTGTAAGTAAAAAAGCCCCCCAAATAACCAATTCTTATATTTCCTATTTATCCCTCTATACATCCAAACTTTAAAAAGTTACAAACTCAACATTATACAGAACATATAAATCATGTTTAAAAACTTGAGGTTTTAAAATCACCGTTCCCCAAAATGATTCGGAAAGTCCTCATGCTGACAAGTGCAGTCCTAGGTGGTAAGTTGGAAAGGGGCAAGAAAGAAGAGGCAGACACCAGTTTGCTGTCTTAATGTTTTACTAATCCTGTCAGTAAAAATGGCGACGTCATGAGAAGTAACAGTTTAGGCTTTAATACGAAGAATGGGGTTTGCCTCACAGCTGGAGACACGCGCTTCAAGTATTTTCCTATTTGATCTGAGCTCCCTGTAGCAAACTGTGCTGAGAGAGAAGAACTACTTTCTTCCGTACATCCGCTCAATGTCCGCCTGGTAATGTGTTTTAAGCTCTTTGCGTTTCAGCTTGAAGGCGTCTGTCACCAGGCCAGTTTCGGGGGTCCACGGTTCAGGGCTCAAACGAATTTTTACTGGAATTTCAAATTTTTCTAGACTTGCTGAGATGGTGGAAAAGAAAAAAAATAAAACATAAATGCAAAGGCATGAAAAATGTGCAATTATGATTCTTAGCGAACAGTGTAACTTCCCCAATCTTTGGTGAACACCCAACATCCCACGAACCTCGCTCGTGATAATCCATGCCTCAAAAAAGGCTAGTAGAAGTACAAATAAACAAATAAACAAAAAATAGATACGTATGAGAACTGTAATAGCAAAAAGCCACTTAAAAAATCTACCTGACCGCCAACAGAACGAGTTGGATTAAGCTAAGATACAGGCACACAGGGCGCCCGGGTGGCTCAGTCAGTTAACCGTCGGATTTCAGCTCAGGTCAGGATCTCACAACTCACAATCATGAGATCGAGCCCCACGTCAAAAACAAAAACAAAAACTGGAATATAATAGGCATAAAATGGAATATAATTCAGTCATTAAAAATGAGTTAGATCTATATGGCATGGGTGTGTAAAGATATGTGCAATATATCGTTAGGCTAAAAATAGGTAGTTTTTTTTAATACTAGACAAATGTTACACAGGTAGATATTCAGGACGAGAAGGATACACACCAAACCATAAAACGGACACCTCTGGGGCCTAAGATGGAGGATTAAGGAAAAGCAAATGTCACACACCTATTTGTTTCGAGTTTACTGTAAAGAGCATAATCACTTTAACTAATAAAGTTTAAAGAGGACCCTGTCATTGAACCTTGTCAGCATATTCAGCAGAAGCTATGAGGACACAATGTTTGCTCACTATCGTGTTCCTAACACACTGTTGGATACCCAGGAGGTTCTCAATAGCAGAGGGCTGGAGAGAGGGATGGGAAAGGAAAGGGAGGGATGGGGACAGGGAGGGAAAACAGGGAGATGTTGTTTTGAAGGAATATGTTTCTTTAATAAGAAGGGTTTATTTTTCAGCATTCGTTCAACAAATAAATATTCATTGAAAAAATACCGCGTAAAGCGCTTTACTAAGCACTCTTTAAAAAATACAAAAAACGGGGCGCGTGGGTGGCTCAGTCAGTTAAGCATCCGACTTCTGTTCAGTTCATGATCTTGCAGTTTGTGGGTCGCGCTCTGTGCTGACAGCTCAGGTCATGATCTCACAGTTCATGGGTTGGAGCCCCGCGTAGGGTTCTGTGTCTCCCCCTCTCTCTGCCCCTGCCCTGCTCATGCTCTGTCTCTGTCTCTCAATAATAAAGAAACGTTGAAAAAAAAAATTTTTTTTAAATACAAAGATAGTTTCTGTTCTCAAGTGGTATTACAATCTAACAAGGATAAAGAGGTAAACAGGTAAATACACGCTTACTCGCTCACTAAATTGAAGATGGGTAAGTGCCTTGGGAGCAAAAGAGGTATTTGTTTTAACTTGTAAACATAAACACTGACATACCAAGGTTTTCTTCTTGGAACATTACAACTATTTCAGGAGTGGTACAATAAGAAAAATAGGTAGGATTCAGTAGGCAGAGAAGGAAAGATTAGGACCTGAGGTCCCCCGGTAGGGAAGAAAACACATCTTCTGGAACAATGCTGGGAGTGTCCAACCACAGCAAACCCCCTCAGGCGTTAAGGTTCCGCTTAAGAATGTAACAGACCCCACCGGCACCCCCTCAGGTTCCCCTCAGGAATCTGACTCAAGACCTGACTAAAAAGTAAGTAGCAGACTTACTTCTAGGTGTGACCCGTAGGGAAAAGATGTGCCCACAGACCACCCCTCACACAGTGGAATCGGGCCAATCAGAACTGGACAACGCAGCACCTTGACTTATCCAGCCAGCAAGGGTAGGACCTGAGAGGCGGGCGGTGACCAGAACCTTATAAAAAACAAGGGCCCTCGCCTATAGTCGCGGCCATTCACTTTCCAATGTCCTCTCTGTAAAGACTGCTTTCCTACCATTCTTCCTTTCTGATCTTATCCCCAGTCAACTTCCTCCTGCTGCTCATTCAGTGCCCACTTCTTCATTCTTCAAAGCAGCGGGACAACGAACCTCGGGCATTGAGGTAAAAGTCCTGCGACAGTGGGGCACTTGGGTGGCTCAGTCAGTTAAGTGTCCGACTCTTAATTTCAGCTTAGGTCATGATCTCGCAGTTTGAGTTCAAGCCCCACATCAGGCTCTGCGCTAACAGGGCAGAACCTGCCTGGGGTTCTCTCTCCCTCTCTCTCTGTCCCTCCTGTTTGCTCGCGCTCTCTCTCTCTCTCTCTCTCTCTCTGTCAAAATAAATAAATAAACTTAAAAAAAAAAACCTTTAAAGTAAAAAAACAACAACAACAACAACAACTATTTCAAGAGTGCTTTGCTAGAGGGAAAACCACTGTTAGCAAAAGCAGCCAGGCCCGGACCTCAGGACTCAAGGGGCAGAGGAGTCTGGCACTCCGTAGATGTGGGAGAGACTAAAAAGCACACACTGGAGACCACATTTAAGGTTTTCAATCTCGAACTGCTCGGTACTGGACTCTGTGCCTTGACTCAAGATTATGTCATGTGTAGTGATAGCCTCCACTCAGGAAAATAAATGCGGCTACAGCTACGTGACCCGTCGGAGGAAGGAGCGCCGTAATGGGAATAGTCCTTTTTTATTTTGTGTCTGTACGTATGTTAAAGCAACTATTTATATTTTCTTCCTTCTTATTCTCTGTCATAACAGACATTAAAAAACTTTATATCACTGTATTTAAGTTACAGGAGGGGCCCCTGGGTGACTCAGTCGGTTGAGCATCCCACTTCGGCTCAAGTCACAATCTTGTGGTTTGTGGTTCCAGACCCCGTGTCAGGCTCTGTGCTGACAGCTCAGAGACTGGAGCCTGCTTCGGATTCTGTCTCCCTCTCTCTCTGCCCCTCCCCCACTCGTGCTCTGTCTCTCTCTCAAAAATAAGTAAAAACATTAAAAAAATTTAAGTGACAGGATATCACAGAAGACAAGAAGAGTAAAAATCACTCACACAGTGTGTACCCTCTTCTGCGGAAAAGGCTGATGTGTTTTCAGTTGTGTGCAGGGCGGACGTAGCACATCAGGGGGGAGTCTTTGTTACTGTCCTTGCTTAGAAATCAACTAAGCTCTAAGGAGATGTACACGGGGGCCAGGCTGACAAGTCGCGGACTGGGAAGGTCCATTTTATGTATCGACCGGGCTACATCCGAGTTCCCAGTTATTTAGTTGAACGCTAGTCCACGGGTTGAAGATATTTTGTACATATGATTAAGTCCATAATCAGTTTGCTTTATGGGAGGAAAACTGTCTCAGATAAACAGTGGGTCCAGTTCGGTCCACTGAAAGGCCATAGGAGCAGAGCTGAGGCAGCCTGCCCTATGGATTCCCAGCTTTGCCTAGTCGGCCCCCAAAGATCCCGGAAACCAAGTCTCCACAGTAAGTCTCCATCTCTATAACCTACTAATTCAGAGGACAGAGCATTTTACTTAAGAATGACGTTGGATCCCTTCCTCACATCACATAAAAATGAACTCTGATGGATCCAGTAAGAGCTGAAAGTAAGAGCTGAAACTAAAGTTCTTAGAATGAAACACAGGACTGTCATTTGAATCAGGCAGTGGTTTCTCAGATGTGGCACCAGAAGCACAAGCAACAGAAGGGGGAAAATGTATCTTCCAACATTAAAGCTCTTATACTTCAAAGGATACCATGAAAGAAAGTAAAAACACAGGGACGGACGCCTGCATAGCTCAGTCCCTTAAGCGTCCTACTCTTGATTCCGGCTCAGGTCATGATCTCACAATTTGTGGGTTGAAGCCCCATGTCAGGCTGTGTGCTGACAGCTCAGAGCCTGGAGCCTGCTCTGGATTCTCTGTCTCCCTCTCTCTGCCCCTCCTCCACTTGTTTTCTCTGTCTCTGTCTCTGTCTCTGTCTCAAAATAAATGAACATTAAAAAAAGTAAAAATACAGCCCACAGAATGGGAAAAAATATTTACAAATTTCTTATCCGATTACAGCCTTGTGCCTGGAATATATAAAGAACTTGTACAACTCAATAATAAAAAGGCAATCCTATTTTAAAAATGGGCAAAGTCCAGCTTCGGCTCAGGTCATGATCTCGCAGTTTGTGAGTTCAAGCCCCGCGTCGGGCTCTGTGCTGACACCGTGGAGCCTGGAGCCTGCTTTGGATTCTGTGTCTCCTCCTCTCTCTCTGCCCCTCCCCCACTCATGCTCTGTCTCTCTCTCTCAAGAATAAATAAACTTTAAAAAAAAATTTTTTTTAATGGGCAAAGGATCTGAATAGATATTTCTCTAGAAGATATACAATGGCTACTAAATATAAGAAAAGATGCTCAACATCATTAGCCACCAGGAAAATATAAATCAAAACCATAAGACCCCATACTTCATACCCAGTAGGATGGCTAGAAGCCAAAGGATGAACAGTAACTAACAAGTGTTGCAAGGCTGTGGGGACACTGGAAGCCAACACTGATGGGAATGGTGAGAGGATGTCACCATTTTAGAAAAGAGTTTGGGAAATACTTGGAAAAAAGTATTCTGGTAAACAGTCTGGTACTTCCTCAAAAGGTTCAACATAAAGTTAACACAGGCCTAGCAACTCCACCCTGATGTATCTTCCCAGAAGGGAGCATGGCCACACAAAACCTGCACCTGAATGTTCAGAGCAGCATTATTCATTACCAACCCAAAGCAGAACAACCCAAATGTCCCAGTCTCGTTGCAGCCCCCCAACACACACACACACACACACACACACACACACACACACACACACACACACGGGGTACAGGACCTATCCGTATCAGCAGCTCCCAGTACACTAACAGTGTAGAAAATGCAAGAAGAGAGCCTTGGACAGTTCAGGGTGGGCCAGGGTGGCCAGGAAACAGCTGAGGTAAGAGCAAGGGCCAACCCAGAAGACAGAAGCTGCAGAGACCAGAACATTCCGACTCATGCACATGAGCCACGGGAGCAGGTGACGCGAGCCCTGTGGACGCACTGGGATGCAGGCCTGACCAGCATGTGCCTCCATCCAACGGCAGGGAAACACCAGGAATCGGCATCACCGGGCCTGTGATACAAGAGCCTACGTAATAAATTCAAGCACTCTCTCCTCTCAGGCCTTAGGGTCCGGCTGCCACTCACTCACCTGAAACAGCAGCTTCGGAAAGCACTTTGAGCACCTCGTTCTCCATTTCACAGCTGTTGCACAGTTCCTCCCACGTCCCCTGAAGTCCCTTCTTCCGGGCGAGTTCCGTTAGTTCCTTTTGATTTGGCACGACAAATCCAATGACGTAGGAATGGTAACTGCGATACACGAAGGACAACGTGGCTGAGGCACCGTGCTTACGAACGACACAGACGCGGCTGCAATCAGCCCGGGACTACTCGAAAGGACACACACGAGGCGTGTTTGGTACCAGCCCACTCATTTCAAGCGACGGCCACCGCGACTGCCCGATTCGCCATGGGCTCCAGGCTCTGACAGAGCTCACTGCTAAGCACACCTTAATCTGATACTTGATGACAAATTTCAAATATGTGTAACTGTTACCAAGAGCTCCGTGGATACATCTCTTAAAAGAAAATTACAAATATTAGAAAAATCTGCTTTTAAAAAAGTATGTCATTCACATCAACTGGCTAAACAAAAATAAAAGCTAATGTAAATTTGAAGTTAGATCTAAAGATGGGGCGTCTGGGTGGCTCAGCGGGTTCATCGTCTGACTTCGGCTCAGGTCATGACCTTGCAGTTCGTGAGTTCAAGCCCCGCATCCGGCTCTGTGCTGCCGGCTCGGAGCCTGGAGCCTGTTTCAGATTCTGTGTCTCCCTCTCCCCTCTCTCTCTGCCCCTCCCCCACTTGTGCTCGCTCTCAAAAATAAACATTAAAGAAAAAAAGTTGTGTCTAAAGAAATTTGGGAGCAAATCAAAGTAACGTGGTTGTATTTTTTTCTTTTGTTATCATGAGCATTTGGTGACAGAGCCTTAGGTGGCCTGCCCATGGCACTACGGAATGGCAAGCAGTGTGCCAGGGAGAGAAGGGCGGTCTGATTACTATCACACATGTAAAATCCAGAACTGTAGCATCGCTAAAGAAGTTACCTCATAGCTAATTAAAGGGCAGAATAATTTATAATTCAATGAAGTAAATCTTTAAAATCTCGAAAGTTTCTAAGTTGGTTCTTCTGGCAGCAGATTTTACTTTTTCATAATCACCACTTTATCAACTGCTGTGGTGTGGTTCCCGGGCTGCCCGCAAAGTAGCTGATCGCGAACAGCGGAGAATAATTTCCCCCCAGAACACCGCAGTGCCAGTCTGAGATTCCGGCACATTTCCCAAGAATACACTTCTGGGATTTTTAACTTTAAGCTCTCCTTCCCAGCTGCCTCTATTATCATCACGGACTAGAGATGCTATGTGTTCAGCCACAGCTTAACATAGCTTAAGGCAGAAGCCCTCGGCCCAGCCCGGGTCCCAAGCAGGCCCAGGTTTAGAGCAGGATGATGAGTGCTGAGCGGAGTGTGGCTTGGTGACTCTGTTTCTCCAACTTCCTTCTTCACCCCCCTTTGCTCTGACTGGTTCTGGGAAGCTTCCATGTGCCGGGGACAGGTAGCTGGGGGTACCAAGGTGGCAGGAAGGAGGCCGTGATTTTCGTCACCTCCCTACCAGCCAGGACACCGCAGTGAGGTACAGAGCAGGAAACAGGGACACAGAGAAAGACGAGGAGGAGACGCACCACAAGGGAGGTATCAGTTAGTGTCTACACTGCGCTGAGAAGAGGCCTTTCCCAGAGACAACAGATAAGAAGGGAGAGTTCCTAGTATAATCTGGCAAAGAAGATTCATCAAGGAAGGAAATGCCAAAGGCACACAAACGTTCTGAGCAAAAGTAGGAGTTCTACTTTCTTACCTGTTTGCGTATGCACAAATGTTATCGATGAGTGAGAGATTCTTCAAAGCTGCCTCTACCTTCCCAAGAGAAACATATTCTCCTGCCTGCAGTTTCACAAGGTCCTTTTTACGATCTGGGGAGGGGAGCACATGAGAGATAGTCACAGTCAATACCTATGAATACTGGCCATTCCCGAAGTCATGTGCTATCAATTAAGGTCATTACAATAGTTATGCTAAAAGTAAAGGTACATAGTAAAATTAGACCCTAATGTTTGTAGTTTTAAATAAATTCTTCCAAAAAAGAAAATCAGCTTCTGACAAGGGACCCCGTCATCAGGGCCTCAGGTATGTTCTGCCGAACAGGCACGTGTCTGGGACCAGTTAACACCAGGAAGGTAAAGACTTCTCAGCGCCATCTGAAGGCTCACACACCGTCTGGAGAGCAGCGTGAGCAGGGACACATCACGTCAGGACAGTATGGCAGTGGTGAAGTGTCAAACCTCCCCAACCTGGCTTGGTCGGTTAAGCGTCCGACTTCGGCTCAGGTCATGATCTCACGGTCCGTGAGTTCAAGCCCCGCGTCGGGCTCTGTGCTGACGGCTCAGAGCCTGGAGCCTGTTTCAGATTCTGTGTCTCCCTCTCTCTCTGCCCCTCCCCTGTTCATGCTCTGTCTCTGTCTCAAAAATAAATAAACGTTAAAAAAAAAAAAAAATTAAAAAAAAAAAAAAAACCTCCCCAACCTGCTGCTTTGGAAAGAATGCCTCCAAGTGAGGCCTGAGCGGAGTCCTGAGGGAAGACCGACGGTCACCAAGGACCGATGGAGGTGGAGGTGAACTGGGGCTCTGTTGACAGAGGTACACCGAACTGAGCCCCTAGCAGCAACGTGGCCCATTGAGATCAGTGCTGAGGAATCACACAGTACGTGTGTGTGTGTAAGAGGGTGTGTTTCAGGAGGGATGTCAACGTCGACAGAGAGGAATTTCTTACAACAAGGTGACAGAAGGTGTAAGCCTGATCATGGGAAGAGGGCACAGAGAACGAAGAGAACAGTCTTGAGGCATGTTTCACATGACACATCAGTAGGGTGTGGGTAAGATACGAGGAGTTGACTGAAGAGTCTCATCTCCTCCCGGGTTTCTAGGTAGCATGACTGGAACAGAAATGCTATTAAGAAAAAAAGAATGTAAGAGGGAAGACGGGGAGCTATTTTTTGCCCCTGGGGGGGTCAATACTCAAACTGCCAGGCCTTCCTCACAGACAAGGCCATGACACCATTCCAACAGGAGAGAGCCCTGTCCAATAACCTCTAAACAGCAAAGAATGCACAAAAAATAAATATTTCCTACTAAGAATTTGATTCTTTGAGGGTTATCTAATAATTCAAAATACCACTGCTATTGAACAGACTGAGACCTTCTAAAATGTCAAGCCTTAAAACTCCCACACAGTCCCTAGTATAAAATTTTATATTCCAGGGATGATACAACAGACTGTATCAACACTGCAGAAAGATACATTCTTATATTATTGAACAGCTTCTCTAAATATACAGTTATCTCTTTTGTAAAACTATTTCCAAAATGTCTACTATCAGGGGGAAAAAGAAAAAATGAGATAGCTCACCAATAATCTTTAAACAACCGTCAGGGTCAAACTCCCCGACATCTCCAGTACAGAGCCACCTCTGTCCATTTTCATCTTCAAAGAAATCAGCTTTTGTTTTTGCTTCATTTTTGTAGTATCCCATTGTCACATTTTGACCGCCAATAAGAATTTCACCCCTGGGGTGTGGTTTATCGGTATTAAAGTATCCACCTAGAAAACACAAATAATTTAGAGTTAATTCAACATTTTTATCCCTATGCCCACCATGTGAAAATTGGAAACTATGACTGTCTAAATAGGGAACATCTGATTTCAATCCAAAGAGTTTCCGAAAAGAAGTAAGGCAGACAGCATGAATGAGCAAAACCCATTAATATAGAACTAGGTACAAATTTTCAGTTGCTTAACCATAAGCACTTCTGCACTTAAAACCACTAGTCCAAGAAAAAAAATTATACCAAAAAATCCAACACTTCCGGTATTAAATAATTACCTAGACTACACAGGTAAATCCTTTAGGGATTCTGTAGAGATTCTTACACATCTGATGAAAGTATTAAATCACATATTTAATAAAATACCTCTCTGTATAAAATCAAAATTACACTGTATTTAAAAGATTTATGCCTTACAGATAATTTCAGAATGATTCCAAGTTTAAATTTATTGAACATTTTCACTAATTCTGCTAAAAGATAATCGGACAATGGCATCAAACCCTCAGAATCTTTACTTTGAATAAAAGTGCATCTGATCCAATCAGTGAAAATGTATGCACATTAACTGAAACAAATAATTTTTTTAAAAAGTGATTAGTATTGGGGTGCCTGGGTGGCTCAGTCAGTTAAGCATTCAACTTTGGCTCAGGTCATAATCTCACAGTTCGTGAGTTCAAGACCCACATAGGGCTCTGTGCTGACAGCCTGGAGCCTGCTTCGGATTCTGAGTCTCCCTGTCTCTCTGTCCCTCCACCGCTCATGCTCTGTCTCTGTCTCTCTCTCTCTCTCTCTCTCTCTCTCTGTCAAAAATAAACATTGAAAAAAAAATTTTTTAAATAAAAAGTGATTACTATTTAAATGGTATAAGCAACAGATTTTTATGAAATTACAGTAAAACTTTCCTTCTGATGACTCTAGATTGAAGTCCTCAGGGGAAAAGAAAAGAAAAAAAAATGTACAAATCTTCCGTTTCATAGATTACACTTCATGGTTTTGCTTCCATATAATACACTTATGATCATTCCTAATTTATGGACATTATTCATTAAGCAGATTTCTCAAGTTTTTGCTATAATTCTTATTTGCATTTATGCAATAAGACAATAAGCAAAATGAAAACAATTCTATTTCTTCAGAATCATCCTTGAAACAAGAAAAAGAAACGCATTTGCATGGATCCTGATAGAGCAGTTCTATCACAAAAGACACGAGCACTCGTGGATAATTTTATATTCTAGAATAAGGACGAAAATGAAGCACAATTCCCATTTTAAAGTCGAAAATGACACCAGTAAACGCTCTGTGGGGACAACAGACTATTTACCTTCCTCCCAGTTCTTCAGTTTGATTTCACAGCAAACTAATGGTGCTCCCACTCGGCCAGTATTGTAGTCCCATACTAAAGACACAAATGAAAAAAAAAAAAAGTATTTGACTGGAGTGGTAAATAAACAGTTTCATTTTTCTGAATTACCAAAAGTAATGACTTATCCCAAAACTTTCACATCCCCAGGGAATCTTTAAAAGCAGGAGTCACGAACTGGTAAACCACAAGCCGTGTGGCCTTGTTCTGTGTTTTGATTCTGAACTGGTTATGGACATTTGAAAATCCAGGACATTTTACATAGAAGTGTGGAATCTCCAGGAGAAACAGGGTCCACATGCCCAGCAGCAAGTGTGGCCCCTTGAGACGGCCACGCCTGATCCAGGCCCCCCAGACTCCTTCCTTACACCCATCGTGTATTCTCTTACCTCGGGGCTCACTCCACTCCCCGCAGTGGCTGTCTGCTTCATGAGTCTAGAGCCCCGCTCTTATAAGGATGATGGCTCACGATGGTTTACACCTGTTCTGCTTTCTTATTAGACCTGATGGCTTTGTAGTACAAATAACCTCTCCTACCTTCTCCCTCCCACCCATCACTATTTCAGAGAGAGCCTCCCCGAATCAGCATACGCTATCATCTGTTTAAATTCATGCAGAGAGAGTTCAGAGACCAGGCTGGAGATCGAGGTTGGCTTGCAAGGATCTGGGAAAAGCACACACCATTACTGTGAATTGCTACTGTGTTATGTGCCCTTCTCAGGGGCAAATATCAGAAATAAAAGGCTTATCTTTAATACTTTACAGGTTGTTTTCTTTACACCATAAACTGTAACCGATTAATCACATTCAACGTGAATCTTAAAAACAGAAGACGTAAGGATCCTCAGGAGAAAGGAAGCATATATGCACGTATTTAAGGTTGCTTGTTTATTTCCTGCAAAATGAGACGTAGAAGTAGCTTCCAAAATACAGAAAATATCACTGAAAACAGGAAAATACAGAAGCAATGCAAGATAAACCTGCCATAAGAATGGACCACTGAAACAACTCAGCTAAGTAGGGGGAAATGATCAGTTAAAAGCTTGAGTATCTGTGAGTACCTAGAAAATGCAAAGCAGCTTTTCCTAGTAGTGAGAAGCAAAGTAACTTTCCTCCATAAAAGGGACAGACACATAATGCACTTTGGGATTCATCACCTACTTGGATAGTGGATCATCTCTTCAACCACGTCACCAGGACCCAGAAATTACCCTGGAAATTATATTTTCTAGAACTGAATCTAGTTTCCCTCTCACACAGACCACGCCCATAAACCACTTCTGAGTTTAAGATTTAATATACACACCTAAACAACTCTACAAAACATGGTAATTTTTCTACACAAAAAAAAACCTTCTTACCTGATACAAGAAAATAAATGTATATAATAAAGACAATGCTTGTTACTACAACTTCTTTTCCAGAATGCTAAGTAGCTTTTAAAGGACACATTGTAGTCTAACAGGAAAAATTCCTTCAACTACTGACTACTAGGTGTGCCTGATACAGTCTGGATACTATATCAATAATCACCATCGTCCTGCACACGAATACCTTAACCGCTCTCATCTGATACACTGCCCGAAACAACCACCACCACACGGTGCCTGGAGCTGCACCCCAGCCTGTGCCGGCCACACCAGGTACCGATAACACCAACCTTCCGTAATCGTTCCTGCACCAGAAGATTCGGTGAGTCCGTACCCCTGCCCAACGGGACAGCAGAAACAGATGTTCATGAACCGCTGTGTGGTTGCAGAAAGTGGAGCGCCTCCACACAACAGAAGCCGAATGTTTCCACCTAGCAAGCCTCGAACTTTTCGAAAAATAAACCTTGCAACAAATAAAAATAAAAATAAAATAAGCAGAGAATCACAGGATTTTAAAGCTGAGTGGGATTTTCCAAAGTAATCTCCTGACTCTGAGGGTCAGGCTCACCCAAGGCCACACCACCCATTCGGGAGATTCTCTGACCCACTACTTAAATCCTAACTCTTGTAAGTTCAACCACCAAGTAAAGAACATAATGACTTTTCTCTTAACTTTTCAAGTAATGTTTGAATTCAAAACTGTCAGGTTTAACTTTGTATAGTGACAGCAAACTAGTGACTTGCTTATGGCCAGAGCAATTAGTTTTATAGTCTATAATATATATATTAATACTGAATAATCCTGTTGGATCTTAACACAATGCTTTTAATTTAGCATTAACATTTAATTTATTTTTGAGAGACAGAGTGTGAGCAGGGGAGGGGCAGAAAGAGGGGGGATACAGAATCGGAAGCAGGCTCGCTCCAGGCTCTGAGCTGTCAGCACAGAGCCCGATAAAGGCCTCGAACCCACGAACGGGGAGATCAAGATCTGAGCCAAAGTCAGATGCTTAACCAACGGAGCCACCCAGGTGCAGTTGGTTAAGCGCCCGACTTCGGCTCAGGTCTTGATCTCACGGTTTGTGGGTTTGAGCCCCACGTCGGGCTCTGTGCTGACAGCTCAGAGCCTGGAGCCTGCTTCCAATTCTGTGTCCCCCTCTCTCTGCCCCTCCCCTGCCCATGCTCTCTCTCTCTCAAAAATAAACATTAAAAAAATTTTTTTAAAAAGCAAATTATTTTTTGCTTTTCATCAGAAATGTGTACATATTTGAATGACCTAACTCTTTTTAAAAATTTCACTGGATTCTGAAGTGTTTACTGTTTTTAAGATGTCTGCTAAATTAATGGGGCACGCCTGGGAGGCTCAGTTGGTTGAGTGTCTCTTGATTTAGGCTCAGGTCACAATCCCATGGTCATGGGGTCCAGCCACGTGTCGGGCTCCAGGCTCCGTGCTGAGCATGGAGTCTGTTTAAGATTCTTTCTTGCTCACTGTCTCTGACCTTCTCCCCCAACTGCGTGCTGTCTAAAATGAATGAATGAATGAAAAAAGATGTCTGCTAAATTAAAAAAAATAAAATTCAAATATCTAACTAAAATATTTCTGGAAAGATACTAATAAAAAGATTACTTGCTAATCTTTATCAGAAAAAGAGAAGGGCTTTTTTTTTTTTTTTTTTTAATATAACCCTGGAAAAGGTGAAGACTAAGCAGCAATCATTTAAAAAGTATTAACAGGCTTTGGGGTACCTGGGGGATTCAGTCACTTGAGTGCCCAACTTCGGCTCAGGTCATGATCTCACAGTTCGTGAGTTCGAGCCCCACATCGGGCTCTATGCTGACAGCCCAGAGCCTAGAGCCTGCTTTGAATTCTGTATCTCCCTCTCTCTCTGCCCCTCCCCAGCTCATGCTCTCTCTTCTTCAATAATAAACATTTAAAAATAATAAATAAAATTTCCAGTTATGTTATATATGTATACATGTGTATATACATATATATATACATACATATATATACATACACATATGTATGTTAACAGGCTTTACAAAGTAGGTTATATATCCCACTAAGAAAAAAGCTAAAGTAAGGCAGGAAAAAAAACCAAAGTTTTAAATAATGTGGAGTATCTGAAAACTATATTAATATTCTCATAAAAACACATTAAATGTTGGGGCGCATGGGTGGCTCAGTCGGTTAAACGTCTGACTCTTGATTTCAGCTCAGTTCATGATCCCAGGGTCATGGGATCAAGTCCCATAACAGGCTCCACTCTGAGTGTTGGGCCTGCATAAGATTGTCTCTCTCTCTCTCTCTCCTCCTCCACTGCTTGCTCTCTCTCTAATAAAAATAAAAAATAAATAGATTAAAAAAAAATTAAATGTCATCTTTTGTGTTCTAATTTCTAAATTATTTACAATTAAATCTACTTAAATCTGTTAGCACTACGAAAACAAAATAACAATAAGGCTGGTGGTAAAACCTGTCATTTAACACTTTAAACACAAAAGATTTACTCATATTTGGTTGCCATTTTATATTCATATTGAAATACATTTAAAAGCAAAGAGAAACTATTTCTCAACTAAAATCACATACCACATAATGTGTCAACAAAAAATAAAAGCACACATTTTTTTTTTAAGTTTATTTACTTTGAGAGAGAGAGAATGGGGGAGTGGTGGGGGGGGTGTGGAGGGAGGGAGGGAGGGAGGGAGGGAGGGAGAGGGACAGACAATGGGAGAGAGGCCAAGAGAAAAGGACATAGGGAGGGAGGGAGGGAGGGAGAATGGGGGAGAGGCAGAGAGAGAGGGACAGAGACAGAGAGAGGACAGAGGCAGAGAGAGAATCCCAAGCAGGCTCCACAGCCAGCGCAGAGCTGGACACGGGGCTCCATCTCCTGAACCAAGAGATCATGACCTGAGCCAAACTCAAGGGTCAGATGCTAAAGTGACTGAGCCTCCCAGGCGCTGCAGAAGCACACTATTAAACACAGGAAAACTGTAAATGGAACATTTTTTCAAATAATATTGCAATATTTTTAATTGCTCATATTCTTATGCAAGATGGTGTTTTATAGTCCCTTTGACTTTTTAAAACAAATTTCTTACAACTATCTCAATTAACTGGGCTAGTAATAAGAAAAAATGATAAGTTACCAAAGAGAGGGGGAGTCTACTGACCTGTCACACAGAGGGGTGCCATGTCCTTTTGAAATCTGCTCCATTTTGTAATTATAGGCCAGAATAAACAGATTGCGCTGGAAACTACTCATTTCATTCACTTTATTCATGACATTTTTGTAGATCCGATCCATGATTTCCTAGATATATAAAAACGAGTTAATATAATCAATAATGCTATCAGCTGTCTTATATATTACATCTTCACAACAGATAAATATTTCTATCAGTACTGAGGCATTTTAAAAATTATATTCTAAGAGGAACAAACTTTTAAAATAGAGCCACAACTAGTTTAAAACTGAGGTTTCTATAAAAATAATTTTTCATAGCACAAATATACCTAGATGCTCACAGGAGTAGTTAGAAGAAAAAAGAAAAAAGCCTTAGGGCAGTAATGTTATCATTACTGATTTTTATATTGCCTTGCTTATAAAATAAGCAACTGTCAGGGCACCTGGGTGGCCCAGTCGGTTGAGCGTCCGACTTCGGCTCAGGTCACGATCTCACAGCTTATGAGTTCGAGCCCCGCGTTCAGCTCTGTGCTGACAGCTCGGAGCCTGGAGCTTGCTTTGGATTCTGCGTCTCCCTCTCTCTGTGCCCCTAGCCCACTCGCATTCTGCCTCTGTCTCTCTCAAAAATAAACAAACATTAAAAAAAAATTTTTTTTAATAAATAAAATAAAATAAGCAACTGTCTTATTTATTTTGGAAAATAAACGAACTAAATAAATGAACAACTATATGAAATGGTTTCTTAAATTCTCATACCTTAACTTATAAAAATACAGCCTCACTTTGCTGATAAAAGGACCATAGGGTTGGGGTGCCTGGCTGGCTCAAGTCAGTTAAGTGTCCAACTTCAGCTCAGGTCATGATCCTACGGTTCGTGGGTTCGAATCCTGCGTCGGGCTCTGTGCTGATGGCTCAGAGCCTGGAGCCTGCCTCAGATTCTGTGTCTCCCCCTCGCTCTGCCCCTCCCTCACTTGTACGCTCTCTCAAAAATAAATAAAAGTTAACAAATTTTTTTAAAAAGGGGGGGACCATAGGGTTATTTTGGTTGGTTGATGGTCCCTTTTTTTTTTTTAAGTTTATTTATTAGAAAAAGAGAGGGCAGGGGAGGGGCAGAGAAAGACAGGGAGAGAATCCCAAGCAGACTCTGTGCTGTGAGCGCAGAGCCCGACGCGGGCTCTCCCTGTGAGCCGTGAGATCATGACCTGAGCCGAAACCAAGAGTCAGACGCTTACCCCACTGAGCCACCCGGGCGTCCCAGTTGATTGTCTTTTAATGCTACACGCAGGGAATCTTCCTTCTCTGCACTGCATTTTGCTCGCTAGGCCTATCACTATGCAGTATACTGTAATGACTTGAGATGGCTTTTCCTCTACAGTTTTAAATTGTATTTAATTTTATAGGAACTAATACATGAACTTTTAAAAAGTAAAATACTACACCAAGGAAACTCCTCACCTCTAGAGACTATCAAACTACTCGTCATTTATACCGTGGTAACTACGTTAACTTTGCTGGCTGGGAGCACTCGAGTGTTTGCAACAATCCCAACACTTTGAGACAAAATCAGAAGCCACATAAATCTTACATTAAGGAGACAGAAAATTCCTTGCTACCCATTTCTACTCCTCTCATTCCCAGACCCCTCCCCATGCCTGGTATATTGGGATGCAAAGCGCTTCTCAGGTAATTAATTCAAAGTTGCACCAACTTCTTTGTCCCTTTTTCCAGTGACTAGGCCAGACCTCCTGTCTCAGGAAGGCAATGACACAATTGGCTTTGAGGAGAAGGATATCACACCTTCCCCCCATCTCCCACTGGGCTTCAGGTTTCTACTCATAGCAAACATATCATGAAAATGATCTGAGTAAGAAGCTTATTTAGGAAAAGGAGCTGATAATATCATAGGGAAGCTGAAACTAAGTTGAGTGTTTAGTAAATTTAAATAAATGAATAAAGCTAAAAAAAAAAAAAGACTGAATAAATCCTGTAGCACATAAGGCAACGTAAACAATCAAGAAGTAATAACTCCCACAGAAACTGCCTCGTCAACAGTGTCTTTCCCACTAGCATTTACATTCTGTAGCAGAGGATACTTGTTCAGTGCTCAACGTTGATTAATGGTCAATTCTTACCGGAACAGCCGCCATCAGTGTTGGTTTCAACATGGTTGTATCCCCTTTGCTTCCTTTCTTTATTTTTGAAGACTACAGAAAGAAAAAACAATCTCTATAAAGTGATCCTTACAGTGGAATTCTCAGAACAAGAAGTCAATTATCATAAATTCACCATTTTAACTCATTCATTGTAAAAAGAACTTAAAAGGCAAGTGATTAACTGATTAACTATCACCTTTGCAACATACTGTCACAAGGATGGGGGGAAATGTGTTCAAGAAATTTGTTAGTATCTAAAGGCACCGACATGTAATTTACCTGATCTGCTAACGTCTGTGGTGAAGAGTAGCCGATGCGGCATCCATGAGAAAGACACACAAGCTCGGCACTTAATTCTAACACGTGGGCCAGAGGCAGATATCCAATGTAAACATCTTCCTCTCTGAAAGACAAGGGGATATAAAAGCAACCGTCAGAGGCCAGCTCTGCAGGAAGTGACTGCAAAAGGGAGCCCGTGTGGGGAGAAAGGGAGAGTGAGAGTGTGTGCGTGTGTACATGTGGGGGAGGGGGGCAGCAGACACACACTGGGGGTGTGCGGGCTGTGCAGGGAGGGCGGGGGCGCACAGGGGGAGAACCACAGCTCAGCCTGAACCCCAGGAGGCAGACACTAAGGAGGAGGCTCGTCTCCGGTCCTACTTGAAGGCACTAATTAGGAGTGTTGCAGGAGCCACATGCTAGGAGAGAAGAAATGAAGGCTGGGGGCCAAAAGAAGGGTTCTCTCGAAGGGCAGGGGAAATCATCTGAAAAGGAAATGGTCTTTAAAGCTGGTGGGCTCCCAAACGGAAGAGTTCAAACAGAATCCACAACTGTTGGCCAGGAGTTTTACAGAAGAGACTCCTGTTTTGAGAGTTATTTACAAATAATAAATTCTACCATGCACAAGAAAACGTGTACGTATGTGTATCTATTTCAAGAAGTGCCCCCACCTCCAAAAATATGAAGGGCAAACTAAGACTAACCCAGAGAACTGCTGCTCTGAATTCTTTCTAAAAGGGATCCATTCATAAGAGAAACCTCTCTCTCCATCCCTAAATTCAATTCCACAGTAACTGGCATGAGCGTAATTTCTGTGCACAAGGGCATCAGAAACATCCAGCCATGACCACACACCAGATCAGTCGTCCGCCCACTGCCATACAAGCCCTCACGGTCCCATCTGTTCTCCTCCGCCAGTCTCTTCCCACGGCACGCCCACCCTGCCCGTTAGTGCTGGAATTGCTCTTAAGAAGAAAAATCGGAGGCTGAATGAAGCTCAATAAACATTTCCTGGAATCTACGAAGTTACTTGTCCACCTGAATCACACCTGTTTAGGTATAAAAATGACTCTAGTGGCAATACTATCAACGGATTAAGATAATTCACATGAAGGGATTTGAGTCAGTTAAAATTTACTTTTAAAGTGAAAAGTAAATATTAACAATGATATTGTATGTAAAACTGTATTTTAAACCTCACAATTGTAACCGTTTTATAATTAATTTAAGTGTCCTGCTTTTTTTTTTGAAGGAAATGCCAACTGTGAACAGACTCTGAGAGACTAAGTTGGCCATATACTACTAAACGACACAAATGCTAATTTAACAACAGGCACAACCACCTTTACTATGACTTACCCCAGCCTTGGAATCCTTTCCGCCATCCCAGTTATACCAGCAATAATGTTGCTGTGGGAGATCATGACTCCCTTTGGAAGTCCTGTGGATCCACTTGTATACATGATTACTGCAATATCTAAGGGCCCTGGTTTGCTATGAGGTTTGTTTTCTGCATTGGAGGAAAAAAAACACACACTTCTGAGAAATTTAGCCATATTAACCAATTTTTTCCATAATCATGTTTGTTAACTCGATTCAACAACTAGGTCAGCAAAACAGATCAAGTCCCCTCACATAAAGGAAATATAGAATATAGAGATAAATCATAAATCTATAATGTCATAAGAGCTATAAAGAAAAACACAGCAAGACTAGGTGAGATGACAGGAGAAGCAATTTAGATGGAAAAGTCAAGAAAAACTTTCCCGTCAAGTTGGCATTTTAGTAAAGACTTGAATACAGTGAGGAAGGGAGCCATGGAAACCCTGGAATTGGGAGAAGAATGTTTCAAGCAGAAAATAGGCAAGAGCGAAGGCCCTGAGGTAGCAATGTGATTGGCATATGTAAAGACCAGTGAGTAAGAGGAAAAACAGCAGGAAAGGAAGCTGAAGTCACAGCCAGGGCCATATCATGCAAAGCCTTCAAGGCCTCACTCAAGACTTTGGATTTCACTCCGGGGTAGAAAACAATGCTGTTTCAAACAGCAGTTCCTCATCACCTGTGGCTGCTACGAGGCGGCGACCCAACTTGAGAAAGGGACGAAGGGCAGTAGGGACACAAAAGGCTATTCCAGCAATTCAACTAAGAAATAAGGGTGGTTGCTAAACAATGTTCTCGGCCTCACATGGTGAAGCCAAGCTGACTTGGCTACAGTCCGAGTCCTGGATTAAGAGACCGTGTCCTCCTTGGGCACAAGCTAAGGACAGCAGCCAACGTCCAGCAGACAGCAGAAAGACAACGAGAAGCGGGTCACGGATGGCACTGCCTGGGTTAATCCTGGAAGCCCCCGACAGGTGGACCTCTTCAGTAAGTGGGGGGGAAGCGATTTTAAACGTGTTCCCCAGTGAACCCTTCCTCTCCAACATGCGCAGGCAGATCTCATGACAACGGTCTTCGTTCCAGTCCCACCTTCCTAGCCTGCCACTCAGCCCTTCATCCCAGGCACCGTCCTCCACCACCACCGCGTCACCTGACTCCTGCTGACGACTCCTGCCTCACTGATGGGCTCCTTTCGCTTGGATTCCAGGAACCACACAGCATGGTTTCTTCCCTCTTCTCTGACCAATGCTCCGCTGCTTTCAGAGGCACCATTCTCTGTGGGTGACCTCACCTACTTCCACAGCTACAATTAAAACCTAAGTGCTTCTGGCCTCTGAACCTCTTAACTCCAAACTTAGCTCCAGAGTATATGCCATACCCCCACTAAAGATCGACACTGAGGGGCGCCCGGGTGGCTCAGTAGGTTAAGCATCTGACTTCGGCTCAGGTCATGATCTCGTGGTCTGTGAGTTCAAGCCTCGCGATGGGCTCTGTGCTGACAGCTCAGAGCCTGGAGCCTGCTTCGGATCCTGTGTCTCTCCCTCTCTCTGCCCCCTCCCTGCTCCCACTCTGTCTCTCTCTCTCTCTCTCTCTCTCAAAAATAAAGATTTAAAAAAAAGTGCTACACTGAATGTCCCACTAGCACTGAAAATTCCATATGCCCAACACTAATGTCAGCACAGCCCTATTCCCATTCCATAGCTGAGTGCTTACATCTAAATAAGCACTATGTTTCCAGCTACAAAGGAAATCCAGTCCCGGCATCGTAGCAGCTTCTGTGATATTCCCAAATCCCAATACGCTAACACTCGGTGACACTGAGAGTGGGAACCTCCAGCATCACCATGCCCACGTGTTCCAGCTAGAGGATGAGAAGACATTCCCTCTGGAAGGAAGAGGGAGAGTCTGAGCCGGGAATGAAAGCGGGGAATCCAGGATTAGCCACTCCAGCCACCTGCTCATACTTACACAGAATTCACATAGCACTGGTTTGACGCCACTATTTACGAAAGTAACTTCAAACCACTCAAAACTATCAGAGGAAAGAAACGGGAAACCTGTCGAACATAAAAGTCTTTCCAACTAATCTCAAATACGTACTACTTTTTAGAATACGAATAAATTAACGTGTGGGTTCTTCCTGAAACCTTTCTTCAAAGGGCAGAAAACAGTAGATGTAGAGTGGCCGTACTTCCCAAAGTGACGGTTCAGGAAGTGGGTTTGTCCCTGACCTGACTTCAGGGTCTGGAACGACTCCGGAGAGCACAGTCGCTGCAGAACCCCGGGAGGGACCTGGCGGGGTGTGCAGTACCTGCGCTCGCCTTGGCTCCGAGGGCCTGCACCGCGGCCATGGTGTGCACGATGACGCCCTTGGGGAATTCGGACCAGGTCGGTGGCTTCCCGTCCACGGTGATGATGTGCCGCAGGCGTGGGACTAAAGAAACGATATCCTGGAAAAACACAAGCGTGCCTCATGTTCTTCACTATCCGTCAGCGAACAGCTTAGAGCCAGTCCAGGACACGAGAAAGGTAGTTTACCACAGTCACAGAATTATCCATTTCTTGCCTCCAAAAAAGGGTGAGGGGGTGCACTGGTATGAATACCACTTCCTTCAGATGGAGAAATACCGGTCGGAAATTTACATTGCTATTTTATGGCATTAGACTTACTGTGTGCCCTGTTCTTTGGTACAATCCTAATCAACAAAGTCACTTCCTTACAAAATAGGCGTGTAAACACAGGCCGCTGGAACAATGGAGCAGCCATCGCCCCGCATGTTTTCAAGAGGCTAACAAAGATGGGGGGATTCACTTACAAACCTGCATATAAAAAGGGCGCCTGGGTGGCTCAGGTGGTTAAGCATCTGACTTCAGGGCACAGGTCATGATCTCACGGTTCGGTTCGTGAGGTTGAGCCCCACATCGGGCTCAGAGCCGGCTTCAGATCCTCTGTCCCCTTCTCACACTGCCCTTCCCCCACTGGTTTTCTCTTTCTCTTTCAAAATAAATAAACAAATTTAAAACAAAAAAATCGCCAGGGGCGTCGGTTAACTGTCTGACCCTTGACATGGGTTCAGGTCATGATCTCGGGGTCAGAAGACTGAGCCCCACATCGGGCTCTGTGCTGACAGCATGGAGCCTGCTTGGGATCTTCTCTCTCTCCCTCTCCCTCCCTCTCTCTCTCTCTCTCTCTCTCTCTGCCCCTACCCCGCTCATATTCTTGAGAGTGCTCTCTCTCTCTCTCTCTCTCTCTCTCTCTAAAAATAAATAAATAAACTTAAAAAAAAAAAAGGCAGATATTACTGTTTTCACAGGAAGTCATCTAGAGACTTAAACCCCTTTTCTCCTATAGTTTCATAAAGTCTCCTTTTTCCTTAAAAAAATTCTAAAACCTCATAATGACCCAATGCTTCCAACATAAAATGAGTTACTAGTTTAGAAACAACCCTTCAAAATTAGAAATTTACTGAAAATAGACTAGAACACAAGTGAACACAATGAAAGTTATGACCCCTTCCCCTTAGACACGGGCGTATATATTATACTTACCAATCACTCTGAAACTCTATGCACTACTTATACATAAATACAGGCAAAATCTACTTTTTCTTTTCTAAAGGAAAGGAATGAACTATGATATTCCTAAAAGTTTACAAAGATATTCAGGATTTGAAAGGTCATAATAGCATCAGTATCAGAGCCCAAGACACTGAAAATTCTCAGGTTTTGGACAGTTACAAAATAACTGCAGTCCTCACCTTCAACTTTGTTTGCAAGAGTTCTTTACTGGTAATGATGTTGGTCACCTCTGTTTCATTCAATCCATGAACAATAGCCGGACCTCCTAGAGTAGCATACAATGTAACAACTACAGGGAAAAGAAGGGCAAGTCAAGTGTTTGAACATTTCATGGAAGTACCAAATATAAACAAAGTCTCTGAAAGTGGTCATGAATCATAGTGGTATACTGAGCCCTAAATTTAACCATCCATGGCTTATTACATAACTGTGCTACGATTTTTTAAATTATTTCAATATACTAATAAACATGCCCACTCACTCACGCTTTCCTACCTAATTGCTCCCCCAAGATTTCCAATATTTTAAAACAAAAAAATTTGAGGGGTGCCTGGGTGGCTCAGTCAGTTGAGCATCTGCCTTTGGCTCAGATCATGGTCTCATGGTTCACGAGTTCAAACCCTACATCGGGTTCTATGCTGACAGCTCAGAGCCTGGAGCCTGCTTCGGATTCTGTGTCTCCCTCTCTTCCTGCCCCTCCCCTGCTTGGTATCTCTCTCCCTCCCTCTCTCTGTCTCTCTCTCTCTCTCTCAAATATAATTTTAAAAAAAATTTTTTTTAATTTTTTTAAGTTTTGTTTCACCTACAGATGTTGCTCTGGGATGCCACAATGGAAGGGATTATATTTGACTCCTAAAACGTCAAAGCCTTAGTTAACTACTTGGTACGAAAATAAGAAAAAAGAAAATATACCAGTAAGACGCACTGAGTACCGGGTTGATGGTGCGATATATTAACATGAACAAATGGCAGTACTGCTTACTCTAAAGTAGAAAACTAAAGAAAAACATTCTAGAAACGCTGACATTTAATGATGATCCTGTGGGCTTTTATTTGCTTTCTGCCTAACTGACAGAAGCTAGACTTAAAGTGACTTTGAAAGCTAATTATTTTAAAGCTTCTCAAAAGAAGCATACCGTAAACCCGAACCTATGAAAGCCAAAGGGTATGTCAGTTTTTAAAAAAAATATATTTACAGCAGGAAACCTGATAAAAGCGTCATCTTTTCTGTTTCATCTCAAAGGTAAGTCAACGTCCAGACGTCACGTCACGTTTTGGCACCAAGGCCTCTGAGCTAAGCTCCCAGGACGACCTCACAGGCTGGGGCCTCAGGGTTGCCACTTGAATTACTACAATATAAAAACTCCCTATCACTGAACTTGCAGTTGGGTTCGAGTACTGATGTCACCTGTCACTGCTAACAGAAATGGCACAACAAAGTGACACTAACTTCACAAGAGAGCTCCTGAGAGGACCGGCCGAGCCTTCCCTGACCCACAGGCGTAGGCCTCACTCGCTAGGCTCCGAGCCCCGCAGTCATACGTTCCAGTCCCCTTACCACACCGGCCCCCCAACTGTTCCACACTTGATTCCTTTCCCAAAGTAGACCCACAACTCGAAGTTGTAACAGAATTCTCCCCTGATTAGATGCAAGGTGAAATTAACTCCCGGATTTTAATTTCTTAAGAATGAAATATTTATAAACAAACAATATCCTCTGTCCCACAGTAACTCAAGTCTGCTCTTCCAGAAGATCAGAAAGCCTACGTACGCTGAAAATTATACATAAAGCACGCCTGTGCAGCAATCATCCATTCGGCCCTGGTTTCACAGAAGATGGCGATGTTGGTCTTTGGTTTCTGACCCAACATCTGTAAGCCATTTCCAAAATTAAGAGCTCTAACGAAGACATCTTCATAGGAGAGCCAATTATAGTGTCCGAGAATAACCTGATAAACAAAAAACATATAAATACCTTTTAATGTAACCAAAATATTGTTTTCTAGAAAGAAGCCAAGAGTTGCTCCAAGTTCTAGGACAAACCAGAGTTACGTCTGCATGTAATTTAACTATTTCTTTCTAACAAAAGTTAGACAGTGAGTTTCAAGTGAAAAAAACCTGTTTTGAAAATTAGCTATTTTGTGACATTTTCTATGACAAATCGCATGCTAAATCCTTCACTGTAATGGCGGGGGGGGGGTGTTATTTTCAAAAATCTTCAGAGTTTGACAGGATTTTAAAGATCAATTTTTTGACCAAAGGATCCTACATTATTAATTCACTTATAGATCATTAACTTAAACAATATAGATGTTAGCTTAAAATTTAGCCTAATATCAAGTACTAAGGGTACCAATATTTTACTTTCCTTCTATTTATGAATTCCCAGCTTTTACTATCAAATGATACAATATGATTCACAAACAGAAACTGGACAGACCCAAGATAATAGACATATTTATGGCTGTTCAATTTGAATTGCTGTATCCAACCAGGACTAGTCACATTATTCATCTAAGCCTTAAGTACCAACTGGCACCACTGGGCTTTCAACGTTTTATTTGTGTTTACCATAAGTACAGGTAACATTAAGTCTACGTTAGTAATAATCCTCTTGTAGAACTGGCTAACATTTTTGTTTAGGAATTTTCTCCAACTTATATCATACCATAAATCCCCAATTACCTATAGATTGGATAAAAACCTCCTCACACTACAAATATATACATATAGTTCCCAAACATGGCTGTTTCACTAATACATCTCTCACACACCTTAAAACCATCTAACCACATTCATTTTCAAAAATGCATACATTTAAGACAGTTCTAGAAATAAGAGGCTGGGCGAAGATACAAAAAGGAAAAAAAGGGGGGGGTAAATACTGCCCTCTAGTGTCCTATTCCATAATGTACTTAAGAAATAAATTCTTATTTTGATGGTTAAGGCAACTGGATTTAAAATACTTATTGAACTTAGTGGTTCCAAACTCTCACCTTGCTCTGCACCCCCATGAAATGCTCAGCACGGGGAGCTCCAATGACTTCAAAAGGAGCTCTGTGGGGGTGAGAAGACAGATGAGAATTTGGCCAAAATGTGCACAAACTGGATTACAATTATTAAGAATTTTATACTCCAAAGATAAGCATGAGCTACCTCTTAGATTCCAGAATCTAAATGATGAGCTTTGTAAGTTTCAGAGAATGTGTGTGTTCTGAAAGGTATTATCTGTATAATCCAAGTATTTAAATCCATATAATGGGGCCACCATATGGCAAAGAAATCAAATCACAAATTTAACTGAAGTGTAACCATACTGAATTTCACTAAATTCTTTAAACCACTGAATCTTCTATCTTTCCCATCAAGATTCCATTTAAAGGCCCCTACCCACCCTGCAATTTTGTCTTTTACTGGAAAAAATTTCCAATTCTAAATTTGTCCCTATGGTTAGCTCAAACCTGGGATTAAATTCATTTATTTACTCCCTGCCCACACTGCTAAAAAGAACACCCAACCTCATTCTATCCAGGATCATAGACCCAGCAATCCTATTATACCTCCCTGCTGTATTCATTTTCACTCCCTCTGAAATGGCTACTTGAAACCTCTCCACTCAAATATCCTCTGCCCCACCCTCTCTCCCTCGCTTCTCCACTTCCAGCTGATGGTACGATCTCATAGATCACTGAGAAATTAGAAATGCAACAGGAATGACCTTATCTTCCTACCACCAAGTTTAACAGCCTACATACATCTGTGTCCTTGGTCTCTGCAGAATCAATCTCATGGTATCACAATGGTTGAAGCACCCCTAGCAAAAGCCAAACTTACAAAGACTTTACTTCAAGGCGCTTCCCAAACTTCTGTCTCCAACCTTAACCACCTCTACATGCATAGCCAAGTTCAAAAACCTTACCCTGGCCTACAAAGCCCTGGGACCTAGCCATTGCCAGCATCTCTGTGCTCATATCAAACCCTCTTCCCCTAACTCATTACTTCCTGTAAATGCTTTGTCCTTTCTGTCCTTCAAACAGGCTGGGCCAGGGAAGGAGCTAAGATGAGGCAAGATGGGTGCCATGGGCACAAAATTTAGAGAGGTGCTCGTTCTCAGGGTCAGAATACCTTCCTTCCATTTGGCACCCCAACTGCCTCACCCAACAGGCTGCATTCCAGTTTTAGAGTCAGTGAGTGCACTATCCCGTCCCACTACACGGAAGGTTCATTACACAGATCTTCACAGAGGTGGCTCTTCTGTTGTTCAGACCTCCACGAAGAGAGGCTAACCCTGATCTCCAATTAGCATTAGGTCTTCACAGTAGATATTAAATCTTTAACTTACTACTTACTGTCGCTCTTCCTCCAATACAAATGTAAGAGCCCTGAGAAGGGTAACCTGTGTCTCCCTAATGGCGTATAGTTGGCACTCAGTCATTATTTCCTATACGCATAGAATGAGCAGTGTTAATTAAACAAAATTTCAATTCACTCTGGGCTTCAGAGAGTCTTCTGACCCCTGTCTCCTCTAGAAGCCTCATTTTTGAAAAAACTGCTTTTAAAAACATCCACATCCACCTGATCATTTCACCCCTCAAGCTACTTTTGTTCTGGCCACCCTTCCATTGTGCACATCCTTTGCCTGCCACCTCTCAACTATTCTTATCCATGGGGCGCCTGGTTGGCTCAGTCAGTTAAGCATCCGACTCCTGATTTCAGCCCAGGTCACGATCTCAGGGTTCATGAGATCGAGCCCCACGTCGGGCTCTGTGCTGACAGCTTGGAGCCTGCTTGGGATTCTCTCTCTCCTTCTCTGCCCCTCCCCCGCTCATCTACACACACCATATATTCTTATCCATGACCCCTGAGACACTAATCTGTTCAATTTTCCCAACTCTGAGTCAGGAAAAGGAATGACTAGTCTGGATAGGTAAACGTCTACCATGGAGCCTTTGAGCAGTTTCCTAATTTGTAAAGTTAGAGGGAAAGTTAAGATAGGCCCTATGGCTGCTTTCCTCGGGTGGTTTCCTCTCTCACATTTAATTGGCTTATCTTTATTCTGTGACAGGTGTGACATACACATGTGTAAATATCAGTGTTATCACTCAGACTACCACTGCCCAGAACAGAGAAACTTAATAATTGACTTTGTTCAGGAACATATTGATGATGCTAAGATGAGGGCCTCTTATCTCAAAAGATAACCTATAAAAATAAAGTGGAGGTAACATACAGAAAATTCTGTAAAATAAAAGCATACAATACTTAACTATACAGGACCCTGACAAATGACACAATCAAATAAAGATCAAGTTTTCTGGTAGCTAAGGGTTTGACCAGTTCAAGTACCAACTTTTCTTTTACTTTAGCCATTTAGAAGAGAAGTACTTCAAAACGAACACTTTCCTGCCTTCCTCAACAAAGTACACCTGGTTTCATTTAGCCCTACTCTGTGCGAATGAAGATCATGACAATTTATTGTGAAGGAGCCAGAGGGTGAAAATATCCAGCAGGTCTGGATGATGGGTGATGATCATGAGGAGAACGACGATGAGGAGGAGGGCGGCCAACCTCTGCCAGTGTTCACGCCGTGCAAAGCACACTGCAGCAGCAGCTTGTAAGACTCTCACACTAACTCTTGAGACACAGTATTATTAGCCCTATTTTACCAATGAGAACACCGAGGCGTAGAGAGAGTAAGCATAACTTGCTCAAAAATCACACAGCCGACGTAGGACCAGAATGCAAACCCGGACAGGCTCATTCCGGAATCTAAGGACTAAATTACAGCGCTCCGAGGATGCTACAGAAGGAGGCGGCTGTCACTGTGCAGGTGAGAACGGTGGCCTGATTGACATTTGTAAAAGATCCTTTCAACTGCTGAGTGTGCGTGGGTTAGAGTAGGGGCAAGCGTGGAAGCAGAAGACCCGTAAAAAGGGGGATGGGGGAACTATTAAGGGGGGGAAAAAAAAATCAGACTCCTGGTTCTTTGGCTCGAGCCATTTGTTACCCGGCGGTGCCTCTCACAAACGGGCTGACCAGGAGAGAAACAAGCATGGAAAGGAAAGCCAAGGTTCTGGCTGGGGAGAGCACTCTAACAACCGAAACACGAACCCTGGCCAAGAGACTGCCCATTGTTTTTTCTATAAATTAGGATGTAAATGTCCTAACGGGTCAGAAAATAAATACCATACACATATGCAAATAGATTTATTTATATATTTATATATATTCATATATATATATGAATGACTCTGGAATAAGCAATAACACAAAAGTAGGCACTGTGGAAGAGGCAAGCTAAGTCAATTTCCAAGAGCAGAAACGAGTATTTCTATGATCTTTTTGGATCAATTTACAAAGAATAGCATAGCATAGTGAAATCTTCTCTTTCTAAGCACCATGATTATATGATCTCTTTTACTTTCTTCTCTCTAATGTGTGCAAAATACAGTGTTTCTGGTGGGTAGATTACTAAATGTCTGAGCTGGCCTCATGCTCCTTTTTATTTCACTGTAAAATTATTTTTTTTCTTTGCAACTTTGTTCTATTTCAGGTCCATGTATTTTAAAGACGCTCTGGAAATCAATCCTTCACTGTTCTTAATTTCCAAAGACCTTAGTACGATGCATTCGATGCATTCGCGGCCAGGAAGGCTGGTGTTGGGAGAGGCTGACACAGGTCCCAGGTGCTCAGAGCCCCACCGTAGTTTCATACAGCCAGAGGAGACTTCTGGAAAAGCTTGCCAAGCCTCAAGAACATAGCAGCCTCTGCTTCTCTGCCTTTTTTCTCTTTGTGCCCCCCAGAGAGACCGGTCTTAGTGAAGCAGAAGGCCACACTACCATGGGCATAATCAGAGTAGAATCATCACCACTGACTTCTCTGCTTATCTTTCCTCGGGAGCTCAAAACTGACTTAGGATATGATGGAAACAAAGCTTCAGAGTTCTGGGTATCTTTATTTGAAATAAAGGTCTGGGTATCTTTGTTTCAACTATATCAGATACATTCTAGGGTTAATCCCCAAAGCTCAGCCCCCAAAACAAGAAGGAAGGAAACGTTGACATACTGCTACATCACTGGCTGGCTTTCCCAATTCAAGATTACTGTCAAACAGGGAAACTACTGAATGACGGTACATTTCATTACAAACACGTCTGCGCTCTAGTTGGGAAGCATTCCGAGCAGAAGCCACATTACCCTAAGCAACTCCACTCTTACATCTACCTAAACACCTGTTGTGAAATGTCCCCCTTTTACTGTCAGAGCAGAGGCTGCTTCTGCTGCAATACAGTGGGTGTAAACAAGAAAACAAAACGTGAAAAAAAACCCAGCATGTTTATAACACCCAGTTGAGATACCCACAGTCCAATGTTAGAGTTACCACACAGACCGAGAAAACCAGAGTCTTAGCTAATCAGTGGTGTGGCACTTTCTTCTTGAGTAAGGCTAACAGAAAACATTGGATTCGTTTACTACACACGAAACCTAAAAATTAATTTTTTCCCAATTAGCCTCATTTCAAATATGACATTTTCTATATCAGAGTTTATTTATATAGAGCCCTCCCGAAAAAGTCCAATGAATCACAAATGCCAATCGCATGGCAGACAGACTTGACAGTAACATGATACAGACAGAGAAGGCAGCTGACTACAAGTGTTTTCCTTTTCAACTCTCCTATCTGAGTTCAAATATTTCTGTTGAGTAAATGAGGACAACAAAGACACCGCAGGCAGGACAGGGAGGAAAAGGCTACACACACACACACACACACACACACACACACACACACACGACAGGGAAAAACTTTCCTTGCATCCGTTGTGTTATCTGGCCACGTTGAAGGAGAAACTTCGATAGCTCTAGGATTTTATTTTGTCCTAATTACACTGATACCTGAAGTAAGAAGGAATCTCACGTCTACCATACTGATTTCCTGTTCACATACTTGGAAGCTAGTTTGCTACTGTGAGGACTGAAAAATAGTGCCAGTCTTATAAAATGCCTATAACACATGTGCAATTCTGGAGAAAAAAATTAACCCTCCTGCTAAAGGAGGACTTCTGTTACACATGCTGAGATTAGAAACAAGAGAACCAATCTTTGAATTCAAATAGCATTAGATCAACAAACAAACAAAAGGAATGTTTTTAAGAGAAGGCAGAGGAGTGGAAAACTTTAGCACCTAAGAAAGTGGAAGTGTTTTTGGTACCCTGTATAACTGCCAGATCTCTCAAAGACAAAATCGAGGATGGTATTTCATAAAAAGTAAATATGGCAACTAAATATCAGATACCATTATGATAAAATGTTTTATAAGTTAAAATCTATAGGCTAGAAGAATAAACAAACATAGGTAACTTTATGATTTCCGTTTCAAGAAATGTGCTATTAACTCCAGATAGACCTTAAGTGAACTTAATAGAAAACAATTCATCTAAGTCAGCAGAAGAGAGAATATGCCTTAAAAGTAGAGTGACCCTATCATTTCCCCAAGCCACTACACCGTTAATGTGACAGGGAAAGCAAGATAAAACAAGGACGGCTCCAGGCAGAACAAGATAAAAGATCACTCTGCTTAGAGGGGATGAACACTTACAGGTTCTGTTGTCTAGACTTAAAATCATGTTTTAATTTCTAGGAGTTACTGATGTTAACTTGCTTGCCACCTCCTTCATGTTTAGAAGAAAAGGACTACAGAATTTGTATGGATAAGTGCTGAAATTAACAGGCTGGTAAGTTAAGGAACATCCCAGGAGAAGCTCTGAGTATTTCATTCCGTGGTGTGATTATTTGAACTCTCCCCCAAACCTGAGAGGTTCCTTCGTGACTAACAGAAAAAAAAAGCAGCTGGAGTCAGGATGTAGATGGAAAAAAGAGTAAGAGGAAAGAACAACTTCGCCTACATACGTACTAAACATATAACCTGACCAAATTATCAAACAGCTACAGATCATCTTACTGCTTCTAAAAAAATTGTGTATCTTGGGGCGCCTGGGTGACTCAGTTGGTTAAACAGCCGACTCTTAGTTTCAGCTCTCATGGGTTTGTGAGATCGAGCCCTGTTGTTGGGCTCTGCACTGATGGTGGTGATAAGCCTGCTTGGGATATTCTCTCTCACACTCTTTCTCTCTCTCCCTGCCCCTCTCCTGCTTTCGTGTGCTCTCTCTCTCAAAATAAACTTTAAAACAATAAAAAAAATTATCTTCAGTTTTTACCTACTGGAACTTTAAGAACTGCTTATAAGAAAGTCATGTGTCAGGGCACCTGGGTGGCTCAGTGGGTTAAGCGTCTGACTTCAGCTCAGATCATGATCTCACGGTTCCGTTTGTGAGTTCAAGCCCAGCATTGGGCTTCACATTCTCTCTCTCTCAAAAATAAACATTAAAAAAAAAAAAAATCCTGTATCCAAGTTCAAAACCAGCATTTTCGTGCCCTTTCTGTACTCCCTACCCTTCAGAGTGTTGCACTGCTTGGTGATATGTACTGTATTCATTCATATAATTTTGTCCACCAAATTCTCAAGACAATAGTACTAATGCAGTCTAGGGCATTTACCCCAGATGCCACAAGCTATCTACACACATGTGTTTATATGTGCACACACATTCAATTTATCCTCTCGACAAGTCTGAGAGCTGGCATTTACGAAGGATGGAGCAGGTTCTAATCTTCACTTTACTACTTGCTAACTGAAATGTCCCCGTGTACATTCTCCATCTGTGCCTCTGTGCTGTCATCTGTAAAATAACAAGGATAACACTAACTCATATGGCTATTTTAAGTCTTAAATAACTTGATATATGTAAAACACTTAAAATAGCCTGACTCCTACGAAATGCTAATAAATATCAGCAATAATCATTATCTTCACGTTACAGATAAAGAAACTGAGGCCGATTTGTTAAATAACTTTTACAAAGTCACACAGCTAGTTAAGTGGCAAAGCTGAGATCCAAACCCATAGTGTGGATCTGGAATCCAGGTTCTTAACCACTATCTTTATATTTTCTTTAAGGATATCTTATCCTGTTTCAAATCAACAATGGCAGGCTTGTCTATATTTATGGAAATTTTTTCTTTTTCTAATTTTTTTTTAATGTTTATTTTTGAAAGAGTCAGCACAGAGCCTAATGCAGGGCTCGAACTCACGGGCCATGAAATCATGACCTGAGCCGAAGTCAGACGCTCAACCAACTGAGACACCCAGGCGTCCCAGAGAAAATTCTTTACAAAACATGCAATTGCCACTGTCAAAGTACCAAGACATAAAGCACCCAACAGAACCTACATTAAAATCAGAAACAGCAGGCCCCACATCCCAAAACCCAGAACCATCTCAAGCACACACAAGCGCTTGTGTAACTACCCAGGAATATGGTTTCAGACCCAAAACTGCTCTAGACATTCTATTCCAAGCCACGTTAGACATTCAGGCTCAGTGGGCAGTCTCAATGGTTTGTGAAAACTCAGACCAATCTGTACAAGAGAGTACAGAAGGAGATCAGGGCACAGTCAGGTCCCCTTCCTACCCTGTTCCTCCCGCCACATCAGCAACGTCCAAGAGAAGCAGGCTGTACCTGTCCCTTGCCGCCATTTCTACAAGCACACTTTACTCAGAGGAAAAACAAAAGGCAATGAAAGATCACCTTACCTTTTTAAAAATTTTTCCATTTGGTTGTACTTCATCTTCCTCATTTAAAATTTCACGTGTCCCCAAGAGTCTTTTGTCCTTAAATTTGTTTTTTGCATACATAAAGACTTTATCTAGTGTATCACATCCAGGGTATAATACGGAGGCCAAACCATCCAAGCTGTTAACAGATCTGTATGCAGACTCAGGTTTTGAACTCACAGGCTTTGCTTTAATTCGGTTTGATTTTTCTTGTCTTGTCTCAAACAGAAAATAATATGGAATGTACGTTATAACAGTATAAAGTGATATTATAAAATGTATGAAATACAAAAGAATGGGGTTGATGGTCTGTTTTAGCTTCATGGTAGATGGTTTTGAAGATACGTGGTTATTCATAAGTGCTCAAAAAGTAGAATTAACAGATTTCCATAAGAATCTAGAAGGAAGAGAAAGAAAGGTATTAGTTCAAAATCATTTTTAAGTAACTTTAAAGAAAAATCCTTCATATTAGGTGGGCAAATGCAGATATTTTTTTCCAATCAAGCAGCAGCAAGTATTGGCCTCCAGCAATGTCCTGTCCACCCTGATATGGCACAGGTGAGTGTCTTCCAAGTGTCTTGTATCTCTTTCCACATCATTCTATAAACAGGTGGCTTTTCCAACCTAACCCCAAGTGGTGAAGAAGGAGCAAGCCAGAAGACCTACATCAGAATCCACAGCAAAAACGTGCCGATTTCCTCTTCCTGGCAATCTCCTCACTTCCCCAGGGAACGCAACGGTATACACCATTTCCTCCCTCGTGGCTCGGCAGCCACTATTAAATAATCGCTGCATTCTTTCCCAGTGGGCCCCATTCCCTCTCTCTAGGCAGCAACAAGCAGCTGGAGTTGGCAAACAACACAGAATCCACTTCCTGCGTGGTATTTTCCAATTTAGGCAGGTTGCATGGTGAAGCAAGGAGGCTGTAAACCTTGGTCTTTATACTTATATCATCAGATCTGTTGACAATCTACTATGTGTCGGATACTGTCCTAAGTACAGGAAATACAACAGTGAACCTCCTCTCACGGAGTCCACGCGGTCGCTGGGAGCAGCGGACGAACAAATATACGTACGCAGGCCAAGTGTCGGCAAATCCCTGGAGGAAAAATGAACCAGGGAAGGGAAACACGAGGTGAATGGGCAAGGCTGGAGAGACGCTCTATGAGGGGCCCACAAGAGCCGCTTGGGCTGTGGCAGAGTCCCTCTCTAAGGAAGGCGGTAAGGCCTTCTCAGAACAAAGGAAGGCAACGTGCAATGTGGCCCAATCAACTTCTCTACACATATGCATAGCTCTGACATGACTCTGTAACTTGGACTATGTCCAATCGGACTATATGTGTCACCATATATGGGACACAAAGAAGTAGAAATTGCATAAAAGGCTACAACCCGTTGTACTTGGGGCTCAGTTTTTCAGGTACGAACCCACTGAGCCCGTGCTGGCATGATGAACAAAGTTGCTTCCCGGACAAAGAAAGCCTCGGTGTCCCGTTTCTCTGTAGGAGAACCCTGTTCTAGGGCCAGTGATATCCGAGCAGAGGCTTACAAGGAAGAGAGAGAGTGGGCCACATGCCTATCGGAGGGAAACTGAGCACTCGAGAGGAAACACTCCTCTGTGTGGTAGGTAGGTAACAACATCATTTTTGAAGAAGCGAAACTGAAGCAAACTACTAATGACTCCATCCAGCTTCAAACCCAGGGGTTATGATTTCTAGCATGCTCAGCTCCTCTCCCCAACTCCATGCTGTAGAAATTCTATTCCAGGCAAATGTGGCCAAGAAACGCGAGGAAGCTCTACTGCGGGCACAGCCGGCCAAGAACGCTGGGCACCAGTTACCCTTGCCTCAGCCTGTCGATAACGTCCAGACAGAGAGCAAAGCTCCAGAGAAGACCAGTGGCGACAGCCGCAGCCCAGCACCTCACTCCCAGAGCACAGGCCAGGCTGCTGTCCCTGCCCCTGGCTCTGGAGCAATGGCACACGGGTTCCGCTCAGGCCAAAGCAGGCTGTAAGGACGGAGAGCCCCTTAGCAAGCCCCAAGCGGGCTGACTTTCGTCAGAACAGAGAACAGGGAGCTCAGGCCTAGTGGCGCTGAGGAAAACAATGGAGACCTTGGTGAGGAGCGATTCGGCCGAGGCTGGTAGTTCCAGGAGAGCAAGGAAGGAGTAAATAGAAGTTTCATGGAATCAGGGAAAAGAGAACCTAAGAAGAGCCCTTCGGGAGTCAGGACAGCTCAAAGAGTGGCCTCAAACACAGCCCCTTTACAAAGGCCATATAATTTGACTGGATCACACGGTGAGGCAATTTATGGCCCAGGGCTCTGTCCAATACAATAAGGCAATCAGCTAGCTATCAGCGGAGAATAACTGCTGGGCGTGAACTTGGCAGAAATTTAACAAGGAGATCAGAGAAAGAAAATAGTTAAAGAGCGTCCTACTAAAACCATGCCGTCATCCCCTAAAGAGGGCACTTCAAGGGCACTCGGTGTGCTCCCGAGGCGGGGGTGGGGGGTGGAAACTGCAGTCAAATAAGCCAGCCAAGTCACTAAACAAATAGGCAAGCCAGCAGCACAACAGCAAGAAGCCAGGGGAAAGGGGGAGGGGAGTCAGCATTCAGAAATGCTGAAATGTGCAGCTTACAGCAAAAAATTATGGGGCATACAGACAGACAGCAAAGGAAGACCCAAACACAGTGGGAGAAAGCGGGCAACAGAAACTGTCCACAAGAGGGCCCAAATGTCAGACTCAGACAAGACATCAAAGCAGCTATCATAAACACGTTCAAAGAACTAAGGGAAAAAATTAAAAGTCCAGAGATGCCTGGCTGGCTTGGTCAACAGAGCAAACAATTCTTGATCTCAGGGTTGTGGGTTCAAGTCCCATGCTGGGTACAGAGATTACTTAAAAAATAAAACCCTAAAGGGGTGCCTGGGTGGCGCAGTCAGTTAAGCGTCCGACTTTGGCTCAGGGCATGATCTCACAGTCCGTGGGTTTGAGCCCCGTGTCGGGCTCTGTACTGACAGCTCAGAGCCTGGAGCCTGCTTCAGATTCTGTGTCTCCCTCTCTCTGCCCCTCCCCAGCTCACACTCTGTCTCTCTCTCTCCCTCTCTCTCTCTCAAAAATAAAAACATTAAAAAAATATTTTTAAATAAATAAAACCTTCAAAAATAAAGTAGATGTCCAACTCTGCAATTTTACAAGATAAAGAACACCTCCAAATTTGCCCACGCAAAGCTGGTGAGAAGCCACGACCCTCAAATAGTCCCCAGGCTCTGTTCACCGTTCCATTCCACACTGTTTTCTTTGACAAGTCATCTGGAGGAAGAGTCCAGAGAATCTAGATTTATGCCATTAATGGGGACCCATTGGAAGTCTCTATTTAGGAAAATGGCACAATAAAAAATAAACGGTCCTGGGGTACCTGGGAGACTCAGTTAAGCTTCTGACTCCTGATTTTGGCTCAGGTCTTGATCTTACAGTTCATGAGATCGAGCCCCGTGTCATGTCGGGCTCTGTGCTGACAATGTGGAGCCTGCTTTGGATTCTCTCTCTCTCTCTCTCTCTCTCTCTCAAAATAAATAAACATTTAAAAACAAAACAAAAAGACAAATGGTCCTACTACTTCCAGGACATCAGAGCTGCAAAGAATAAAATGTATCTCAATAATCCAGGGGAAGGATGTTATTCTCCCTGAAATTTTATTTCACATGTCTGTGTTTTGAATTAAAAAATAACACTGTAATAAAAAAAAATCTTACCTGCAGATAATGTATTCTCCCTGAAATTTTATTTCACATGTCTGTGTTTTGAATTAAAAAATAACACTGTAATAAAAAAAATCTTACCTGCAGATAATGACTGTATGATGACTGTACAGAAAATCCTAACTAATCCATTAAAAAACTAATAGAACTAGTAAGCAGCTCAGCAAAAGTCGCAGGGCGGACGATGAATATATACAGATCAATTGTATTTCTATACAGTAGCAATGAACAATCAGAAAATTAGGTTAAAGCAATTATATTTATCAGAAATAATACTTTGGATAAGATATAACAAGAAGTTTACTATGAAAACTAGAAAACACTGTTTAAAGATATTAAAAGCCTAAATAAATGGAAAAACATCTGCTATATATGGACTGTAAGACTTACTACTGTTAAAATGACAATTCTCCAAACTGGCGCACAGATTCAACACAATCCTTATCAAAATCTCTACTGGCTTTGATACGGAATCTTTCAAGCTAAAATTTGCATGGAAATTCAAAGTAGCCAGAACAGCCAAAACAACCTTGAAAAAGAACAACGCTGGAGGGGTCATACATCTCAATTCCAAAACTCAGCACAAAGCAATAGTGATCAAGACAGCGTAGTACTACTAGCAAAGGGATTGAGGGGTGGGGGGATAGAGATTTTTAAACAAAGGACACCACATAATTTGAATAAGCACCAGAAGCAGCAGGGGTTCCAGTGGAGCAGGGTGGGGGTGAGGAGACAGGGGCAGGGCATTAAAGTCAAATCCTTAGGTCCTTTAATGCTGAGAAGAAACTTCATGGGCGTTCCACTGTACACTGCATTCCAGTGTTTTAGAAAATTAGTTAACCACGGGGCACCTACGTGGCTCAGTCGGTTCAGCGTCTGACTTCGGCTTAGGTCATGATCTCACAGTTTGTGGGTTCGAGTCCCACGTCGGGCTCTGTGCTGACAGCTACAGCTCAGAGCCTGGAGCCTGCTTCGGATTCTGTCTCCCTCCCTCTCTACCCCTCCCCCATTCATGCTTTATCTTTCTCTCTCTCTCTCCCTCCCTCTCTCCCCCTCCATCTCTCTCTCTCTCTCAAAAATGAATAAACATTAAAAAAATTATTAAAAAAAGAAAGAAAATCGGCTGTCAGCTAAAGGCAGCAGAAACATGAGGCGAGGCGATCAGATGAACCAGAGTTGAAAATAATCCTCGGCTCCTGGGAGAAGGGTGACTAACGTGTGTGCCGGGAAGCCAGCAGCTAGGATTCCCAGCTCCCAATTGCCCAACTGCCCAGAGGGTGGCAGCAGCCACTGTTCCTCCAGGCCTTCCCAACAACTGAAATCTTTCTTAACACAGTCAGGTGGATCAGAATCCTAGGGAGGAAAGTCCCGAATGAGAGGAGCTGCAGTGAAAGAAGGGAAATGGCTCGGGTGCCTTCAAGTGAGACAGAGACACGAGAAGTAGCTGGTCAGCAGCTGGATGGCTGGTGGGAAGGAGACGAATGCAAGTCTTGACACTAAGGAGTTTAAGATGCCTGTGAGTCATCCAAACATAGAAACTATGGGAGTTAAGAGGGATCAGAGCTGGAAGCACACACCTTTTAGAGCCATAATCAGATGGAGGAGGACAAGGTAGGAAATCTCCGAGATCAAGTTCAAGGACAGAAAACTCTGTAAGGAAACCAAAGCCAAGACTGAAGAGCAAAATCCCACTGGCGAGACCAATAAAAGCAGTACCTGGAGAGGGCAGGACCGTGAAAGCCAAGGGTTGGGAGAGCCGAGGAGGAAGCGTTCAGTAGCATCACACGCAGCCTACATGTACCAGCCACATGCAATTAAGACATTTAATTTTTCTAAAATGTTTTAGACAAACAAGGTAAAGTAACAAACCTTTGGTCAACTGCATCCTATTTGCTGAAGGGGCTGTGGAAAATCTAGAACTAGGAAAGCAGTCACAGGTACCCTCTTATGTTGCCTCGTCTTAGAATGAGTATCACCTTTCAGAAAACAAACCCGAACGATTAAATCTGTTCATTTCCTTCACAACTTTTAGATTTCCAATCCACTTTAAGAAGGCCTCATCCATCCCAGGGTTAAACTACTGTCCTCCTGTATTTTTTCCAGGATTTACATAATTTTTACATTTAGACCTTTCATCATTATGGAGTTTGTTTTTCCACATTGTACAAGGGAGAAAGCCAACTTCTTCTTTCAGATGAATTACCTGAACTGCTTATTAAATCAACCCCACTTTTCTCAATGACCAAAACGTCATCTTCAACAGTGAGTTCTTGTTCACAACTGGATCTGTGTCTAGACATTATTCTGCTCCTTGGACCTGTCTACTGCTTTGTCATGCCTCCAAATACAGTAGATTTGCAACAGTGATTCTCAACTGTGATACATGGACCAATCATACCAGAATTGCTTAGAGTGTATTTAAACAGAAGGCTCCTCAGACAGGTCTTCCCATTCTTTCCTCCCTACCCTATAAGTTGAAAACTCTACTGGCAGACTCACTTTTAAACAACCACCATGTAAGTTTTATGTGCACTGTTTGAGAACTACTATTTTAAATATCTAGTAAGACTCACACTCTGCATGTGCTTCAAAACTTTCTTATCAATTCTTACAGATTTACTCTTCTACATAAATTTTAAAGATTTAACATTTGTCTGGTGAAACTATTTGAAAATCAAAAGGAAAAAACACATGACAAAATATACAAAGAGCTGTTACAAATTAAAAAGAAAAAAGAGTCAAGCGTCGTAGAGGAAAACGAAAGAAAAGATGCATACAGGTGTGAAGGTCACTGTTGACCTTGAAAATAGCTGTGTTAAGGATCAAAGCCCAACTGGAGAGAGTTTAGGAAAGAAGAGGAGGAGCACTTTAAAGAGGAACAGAGAAGTGGATACTAGGACTCTTTTGTTTTAAAGATAAGAGATAGTTATAGCTTGTCTTCATGCTGAGGGCTATGACTCAGTAGAGGAAGAAGAAGATTAAGCAGAACAGAGAATGAGACACAGCACACAAGTGGAAGAGGTTGGCCTTACGGAGCAACAGGGGCACAGATGCATGTGGGCGGTACCAGGAGCTAGTAGAAGGTTCTTTTCTGAGCGCTTCTATCTTCTCAGAGTAATAGGAAGCACAATCACTGGCTGAAAGGGAGGAAGAAAGAAGGGTACTAAAAATTAAGGAGAAAGGGGCACCCAAGTGGCTCAGTCAGTTAAGCATCCGACTCTTGATTTTGGCCGGGGTCATGATCTCGCGGTTCATGGGTTCGAGCCCCGTGTTGGGCTCTGCACTGACAGCACAGAGCCTGCTTGGGACTCACTCACTCTCTCTCTCTCTCTCTCTCTCTCTCTCTCTCTCTCTCTCTCTCGCCGTCCTTCTCCCTCCTCTCAAAATAAAGAAACTTAAAATTAAGGAGAAGTAAAGTATCAAATAATCCTCTAGGAGAACAGGAAAATAGACGGAGCAGGAGCCAGGAGGCTCCCTCGGCAGCGCCTAAAGCCCGCCTGAGGTCTGAGTCCTGATGTAAAGAGAGACCCACCCAGCTGTTGTGTGCTTCCCAGCCAAGTTCGGCTGGTGGAGCACAAACGTGAATCAGACAGAGAGCTGCATTAACCCAGGAGAGGGTTTTACCAGCAAGTCCCAGAACAAAACATGGGGAAGGGGAGGAAGACAAGGGAATGAAGGCTATTTCCAAGGCAGTGGCTACCATGACTAATCAGGGAGTTTTTCAGCCGAGCGAAGGATAGCCCCTAAGGAGGTAAAGGGTTTGTGAAAAAGAGACAGGATCAAGGCAATCAGGTCCTGTGTTGGGTTACAGAACTGTTGGCGTTGAGGTACTAAAACAGAGCAAGATGGAACTGTCTTACTAAAAGGAGGTGATGGTCTGAATCGAATGCTTGAAACCGACAGTGTGGAAGGCATACAGTTATTGTTCATGAAGAGGACTAGGTTGTGATAACAAAGGGACAGCAAAGGCAGAGTATGAGATCATTTAAGGACAGGAGGTCAAGAAATTCAACTGGGAAGATATTGAAACCACTAAGAATCATGACAGGATAGAAGCAGAGTCACAGCTTGATGTTCAAGTATTTCAGGAATAGGGGGACAGATGACTGCAACAAGAAGGAACAGTAAGCAGTACAATTTAAAGGCAAAGCTTGGAGGACATGCCACTATCACTTCAGAGGCAAAAAAAACTGTGTTAAAGTAACCAGATTAGGCCCAAGATGGAGTCACTCAGGCTAAACCCAAGCTCAGGCTAAGCCCCAAGTCAGCAACCCAAAACTTAAGCTTCCACCGTTAGCTCACAGAGAAATGGAAGACTTGGGTCAACCAGTCGGCGCTTGCCCTCTCAGCAAGTTACCTGAACTGGCTCCAAGACGTTCCTTTGCTCCACATGAGAAAAGTAACCCTGCCTTAAACAATCAGCAAATGCCCAGTATACCTTCCGTATTTCTGCTCCCTTTGATCTATAGAAACCTCACCTTTCAGAGCTCTTTGGAGCTCCTTTCTATCTACTCATTGGATGCTGCCTGATGAATGAATTACTGTATCAGTAAATTGTTCATGGAAAATTTTCTCTGAACAACTGAAAACAAAATGATCTAAATCAATCAAAGAAAAAGCTGAAGAACATATACATCCGCAGTATGAACGATGAGGCAGCCATTAAAACTAGTTATATGTACTTGCAGTCGACCTGAAGGGACTTCCATGCACCTTACTAGTTCTTAAAAAAAGGTATATACGGGCCTGCATAGTTTATGTCTGACAACAGTATGGACAGGTCAAGGTTTTTAAGCGATTATTTATAAATTTTAAAGGAAGCTATTTGGGGTCAAAGTACATTAATTTCCCACCATAAAGAATATAAAACTTCCATCTTTACTACACTCCCAGAACTGCTAATTAAAATAACAAGCTGACTCAAGTTTAACAACATTAAAAGAAAATGACCCATCAAATACAATCTTTTTTTTTTTTTTAGCAAATACAATCGTAAAATGAGATTGTTACATCAAAAGAAGGTATTCACTCACATCTTGCATCACTTTAGCAGTTAGTTGCTTTAAATCATCCTAACGATCAAGTTTAAGAAAATTCCTTCTCTGTGTGGCTTCTACCACTTGAGAGGAAGAGCACAGGAGACCTGGGGAGTGTGGAGGTGGAGGTGGAGGAGGAGGAGGAGGAGGAGGAGGAGGAGGAGGAAGGGCATATAGGATTTTGTGTGACTGTCAGAAAGCTGAGGACAGAGCAGCTGGGGTTCTGAAAATAACTGTGCATCAGGTAATGGAGATTAACACCCACCTACAAAATCACCCTCAAATAATACACTCAGGAGACATATGAAATTCTGATGTTAAGATAAAATTTTGGGGCGCTTGGGTGGCTCAGACGGTTAAGTGTCCGACTCTTGATTTTGGTTCAGGTCACCATCTCACCACTTGTGGGATCAAGGCCCATGCTGGGCTCCAGGCACACAGCACAGAGCCTGCTTGGGATTCTCTCTCTTCCTCTCTCTTTCTCAAAATAAATAATAAAATAAACTTTTAAAAAAAGGTAAAATTTTATGTTTTAAATTGTTAAGGAATATTATCATAGTCCTACAACCTGTATTAACTCCCCAATTTTCTTTAAAAGCCAAAAAAAAAAAAAAAACAAAACTACAAGTCATATGAAAAGCTTCCACAGACACCATGTGCTTTAGTAGTAGGAAAAAACCTGTAAATGCCTGTATTGTGGGGGAAGGGAAAACAAGTAGGTTGCCACAGGGATCATGTTCATACGCACATATTAAATGGCTTTGCCTGCTTAGATCTGGTTGCATCTGCCTACAGAGACTTCAAGAACCTCTGAGGCACAGGAGAGAGAGGGGCACAGTAGTATCTCAAGCCATTCATCTCCATGCGCCGCAGGACTGACCCAACGGAAATGGGTCTGGCTCAGAATCCACGACTTCTACAGTGTTCGCGGGAGGGAAGCGGCCAGCAACACCATTACGTTACTCCGCTAATACAGAGCGTCTGTCTGCTCACTACCACCTCCCTCCAAAACACCACCTGCAAGCTCCAACTCCCAGAGCAGGGGCAGAAGCCCAACACTTAGAAATTCTCCTACAAATCCACTGGGAGCAGAGAGAACACCCCAGGAAAGAGGGGAGGCGACGAGACAATGCTCCAGAGGGGTATCTTGATTCTCCACAATTTCTTGGTTAATCCTGCCCATTACCCAATCTTATTTCCCCCCGGATTTTCCTTATAGCCAACAACACCCAAACATGCATCGACACTCCAGAAATATTTATATCTGGAAAAAAAAATACAGCTTAGCATGTTATCTCTAAGACAGTATATAAATAAGGGGATTGTACACCAATGGATATCAAGGTATCTGTATTTGCTGGCATGAAATATGCCTTGAATTTTTCACCAAATTGAAATAAATGAGCAATTCTGAGTACCAATAATGCAAGCACCGTGTGGGGAGCTTTATATCATCTCACTGAATTGTTACAAAAACCCAATTTCAAACAGATCATGCCCAAAGGCACTTACAACTAACAGATGAAGTAGAATTTTAACCTGTATGTTTGACTCCCACCCAAGCTTTTTAATTCCTCCACACTCCCTGAACTCTAGGCTTAATACTTTATTGTTAAAAACAAAACAGGGACGGGGCGCCTCGGTCACTCAGTCAGTTAAGCATCTCTAGATTTCCACTCAGGTCCTGATCTCGAGGTTCCTGAGATCAAGCCCCAAGTGGGGCTCTGTATGCTGTCTGCTTGGGATTCTCTCTCTCCCAATCTCTCTGCCCCTCCTCCACTCATGCTCGCGCGCGTTCTCTCACTCTCTCTCTCAAAATAAATACACTTAAAAACTAATAATAATAAAAGGAAAAAAAGTGGAGTCCTTCACTACTTTAGAGACACTCCTTTGCACAAAAATCACATTTTACATAAACCAAAAAAGTCCCTGAAAAATTATCTAAACTATTTGTTTTGAAATAAGAAACTGGGTCAAGAAGGGCAGAAAGAAAGATTTCCTTCCCAGAATGAGGCTCTAAGGAGTTGTAATGAGAAATGCAACCAGCAATGACTTGCTCTCAGGAAAAAGTTTCTTTAGAGGCAGGACCCTGGCTCTGATGAGGACGCTTGCTTCTCTGCTTCCCCAGGCTAAAACCGTAATAGAAATAATATGACAAAATGCATCTCTGGCTCAGGAGAATGTGTTGTTGTTGTTGTTTTTAACATTTTTTTCCTCAAAGCTTCTGCCATTTAATTTTATTTTTTTTTTTATTTAATGTTTTATTTATTTTTGAGAGAGACAGAGCACGAGCAGGGGAGTGGCAGAGAGAGAGGAAGACACAGAATCAGAAGCAGGCTCCAGGCTCTGAGTTGTCAGTGCAGGGCCTGACACGGGGCTCGAACCCACAGACTGCGAGATCATGACCTGAGCCGAAATCAGACAGACATCCAACCTACTGAGTCACCCAGGTGCCCCTCACCCTTCCTTTTAATGAAAGAAACACAAAGGATTTCTCCTAAAACTTCCAATATTAATACAGTGATTAATAACTTGGAAAATTTCAACTCTGACTCCACAGTTGTTACTGGTCTATGGATTATTAGATTGTATGGCTGAAAAATCGAGGCCATTAATCCATTTAAGTACTCCCTTAATACAACAAATAAAAAAGTGAAGAAATTCTGTACCAGGAAGTCTACTAAAAGCATTATTAGAGGTTTGAGTCATATTTTCATCTGAATTAGATTAACTTCCAAATTCACAACTAGAAAGTTTTATGAGGAAATAAGAATTGTGTCCTTTTCTTTTTAAGACAACTACTAAGCTTGTGTTTATTCTAACCACAGGAAATGAAATTCTGGCCCTGAAGACACTGGAAGGGAGAGGGGTAAGGAGGAAGAAATGGGAGGGAAGGGGAAAAGGGAAGAAAGAGGGAGAGAGGGAGGAAAATTCAGCAAGTCTTTGCCATAAACATATTTACATTAAAAATTAAAAAGCAGCTGACCAGAGTCAACTAACTTTACATAATCTTCAGTTATTCACTGTAATTTTTAAGCTTTTTCAATCCTTTTATCATAATAGTTGAAATAACAGTAGGCCTCAAATATTCTCTTTGAACCACAAATATAGTCCCCTGACTCCCCTAACTGGCTAAGACACATTTTTTTTTCAATCTACTTTTATCCTATCTTCCTTTTCTAACGTCTGAGCCAGATGTTTTTTAAAAAAAGAGAAGTGCTGAACCTTGAATGAATCAAATAGGAAATAGAAATTAGGCAAAGGAACTTATTATACCTTTCTCAGCTTGATATAGAACGGGGGTTTCAAACACACACACACACACACACACACACACACACCCCACAACACACACATACACAAGTATACTAGTCCCGGCTCTGCCACCACTTACCATGACACCCTGTCCAAGTCAACAAATTGTAATTTTCTCACCATAAATGTTGATGGGATTCAAATAAATCTACTGTAAGACTAAACTGTACTGATGCTAAGGGCTCCCAAATCAATTTCAGAGCAGTGACAACCATCAAACATTGAAGATGTAGGAGGAGCCCAATCCTATTTCTGTCTTCTACATAAGGTACTCTTCCCCCTTGGTGGGGGGGGGGGGGGGGGGGATGGGGGGTAGAGCAAGAGTTCCCTTGCTTAAAAAAAAAAAAAAAAAAAAAAAAAAAAAGCAAGACCACTCAAGTTTTCTAAGGTCTATTTCCAAAATTCTAATTTTTTCCAATCAGATCAGACTATCTCCATGGTAGACAAATGAAGAGGTCCAAGAAGCGAGTAAGGAAAGCCTTTACTTCCTTCTCATTTTGAATCACGTGAATGCACTATCTTAACAACAGCGATTTTTAACATAGTCTAGAGGCAATATGGGCAGTCTGTGAGAATGTGCCCGTGTTTGACAGGCTGATCCAGCAAAGATGGGATAAGGCTCGATCCGTCTCGGCCAAATTTCCTCCCAAGTGAAGAACCACTTCAAACCAACCAACACACACACACACACACACACACACACACACACACACACACGTTTCGACGCATTGAGCACAATACGGTTCCATATATTCATCCTGAACTCTGGCATCTCTAGCCACAAAGTTAAAAGAACAAGAGTCAAATACTACCAGATGCTACATTTATTTAAGCAAATAAATGTATAAAACCTAAGGTCTACACAAAAAAGCAGCTAAGTGATCTTTTTACACATCAGAACATCCCTTTACTCTTACTTAAGGCTGTCAGATTTAACAAATAAAAACAGAAGACAGCCAGTTAAATTTGAATTTCAGAAAAACAATGAACAAATTTTAGTGTACATATGTCTCATGCAGGATCTGGATCATGTAGTAAAAATTCAGTCGAGGGCGCCTGGGTGGCTCAGTTGGTTGAACATCCGACTCTTGATTTTGGCTCAAGGCATAACTTCACACACAGTTCATGGGTTCAAGCCCCATGTCCGGCTCTGCACTAACAGTGCAAGAGCCTGCTTGGAATTCGCTCTCCCTCCCTCATTTATGCACACACACACACACACACACACACACTCTCTCTCACTCACTCACTCTCTCTCTCTCTCTCTCTCTCTCTCTCAACAATAAACTTAAAAAAAATTTTTTTAATTGTTTTTTATCTGAAATTCAGATTTAACTGAGTGCCTTCTTCTGTTTTATTTGACAACTGTACTCCCACCCCCAGGTGACCACAAAGTGTGACAATTAATTAGGATGGCCAACCACTCTGAGGTGCCCAGACTTTGGGGTTTCCCAGGACACAGGACTGTCAGTGCTAAAACTGGGAAAGTTTGGGGGTCCCTGGGTGGCTCAGTAAGTTAAGCATCCAACTCTTGATTTTGGCTCAGGTCATGATCTCTGATTTTGAGGTTCATGAGATCAAGCCCCAAGTCAGGCTCTGTGCTGGCAGTTTGGATTCTCTCTCTCTCCCTCTCACTCTGCCCCTCCCTGACTTGCACATACCCATGCACATTCACTCTCTCTTTCAAAAATAAATAAACTTTAGAATATAAATAAAAAATATGGGGTGCCTGGGTGGCTCAGTCAATTAAGTGTCCAACTTTGGCTCAGGTCATGATCTCAAAGTTTGTGGGTTCAAGCCCCACATCGGCCTAAATGCTGCCATCTCACAGCCTGGACCCTGCTTTGGATTCTGTGTCTTCCCCTCTCTGTCCCTCCCACATTCATACTCTGTCTCTTTCTCTCTCTTTCCCTCCCTACCTCTCAAAAATAAACATAAAAGGGGCGCCTGGGTGGCTCAGTCGGTTAAGCGTCCGACTTCAGCTCGGGTCACGATCTCGCGGTCCGTGAGTTCGAGCCCCGCGTCGGGCTCTGGGCTGACGGCTCGGAGCCTGGAGCCTGCTTCGGATTCTGTGTCTCCCTCTCTCTCTGTCCCTCCCCCGTTCATGCTGTCTCTCTCAGTCTCAAAAATAAATAAAACATTAAAAAAATAAAATAAAATAAACATAAAAAATTGTTTTAATAAAAAATGAATAAAACCAGGAAAGTTTTAGGCAAACCTGGACAAGCTGGTCACTCTACAATTAACCATCTCAAGGAATAAGCAAACAAATTATAGCCTCAATTGCACCACTAGTTAAGTTTGATCTTTTGTTTATGAAACAACTTTTCTATACTTCATTTTCCTATATGTGTCATCATTTGGATAAAATGGAATGCAGCAAATAATAAAGGACTTTGGAAAATGCAAAGGCATTATAAATGCCACTTATTAGTATAGTCGGTTTGGGTTCTCTTTATGCAGAGTTTCAAAGCAGACCATTACTTGGTTTTACTGTGCTGACAGCTCAGAGCCCGGAGCCTGCTTCAGATTCTGGGTCTCCCAACTCTCTCTGCCCCTCCCAGCTCATACTCTGTCTATCTCTCTCAAAAATAAACGTTAATAAAATTTTGTTTAATAAAAAAAAGAAAACAAACAAAAATGAACATTTTTTTCTCATGTCTAGTACTCCATGTGAAGTGTAAATATCCTTGGACACAGAACTATTGGATCCCACTCTGTGGATCCCACTCCAGTTCCAAAGGTAAAGAATACACATAGAATATAATTCAGGGCCAACTCGGTTTAACCAACTCAACTTTTCTGGCCTCCATACATCTATAAAAGATGATCCTCAACAAACTTCCCTGTCAGGATTTTTAGAGTCTCCTTCTACCCTTAACAACCTCATGCCAGAACTCAGCAATACACAGGAGAGTACTCAGAAGTGGTTCTGTTGTTCCTTCATCAATCTTGTCATGGGACAATCCCCAACCACCCTCCAGCCAGACAGCTTACACACACACACACACACACACACACACACAAGCTCAGGGTTCTGAATCATTTTGGCTCAACTTCCTCATCTAAGGGAAAACCTATTCCTACTGTGCTTTCTATTCGTCTTCCAAGCCGTGTAACTCCCCTCTAATGATTATACCCAGAAGAGGTAATCTGAGATTCTCTATATAGAAGTACACCTTGTTGTATCAGATAATTCTGTTCACGGTTGATGCAGTGAAGGGAAATGGGGAGAATGGCATGTTCAGTCATCCTTATATTATCCACATGTTAGGGCAGAGAACTTAAACCCTGGAGCCCTACTTCACAGCACTGTTTTGACAAATTCATCAGTGTGTCCTAAACAGCCAAGAATTAAATGCCCGGACCATATTAGAACAATATTAAATAGGACCATGTACTCCTTTGAGTGCTAATTCCTTACTTATTCCAATTATCTCCAAAATGGTTAACGAGAGCCACCTATATAAATATTTCAGGAGACCCTAAACTATTAGATTATATAATAACATCAGCTCGGCTGGTTGGTACTTGAGGGTCTTAGCAATTTCAACACAATCCAGCTAAGCATTTCACTGAGTATTACATTAACCTAAATCTGAGCGAGTGGATTGGTTGCTGGTTCAATTAACAACTTCACTTTTGAACTTAACTATTTTCTTCCCTACAATAAGAATAGAACACAAAATTAAAGAAAATTCAAAAGCCAGAGGCTAAATAGTTGCAAACATGTGAAATATGTCAGCAAAAGCAAATGTGCATAAAATCAGCAAAATAAAGTATGCGTGTTTGAGAAGAGGCAGCTCAGGAAAGTTTAGCCTTTGAGAATGTCAAGACATTAAAGTGTCAAAATTAAGATTTTCAAGATAATTTTAATCTACACTAAGTCTACCCAATCTATACATTTTAATTTCAAAGATTTACAAATGATTCAGTAAGATTCTTTACCTATTTGCTTATCTTTTCCTTCATTCCCCTCAACCCAAAAGCCCTTACCTTGCCATATCAGTTAAAAACAAACTTAAGAAAAAGCAAATAATACTAAGAAGAAACCTATAAGTCGTGGAAATATGGAACTACAGGATAAATAACCTGCATTACACCAACCAACATGAGATCAACTTCATTATTTGTACTATCTAAACATTAAAGAGCTAAGAATAAGGTTTAAATATGCAATACTTCCTATAGTCAATACTTAGTTTTCACTATATTTCATTTTATTCATATGATCTCATTCTATGTTTCCTTTTTTAGCTCTTTACATAAATGTTCTTCTTCCTATAAACCGCCTATTTTACCCCTAAGGAAGCTTTTCTCAAACAAGAAGTTTCAAAATTAAAGCTATGAAGATAAAGAGTAGTCTTCCCTCTCCTCCATTCGCCAGTGTGCCCAGCTTTCTGGCCTCTGCAGCTTTTCCACACGTGGTCAAAACCTAAACTGCTGTTTTAAAAATAGAAGGCACCTGGGAATGCAAGCTGGTGCAGCCACTCTGGAAAACAGTATGGAGGTTCCTCAAAAAACTAAAAATAGAACTACCCTGCGACCCAGCAGTTGCACTACTGGGCATTTATCCACAGGATACAGCTGTGCTGTTTCGAAGGGACACATGCACCCCCCCCCCCCATGTTTATAGCAGCACTATTAACAGTAGCCAGAGTATGCAAAGAGCCCAAATGTCCACCGATGGTTGAATGGATAAAGAAGACGTGGTGTGTATATATACAATGGAGTATTACTCGGCAATCCAAAAGAATGCAATCTTGCCATTGGCAACTCCGTGGATGGAACTGGAAGTATTATGCTAATTGAAATTAGTCAGAGAAAGACAAAAATCATATGACTTCACTCCTATGAGGACTTTAAGAGACAAAACAGATGAACATAAGCGAAGGGAAACAAGAATAATATACAAACAGGGAGGGGGACAAACCAGAAGAGACTCTTAAATACAGAGAACACACTGAGGGTTGCTGGAGGGGTTGTGGGAGGGGGGATGGGCTAAATGGGGAAGGGGCACTAAGGAATCTACTCCTGAAATCACTGGCGCACTAGATGCTAATTTAGATGCAAATTTAAAAAAAATAAAAAATAAAACAACAACAAAAATAGAAGGCACAAGAGAAAGGAATCTACCTTCAACCGTTAAGAGAAATACTTGGCCCAACTCAAAAAAGCCTTTTCCTGCTAAGCCACAACAAGCCGCACACGTGCTGCTGTCCGCACCTCGTTCCAAACTTCAAATCTAGATCACCTTCACGTACAAATGACACTATTCTGAATGATTCCTCCCTACTGCATGGCTACACGCAGATAGCTCTCTCTGCTACCACCATCTGAACGGGTAACACTGGATCATTAGGATGAGAGATGAAGTCCTGAAGTCCATCAGAACTCGTCTAGTCTAGGAAATATTTAAAGAGGGGCACCTGGGTGGCTCAGCTGGTTGAGCGTCCGACTCCAGCTCAGGTCATGATACCACGGTTCATGAGTTGGAGCCCTGCATCGGGCTCACTGCCATCAACACGGAGCCCACTTCACATCCTCTGACCCCGCTCACTCTGCCCCTCCCCCGCTCAGGCTCTCACTCTGAAAAAATGAACACTAAAAAAAGGAAAATTTTTAAATATAAATTACTAGAAAGTATTTAAATGTAAATTACTAGAATCACTGACAGAATACACTTTTTAAAATCAATATATATACTACTTGGCAAGGAGAAAGAATGAAATAGGCCTTTTGTAGCAACGTGGATGGAGCTGGAGAGTGTTACGCTAAGTGAAATAAGCCATACAGAGAAAGACAGATACCATATGTTTTCACTCTTATGTGGATCCTGAGAAACTTAACAGAAGCCCATGGGGGAGGGGAAGGGAAAAAAAAAAGTTAGAGAGGGAGGGAGCCAAACCATAAGAGACTCTTAAAAACTGAGAATAAACTGACAGTTGGTAGGGGTGAGAGGGAGGGGAAAGTGGGTGATGGGCACTGAGGAGGGCACCTGTTGGGATGAGCCCTGGGTGTTTTATGGAAACCAATTTGATAATAAATTTCACATTAAAAAAATAAATAAATAAGAATAATGAACTTGCTGAGCATCTATAATAGATTTAAAACACTAGATAATAGCTACAGTAATGGCTCTAAATTTACTTTTGCCCAATTCTATGTTAATGTTCTCTTTCAAATTCTACATGTCCTTTTTATCTTTAAATTTAAAAAAATGTTTTAATGTTTATTTTTGAGAGACAGACAGACACTGAGCACAAGTGGGGGAGGGGCAGAGAGGGAGGGAGACACAGACTCCGAAGCAGGCTCCAGGCTCCAAGCTGTCAGCACAGAGCCTGATGAGGGGCTCGAACTAACAAGCCTCGAGATCATGACATCATGACCGGAGCCAAAGTCTGATGCTCAACCGAGTGAGCCACCCAGGTGTCCCTAACCAATAAACAGCATTAAGATAAAACTCTGTAATCAAACTGCCCTTCCAGATTTTTTAAGGAGTATAAATAAAACACTGTAATCTAACAACTACACTCTGGACATCTCTGCATGTGAATCAGTTCAATTTTTACACCATTTCTGAAGTCACAGGCCTTCTGAATATGTGCAGTTGCCAATGTGACATGGAGGAGTTCTAAGTTTTAGAATTCAAGACACTGGGTTCCCCAAAACCGTCTGGGACGTTCCTTTTACTTCACAATATACTTAACCTGTATACAATGGCAAATGTCCTTTCCCTTTTTGGGTACCTGATCAAGTCTAGGCAACATTATGAGAGACAAAATTCCTTTTGTCCCTTTGCCACAGCACTTTTTTCCCATCCCCCAAATAGATACTTAAACTCTAAAATCACTTCCCCATTGACCCCATCCAGCTAAGCCTCTATAAAGGCAATACTAACTGTAGTCATTTATATAAATGCCTTACTATTTAATACCCATTGCTTAATACACAGCGAATTATATGTGCTTCATTTCAATTTCAATTTCATTGTAAATCTGAATTCTGTTGACCCATTCTTAGCTAGAAATTCAAAGTTTGGAGTTTCCAAAACCCACTAATCACTAAAAGGAATCTGCAGAGATTCCTACCGTGTTCTGACATTTACTTAGTTCAAAGCACTCCTCATGTGGCCAAGTACACCACTCAAGAAACCGGAGGCAAAGAAAGGTCTAAAATAAAGTGAAGGCACATCAATGGGCATGGAATATTCCTTTTTCCATCACACCCGCTTCATTAAAAGATGCTAATCTTGGATATGCACATGAAAGGTCTAGAAGGACACACTCCAAATTGGTAAGGGATAACACCCTTGCAAAAGAACCACGGGAACAGCAAACTTATCTGCTACTTACACACTCCTATACTGTTTAGCTTTTAATAACAGACATACTATTTGTTTGAATTCTTTTTTAAAATTGTTAACGTTTATTTATTTTTCAGACAGAGTGTGAGCAGGGGAAGATCAGAGAGACATAGAATGCAAAGCAGGCTCAGGCTCTGAGCTGTCAGCACAGAGCCCGACGTGGGGCTCGAACTCACGAGCTGTGGTATCATGACCTGAGCTGAAGTCGGACGCTTTACCGACTGAGCCGCCCAGGTGCCGTTTGGATTCTTTTTAAAATCAGTAGATAACATAAAAATCAGTAAGTTTGGCCGATATAGACAAAGATTTTGGGGGGAAGGAGCAAAGACTCTGAAATGATCTTCTGAAACAAGATAAATAAATATCAACCAGCATGATTCTAACTGATAAAAATGCTTATTGCTTTTATATTCTCAAAGCATTTTATCAACACAGACTATTCCTTTTAACAGTTCTATCCAATTTTACTTTTACGATGAAAATTTTCAGTTCACTGGATCCCCAAATTCTTGCCCCAAAATTTCAAAAACCTAATTCACTTCAGAAGCCACAGTAAGAAAAAAAATAAAACATTCTACATTCTATCCCGTCACAACTATAAGTGACGTGCAGAACTTAACTGCAGGTTAACAAAAAGCCCACAGCCGTTTTCCTGGCCTAGCACCTACAACTTCTGTTAAAATATCCATTTAGAAATTTAAAATAACACTAACACAAATTTAAAATGACCGTCATGGGGCACCTGGCTGGTGGCTCAGTTGGTTAAGCGTCCAACTTCGGCTCAGGTCATGATCTCATGGTTTGTGATTTTGCTTCAGATTCTCTGTCCCCCTCTGCCCCTACCCCGTTTGCACGCTCTATGTCCCTCAAAAGCAAATATTAAAAAATTTAAAAATAATAAAAAAATGACTACCACATATTGAAATAATACCACTCTAATCAGTGCTAAACTTCACAAAATAAAGAGGCTACTGAGTTCAAATTCACACAGATACTTAAATGAAATTAAACTGAGAAAAGGAAAATCAGTAATATCGGTGAATAACATGGCTTAATATTCCAATGGGTTTGTACTGACTTAAAATTAGTAGGAAAGCTACCTTCTAATTTTCATTATTCTACAATCACAAAACGGGAAGAATTAATAAACATTTTTCTCTTAGACCGTTTATACACACTTGATTTTAACTTAATCCATTTTATGCCTAAGAGAAATATTTTATAATTAAAAAATTAACATTTTACCAGTTGACAACGGTAGGACGTGTTAGTGCCTTCAAGGTATGTGCCTTTCCTTCAAGATCTGTCAAAACACACATAGACAAACATTACTACTTGTGGTCTAGTTAATCGGAGCCAAATACCAGCCTTTTCCTAGAAATATTTTTACTTCCAAAAACCCACAGAAAAATTTGTGGGTTTTTTCTGAAAACACCATCTATCACACTAGCAAATGACATTTTATCACTGAAAAAAGCATATGGTTTCTTACCACACACCTATCATAATGGCCAAAATCCAAAATACTAACATCACCAAATGTTGGCAATACGGTGCAAGAGGAACGCGTTCACTGCTGGTGGGAATGCAAAATGAACGGCCACTCTGGAAGACAAGTTTGGCAGTTTCTTACAAAACTAAACATATTCTTTACAATATGATCCAGCAACTGAGCCTCCTTGATATTTACCCACATGAGTTGAAAGCTTATGTGTCAAAGAAAAACAAAAGACAAAAAACAAATACAAACATTTATAGCAGCCTTATTCATAATTGCCAAACCTGGAAGCAAGCAAGATGTCCTTCAGTAGGTGAATGGATAAACTGTGGTCCATCCAGACAATGGAATATTACTCAGAACTAAAAAGAAATAAGCTATCAAGCCATGAAAAGCCACAGAGGAAATTTAAATGCATATTACTAAGTGAACGACGTCAATCTCAAAAAGCTACCTACATACTGTAGGATTCCAAATGTATGACATTCTGGGAAAGGAAAAGCTACTGGGAAACTAAAAGGTTGCCGAAAGGAAGGCGGCATGAAGAGGCCGAGCACTGAGGATTTTTACAGTGGTGGAACCACTCTGTATGCTATAACAGCAGATAGACACGTATCATTACATATTTGTCAAAACATCATGCAATGTACAACACCAAGGGAGAGCCCCAGTGTAAAATAAGGTCTTTGACAACGATTTATCAGTCTAGGTTCACTGACTACAATAAATATACTATGCTGGTGTGGGATTACTCATAATGGGGAAGGCTGTGCATACGTGAGGGCTGGGGGTTTACAGGAAAATCTCTGAACCCTCTGCTCAATTTTGCAGTAAATCTGAAACTGCTCAAAAAAAAAAAAAAGTCTCGGGGCGCCTGGGTGGCTCCGTCGTTTTAGCATCCGACTTCAGCTCAGGTCATGATCTCAAGGCTCGTGGGTTCGAGCCCCAAGTTGGGCTCTGTGCTGACAGCTCGGAGCGTGGAGCCTGCTTCAGATTCTGTGTCTCCCTCTCTCTCTGCCCCTCCCCTGCTCACGCTCTGTCTCTCCATCTCTCTGCAAAAATAAACTTATAAACAGTATTTCACTGTGTATACAACACTTTTATCCATTATTTCAGTGATTTGCTCAATTGCTTGTGAAGCAAATAGATTTGCAGTCATCATAGTCATTAAAGAAATATTTTAACATCAGCCTAAACTCACAGAGCCTGTAAGAGCTAACTAACGGTTTATTAATTTCCTCATTCCCTGTAAGGCAGCCAGAGATACTAAAAAAAGGAATAGGTCTTAAAACCAGATATCCCTGGGTCCAAAATCCCCACTCTGTTCCTCATTAGCTATGACTTTAGACAAATCATTCATTTATTCACCCATCTATCCTTCGGGGGTTGGGGGGGAATCTTATAAATCTACCTGCTATTTCTTGTGCCAGTTTATCCATATGTAAATAAGGACAACAACATATAAACAATTCATATCCACAATATCTGGATTTCTATAAATACAGGACAACTCAGCAGAAAAAACAGGCTATTAATATCCATGAAAAAAAAGCCTCAATGTCCATCAAATATGAAATAGTCAGCCCCACTAGTTATCAAAGAAACACAAATAAAAACATTATCATTTCCCCCTATTGAATTTTTTTAATTAAAAAAACACATCACAAGCCTTGGCAAGGATATAGGAAACAAGCTTCTCTTGGCTTTGTTGGGGGAAGTGCAGCCACTTCGGAGAGCAACTTGGCAGCACCCAGACAAAGCTGAAGATGTAAGTTCCTATGACCTAGCAAATCCCTTCTAAAAAAATTTGCCCTGGAGAAATCCTGGCACATGTGCACACTTACTTTACCCTATTTTGTTTTGTTAATTAAATGGTCCAACGTGACAGGTCACAGTATTTAGTTGGCCCTTAATAAATGTTGAATCTCCTCGACAAATATTTAGTGAATGCCTACTCGGCTCCATACCTAATGCTTCCCATTCTGGAAACGTGCCCACGGTACTCAGAAAATTCCCACTCCTGTGGCAGAGACAGAAACGACAAACAGGCCTGACGTGGCCAAAACTGCTGGGTAAGTCCACGGGCTGTATTAAGAGAACAGACAAATGCAATCCTCTGTCCAGGAGGGGGAAAAGGTCAAGGAAGGCTGGCTAAGAACATAGTTGATCCACATTATCTTTGGCAAAAGAGACGAGAGAGGACACGACAGGCTGTAGTAACAGCATCTACAGAAGCGCAGAAGTATTCAGGAACTCCTAAGTACCTACAAAAGCAGGCTGATAAATGACCCCACAGGTATCAGCCCCTAATCCCTGGAACCTGTAAATGTTACCTTATTTAGGAAAAGCATCTTTGTAGATGTGATTAAATTAAGGGTTTGGAGAAGAGGGAGCAGCCTGGGATTATGAGACGGGCCTTAAATGCTGTCAAGGATGCCTTCAAAGTTTTGAGGGAAATGAATTTTAAATCTAGAACTGTACTCCTAGCTAAATTCCTCATTAGCTGCATTTAGAATAAAGAAATTTTCAGACAGGCAAAGACTTAAGAAACTCATTCTGCAAACAAACTCTGCTAAGAAATTACTTTAAAAAGTCCTCCACCATGTGCATATACTATTTTGATAGTTTTTTTTTTCTTTAATGTGTTATTCATTTTTGAGAGAGAGACAGAGACAAAAGTGCAAGCTGGAGAGAGGCAGAGAGAGGAGGAGACACAGAAATCGAAGCAGGCTCCAGGCTCTAGCTGTCAGCACAGAGCCTGACGCGGGGCTCGAACCCACAAACCGTGAGATCATGACCTGAGCTGAAGTTGGATGCTTAACCGACTGAGCCCCCCAGGTGCCCCTTGATAGTAGTTTCAAAGACAATTTTATTAAAGCTAGAATTGACCGACGGTTTTGTACTATTTTACAAGAGCTACATCCCACAGGTTAAGGGCTTAGTCTCACAAGAGTATTCCCCACTTGCTAGTCATGAGTCACCAGCTGGTTATAAATCAGGGATTCCCACAATGCCCTCTTCAGGTTCAATAATTTGCTAGAATGGCTCACAGAACTCAGGAACACCCATTACTTATGTTTAGTGGTTTATTATAAAGAATAACAGCTCAGGAGCAGCTAAATGGAAGAGATACATGTAGTAAGGTATAGGGGGAGGGAGAGACACAGGAAACTTCCAAACCCTCTCCAGGTGCGCCACCTTCCCAGCACCGGCTGTTCACCAACCCGGTGAACCCGGAAGCGTAACCGATTTCATTGTTCAAGAGTTTTTATCTCCGGCCCCTCACTCCTCCTCAGAGGTCAACGTGTGGGTCTATAGGTTTAAACCCTCTAATCACTGGGTCTCTGGGGTGATCAGCCCCATCCTGAGGCTATCTAGAGACCCCCCCCCCACGCCCTAAGTCATTTCATTAGCATAAACTCAGGTGTGATCAAAGGGAGTGTTTATGAATAACAAAAGATTCCTATCATTCAGGGAAACTTTAAGGGTCTTAGGAGCCGGGTACCAGCAGTGGGGACAAAGACCAAACATACTTTTGTATTACACAGCAGAATTCTGTTATCATCCTCTAGACTAGCAGCTTATTTTTATTTTTACTTAAGTTTATGTATTTATTTTTCCAGACACAGAGCGATGAGGGGCAGACAGACTAGTGAGAGAGAATCCCAAGCAGGCTCTGCGCTGTTAGCATGGAGCCCCAACACAGGGCTCGATCTCACAGTGAGATCATGACCTGAGAGCCACCCAGTGCCCCTCCATTAGCAGTTTAAGTAGGAGGTAAAAGTGCAATCATGTCAGTCACGTTAAAAACAAATCTTCCATTAGGTACAACTCCCTGGGGCTCCCCGCTCCTTGCTAGGGGGGATGCTGCCTGATTTGTGCATCATTTAATAAAACGAATTAGGTCTTTTTTTTTTTTTAATTTTTTTTTTCAACGTTTATTTATTTATTTTTGGAACAGAGAGAGACAGAGCATGAACGGGGGAGGGACAGAGAGAGAGGGAGACACAGAATCGGAAACAGGCTCCAGGCTCCGAGCCATCAGCCCAGAGCCTGACGCGGGGCTCGAACTCACGGACCGCGAGATTGTGACCTGGCTGAAGTCGGACGCTTAACCGATTGCGCCACCCAGGCGCCCCACGAATTAGGTCTTAAACTCGAATGGTTGAACTGTCTTCTTTAACAACAACAACGAATAAAATAGAACAATTACAACAACATGCTGTAATGAAAGTTACGTTGACCATATTGGAATTAAGATTTAAAAACTTAATTTTCAAAAGCTATGTGAATGTAATCTTTCTCAAAACATCTCACTATACTGCACTCCCCCTTCTTGTGATGATGCGAGACGATCAAATGCCTAAGGGATCAGATGAAGAGAGGTGTGGAAGAGAGGCAGCCTCCAGCTCCCACTGCCCTCCGAGGACAGGTCAGGGGCAGGAGCATCCCATGGTTGACTACGGGTAAGTACAACCACGGACAGCGAAACTCAGCTCCGGGGGCACGACTATACACTGATTAGATAAAACATATTAAAATTACTTGCTTCTTTTTACTCTATTTACTATGTCTACCGGAAATTTAAAGTCATGTATGTGGCTCATATTTGTAGCTCTCACTGCCTTTCTCTGAGCCCAGCACTGCAGCTTAGCCAGTGCAACGGTGAAAAAAAGAAATGAGGAGCAGGAGTACTGGAAAAGGAGAACAGAACCTTCCCTGTTTGTAGATCATTGCCGGTCTGACAAGAAAATCCAGAAGAATCATTCGAAAACTATCCAGACAGAATTCACTCAGATATCTGGACACGAGGTAAATAATAAAAGTCTGTGGTTTTTCTATATACCTCTAGTAACCAGTTAGAAAATGGAAAGAGGGAAGCACCTGCTGGCTCAGTCGGTATGGCATGCAACACTTGATCTTGGAGTCATGAGTTCGAGCCCCAGGTTGGGGGTAGAGTTTACTTAAAAAAAGAAGATCATGAAAAGAGAAAAGATCTTAGCCACAACAATAAAGCAACTTTCAAATACCTCATGCACACAGCACCTTACTTAAACATATGAGTGTATGCATGCACACATGTATAAAATGCTACTGATGGACACTAAATTCAAAAACAGACCAGTTAGTTCCTGGGTAGCAAAGATCATTATAATTCTGCCAAAACTAACCTATAAACCAAATGCAATCCCAATCAAAATCCTGGTAGGACTCTGTTACTCTGTTAGAAGAAAACCTTTTAAGATTTGCTAATAAAACGTGAGAACAAGAATACTTGGTACATACTTGCCCTGTTAGACGTCAAAAGGAACACTAACTATTCTGGCACAGAATTTTAAAACCAGAAACAGTCACTGGATTTTGATATTTGACAATGGCAGTATTTCAGAGCAGTGGTTAAAAGATTATTCAATAAATTAAGCAGCATTAAAGAAAACTCAGAACTGAGCCAATGGCTGGATTTAAGTCCTAGAAAGCTGAGGGGCAGACCCGAGAAGCAAACAATCAGCCAGGCAATCCCTCTCCTCACAGTTGCCACGTCCCAAAAAGGATTTGTTTCTAAGTCTTTTTTCTGATTACGGAATCCTCTCCTGTGCTAGCAAGGCAGCCTACACAGCCCAGTGCCTGGCCTGCAACTTTTGCGAAGAGAAACACTGCTTCTGTCCGAACTGTGTGACACCGCTCCGCTCCTGTGTGTACCCCAGAGAACCACAGCAAACGTGACATTCACAGGGACCCAGCAGCCTATGAGCTAGGAGGCCCATATCAAACACATGGACGTGTTGATCCGAGAATACTCTCTCCAGAACTTAAAACTGGAGTCGAATTAAGAGAACTTGCGAGAATTAAGAGACGCTAAAAAGCCTGCCAAAGTAAACCTGTCCTTCAAGATTGAGTTGAAGCCTCTCTGTGAGGTCCTCCTCGGTCCCACAGACAGCTACACTGACCCCTCTGTGCTGACTCATCCCCCCTCCCTTCCTGTCTAACACAGAGGCATGAACAAATACAGAATGAGTAATCCCAAGTGGCCTGACAGATGCAACACAGAAAATGAGGGAAGCTAGAAGTGAAAATGAAATATAGAAACAGGTAGCAGATAGAATGAGGTGGGTTTTTTAAGCAAAGCAGTTGGTTGATCCAATTTGTTTTATCATGATTCCTTGGGCTATCACAGAAAAGAAACCATAAAGGATTCCAGGTATGAAGTTACTGGAATAGCCCAAGTGAAGGACAAAGAGGTCCAAAGTTTAGGGCAATAGTTACAGAAGAAGGATTAACTGTAGAGATTTTTCTCAAGTAAAGCCAATAGGATATGGGGGATGTGAAGATTAATCGTGGAAGATTAGCATCAACACTTCTAGAACGTTGGGTGACTTGTACTAGACATGAGGAAATGAGAGGAAAAGCAGCCACGTGGGAGACTGCACGAGGACAGGGCTGGATACGAAGTGTGTGGGAATGACCAGGAGAGATATTCAAGATTTTTGTCAGAAATATAGGACTGGGGCTCCCAACAGAGCTGTAGGTGTACATGTGGATTTTAGAGTCATCACTGACCCTACCCGCATTAGAGTCCAAACCATGAAATCCCTCAAAAATAGTATATTCACCTATAAGGACAGACGCCACAAAAGCCAGCTAGAAAGGTTTAAAAAAAAAAAAAAAAAAAAAAGCAATCCCTACCAAAATAACACCAGCATTCTTCACAGAGCTAGAACAAACAATCCTAAAATTTGTATGGAACCAGAAAAGACCCCGAATAGCCAAAGCGATCTTGAAAAAGAAAACCGAAGCTGGAGGCATCACAATCTCAGACTTCAAGACCTATTACAAAGCTGTAATCATCAAGACAGTATGGTACTGGCATAAGAACAGACACTCAGATCAATGGAACAGAATAGAGAACCCAGAAATGGACCCACAAACATATGGCCAACCAATCTTTGACAAAGCAGGAAAGAATATCCAATAGAATAAGACAGACTCTTCAGCAAGTGGTGCTGGGAAAACTGGACAGCGACATGCAGAAAAATGAACCCGGACCACTTTCTTACAACATACACAAAAATAAACTCAAAATGGATGAAAGACCTTAACATAAGACAAGAAGCCATCAAAATCCTCGAGGAGAAAGCAGGCAACAACCTCTGTGACCTCGGCCACAGCAACTTCTTACTCAACACATCTCCGGAAGCAAGGGAAACAAAAGCAAAAATGAACTACCGGGACCTCATCAAAATAAAAAGCTTCTGCACAGCGAAGGAACCAATCAGCAAAACTAAAAGGCAACCGATGGAATGGGAGAAGATAACTGTAAATGACATATCACATAAAAGGTTAGTATCTAAAATCTATAAAGAACTTATCAATTTCAACACCCAGACACTTAATAACCCAGTGAAGAAATGGGCAAAAGACACAAATAGACACTTCTCCAAAGACATTCAGATGGCGAACAGACACATGAAAAAATGCTCTATATCATGCATCATCAGGGAAATACAAATCAAAACCACAATGAGATACCACCTCACACCTATCAGAATGGCTAAAAATTAACAACTCAGGCAACTACAGATGTTGAGGAGGATGTGGAGAAAGGGGAACAGTTTTGCACTACTGGTGGGAATGCAAACCGGTGCAGCCACTCTGGAAACCAGTATGGAGGTTCCTCAAAAAACTAAAAATAGAACTACCCCACAACCCAGCAATTGCACTACTAGGGGGATACGGGTGTGCTGTTTCGAAGAGGCACATGCACCCCAATGCTTATAGCAAAGCTATTGACAATAGCCAAAGTATGGAAAGAGCCCAAATGTCCAGATGAATGGATAAAGAAGATGTGATGTGTACACACACACACACACACACACACACACACACACACACTGGAGTATTACTCGGCAATCAAAAATAATGAAATCTTGCCATTTGCAACTACATGGATAGAACTGGAGGGCATTATGCTAAGGGAAATTAGTCAAGTGAGAGAAAGACAAATATATGACTTCACTCACATGAGGAATTTAAGATACTCAACAGATGAACATAAGGGAAGGGAAGCAAAAAGAATATAAAAAGCAGGAAGGGGGACAAAACAGAAGAGACTCTTAAATATAAAGAACAAACAGGATTGCTGGAGGGGCTGTGGGAGGGGGGATGGGCTAAATGGGTAAGGGGCATTAAGAAATCTACTCCTGAAATCATTTGTTGCACTGTATGCTAACTAACTGGATGTAAATTAAACAATAAATTAATTAAAAAAAAAAATAAGAACACAGTTCTACAAACCAAGGGCAGACAATGAAGGTCAATAAGGACACTGTCAGGAGTGTCAAAGGCTACAGAGAAGGCAACAAGTAGATATAATATTAAGGCTCAAGTACTTGGCCTGGCCTGAGACAATCTATCACACTTTCTCATCTTCCTTATCAGGAAATTTCTAAATTATAATCCGTACATATTACTCAACCAGCTAGCTATTCAAATGCATATTTTATCAACAGTTAAGTCCGCTCTTTCAGAATTCCTGAGCTCCCACTAATAAGCATATACTGGTCATTTTGGGCCAGGTTGTTGGCCTTCCAAAATTTTTCTGGTGTTATGTTCAAGTCTCTCAACTCAATTTAATAGACCCTATCTCACATCCTTTACTGTGCCGGGATGCAAACGCTAATTCATGCAACAAAATATGAGTTACTTCTATATGCTGGGCACTGGGTGTGCATCAGTAGATAAAACACAAAAATATACCTGTCCTCACAGAGCTTTCTTTCTAGCGCAGGGATACATTAAACACAGCTACTGTCCCCTAAGGAGCCCCAAAGAAACACATCATGTTCCAGACTTACCTGGCAAGATAACAAATGCATTTATTATTTCATGAAGCCAATGTGAAATCAATCAGTAACAAGAAATACAAAGCTATAATTAATCACCTACAGTGCACCTGCCTGTCCACTGAAATCATACAATAGAAACAAACACTATTAACTCAAACATCCGTGCAGTCAGCTCTCAGTTACCTGGGTAAACTATCAACGCATCAAGAGCAATTCCTTAATACTGACTCATGTTTCTGGGTTAGATCCATCCAAACTTCTACCATGTAGTCTTCTAACACGGTATGGTGTAAAAAGACACAGTTTTAAGACTTCAGAAACTAACTCAAATCATTACACATGCCAGCTTTACCATGTGCACCACTTTTCAAATGAACTTGCAGAGACATGCTCCCGAAACCCAATACCCTTCAATTCACTTCCCAGAGCCCATTAACCGAAGCTCCTGAAACTCTTCCCAAACTCGATTCATCTCTGAAGCCGCCTCAAACTAATAAGCCTCCAAGCCCCGACCTAGCTTCAGTCTAAGAGTTCAGTCTCTAAACTTGAAGGATCACAACAAGCCCCTTTTGGTAAAAGCTACTGGTATTCCAAACGCGTGTACCTTTAATGCTGGCTGTATGGACTACTGTCCTAGCATACCATAAATACTACAAATCATGCATAAAACATAGAAATTCTTAAAAAGAAGTAAAGTTTCTAACCTTTTCTTCCTGCACCCTAGCGATGGGTTGCAGACACACCTGGAACACAAGGACCCGACAAGAAAGACTCATCCTTATCCGAAAGAAACTGAAGCTCAGAGGTTAAGGAGTTTGCTGTGCTCATAAAAATGAGACAAAACTAGATTTGGGGATTCAAGTAACAGTGTGGTCCCAAAGCTCAAGCCTTTCGTCACCCTTTTCTCCCAGGCCAATCTCCTTCCTTACACCTGGGGTCCCATGAACTCCCTCCCTGACCTCACACCAAGCTCCTAGCCAGCTGCCACCTCTCACAATGCTCCCACCTCAAGATGCTACTAGATAAAACAGGAATTCCTTTTATGCCTCAGTAAATGACACAAACCAAACACTATGAATTTCTAAAGAGAGTGCTATGCTGTCTAAAAAAGCATACAGTCTACAAAGAGAGGCTTAGTTTCAGGGTAAATGATGAAGACAAATTCTTAAACTCTAGCATGTCAGCAACACCAGGAGTTACAATTCAAAAGGAAAATGACTTAGGAAAATATTCACTATGGATATGTAAAAAAATGACACACGTATTATGGTCCATGTGGTATAATTTCAATTAATGTTAATTCTGTTTACATTAAAATTATGTCAAATACAGTTCTAAGATTAATTGTGGTTTATTCTGGTCGTCTATGAACTAAAATAAACTCCATGCTTCATCTTAGAAAAAACTCAGGGGTGCCTGGGTGGCTTAGTCAGTTAGGTTAAGTGTCTGACTTCGGCTCGGGTCATGATCTTGTGGTTCATGGGTTCAAGCCCCACATAGGGCTCTGCTGATAGCTCAGACCCCGGAGCCTGCTTTGGATTTTGTGTCTCCCTCTCTCTGCCCTTCCCCTGCTCACGCTCTCTCTCTCTCTCTCAAAAATAAACATTAAAAAAAATTTTTTTTTTTTTTTTTTTTTTAAAAACTCAACAGGAGGTTTCAAGTCCATTGATCAATGGTCCTGAATGGGAATTCAGGGTCCTGGTTGTTTCACTGTTACAGTAAAAAAAAAAAAAAAAAAAAAAAAAAAAAAAGTCAAGGTCCAGAATGAGGATTACTACAAGGTCCAGAATAAGAAACCTATATGGTTGAAGAACTTTTTATAATGCTGGCCAAAATGATACTGAATATTTTACAGAACATCAGAAGAAACATCAATGAAGAAAAATGAACTCTATTACATTTCCACAAAATCAATTTAGAACTGAAATAATATTCAAAGGTTAAGAGCTATCTATTTCAGCAATCAGCATAGTTACTATCTAATAAAACCCATGCAAATACCCCCGCGAATTCCGAGTAGTAAACACATAAAATGAACACACAGAAATGCACAAAGCAAACTAATAAAATCTCAAAGAAACCAAAGAAAGAAACAGGGCACAGATAACAAAAATCCTGAGACAAGAGGAAGAAGAGGAAAGGAAGGTGAAGAAAAAGAACGCTGATGGAGAAGATCATAACACTACTGAGCAAGAAAGGATTACAAACAAGGAAACTGAACTCCAGAAAGGCTAACTGGTGTGGAAAACACCACACCGCCAGGCACGATATGGCCAGTGCACATCAGCAGCCATGGTGACAGGGTTAGAAACATCTTGGGCCAGACCCCCAATGCTCTTCTTGCAACAACTCACAGCCCACATGATCCTCCTCATTTGCTGGTTGTGCAGTCTCCCTCCTACTCCTAGAACCTTCCATTCATTCAGCAATTATTTTCTCAATTGAAAGAATCAATGAATAAAGTTTCACAAGCTCTTAATTGTTTTGTTTTTCCACCCTCTGTTTTGTGCTTCCCCCTGGGCTGTGATTTATCCACACAGCTTTCTATCTGCCAGCCCTGCTCTTCCCCAACTGCCTTGGACGTCCCATCTGTGCACCAAACTCAAACTCAACTGTTTCTTCAAATCCAACTTATGTCTCCTTTTGCTCAGCTGACCTTTCCCTGGACGCCCTGGCCAAACACAACCATTCTGACCTCTGCATGGCTCACTCAACATTAACCACATCTCGTGCGTATCTTCCTACAGCTTGAACATTCTTGTCTTTAAGAAAAAGTTCCTACTCCTCTTTAAATGATGTACACTTTTATTATATGATGGATTCTCTCACACACTGGAGTCATAATATCTTGTTATTGCTTACCAAAAAACTACTCCTGAAGGACACAGAAAAACAAAACAAAACAAAAGACAAAGAGGCACAAGGAAATTTTTGGAAGTGATAAATATATTAATTACCTTGATTGGGGTGACGGTTACATAGGCGTATGTATGTAGAAACTCCAACTGTATACATTAAATATATGCAGACTTTTGTATATCAATTAAAAAGCAGAGAAAGGAAGGTGGAAGAAGAAGAAAAAACTGGAGAAAAAGAGAAGACAGAGAAGAAGGCAAGCAACTAACACAGGAGGTCAAGTGTGTGCCCTGAACTACCATCTGTTGTCTCCCTTAATGCTCACAATAACTCCGTGAGGGAGAATTAAAATAGTTATGTTCGTTAAAATATTTACGTTAGAGAAACTGAAATGAAAGGCTTAGAAAGGTTAAGGAACCACCTCAAATTTACATAGCAAGTTTTATACACATGGTTGGCAATGATTCCTTCTCCACTCCACAGCAGAGTTGATGATACAGGATAATTAATGTATTTAGGAATGCCACCTAAATCATTATCAAGGTCATATCACAAAAGGTATTTAAAACAAGAGGGGACTCGTGTTAAGTTACCTGAATGAGAAGTACACTATGTCAACCTATTTCAATGTGCTTTATATACATTTCTAGAAAACGAAAGCACAAGATAAATCCTAAATTACTAGTGTTAAAATAAACTAGGTAATGTCCCTCTCAATTTTCTCCTATTTACAATATCTCTTCTCAGTCTCCCCTAACTAAAGGTTACAATACATTAGACGTTTCTTTGAAGTATATTTGTATATGCAAAGATAATAATGCTGCTTCAGAAGAGAAGGCAATAATAAAAAGTGGATAGGGGCGCCTGGGTGGCCCACTCGGTTGGGCGGCCGACTTCAGCTCAGGTCATGATCTCTCAGTCCATGAGTTCGAGCCCCGCATTGGGCTCTGTGCTGACAGCTTAGAACCTGGAGCCTGCTTCAGATTCTGTGTCTCCCTCTCTCTCTCTCTCTGCCCCTCCCCTGCTCATGCTCTGTCTCCCTCGGTCTCAAAAATAATTAAAAACATTTGTTAAAAAGTGGATAACTTAGAATATATTGCATACTCTAAAGACAGTTAAAATAGTTAACATTTATTAAGTGCTGACTGTGTACAGACACTTACCTCATATAAATCCTTATAACAATCTACAGGTAGATTCTATTATGATCCCTATTTTACAGAAGAAGCAATGGAGTCACAGAGAGGTTAAACAAGCTGCCCAAGGTCACAGAGCTAGTAAGAAGTAGAGCCGGGACTCAAATCCAAGCAATCTTAACTCCGAGTCCATCTTCCGACTCACCAAATTACAATGGAAACGAGCACATTTTAGAGAAAAAGTATTTAAACAAGCACTAAAATGCAGAACTGGACAAATCAAAAGTAGATTCACAAAAATTTCCCAAGGGGAAGGGCACATATGAATTATCCCTACAGTCATTTATGAAACTTAAAATGAAATATTAGGTATAATATGGTAGGAACAAAAAAAGAAAAGCGAAGAAAGTCAAACAAGGTTGATTAAAAGTTACTAAAAAGAACTTTAAAGGAAAAGCATCCACTGTGGTTTTGCACTACAACTAAGACAGAACCTTAAGTCAAACAATGACAAGACTGGAGGAAAGCGGAGCTAGGAAAAATATACAGAACAGAGAAAAAGGAGAGCAAGGATGACTACAGTGTCAACAATGGAAGGACACAAGGGATGATGGTCAGGAACACTTATGCTAATATTTGGAAGGACAAACGAAGGAAAGAAAGGAAACAACCGAAAGGTCTAGCAACAGAGCAAAGGGGAAATAAAATGTGGTCTAGCCCTGAAATGTCAGAGCACATCACCGTGAAAAGAAATGAACTACACAGATATGTACATACCTACTCTGATGAAATCCAACGGAGGAAACCACAATGATTAAGTGATAAGGAGTGAAAAAACGTATGTTGCAAAATACATACAATACTATCTATCTGAAGTTTAAAAACACATAATACTATACACTGTTGGGGGATAGTAAAACTGTACAGAAATGCAGACAAATAATAAAATTCAGATCACCAAGTTCATGTCAGTGGTTAACTGGAGGATTTGAGGGAGGGAAACAGGTCTCTTTCTCTGGATTAAACATTATAAAATACTTTTCAGACGTACAGAGAGCACTTCTGTTTTTTTTAACAGAAAGAAAATAAAAAAAGGAACATGATATTAGATGATGGCATTCCAAACTGCATTATATTCCTGATCCAAAAAATTCCAAAAGGGCAATGATAATGATTCCTGAAGAGGAGGATATATCCTTAAGTATTCACATTCGAGTACAAGAAGAAAATTCTAATTAAATTCTCTCAATTCAGTTCGTTTCTCTTTATTTATGCTCTCCCTGTAAAAACAGGGCTGTGGGGGCTGGGGGAGGGCAGTAAAACTATGTGTAATCCAAATAAATATTGTCCTGAATGTCATCACGGCTCCTTTCCTGATATAATGGTGTCTTCAGAGGGAAGAGCCCCAGAGAGGAGGCCCAGTGCCTGGGCTAATAACACAGACTCTGGAACCAAACTGCCTGACAGGAGATCCAGCACACCTTAAGCAAGTCACTTTACATCCCCTGGGCCTCAATTTCCTCATCTGTGAAATAAAAAGGATTTAAAAAAAAAAAAAAACTGTTAAAATTGAGAAGAAAACAGAAAGAGCATCTGACCAGAGGGAGTATTATTGTAAAGGTGTCGGCTATTAGCCTTCTTCCAAAGACCGTTAGTTTAGAAGAAAAACCAGGATTTGTACCAGAAAAATATAATTGTGGTTACTTTCTAAATCAAGTAGGGGATAACAAAGCTGACCATGACAGGACAGGAAAATGGACAGCTTTTTCACCTCCCGCGCAGTCAATGTTAGGGTAGCAGGGTAAGCGTTTTATTTTTCTAATAGTCTTTGGTATCATTATAACATCTCCAGTGTGTACATATTCGCAAACATACACACCTGGACTAAATTCAAGGTAAAACACTATTCCCTGGCTCCCTTGTTCACCTGTCAGCCCACCTCATCTCAGAAAACCAGGCTATCACCTCCACTGCGAAGATTCCCCCTTCCCCTCCTCTGCTCCATCTGTACAGCACCATACTGCAATACATCTGCGCGTACACCTTCTTCGCCTACACCATATAATGTCCATACGCCTCATTCTTTTCATGAACCATGAGGACCTCTTTGAGAACAGAGACCAGCAACCATTTTCAAATTCCCAGTGTGTCGCAAGATAGGCACTAAATACGCACGTGAATGAATACATCGATTCCACTATATTCTCTTATAACAAATACCTTCAGAAACAAGTAGAAACCTGTATTTGGAGGTGGTTTATCCAAAAGATTATTCAGGTGTCTTCAGTTCTATTTAAGAATGAGCAGATCAGTTGAAACCACTGAATCATCTACCAGTTCTTTTTTTTTAAATTTTTTTAATGTTTATTTATTATTTTTGAGAGAGAGACAGAGTGAGAGCAGGGTAAGAGCAGAGAGAGAGGGAGACACAGAATCCCAAGCAGGTTCCAAGCTCTAAGGTGTCAGCAGAGAGCCCGACGCGGAGCTCGAACTCACGAACCATGCGATCATGGCCTGAGCCGAAGTCGGACACTTAACTGACTGAGCCACCAGGCGCCCCATTATCCACCAATTCTTTATGCCTCAAAGTGGGAAACATCAGAAGTATGGAAGTATACTCCAGTAAAAACAGAAGCTAAACTTTGAAATTAAAAGAACTAAGGCATTTAAAATGTCAAGGAAACAAAAGTAGTCTAAAAACTTTCTTATGAAACTAAAAATAGCATGTACGAGAAGATACCACAAGATTTAATGTTTATATCTCCTCCTTTTCTCCTTTTTCAGAAGAGAACTAATCACAAGTCAGATGAAAGGATTTTCCCTATTAAAGTGGATAAAATCAAAACTAAACCATGTATTAAATCAATTTCACATGATGCTTCTATAGTGAGGTTTTGTAAAGACCCTATCAGTCAGCTAAAGATGGGCTGATTTTTAACTTAACAATTCTTGGCAATTTTCTGGAAATTGCCAGGGCTCCACTAGAAGGTACTGATTCGCAACAAATCAATTCCAGGCCTTCCTTGGGCTACTACAGAAGGGGTGTCCCTCCTCCCAGCTAAGGGGCTGGCCTCACTTGGATCCCACCCCCTCCCATGTTCTCGGGAACTTTGCACAAAGAAGCTAGCACTTTTCTCATCTGTATTCAACCTCTCCCTTCCAAGGAACACCTACCTTCCCATCGGCTTTTAAATTTAAACAATACTCAATTCCCCTCTCATTGGAGCCCCCACCCCTGCAGGCACACTGCTTCAGACTATGCCCGCACTTCCCGGGCCACTCCTCCCATCTGCGGTGCCTCCTCTACCCAGCTCTATCCCAGGCCTCCCCCAGGTCGTATTCTAGTCTCTTCACAGGCAATCTCACCCAGGCCAGAGGGTTCACCCACCACCTCCACACTGATGGCTCCAAAACAGTAAAACTAGTAATCGCTGGACATCTCCTTCTCTCAACCTGTAAACTATTAATCACCATGTCTGGCAATTCTACCTCCAAATTTCCTTTTTCTCAGTATTTCTGCTCATGATATGAGGCTCTTCAGAGGATCAAACGGGCTAACGTGATAGTACTTTGAAGGGAGACAGGGGGACTTAAATCTGAGTATTAGTATTCATTAAATTTAAATCTCCTTGAAAACAGGGCCTTTATCAAATTCATCTTTTTATGCATTGAGTAAGCGTACTGCAATGCATTATTTGCATTGGCTTAATACACATTCAACTGAGATATTCATATACTTAACAGCTTGTATTTCCCAAACCACATTATTATTTTGTCTCCTAAGAGGTGAGAATTTTAACTGTAAATTACTCTGGTTACCTTCGATCATTATGATGCTGGCTTATCTAAAGTGAGAAAACCCTGTCACCTTTTTTGGCCTGGCGTTCCTGACAACATCCAAATCCCATCAAGTCCAAAGCTCACCTAAAGATCCTTGGTTCCCAACGTTCATGTTAGGAGGGGAAATTTTAAGTGTTACAGGAACATTTAGGCCGGGAGGCAGAACGCTTCAAAAAGTTCCCCATCTCATTTTTCTATCTTGCAATGTGAGCTGGAGTACGCTGGGTAGGAACCAACACCGTGAAATGAAAAGAATGTTATCGTTCAAAAGTTCTCAAACTCTCGCATTATGTACATTTGATCACAGACTCAGAACGCAAGACTGTAAAATCTCACATCAGTTCAAAAAACTCCCTCATTTCCATCTCAATCACAATCCTCATTATACTCTTCATTCACAGTACTTTTCCTTCATTGCACTTCTCATAACCTGTAATTATGTATTTATCTGTAGGATGATTTGCTTCATACGTTTCCTCCATGAGGGCAAGGATCACCTCAATTCTGTTCATTGCTGTATTTCCAGCACTTACGTGGTGCCTAAAATATAACAGGAGTTAAAAGGCTGTAGCTGAGCAATTAATTGAATGAGGAATAGAAGTAGTCATTTAAGCAGGGAAGCACATAAGCAATGAGAAAGATCCTGAGGCTCTAAAATCTGACCCCCCAAACCAGTGGGCATGATTTTCCGCTCATAATTTATCCATCCTTCGTTTCTCCATCCCCTTTTCCTTCCTTCCTTCCTTCCTTCCTTCCTTCCTTCCTTCCTTCCTTCCTTCCTCCCTCCCTTCCTCCCTCCCTTCAAGGACATTTTAGACTCAAAAAATATTTCAGCTTTGAAGCCCAACCGAACATCTTAATAAATCCAGTAACTGAGACCCAAAGACACCAGGTGACCTGTCACCTGGACCCTGCTCATAAAAGAAGAGACAGCACGAAAAGCCTAAAGAACAAGCCACAGTGACTGCAGAAGTCTTAGTCATCCCTAAGGGTCAGAACTGTGCAAGAAGATGCCAGAAAACAAAAGGATGAAGTCTGTGCAACGGACTACCACGTCACCACACCTCTTCCCTGTAATAACCTTCTAATTCGCTTCAGGAGCCAACTCAGCGACAACCTTCACCTCCCAGGACTAATCTGGAGAAACAAACAAGGTTGCAATGGTCATGAAAGAAGGTCTTCAAACTACAGCTCTCCAGGGCCCGCCCCCCCCCCCCCCCAAAAAATCCACCGTGGCAACAATTCAGCCAGCCACCAAAGAGAGGCAGCATAATATAGTGGTTAGATTCAAGAGCTCTGGAGTTTTAGACAGCCTAGTCTGAATCCCAGCTTCTCTTACTTGCTGTGATCTGGGGCAAGTTATGTGTCCAAACTGCGGTTTCTCTAGCTGTAAAATGGGAATGAGCACCACAACAGAGGGCTGTTAACTGTGTGAAGATATCACGTATAACGCACTTTGTACAGGGCCCGGCATGTAATAAAGTCTCAATAAATGTCAACTATTTGTCACTGTATTCAGCCGTAATCGCTTTCGCAAGGCCTATTCCCTCTCTAGCTGCCATATAATTTTAAAGACGTTGTTCTACCCTTTCCATGTTGGAGGGGCCATACATACAATAGCTTAGAGCACATTTTCTAAATCCAGACCGGGGGAACCAGTTAAATGTCGCTGCGTCTCAGGTGGCTCACCTATGGAGCGGGCCCGATAACTACTCCCCCGCAGGACTGCTGATAACGAGCACCACCTCGGCGTTACACATTCTATTACTGGATGTGTAATTAAAACGCACTTACGGAAAAGTAAACCTGCAACTCTCAACCCCAACCATCCGCCAACCGTGGCCCCACCAGCCAGGGGCCCAGAACAAATGCCAAGGTCGACCCCGTTCACCCACCCAATTTCTGCCCCCAGCCGGCAGCAACAGACACCCCCGCGCGTCCCTCCAGCAGGGTTTCCCGCAATCGCAGGGCTATATCCTCGCAGGGACCGCGTCAAGGCCCACCCAAAGGAAGATGCCAGCACCCCACCCCCCACCCCCCACTGCCCGCCAAGCCGCCCTCCCCTACAGAGCCGGGAAGGACCCAGGGCATCCTTCCTCCTCCGGACTGCGCGGACGCCCGCGCTGCGGTTCCCCCAGCTCACGTGAGCCCTTCGGCCCAGACCCCACGTCACCCGCTTCCCGGACCCCACGGCGGCGCCTCCCACCCTGCCCGGCTGCCTCCCCCACTACGCCGCGGGCCGCCACGCGACCCCACGGCCGCCTGCGCGCCCACCCCCGTGGCCCGGCTCCGCGGCCTCGTCGGGCACCCGGGGCCCCCCGGGCCGCTCGCGTCCCACCCCCAAGCCCAGGAGGCGGTAGGGCCCAGCCCGGCCGCACGCCGAGGCCGCGCCGCCGACAGGCCCCCGCCGCTCCCACAACGGGCGCCGCACTCACCGCGACGCAGGAGCCCTCGTTCTTCCAGCCTCGGGCCCGCGCAGGCCTGGCTGCGCCCCAGAGAATTCACGCCCCGTGCCGCCTCCTGGGGACCCCGGCGCAGCCGCCGCGCCCGCACTGCGAGAGGACGACCTTCTGCTACCCCGGCCGCAGCCGCCGCCGCCGCCGCCGCCACCGCCACCGCCTCGTCCCAGCCCCGGCCGCGGCGACACACGAAGCGTCGCTCGCAGGCGCCGGCAGACCAGCGTCTGTTGAGCCGAACCGCCCGGGACGCGCACCCCCGGCCGGCGCTCGTTGCATATGCAGAGAGGCCGCCGCCCATTGGCCCGCGGGCGGTGGCGCGTGCGGGGCTGGGCCTATCGAATTCCGGCCGGGGAGCGCGGCGCGGTCGGCCCGGGGCGGGACGGGGTTACTACGGGTCATTCGGCGGAGCCGCCGCGGACGGGACTCAGCCGCCACCGGCGCGGGGCGGGGACCCGGTCGGCGGGAGGGATCGGACCGCAGCGGCGGGGGGAGGGGGGGCGGGCTCTGCGGCCGAGACGTGGGCGGAGGACAGGCGGGTCCAGCGGGGTCTGCAGTAGGGCCGTCCCCTCGGGGGGAAAAGCCCGCCCCTCCCCAAAAAAAGAACTGGAAATGCACTGTTGCTGCTGTGGTGTTTAAATCTTAACATCGATCATGCGATAATACGCGTATCCTTTTCATGCTTAAGCGCATCACTAGCCTTTTCTTCTTGCACACGTTTTTGTCCAATTTTGTAAAATAAAATGATTTTCGGAAATAATCGGAAGCGAGAGGGGCTCCTTTATTATTTCTCTTCTTTTGGCCCCACTGAACCCAGTAAATAGCCCATCAAGATTTGGTTGTTTTCAAGGGATAAAGTTTATTCCACGTTATTGTTTTTAGACATGCTTCTTCTGCATCCAGAAGTGTTTCTGTATTTTAAAGAGTTTGTCGTTATATCTCATTTTAAACACTACAAAGCAAAAAGGACAGGAGTGCAGGTACACTGCCTCCCCACAAGCAAACAAATGCAAACCAAAACACAAATGACTAACACAAAAACTACAGTGCTCTGAAAAAAAAAGATGCCTTTCATTACCCACTAGTAGGAGGGTTGGGCCTTTTTTTTTTTAACCCAACAAAATATTTAATTGGTCTGGGAACAAAGTTATAACAGTAAGTCAGATGTGATACCACAGGAAATAAAACTGATTTGGAGGGTTTTTTTTTAAATTTTTTTATTTTTAGTGAAGGAGCTAGAAATAGCTACTTGAATAGTAAATCTCCCCGCTATGCAAAACTTTTCTTTAAGTAGGTGAAAGGTGACGTTTCTGAGCCAGCCGGAGGCTAAAAGCAAGGGCGCACTTCCCAAGAGAATCTCTAAAATCAGCGAAGCCGCCTGAACTTGAACTCGGTGGAGCGTTGATGCACACAGCAAAGAAAGCTCTCTCACCTTGGGCCCCAGGCCAATTTAGCTACCTAAAGGAATGGCTACCTGACTCAGGCAACCTGTTCTTCCACTAGGAAATAGGTTCAGTTGCTGCTAGTCCATAGAAATGCTATCAAAGGATGGACTCTGGGGACGCCTGGGTGGCTCAGTCGGTTAAGCGTCTGACTTCGCTCAGGTCATGATCTCACAGTTTCATGGGTTCGAGCCCCACCTCAGGCTCTCTCTCTGTCTCTCCCTCCCTCCCCTGCTCTTACTCTCTCTGTCTCTCTCAAAATAAACTTAAAAATAGTTATTTTAAAAAAAGTTTTCAGTATATCTTTATTTTTATCTAGAGCTTTTGAGAGTTATAGGATTTGCCTTCGATTTCCTTTTAGAAAAATTCAATTCAGAAACTATAACGGCCAACTAAATGAAAGCATCCAACAGTACCTTTTATAGCTTTGTTATTTTTCCAAATTACAGGGGAATTCAGGGAGATGTCTTTGTAATTCTCAAGAACACTTAATGATCTGTTTTATTTGAAGGGTCGCAGAAATAGTCTGTGACCGCCTGACTAACTACTGCTAACATTTTCCATAATCATTATAATGTAAAACCAGGGCCAGCTGATGTTCAAAAGTGTAACAGAAGCCTTTTTTGTTCTTTCATTTCTGGGGATTGAGAAGGGGTGGGAGGAGCTGAGGTAGCACGGGATACTATAGGTTTGAGTTATGATGGTTCTGGCTCCAAGGATCAGAACAATCAACAAAAAAACGATGACCTTTATTTGCGTCACATAAAGATTACTCCAGAGGCAGGGCAAGTCCGAGAGGAGTCCAGAGACTCTGCCCTGTCACTGAGGATCAGAGCTTTTACCACCTTTCACGGTCAGTCTCAGCATATCGGCTTCATCACAGATGGCAGCCACAGTGTCAAGTGTCACTTGAAAACACAACAGCAACTGGCCCAAACCTAGAGGCATGTTCCCTAAGGCCATTTCTTATTAAGGTGGAAACCCTTCGTCAGAAGGCTCGTGACAGACCGCTCCTCAAGTCCCATTGGCTGGAATTAGGTCACATGTTCATAGCCTAGCCGCAAGGGAGGCCGGGAAGCGTTGGCCTTCCCGGCCTCCCTAATGGGAGGCAGGCACTGTCAACGCGGAAGCAGACAGGGAACGAATAAATGTGGGAAGGCCTGCAGTATCTGCCACAGATATCACCTGAAAGTACTTCTCTCTGACACAAAGTGCTTAACCAATAAAACCATCTATTATCTCGCTTAAAATGGCCAGAGGAAAGCACTTCCGGGGTTGCTTCAAAGGCTCAATTGGTGTTATCGAGAGCCTAGCTTCTTCTTTCTCTGCGTTCTGCCAAGCTCAGTGTTTATGTTCTTTCCCTTCGTGATTTTGCTAGCAAGTGAAATGCTCTGATAAACTGAGCCCCCTCACAGATCACCTACCAGGGCTGGGAAAGGACAGTCTAGCAGCTGGACACAGCATCATTTGACCTCCATTTCAAACTATAAGAAGGGCACTGTGAAGGACAGGGCCCATCCCAAAAGAGGATCATCCTCAAGCTGGCTCTTTAGCACTGTCCTTTAAGGGACCTTTAAGAGTTTTATCAGGCAGGGCATGCCCAGTTGGCTCCTTTGGTAGACCAAGCAGCACTTGATCTCAGGGCCATGAGGTTAAGCACCCCCCCCACCCCATTCTGCTTACCTTTTTCTTTCTTTCTTTCTTTGAAGGAGGTTTTTTAAATTTTTTAAATTTTATTTAGTTTTAAATTTTTTTGTTAACATTTATTTATTTTTTGAGAGACAGAGCACGAGCGGGAGAGGGGCAGAGAGAAAGGGAGACACAGATTCCGAAGCAGGCCCCAGACTCTGAGCAGTCAGCACAGAGCCAGACACAGAGCTCGAACTCAGTAACTGCGAGATGGTGACCCGAGCCGAAGTCAGATACTTAACCGACTGAGCCGCCCGGGTGTCCCTCTGCTTACTTTTTTAAAAAAGAGTTTTATCGGGCAGTACTTACCGGGGAGGAAGTAGTATGATAGGACCCGTGGATCCCGTAGTCACATGCCCATCATTGCTCCTCTGCCATAAAATGGGTCCCTTAGTAGCAGACAAATGTTACGCAAGATTCCATGATGGCAAATCAGACACTCTGTGAGCCAAGACTCAGTGGGCAGGATTGGCAAATCCATACAAAGATTTCGTAGCAGCCCCAGTAAAGGCAAATAATTGCCCTACACACTGGTAGGGAGAAAGCCCTGAGGTGGAGATTCACAGGTGCCATCAGCATATACTGGACATGAGTGATAAGATATGTGCAGGGCATCAACACGTCTGCTACAAGTGGGCAAACAATTGTGTCTACCATTTATCTTTTTGTTGGGGGGAAAAAAATGGAATGTATTTCAAGGAATTTTCCAGTTACTGAATTTCAAGGAAAGAATCAGGAGAATTCGAAGAGGTCCTGTGTGTCCAAATCCTGTGGTCCTGTCTTTCTAGAAAGCCCTTTGTAACATAGGCATCAGATTCAGGAGGAAAGTGCATGGTGATCATGACGTAAGATATCACAGTGGGATACCCTCCTACCCACTCTATATAAAGACCTCTAGGGATTGAGATTCTTAATGTCAGTGTCCTCAATGACACTAGATTGCATAAACACTCTTATCAGTATGAATCTATTCCCAGCCCTACCCATCAGAATTCCATAAAAATAAGCTAATGTTAATTATCTTTATATATATATATAAATAAATATATATATAAATAATATAATTATATAATATATAAAAATATATAAATAATAAATATATAAATAAACATATATATATATATATATATGTTTATTTATTTTGAGAAAGAGAGCATGAGCAGGGGAGGGGCAGGGAAAAAGGGAGAGAGAGAATCCCAAGCAGGCACTGCTCTGTCAGCACAGAGCCCGATGAAGGGCTCAGTCTCATGAACCATGAGATCATGACCTGAGCCAAAATCAGGAGTCAGACGCTTAACTAACTGAGCCACCCAGACACCCCTAATTAGCTTTTGAAAGTAACAACACATACTTTCTCATACCAAGTTCATTTTGATTAAGGATAATTTCCAATCAAGGAAGTGAACATTTTTTTTAAACATTTATTCATTTTGGAGAGACCACAAGTGGGGGAGGAGCAGAGAGAGGGGGACAGAAGATCCGAAGTGGACTCTGTGCTGACAGGCTGACAGCAGTAAGCCCAATGTGGGGCTCGAACTCACTAACTGCAAGATCATAACCTGAGTTGAAGTGACACTTAACCCGACTGAGCCACCCAGGTGCCCCTAAGGCAGTGAACATTTATTAGCTACACATTTGTCTGTGTCTTAAAGTCTCTTTAAATCCACTGTTGGGCTTGTTTGCTGCTCTATGTGGGAGTCTCTACATATATAGAGTCTTATAATATCTTCATTAAACTTTATAATTTTTCAATTCATTTGAATATAGACATAAAGAACTCTGAATTCAGGAAGTTATAGTAAACTCTCCAAAATAGTTGGTTTTCTAGTATTTTTTAAAGATATTCTGGAATAGAGACTTGATATGTTCGATTAAAAAGAGATAACTGAGACATAGCAGTTAGAATTAAGTTTGACTGCATGTAACTGAGAATGCAAAATAATAGTGGCTGAAGCATACAAGGACTTTAATTGCACCTAAAAGGAGTATGGAAACTCCATGTAATCATCAGGGACCCAAGATGATTCTCTCTTTCTTCTATTATTCCTCATGTGTGGCTTTTTCATGTGTGACTTCCCTACTCAAGGTCATAAAACAGCTGCCAGAGCTCCAGCCATCACATCTACCTTCCAGGCATCAGGAACAAAGAAAAGAAGATTGTAAAAGGCATGCAACTCCCAGTAAGTCTCTTTAGGCAATTAAAAGAATTATGAAATTGTTTTTCCCACACATCTCACCCTACATGCCATTGACCAGAATAGACTGGGATGTGAAATCTCCCAGAAGCACACATTACCATCCTAAATGAAATCATGCTTCTGTTACTAACCATGAAGGGAAGTTATTGGGTAAGTTATTGGGTAAGGGAAGTTATTGGGTAAGCAACCTACAGTCTGCCCCCCGCCCTTGATAAAGATGGGGCAGTTGATGGAAACCATAATATGGTGAGCGCTGAAATACGTGCCTTTATTTTATTTTATTTTATTTTATTTTATTTTATTTTATTTTATTTTATTTTATTTTATTGGTTTATTTATTTATTTTGAGACAGAGAGAGAGAACAAGCAGGTGAAGGACAGAGAGAAGGAAAGACAGAATCTCAAAAAGGCTCCATGCCATCAGCACAGAGCCCAACGTGGGGCTTGAACTCACTGTGAGATCATGACCCGATCTGAGATCAAGAGTTGGACACTTAACTGACTGAGCCACTCAGGTTCCCCTGAAATACATGCCTTTAACCTGATGTTGTTCAAGTTTTCCTAGGGTCAACGAAAGTGCTCCCGTTCATTTCTCCCTTTGATTTAGAAGTTTGTGACAATAGAGGGCAACTGTTCTACATTTTTCTGACAAAGAGCTTTCATATAATTGTGAGGTTATGTGTCCTTTCTCTTCTTGGGAACCATCGGTCTTAATTTTCTTCACAGTTCCTTACTGAACTTCATGCTTTCATCCTTTTTCCTTCTTCTTTCTGGACCTGCTATAGTTTCTTTATATCATTATAAAATGTTTGGAAGCCAAGCTGGGATTCAATGCTCTAATTAATTGCACATTAGTTCAAGATATTTCTGTGCCACTAGGTGACAGGTACTGTGCCAGATGCTGCAAATATAGCACTTATCAAGACAGAAAAGGTCCTGACCCTTAAGGAGTTTATATTCTAAGATAGGATCACTATAATAAATAAATAAAAATAGTGAAACAAGATAATTACAGAGTCAAAGACGCTCGTTAGACCTTAGGATAACTGGAAGAAAGGAAGAACAGAGACACTTTTGGATAGAGAGGTCAGCGATGAAAACTCAGAGAGGTGACACTGCAGCCCTGATGAGGAACTGGCTGAGAGTTTTGGCAGGAAAATCATCTTCCCGCTCTAGAGAGCTTTTCCCAGAGCCTAGGGACATATACTTGTATCACGTGAACTTGACCTGGCCTTTTTAGGAATCCTGCCCAGTTTGCAGAATCAATAAATATAACGAGGACCACGGTCCTATCATCTAAAGCTTCATTAGATCTTGCTTTGTCATTTAAGGCATTTAATTTAAATGTCAAGTGCTCTGTGAAGCTCCCAAGCAAAATGACGCGTCCCATTTTCTGTGCTTTGTTTGTGCCATTGGGTTATTGGTTAGGCCTCCTTAGGTTCCAAAGAATAGGAAACGGAAATTAAACTTGCTTAAGCAAATGGCATTTATTGGCTTACAAAATTGAAGGGAGTTTATCTACCCGTAGGGACAGCTTGATAAGGAGCTCGAAAGAAATCAGAAAGAGCAATTTGGACTCTCTCTGTTCCGCAGGTCGGCTTCCTTTGGTGCGGGTGTTTGAAAACCCCCCGAGCAGTAAAACGGCTGGAGTCCCTTGCCTACTCGGAGCCCACAGGAAACTCAGAGTCTCTTCCCAGAAATCTCTTTTCCGCTTGAGCTTCTGGGCGTCCCTCCCTGCCCAATCTGCGTGCCCAGAACACCCTGCTCTGTCCCGACCTGATTGACTTGCTCCTCCCTGGGACGTGAGAGTGGGGTTCAGGAATCCACACCCCAAAGGCACCGAGGCAGTGTGGTGGAAAGGCAGACGTAGCTTTTCCCCAGGGAAATCAGAGCGCGTCACTAGTCAAGGTGAAAGGAAACAAGGACATCAGATGGCACCACCATGAGCTCTTGTGCTGTCTCGAGGCCAGTTGTGTCTTTCTCTTCCTCTGATTCCGTGCTGAGCTGTTCGAGACGAAACGTTATTTCGCCTGTGACGGCTTTCGTTTATCTTAATGTTCATTCTTTCTATGAATGCTACTGAATTCATACTTCTACGTTTCAATCCACATTTAATTGACCACTTCGCAGGCCTTCTAAGCCCTTCCAGTCTGCCCAAACTGGGAGCTCGTAAGACATGCGGAATCTCAAGCCCAGAACTACTAGCACCGGATGTTCATTTTAACAAGATTGTTCAAGTGATTCACAGACACATTAAAAATTGAGAATCACTGGTCTCCGGGTCTAACTAGCGCCATCCACTGGAAATCTAATGGAAGCCACATAGGTGATTTCATATTTTCTAGTAACCACACTTAAAAAGTTCGAAGAAGAGGCGCCTGGGTGGCTCAGTCGGTTGAGCGTCCGACTTCAGCTCAGGTCACGATCTCACGGACAGTGAGTTCGAGCCCCGCGACGGGCTCTGGGCTGATGGCTCAGAGCCTGGAGCCCGCTTCCGGTTCTGTGTCTCCCTCTCTCTCTGCCCCTCCCCCGTTCATGCTCTGTCTCTCTCTGTCTCAAAAATAAATAAACGTTAAAAAAAATTAAAAAAAAAAAAAGTTCGAAGAAAAGAGCCTAATTCATTTTAGTAATATATTTCATGTGACTCAACATATCCCGAATATCATCATTTCAACGTATAATCAATATAAAAAATATTAATGAAAAACTATTAGCGGGTGCTCTTTTAACCTGGGTATGTATACATATTTATATTTATATTTTATACATACAGTATACCTCAGTTTGGACTAACCCCCTCCGAGTGCTCAATAGCCACATATGGTTAGTGGCTATCATATTGATCACCCCAGCTCTAGACTGTAAGATGCATGAAAACAACAGATGGCGTGTGTTTCACTCTCCACTGTATCCCAGCGCCTAGCCCAGTGCCTGACAGGTAGGAAGCACTCACTAAATGCTTGTTGAATTCATAAATTGACAGGAGAGATGTTTAAAATATTTAACCAGCACAGCAAAAGCACTGACCAAAGAGTATAGGTCCCCCGTACCAGTCACAATTGACACAGGGCGTCGACAACCATAACTGCGACATCGGTGAGGGCAGACGTAACACCAGCCAAGAGTACGTGCCCGGGTCCAATCCCTTCGTATCTCAAATGAGGACACAGAGTCCAGACAGGTAAGTGATTTGTGCATAGTCACCCGTTCTTTATGCACAAAGCTAGGATTAGACATTCAGGTCTCAACTTCCAACCCAGAAAGCCTTCCACTAAATTCATTCATTCAATAGCGAGCACCTATTGTGTGCAGAATCACCCTAGGGGGTGGGGAGGGGGGGACAGCAGGAGAAGAAACAAAGAGGAATGATATTCCTGTGCATCCGAGGACACCCCAGCCAACTAAGATCATTTTCTTTTTCAGTGGACCAGAAACCTCAACTCCAGCTGATTTAAATAAAAAAAGGCATGTATTCAGTCATGTAATTGGAGCCCTAGAGGTAGAGTTTCCTTCTGGTGCAACTTCATCTAGACTCCCTTGTCATCAGGCTCCTCAGTATTTCGGCCCCTCTGGGCTTGTCTTTCTTCATGGGTGGACTTCACCAGACCGGTAACCCTTAGCTCTGAACTACCCTTCCTCAAATCGCCAAATTAAGCCCGAGGAAAAAAATAGCTATCTTTTTCAGAAATCCTGGGAAACATCTTCTTGCATTGTGTTGACTGTGATAAGACTAATCTGCTATCCTTACCTCAAAAACAGCTATGTGTGCAGGGAGATAAAATATTCTTGCTCAAGGTAGTCAGGGCCTGTCCCCAGAGCTGAGAGTGGGGCACCAGGGGTAGGCGGCACGTAGGCTTGAGGTGAGGAAGAAGTTGGAGCAAACTTACCTTACACTGGGTAGAGAATGCTGGTGTGCAAAACACAGCAATGCCGGCTCCTGAACCTGTGTTGTTGTTGTTTAATGTTTATTTATTTTTTGAGAGAGAGAGTGGGGGAGGGGCAAAGAGAGAGGAAGACACAGAATCTGAAGGGGGCTCCGGGCTCTGAGCTGGCAGCATGCAGCCCAGCCTGGGGCTTGAACTTATGAACCATGAGATCATCTCCTGAGCTGAAGCCAGCCGTTCAACCGACTGGGCCACCCAGGTGCCCCAAGAACCTGTGTTTTTTAATTAAATTACCCTACCTTCAAAAAGGTACAAGTCAATCGAAACATCCGTTTTCTCCTCTCTCATTTTTCTCTCTCCTCCATTTTTCTCTCCTTTCTTCTTCCCTTTCCAGTCTCTTAAAGGTGGAAACATCAGGCAGACAGAATCGAGAGCTATGGGCAAAATCAAAACAGAGAAGTCATTTCAGGGTTTCTTTTTTCTCCTTCAGATCTTAACTTGAAAACCTTTATTATTTCTATTTGTCTTACTATTATAAAGACAGTTATAGTCTAGAAATTTGTCACGAAGACCATGTACCTGACTTCAAAAAAAAAAAAATATCTACACGTGAAAATTGTTTATTTACATCTTGCTAATTTATTCCTGGTTACACTAAATCTCTAATGACTTTGTAAACATTCCCGGACTCCGTGAACAAATACAAAAACATTTTATATGTTTTATATTTTATCTGTTCTATATACTTTCTATGTAATTTCTAAACCACCACACCCTGGTATTGATTACATCACACCATGCTCAAGAGGTTATTTCTTAAACAAATACACATTGCTGAAAATATCAAAGGTTAAAAGCACAGTGAGGGCACCTAATTTATTTAGGAAAGCCTTCCCATGATTTTAATACCTTGTTGCTCAAAATGTGTTCCCATGGTCAGGCAACATCAACTTCACCCAGGAATTTAGTCGAAATGCAGCCTCTCCAGCCCTTCCCCAGATCTACTGAATCAGAATCTGCATTGTAACATAACAAGATCCCTAGGTGATTCCTGTGAGTCTGAGAAGCACTGATTCACCATTGGTGTCAGCCTGTCTACCACCAGCTGGAGATATGCTGGCCACTGAGACGAGCCAGGCATCGAAAGGAGAAAAAAACCACAGGCCCAGAGACCCAATAGAGCATCTCCAATTTCTAGTGCCTGGGCACTTAAGTAATCGGTATGCCAAACGTGGGGCTTGAACTCATGACCGCAAGATCAGCGGTCACATGCCCTACCAATTGAGGCAGCCAGGTACCCCGTCCAATGTAACACTTCTTATTGCCGCTATCAAAGCAGCTCTGAAAAATAGTAGTTTCCCTCAATACTTTAGGCTATAACAAAGACCTCGCTCTCTCTCTCTCTCTCTCAAAAATAAATAAAATAAAAACATTATTTAAAAAAGAAAAAAAAAGCCACCACTTCCCTTTGAGAACGGGCTCCTCGCCATCCTGTGCGTTGTGTTTCTGGTGACCAAACCTTCCCCACACTGGCCACGGAGGTGAGTAAAAACCCCAACCTGCCATCAGAACGTCCTATCCCTCAATACCTCCATACCTACGGTTTGGTTTAAGGGCAGTCACATGATCTGAGCAGGCCCAGTCATTCCAACTCTAGCATTTTGCTTCTTTATACAGAGGCTGAGTTGGGATGGTTTAAGCCCGAAGTTTACCGAGTCCAAATCAACTCTCTCTCAGAAACCATCAGGCCAGCACAACCCAGGGAAGAAATGAAGGTGAGACACCCCCAAAGGTGGTGGTTCTTGAGGTCAGCATCGACCACTATCTTGATGGGTAAAATGAGTCAGGACATGTGTGTGCTTGCTGAAGCCAGTGTTGGGTCATTCACAACTCAAACGTCCTAATACACACACAGGAAAATGAAAGGAGATTTTCAAATTGAAATTCACTGAAGCCTTGGAAGGTAGCTTCTCACTCTTGGGAAATCGAGAGTTATATCTTTCGTAAACAGACTCATTCAGCCTTTTACCAGGAGTCTGCCTACATGCTACCTTCCCATCTCTGTAGAGCAGGAATCGTATTTCCAGGGCTTCCTTTTCTTCCTGCACTAGGTCAGGCAAGCTCAGGTTTCTGAGTAAACACGGTAAAAAAGAAGTCAATGCAGTGTTTCCTTTTAGACACGTCTTCTGTCTGAGTCACTCTTTCCTCCTCTGTCCTGATTAACTGGCTGAATGGCGTGAAGTGTCCATTGACGATTCTCTAAGTCAAAATGTTAAGATGAGAAAATAGCACTCATGTATTGAATCAGTGTTTTACGTGCATATTATTTTAATTATTAAAATAAATACCCCAGTGACACTAACAGGATTTGAAAAGCAGGGACGGAAAACCTGGGAAGGCAGGAAGGCTTGCTTTTGGCCTGGCCCTGCTGAGTCCTTAGCCCCATACACACTCAACACGCTGACAGCCCAGCCCTCCTTATTCAGGCTTGTGTACAAAGATTTCCTGCCCCTCCTCACCCTTTGAAACTTGCCTATCCTGTATCTCATTACCTAAAGGCATTTTCTGGTTTTTTCTAATCCTTTAGTTGTAGGACAGTGACGCGGAAAAGTTTCTAAAATATACTGTTGCTTTGCAAGACACATAATGAAAGTGGAAAGAAAAAAGGACCTGGAAAGTACACAACATAATTGGGGGGGGGGGGGGAGGAGGGGCGGAGAATGTGGAGGGGAGATGGTAAAGTGAGGCTGGAGTTTACCCTTTTGTTCCTTATATTTCTGTATTTTCTGGATCTTTTACATTAAGCACCTATTTATATATTACTTATGTAATTTTTAAAAATGAATGGGAAAAAAAAATGAGAAAATCCATAGTATAGTTTATTCTTCTTTTACCCGGACACTGCTCAGTAGCTACCTTTTGGAGAGGACTGCTAAATTACTAGAAGGGATTTGAAGGAAGGAGCAAGTTGAGATATCCTTGGGGTTGGGGGACAGAGAGAGAGGGGAGGTGATTCTGTAGCTGGGCCTTTACCCTTCATGTGGATGCAGACAGATTCCATTCAGTCCATAGCCACCATGTAAAACAAACCTCGACGTTCTTTTTTGCATCCATACTGGGTTATAAGTGTTTAAAAATGCAAACTGAATATGGGGTGGCATCTGGAGGGGGATGATCAAGGAAAAGACGGGGGACTTTTTGCATTCTCTATATTTCAATGTCTACCAGAAGAATGTATTCAAGTGTGCATAGTAATTAAAATTAATATGAAACAAAATCAATTTTGAAACATGTTTTTGGTGAGTGAGAATGGGATGGGCACCAAATGTGCCCCATCTGTGGGCTTTTTTGTTTTTTGTGTTTTGTTTTTAATTTTTTAAATTTATTTTGAGAGAGAGAGAGCCAGGGGAGGGACAGAGAGAGAAAGAGAGGGAATCCTAAGCAGCCTCTGCCCTGTCGGCCGAGAGCCCAACCTCAGGAACAGTGAGGTCATGCCCTGAGGGGAAACCAAGAATCAGATGCTTAACAACTGCGCCACCCAGGTGGCTCATAGATGTGCCCCATCTAGGTGGGCCATAGTTTGAGACCCAGAACTCCCTCTAGGGTACTCTTTCCTCTGCTACATGTCCAGAGGGTCAATGACCTCAAGCCCAGAGGGTCACCGGGTGAAATGATTTAGATGGAAGGAAACATACCCTTGTCACAGGACCACAGAACCAGGGGTCTGTGCATTCATTTTTTTTTTTTTTCTAGATTTGCTGACTACCCTGATTTCAGAACTAATAAAGCCTCCTTGGGTGTCAGTGACAGATACCCAGACTGGATTACCTTATTCAAAAAGGAGAATTTATTTTATGACAAGCAACAAAACAAAACAGGCTTTCACTTCATGCAAAGTTGGATTTGGCGCTCAAACGTTATCATCAGCAATTTGTTTCTCTGCCCCGCGGCTCTTCCTCCTTTTGCCACGGGCTTCATTCTCAAATCTTTTCCCACAAGAAGAAGACCAAGCTGGCAAACAGCCACTGCAGGTTTGTAATTCTATCTTAGAGTTCCAGCAACCAACCTCAGCGAAAACAGAAAATTTCCATTTCGCTCCAGAGGAAAGTCCTGGCGCTTAGCGTCATTCAGTGTCCGGGTTGGTTCATGAGCCTATGCCCGAGCCAACTGCTGGGAAAGGGAAATGGAACACTGACTGGACAGGCCTGGGGCATGTGTCTACCAGTGGTGTGGAAACCGGAGATCAGTCCCACCTGAACCCAAGGGCTGGGTCGATGGAGAAGGGTTGGCGTTCCAAAGACATACAAAGCAAGGTACAAAGGGAAAACATTTCTGGAAAGCAAAAACGAGAAATGTCTACCAGTTTCCCCGACAAACAGTCACACTGAATCATCAAGTTTCATTACCGTTACTCTCTTTTTTATGTCTCTAATGTCTGTCTGCCATGCTCTGGCTTTTGGTTCTCAACCAATTTCTCTTTTCAACCTTGGAGTCTCAAGAAGCTCTCGGGGCATTGCTATTAGCACTGGGAGGGATTGCCTGATGACCCCCTATGATGTGGACTGAGGAAGGACAATTTTCCAGGCAAGGAGCATTTATTCAACATGTGTTTCATTCCTTCTCCGTAGCAAATGGCTTGACCCAGTTCCTACCTGTACTCAGTAGCCTTGTGATAGTGCTGTCCAGGAAAATCAGTAGTAAGACATCATGATAAAGAGTAGAGTAGAGTTCTGCACCCTACTGATAGGGCTAATAGAGGAAAGTTATGAAGGAGAAACTTCAAAATTAGCCCAGGGCCGTCAGGACATGCCTAGTTCTAAAAGAATATATTTAAGCTATATCCCTAAGGACATGTAAGGTTTAGGGAGAGGTGGGGGATGAGGGGTTAGATGGACATTCCAGGCGGAGAGAACAATACATATCAAAGCACAAAGGCAAGAGGGGCCAAGGTGCATTTTTGGAATTTTAAGCTGACGGGGATAACTACAGCTCAGGGTATGTATAGGAAAGTGGCCCCGAGAACACGAATGAACTTGTCGGCCATATCAAGCCTGGATGTTTGAAAGTTATCTTGCAAGCAAGCATTAGCCCCTGAAAGCTTTAAGGCAGAAGAAAAATATGACCAGGTGTGGTTTCATTCATCCAATCATTTTCTGGAGAACGATTGCAGAGAAATACGCCTGGAGGCAAGGAGACAAATACAGTCCACTTCATCCTGGTAGGTTTTGATAGGGAGGAATTGAACAAAGCACAGTGGGAGAAAGAAAAGAAAATGATTAGCCATGTAACAGAGATAGAATTGACAGGACAGAAAAACTAGGGAGGGTGAAAAGAAGGAGAAGGAGAAGGAGGAGAGGGAGAGAGAGAAGGAGAAGGAGGAGAGGGAGAGGGAGAGGGAGAGGGAGAAGGAGGAGAGGGAGAGGGAGAAGGAGGAGAGGGAGAGCGAGAGGGAGAGGGAGAAGGAGGAGAGGGAGAAGGAGGAGAGGGAGAGGGAGAAGGAGGAGAGGGAGAAGGAGGAGAGGGAGAAGGAGAGGGAGAAGGAGGAGACGGAGAGGGAGAAGGAGGAGACGGAGACAGAGATGGAGACGGAGACAGAGGAGAAAAGGGGAGAGTCCAAGAGGGTTCCAAGGTTTCTGGCTTGGGTGACTGCTTGGTTAATGCGGTCATTCCAGCAGAAACTAAGGTTTCGGAACAAGATGATGGATACAGTTGGGGACATCCAACTGGAGACAATATAATGGCTCTAAGAGCTGTCAGGACTGGAATATGTCATTGGGGACCAGGGGTAGCTGAAGCCATGTGCGTGGATGGGTCAGTCACAGGGATGTACAATATGAAAAGGGAAGTGAGAAGGACAGAACCCTGGGTATGGCCAACGTTTAAAAGTCCAGTAAATGATGAGGAGTCAAAAAGAAGACAAAGGGGAAGGGACGAGACACAGAAGGGTGCAGTAAGGATGCCACACACCAGGAGGGGCAGATTCTCTTCCTCATAGCCATTTGCAGTCCTCTTTAGGAAAACTGCTCCCTCCCCTCCCCACTCCACCTCCTAGCTGCTAACGCTGCAGATTGGGAGTGAAGATAACCAACGCTTTGGGGATGCTCTGCTGGCTCAGTTGCTGGAGCACGTAACTCTTGATCTCGGGGTCGTGAGTTCAAGCCCCACAATGGGTGCAGAGATTACGTAAAAATAAAATCTAAAAAAAAAAAAAAAAAAAAAAAGGATTTGAAGAATATGCAGAAAAGCTGCATCCTCTACACTATAAACAGCTTGGTACTTTAACATCATGTTACTCGTTTCCGTTCTCCTATGTGGTAACAGGTAATGGGATTTTGGGTTATCTGCTTCTGGGTTTTGGGCTATCTTCTAGATAACTGAGGTCACAAATACAAGAAGCATTCCAGTAGCACTTTCAAGGCAAAACTTATCTTTATAAACAATCAACTGGACTGGAGAAAACTCTCTCAAGCTTCCCTTCAGAACCAGGAAATTCTCCTCCACGGGACCCACAGGGCCCTTCTCCCCTACTAACCACAATCTGTTGCTGTAAAGAAGGAATGGGTATCTATGTTTGGGTTGTCTTGATAGATCGTAGGTAGAGGAACCTACGTATTTAGCCCTGGGGAAGGACTGGACTTGAGCCTAATCCCAGCTCTGTCAGTTGGTAACTATTGGCCATGAGCACCTCTCTGAGCCTTAGTTTCCTTAGTTGTCAAATGGAGACAATAATTTTTACCTCATGACACTGTGTGAAGACAAAGGTGACGTGAGATGATCCAATGTGTATAGAGCTCCTCGGTTCATGTCCCAGGTTCCGTGTGAAAAGAATAGAAGAATTATATAATCAACTTTCCTTTTTATCTTACTGTAATAAAGGATAGACAGCATGAGATTTGCCATCGGTAAGTGCAGTTCAGCGGCATTAATCACATGCACGATGTTGTACAGCCATTATCACCATCCCTTTCTAAAATTTTCCATCACCCCAAATAGCAACTCTGTACCCATCAAGCAATTAACTCCCATCCTCCCACACCCCCCACCCCTGGCAACCTCGAGTCTACTTTGTTGAGCCTGTAAATTTGCCTATTCTAGATATCTCATGTAAGTGGAATCGTACATATTTGTTCTTTTGTGTCTGGCTTATTTCAGCTGGTATAACGTTCTCAGAGTTGATCCGTGTTGCGAGATGTATCAGAGCTTCACTCCTTTTTTATGGCTGAATAATAGTCCAGCGTGGGCACGTACAGCATGCTGTTTCCCCCTTTCATCTGTTGATCGACACAGGGGTTGTTTCCGTCTTGTGGCTATTGTGAATGATGCGACTATAAACACTGGTGCACAAGTATCTCTTTGAGTCCCTGCTTCCAATTTTGGGGGGCATATTGACCCGGCATTGCTGGGTCATATCGTAATTCTGTGTTAAACTTTTTGGGGAAACCACCAAACTTTTTCACAGCATCGCACCGTTACGCTTCCACCGGCAAGGTGCACGGATTCCAATTTCTCCGTATCCTCACCAACACTTGCTATTTTCCCTTTCTTTTTTCTTACGTTGTATCCATCCTAGTAGGTGTGAAGTGGCATCTCACTGTGGCTTAATCAGTATTTTATTATCTCTGTCAATGAATGAAAAATAGTTCAAATAATCAAATATAACCAACAGTCCAAAGATCATCTGGATGAAGTTTCGTAATGTCTGGGCATTATTTGAAAGAGTCTGTGCCACACAAAGCAACGATGATTATCTGGTTTTAAAAATACATTTAAGCCATGTACATATCTGGCTCTAAAAAGGCTGGAAGCTGGTCCCCGGCTGGGTGACTCCCTGACTGTGACCCACACTGCTAATTAATCTACAGTGACCCATGACTGATCCACTATGACATGTCAAGAAAGGCTGGGTGCTTGCTCTAAGGTTGTCTTTCTGATTTATGACTTCCTCAAAACATAAATAATTGTTTCGTTTCAGAAGCTTAACAGTTTTGATCACTGAGAGTTAAAGAGAAATAATAGCAACACACACACACACACACACATAATATATTTATATTTTAAATGGTATATATATTTTAAGAAATAACAGCAATATTGTTTTTTTTAATTTTTTTTAACATTTATTTATTTTTGAGATAGAGAGAGACAGAGCATGAACAGGGGAGGGTCACAGAGAGAGGGAGACACAGAATCTGAAACAGGCTCCAGGCTCTGAGCTGTCAGCACGGAGCCCGATGCGGGGCTCGAACCCACGGACCGTGAGATCATGACCTGAGCCGAAGTCGGACGCTTAACCGACCGAGCCACCCAGGCGCCCCAGAAATAACAGCAATATTATTAATGGTCACTAATGGACAGAGGAAGTGATGCTGAACTTGAATCTCTAGGAGGCATACAAATTACAAGGACCAGCCTGACCGCCAATAGATTTATAAACATTTTTTGAAAGATAGTCAACTGGGCTGTCAAGAGCCTCAGCCCTTGAATTTATAACACCTAGAAAAGGAGGATCTTATTTATTTTAGCTCTTTTAATAATCCAAAGAACCCTCTAGTAGGTATTATTAATGTTCTTAGTTTATATGAGGAAATAGTCTTGGCGATATTAAGAAACTCGCCCAAATGATTGAACCAAGATCAAGTCCATTTGACTTCTGAGCCGCCTTCATGCAAGAAGGAAATGTGAGCTGAATGGAGAAGATGCTGTCAGAGTAGCTGTGTTGGTTTCCTGGGGCCGCAGTCACAAGGTACCACCAAATATGTGGCTAAAACAACAGACATTCATCATCTCACAGTTCTGGAGGCCAGAAGTCCAAAATCAAGGTGTCTGCATGGTCGGTTCCTTCAAGAGCCATGAGGGAGAATCTGTTCTGTGTCTTCTCTCCCAGCTTCTGGTGGCCTTGGGCATTCCTTGGCTTGTAGATGGCATTCCCCTAGTATCTTCAGATGGCTCTCCCTCTGTGTCTGTTTTCCTTTCTGACCCCAACGCCCCTTTTTATGGAAACGCCAGTTGTATTAGATTAAGGCCCACCCTAATGACCCCATTTTTTCACTTGATTACCTCTGGAAAGATTCTATCTCTGAAAAAAAGTCACACTCTGAGGTACTAGGGGTTAGGACTTCAGTATAGCCTTTTTTGGGACTTGGGGGGATTCCACGACTCAACCCACAACAATGACTTAATATTGAGTTGTTCATACCTCCAGATGAGTTTGTACTCCTGTCTTCACATAAGTTTATAATGTCTGAAAGACATTTTAACGCATTTTAAGTTAGAAAATGTAGGAATGTGGGGCACCTGGGTGGCTCAGTCGGTTGACTGTCCAACTATTTCGGCTCAGGTCATGATCTCATCATTCACAGGTTTGAGCTTTGAGTTAGGCTCGGTGCTGACAGCACGAAACCTGCTTAGGATTCTCTCTCTCCCTCCCTCTCTGCCCCTCCCCCGTGTGTGTGTGTGTGTGTGTGCGTGCTCTCTCTCTCCCTCAAACACAAAAAAATTAAAAAATTTACAAAAGAAAATGTATGAATGTATTTTTAAGTTCAGAAAAAAAAAATGCATAATTTTCTAAGTGGGAGTTTACTCCCTTAGTTACTTAAAAACCCTGCCACAGACTTCCGTACATCTGCTGTTACAATCTTCTCAAATTTTGAACTCTTAAAAAGTTTGGTTCACAGGGCCTGTGGGCCTGCTTGACTTTTAGCATCGGTTCAAAAGGAAGGTCCTCTTTATTTTCAAACTGCTTCAAGGTTTATTTGGGGGGAAAAGTTTCCATTTCCTATGGAATTCACAAAGTTTAGTGTAGCTGGAAAAGAATGCCTTGGGTTTCAGAAATATATTTTGGAACGTAGACTTTCGTTTCGTTTATCCCAAACAAAAAAGATTTAACATTTCAGTTTCTGTTTTGTAAAAAAGTAAGACTACGTTGTACCACAATTTTTGAAGGGGTTTCTGCTTGTTTTTTAAGATGTTGCTGAGTCTTTGGTTTTCACCTGGAAGATCTATAGACAGAGCCCAGGGCCCAGCACTTGGAGAATGGCTGGTGGAAGAATGAGGGATTATGGGGGGTGCGCTCTGCTCCCCAGATCCCTCCCCCACTCCCTCAGGGCTGAAGGATTTGTTTCTTCAGCTGCTGAGAATGTTGGCAGCCCATAGCCCTCAGCTGTCAGCCCTCTTTAGGACTGAGTCAAAGCCCAGCCACTATCTCTTCCCAGAGCAGCCCGCATCCAATGACTGGCCTACGAGGAGATAATCAGGGCCAACTCAAGTCAGGACAACTCTGAAGAGCCTTCTCAGCTTCAGGACTCTGTGGGCTGAGGCCCTGTTGCATTTGTGCGGCCGCACGCCTGTCTTTGCCCACTTTTGTTCCTCACCTAGTTGTTGATCTCTAGGACAGTCCCTGAAAAACTCATTGTGTGATAATCTCAGTGTATGCTTCTGGTGAACCCAACCTGTGACAGGGAGCCAAATATCAAGACTCTGAGGAAAAGAGTCTACCGTGGGAATAAAATGGGAGCAGATTCTAGGCTGTGGCTTAGGTGAGACCACGGGACAGGTTGTGTGGGAAGCTGCTTCCAAAGGAATGGTCTCAGCAAGCACCTCAAGCAATAGTCCTGGAACCTAAATGGGAAACAAAAAAATATTCCTCCAAAAACACAAGGGGAACTCAACAGCAACATCCCAAACCAAAGAATGACGAGGAAGGTGACCAGGAACAACGTATGGGTCGGGATGCAAAAATAAAGCTGTTGGCTAAACTGGGAAAAGGATGGCAGTAAATGTCAGAAAGTATTGCTTCACTGTTCAAAGTTGGGATAAGCCAACAGGGGAACTTGGAACTGTATCTGTAATTCAGCACAACAAAGACCTTGACATCTTCCCGCAGTGTTATAAGATGTCGTCTTCCCCTTGAACCAGTTGCTTGATTGTAGTAAACAGGACAAGTTGAGAGTATAGCCGGAAAAGCCCAGGCCAGCATTCAGGGACATGGTTTCGATGGCGAGGTGGTGTTTCTTTACGCCCTTAGGTGGTAACAACGAAATCTGGCCAGAGGCGATGACCGGAAGCCTGATGGATGTGCGTCACCGTGTGTGTTTAATCTGTATCTGCACATGCGTGTTTGTGTGTGTAGGTATCTCTGTGTGTCTGTGTGAGTATACGTGTGTGTGTGGTATCTGCATGTGCACACATGTGTATGTGGGTGTGGATGTGCGTGTAATATGCCTCGTGTATCGGGATAGGTTGGGATGGGATCACCTACCACAAGGAAGGAGGAGTCTGCTTCTTCTCGGTAGAGTGTATCCTCTTTTGTCATTACTTTACTTTGGGTCTCTCCAAAGGCAGAACCAGGATTTGAGTGCAGGTAGTTTAATTGAGAGGTGGCCCCTGGAGGCAAGAAAGAAGGGCAGAGACAGGAAAGGAGGAAATGCCAGTAAAGGGGTGTACTATCTATCCCTTCTGTGGGATAAAGGGGGTCAGTCTCCCTTGGACCTCTTGAGAAATGTTCCACATGCTTCCCAGAATTGCCCACCCAAAGGCCAGGCATGTGGAGCTCTTCTCACAGGCTCTTCTTCACTGCCTGAGGGTTGCCCCTGTGGGCATTGACTCCCCCACAATTGCGTACTGTGCTTCCAGGCTGGGTGGGCAACCCCCCGGCTTGGGAAGAGGCTGTGGCGTTGAAAATGAACAACACAGGGTGCCCACCGGAGGCGGTACAGTCTGAGCTCACAGAGAACCATCCACCAGCTGTGACTGAAATCAGAGTGGGTAGAGGGCTGGATGTAGGTGGCCACACACCTTTACCACGGTCATAAACTGCCAAGAGCCCTAGGAAAAGTAGGCACATGTCTTAAAAAGGGTTTCTTGGTAAATCATTGCTGAGCACTTACAAGGCAAATTGAAATATTAACAAAGATGTTTTACACTGAGTGTCTTTGACTCCGTAATAAGCCATGATGGTTGCTGAATTTTAAATAAAGAAGAAAATAGATGTTTTATATCTGGGGAGTTTTAAGAGGTCAGTAAACAATAACACTCCCTTCTTCCCCTATGGCGCTCTGAAGCATCTGAGAAAGAGGACACAGGAGACCAACAGACGGATGTGAAAGTGGCAGCTGATTGCAGAATATGGATTTATACCTGCCACCAAAAGGGCAGGGCTGGCTAATGTTCTATGCCCACACCGCAGTCTGAACTACGGAACCGAGCACCTGAGCAGATATCTGGGAATCACTGCCTTGCTCTGGTCTGGCAGAGGGAAGAGCATGAATCTTTGATGATTTGCAGCCTTGCAGATTTTAAGTGGTTGACTTTTATTCTGTCAAGGGACGTGCACCATTTGCCGTGGGATCCTTGTCATTCACCAATCAGAGAACTCATTTCTAATTTTTTTTTTTAACGTTTATTCATTTTTGAGAGACAGAGTGCAAGCAGGGGAGGGGCAGAGAGAGAGAGGGAGACCTGGAATCCGAAGCAGTCCCCAGGTTTGGAGCTATCAGCACAGAGCCCGATGAGGGGCTTGAACTCACGATCTGCGAGATCATGACCTGAGCCGAGGTCGGTCGCCTAACTGACTGAGCCACCCAGGCGCCCCAGAGAACTCATTTCTAGGGCAGGCACATTGCTCTGATGGGAGTTCCCCCGTGCGGAACAGTGAGGCAGGGCAAAAAAAGAAAAAGATTTCTTCCAACAATTGTGAAAAGAAAAAGAAATCGTAGGAACAGTGTATGGTCGGGTACTTACTATCGATAGCATTGGTATTTTAATGCTGTGGTTCTAAGTGTTGACAGCACTCCATTTGACATTCAGCTATATTTTACAATTTGCTCTGACAACCAAGAGTAGAGATGTCTCTGCGAGTCTCATTCCCCAACTATAATGTGAACTCAGGAAGGGTCTCTGTCACACTTACTAATTGAACTGAATAGACTCTGATGTGGTGAATGGGGTTAAGTGCGACCTAATAATGAAAATAAGACTTGACATTTACTAACAGAGTACAGCATACCTATGGAAGCGATAAGCTCAAGGAATAAGCATTGGCTTGGCTTTGGACAGATCTGAGTTTACATCCTGGTTCTTTCTTTCTTCTTTCTTTCTTTCTTTCTTTCTTCCTATCTTTCTTTCTTTCTTTAAAGTTTATTTGTTTATTTTGAGAGAGAGAGAGCGCGAGCAGGCGGAGGGGCAGAGAGAGAGGAGAGAGATAATCCCAAGTAGGCTCCACTCCATCAGCACAGACCCTGACACAGGGCTCGATCCCAAGAGCCATGAGATCATGACCTGAGCTGATATCAAGAGTCGGATGCTTAACTGGCTGAGCCACCTAGGCGCCCCCTTGTCACTTTCTACCTTGAGAAGTTTACTTGACCTCCCCAGTCCTTCATTTTGTCATGGGTGAAATCAATTCCTACCTTGGCGTTTTGTTGTAAAGACTTAATAAAATAATGTAAGTAAAATAAATAACATTTTGTCTGCTAGGTGCTCCAATAAGTGGCAGTGATTACCTTGTTCTCTAGGAGAGAATTGTAAAATACCATGGAAACATACTTGGTTTGACAAGTGGGGCTTCCGAAGGATTATCTTTGAGTCGTTAATTAACAATCTTAAAAATCCCCAGGCATTTGTAGGTAAGAGTGGGCGGAGTTATAAGTCCATAAGGCAGGCCTCCGCAGGCTTGCATATTAGCAGGGAAAATTTCTCAAACATTTCTAAGCACACCGGCTTTACATGGGTTCAACTCTTCCCACCAGGCCCAGCTCCTTCACTTGGTCCTAAGAGAAAAGATGAGGGGAAAAAAACCACACTACCTGGCAAAGAAGCATATATTGAATGAGCAAATGAGTAAGTAAAATAAATGAATTACATCAGCAAGAAAGAGTACAAACATCCTTTTTGCCATATGGAAATGGTCAGAGACAACAGGTTACCTTGGAGGACCCCCACTGGAAAGCAGTCAAATAGGCTGTCAAGATCTGGGGGGCTGTTTTGTTTTGTATAGTTTTGTTTCATTTTGTTTTACATCTATGTGTCTCCAACTAAAAGGTGATAGGAAAGGAAAGAGCATGGAGAGGAAGGGCATCATGGGTTTCGGATGACTGCCTTTTCTATATCCATTATTCCATCTGCTGCCATCAGGGACTTCACCCCTGCACAAAGGATAGATTTCATCTCTGGGAAGGAGAGGGGTAATTTGAGACTACAGACATGTTTCATACCTTTGGCCACAGAGATAGGTCCAGGGATGGACATGTGCGTGATTTTGGTCAAAGACTGTGCATCCCACAACTTATGAAGGAGCTAGTTACCCTGGAAGGCATGGAGAGGTGAGATCTTAGAATGCTGCCTCCATATGGCTACCTGAAGCTCCGGGGTGGGTAGAGGGTGGTGGGATGCCCTGGGGAACCAACCAGAAGATGGTCTCCTCCTGGTGATGTCTGAATTGTCAGCTCAAACCTTGTCTGAAGGCTATCTGTCTTGAGACTTTTAATTATGTGAGTCGATAAATGCCTTTCACTGTCGAAATTAGTTACAGGTGTTTTTCTGTCACTTACAAAACGTTCTGTCACTTACAAAAAGAGTCTTCTTTCCTCCATGCCAGGTGACATGTTGCTGATGTGCGGACTCTGACATAAAATCCAACTGAGGTCAATGTCTGAGAGTAGCATATACATAGGGTTCTGACCTTGAAAATGAACTTCTAATACATTTTGAAAGACCTTGGTTAAGGTGGACTTGGTTACCGAAGGCACAGGTTCTACCCTGAGTGGGTTTCCTGCAAAATTCTACAGAAAGGTTTTAGTTTTGACTGGCTCCTTACTTAAATACTTAATACTTATTACTTAAAAACTAAATACTTAAATACTACTTAACAAATCAGTTCAAATACAAATATGTAAAATACAAACATAATACATACAGTATGTAAAGTATTTGGAACTACACGTGTGGTATTTCCCAGTCTTTTATACTATACTGAAATCTAGAGACATGTACATAAAAGCAATACGTACATTTCAAACAACTGTTTAATTCTTGAAATCCACAAAGAGACTCCATAAGTGACTAGAAACAGAAAGTCTTTGTTCCCCTAAATAAGATTTTAAGTTAAAAGTTACAGGGGAAAATAACTTCCAGCCCTGATGATTACGGAGCGCATACATAAATATTAAGAGGAAAATAAAAACCAGACATGCTTTTTTTTAAGAAAGTATATTTAAAAGCCCCTACCATGAAGATTCAGAATCTAAAGACATCATATTAAAAACTAGGTGGAAAGATAACTAAAGAGGTCTCTTGGTTTATTTGATTTTATTTGATTCAGATATTAAGTCTACATCTGATTATGGTCAGACTGTCACGATTTACAGAGCATGAGGGAAATAATCAAATTGTAACCCATCTGCAACAAATCCCTCCTATTTCCTACTGATTTTTAGTCAGATTACTTAGATTTGATTCATAATTCTTTTCCAAGAAGAGAGCCTTTGAAGTTAAATAAGGATTTCAAAGCTACAGGAAGTTATAGTTTGAGTTAAGAGCTATTTCTTGGCTGTCTGTACCATGAAATATACATTTGAAAGCTGTAAAGGTAGCCCCATTCTTCGTTAATGAGTCAGATTAAAAAGGTCCTTCATCCAGAGATACAGATAATATATGCACAAACTTGGAAGAAAGTGATGTTGGTGCAAGAAAGGGTGGAGTAATAAACTGGTTTTGAACTCTGGTGTACGTTGTATATTGTTTTACCGCTTAGTGCTGAATTTAATTTACCTAGAGAGATTGCTATTTAACTAATGTAGGTCACCTCTCATCCTAGATGGTAGTAGTAAATAAACCAAAGCATATTTTCTTGGTTTAAGGAAGCATTGCTTCTTCATTTTTATTTTTGGTTGAAGTTGGTATGTTTCTGGTTTACCAACGTATGCTTCTCCAATACTCCATGGTAGGCAGGAGTGGTACATTTAAAAAAAAAAATTTTTTTTTAACATTTGTTTATTTTTGAGAGACAGAGCATGAGCAGGGGAGGGGCAGAGAGAGGGAGACGCAGAATCTGAAGCAGCCTCCAGGCTCTGAGCTGTCAGCACAGAGGCCGACGCGGGGCTTGAACCCATGAACCGTGAGATCATGACCTGAGCTGAAGTCGGACGCTTAACTGACTGAGACACCCAGGAGCCCCAACAGGAGTGGTCCATTTTTGAGGAGAGGGTGGTATAATCTGCTTGAAGAACTGGGAGCTTTGGGGAACGTGGAGAGGCTTACAAGTCCTACCCTTTGGGGTCCTGATTCTCCTTAAGGGGTTGAAACAGTATGCAAGGGGAATCTTGCCAAGAAAGAAAAGACAAACTTGCTTGGACTCCAAGGCCTGATATCAGGGTCTAGATTACTGACAGCTGGTTCCAGCGGAATGCACGGCTTATCCTGGCAAGAAAGCCGTGCTTTGGGAACTGAGGCAGAACATATAAGCATAAACCGAGGGCATCTGTGGAAGCAGCAACCTCAGCAAATGTGAGCTCCATCAGCGGACTAATCGTATTCTTCAGATTCTGTTGGCGAGATGTTTGGAAACAGGCCTGGCCAGGCTCGGCTGTGTAACCCGTTGATGTTCTCGAGAAAGCCCCCCAGGGGAGAAAGCAGATTCGTCGCATAAGCTGGCAAGTAGGGCCCCATTGATTAAAGGGAGATGTGACCTTATTTGAACCTTGAACATGATAGAGCAGGTTAGGCTTAATTTAAATAATACAATGCTATGATCTCAGCAGGTGTTGGATATTCTCCAGCTATTAATGTGCTATATCCATAAATGACCAAATGGGTGTGTTTGCTTCAACACAATCGTTTCCTCTGTATTCATGGCCAGACTACAATAGAAGACAGTTAACCTTCATATACAGACTTGTCCAAGTTAGTATACTTCTTTTCTTTTTTTTTTTAATTTGAGAGAGAGAGAGAGCACACAGATGGGGGAGAGGGGGAGAGAGAACCTTTTTTTTTTTTTTTAATTTTTACTTATTTTGAGGCGGGTGGAAGGAAGACAGAGAGAGAGAGAGAGAGAGAGAGAGAATCCCAAGTAGGCTCCATGCTGTCAGCACAGAGCTTGATCCCATGAACCATGAAATCATGACCTGAGCCAAAATCAAGAGTCAGATGTTTAACTGACTGAGCCACCCAGGCACCCTGGAAAGAGACTCTTAATCACAACTCCAAGATCAAGAGTCATACACTCTACCAACTGAGCCAGCCAGGTGCCCCTAAAAGCTCTTTCGTATTAAATTATTACATTTAGTTAATTCTTTAGGCAAAATTGCTTCACAGAGTTTTTATTTCCCCTCAATTTTAAACTTTTGTGAAGATGATGCTTCACTTGGTAACATTAAATTATCAGGGTGACAAATTCTATTTTGAATGATAATTGGGCTTTTCTATTATCATTTTAAAAAACTCCCCCCTCTGCTTACTTTTTGCAGTCAAAATATTCCTTGTCTCGAAAAGAGTATGTCACAAATTCGATATCCAAAGAGACTACTTCCTGCAGGAATATCAATATAAGTGTCTGAACTCTTATGTCATTAATATTTCATTTCCAGTTCAGAAAACGTATAACCAATTTACCCCAGGGACTTTATAACTGCGTTCTTATTGTATTCTACAAAGAAAACCAATGTTGTTAGGGAGATGTTTAAACAGATAACAAAAAGGCAGAAGCCCTTCAGCAGAATAGCAAAGTCATGTTTTGCACTTTGAGGCCAAGCTTGAGAGAGGAGCAGGTGCATGAAAATGGAAACTCAAGGGAGACAAGGCGAAAACGGAAAACATTCTGCTGAGCTCCAGGCACACTTCACTTTCCCCAATGACTCAGACGCACACCTAATCAGATTGTCGGTTTATTTCTTATGTATTAATTTTTTTTTTTTTTGAGAGAGAGAGAGAGAGAGCACGCAGGTGCAAGAGCAGGGGTGAGGCAGAGAGAGAGAGGAGAGAGAGAATCCCTAACACCTGGTGTGGAGCCTGACGGTGGGGCTCGATCCCACCACCAGGAGATCATGTCCTGAGCCCAAATCAGGAGCCAGAGTCTTAACTGACTGAGTCACCCAGGCGCCCCAGAATGTCAGTTTAGATGACGGGGAGAAAAGTCATCCTCCCCTTCAGCAAAGTACGCTGCTGATGCTCTAGTCACTTGGCCGTGTGGCTTATTAGCAAAATCAAGACACTGTCTTTGTGACCTTCAGGTCCAGTAGGGGACGTAATCACATGAGTATCTAAAGCAGGATAAGGACAGAAAGTTAGGGACAGGTTTGGCCTGGGTGGGGGTGGGGGCAGGGCAGCCTGCCCAGAGGAGATGACGTTCAAGCCCAGATAGAAAGGAGGCAACATTCCAAGCAGAGGAGGATTGAGTCCCAGAAACCCAAGCAGGCAGAAGCCTGGGCTTCTTTGCCAGCATTAGTACCTTTCATCCCGTCTTTTGGGCTTCCCCTTAAGGACCTGCCCCTCCCATCTCCTTCTACCCCTCCCTCCTCCTCCCTCCCTTTAGCTCCACTGAAAAACGAAAGACTAAGGCAATTACATATCTAAAATGAGTCACAATTTTAGTTAGAAGAGAATGAGGTTAGGAACCACTGTGAGCTCCATTCAACCTGAAAAAGTAAGACTGTTACGTAAGGCTGCAGAGAAAAGCAGGCCCCGATTTATCTCTCATGCCAGAACAAATGAAGGCAAATGTCCCCAGTCTTTCCTGTAATGACTCCTATGTAGTCACTGCAGAGATTTCTCGATGGTTTTTCTCTGCTCTCCTGGTCTTCTCTGAGTTCGTGAAATCATTCCTATTGAAACTTGTTTCTGATGGGCTTTGCTTTTGAGGGGGTTTTCTGTTTAGTCGTGGGAAGTGTGCCACTGTTGATTTTGATCCCCTGGGGGAAAGAATTCCCACCAACACACGGTTTTTGTCTGGTTCTAGGTCAGCGTTCATTTTATTAGAGATTCAGTCTTTCCTCGGATAACCTCCCCAGAAGGCTCTTCTGCACTAGTACTTGAAGGAGATATAGATTGTAATCTGGGCAATTAGGCAAAGCTGCAAAGAGAATGCAGAAACACAAAGGCGAAAGCAACAAGCCTCACTTCACGGAGGGACGTTCAGAAGATGGGTTTTTTGGCTTTTGACCCTGTTTATTCAACAGTCTTTGCTTGTTTCTATCTACTAAGGGATAGAAGCCAATTCTCGTAAAGACATGAGTGGAGTGTCTGCCCTGATAATCCTGTAGAAAATAAAAGGACACGGAAATCTATCATGTAGATAAGAACCAATGTGCTGGACTTGAAATTTACTACTTCACCTGGTGATATAGAAATTACCTAGATAAGACCAGAAGGAAATACACACCACATATATTAAGCATTAACTATATATATATTAAGCATTAACTATGACCCACCCTACATTAAAAACACAAATAATTCCACAAGAAAAACATAAGTGTATATGCTTGGGACTTCTTACTTTTTCTAAGCAAAAAAATCTATACTGCTCTGCTAAAATAAGAATACCTGTAATGGAGATACTATTTACCCACTTTAGGAGAGCTGATGATTCAAGATATGAAAAGTTAATATCAAACATCAAAGGGACGGTTAAAAGACTGGATCAGGAGACATACTTTATGTCAGACTTTGTGTTTTTGGAGCTGAGGCAAACTTTAAGCCTGATCAATATCAACAATAAATTAACATTATCTTGGAAAACAAGAGTGTCCCCAACGGACCAGAACAGTTGAAGAATTACTAACAGAAAGCCCTAAGGGTCAGCACTATGGATGAATCAAGAAAGGGAAACAAAGCTTAATGTGGGGAGCACATTAAGAGCACCCAGAAGAGCACTCAGCTCAGACGCGATGAAGCTAAAGAGTAGCATACACAGAAGGTGATGAATGGGAAGATGACTTGGGAGAGGGGGGGAAGTGGGCTATTTGTTGAACTGGGGTTTTGCCCATGGAAAAAGCTTGAGTGTAGACATTGGTGCTGGAAAAGCAAGATCTGGGGAATTACACATCCCCATGGGCACTAAAGGCTTCCGTACTCAGGAGAAGCTAAAGGTAGATTCCCTTACCAACATGGCTTCTCCAATTCACTCTCACATCTCCCCAGAACACAAGATATGATGGGCACACGGCCAGAAAATTTCAACACAAAGCTAAGTGGAAACCAAGTATCATCAAGATTTTAGGGGGGGGAACACTACCATAAAAAGACATCAGGGGCGCCTGGGTGGCTTGGGCGGTTAAGCGTCCGACTTCGGCTCAGGTCATGATCTCACCGTCCGTGAGTTCAAGTCCCGCGTCGGGCTCTGTGCTGACAGCTCAGAGCCTGGAGCCTGCTTCCGATTCTGTGTCTCCCTCTCTCTCTGCCCCTCCCCTGTTCATGCTCTGTCTCTCTCTGTCTCAAAAATGAATAAACGTTAAAATAAATAAATACATAAATAAATAAATAAATAAAAAATAAAAAGGACATCAAATTCAACAATAATTTTTAAAAAAGAATAAATACCTGAAGAAATACAGTTAATTAGGCAGGCAAAAATGTTCTAACAGGTGACATCCTTAGAAAGATTTGAGAGGATATCATAGAAAAAAATAACTACATGTTTTGGAAATTTTTGTTTCTTTTTTTTTTTTTTTAAGTTTTTTCATTTATTTTGAGAGAAACAGAGAGAGAGAGGCAGAAAGACCATCCCAAGCAGGCTCTGCACTGTCAGTAGGGAGGCCACTGCAGGGCTCGAACTCATGGAACTGTGGGATCATGACCTGAGCAAAACTGAGAGTAGGATGCTTAACCAACTGAGCCACCCAGGTACCCCTGTCTTGGAAATTTTTAAGTGTAATAGATAAATATTAGGGCAAGGATTGAAAAAACAAAACCAAAAAGTGAAGCATACCCATGAAGGAATAAAAATCCACTTTGCAATAAACTTGCAACGCAATTTAGTCTTTGCCTTCAAGGATATGGCACATTTCTCTCTTTTTATCTACATCTTTTACATCTTTCACATCTTTCAATTTAAACTTGTAGTTTTCTTTTAAAAAATAAAAAATAAAATACACAGGAGATTTCCAAAGAAAACCACTGTCTCATAAAAGAAGGTGTAAGTCCTTTAACTCACTATTGAACATCAGCAAATTATACTTGTTAAAAGTGAAGGGGAAGGGGCACCTGGGTGGCTCAGTTGGCTAAGCGTCTGACTCCTGGTTCCGGCTCAGGTCATGGTCTCACGGACTGTGGGTTCAGGCCCCACGTGGGGCTCTGTGCTGACAGTGCAGAGCCTGCTTAGGATTCTCTCTCTCCCTCTCTCTCTCTCTGCCCCTCCCCAGCTCGCTCTCTCTGTCTCTCTCTCAAAAATGAATGAATGAATAAATAAATAAATAAATAAATAACTGAAGGGGAAAGAAAGAAGGAAGAGAAGGAAAAAAATGGCATCAGTAGCAGTTAAACTGTGCCCATGGTCATTTTTGGAACAAGAGGATAATTTTATAATATAAACCTCTTTCATATTCTAGGTCTTTACTGAAGATATTAGAGGTGACTTTCAAACATTTAAACTATCACCCCGACAGAGAAATGTGTGCAACCCACTGTGTATATATGCAGACATATGCACAAAAAAACATTTCATAGAACAACACTTATTTTCTGGTATTTTCTAAAAACCTGTTTGTAATTTCTTTTTTTTAATATTTATTTGAGAGAGAGAGAGAGCACGCGAGCTAGGGAGGCGCAGAGAGAGTGGGGAACGGAGGATCTGAAGTGGGCTCCACTCTGACAGCAGAGAGCCAGATGCAGGGCTTGAACTCACGAACCAAGAAATCATGACCTGAGCCAAAGTCAGATGCTTAATCCACTGAGCTACCCAAGTGCCCCCAAACCTGTTTTTAATTTGAATGCCCTCCCTGCCCCCAATGCATATAGCTCCCAGTTTGGGAAGTGCAGCACTAAGAAACCTCATTAGAAAGGTATTTGCCCATACCTTCCAAAGTGCCCAATTTTTCACGGCACACAGAGTGAGTTCTGGTTCCCCGGTTTCTCTCAGGTCCCTGGAACACCTATGCAAACACCTCTGGTGTATTCTACCGTGATGTCTTCATATCCCTCTCATCTTGGAAGACGGATACTCTGGTTTCACTCTTTATGCCTCTTCGATTTTGAGTTATGCATGGCTTTTTATAAATCTTCAAGGACCACATACCATAACAACATTTATTTAAGATACAAGGAAGCTTGTCTCCGGATCTCACTGCTCTGCGTCGGGACAGTGAGCTAGCCCGAACAGTAAGACTGCCCTTAACATAGGGAAGGTTTTCTTTTCCCACTCAATGCACACCCCTCTTCACCCGCTCTGTACCTTTGCTGCTAGAAAGAGGAAGTCCTGTAAAGCAGCACAGCCCTAACGCAAGCTAACTGCTACTTTGGCTCCTAGGTGTGGCAAGGCGAATGGAATTGTTTCTCTGTCCCAACAACCGCATACGTGCATACATTGGTCATGCCCAGAGAAGATAAAATTTAAAAAATATATATGTGTGGATAGAATGGGGTGTGATCTAATGAGGTTTTTTCCACCTCCACAATCACGAAGGTGTTTTGCTGATATCCTTACTAGAATTAATGAAAACCTAGGGGCGCTTGGGTGGCTCTGTTGGTTAAGCATCTGACTTCGGCTCAGGTCATGATCTCACGGTTCATGAGTTCGAGCCCCGCTTTGCGCTCTGTGCCAACAACTCAGAGCCTAGAGCCTGCTTCGGATCCTGTGTCTCCCTCTCTCTCTGCCTCTCCTCACTCGTTCTCTCTCTCTCTCTCTCTCTCTCTCTCAAAACTAAGCATTAAAAAAAAATAAAAAAAGAATTAATGAAAACCTAGATCCCTCAAACTTCTATGTGTTGTCTAATTCTGCAGGACAGGGCAGTGATATCCACGACTAGAATTGCCTGCCAGGGGTTTATATACATGAAAGGCTGGGAACCTCCTGCTGAGAAACAGCCTCTTCTAAGGGAAGAGGGAGCCATGCCCAAGAGACTTTGACCCAGGAGCAAAGTCGCCAACCCTGGAGAGGAGGAGAGGAGTGCTCCCCGGGAGAGCATCAAGCCTCTTGTTCACATCTAGGTCTGGCACATTCTCCGTAGTGACCATCAATCTTACAGAGGCCGTGGGGGGCGGGGCTGGGAAGTAGGGAGAGAGGGGCTGTAAGTAAAACACAAAACAGGCGGTTCAGTAAACCTCCTCGAGACAAAGCAGCAGCACAGACCCACATGATTCTCGTTTTAACCCCCGGAAAACCAGTTCGATCACATACTGGTCTTCCAACTTGGTCAAGCTGCTTTAAACTTCCTATGCCTCAGTTTCCTCCTCTGTCAAAAAGCATTAGTAATCGTCCCTACCTTGTTGAGTACGATCAAATGAGGTAATTAAAAACAAGCGTGTAGCATAGTGCCTGACACAGAACACCATCCAACAGACGGCATCTGTCGTGACGAAGAAGTGTCAGATCTCAAGCCAGTGCCAACACCGAGAGGTACCTTCTCCACTTTCCAAATGAATGCGGGTGTCAGGGGGCTTTGTCACCTCGAAGGTCCCGCTCTGCATTAAGAGACAAGCAAATAGGTCCAGAAGAGACGAGGTATTAGAAGAAGTTTCGATGTCGTTAGAATATAAGGTCCCTAAGGGGGATTGGATTGTCTTATTCAAAACCGTATCTTGGTATTTAGCACCGCGCATGGCATCCCAGGGACTCAGAAAGGGCTTGTTACATAAATAAACAAGTGTCTAGATGAATGAACTCGTGGATGAAAAGTCTGAGAATAAACCGTGGCCGTGAGCACAGGTGAAAGCCATCCTGCATACTTGGCGGTGGGGGGGGGGGGGCACTTTGCAAGGAGTTGGCGTTGAGTGGCATTGGACTGGTTAACGCTGTTGTGCACGAACAGTAAGAGTGATTACAACAACACTGACGTGACATGTTTATACACTGCCTTTCATCTCAGCATCAACATTTCTTTGAGGTTACCTCAGTGGGTAATTTTACTACCCTTTTTATGGACTCAGAAGCTACAACAAAAGTGTAGTCACATGCCCAAGGTCACACAACAGATTAGAGACAAAAATCCAAGACTCGTCAGTCATTCTTTCACGCTTGCAGGCATGCATCCTCCTGCTAATTAAAATTAGGGACATTCAGGGGCGCCTGGGTGGCGCAGTCGGTTAAGCGTCCGACTTCAGCCAGGTCACGATCTCGCGGTCCGTGAGTTCGAGCCCCGCATCAGGCTCTGGGCTGATGGCTCGGAGCCTGGAGCCTGTTTCCGATTCTGTGTCTCCCTCTCTCTCTGCCCCTCCCCCGTTCATGCTCTGTCTCTCTCTGTCCCAAAAATAAATTAAAAACGTTGGAAAAAAAATTTTTAAATTAGGGATATTCAGGCCACGGAGCACATTTTATTAGGTTAGCGTTATGCATAAACATTTTTTTTTTTTTTTTTTTTGGCGGGGGGAAGACAGTGGGCTCATTAGTATTAAAATTTAAACAGCCAATCTATTCTTCTTTGATACAGATATATCACGTGCTGTTTGTAACCTTTTCTTACATTCTATCCTCAAGTTCATTTCATTTTTAATAGGGGGCAGAGCCTCAAGAGCTAATGTAGCAGCATAGATAGCAAGAAGTAAGAGGGCAGATGGAGAGGCAGCCCGAAGTTTAAGAAACATACTTAGGGGGCTTTGGGCCAAGCCACAAGAAGGGATGGCTTCCTCCTTGAACTAGGATCTCTCCCTCTTGCTTCTTGCCTTTCTTCTCTTCTTCCTTCTAGTCAAGAGACAGTCTGGGAACTGCTAGCTTCCTCAGTGTGTTTTATTTCAAGAGAAGTGAGGCGTGGAGGGAAAAAAGAAATGCCTCAGCGGGGCAAGTCACGTAAGTTCTTGAGGCTTCAGTGTCTCCAGCTTTCGGATGACAGAGCTGGTGGGATAACGTCAGGGGTCCCTCGGAGTTCGGCCAACCCAAGATTCTACCTCCTTTCATCACTTCTTGGCATCCACTTATGTCCCCTGCTGAAAAAGAAAGGCGTATTTTATGTCAGCAAAGGATCTTCGCCTGTAGATTTCTCTGAATGTTCCTTGAAACCAAAGCTTGGTCTGATGGCCCATGATTTATTTTATTTTCACTTGTTTCTCTCTCTGTCCTTCTTCCCCCTTGCTCCTGGAAAATTCTAACAGTCTGAGAACCCAACAATCAAGAGGATGCCTGCATTGCCCCTAGATGATGCTAAATATATTCAAATAGGGCTTTTTATGTGAAATAGTAGAGAGGTCAAAATAGACTGGTTTCCTCCAGGGCTATCATCATCAATTTTGTCACGTTCCAGACTGAGTTTCCTTCCACGGGTATTCTTACACACACCACAACCAAATTTCCTTCTTTCGGATTAGGATCAACTGCCTCCCACAGGAAAGCACTTTCTAGTGATTCTCAAACAGCAGTGTCACCATGGGCTTGGTTTTTTTTTTTTCTTTCTAAAAGAGAATTGTAGGAAGCAACATCTTCCTAATTAATCCATCATAAAAAATGAGGAATGGCTTAATCGAAATCTCTCGCGTTTGGATAGTCGTTCCAGGAGCAGATCTTGCCTAGACTGCTCTAAGTAATTTGCTGGGTGCAAAAGAGATTCCATCCAGCCTGTTAATTACCCCAGGCTCCCTCTGCTCTCTAATCTCTCACCCGGTGAGCAAGCATTTCTGGGCTCCTTTCAAGTGACCTTTTGAAGGGTTATTGTGAAACCACCGACTTCTCTGTGAAGTCTGAACGGATTTCTGCATGGAACACGCTTAACGTTCTAAATCCGCCTAACACAGTACATCAGTTATGTAAACAGAATGTTAAAACAATGTTCGCTTTGGTGAACACTAATTGCTTCATATTTCTTATTAAATAATAACCATGCAATCATTTTTTTTTATTGTTTCTGCGAGGCTTGTGGGTTTTATTTCCATTCTGACACATCTAAAATGCCTTTAAACCTTTCAACAGTGATGCTTCTGTTCTGCAGAATTTTGCAGGAGACCTAATTGTCTAGGAATAGATCCGATATATCAACTAGGTTTGTGTTTTATGTAAGCCAGAGGCCAGCGCTGAAGGGCTTAGGCTTCTCTCTTTAATCTATTTTAAGATCACATTACCTAGCATGGAGAGCCAACCCTCTCTATCACAAAACATCACAGCCATTGAAATGCCCTCAACGACGCCAGGGGACAGTTTAGAAAAGGAAAAAGAATCCCGTGTCCAATGGAAAAGACCGGGAGGAGTGTGTCAACGACTGTTTATGGAAGGCAGTGAACTTCTGAGGGAGACAAACCTGTTCTTTGTTCAAAAGCGCAGAGAGGAATCCGTGCTTCGACAACGGTGACTCGAGTCGGTTCCCGGAACCGAAAGAACACAGGAGCGTTGCATTTTACAAACTGCATTACTAAATCAAGGGGAAACCTGGTGCAGACCCCACTCTACACCATTCCCTTTCTCCCCGGTTTATAGCCCATGCTGCCGTTAGGACGGGGAAAATAACCCACCTCCCCCTTTGTTTTCCTTTCAGTACAAATGAAGTCAAGGGCGGTTCTGACAGCCCCAGGAGGCAGGCCGCCGGTGCAGGAGCGCTTCTGAAATGTTATAAAAGCCAGTCTGACTCAAATGGCTCTGACAACAAGATTAACTACCCAGACCAGGTGGGACTTGTTTTTCCATGCATGACGGGGCAGGTTGGCATTCCACTTCAGTTTACGAACCCGTTGTATATATTGATTTATTTCATGGAAACACAACACCTTCTTATCTTTAGCTGCGCTTTTTCAAAGCAGTTTCCTATGAATTAATCTTATGCTCATGGGTGCTCTTTCCTTTTCAACTTTTCTTGGATTGGAAACATACACCCTAGGGGCGCCTGGGTGGCTCAGTTGGTTAAGCCTCCGACTTTGGGCTCAGGTCGTGATCTCGCAGTTTGTGAGTTCGAGCCCCGCGTTGGGCTCTGTGCTGACAGTTCAGAGCATGGAGCCTGCTTCAGATTCTGTGCCTCCCTCTCTGCTTCTCCTCTGCTCACACTCTGTTTCTCCCTCTCTCTCAAAAATAAATAAGCATTAAAAAAGAAAACACACACACACTAAATACAAATCAGGGTGAAATAATTCAGAGATATACTGAGAAGAAAATAAAAATTGCCTTTACTATTCTTACACAGAAATCACCACAGTAGGGGCGCCTGGGTGGCTCAGTCAATTAAGCTTCCGACTTCAACCCTGGTCATGATCTCACAATCCATGAGTTCAAGCCCCACATGGGGCTCTGTGCTAACAGCTCAGAGCCTGGAGCCTGCTTCAGATTCTGTGCCTCTCCCTCTCTGCCCTTCCCCTGCTCCCACTCTGTCTTTCTCTCTCTTTCTCTCAAAAATAAATAAACATTACAAAAAAATTTTTAAAAAGAAAGAGAGAAATCACCGTGGTAGGCCCTTGGGTTGTTTTTTTTTTTCTTTCTAATTTATTCTAACTTATTTAAAAGTTCCCTACAGTTAAACCTCAAAACATCCCCTTGAATGAAGGTAGGTCAGGAATTATGTCAGTTTCGCTGATGAGGAAACGGAGGCCCGGTGAAATTCCATGACGTGGCCAGTGGGCCACCGAACACCAGCTGGAGACCCTGGCTGGCCCCTTGGTGGCTGCACAAGGTGGCCCCCCAGGCTGCCCTTCTGTATAGGTCCGCTTACCTGTTCCATTGCTTCTGCAGCCAGTGTGATGTTCCTCAAATGGAGAGAGGACTTTTTTTTCATTAATTATGATTACACTCCCTCCTCATTATTCGCAGGTTTCCGACTTGCAAATTCGCCTACTTGCTAATATTTATTCTAACCCCCAGATCAATTCCTCCCGCTTTGGACCAACTCGTGGACAGGCAGCCACAGATTGGAGCCCCTCTTTGCACCCGTTCTCAGTTGAGCTCAAACAAGGGGACACTCTACTTTCTGGCTTCAGCTCTCAGACTGGAAACCAGTGTCCTCTCAGCAGTCTCTTTAGTGCACATCACCTGCAGTTTTGTGCTCTTGTCGTTGATTGTGCCATTTATATTTTATGTATTTTTTCAAACGTTTATTCTTTTTTTGAGAGACAGAGCAAGGGTGGGGGAGGGGCAGAGAGAGAGGGAGACACGGAATCCGAAGCAAGCTGCAGGCTCTGAGCCACACGGGGCTCGAACTCACGAACCGTGAGATCATGACCTGAGCCGAAGTCGGATGTTTAACCGACCGAGCCACCCAGGCGCCCCTGATTTTGCCATTTTAAAATGGCCACCAGGTGCAGTACCAAAGAGCTACTGAGTGCTCTCAAGCGCGGAGAAGACTTGTGTGTTAAATCCGGCTCCTTCAGCCGAGAGCTACAGAGCTGTTGACTCCGAGTTCACACGGCAAACAAGTTATGCGCTGATAGGTTGATAAAAATGTTGTTACCAGAAGCTTGTAGGAGTGTAACGGTGTGTTAGGCCCAGGAGCAATGCTTCAAGATTGGCTAATTCAAAGTTTACTGTGGCTTTGAGGGACAGAGCTACCATGGATAAGCAGAAACAGCTGTATTCTTATCGTGGCTGTTGGGGTTGTTTCCCAACGAAAAATGACGTGGCCTCTCAGAATTCCAGCTTACGCTTTAGGCTTCATCAACAGAGTCTGACCTTTAATGTATACGTCTTCCTGCCACGAATGCTGAGGAGCTATCATCCCATCCTTTGTAGCCTCAAAAGGATTTCTGGCCCCCTGCTGGCAATTAATCATGGTTCCAGACTGTTTGGACCTGAAGCCCTCCTGTCTCGTGCCTGGTCCTCCCGAAGCACCAGGATGGCCCCCTTACAAGTTAAGGCAGGCTTGCTTCTGCCTTTTCTGCAAGAGCGTCAATGTCAGAGCCCTGAGGGCCTGGCCATCAGTCCTACTTCCGTCACTGCTCCTTTCAGGAGATACGGGGTCACCCACACAAGAGTCCCCTGGGCAGATACGCAGATCAGACCTCAAATCAACAGTGTTCTTTGAGAGACGGATGGCTCACTGCTAAGAAAAACATATAAACCTTGTGCACCAGTCTCAGAACCTCAGGACATTAATTGTAAATTAGTCAAAGCGTATATGTCTTTGCATGTCCTTTAGAGAAACCTTAGTTTCAAATGGAAAAACTTGCTCGGTAAAATGGCTAACAAAAAGGGGAGAATATTCAGAGAAACAGCCTCCCCTCCCCCTGCCAGGAAATATTGGAGCCTCTTTTTTTGTTGTTGTTTGTTTGTTTGTTTGTTTCAGAAAAATTCCAAATGGGACTGGTGAGGAGCATCTAACCTATAATGAAGTAATTCGATTGGTTATAAATAGATGTTTTGTTTTTATTTCATGTGAGTTGCAGTTTCATGAAAAGGACAGTCGTGTTGCCAACCAAAATGATTCACTACTGAAAGATCATTTCTTAATTAATCTAAAAAAAAGAGCAAACTGATTTGGAAGTAAGCAAATTATAGTCCTCTTGATACTCATGTTATAAAGATAATTACTTATCCTTAAAACTATGTACCTTTATGGGGCACTTGGGTGGCTCAGTTGGTTAAGTGTCCAACTCTTGATCTCGGCTCAGGTCATGATCTCCTGGTTCGTGAGATCAAGCCCCGCATCAGGCTCTGTGCTGGCAGAGAGGAGCCTGCTTGGGATTCTGTCGGTCTCTCTCTCTCTGTCTCTCTGCCTCTTCCCTGTTTGCTCTCTATCTCTTTCTCAAAATAAGTAAGAATAAACAATACATACACCCTTATTATAACCATCAGTACAAAAATGACTGGACCCCTGTTGCCAAATGCAAAACTGTGGAAATCAAACATCTCCGGGATGCCCCTCAACCCATCACTCTGGTGAAGCCAAGAGAAGGTCGTTCAAACAAGGATATCATGAGGGTTGTCAATATATATGGATATCCATCTTCACCATAGTAAGAAACATGCAAATGAAAACCATACAGAGATTTTTTTTTTTTTAAAGCCAACAAACTGGCAAAAATTCAAGAACTTGACAGTGCTCTGCTCGTAAGGCTATGAAGAATTAGGCTTCTCATCCATTGCTGGTGGCAGTGTAATAGAGTAAGTTAGCCACATCTAACAAAATAACGGTTGCATATACTACCTGCTCCAGAAATCCCACTTCTGAGAAGGCATTATACATACGGGACAGCACACACAGGGAATGACATGTGTTCAAGGTCACTCGTGGTGGCATTGCTTGAAGAAGCAAAGACTGGGAAGAACCTACGCTTCTGATAGGGGAATTATTTAGCAAAGAGTGCTACCTCTGCACAGGAAAATACTATGCAGCTATAGAGAGCAATGCTACAACCTGGATGAACCTTGAAAACATCTCATGCAACAGAAGCCAGCCACCAGGGACCACATATTCTATGACTCCAAAGAGGGTGGCACTCAGCCTCCATTCTGATCCCTGGGCCTGTGTGCAGGGAGCCCCTCACAAGAGCCCAGGCAGGATCCCCAGCCCTCACAGATTGTCACCCACGTGTCTGCTGAGGTGGCCTGGAAAGGGGACAAGGACAAACAGCACAGGGAAGGGATCCACCGGCAGACAGTGCTTTGAAGAAGAAGCCGTGGCTGTGGGTTCTGCCTCTTGCCACACTTACGAGTTTTCACTCATTGATTTCAAAATATGAATACAATCTCAGCTCTTTCAACCGCTTCTAATCCATCTGGCACTGAGCATTGTTACAGCTACCAGCTGATAAGAGGCATGACATTGCCTCAGACGCACCAGCCAGGGAGGGCACTCCCGTAGTTAACGTGGCAGAGTTATTCTAGAACGATATCCCAGGATTTATTGTTTGGTGTGTGTCTCTCAAGGTGTTCCATTGGATTCTCTGTCTTCAAAAACACAAACTTTATTTATTTATTTATGTTTATTTTTGAGAGAGAGAACATGAGTGGGGGAGAGGAACAGAAGGGGAGAGGGAAAGAGACAGAGAGAGAGAATCTTTTTTTTAATTTATTTTTTAATTTTTATTCATTTTTGAGAGACAGAGCATGAGCCGGGGCGGGGGTGGGGGGGTGTGGTGCAGAGAGAGAGGGAGACAGAGAATCCGAAGCGGGCTTCAGGCTCTGAGCTGTCCGCACAGAGCTCGACACAGGGCTCGAACTCATGAACTGTGAGATCATGACCTGAGCCGGAGTTGGGCACTTAACCTACTGAGCTGCCCCAAGCACCGCCCAAAACACTAACTTTGAATGTCAAAGCATGTTATTCCTTTCTGGCCACACTCAGTAAATTGTCCATTTACTCCACTATGTTAGGATCAGACAAAAGCAAATTCGAAAGAAATGACCCAACAAGAATGGAGACATTTCCTGTTCAATTGGAGGTGAAGGACTGAGAAGAAGTGCTTTCTTTCCTAAGAAGAATCATTAACAGTAATATCATCCTTTATATTTAAAAATAAGGCATTGTGTTGGGGCGCCTGGGTGGCTCAGTCGGTTGGGTGTCCGACTTCAGCTCAGGTCACGATCTCACCATTCATGAGTTCGAGCCCCATGTCAGGCTCTATGCTGACGCCTCAGACCCTGGAGCCTGCTTTGGATTCTGTGTCTCACTCTCTCTCTGCCCCTCCCTTGCTCATGCTCTGTCTCTCTCTATCTCTCAAAAATAAATAAACATTGAAAAAAAAATTAAGGCATTGTGAGTGCCAGAAAACTAAATATATAAAATCAACCCTCCTATAAAAAGTCACTTGTACCCTAACTCCATTAGGGGAGAGAAAGGAAGCCCTAAAACAAGGAACGTTGTTATTTTTAATTCATTCATTCCGTTTTATCCAAACTATACCACAGGGTCTGAAAAAAATGCACCATTCTTAGGTTAGGAAAAATGAGTATTACTTCTGCCCTTATGTCTTTTATGTTACTGTGTCCAAAACATTTTCCTGCCTGTGTTCACCTCAAAGGTTAAAATATAGCCCATAACCTGAGTGTTGTAGAATAATTTACAGTGATACATTTATTCTAGACAAAATCAACATGGAAAAATATTAAATGAAAAAGGAATTATGTTGTTTTTAAAAAGCATGATTTTTGTTATGCTTGGGAAAAAGACTAGAAGGAATACGTATATCAAGGTCTTAATGATTACCTTTGGGGATAGGATAATTTAACTTTTAGTTCACTTACCTGCATTTTTGTAGTTAGTATAATTCTTTCCATAGTCTTTTTTTTTTTTTAAGTTTATTTATTCACTTTGAAAGAGAGAGCACAAGTTGGGGAGGGGCAGAAAGAGAGAGAAGGAGAGAGAATCCCAAGCAGGCTTTGCACCTTTAGTGCAAAGCCCAATGTGGGGCTTGAACTCACGAACGGTAAGATCATGACCTGAGGTGATGTCGGATGCTTAACCGACTGAGCCACCCAGGTGCCCCTATAGTCTTAAGAAATTCTATTCTGTTTTTTTTAATGTTTATTTTTGAGAGAGAGAGAGAGAGCACACGCGAGCATGAGAGACGGAGGGGCAGAGAGAGGAGGAGACACAGAATCCGAAGCAGACTCCAGGCTCTGAGCTGTCCGCACAGAGCCCGACGTGGGGCTTGAACTCACAGAGTGCAAGATCATGACCTGAGCCAGAGTCAGAGGCCCAACTGACTGAGCCACCCAGACACCCCGATTATATTCTATTTTAGAAAACAGATTAGAAATATATACATTAAAAAAAGTGGGCTGATGGATATACACATCCAGTAAATCAGAAAACAACCTTGAGAAGAAGTCATCATTTCTAACACAAATGGTCTTAATAAAAAATTGAATTTCTCTGTTTCTCTTTCTAAGCTTTCCGTCAATTTTTTTTTTTTAACGTTTATTTATTTTTGAGATAGAGAGAGACAGAGCATGAATGGGGGAGGGTCAGAGAGAGGGAGACGCAGAATCCGAAACAGGCTCCAGGCTCTGAGCTGTCAGCACAGAGCCCGACGCGGGGCTCAAACTCACGGACCGCGAGATCATGATCTGAGCCGAAGTCGGCCGCCCAACCGACTGAGCCACCCAGGCGCCCCAACTAAGCTTTCCGTCAAAACGGGCAGTCATGCCTAGAGTGAAGTAAACAGCTAGGTACAACATGCTAATGACTGCTTTGATATCATCATTTCTAAAGAGCAGTTTCAGGAAATCAATTTACTTTCATGATATACAGTAAAGATCACTGACAGTTGGGCAATTCTCAGAATAAAAACAATTAAGTGAAAATATCAGAAAGCATTTCTCTTAGCACATGCATAATGCTACCGAGTTTCTTACTGGTTTAAAATTCCTAGTTGCCTGTTAAAGTCATAGTACTTTGTACTCCGGATTATAAACATTCCATTAGAAATACTTAATTGTTTTCTCAGGTAAAAGAAAATTGTTTATCCAAAGATAATCTTTTTTTTTTTTTTTTTTTTTTTTTTTGGCTCCTCGGTTAATGTGCAAAATAAGTACATTAACTTCCTAGGGTTCTAGAAAATCTATTTAAAAAAAAATTTTTTTTAATGTTTGTTTATTTTTGAGAGAGATGGAGACAGAATGCGAGTGGGTTAGGGGCAGAGAGAGAGGGAGACACAGAATCCGAAGCAGGCTCCAGGCTGCGAGCTGTCAGCACAGCGCCCGACACGGAGCTTGAACTCACGAGCTGAGAGATCATGACCCGAGCTGAAGTTGTACGCTTAACTGACTGAGCCACCCAGACACCCTTAGAAAAATCCATTTTTAAAAGGAAGAATTTGTTATGGCTTAAGGGGAAAATGTTTACTAAAATTAAAGTTAATTTTTAAGTGACTATGATTTAAATGCAGCAGGAATGTATGTGTAATCATTTATGTTTGGCCTAAGAAACAACAATGCCACGTTTCCCTTGATGAAGAATAAGAATCTATCAGTTCATAATGTACCATTTGATTATTCACTCACCCAGTAGTCTGGGGAGCACCTGTTCTAAGCCTGGCTGTGGAGATAGAGTGGTGAACAAAACTCTTCCTGTCCCTTGTCTTTGAAGCAGGCCATCCCTGTGGACTCTGGTCCAACTCCTTTTCCTGCAACAGGCTGGGACATGGACCCTGAAGTGGCTTCATGTGTCCAGCCTTCCGGTCCGGGGTAAGGAGGCGGGTGAGGCAACCCTCACTTAGGTTTGGGAACCCAAGCACTGACGATGGGACAAGCCTTGCACTGGGGAGAAGAGGCCCTTTGTGCACTGGAACTAACTTAGCTATTTTATTCCCATTCATTGGAGGGCATGTAGGGAGCCTTAGGAGGAGTTCTGGGGGGGCACGTACCAGCCTCTCTTTTATCCCCCGCAACTACTTCGGGTGATATTTTCACTGCTGTCTTTATTGGTGTTTAACTTCACTCCAGTTGAGTCAAAAGCTTGAAGAGAGCAAAGCCTGTGCCTTATATTCCTTTGTACTCCCCTAAAGAGCTTCTTTAGTACATGACTTTCATACAGCAAAGGGTACAATGAATGTTTGTCTATGTGATATGCCTTCTTTCAGAAAGATAAAACCCACATGTCAAGCAAGATCAGCCCACTGCGTGAGTTAAGGGTCAGAGTCATGCCGCTAAGTCTAAACAACTGGAGTTGACTGCCTGCACACTGACTTGTACTTGACCTGCTCGCTTGTGCCTCTCTTATAACTTCCCCCTGACCCCCACCCCCACCAACACACACACACACACACACACACACACACACACACACAAACTCTCACCAGGACTAAGAAAACAGTAGAAGGACAAATTTACAAGTCAGATCCCTTGTAATCAGCTTATTGTACCCTGAAAGAGACAACATTTAAGAAAATATTTATTATTGCAACTTAAATAAACTTCTTAAGCCTTTCTTGAGCGATGAAAATTACTAGTTTCTCTTTGTGAATATAACAAAAACCCCAAGAAAGGAATCAGAACATTCCATACAGGTAATAATAACCTGTAAGACCTATAAGAAATGTCCTTCCGATTAAGAATGCAATCATCTGATATAGTGATATAGTTTCCAAAATTGCATTTGCATTGTCAGGCAAAAAAATGAAGTAACATTTTAATAAATTAATCCTTAAATCACTTGAAGGTACAGTATGATTATCTGACTTTAGAAATGGGAAACCCCAGGGGCGCCTGGGTGGCTCAGTCGGTTAAGCGGCTGACTTTGGCTCAGGTCATGATCTCGCGGTCCGTGAGTTGGAGCCCCGTGTCGGGCTCTGTGCTGACAGCTCAGAGCCTGGAGCCTGTTTCCGATTCTGTGTCTCCCTCTCTCTGCCCCTCCCCTGTTCATGCTCTGTCTCTCTCTGTCTCAAAAATAAATAAACGTTAAAAAAATTTAAAAAAAAAAAAAAAAAAAAGGAAATGGGAAACCCCAGAGGCACCTGGGTGGCTCAGTCGGTCAAGCGTCCAACTTTGGCTCAGGTCATGATTTTGTGGTTCATAAGTTTGAGCCCCGCATCGGGCTCTGTGCGGACAGCTCGGAGCCTGGAGCCTGCTTCAGATTCTGGGTCTCCCTCTCTCTCTCCGCCATTCCCCTGCTCACGTTCTGTCTCTCCCTCTTTCAAAAATAAATAAACATTAAAAAAAAAAAAAAGAATGGGAAACCCTGAAGTGTGTGGTAGAAAAGAATTTTTCTATGGACAGCAATTTGCCAATAACTTCAAAAAGGAATTACTCAGAGATATACTGGCAGTGTGCATAGCTTTCATTTCCAGAACATGGTATCAGGGCTTCCTCTAAGGTGCTTGCCACGATTGAAGATGAAAAGCTTTGGTGAGCCCTTGAATCTAGAATGAATGCCAGCATGCTTCATCAGGCCATGGGCCCATGCTCCCTAACATCCAAATCCCACCTCACACCTGGGTAGCTCCTGGGATTGGGGTTCGGACTGAACGCATTTGTACACCTCTGAGAGATTCCCACTATAGAATCAGTGCCTTCCTGCTGATGTATTCTTCAACCAAGTGGTAGATCAGTTCTGAAAAGAGGAAACACATCAAGTAATGAGGGACTCCAGTGAGCTACACCCTGGCCCAACCTCTAGGCTTGCTGTGAATCCCACAGTTCCCGGTGAGCCAGTTGCAAATGGAGGCAGATGGAACACTAAATCCCCTGTCAACATGTTGAATCGCCTCCCAGTGCATCAACTCTAAAGGATTTGCTGGGCAGTATGTGGGCTGGGATTTTCACGGGACCCAACAGAATATCGATCCACCCCAGTCTTTGAATATTGTCTAGAAAATTGGAATAATATAAAAGAAAAAGAGGAATTACATTTCTTTTTCTTCTCTTTTCTTTTCTTTTCTTTCCTTTCCTTTCCTTTCCTTTCCTTTCCTTTCCTTTTCTTTTCTTTTCTTTTATTTATTTTTGAGAGAGAGAGACAGAGTACAATCAGGGGAAGGGCAGAGAGAGAGGGAGACACAGAATCCGAAGCAGGCTCCAGGCTCTGAGCCGTCAGCAGAGAGCCCAACGTGGGGCTCAAACTCACGGACAGTGGGATCATGACCTGAGCTGAAGTCGGACCCTTAACCGACTGAGCCCCTCCAGGCGCCCCTGGAGGAATCACATTTCTAAGTGCTACTCACAAACGGGAAGTGCGGTGTTTTAGTCACCAGAATTAAAGTAAGTCATTAAACATCCTGTTTCTCGGCCTAAGTCTTCTTGTCTTTAGGAATTACAATTATTTTGTTTATTCATTTTTAAACTTTTTTTTTTAAGTTTATTTATTTTGAAAGAGACAGAAACAGCACGAGTGGGGGAGGGGCAGAGAGAGTAAGGGAAAGAGAATCCCAAGCAGGCTCTGCACTGCCAGCACGGAGCCGGAGGTGGGGCTTGAACTCAAGAACCCTGAGATCATGACCTGAGCAGAAATCAAGAGTCAGACACTTCACCTACTGAGCCACCCGGGTGCCCCAGCATTAAAAGTATTTTAAAGCAAATAAATGGCAGTGATAAATAGGCAGACAGTCGGTCCTTGAATGACTAGAAATGTGTGTGTGTGTGTGTGTGTGTGTGTGTGTGTTTTCTTAAAGGCCAAAAACTGCTAGCTGTTAGAACTTTCAAATAATTCCTTTCAAAAGCAATATTCAGACGATTCTTTGCAGAAGGTAGATGGCACTAAGTTCAAAAGAAAGTAAGACTTCACCTGGAATCTTTTCCTCCTGGAGCCAAAGAAGATAAGCTTCTAGAGAGATTATTCTGGGGGAGGAGGGAGTTTAGGGGAAAGATGGGGAGCATCTTCGACTTTCAAGGTAGCATTAACTTGAGCAAACGTCATCCGCATTTACGTGCTGAGCGTTCAGAGCCTTCAGCCGCTGTCACAGGAATCCATCCTAACAAGATTGAGGCTTCTTGAAAATGATTGAAGTATGGACCCCAGGCTTAATGTTAAGTATGGAACTGCTTGTCATGTTCCTGTTTTAATAAATCTTTGAGGGTCGCCTGGGTGGCTTAGTTGGTTAAGTGACTTCGGCTCAGGTCGTGACCTCAAGGCTCATGGGTTCGAGCCCCACGTCAGGCTCTGTGCTGACAGCTCGGAGCGTGGAGCCTGCTTCGGATTCTGTGTCTCCCTCTCTCTATTCCCCTCCCCTGCTCTCTCTCAAAAATAAATAAACATGAACATTTTTTTTCTAAATAAATAAGTAAATCTTTGAGAAAATTTTTCCAACCAGAAAATAACAAGGCCTTTGACACATTAGAGTAGCTTTCAAAAGCAGTTCACCTGCAGTATTTCAGGAAGTTCCCGGGGCCTGATTACTGGGCATTGAAGGAACAGGGTTCCGTCTCACGGCTCAGCAGCTCATGGCCACTGCCTGTCAGTGCCCTGGATGACAAGCACAGCAAGGAGCCAAAGGCCATCTCCTGGGCACAGGGGAGTGGGGGGAGGGCTCAGGTCCCTGTAGCCTATGCCCAGGCCTCTTTCCCCTACTGCTGGACTCTCACACCCAGGAGAGGCTCCAGCACGGAGGCAATGCTCAGTAAATATTTGTTGAGTGACCAAGGAATGAACATCAGCTCTTGGGCAGCCTGGAGCCCCTTCTGAGGTATCTGATTCCATACCTACACTGACTTTTCTAGTCGTCTCTTAATGCCTAGGTGTCGAGGACAGCAGTGCCAGTGTGGGAAAGTCACCCTTGCCCAGGGCGACTCTCAGTCCGATCATGCAGCACCATACCTCACTGTGGGTGTTTTAGCAGGTGAAGGTCACACCTTCCTGTCCCCAGGCAATTTTCCCACATGGCAAAGCTGATGTTTTCATGGTCATTTCATTCCTGGTACAAAAAGGCAAGTGGCTGGGACCTCACCCTTAGGCAGAAAGCACTGGAGTCATGGAGGGATATTTAGGGAGGGGAAGTCTCTTCGGTATTGTCGTCAAGAGGTAGTTTATCATTACAAGATCTTGTCAAGGAGTGCCTGAAATTTGTGCGTTATACAAAGCCCAGAAAAGAAAACACAACATTTAGTCCATGTCAAACAAAGGGCACATAAAAAAAAAGGTTTTTCCATTGGTCAGAGCACTAATTATCCTTTGGATTTATCCTCCAAGCAAAGTTCTGCTTGTACTACAAATATTGATTCTAGTAACAATGAGCACAGCAGGATATAGGACCAAAGATACGATGCACAGTGAGACTGTGTTGAAGAAATGGAGGGTGCATCCAGGTGAAATCTAAATGTGATAGCAAATTCACCGATAACAAAACATTTCCTTTCTCCTCTGGACAAGGTGACCCTGGGGGAAGGGTGGAAGAGGTTGGGATAAGTAAGGCTGCTTTTTAATCTTTAATGAAAGTGCCTTGAGCCGGGACCAGTTCCAGGTTGCTTGCAGATATCGCTGACTGATGGATGGAGAGTTTCATACCCTGTCCCACAGATACATTGAGCCCCTGACGGCCCAGGAGACAGAAACATTCCTAGGCCATAAATGTCAACAGTGAAGGCTGCTCTCTTCGAGGACATGCTAACACAGCCCTAAATCAGAGAGAGAACAGAAAAAAGAAGAAAGGGAAAAATGGGAACGTGAAAGACAAGAAAACAAAGGAAGGAGAGAACACGAGGAGCACGTAGAGTAGGAAGAAGAGGTTATTGGGAAGTAACTCCAAGACCAGATGTAGTCTGGATGTGGAGCGCTCAGAAGGCACTGTATTTGGTGTTTGGTACTTCATGATGGGTCAGCAGGCTGAAGTCCAAGACTCAAGATAGGATCAGTAAACGTGTGAGCTGTACCATGAGTGAACAGGAGTAGCACACACCTGATCTAGAAAACCAGTGGAGGTCAAGTTCACTGAAGGAAGCAAAGGGTCTCTAAGACCCAGGTATATCTTTTGGGAAAGGTAGCTTGGACCCAATGCCAAGACCAGATTCAGAACCCTGCAATACTGTCAGACGTGAGCCAGAGCGGACAGTGAGGAAGACCCTGGCACCAAGGTCTGTGTTGGCTCTCAAAGGCGCCGGCAAGGCCAGTGGACCTCGATACTAAGCCAGCCTCTTCCCCAAGCAGACTCTGTAAGTCAGTTGTGGATAGGATGGAACACACTCAAAGGCTCACTGAGGTGGAGAAATGTGGACACCCCATGCAGACGGCTCTGACCGAAATGGCGGAGACACAAAATGATGTCGGGTCAGACAGAGGTGCTTCTGTTCCCTGATCCACCATTCGCCAGCTGTGTAAGCTTGTCTAGAATTCATCTAACCGCTCCAAATCTCCCCCTTTTCACCTGAGCGGTGGAATTTGGTGGGGCTCCTCCTCAGCCTTCATGCACTGAGATGGATGTTTATAGTCGGTCTTCATTCTGATGGGTCGTCACTCAAACCGTATTCATTGTTAAGTATTTTGAGTATCACCCTGGGAGTAATAATGACTACCTTGTGGAGTTATTTTGAGAACTATAAATGATACGCATAGAGCAAGCTGAACATCACCCAACACAGGTACTTAAATAAACAGTAGCTGTTATTATTTTACTAAAATGGTTATCACCATTGTTAACTGTTGTGGACTGAACTGGGTTCCCCCCAAATTCCATATGTTGAAGCCCTGACCTCCAATGTGACTGTATTTGGAGATGGAGCCTTTAAGGAAGCAATGAAGGTTAAATGAGGTCATCAGGGTAGGGCCCTAATCTGATGAAAATGGCACCCTTATAGGAAAAGGAAGAGACATCAGAGGGCTCTCTCTCTCTCTGCCCTCACGTAGGGAAAAGGCCACAATGAGAAGGCAGAAATCTACAAGCTAGGATCAGAGGCCTCATTAGAAACCAACTCTGCCAGCACCTTAAAAAAAAAATAAGAAAGAAATACTGTTTAAGCCACCCAGCCTGTACTATTTTGTTATGACAACCCAAGCTGACTAATACAGTAACCACAGATTTACAGTTGTGGACCAGGGATGAGCTCCATCCAGATGCTGATGGCCAAATCGCTGGCTGGCTTGTGCCCCACAATTTAGAACAGGAAATACCCTGAATGAGATTGCATCTTACCGTGTCTAACCCAAGCAGGGATGGAGTGTGTCTTTCGATCTATGGATCATAAACACAATCCTTCTGTGCAGAATTCTACGTGGATCAGAAAATGTAGGAGGAAGCTAGTGATAATAACTTACTTCAGAGGTGGAATTGAAGCCAAAGGCAGATTTTTAAAAATAATATTTCGGTAATATACACTTTAAGAAACCTATTTTAGCATCTTTCAGTAAGATTTTATTTCATCAAAGTTTAATTGACCTACAAGTTTATATTAGTTTCAGGTGTACAACATAATGATTTGATATCCTAAGTGATCATCACAATAAATCTAGTTAACATCCTATTAACATCCTATTTCATAGTGTTCCTTTCGATACCTCATGAACGTTGACCGTATCCAGAAATAACATTTTATTTATTTACTTATTATTTTTAATGTTTACCTATTTTTGAGAGAGAGACAGAGTATGAGTGGGGGGGGGGTGGGCAGAGAGAGAGGGAGACACAGAATCGGAAGCAGGCTCTGTGCTGACGGCTCAGAGCCCGACGCGGGGCTCGAACCCACGGACGGTGAGACGATGACCTGAGCTGAAGTCAGACGCTTCACCGACTGAGCCACCCAGGCGCCCCTTGAAATAACATTTTATTTAAAAAGAAGGAGGAGGAGGAGGAAGGGGAGGGGGAAGTGGAAGGAGAGGGGAGGGGTCAGGGGAGGAGAGGGAGGACGCTTTACTCTGGAAAGAAAAAGAAAAAGGAGAGTTTCCGGAATGTGACACAGCACTTTTTGCCATATGGATTCACATTTTTCACATTTTGGGATTCTTACCCGTTATTGAGAAATCTTTTTTGGAAGAGCCACAGATTTTCAGAGACGAGAAACGCAGCTACCCCGGGTAATCTGCTTTCCTGCCCCTCCTCAGACTCTACACGTCTCCATCGGTGCTAATCCTTCAAGCCTCCTCACGCCATCTCCATTGGCTTGACATGTTCCATCCAAATAGTCATTCTTTTTTTGCATTTACATATCTCCAGGGGAACCTTGTGCTGAATCCACACATTCTCCGCTCTAAGACACACAAGCTATACTCAGAAAAGGAGGAGGGACTGTAACTAACCGGAAAAATCCTCTGATCGAGGCCCAGACCCAGCTTTCTGGCTATTTGCTGAGCCGTGAGAGGCGGACAGAGTGGTCCACAGTGAGGGGCTTAGAAACTCTCCTTTTCAGGGTCGCCTGGGTGGCGCAGTCGGTTAAGCGTCCGACTTCAGCCAGGTCGCGATCTCGCGGTCCGTGAGTTCGAGCCCCGCGTCAGGCTCTGGGCTGATGGCTCGGAGCCTGGAGCCTGTTTCCGATTCTGTGTCTCCCTCTCTCTCTGCCCCTCCCCCGTTCATGCTCTGTCTCTCTCTGTCCCAAAAATAAATAAATTATTTAAAAAAAAAAAAAAAAAGAAACTCTCCTTTTCAGATGTGAAGGCAGCCTTTGGCCTTGATTCTATTACTTGTCAGAAGAGACCTATGATAAATTAAGTTATTGCAGATAGAAGTTACGGACATTAGGAAATTGTTTTTAATTGGCTGCAAGCGTTAAAGACTTGGCAGAAACTTCCACGGACAACAAATGGAAATGTGCACAGTCTGAGCACACGGTGTCCAGGCACCGCGTTCCCAGTCAAAGGCAGAAGTTCTGTTCTCACAATTCTGCTTGAATGAGGTGACAGGCTAAGGCACCCACTGTCCTACTTACAATGATGAGGGGAATGGCCCGGGGCCTGAACAAAGAGAAAGGGCGGTCCTAACTGAGGACTGGCCACTTTTTGTCCCATTTCCGTCCGAATCATGTCCCTGTTAGGAAATATTCATGAGGAAACTCCCTTGTCTCTATTTGAAAATGTAACACATCAAATAGAACCATGAACCTCAGAGAGCAAAAGAACAATGTATGCTCAAATATCAGTTGTACGGAAATATTTCTAAAGCTAATTTCAGGTGCCTTTTTTTAGTGGGAAAATATGAGCTTTCTTTTTTACTGAACAGGAGATAGAATAAAAGCAGAATTCTGTAAGACTGACTTTGAAAGCAAAATATGATAGAGCTCATTAATTTGGAATAAATTGTGTTAACTAGTTTAGTTTTTCAGAAATTTTTTTTAGGGTTTATTTATTTTTGAGAGACAGACAAAGCATGAGTCGGGGAGGGGCCAGAGAGAGAGGGAGACACAGAATCCGAAGCAGGCTCCAGGCTCCGAGCTGTCAGCACAGAGCCTGACGCAGGGCTGGAACTCGTGAACCGCGAGATCCTGACCTGAGCTGAAGTCTGATGCATAACTGACTGAGCCACCCAAGTGCCCCTAGCTAATTTAATTTTTAAGCCAATGAGGAAATACAGTTTATAGGATATGAAATGATAGGTAAACATATTTTTTTGAAGTGCTATCCACCTTACACGTGTTTACAAAGCTCACATGCATATCCCTGGTTGGAACAGGATTCAGTGCCCTGGCCACGGCCAGTCCACTGCTCTAAAATACCCTGGTGAGGTCATCTTGGGCAGGGACTTCAACTCTCTGAGCCTTAATTCTGATCTATAGAACAAGAAAAATAATACCAATAAGATTATTCTAGGAGCGCCTGGGTAGCTTAGTTGGTTAAGCGTCCGACTTCCACTCAGGTCAGGATCTTGGTTCGTGGGTTCAACCACGACAGCTGTCAGCTGTGCTGACAACTCAGAGCCTGGAGTCTGCTTCAGATTCTGTGTCTCCCTCTCTCTATCTGCCCTTCCCCAGCTCGCACTCTGTCTCTCTCTCAAAAATAAATAAATGTTAAAAAAAAATTTAATTATTGTAAAGATTCCATGAAATAATGCTTGTAAGCCTCAGATACCTATGGGGTATGAATTGTAGTTCCTAAAAATAGCTACTCAGAGCTCACACTTCCTAGAAAAGTTAAGGAAATGTAGCCTTGAGTGGTGCCTTCTTGAAGCATAAGCCCCTGAGTATGTCTAGCTGTTCTCTCTGAGGCTCACAGGTTGGAATTCTTGGTTACACACAGAAAGCTCTGGTTGTTGAGGACACTACGTGAACAAACTGAGAAAAAATAATCTAAGCAAGGAACAAAAGGGGGTGCAGCTCGGTGACAGCCAATCATAGTCAACCAAGATGCAAACCCATGGGGACAGAACATGAAAATGTATTCTGGGGGTGTCACAAGGATGTGACATCGGGGAGTGAGGTACCTGATTGACTCATGCCAAGTCCCCGGCCTCTACTAATACAAGGATTTACCTCTTCTGGATATTTCCTATGGATGGAATCAGACCCTATTTGTCCTTTTGTTTTTGCCTTATTTCACTTAGCATAATATTTTCAAGATTTGTCCATGTTGTTGCATGTATCTGTACTTCATTTCTTTTTATAGTTGAATAATATTCCGTTATATGAATACACTACAGTTTCCCTAGCCATTAATCGGTAGATAGCATTTGGATTATTTCCACCTTTGAGTTACTATGAATAATGCTGGTAAGAACTTTTTTAAAAAAAATTTTTAATGTTTATTTTTGAGAGAGAGAGAGAGAGAGAGAGAGAGAGAGCGAGCGTAAGTGGGGGAGGGGCAGAGAGAGAGACACATACACAGAACCCGAAGCAGGCTCCAGGCTCTGAGCTGTCAGCACAGAGCCCAACGTGGGGCTCGAACTCCTGAACCGCGAGATCATGACCTGAGCTGAAGTCAGATGCCCAATCGACTGAGCCACCCAGGTGCCCCGCTGTTAACATTTGTGTACACATTCTTCTGTGGACATATGTGTTCACTTCTCTTGAGTATATATACTTAGGAGTGGAACTGGTGGATCATATAATAAATCTATGTTTAAGCTTTTGAGGAAGCGACAGATTACTTTTCATAAAAGCTGCACTATTTTACATCCCCAGCGGTGGTACCCGAGGCCACCAATTGCCTCCACATTCTTGCCAACCCTTGTTATTATCTGTCTTTTTGATTCTAGCCATCTTAATTGCTGTGAACTAGTGTCTTATTATGGTTTTGATATGAACTTCCTCGATGGCTGATAATGTGGAGAATCTTTTCATGTGCTTCTTGACCATTTGTATGTCTTGTTTGGAGAAATGTCTATTCAGATCCTTTGCCAAATTTTTAATTGGGTTGTTTACCTTTTAATTCTTAAGTTGTAAGAGCTCTTTATATGTTCTAGATAAAGGTCTTTATTGGCTATGTAATTTGCAAAAAGTGTTTCCCATTCTGTGTATTTGTATCTTTTTGATGGTCTCTGTTTCTGGCCTTTTTTTTTTTTTTTTTTTTTTAATATTTACTTATTTTTGAGAGAGAGAGAGAGAGAGACAGAGCATGAGCAGGAAAGGGGCAGAGAGAGGGAGACACAGAATCCAAAGCAGGCTTCAGGCTCCAAGCTGACAGTAGTGAGCCCAATGTGGGGCCCGAACTCACAAACTGTGAGATCCTGACCTTAGCCAAAGTTGGACGCTCAACCGACAGAGCCACCCAAATGCCCCTCTGGTTCTGGACTTTTAGTCTTCTGACTGCTTTCCCTCTTTTCAACTCTGGGAAAAAGTATGCTCAGAGAATTTTGGATGCAGAGGAAAATTTTTAACACAATCTAATACCCACCCCCCTCACTCTTCAGATTAAGAAACTGAGGACCAGAAAGATTAAATCACATGTTCCACAGCTAGTTGTTGGCACACTAGAAATTAATATGTTATCAGTCAAGATTCTTGTGGTTACAAATGTCAGAAAAAAAAAAATCCCAAACTGGGGTGCCTGGGTGGCGCATCGGTTAAGCATCCGACTTCGGCTCAGGTCGTGATCTCACGGTTTGTGAGTTCGAGCCCCACATCGAGCTCTGTGCTGACGGCCTGGAAACCGGGGAGCCTGCTTCAGATTCTCTGTCTCCCCCTCTCTCTGCTCCTCCCTGCTTGCACACATACACTCTCTCTCAAAAATAAATAAATAAAACATTAAAAAATTTTTTTTCAAAAAAATCCCAAACCAGCTTAAAGTAAAAAGGGTGACTGACAGAACATTAATATCCAACATTGCAATTGCTATTATCGGGGTGTCCTTGCATCATAATGCTAAATATTCATTTGCTAGTGATGATAACGATGGTGAGCAAAGAAGGCAAGTTACTGACAAGATCGTCTCAATGATGGGCCAGAATAAAGGGAAATAAAGCAAAAGACAAAATCCCGGGGGCTCCAGGGGCGGGGAGCATGGTATAGACAAGACTTACGTAAAAGGTGACAGAGATGGGGACCTCGCACAATCAGTGGAAGAAGACAAAGCTAAAGGCATGAGAACGACAGAGGGTCAGAGCAGGGTTAGAGCAAAATAAGCTCAAACTCAGGGATGAAGGCTGTCTTATTCCGTTCAGACTGGTATAACAGAATGCCACAGACTGGGTGGCTTATAAACAACAGAAATTTATTTCTCGCAGTTCTGGAGGCTGGAAGTCAAGATCAATGTGCTGGTAGGTTTGCTGTCAGGTGGGGACTCACTTCCTGATTCACAGATGGCTGTCTCCTTATCGTGTCCTCATATGGCTCAAGGAGTGAATGAGCTCTCCAGGGTCTCCTTTAATGGTAATCCCTTTCATGAGGGCTCTAGCCTTATGTCCTAATCACCTCATGAAGGCCCATCTCCAAATGCCATCACACTGGGGATTAGGTTTCAACATATGAATTTGGGGGGGAAAGAAACCTTCTGTCCACAGTGGAAGCCAAAGCAGCAGACGAAAGTCTTACTGGGGTTGGGAGTCTGACACGACCAGAAGGTTGGAGCCCCGTCAGACTTGTGGTCCAATAAAAGCTTGCAGTTCAATGCTCATTTTTTTAAAATATATATATTATCTGATATATATATCAGAAATAACTTCAGTTCTTATCAGCCCCATCTATAGGTCACAGTAAGTTTTAAAAGACCTCAGACTATGTTGGCATTGGTGGCATTACCCAGCCAGGGGTGCCCAGTGCTGCTTCCAAATCAGAGACGGGTCAGCCAGGAGGATCCTTGAGATCTCTTTGTTTTGTAGCATGACTCTATATTGTAAGGGTACTCTAATCATTTCAACGCGTGCGATCATTCTCTAGAAACAACATGTATTCAATCAGAACACCTCCTTCTCCTTTTCTTCAGAACCTTTCCCCTCTAGAACCGGCATCTGTCAATGGTTTTTGGAAACCGTTCTCGCTTGATATCTTCAACAAGCACTTAGTAAAACCAAGGGGAAGAAGGCAAGGTCCTTACCCTGCTCAGGTGAAAAAGAGAAGAGGGACACTGCCATGGCTCTTGAACATTTCAAGAAGAGAGATGGTCTAATTAAAAACAAAACAAAGCGTCCGCTGCTCGCGCTTCTCTCTCCCAAAGTAAATAAACTTTAAAAAATTAAAAACCAAACAAAGTAAAAACAAAACAAAACAAGCGAAAACAGGGAATTTGTATCAGGTTAAAAGGAGGAATGTTGGAACCAATGATCAAAACTATGGAAATGGAGCTAAAGAATGTTCCAGAAAATAAATGACTATCAGTGAGAAAGTAGGAAAGAAGAGCAGCAAAAGAACAAACAATTCTCTCACTGAATAAAGTATGAACACTTGTGTGAGCCAAAAGAACAATAGGAAACCAGAACATGTCATTCCAAAATCAGGACACATTTGTTTAATTAATATTGGTCGATGCCCTGAGTCACTTTGCTTCCTGTTAGTTTAATCATAAAAATGAAACAGGATACAAGATGTCCTGAAGACTATAGTATTCAAATTAAGGATTTAGGCAGTGAGTCTCTTAATCGGTGGCTTTCCAACATTTTTGACCCTCACCCATGGTGAGGAAACGTATTTTACATCAAAGGCTGTCTCACACACACACGAAAGTTTCACGTTACCTCTACTATAGGCGAACAAAGCACTCTGATATTTGCTTTCTACTCTGTTTTATTTTGTCCCATTTCTCATTTGTAAAATGCTATCAGAGACCCACTAGGTTTATTTCATGACTCAGTCGTGGATGGCAGTTCAGAGTCTGAAAAGTATTTATTGAATGGCCCGATCGGCAATGTCCTAATTCCTGAGGACGCACTGGTGTTGATGCTGCTGCTGAGAATCTCAGATCTGCCCTGCAAAGGCAGCTTTCTCCAGCTCAAGCCCACAGCAAGAGTCCCTGGAATGTGAACCAGACCCAGCTATGCTTCCAGTGGATTTCTCCCATCACTTAGAGGGATGTGGTTCCTGTCCCTCCTCCAAATTGCCGGGGAAGCCACTGCTCTTGGCAAAGCAAGTCAGCCTCCTCAGGCTAACTGTCCCTTCTCGTCGCCCATCTTCCTTTGGTGTTGTTGCCCTTGGACGCTACCAAGACACCAGGCTGGTACCCACCTGCCCTTGTGGTTAACAATGACCTTCGCCCCGGTTCCATTCTATCAGACTTGCTCCCTTTCTGGTTCCACTCCTCACCCTGGCGTCCCTGCTCAGGTGCTTTTACCGTCTCGTGGAGGTGCTACAGCAAACCGGGGCTCCTGGGCCTGTGTCCACCGAGGTCACACTGGAGCCCTCTCAATCTGAGGGTTGGTTCTTGATCTCCAGCTGACCAGGATTGTACGAGTCTAACCGAACAGAAATGGAGACATGATCCTCAGAGGCAGCCACTCATTTGAGGGCCGGGGGGCTGTTTCCATCTAAAGCGCTGGGGTTGAGGGGCGCCTGGGTGGCTCAGTTCCTCATGCACCAAAGCAGGGCAATGACCACAGGTGTCCCCCAGCTTAGGGCCCCCTGTTTTCCCAGGACATCCTTCCCAGTAGCTTCCGTGTGGCATTCTCTTTCCCTCCCGGTGAGAGAGAGAGATGGGCTGACCTAACTGTGTGGGGGTCTATTGGAAATCCCCAAAATGCTCTTCACAGGTCCCGGACCAGGGAACATAAGCCATGAGCTCATGGCTTACGCCATGCTCACGGTATGCCATGAGCAGTGAGCCTTTGGAACAAATATGGATCTGGGTATAAAAGGATGTTAGTTACAAAATTGTATTCGAATTGCTACATAAAACTCATTCACAAATAAAAGCATCTTTTCTGACAGCGGCGTTGTTGAGAGGTTCCAATGGACTCTTGAACTCTTGGCACAAAGTTAGAGGTTTTGGTAATATACGTACGTAAGGGAGTGTTTTAGCGCTCTTAACCTACCTCCGTGTATATAGTGAGTACTCGGCAGGGTACTTACTGGTTAAATACAGAATAATTTGAGAATATTGCATTAGCTTATGGACTAAAAAAATCTTAAGGTTGGAGAAATTCTAGAGCTCATCTGCTTCCACTGCTATTTGCCTCCCTTGTTCCTAGGTTAGTTAGGAACGCATTTGGCTACAAATAACAGAAAACCTACTGCTGTGGCTTAAACAAATAAGGGCACATTTTTCTTATACAGCAAGTATCTGAAAGTAAGCAGTTGCTAGCTTTGGTTTAGCAGCTCAGTGATGTCTGACCGATTCTCCCTGACTCTCTTGGCCTTTTCCTTGTGGTTTCAAGATGGCTTCTGCACTCTCTCTGTCTCAAAAATAAAAACGTTAAAAAAAAAAAAGGGGGGGGGGGGGCGCCTGGGTGGCTCAGTCGGTTAAGCCGCCGACTTCAGCTCAGGTCACGATCTCGTGGTCCATGAGTTCAAGTTCCGTGTCAGGCTCTGTGCTGACAGCTCAGAGCCTGGAGCCTGTTTCAGATTCTGTGTCTCCCTCTCTCTGACCCTCCCCCATTCATGCTCTGTCTCTCTCTGTCTCAAAAATAAAAACGTTAAAAAAAAAAAAAAAAAAAAGATGGCGTCTGCAGTTCTTAGCATCATACCTGCATTCAGGGCAGAATAAAGGGGGGAGGTAACCACAGCCATACCTCTTCCTTCTTATCAAATCTCACCCAAATGCCACAGCAGGATTTTCTCCGAGGTCTGTTATGTTAGAACTGCGTCACCTGTTCACTTCCAAATAAAAGTGAGGCATGGTTAGAAAGGAGGAAAGTCAGGGACAGATATTAAGTAAGTGATTGGGAATAACGGCCCGATTTCTTCAACCGGGGCCATTCATCCTTGCTTGGACATCTTTCTGGTGACTCCAGAATGCTCTTTTGTTTTGAATCAGAATTTGCTTCCCTGTAACTTGTCCCCATGGCCTCTGGCTCTTCCCTGTGGAACTTTGCAGACAAATTTGAGTCCTTCTTCTTGGCGACAGCCCTACAAGTATTGAAAGACAACTGTCCTATCTCCTCAGCGTCTCTTCTCATCCACATGAAGTGTCTCCATCATGTGACACGATTTCAAGTGTTCTCACTTTTCAATTTGCTCTTCTCTGGGTCTGTTTCAGTTTACCAGTATTGCTCTTAGACTTTGTCGCCCCAGATGACATCACCGGTAAAGGAGTCCATTATCTCCATGGTTCTGGGTTATCACTAAGGCAGCTCAAGTCTGCGTTCTCTTCTATGAGCTTCCCACTGGTAATTCAGCCAATAAAGGCCATAAATCTTTTCCACCTTTCATCTGCTCACACAACATTTGGAGGGGACATGAGATGCACGTGGAGAAGCTTGCTAAAGGCCTTGAAGTCTGGCCATGTTTTACCCCTTGCATGGTAAAGAAGGATTCAAGTATGCACTGCTATTTATCATGAATCTTGGTGTTGAAAATAAATAACAAGAAATAAGACTTGTTACATCTCTCCTAGCCCAAGACACAGCATAACCAAACACTGACTTATGTGTGTTCTACACAAATTAGCAGAGGACGTAGATTGTAACACATAACAGTTTGACACATGAAGAGCGCCGACCCCAATATTCAATGAATATCGTTTTTCCATCCTGTTGCCTGTCAACTCCTCCAAAGCTAATTTTATGCAATTTACCATAGAAAAGAAAAACACCACCTTAAGAGAATACCTAGTGCCTCAGAAGGAGGATATCAAGGAGGGCTATTTATAGGGTGGGGCTCAAATGGTAGAGGGATGGTTTTTCGTTTTTCTTTTATTTTTTTTAAATGTTTATTTTTTGAGAAAGACACAGAGAGAGAGAGAGAGAGAGCACAAGTGGGGGAGGGACAGAGAGAGAAGGAGAGAGAGAATCCCAAGCAGGCTCCGCACTGTCAGCCCAGAGCCCGATGTGGGGCTAGAACCTGAATCATGAGACCATGACCCGAGCCAAAGTAGACGCCTAACCGACTGAGCCACCCAGGCACCCTGATTAGTATTCTTTAGAGAACTAGTTTCAGTGGGGAAAAGAATCTGCCTCTTTTTGTGATAGAAAGACCACAGACAGTGTGCCTGGGTGGCTCAGTCGGTTGGTTAAGCACCCACCTCTTGATTTCGGCTCAGGTCATGATCTCAGGATATGTGGGATGGAGCCCTGTGTTGGACTCTGTGCTGAGAGTGGAGCGTGCTTGGGAGTCTCTCTCTCTCTCTCTCTCTCTCTCTCTCTCTCTCTCCTCCCCTCAGCCCCTCCCCCTGCTTGCATGCATACACTCTCTCGAAATAAATAAACAAACTTAAGGGGTGCCTAGGTGACTCAGTCGGTTAGGTTAAGCGTCAGACTTCGGCTCAGGTCGTGATCTCACGGTTCGTGGGTTCAAGCCCTGCATCGGGCTTTGTGCTGACAGCTCAGAGCCTGGAGCCCGCTTCGGATTCTGTGTCTCCCTCTCTCTCTGCCCCTCCCCTGCTCGTGCTCTGTGTGTGTCTCTCTCTCTGTATCAAAAATAAACATAAGAAAAAGAGGGAGAGAGAGAGAGAGAGAGAACAAATGTAAAGAGACAAAGGAATAACTGAATGGGGAAAATCTGTCTCCATAACTATAAACAGAGCTCAAAGCACATAACTTTCCAAGAAGCATTACTTAAAAGCTCAGCATGTTGGCCAAAAAGCCAATACATTTCTCATCTGCTGTCAATGTTTACTGTAGACCTTGTAAGTCAACTGAGTTAGGAAATATTAATACGATAGCATTGAAAGAAATTTCCATTATCACGACTGGACATCAAAGTGGAACTATGCGGGAAGCAGGGCTAATAGACAGGTGTGAAGCTGCCAACTTGGGGAACGTGTCCCTAAATAAACCACCGATGCTGAAATCGTAATTTTCTTCCTGGTAGCAGGTCAGCATTTCTTCAAATCACGCTGTCGTATCTTCCGCAATAGCAATCACTGGTGTGATGACATAAGCATCATTCCTGGTTCTCGTTTTGAGATATTATATCCCACTGGAAAATTTCTAGGCTTGGAGTGTATTTTGGTATAATATTTTCTTGCCACTGATGCTCAGCATAAAGACCAAAGAACGCCAAAGTCCTCCTGAGGGAATCTTAACCAGATTGCTTACCGCTTTAAGAAGATCTCCTAGGGCGCCTGCATGGCTCAGTCGGTTAAGCATCTGACTCTTGGTTTCTGCTCAGGTCACGATTTCCTGGTTCATGAGTTCGGGTCCCACGTCAGACTCTGTGCTGGCTGTGCAGAGCCTGCTTGGGATTCTCCCTCCCTCCCTTGCCATCTGCCCCTCCCCTGCTCTTGATCTCTCTCTCTCTCTCTCAAAATAAATGAATAAACTGGGGCCCCTGGGTAGCTCAGTTGGTTAAGCGTCAGACATCGGCTCAGGTCATGATCTCACGGTTCACAAGTCATCGGGCTCTGTGTTGACAGCTCAGGGCCTGGAGCCTTCTTCGATTCTGTGTCTCCCTCTCTCTCTGCCCCTCCCCTACTCGCATTCTCTCTCTCTCTATCTCTCTCTCAAAAATAAATCAACATTAAAAAAATTTTTAAAAGATAGGGCCTTTAAAGAGGTAACTAAGGTAAAATGAGGTCGTTGGGGTGGACCTTAATCCAACCTGACTAGTGTCCTTGTAAGAAGAGGAAATGGGGACGCACACAAGACACAGGAGGGGAAGAGACACCGGGGATGTGTACACAGGGAAAAGGCCGTGTGAGGACACAAGGAGAAGGTGGCCGTCTGCAAGCCAGTGAGAGAGGCCTCAGGAAAAACCAAAACCACCAACGCTTTGATCTTGGACTTCCAGACTCCAGAACAGAAATAAGCTTTTGTTGTTTAAGTCACCCAGTCTGTGGTGTTTTGTCACGGGAGCCCTAACAAACTTCATTTTACTGTAAGTGATTTGCCCAAGGTGCCAGAGCAAATGATACTTGGACCAAGAAACTTAGATTTTAAATTTTGTCATTTGGGAGCACCTAGGTGGCTCAGTCGCTTAAATGTCTGAACTTGGTTTCAACTCAGGTCACGAGCTCATGGTTCATAAGTTCGAGCCCCGCGTCGGGCTCTGTGCTGACAGCTCAGAGCCTGGAGCCTGCTTCGGATTCTGTGTGTGTGTGTGTGTGTGTGTGTGTGTCTCTGCCCCTCCCCTGCTCACACTCTCTCTCTCTCTCTCTCTCAAAAATAAATAAACATTAAATTTTGTTACTTGGCCTCATTCTATTACTCCATTCTGCCTTTCATTGGTAAAAAAGAAACATAGACATTTTGCATAACATTTAAAAAGTAACCTTTATTACTTCCTCTGTATTATTACAAATGGATAAGTATCCGTGTAGAAAATTTAACTGTCAGTAGGATAACTTAAGAGAAGAAAATATAAACCATCTGTAATCCCATCACCTACGGCTACAGGCTCTGTTCATGTATTGGGGCTCCCCTTCTATGCTGATAGGAACTCCTGTTTATCTGCGGACAGATAACAAATTGGGGACAAATCGTCCCCCGATGACTGCTCCCCCGACATTTCCAGGTTTTCCTAAGTATTTACATCCCCTGTGCCCAGAAGCAAATCTCTCATGCTCTTTGATCTTGGACTTCTAGACTCCAGAACAGAAATAAATTTCTCTCTGGGAATGCAAGCTGGTGCAGCCACCCTGGAAAACAGGATGGAAGTTCCTCAAAAAACTAAAAATAGAACTACCCTACGACCCAGCAATTGCACTACTAGGCATTTATCCATGGAAGACAAGTGTGCTGTTTTGAAGGGACACACGCACCCCCATGTTTATAGCAGCACTATCAACAATAGCCAAAGGATGGAAAGAGCCCAAATGTTCATCGATGGGTGAATGGATAAAGAAGGTGTGGTATAAATAAACGATGGAGTATTACTCGGCAATCAAAAAGAATGAAATCTTGCCATTGGCAACTACGTGGATGGAACTGGAGGGTATGATGCCAAGTGAAATTAGTCAGTCAGAGAAAGACAAAAATCACATGACTTCACACCTATGAGGACTTTAAGAGACAAAACAGATGAACACAAGGGAAGGGAAGCAAAAATAATATAAAAACAGGGAGGGGGACAAAACAGAAGAGACTCCTAAATATGGAGAACACACTGAGGGTTGCAGGAGGGGGTGTGGGAGGGGGGATGGGCTAAATGGGCCAGGGGCACTAAGGAATCTACTCCTGAAATCAGTGTTGCACTAGATGCTAACTAATTTGGATGTAAATTTAAAAAAATAAAAAATAAAATAAAATTTAAAAAAAGAAAGAAATTTCTCTCTTTCCCTCCTCATGCCATCTGAAGCTGGCAGATGACTTTTGTAAGATCGCTTCTCAGCCGGCCCAGCACCCTCACCCCCACCCGCGGCAGCCTCCCCAGCTGCTGTGCCCCCACCAGTCTGGTATCAGGGGACAGTGCCCTTCTCTATTACGTGACTTTGCTGCAAACAGTCACTCCGACCCTTCCCCAGGCCCCTTCCACACATCAGTCTGGGATATTTAGCAGAAAGCAAGGAAAGAAAGTACATCGAGAATAATTCACATCTCTTGCTCACACTCCCCCGAGAACCGCCAGATTTGTCGGCTTCGAGGGCACCCGGCTGGCTCAGTCAGTGAAGCCTCCTACTCGATTTTGGCTCACGGTTCCTGAGTTCGAGCCCCGGGTCCAGCTCTGCACTGACAGCGTGGAGCCTGCTTGGGATTCTGTGCCTCCCTCTCTCAAAAACACATAGACATTAAAAAAAATTTTTTTCAAAGGTTATGCGTATTTCTTTACCACCAGTTTGCTTTTTAAAATATATTCATAACTATGTTCCTAGAGAGGCTTTCTTTGGAGATCTTCTATGTTTTATCCTATGCATCAAAATATATCTTTCCGGCAAGTTGTCCAGAGGCTTCTCCAGGCTGCCAAAGGGTCCTGGCTGTCCGGAAGGGTTGGGCCCCCGCTGTGGAGTGAAGGGACCGAGTCCCTTGTCCACCTTGCACGCACCCGTTTCAGGACTGTGTCTGGGGGATGAGGAATCGGGGCACTGGAAAGAGGGGAGGGCAAGGATAATGGCAAAAGGCACCAGATGTGTCCCCACTTCCCTCCCAGCCTCCTGGCCTGGGGCTGAGGCCTCCCCGTCAGAGAAGGGACAGCCAGAGACAGATGAACTATGTCCCTCAGATAAGTGAAATAACTTTCACGAGACACTTTTTTTGAGATTCTGAGCACGGGCTGGACTGCTTTGGATCACAGGTGGTGGGGGAGTGACCCGGTGCTGGGGAGAGGGCCACTAGTCCCACGTCTGCACGACCCTGGGCAGGACAAGCACCGCTGTAGGAGTCAGAGCAGAGGGCCAAGGCTCTTTTCTGCCCTTCCTTGGGCAGCCGGCACCGAGGGGCTGGAGAAGAGGCACAGAGCAGGTACCCTACGGCAACGGCCACTGGCCTATGGGCACACATTAAAATGCCAGTTTGGGACTCGCAGACCTAATGGGATTATAAATTTTTTTTTTTAACGTTTTATTTATTTTTGAGACAGAGAGAGACAGAGCATGAACAGGGGAGGGGCAGAGAGAGAGGGAGACACAGAATCGGGAGCAGGCTCCAGGCTCTGAGCCAACAGCCCAGAGCCCGATGCGGGGCTCGAACTCACGGACCGCGAGATCGTGACCTGAGCTGAAGTCGGACGCTTAACCGACTGAGCCGCCCAGGTGCCCCCGTAATGGGATTATAAATAGGATTCAAGGTTTTTCGCGAGCTGGTGTGGGGCCTCACGTCCATCATGATGCTGGTGTGCGTGCAAATGCCAAAATGTGTTTCATTTTTCTCACGGGGTGGGGGGGCAAGCTGTGTCAGCACCGGGCAGGTTCCAGAGATCTGACGAAAAGATCTCTTTATTCGTTTGCTTCCTGTTGGGAAGTTTCTCCAGAGCCCCAAGTTCTGACATGAGGAAGGTCAACCAGGTCTACTGTGGGCAAGTTTCTGGGGATCCGATGAACTCTGGAAAGATTCGGACCTGACTCAGGATACCCAGGACTTTTACAAACATATTATGATGCATGTGATGCTGAACTATCATAATGGCTACCATTTATTGAGACCATACTGTGTGTAAACAGTGTGTTAAATGTTTTATGTAATACCTCATTTAATCTCAAAATATCCTTGGGAATGGGCTTGTACTTGTATTATTATATCTTGTTTTATTGGGAAAAAACAAAAAACCAAAACAGCTGATAAGCGGCTCAGAGAAGTGAAATTGCTTACTCAGGGTCATGCTGAAGGAGTCTGCCTCCAAACTGCGTTCCTAAAAGGTTCCAGACGCAACGTTGGCCCAGGGAAAGCCCTCACCTAGCACAGAATCAAAAGTCCTGGCCAACTAGGACAACGAAATCAGCTTTAGCCCGAATTCAATCCCATCCTCAAGCTGCCCCTTGGAGTTTGGCTGGGAAGGAGAAACAAACAGCAATGTCCCATTTCTGTTGAAATGTAATTGAAATGGCTCATTGTTTTTTTTTTTTAAATCTGAGTCTCCCAGGAGCCAACGAATTGTTAGTGCACAATGGAGAGCAGTACCAGTGTGATGAGTGAAGGGTTTGTAGGATAAGATGGAATCGTAGCTGGTAGGAAGGATTTAGAGGGCAGTCTTGCAATCTTCATTGTCAATAACGATAATGAGTTCATATAAGGACATAGCCTTGCTCAGAATTCAGCGTTTGTTTTTCTCTTCTGAAGCTCTGAGTTACCTGTTTTACTTCCCTGGCATTTTACCATGTCCTTTAAAAAAAAAAAAAAAAAAAGGAGGGGCGCCTGGGTGGCTTAGTCGGTTAAGCATTGACTTCAGCTCAGGTCATGATCTCACGGTTCGTGAGTTCGAGCCCTGCGTCAGGCTTTGTGCTGACAGCTCAGAGCCCGGAGCCTGCTTCGGATTCTGTGTCTCCCTCTCTCTCTGCCTCTGCTTGTGCTCTCTCTCTCAAAAATAAATAAACATAAAAAAAAAAAAGAATATAATTTTGGTAGATTAAATATCTTACTTAAAATATTAAATATCTTAAATGTAGAATTGCTGATTTTTGCTATCACTATTCAGCATCCTCATGCTCCAGATAAGAAATGGGAAATTAGTTGAGCATCCGACTTCGGCTCAGGTCCTGAGCTCACGGTTTGTGAGTTCGAGTCCCGCGTCAGGCTCTGTGCCAACAGCTCAGAGCCTGGAGCCCGCTTCGGATTGTGTCTACCTCTCTCTCTGCCCCTTCTCTGCTCGCACTCTGTCTCTCCCTGTCTCTCAAAAATAAAATAAAAAAAACATTAAAAAAGTTAAAAAAAAAAAGACATGGGAAAATGAATGCAGCTGTAGTTTTCTTGACCAACGTAACTATTAATATTAAAGCTCCTGTGTCTTCTTAGCTCTCCTCCTCAGTGTTCCTGCTGTGAATTTTGGAGCATCTTTAAAATTAAAGCACAGGGGCACCTGGGTGGCGCAGTCGGTTGGGCGTCCGACTTCAGCCAGGTCACGATCTCGCGGTCCGTGAGTTCAAGCCCCGCGTCAGGCTCTGGGCTGATGGCTCAGAGCCTGGAGCCTGTTTCCGATTCTGTGTCTCCCTCTCTCTCTGCCCCTCCCCCGTTCATGCTCTGTCTCTCTCTGTCCCAAAAATAAATAAATGTTAAAAAAATAAATAAATAAATAAATAAAATAAAATAAAATAAAATTAAATTAAAGCACAGTCCAGTATCACTCTCAGGTAAAACCATGTACATGTGTTACAACATCATCCGTTCAAATGTCGCCTTTGGGGCTTGGGAAGACCACGGCCACGTGTTCTCCTTGTTGTTAAAGGTCAAAGCAGCTACTTTTGTGCCAACTTGCCTCCATCCACCGCTCGCCCACATAGCCCAATTCTACAAAACAGGAATAAAAGAGAAAAACTCATATGGTTGTTCTCCACCCTTCTGACTTCAGTGAAAATGGTACAGTTGTTTAGTCACCCAGGGGCAAAGAACAGTGAATAGTGTTAAGTGTATAAAGGAATGAAGAAGACACATCTTTAAACGAAAACAGAATCAGGTCCTCACCAGTCTTTAAAAGGCTTCCATCCAGAATGGTTCCACCAAGGGATATATACACACATATATATATATTCAGATTCAATCATGGAAGCAGATTCATCAATTCCATAAACATTTAGGAACCCCCTCTTCCTCTGTGCTATGCGTCAGAGATGAAATTACAAACAAGCAAAAGTGATGCCCAAGAGAAAGCCCTGACGTCCTACATTCAAGTTCTCACAGTGTCGATGGGGAAAGTGAGCAGCAGACGATGACCTAGCCCCCACCCCGCAGGTGATCAGTGCCAGACTGGAAGAATAGGTACTGTGTGCTGTGGGAACGCAGATATGAGACAAGACGTTCCGTCTGCCTGAGACTGGTCAGGAAAGACTTTGTAAAAGAGAAGCACTTGTATGTGATGGGCACTGTGGGATTTTTAGTAGTTTGCTGGGAGGCTAAGGTATGAGAGGGGAGGGAGGGCCTTCCAGGCAAAGGGATCTGTATAAATCAAGGCCCAGGTGCAGGACAGGGTTGGCCTTATGTGTGACTATGCCCGTGGCAATACTGGTGAGAAATACAAAAATATGACACTGATTACTTCTTAGTTCTGAAATTAGAGGTAAGTCAATGTCATCTTCATCGTTTGCCATCTTTTCCAAACTTTGTGCGAATAGACTGCTACGTTTTGTCTTCAAAAAAGTGCATGGCATATCGGGGAATATGGATAGAAAGTGAATAGAGGTCAAGATGCTGAGGAGGGGCGATAAGCCTGAAAAGGAAGCTGGGTAGGATGGCCTCAGATCCCCCCTGAGTTAAGGAGATTGACCCGTATCTGACAGCAGCGGTTCTCAGCGCTGGCTGAGGAGCTTGGAAATCACCAATGCCCAGGCCACACCCAGAGCATGGAACAGAAAAATCTCTGGGGGTGGGACTCAGGCACCAGTAAAGTGGGGTAGATGCAGCCAGACACAGACACTCTAGAACGAGTGTGCACTGGCGGGGGGGATGGAGAACCTGGAGGCTGGGAGATGGGCTGTGAGATCTGGAGTGAGAGGGGGAGCCCTGAGGAAGGCAGGGCCCAATGACACCCTAGGGTTAGGAGGGGGAGTAATATGGTGGACGAATGAGAGGGGAGAGAGGCTTCCCGGCAGAAGAAACAACACCTGAGAGCACGGAGTATTTGGAGGAAGCAGGAAGCAAACTTGTGATTAGAACAAGGAGCAGAAAGGAGACGAAAATGGTAAGGTTGATGACGATGGGTTTAGCTCACTTTAAAATATCTTTCCCATTAAACCCTTGGCTTCTGATGCAATAGATTGTGATTTTGTTCATTTGTTTTGGCCACTAATCTGTTATGTGCATAAGCATCGAGTTATTGATTTTTAAATAATTTCATCCTCCAAGTTTCTGATATGTGGAGTCTGTGGTGAGTTCCAATTGACCAATGTGTTTAAGCTACGGTTGGCTTTATTACACATGATAATGTTACCATTTTGAACTCTAGCGTCTGTTGGTCTGGAGCATTTTCTCCACCTCAGCACTATTGACTTTTTGTGCTGGATCATTCTTTCTCAGCGTGGAGGGCTGTCCTGTGAATTTTAAGGGTGTTGAGCAGCCTTCCCAGCCTCTCCCCGCTGGATGCCAGTAACATGCCTGCCTCCTCACCGTCCCCAGATGTGACCATCAAAAATGTCTCTAGTCTTTGCCAAATGTCCCTCGGGGAGGAAAGCTGCACCCCACTCCTCACTCCCAGGTGAGAACCACTGGTCTAGGGTCTGATTCTACACTGATTTTTCTCAACCTCTGTGGGTGTGTTTATACGCATGCATATGAATCTCCAGGGAACCCCGTTAAAATGCAGGTTCAGCTTCTGTGGGGCTGGGGTCCAGAGCCTGACCTTTTGCATGTGTAACTAGTTTTCAAGCCTTGCTGCCTCTCTGGGAGCTTTTGAGAAACCAGGCTTTAAATGCTTCAAGTGTAAGTGCCAAGTAAGTGCTGATTTCAGTGGGAAATGGCAGCTTTCCATTAATGCATTTGAGAATCAACTTTGACCTCTGAGTATTTACAGGGTCACTTTATACCATTTTATAGAATCCAAGAATACGGGGACTCACAAATGTGTTGAACGCCATGATCTCGTAGCCTGCCACCTGCATTATTTTATGTGTGGAGTATTATCCACCTGGAAAGCCATATTGTTAATCCTCTCAGTTGCAAGTAGTGCAATTACAATCTGATCTTCATTGGGAGCAAATGTTTCCACTCAGTCATGTGATACTCTTATTCCAATCACGCGCCATTATCTAATCAAAGTCCATTTTTGGATCATGGGTAAAATGTCCCTTTAAATAGCCTAGGAGTCTATCTTAGAGCTGATGTATTTTCAAATTGTCCACCCAGATGAGCCTCACATGATGGAACAGATGTGATTTGGAAGAGTTGAACTGGAAAATATGTTTCTCACAATTAAGTAATATTTTCTCCAATGTACATAATAGGAAGTATATTTCCCCTGACATTATACCCTTAGAAGACAATCTCCAGGAGAGTGTCACTGTTAAGAATCTGCTCACCATTCCCTCAGTCTACGAATACCTACACACTGATCCCCTTCAGTGGGCCAGGGACAATTACAGGAGCTGGAATCTTCCAGAAGATTCCTGGAAGAAAAATTGACGTGATGTGATATGATGTGATTTGATGTGATGGTGACATGGGGGGAGGGGGCACAGGCGGTCAGGCAGGTATCTCTCAGGAAGTGCTGCATGGAAGGGGACGTTCAAACAAGAAGACAGCCCTGCAGAGATCCGGAAAAAGGACATTTCAGAGGAAGGCAAAGAGGGGATGTCAGAACAGTGGCCTGGGAATTCAGGAAGAGCAAAGCAAAGTGCTAAGTCAAGAGGTAGAAGAGAAGGGGCTCGTCCAGCTCAGCCACTTGTGAACTCTTGGGACTCGAGCTAAGTTCCCTGGTCCTTTCTAGGTCTGAGTATCTGCGACATCGGGGTAAACTGATCAATGGTTCTCAAACTTGGCTGCGTATTGAAATCACCTGGGAAACTCCAACTATTGACTGAATCGGTTGGGGGCGGGGGTCTTGTGCATAGGGACCGTCAGCAGTCTTCAGGTGATTCTAATGTACCCAGTAGTTGGAGGGCCCTGAACTGGATGACCAGTGACGTTGTGTCCCACCCCTCCCACGTGCAGTTGTAGGACGGACCCTGTGGTGATGTTAAGTGATCTCAACCAGCCCAGCCTCCCTGGGCCTCTGTGTCTCCAGCTGCTGAATGTGGGCAGTTGACCTGGATTTATCTCTTCCCTTTCGTATTATTATTCTTCTATGACATGGTTAGATTGTTTGCTTACTTAACCACAGGGCTGAAATCCCATCTTGGGCCAGCGACTTTTTCCCAGCTGGAGGGGGTAATGTGATATTCCCTGTAGGGTTTCTTTTCGTCTCTTCGCCTCTCCAAGCCAATTGTATTTTTCCATCCCCTTCAGCTGTAGCATGAAAAGAGGCCTACAGACAGTCATTATAGGCATTTTCGTTACACATGGAAGCAAACATTGAGAGGGCTCTCAGCTCGCTGCTCAGGTAAACTCAGGACAAATTTAGAAACCTCAAGCTTGGGCCATCGTGCGACAAAACAGAGGGAGGATAGGTCTGTTTTGTTCCTTGACTATTTCACCCCCGTCCTTTTTAAAATTCTACGAGATATAATCCAAAAAGGCAGGTACTGTTTTTGAAGGCCAGAGTTCACTAAAGGGCTTAACTCTGTTAATGACCGAGGACACTAAATTCCAGCTAAAGCAGATTAGCCAAGTTAAGTCTGGGGCATTAGGGTCCCACCCAGGCCCGCAGAGAAGCTGTCAGCCCTCCTTCCACAAATCCCTCTTAAACTCCCAGTAATAGCAACTTAATCTCTGAAGAAAGCAACAAAGGAAGAGATCGTAGTACAGCCTGGGCCGCGGAGACGTCCTTTAGAAACAGAATGGGAACCACACGGGTAATTCAAAGTCTCTAGCAGCCACATTCAACAAGCAAGAAGAAAGAGATGGAATAAGTTCTCATTAATATTTTTATTTTACCTGATATAGCCATAATGTTATTTCAACACAGGATCGACATAAAAACTGTACTAATGAACCGTTATCTGTTTCTTAGCGCCTTTTCAAAAGCCTGTGCGTATTTTACAGCCCATTCAATTCAAACTAGAGACACTTCAGGTGTCAGTAGGCAGGCATGTGGCCCGTGATACTGTTCTTGCAGTGCCTGTAGCAGGGGGGTAGGACAGGTGGGAGGGGAGAGCCCAATAAACACTCCTTTAAGTAGGCTCCACACCCAACCTGGGGCTTGAACTCACCATCCAAACATCCAGAGTCGCTTGCTCTACCGACTGAGACAGCCAGGCGCCCCTCCCCCGCCCCCATAAACATTCCCTTAAGTAAATAGGAGACATATGATCCTATCCAGAAACGCACGGTGGCGAAGCTATTTCTTTGCTACAGAGGTGGTGTGATGAACTGGAATAATAATCATAATTAAAAAAAAAAGATCCCATTTGGGATCAAATGGATCTAGGTTCAAATTCTGCCTGTGTAAGTTAAAGTTGTGATTTTAGGCAAGTTTCCGGAACCTCGCTTTCCTCAACTGTAAAACGGGGGAAGTCCTCCTTCTCGGATTCTTGAGAACAAAATGAGAAACCGTGATAACATCCAGGAGGCGCCTTTCACAAATGGGTCGCTGAAGAAATATGGACACCCCCTCTCTGAAGTGTGTGTGGGGCGGGACCTTCCGTCCAGGAGGTAACCAGCAAATGTTCATGGCGCTATAAAATGGTGGCATTAACAAAAGCAGCAGCTGCAGGCCTGATTCTTAGGACCAGAAGCTCAGGAGCCCTTAAACCACTTAACAAATACATTCAAATGCTGTTCATCTCTCTGTGTTTCCTGTAACTTCTCTGACTTTCACACAGGAACTACTATTTGGAGCAAGTTGCCACATCGGTTGTTAACATGGCTTCTCCGAGAAGTGGTTAAAACTTTAATTTTTCCTTAATTTTTCCTTTAATTTTGCTTTTAGATGATTTGTCTTTACCAACCCAGAAACATGTCCCTTTCATACATCTTAGACTTGATGAAGATCAACCCTCCCCCACTCTCTGCTTGGGAAAAGACCCCTGGTACTTCTGAGCCCCAGTGCATAGAGCCTTGTGGATCTTTCTGTCAGCCTTTGTGAGAAGAGTGTGGACTGAGAATGGAAAAACATGAAGAAAAAGATCAAAGGGTTGGCAGTGTTAGTGAATCTCCATGTTATGACTTTTTAAATCCGTATGATGTTAAATTTTTTTTAAGTTTCAACGAGACCCAAAATATCTAATTTAAAAACGGTACTGATTGGGGCGCCTGGGTGGCTTGGTTGGTTAAGCGTCCAACTGTGGCTCAGGTCATGATCTCACCGTCCGTGAGTTCGAGCCCCGTGTTGGGCTCTGTACTGACCGCTCAGAGCCTACAGCCTGTTTCAGATTCTGTGTCTCCCTCTCTCTCTGCACCTCCCCTGTTCATGCTCTGTCTCTCTCTGTCTCAAAAATAAATAAACGTTAAAAAAAATAAAAAATAAAAACAGTACTGATAGATCCAGATGGGTGGCTCAGTTGGTTCAGCATCCAACTCTTGGTTTCGGCTCAGGTCATGATCTTGCAGTTCTTGAGTTCAAGTCCCGAGTCAGGCTCCATGCTGACAGTGCAGAACCTGCTTGGGATTCTCTCCCTCCCTCTCTCTCTGCCCCTCCCCTGCTCAGTTTCCATCCGTCTCTCTCAAAATAAATAAATAAACATAAAAAATAAAATAAAATAAAAACAGTACTGCGAGTGGGGGCATTGATAGTGGGGGAGGCCGTGCCTAAGGCGGTGGGAAAGGCAGTATGTGGGAACTGCTCAATTTTGCTGTCAACCTGGACGTGCTCTAAAAATAAAGTTTATTTAGGGGGCTGGACGGCTCAGTCGGTTGAGCATCTGACTCTTGGTTTGGGCTCAGGTCATGATCTCATGGCTCAAGGGTTTAAGCCCCGCCTGAATCAGGCTCCACGCCGACAGTGTGGAGTAATAAAAAAATAAAGTTTATTTAAAAGGAAAAACAAAACAAAACAAAACCCGGTAGGTTAAAAGGTAAAATTATAGGTAAAAAGCTATATTCTTAACATAGGATAGTACAATGGCCACTGTGTGATGTGTGCAATTTACTTTCTTTTTTCTTGTTTTTAGCCATAATGAGACCTAGTAAGAGAGGGGTTTCCAAGAAATCCAACAGCTTAAACTAAACGGACACAGAGGCGAAGCTCAATTAAGAACTGCAATTAGCAAGTCAATAAGGTTTGGATGTTAGCTTGTGTAATTGTGGGTTCGCCAGACTTCGAGCTAGCAGGGTCGAAAACAAGACAAGTTCGGGTGTGTCTGTGCAAACCAATCAGGGTCTGACTTCCAGGGCTTGGGTTCTAATATTAACACAGTATCTAATGAGACTGAAAAGCTACCAGGGTTAAGTTGTACTAGTTTCTAGTGTAGGTTGCCTCAAAGCAGACCCTGGGACAACTTAGGGCAAGTACTTCCTTGGGGAGGTGATCTCAGTAAGTACCAGTGAGGCAGCAGGAAAGAGAGAAAGGCCAATCAATACATGGCATGTGAAGGAGCAGTTTTCCCCTGGGGATGTCTGGGGCTCGGTTTCCAAGGGGACCCTCTGAGGAGGCACACGGAAGCTCCTCAGAAAGGGCCACACGGACAGGGGAGGCTGGGTGCAGTTTATCCACTGGCTCCTTTCCCTCCTTGGTTAAGGGCTGCCCCTGTGGTTAAGCTCCTGAGTCTTCCAGGCCTCTCTGAGCCCAGAAACAGAACTGACAGCAAAACCCTTTTGCCCTAGACACAAACTCCTGACAGCAAAGCAGAGGGTGTCCCTGTCCCAGAGGTGGGAGACTGTCAGTGTGCTGGAAGCTGTCCACTGAAGTTGCCAGACGGGGTGGGGAGGGGAGGGAGGGAAGGGAGGAGGAAGTTGGCCCCTAGCACCTCTGTTTATTAAACACTTCTCAATAGATGTATTTTGTGAATTTATGATGATGTCCTGACATTTTTTGTTGTGAGTTGATCTCTTTTCTCTTCTCTTCTCTTCTCTTCTCTTCTCTTCTCTTCTCTTCTCTTCTCTTCTCCTCTCCTCTCCTCTCCCCTCCCCTCCCCTCCCCTCCCCTCCCCTCCCCTCTCCCCTCCCCTCCCCTCCCCTCCCCTCTCTCCTCTCCTCTCCTCTCCTCTCCTCTCCTCTCCTCTCCGCTCCTCCCCTACTTTTTTTTCCTTTGAAGTAAAAAACTCTTCTGAGCTTTGTCAGCCCTTCAAACTTCCCCGGGGAAGAGCCGCTGCATCCAAATCGGCTCACCACCACCTGGTGGCAGCTCCTGGGATTGCAGGCAAAGGGCTCTGATCAATAATACCCTGGGTACAATCAATTTAAACCTGATGTCTTTCCTTGAAGAAAAAGGTCACCGAAATATGAGACGAAAATAAAGGCTTTTGTTAGGGAATGATACTTTGTGTAGTGACAGGAATTCTTCTATCCCTTTAATGGCTCCAGTTCCCTAATTTGTAAAATGGTACCGCCCAGGAAGGTGAATGAGCTGAATGATTGCAGCATCATAAAAAATAATCCTACATTGATGAAGATGAATTTCGAGGACCATGAAGAGACAGCACTGAAGTGAAGTGAAATATTTTATAGACCCAGAGCGAATGCTATAGCAGCCCTCCCACTGAGATAATTGGAAAGGTTTCTCTTTTATTTTTTTTATTTTATTTTTTTACATGCTTGATGCCTTTTATTTATGTTATTATTTGTGTCCTCTAAAAAGACACCTTATTTTCTTCTTTTTTTTTAAAGTTTATTTATTATTGAAAGACAGAGAGAGTCAGAGCATGAGCAGGGGAGGGGCAGAGAGAGAGGGAGACACAGAATTTGAAGCAGGCTCCAGGCTCTGAGCTGTCAGCACAGAGCCTGATGCAGGGCTCGAACTCACGAACCACGAGATCCTGACCTGAGCTGAAGTCTGATGCATAACTGACTGAGCCATCCAGGAGCCCCGTTTCTCTTTTATTACGGGACTTCTTTGATGTATACTGGAAATTTCCAGGGAGGGGGTTTGGTTTGGAGCTTTGTGACGATTGACAGTGGGGTCAGTCAACAACCCCTTACCCCGGTGTTCTTTATGTTACTATTCGGGAATATCTGGCCTATGTAATGCCTACATTTGGAGCAAATATTTTGTTTGCTTTATGTGAAGACAAAAAAGTTCAAAATATGCATTCAATCTTATTTCTGTGCTTATTCATGTGTGTGTGTGTGTGTGTGTGTGTGTGTGTGTGTATAAAGTACACTTTCCCCCAATGTGGGGCTCGAACTCATGACCCTGAGATCAAGAGTTCCATGCTCTACTGAGCCAGCCAAGTGCTCCTATTTCTGCTTATATTTTTAAAAGAGTAATCATTTTTAAGGTAAATAAAAATACTTCACTCAAATTTTACTGTTGCTTTGCATGTTTTATTTTTCATTTTTTTCCTGTTTTTTTTTTTAAGTTTATTTATCTATATGAGAGAAAGAGAGAGATCAAGCACAAGCAGGGGAGGGCCAGAGAGAGAGGGAGAGAGAGAATCCCAAGCAAGCATTGCACTGTCAGCATGGAACCCAACGTGGGGCTTGAACTCACGAACTGCAAGATCATGACCTGAGCTGAAGCTGAACACTTAACTGATTGAGCCTCCCAGGCGCCCCTATTTTTCATTTTTTATGATTGTTGGAGAGCATACAAATAAGATGAATAGATTGAAATGAATCAGCCAAGTTGAAAACCTGTTGGCTTTCTTCACTTGAGCTTAGCATTTTCATCTCATCAAATCTCAGTATAGTATCTTATTCTTTCTACAGAATCTAACCACCCCATTTTGGATTTGAAAAAAGAAGCATAACTGAAGTTCTGTCGCTTACAAATAGTGGAATCTGTACTTAGCCATGGCCTTACCTCTTTAATAGCAGAGGCTTTGAGGGGGGAAAGAATTGGACAGAGGGTTTTTGTTGGTGTAGATTGGGTTCCCGTGTATATATGTGAAACTAGACCCAGATGAATTTGTCCTCCAAAAATTTTTATTAGCAAAATGGCAGCTTTAAAAAGAAATAAATTAGGCCACTGAAGTGCACACTTAAAAATAGTAAAAATAGGGCGCCTGGGTGGCTCAGTTGGTTAAGCATCTGGCTCTTGTTTTGGCTCAGGTCGTGATTTCACGGTTCGTGGGTTCGAGCCCTGTGTCGGGCTCTGTGCTGACAGCAGAGTCTGCTTGGGATTCTCTCTCCCTCTCTCTCTGCTCCTCCCCCACTCGTGCTCCCTCTCTCTCTCTCTCTCTTTCTCAAAATAAAACAAATTTTTTAATTGTAAAAATGGAAAATTTTTATGTTATGTATATTTTACCACAATAAAGAAAACTTAAAGGAGAGTGATATTAAGAACAGAAATTTTAAAACATTTAGTTTTAAAGTGACCTTAAGCCACTAGAAGCTATAAACTATCCAAACATATCAAATTTCATTTCCTCTACTGCTATCATAAGTATAACATCTTAGGTTCCTTTTTTTATTTTTCTCCAGGAAAAGCTGTTCTAATAATCTATTAAACCAAATCAGAAAAACGGTCACATTACTAGGTTCATGCGAGGCAAGTACTTTGCAAACATGCTGACTGGTTAGTATTTCCATCTATCTACCATGCCTTGAGAATTCACTTTTAAAATGTCGAATGGTTAGGGGCGCCTGGGTGGCTCAGTCGGTTAAGCGGCCGACTTCGGCTCAGGTCATGATCTCGCGGTCTGTGAGTTGGAGCCCAGCGTTGGGCTCTGTGCTGACAGCTCGGAGCCTGGAGCCTGTTTCGGATTCTGTGTCTCCCTCTCTCTGACCCTCCCCCGTTCATGCTCTGTCTCTCTCTGTCTCAAAAATAAATAAACGTTAAAAAAAAAATTTTTTTTTAAAAATGTCGAATGGTTAGTAATCAGCCTGTCAACTACTGATCAAGGAGAATGAAGCTTGTTTTGATGTCTGTGCCTAAAAGCAGGTCCACTGATAGAACAATAAGTTATTTTAATGTCCAAAATCCCTGGGCATGAGATTGACTGACTTATCACATTGGCTGGAGAAAATGAAAGTCCTGTTTCAGGAAATATCCAGCCTGGCCTAATTTCCCCGTGGAGCTGGGAGCTGTGCATTGTGCACAATGCACTCGTGTTGTGCTGGGGAAATTCAAGGGCCAGGGAAATTCACTAGAGGTGCAGAAAGAATGTGCGGCAGGCCTCAAGGAGCCCCACTCCAGGGCACTGAATGGCCTACCTAACAGCACGAAGACGTTCTTAGTGATTCAGAAAGAAAGCACCAGAGTTGAAGATCAAACGAGACCCTGGGAGACCTGTCTCAGTCATTCAAATAACCAGATGACGGTTATTGTTATTCACCGTTGTTGAGCAATTTTCTACCGGCCTTCAGCACGCACATGGAGATTTACGTGGCCCTACGCTAAGCTGCACCCCACACAGTCCATTATGGTCTCTTCCAGAACTTTCGTCCTGCTTCTGTGCAATGACCAATTGCAAAGAGGAATTTACGGCCTGTCTCAGGAGCCGTCAGACTTATACTCAGTACACATTTGATGTACTTTCTTTTCGCCACATAGCTAGCCCTTTCCATTTTGTTCAGAAAGACCTGCTGATTTTGCACTTGGGTGATGCAGTTCTCCTGGGTCAGGCAAGCAAATGAATTCAGCTTTGTTTCAAACTGCTCTATGGCGGTCTTTGTTTCTTCCCTTCCTCGCCATGCGATATTAGGACACCTGATGTAAAAATCGAAGACCAGTTATTGTCAGCCTTTTGGGGGCACTTATAGTAGTGGTTGAAAATTCTCATACCTTCAGGGGCCAGGCCTGTATCAGAGACAAGAGAAGGGGCGGGAACAATCCCATAAGGATGGAAACCGCTAAGCGTGTACTTCGAAAGAGGAAGCTGATTTTCAGTTCCAGGAATTACGGATTCCTGGTAATGTAGCCACGCTAGTCTACTGCTGAACCACCTTACGATTCTGCCGGAAAAATCGTACATCTCTATTTTAACGTGAACATCCTCAATGTTTAAAAGAGCTAACTAAGACATAGCCACAGGCCTTACTCGGCCAGTTGGTGGCTTTACCCTTTAGGATATTCAATTTTTAAAAAAATTTTTAATGCTTATTTATTTTTGAGAGAGAGAGACAGAGCATGAGCGTGGAAGGAGCAGAGAGAGAGGGAGACACAGAGTCGGAAGCAGGCTCCAGGCTCCGAGCCGTCAGCACAGAGCCCGACGCGGGGCTCGAACTCACAAACTGTGAGATCACTACCTGAGCCGAAGTCGGAGGCTTAACCAACTGAGCCACCCAGGTGCCCCTAGGGTGTTTTAGACATCGTGTTGGGCAGTGGTGATAACAATAGAGCCTGCAGGCTACAAAGGAAACAGATACACGCAGATGTTAAAGAATAAGGTAAAATGTTGTAATAAAGAAACGCTCAAAGTTAACACGAGGCACGGAGGAATTAGGAACCCTCCCAAGATCTAATTCTGTTTCATCTGGCTTCGCATCATGTGTCAGGCTGTTGATCAGAAACTAGAGGGTGTGCAGGCTGCGGCTCAATGTGAGTACAGGAATAAGGCATCCTGGCGAAGTAAGCCCATCAAACCTTCGCGTTTCCTCTTAGAAGAACATTCATCTCGTTGGCCTTTCGTCCCCCAGGAGCAAAGTAGACTTTGCTGAAGATGTGACACAGTGCTTCTCAACCAGTCATGATTTTGCTTTCCAGGGGGACATTTGGCGATGACCAGGGACATTTTTGGTTATCACAGCTGATAGAAGGGGGAGGATGCTGTTGGCACCTAGCAGCTGGTGGCCAGGGATGCTGCTAAGGCCTACTACGGTGCAGAGGACAGCCCCCTCCATGGAGAAGCACGTTGGCCTGAAATGTCGATAGTGCGGAGGGGTGAGAAGCCTTGGCCTAGAATTTACAATCCTATACCTGACATCAAATATTAGCCAGTTCATTTCTACCTGCTCTTTGACGAACCATGGCTGAGAATTGTTTTTCTCCCTCTCCTTCCCCCAGCAAGGCCCAGCCTTGCCTGGTCTTCTTCCGATTCTGCAGAGACGTTCTGCTTTCTCCCCTGCTTCTACTCCCAAACAGACACACACGAGACCAATTCACGGCTCGGCTGCACAACTGGCCTCCTGCTAACAGAATTCAGTCTCCGCGAAGAGCAGTTGACTAATGTCATTATTGCTATTTAACAGTGTTCTTGGGATCCCACCCTCCCAGCCCAGGGTGCCTATCAAAATATTTCTTTCCAATAAACAAAGTGCTTTCCCAAGAGGAATTCTTGATGAATAGTCCATTTTCTTTGACTTTTCACTGGTTGTTCCGACCGGTTGTTGGGAACTTTGAAGTCATGTGTAACACAGAAGCCCGCACATCATTGTGGCCCTTTGTCAACAAGCTGTTCTGGAATTCGGATTTTGTAATTTTAAGATGTAGGGATTTTAGTGCATAAAACATACTGTAAGGATTGAGACAACCAAGTTCTGCAACTCCACATTGGATTAAAGTGAACAAATGTGCTTTTTTTCCCCGTTTCTCAAAACAATGCAGAGTCTTGTGAAGCTGCCCTAGTTTTTCTCATTGCTCTTTGTTAGTTTTTGACTAAGTGGAGGTTAGGAGGATGTGGGCAGGAGAGGGACACCATGTGTGTGTGTGTGTGTGTGTGTGTGTGTGTGTGAGTTGGCTGACCGGGGGAGGGAAGTGAGACCTGTTACCTCCGTGGCCGACGAGACTGAAAACATTGGGAGACACTTGCTGGGCAAATACTTTATATAATATTAAGACAAATTATTCACAAATTAGGATTCAAGTAAAGAGTCTAGAAATTCGTGTTGATCCCGGTTTAGAGAATTGGCCGGAAGGGCCACAATTCCCATCTGACGGCCCAACCCCACTGTGTCACCGGTGGTCTTTCCCATCCCTCCTTTTCCTATTGTGGCTTTCACTCCATGAATCTGTGATATTAAAGGAGAGATTCTTCCCTCCTTACCTGTGAGGATGGAGACCAACAGAATTTCCTGTAGCTGGTATACACTTCTGGGATGGGGCTTATTCTGAAAAAGAAGCAAAACTCTTTTATCTACTTGATCCAGTAAATAAATACTTGTTTCTAGAAGATCAGACTATAAGCTAAGTAGAAGAGCTGACTTAGAAAAACCAACAGCTTATTTAGGAAGACTGGCTTCAAGACCCTCGTGTCATTGTACCCATGAATCCAAAGCTTTCAGTGCCAACTAGTGACTCAGCTTCTAAGACCTGCCTTAAAGTTGCCAAGACCAGGCACCGTGCACTGACTTTCTTCCTCTGGAAGTCTGCTAAACATTCACAAAAAAAATTTTTATGTTTATTAATTTTTGAGAGAGAGAGAGACAGAGCATGAGTAAGGGAGGGGCAGAGAGAGAGAGACAGAGACAGAGACAGAGACAGAAGCTGAAGCAGGCTCCAAGCTCTGAGCTATTAGCACAGAGCCTGACGTGGGGCTTGAACTCGTGAATGGCAAGATCGTGACCTGAGCCCAAGTTGGACGCTTAACTGACTGAGCCACCGAGGTGCCCATCTGCTAAAACTTTTAAAGATACAGTAATAGGTCTTTCCCAAATAGCCTTAATAAAATTGCTTTGCTTGGTCAACAGGTCTCTCTGGTGGTCTTTTGAAAAGCCAACGGTTGACATGTACTTCTTTTTTTCTTTTCAAAAAAGTTTTTAACATTTATTCATTTTTGACAGACAGAGCGTGGGTGGGGGGGAGGGGCACAGAGAGAGAGAGACACAGAATCCGAAGCAGGCTCCAGGACCTGAGCCAAAGTCGGACACTCAACTGATTGAGCCACTTGGGCACCCTGTGTACTTCTTAAGAAAAATGGGAAAGAACAATGAAATAAACTTGACTCTCCTCCAGTTGGAAGTGATTTGTTGTTTAAAGTTTAGGGGTGGGCACGTAAAATAATGTGGCCACCAATGAAAACAGTGTCTGGTTCCTTAAAAAGCTAAACTTAGGGGGCACCTGGGTGGTTCAGATGGTTAAGCATCTGACTTCAGCTCAGGTCATGATCTCAAGGTTCATGAGTTTGAACCCCACATCAGGCTCTCTACTGTCATCACAGAGCCTGCTTCAGACCTCTGCCCCCATCTCTCTCTGTCTCCCCCCTCCCCTGCTCCCGCTCATGCTCTCTCTCTCAAAAAAACAAAACAAAACAAAAAACCCAAACAAACAAACAACCAAAAAACATTAAAGGGCCACCTGGGTGTTTCAGTTGGTTAAGCATCCCACTTCAGTTCAGGTCATGATCTCGCGGTTCGTGAGTTCGAGCCCTGCGTCGGGCTCTGTGCTGACAGCTCACAGCCTGGAACCTGCTTCCGATCCTGTGTCACCCCTCTACCCCTTCCCCGCTCATGCTCTGTCTCTCTCTGTCTTTCAAAAATAAGTAAACGTTAAAAAAATTTTTTTTAAAGGCACTAAACTTAGAATTACCATGTAACCCACAAGTCTATTCACAGATGTATATCCCAAGGAGTTGAAAGAGCCTTGAACAGATATTTGTACACTCGTATTCGCAGCCGCACTAGTGACAAATAGCCAAAAGGTGGAAACGACCGGTGGCAACTAACAGATGAATGGAAAAACAAATGTGCTACATCGTAGGGTGGCATTTTAGTTAGCCGTAAAAAGGAATGAAATATGGCCCCATGCTACACGTGGAGAAACGTTGAAAACATTACGCCAAGTGAAATAAGCCAGACTCAAAAGGACAGATATCGTGCAATTACACTAACATGAGGTACCTAGGATAGGCAAATTCATAGACCAGACGTTATCAGAAGCTGAGGGAAGGGGAGAAATGGGCACTTCCTCTTAATGGACACAGAATGTCTGTTTGGGGCAGTAAAATGGTTTGAAAGTCAGTAGTGGTGATGGTTGCGTGAATGTCATCGATGCCACTGGATCGTATGCTTAAAAGTGGTGAAATAACAATGTTTGTGTCGTGTGTATTTTACCACAATTACAAAGGAGCCTAGACTGTCTTCTTTCTTGCCCTATCTCTCCTCTGCACTCCCTACCTTCATCGTCCGACAGGACAGCCTTTAGGGAGAGCAGAACACGGATCTTCTGAACCCAAATGCTTTCAAAGGACCAGACAGGTGACAGAAATGAGCGACACCAGCCAAGTGTTTACGTCAGGAGTAGCAGAGCTTGGGGTAAAGCAGAGAACATGGTGCCCTTTCTAGCAGGTAGCCACCTCTCGACAACCATTGTCATTCAGGAATGTGGGCCTGGTATTGCCAGATTTCTTCTTCTTCTTCTTCTTCTTCTTCTTCTTCTTCTTTTTAAAATTTTTTTTTTTTTTTAAATTTTTTCCAACGTTTTTTATTTATTTTTGGGACAGAGAGAGACAGAGCATGAACGGGGGAGGGGCAGAGAGAGAGGGAGACACAGAATCGGAAACAGGCTCCAGGCTCCGAGCCATCAGCCCAGAGCCTGACGCGGGGCTCGAACTCACGGACCGTGAGATCGTGGCCTGGCTGAAGTCGGACGCTTAACCGACTGCGCCACCCAGGCGCCCTTTTTTTTTTTTTTTTTAATTTTTTTTTTCTTTTTAAATTTTTTTTAACGTTTATTTATTTTTAGGACAGAGAGAGACAGAGCATGAACGGGGGAGGAGCAGAGAGAGAGGGAGACACAGAATCGGAAGCAGGCTCCAGGCTCCGAGCCATCAGCCCAGAGCCCGACGCGGGGCTCGAACTCACGGACCGTGAGATCGTGACCTGAGCCGAAGTCGGATGCTTAACCGACTGAGCCACCCAGGTGCCCCTTCTTCTTCTTCTTCTTCTTCTTCTTCTTCTTCTTTTTAATGAATATCACGTATTGTCAAATTGGCTTTCCTACAATGCCCAGTGCTCCTCCCCACCAGTGCCCTTCTCAATGCACATTTTCTCATTTTAAAAGAGACACTAGAAATTGGGATTTATATGAGAAAGCTTCCATTTGAAACCCTTGTGCCTGCAGAACTGGTGAGTGGGACAGTGTTAGATGGAGACCACCTGTTGGCTACCCTGGTCTTCTGCCCGCTGACCTGCCCTTGAACGTGCCGCAGGTGCCCACATTAGAGGATCATCTGAGCCAGGAAAGCAGGTTTTTCTGAACTGGATGTATCGAAGTTACCACACGGTTCTATTTCTATTTATTTATTTTGGGGAGAGTGCAGGCAGGTGAGGGGCAGAGAGAGGGGGACAGAGGCTCAGAAGCGGGCTCTGCGTGGCCAGGCGGACAGCAGCAAGCCCGAAGTGGGGCGCAAACTCTCGAACCGTGAGATCTGAGTTGAAGTCAGATGCTCAACCGACTGAGCCACTCAGGTGCCCCAGTCCCTTATATATTTTTGGATAGCCCTCATTCTTACTTCCTCTTAGGCTTTTTCGTTAAAATGGTCAAGCGGGGTCCTGTTCTGTCCCACCATCCTTTCTGATCGGGAATCTATCCCTGTGTTTCACAAGTGATGTGAAGGGAAGTTTGCCATGTAGCCCAATGGGAGAGGCCAGTCAGAAGGAAAACTGAAATGGGGGACATGGGGAAAGGGGTGGAGGGAAAAAAGGAGAGAGACAGAAAAAAAGGAGGGATGAGAAAAGACAAAAAGGGAAAGAAATAGAATAATCCAGAGTCGAGAGTGAATATTCATTAAACTTTAGTGTGTGGTCGGTAGCTCCTGGATAAAGACCTTTCCCGTGTATGGTCTCGATTGTTACAGAGGCCTGGGAAGAAGATATTCTGGTCTTCAGTTTGCAAATGGAGAAAGAGAAGCTCCTGGAAGTTTCCTCTATGATCCAGTACTTAGCGGGTGAGCAAAAGGGACACCAGGTGCATGCCCCATGGTATGGGTGTAAGAGCAAGGCAGAGGGGCACGTGGGGGGCTCAGTCAGTTGAACGTCTGACTCTTGGTTTCGGCTCAGGTCATGATCTCCTGGTTCGTGAGTCCCAGCCCCGCATCGGGCTTCATACGGGCAGTGGGGAGCCTGCTTGGGATTCTCTCTCTCCCTCTCTCTGTCTCTCTCTCTCAAAATAAATAAACACACACACACACACACACACACACACACACACATATATATATATATAAGCAAGAGAAGCAAGAAAATCTGAGGCTGGAAAGACAGAAAAGGAAGTAGCATGTTTGTTTGGAAACTGGGAGCCAGCCACCAACCACTGCTTTCAGAGTCTACACTGCAAGGGGCCATTGACTAACACCCTGTATCGTAATGATTAACCCCTATAAATACTGCACCATCAGCTCAGCTCTCCTGATTATGTACGTGTTGATGCCATTGACTGGATCATACAGCAAAACATCGTGTCAGAGACTCAAGGTTAAAATACACAGTCCAGGGGCGCCTGGGCAGCTTGGTCCGTTAAGCATCCCACTTCGGCTCAGGTCACGATCTCCAGGTCTGTGAGTTCCGGCCCCGCGTCGGGCTCTGTGCTGACAGCTCGGAGCCTGGAGCCTGCTTCGGATTCTGCGTCTCCCTCTCTCTCGGCCCCTCCCCTGCTCATGCTCTGTCTCTCTCTTTCTCTCTCTCAAAAATAAATAAACATTAAAACATTTTAAAAAGTACACAGTCTAAACTGCAAAGGGTGTAGACAGCCCAGTGATGCAGGCTTGCATTAACTTTCGTCTTCTTTACGCTCCTGTTCCCTGGGGTCACATCCCCAAACAATCTACATGTAAGTCCTTGTCTCAAGCTCTGATGGGGGCAGGTTGGGCCAAAACAGGGCCAATGATTCTATTTCTTCACAGCTGATATTAGAAGAGGGTAATTGCCCCCGAGTGGGGCTCTGTACTGACAGTGTGGAGCCTGCTTGGGTTCTTTTCTCCCTCTCTCTCTCTCTCTCTCTCTCCCCCCTTCTCAAAACAAGTAAACATTAAAAAAAAAAAATAAGAGAGGGTAATTATGTCCCTTGATAACCTGATTAACTGACCTTTTTACAGTCATGGTCAGGTGTTTTAGATCCTTATTATATCCATATAAACAAAGAAATTACCAAAAAAAAAAAAAAAAAAGATGTACATGTAGAGTCACTTTGAGGGCTGTTCACATGTCCTGCTGGGCTCCAATTCCTGATTTTCCAATTCAGTAGCTCTGGGATGGGACCTGGGAATTTGCATTTGTAACAAGTTCCCAGGTGGTAATTTGGAGAACCACCGGTCTAAAGTAGCACTATGCACTTGAACTTTCAGTGGTGGTGGAAATGCTCTATATCTGCACCATCCAGTGCATGAGCAGGGGCAGGGGTTGGGGGGGGGGGGCAGAGAGAGAGGGAGACACAGAATCCGAAACGGGTTCTAGGCTCTGAGCTGTTAGCACAGATCCCAACGTGGGGCTCGAACTCACAAACCATGAGATCATGACCTGAGCTGGTCGCTTAACAGATTGAGCCACCCAGGCGCCCCAATATTCATTCAATTTTGAATTTAAATACTACGTGTGGAGAGCAGCCGCGTGGTGGGCAGGATGGGACTAGATTCTCACTATTCCCAGATGTGCTCTTGGACCAGCATTGGCATTGTCGTAGAATATCAGAAATGCTTGTTCTCAGGACCCCACCTCAGACCTACTGAATGAGAAAGTTCATTTTAACAAGTAGCCCAGGACACATGTGTATGGACTAATTTAAGAAACAGTAGTTTGGCGGGGCGCCTGGGAGGCTCAGTTGGTTAAATGTCCGACTTCAGCTCAGGTCATGATCTCGTGGTTGGTGGGTTCAAGCCCCTCATCTGGCTCTGTGCTGATAGCTCAGAGCCTGGAGCCTGCTGTGGATTCTATGTCTCGTTCTCTCTCTGCTCCTGCCCTGCTCATGTTCTGTCTGTCTGTCTGTCTGTCTCTCTCTCTCTCTCAAAAATAAACATTGAAAATAATTTAAAAAAAAAAAAAAGAAAAGAAACAGTGGTTTGGCAGCCATTATTTTCCCAATGTTGCACCAGATTTCCTACTCAGCCATTAGGGGTTAATTTACGTCTTCTCCTCACCCCCCACCAAAATATTGTGAAACCCTAACTCCAGTAACTGTGAGGGTGATGATTTTGGAAATACGGCCTTTGCAGATGTACCCATGTTAAGACAAGGTCATTAGGGTGGTCCCTAGTCCAATAAATAGGACTGGTGTCCTTATAAGAAGAAGAAAATTTAGACAGAGACATAGAGGGAGAAGACCATGTGATGATAGAGGCAGAGAGCAGACTGGTGTCACCGCATGTCAAGGAACACTGAGGACTGCTGGCCACCAACAGAAGCGGGAAAAGGCAAGAAGGATTCTCCCCTACAGGTTTCAGAGAAAGCATGAGCCAACACCTTGATTTTGGACTTCTAAGCTCCAGAACTGTGACACCATAAAATCTGTTGTTTGAAGCCGCCCAATTTATGGTACTTTCTTACGGTAGCTCTGGGAAACTAACACCAACCTTCAGTGAATCCCATGGCTTCTCTGAACCCAAAGATTTCCATCTGGGCCAAAGTCACGCATTCTTTAGTTGCCTACTAAGCGAGGGTGCTGTGACTGAGGATTGAAGAGAACATCAGCGATCTCTGGAGAGACGGTCTACGAGTGTTGCTACAACTAGACAGAAAAATCTTGGCCTCTGTCATGGTGAATTAAACACACTAGATAAACAGCTATGACAAGAAGATGCAAAACTGGAAGACACAACTTTCTTCCTGTTTACAGCTTTGTTTCATATTTTCTAGCATGTGCAAGGTAGCATTTGCTCGTTCAAAGAGATGGTGAATGCCGAATAACCTCAACCAATAAAGAGAAATAGACTTTCCCCTCAACACTCTGCTCCGTGATAACACTCTGACCCATTTCTGCCCCCTCCCCATGCCAGCTTGTCCCTGCAACTCAAGTCACAAAGCCATAATTTCCAGGGGCGCCTGGCTGGCTCAGTCGGTTGAGCGTCAGACTTCGGCTCAGGTCATGATCTCGCGGTTCGTGAGTTCGAGCCCCGCATCAGGCTCTGTGCTGACGGCTCAGAGCCTGCAGTCTGCTTCGGATTCTGTGTCTCCCCCTCTCTCTGCCCCTTCCCCACTCATGCTCTGTCTCTCTCTGTCTCTCAATAATAAATAAACGTTTAAAAAAAATTTTTTTTTAAACAAAGGCATGAATTCCAGACTGGTCCGGTCATCTCACGTTCAGCCAATAGCAGACTCCTCCCAACGCTTCGTCACTGGCAACTGACACGACAAAGCAGCGACAGATGGTGTGACTGACCAGTGGGCACACCGGCCCACTTGTGGAGGCAGCCTTCCTGTATTAAAGAACATGATGTGCAAAGAACAAGAAGGAACTGTTCCTCATTGAAAAAAAAAAAAGTTAAAAGGAAATGATTCAAGCCACTTCTGCATTGCAATGGGTGACAGTTCCGTAAAAAAACTGGTGGGTAGAGCTTTCCACTAGAGGATCTATCATCCATGCCCTACTGATTGAGAAAAAAAAAAAAAAAAAAGCTTTCCTGGTCGTGGTCTGGAGGAAGAGTATTACGTTAAGAAATAAATAGAAACTAAAAAATGCCACACAAGAAAGTAACAGATAATTCTGGAAATGAACCACTCAAGGGGGTTCAGAAGTCAGCAAACAGAGGGATAACGTGTGTGGGAAAAAGTGGATCACTGACAAAATGATATTTATTTATTCATTCATTCATTCATTCACTTACTCGCCCTGCTCCCCTCTCTCCCTACAAAATGATATAAAAAATTTTTTTTAATGTTTATTTATTTTTGAGAGGGGAGGGGAGGAGCAGAGAGAGAGAGGGAGACACAGAATCCGAAGCAGGCTCCAGGCTCCGAGCCGTCAGCACAGAGCCGGACGCGGGGCTCGAACACACAAACCATGAGATCATGACCTGAGCTGAAGTCAGACGCTCAACTGACTGAGCCACCCGGGCGCCCCTACAAAATTATTTTTAGAAGAACAAGAGGATCTCTGGCACAGGAGAAGCTATAGTAGGTAAGGAAAGTCCTAGAATATGTATTTTGAGGGCCTGGTTGGGGGAGACACCTGCCCTTATAACACAAATATACATATATATTAATCAAAGTAAAACACTCTCTCAGTTAAGTGATGGGTGTTTGGGTTGTCACTTCCACTTTCAGCAAGTTCCCAGAAGTCAATCGAGGAAGTGATCTGGAAGGGACAGAAAGGTCAGGTAGATATTAAGTCCTTGAGGAAGTGCTCCAGAAAAATACATTGGCAGAAAGCCAATAGTCGCCTAATGCTAAGTACATCAAAGTGTCTATATCATTCGCCTCACTTTATCTTACCCGGTAGGCATTTTATCATCTCATATCATCGCAAGAAGGGTGAGTACAGTACAATAAGACATTAGGAGAGAGAGACAGACCATAATCGCGTAACTATAATTACACTATATTGTTATAATTGCTCTATTTTATTATTAGTTGTGTTGCTAATCTCTCACTATGCCCGAGTTATAAATTGAACTTTATCATCTGTATGTATGTATAGGAAAGATCATACCGTGTGTATAGGATTGGGTACTATATGTGCTTCCTGATATCTACTGCAGGTCTTGGAGAACACACCCTGAGGATCGGGGAGGGAGGTCTACTCCATATCCTATGGGCTCTGTTTCTCTGGAAAGCCCTGATATATACATATATATACATATATACATATGTATGTATATGTATATATATGTATATATGTATATATGTATATATATATATATATCCTGATATATATATATGTATATATATATATCCTGATATATATATATGTATATATATATATATCCTGATATATATATATGTGTATATATATATATCCTGATATATAGATATATATATCCTGATATATATATATGTGTATATATATATATCCTGATATATAGATATATATATCCTGATATATATATATGTGTATATATATATATCCTGATATATAGATATATATATATATGTGTACATATATATATATATATCCTGATATACAGATATATATATATATATACACATATATACATATATACATATATATATATATATATATATAAAATCTCTCGGAAGGGCACACAACACTGCTCGTGAGGAGAGGAACCAGGTGGGTGGCTGACGGTGGAGACAGAGTTTCCACTGCATGTTGTCAACCATTTACAATTTTTGAAAGCTAGAAATGTACCACCTGCTCAAAATATAAAATAAAATAAATACCAAAGTTTAATGAGATTTGCTATGTGTGGTTATTAGTTAATATTTTGCATTATGATCCCATAAAGGATGTTTTGCTAAAATAGAAATCTCTGGAAAGGCAAAAAAAAAAAAAAAAAACACTAAAAAAAATCAAGCCAATTTTTTTCTCTTTTAACTTTTTGTTTTGAGATAATTTCAGACTTACAGAAAAGTTACCCAAAAAGTAGACGATTCCGGCATCCCTTTTACCCAGGTTCCACTTATATTGACATTTTATATAAACACAGTCCTGTTACTAATGCCAGAAAATTCGTGTTGATACAATATCACGAACTACAATACACTAAGCTAAACTTTTAGCCAAAGTACTAATATTGATGCCATACTAAGCATTTAGAAACTTCTTTCTAGATGGCCAAAAAAAAAAAAAAGTCCAAAAGTGAGAAATCAACCAGACAGTTTCTAAAGTTAGCTCTTTTTTTTTTTTACCCCCAATGTAGCATTCAAAGAAAGTTTTGTAATTGTCTGGGTGGGAGAAGGGGCCATCAGGGTTATCAATTATGCAATCTTTCTTATCCTCCCGCTTGGCGAAGTAGTGCCAATTTCTCAGCACTTTCGAGACTTCAGTCTTCAATTTGTTTTCATCAGAGCCCAGGCCAAGTGGTGATGGATCCTACTTTCGCCTTCTCTCCCCACCTTTTTCATTCTGTGACTTTCTGGTTTGAGCTCCATCTAGGCACACAACCTTCTTCTTTTTTTTTTTTCAATTTTTTTTTAATGTTAATTTATTTTTGAGAGACAGAGACACAGCATGATCAGGAGAAGGGCCAAGAGAGAGGGAGACACAGAATCCGAAGCAGGGTCCAGGCTCTGAGGCGTCAGCACAGAGCCCGACGTGGGGTTCAAACTCACAAACTGCGAGATCATGACTTGGGCGGAAGTTCGACAGTTAACCCACTGAGCCACCCAGGAGCCCCTAGGCACATCACCTTCTTAGGGAGGCCTCAGGATGGACGCTTTTGCACACCACCTAGACCTGTCCTGTTCCCCAGCTCCCACACACCCTTCCAAGTCAATCTTGCCTGGCCTCAGTCTCTGATGAATAAATATTTGATAAAATGTTGGTGCTGGATTAATATGCTGCTCCTAGGGGAATCTCCCTGCGATATGGAAATTCTAGAAGCAGCATGATACCCTCGGACCGACCGCATTGATGGGGGAAGGGAAGGGAGATAGGGAAACCTGAATGGCTGTAAAACTCTCACTAATAAGCTGTGTGGCTTCGACCACATCACTCAATGGCTCTAAGTCTCATTTTACTGTAAAACAAGAGAATGAAACTAGATGAATATTTTAAAAAATATTATTGGCATTAAAGATAGCTTTGAAAATCTGATAAAATAAATCTATAGGCCATACCCTCAGGAAAGTACACATTGTGCTTACATTTTTAAAAAATTTTTTAAATGTTTTTATTTTTCACACACACACACACACACACACACACACACAAACACACACAGTGCAGCGGGGGAGGGGCAGAAAGAGAGGCAGACACAGAATCTGAAGCAGGCTCCAGGCTCTGAGCTGTCAGCAAAGAGCCTGACTCGGGGCTCAAACTCACGGACTGTAAGACCATGACCTGAGTTGATGTTGGACACTTAACTGACTGAACCACACCAATGCCCCTGTGCTTATGTATTTTTGAATATACAAAAGGGATGATAATATCACAAAATAGGAGGCCACAGACATTCCTCTGCATTTCACACTCTAAAGATGACACTGAATTTGTTTTACTCCCCATGGGGCCTTTATTATACAGATCAGTGTAATGTGTAGAAGGGAGGACTGGAAGAAACAAGAGAGGCTAGGTTGATTCACCTAAGAATCAGAGTGCTAATGTAGAAGGTAAGCAAGAATAGGTCTGGCTAAATAAAATGTACTTCACCAAAATTACAAACTTTTTTTTTTTTTTGCTTCTGAGGACATTATCAAGAAAGTGCAAAAAAAAAAAGGGCATCTGGGTGGCTCAGTCGATTGAGTGTCCAACTCTTGATTTTGGCTCAGGTCATGATCCCAGGGTCATGGGATTGAGCCCCACGTGGGCCTCCATGCTGATCATGGAGCCTGCTTGGGATTCTCTCTCTCTCCCTTTGTCCCTCTGCCCTCCCCCCTGCTTGCACTCTCTCTCTCTAATATAACAAAAAAAAAAAAAAAAGAGAGAGAGAGAGAAAAGAAAAGAAAAGAAAAGAAAAGAAAAAGATAAAGGCAATGAAACAAACCCCTACAGAATGAAAGAAAATATTTACAAATCATATATCTGACAAGGGACTTGTATCTAGAAGATATGAAGAACTCACAATTGAACAATAAAGAGGCAAATAACCCTATTTAAAAATGGGCAAAAAACCAGACTAGAAATATCCCTAACAAAGGTATACAAATTGCCAATTCGCTCAAGAAAAGATGCTTCATATCATTAGGCGTTAAGGAAATGCAAATCAACGTCACAGTGTTGTTGGGAATGCAACAAGGAATGCAAATCACATTCTCACCCACCAGAATGGCCTTGATTAAAAAACAAAAAAAGATGGACAATAGCAATTGTTGGCACAGATGTGGAGAAATTGAAGACTTCTTAAAAAAAAACACGTATGTATGTATGTATGTATTCTTTTCAAATTTGTATTTAAATTATAGTTAGTTAACGTACAGTTCAATGTTGGCTTCAGAGGTAGAATTCAGTGATTCATCATTTTCATACAACCCCTAGTGCCTATCATAACAAGTGTCCTTATTAGCACCCATCACCGTCTATCCCATCCCCCACCCCCATCCCTCTATCAACCCTCAGTTTGTTCTCTGTTGCTAAGAGACTCTTATGGTTTGTTTCCCTCTCTCTTTTTTTCCTCCCCCATATGTTCATCTGTTTTGTTTCTTAAATTCCACCACATATGGTTTATATGGTATCTGTCTTTCTCTGACTGACTCATTTCACTTAGCATAATATATTCTAGCTCCATCCACATGGTTGCAAATGGGAAAATCTCATTCTTTTTGATGGCTGTGGAATACTCCATTGTATATGAATATCACATCTTCTTTATCCATCATCAGTCGATGCTCCCTTAGGCTCTTTCTATAATTTGGTTATTGCTGCCAATGCTGCTATGAACATCAGGGTGCATGCACCCCTTCAAATACGTATTTTTGTCTCCTTTGGGTAAATACCTAGTAGTACAATTGCTGGATTGTAGAGTAGTTCTATTTTTAACTTTCTGAGGAACGTCCATACTGTTTTCCAGAGCGGCTGCGCCAGTCTGCATTCCCACCAACAGTGCGAGAGGGTTCCCCCTCCTCCGCATCCCCCCAACACCTGTTATTTCTTGTGTTGTTCATTGTAGCCATTCTGACAGGTGTGAGGTAGTATCTCATCCTGGTTTTGACTTGTAGAGAAATGGGAAGGCTTATACACTGGTGGTGAAGATGTAAACGCGTTTCAGCGGCTGTGGAGAACAATTTGGAAATTCCTCAAGAAGTTAAACATGGAGTTATCTTATGACCAACAACTCCACTCTTAGGTATATACCTAAGAAAATTGAAAACGCGGAAAAAGTTATTCACAGAAAAGCTTGTGCGTGAATATTCACAGCAACATTATTTGTGATATCCAAGAAGAGGAAAACCCAAATGGCCATCATCGCATGAATAGATAAACAAAATGTGGTAAATCCATACAATGGAATATTATTCAGCTATAAAAAACGAATGAGGTCAATACATTATACTATAATATGTATGAACCTTGAAGACATTATGCTGAGTGAAAGAAGCCAGACACAAAAGGCCACATATCGTATGAACCTATTTGTGTAGAATGTCCAAAAGGTACAAATTCAGAGAGAGTCAATAGATTAGTGGTTGCCAGGGGGTGAGGGAAGGGATAATGGGGAATGACGGCTAGCGGGTTCTAGTTTCTTTATGGAGTGATGAAAATATTCTGGAATTAGTGGTGATGATTGTATAACCTTGTTAATACACAACCCTCCCCCCTGGAATTGTACCCTTTAAAATAGTGAATTTTGGGGCACCTCGGTGGCTCAGTCGGTTAACCATCTGACTTTGGGTCAGGTCATGATCTCGTGGTCCGTGGGTTCGAGCCCCGCGTCAGGCTCTGTGCTGACAGCTCAGAGACTGGAGCCTGCTTCAGATGCTGTGTCTCCCCCTCTCTTGGACCCTTCCCTGCTTGCACTCTGTCTCTGTCTCTCCAAAATAAATACACATTAAAAAAAATAAAATAAAATAAAATAAAATAGTGAATTATATTGTATGAGAATTATATTCAGATTTTTTTTTAAAAGGAAAGGTCAGGAGGTAGAAGGGGGAGAGAATAAATAAGGAAGACGAGGGAGCCGGTCAGACTTTGGGGAAGAAAGAGAAAAGGAAGTTCAAGACCCCTGGCCTTGTATGAAATATGAGAGAGATGGAGAGGTAAAGAGGGTTTTTAGGAAGTTTAATATGTATCTGGGATATATCCCACTCTCTTTTGTTAGATTCTTCAGAAATTACATATTTTTAAAGAATTTTGGAATTGGGGGAGGGCCCTGAGGGGCGCCATTGGTTGAGTGTTCATCTCCCGATTTCAGCTCAGGTCACGATCCCAGGGTCGTGGGATTGAACCCCGCACTGGGCTCCAAGCTGAGCATGAAGTCTGCTTAAGTTTCTCTCAATCTGCCCCTCTTCCCCACTCGTGCTCTCTTTCTCTCTGAAAAAAAATAAGTAAATCAAAAATAAAAATTAAAAAAAAAGAATTTTGAGTTTGAGTTTTGGGATACTGAATTGCGATTGGTTCCAAAATAATCCACTTGTTTTTGGCTTGCACATTTATTCAGTCAACAAATGTTTACTGAGCAACTAGTGAATGCCAGGCCCCATTCTGTGGACACTGGGATGCATTGGTGAGCAAGACACAATGAGGTGCTCTCCTTCTAGAGCTTTATAGTCTAGGTGTGTGTGTGTGTGTGTGTGTGTGTGTGCGTGTGCTAGCATGCCCGTGAGTACAGCTCTCACACAGACTTGATGAAAAAAATAAAAATTCCAAGGGCTACAATTTAGGGATACATAAAGCCCTTAACGCCCTTGGGTTGAAGATGACCCAGATTCAGAATCCTTGGCCAAAATAATCTCTAAATGTCCCTTTTATCTAAAAACAAAACAAAACTGTAATTCATGGAACAGGTTTGAGAGATGTAAAAGTGATAAGGCCTCCAAATTAAGTACACTGTTGAGATGCAGGTCATCCTATTGATGAAGAGTTTGCAAAATAAACAATGCTAACGTCAAACGTCTTAACGAACTGCCTCAATTCTGTCGCAGGATTTCCTGAGGGTCCACTGTGCCCAAGACATTGAGATGGACACAGAGAGACCCACACTTGGTGGACGCTAAAACTGGAAGGCACTTTGGTAATGATCTAATAATGACTTCAATCCCTTCATTGTACGGAGGAGGAAACCGATATTCAGAGGCTCAAGTAACTTGGCCAAGTTCCCACAGTTGGGTAATCACAGATCTGGGATTACAGCCCCGATGTCCTAATACTAGGTTCAGTCAGAGCATTCACTTAAAAATAATGGATATGTTAATGGAAGATTGTCTATTTACTAAATCAAGGACCTATAGTTCTCTCTGAAACAATGTATTGCTTCTTAATTCTGTCTTATCAGTCAACAGTGATTGATTTTTTTTCATTCATTCAGCACTATCCCAGGCACCATGAGGAATGCAATATTATTCAGACAGAGCCCTGACCTCAAAAAGCTAAAAATCCAAACGAGGAAATAAGACAGAACCACAAGTAAGTACGATGTAGAGTAGATCTTGGTGACACCGTTAGAGGCTACTGTATGTCATGAGGTCCCAGAGGAGTGGAGTCACGTCTGCTTGGGAGAAAGAAAAGCAAGAAAATATATGCTGACCTCACAGAGCTTCAGAGGAAGAACTTCTGGAGTGCATGGAAATTGTTCAAGTCTTCAAATACAAGTTTTCCATTTATTAACAAACATGAACTGCAAAGGAAAATCAGCAGTTTCCTTAAAATCACCCAAACAAACGATCTCTAACCACGGGACACATTTTCTTAACTGGCTGCTGACACTTTTAGAATACTTCACCAATCCTCAGGGCAAATATATCTAACTGCACCCACGTTGACCTCAGTTGCGTCTATACTTAGAGTAAGATTAAAGTACTTAAATTCCGTTCCCTCTAAATTGATACCTTTAGCCTTCATAGTTTAAGTCGGCCGCTGTAATTGTGTAGGGGCTTTTCAAACGGCAGTGTTATATGAGTTTAATGAGACTTGATAGCTTGAAATGGAATAAATGCCTTAAAAAAAACCCCTTCAGTTTATTAAGTTATAATTTAGATGTAGCAAACATCACACTTTTTAGGTGTAAAGTTCCATGAGTTTTGGCAAATGGGATGATTTTTAAAAACAATTTTTTTTTAATGTTACTTATTTTTGAGAGACAGAGCATGAGTGGAGGAGGGGCAGAGAGAGAGGGAGACACAGAATCCGAAGCAGGCTCCAGGTTCTTCAGCCCGACGCGGGACTCGAACGCACGGACCGTGAGATCATGACCTGAGCCAAAGTCGGACGCTAACCGACAAAGCCACCCAGGTGCCCCACAAATGGGATGCTTTTTATTGGGATTCCCACAGTTAGATTAGCACAGTAAAGATGTGCAGAACTGAATGGAGAGAGACAGGCTAGGAAGCAGTACTTATGTACAGCTAACATTTCCAGCATGCTCCTTTGTTTGTTTGTTTGTTCTAATGTTTATTTTATTTTTGAGAGACAGAGAGACAGAGTGTGAGCAGGGGAGGGGCAAAGAGAGGGAGACAGAACCCAAAGCAGGCTCCAGGCTCTGAGCCGTCAGCACAGAGCCCAAATGCAGGGTTTGAACTCGTAAACTGGGAGATCATGATCTGAGCTGAAGTCTGATGCTTAACCGACTGAGCCACTCAGGTGCCCCTTAAGTTTATTTATTTCTAAGAGAGAAAAAAAGCAGCATGCACTAACGGGGGAGGGGCATAGAGAGAGAGGGAGAGAGAGAATCGTAAGCAACGGGGGCTCCACCTCACAAACCACGAGATCATGACCTGAGCCGAAATCAAGAGTCAAACATTTAACCGACAGACACCCAGGTCCCCCTCCAGTATGCTCTTTATATGCATGATCTTACATCTCCTTACATCTCCTGTCCCTATGGAAAATATTCTTTTATAATCTCTAGAGATGCGAAAACTGCAGCTTGGGGAAGTCAAGCTGGCCAGGGGCACAGACCCAGGAGGTAGCAGTCTCCCAAGCAGGGAGAATTTCTGGCCTCTGTCATTAAGTAGTTTAGAGATTTGGGGAAATTCATTTGGCCCCTTAGGGCTTCATTTTTCTCACGTGTATAAAGAGAAGCTTGGACTGGCCTTCTAATCCCCCGGCACACCTCTAATTCCCTATCAGAGCCCCACTATCTTGGTTCACAAGTGGAAATAAAACGTCTGACCAGCAGTGGCCCCCCCAGGGCTGAAATACTTAAACAGCCCCAGCAGTTAAAGAAACAAATAGAAATGCCACACAGGCTTGGACGGAGCCCAGCCTGCTCCCACACAGACTCTTCCCCTCTTTCTCGACATAAGCGGCTGGCACAGGGAACAAGGACAATGCCATCTCCTGGAGTTCAGGAGGCCAAAGAAACAAATGGCGAGGAAGGACATGAGGCCTCAGTCCAGCAGAACAATGTGGCCCCTGTCTTCTGTTCTGGCTTCTCCAATCTCGCCACATCTCCAGAGACCACAGATAAAGAGATTTGAGTTGGCTGAACCACCCTCCTTCTCTGAGCTTTCAGTCCTGTGGTTGCCAAACCATCCTTCCAACACATCACCCCACTTTAAATGCTCCCTCCTCCCACCACCCCGTCTCAGCAATCAAAGTTCATTATTGTCTGGTAGTTCTGGAGGGAAGTATAAAATAAGACTGGAGAGCTGGGGATAAGTATGCCTCTTCTCTCTGCAGCATAGAGTGAGTGGAGACCTAGTTCCAGATTCTGACTCAGCTACCAAATGGCAGTGTGAATTGGAACACTCTACTATCTTTTTTTTTTTTTTTTTTTAATTGGGACTGAAGTCAACAAGTAAACTTTATTTCCCGTATAATGATATTCCTTTGGGGGTGCCAATGCTAAGAGACCTGGAGGGGAGTATTACATCTTTCTGGCCATACATCACCTCTGTACTTTACTCTCTTTCACTATTTAAGGCAACTTTTATCCACGGAAACCAACAGGATATCAGGCCCTGTGGACAGGTCCAATGCGGTAAGAATTGAGAGGCAAACCTAATAGGCTTAACCCTTTTCTCATTTCTGCCTATTGTTGGCTTGTTTTTCAGGGAATTTCAGTCAACGTGGTCTTCTTTGAGGCCTTTATGTACATGGGAGGTACTCAGCAAATGCTTCCTGATCATCTGTCACGGGAACCAACAGATAAAGGTGAAAATGGCTCAACCCAGCATGGGTGATTAAAATTTAAAAATCAAATTTTGTAGGGTACAGTTCTTTGTGTAGTGGTACAATGTCTGACTTTTTTAAATCCTAAAATGTCGAACTTATCGAAGGACTCAACTTCTACCTTTGGAGGACGAGATTAAGAATAACTGCACAACACTCCTGCAAAGACCAAGAGAGACAGGACACATAAGTGCTACGCACAAGTTGTAGAGTATGGTTCCCTGACCCATTACACTCGATGGCACTCAGGGTTAAGGATTATATTTGATGAGTGCATTGAGGGTAAATGGATAAGGCAGCCTAGAAGGAGTTCTCGCTGCCCCAGGGACCCTCACAGTACTGGCCACTCCTACCACCCCAGGCCTCTCCAAGCAACCCCCAGGGATGAGGGGATCAATATGTCATCACACCTACAATATCTGTATGTCAAGGCACACGTCTTGAGAAGCTGTTTTAAACTTTCATACAAGTGTACAAATGGAATGGAATGATCATATTGATGTGAGTAAATCATTTTACCTTCTTTCACTCAATGACCACAGGGGACACTGCCTAATCACGGACATTACATTATTTATAAAAACAATACAATGACATATTTTGGACCCATGATGAAAATAGGAATGCTTTTGGTTGCACAAAACAGAAAACTTGGCTTTTTCGTTCTTGCATAACAGATTCACCTTGGCTTTTTTGTGCTTGCATAACAGGGAGACTTGACTTAGACAGTTACTGCTATCGGTTTAACATTTGTTGATGCCAGAGCTTTGGGTTGGTGTCTTGGGAGATTCCTTTGGCCTTGCCCTTGTGGTTTCAAGATGGCCACAGAGAGCTCCAAAATGACATCGTCCAAAGGTATCATGTGGAATCTCCCTCAGTGCACCAACTCCTTATCAGGAAGAAAAGAACTCCCCAGAAGCCCCTAACCAGACTCCCTCATATTTCATTGGCCACAACTGGAACACGTGGGCACTCTTAGCTTAGAGTAAGATTGAGAAAGCAAGTATCTGACCTGTTTAGTGGGATGCCGGTCAGGGAGGCGGGGTTTTGAGAAGCCAATTTGTAGTGTCTGACTTACTGCTCTGCAAAGCACTTTTGGTGAGAACTTAAAGGGAAATACAAGCCTTCATTTCCCAATATCATCCAAACAAAATGACTTCCGATTATTAAAACATACAAACAAAATTATTTTTAAAAACAGAGCATCTGTGCGTTCTACAACATCTGCCAACTCTCTGTAGATATTTGGCAGCTTGGTCTATCATGGTTTGCTCAGATTTCTTAAAATAGAAGTTCTCACTTTCCCTCCTGAAAGTTTCTGGACTCTTCCAAATGCCTTCATGTCTTAAGTCTGTGAGCTCCCTCATAAACTGCGTCTTCCCCCTGGTCTGTCTGTATCTCTTCTCACTAATTACTTCACATAGAGTCTTCTTACACATCTCGTGCACCTCTTGCGAAGAAGTAGTCTCGACAATATGAAGTAATAACATTCTTAATTAAGGTATATGCGAAATATTTTAGAATGATATTAAAACTAATAAAAGTCTGCGAATGTATTTTTCTGCTATATGCATGGATTGGCAAATCAAATCAGCAAGCCAAGTATTGGCTTATAATGAAAAGCAGCAGCCCCTGCCTCCCCTCCCCCACCCTCCATTCCCACTTCCAGAGTTGATAATTTTCAACTCACTTGCCCTTTCCTTTATGTATTTTTGTTTTTTTTTAAGTAGGCTTCATGCCCAGCATGGAGCCCAACACGGGGCTTGAACTCATGACCCTGAGATCAAGACCTAAGCTGACATCAAAAGTCGGATGCTTAACCAACTGAGACACCCAAGTGCCCCTCCTTTATGTATGTATATCTACATTCTTTCTTTTTTTTAATGTTTATTTATTTTTGAGAGAGAGATAGAGAGCATGCAAGGGGCAGAGAGAGAGGGAGACAGAGGGTCCAAAGTGGGCTCTGAGCTGACAGCAGAGAACCCGATCCAGGGCTCAAACCCATGAACCATGAGATCATGACCTGAACAGAAGTCAGACACTTAACCAACTGAGCCACCCAGGGGCCCCTGTTTATACCTACATTCTAAATTACATGCTTAAATTGCTATTTCTTGGCTTTTTTAAAATGAGACTTCATCTGCTGGCTCTCTTCTAAGCAGTATGAGGATTTGGCTCCCTCTTACATTCCCACACCTATTTTTGTCCTCCCCTCCCCCCATTATTCTCTATAGTTATGTCACTTTCTCCATTCTAAATGCTCTTCTGTACATAGTGTTCTGTTCTTGTTTTATTGTTGTAAACTCTTCTCTTGTCTCTCTAAAGGTAAATTTTCTGAAGTTTCCCTCTCTCTCATGTTCCTTATTTGTTCTATTTCCCGTTGAAGGCATTCTTGAAATGTCTGATGCTTCTTGAATCTTCCTTACAGACACCAAAATGCTGACCAGCAGCCCTATGTAAATAATTTATTCGTTGGTGGGCTTCAGTAGATTGTGGCAGATGGAGACCCACATAAATTGGAATCTGTGGGTCTTCTCTCTTGGGTTAGTGGGTTTCCCCACAGAGGAATTATCTATTCTCCTATTGGGGGTGATAGGAAGTTGGTACTGAGGATAGTGGGAACCTAGTGTGGGAAGAGGGTGATGGGAATTACCATTCAAAATGGAGACTGTCGCTCAATCAGCTTTAAAGGCACCTCACCACCCCATCTCTCTCTACTGAGCCTGGTATTCGCAGAGTGTAGAATTTCTCCAGAATTTCCAAGAGCAAAACTCTTGTGCTCTGCTCGGGTAGGGGCAAGAGCTGCTGGCTTTAGGGTAGGGAATCTGTGAGTCTTCTCCTTAAGGAGATTTGTGACGATCCTCTTTGGTTTTGATCCCCTCCACACCCAACTTCAAATAGTTGGTGCCCTCAATGGGTTGGCCTTCCAGAGATCCTGCAATGGGAATCACCTGCTTTTTACAGGACTCTTCCCCCCGACTCTCTCTGGCATTAAGTTTCTGCCTTTTCTGTTCTGGCGAGTCACTTACCACTTGTCCATCTGTTTTCCATCTTGCGAAATAGTTTTGACATCACTTTCTCCTCTTACTCCTCCCCTGCTCTCTTTGACATTTTTTTTTAATCATTTTTATTTTCACTTGAGGAGTTTCATGAAAAACAATAAAGACTTGTGCCGTTCAATTTGTCACATTTAACTGAAAGTAATAAATGTTTAATTTTTAGGGGTCCAATTTTAGCTGGGCGGACATCCACCTGTCTACTTATGTATATATGTGAGGGTCTGTTTTTGGAAACAAGAAAAAAAATACACATTTATATCTCAGGCAAGAGAAAAACTATACTTTCCAGCTTCCCTTGCTCTTGCTGTGCGATGTGGACTAAGTTCAGACCAATATCATGAAAGTGGCAGTCATGTGTGCACTTCTGAACGTTGGCCTTGACAACTTGGCACTTCTCCGCCCTCTCTCTGTTTTCCCTGTGGGCTAGAATGTGAACGGGGTGGCAGCCAGTGTCAACTGTACAGACAAGGACAACACCCGAGGGGATGGTGGAGAAAAAAATGGAAGGCACTTTGTTGGTTTTTTTTTTTTAATTTTTTTAAATTAAGTTTATTTATTTATTTTGAGAGAGACAGAAACAGCATGAGTAGGGGAGGGGCAGGGAGAGAGGGAGAGAGAGAATCCCAAGCAGGCTCCGCACTGCCAGCTCGGAGCCCAATGCGGGGCTCGAACTCACGAAACCATGAGATCATGACCTGAGCTGAAACCAAGAGTTGGTCGCTTAACTGACTGAGCCACCCAGGCACCCCGGAACTTTGTTTTTGAATAAACCCACCCACCATCCTGGACTGTTCACCTTCAAGCTATTACATGACAAAGAGATTAATGTCTTCAGGCGTCTGTAGTTTGCGGTCTCTCTGTTACAGCAGCTTAGCCCATACTCTACGACCCTATTCAGTAGTGCCCGAAACAAGTCTATGAATAAGCTGCACATCTATTGCCGGTGGAGATTTAAAAAGATACAGAGTCCTGGACCCCACCTTCCCAGATTCTGCTTCAGTCAGTCTGGGGTAAATTACAGAAATCTGTTTTGTTTGTTTTTTAACTACCTAGATTTCTCTGATACTTTGCCAAGCTGATGAACCACTGACCACGCCCAGTTTCCTATAAAACATTTTCCTCACATTCCTATGGTTTTTTCCCATTCCTCATTCATTCTCTGGAAGTCTCCATATTCTTTTCCCAATTCCTTTGTTAAAAGTCAAAAAATTGTTTAATGTTTATTTATTTCTGAGAGAGAGAGAGAGAGAGAGAGAGCATGAGGGGGGTGGGGCAGAAAGAGAGAGAGGGGGACAGAGGATCCAAGTGGGCTCCGTGCTGACATCAGTGAGCCCAACACAGGGCTGGAACTCATGAACCATGAGATCATGACCTGAGCCTAAGTCGGACGCTCAACCGACTGAACCACCAAGGCACCCCTAAATATCAAATGTTAATGTCACCATAATGGACCCTTATTTTTGCCTTTCCAGAATCTATTCACCCTGATTTCCTTTGGGGACCCACTTTCCTTTATTCCCTGTCCACGTGGTTTAGAAATCCAGCCAGCCCCACAATGTCCCCATCTCTAGGGAAGGGACACTCAACCACAGAGCCCAGGCAAGTCAGTATATCCCCCCCACCCCTTGACCACAATGATGCATTCAGGGATGGACACATGAGCCAAATCAGTTCAACTGAGACCCAATTCTAGGAAAAAGAGTTCTTTCTCCTTTGGGAGTGCTGATCTTGTAGGATGTGTGCCTGCTGTTGTTGGTGCCTGTCTTATGACCATGAAGGGAGTCTGACAGAGAAGTCAACACAGTGGAGAGAAGATAGATGGAGACAGACTGAGTTCTGATGATACCATGTGAGCATCTGGATCCACGCCTGAATCCCTAGACCCTTCAGCAATGTGACTCAAATTTCTTTTATGAGGAGGGAGAGAGTGCTGCTTATTATGTATATGTATGTACATATTATATATGTATAATTATATGCATATATTACATGTAGTATATATAACATATCATGCCTAGGTTATATCATATGTATATATGTCTATATATGTACGTATATAATACTTTTATACTTACATACAAATACATACACACAACATGATTATAAAATTAACTGTAAAGTTCAAAAGAGGACAGAGAGTTTCTAAGGGAACGAACAGGTAACATGTTATAAATAGTTTCAAAAAGAATAATCATTAGATCAACATATCTAATGTACCATTCTTCTGTTTTAACCACTATCTAGGGTAGCATTATTTCTGAATTTTCATGAAGCTCATACAAACAGACCTTTGAGCAATTATGCAAATGTCTGGGCTACAGTGTTAATAATTACCTGGTTCCAGTTCTACACTGCATTCTAGAGTTTTCTCTGTAGGTCTGATCCAGTTTTGCAGTCACTATAGGGCAATTTAAAACAAAATATGTAAACATATATAAAGATCTCCTGACCTAGAATATCAGCGATACAGACTTTCTGAGTTAAAGGCATCTGGTAGACTTTAATGTGTTCATGACAAAGACCATGATTCGGAAGCAGAATTTGCTTGCTGACATCAGGAAAATTAAGGTAGGCTTGATAGGTTGAGCTTGTCATCACTTTCCTATATTCTATATTCAAGGTACGGAGCCTATTTGCAGCAGCTATACGGTGTCCCCCACAAACTGTTCTCACCCTCCCCTGGGGTCCGCAAATCAAGTCAGGTCGGCTTCCTGTTTTTATATAGCCTGCGAACTAAAAATGATTTTCACACCTTCGAATGGTTCAAGAAAGATCAAAAGAAGGTTTCATGAAAAGTACATGAAATTTGAAACTCCACGTCCATAATAAAGTTTCATCGGAGCACGGCCACATTCACTCATTTATAATTATCTACGGCTACTTTTGCACAACAGTGACGGAGTTGAGTAGTTATTGACTAAGCTATTTACTATCCTAGTCTTTCCCAAAAAAGTCCACTGAGAGACAATGCTGGAGAGAATGGGAAGTCAGTAGTCATTTTCCCAGCTATATCTGTACCTGGGGGTGACCCATGGGACCCAGTTTCGACCAATGAGATGTCAAGTAAGGTTTGCAAGAGGGATCCTGGGAAAGACAGCAAGATTTCTAGCAAAGTAAAGGAAGAAAATGAACACCTTTCTTCTTCTTGTGGTATCTGGAGGTGTGATGTTTTTTGCCTCCACAATAAAACAAGCATGAGGTTGACATTTCTATTTGCTATATTATTGGCTATATTGGTGGACGGGCTAAGGCTTTCTCGAGTCTCTGGAGTAGGAATTGATTTCAAGCAGTCTCGAGGTTTTCTAAACCTAGTCTCAAGAATGGTCACTGTGGAAAGAATAAGTTAGATGCTTGTCATGGGAAACTTCCTGTTTTCTTTAGCAATTTGATCGTGGTCATGTAACCCCAGACTCCAATTGAGGGGAGTTCAACTTCAGTCTAAGTTAAACCTGCCAAGGGTCTTGGGGTGGGGAGGATAAAAAAAAAAACAAGTTTAAAAACTGTGTCTTAAGATTCAGTGTGCTCATTTAATGGTGGCAAAGATGTAAAAGTATCAACGATTGCTAGTTTCTATCACTCGGTGGAACTTCTGTGTAGGAGAGAGAATTTTATTATTGTAAGTGAATACCCAAAATTTTATATTCTTATATTCAGTTCTCATTTTGATTAAGTTTCATGTGACAATTAAGAGTCTCAAATCTCTCAGAGAGTTATTCCACATATGGTTCTTTTGGGAATAAGGCATAAAAAATAAGATTTGGATATATATATATATATATATAGTTATTAATAATTATATTATTTATATAGCTATGTTTATATATTTATACTAATATAAGTATTATGTTAATTATTATGTTATTGTTTATATATAAAATATATATTTAACAAGTAAAGGGCAGAAAAAACAAAGTAAAAACCTACAGTAAAATGGAAACCAATTTGACAATAAACTTCATATATTGAAAAAAAAAATAAAGAATGATGAAAAGTAAAAAAAAAAAAAAACCTACGGTAAAGTTTATGTAAAGTTTAGGGTATTTCCCGACATTTCAGATTTCTTTTTTTTTAATAATTTATTTATTTACTAATTTACATCAAAGTTAGTTAGCATATAGTGCAACAATGATTTCAGGAGTAGATTCCTTAACGCCCCTTCCCCATTTAGCCCATCCCCCCTCTCACAACTCCTCCAGCAACCCTCTGTTTGTTCTCTAAATTGAAGAGTCTCTTCTGTTTTGTCCCCCTCCCTGTTTTTATATTATTTTTGCTTCCCTTCCCTTATAACATTTCAGATTTCTAAGTATAACTTCAGTTCCAAAAGTTCCAGTGTCTAAGCACCCCTTCATTAAAAGTATTTTAGAAATCCATTATAGAAGAAAATAATTTCTCCTTGAAGAAAGAGAAACTGAAGCCCAGAAAAGACAGTCACAGTCACATATACACACGACACTCTCCACAGGACCCAGGCTCTTCGGGAATATTCACTGTCGTTAGTTTTGAGGCCACTCAAACAAGACAGTGCATTAAGAAGAACTCACAACAAAATCTCACTCAAAGGTACAGAGACCTTCCAGAATCTTTAAGACCATCATTCACATTGAACATAGAGACTGAGAAATTTCAGAGTATCATAGGATACACAGCTAAGTTGGAGATTCATTTTCCAAAAATTAGTTTAAAAGCTAATCTCTGAAGCATTTAAAACAATTTTTTTACTGTTTATTTTTGAGAGAGAGAGAAAGAGTGAGTGGGGGAAGGGCAGAGAGAGAGCGGGGACAGAGGATCCGAAGCAGGCTCTGTACTCACAGCAGAGAGCCCGATGTGAGGCTCGAACTCACGAACCATGAGATCACGACCCGAGTCGAAGTCAGACGCTTAACTGACTGAGCCCCAGGTAGCCCTGGAGCATTTTTTAAATAAAATGCCTCCCTGTTGTCCCTCCCAAAGGTGGACAGAACGGCTAGCTGTGCCCTCAACACCAGGGCCGTGAACTATTCTGCCTTCCTGCCCACGGTGTCCCACTTTGCCTGTGACTGAGGGGGGCTTCCCAGGACGGGAGCTTTCACTGCTAAAGCCAGGCAAGTCCAGGGCCAAAGCTCCGGGCTGGTGCTGCTCTGGAGACACTTGCTTCCCTCTCTCTCCAATGAGATAGTTCTCTAGTTATGGGCCCAGAGAGGGGAGCACACGGGTCCCGCGCCTTGGTGCTTTTCACCAAGTCAGTGCTTGGTCAAGATCGTCCAATTAACTGGGAAGATGTTCACAAGAACCGGCCCCTGAACCTCTACCTCCACGCAGCACCCGGACTTCTTGCATTTACTGGCAGAAACACACCTTGCAGCCCCAGCCTCCACCCCTCCATGAGAATCTTTGAATCGCTGGGAAATGCAGGAAATTCCAATGGACTCTAGTAACCACAAACAAAGCTGAAAGTAATTCTTCAGTGGACTCTTGCCAAATAATCCTGGCAGAGACTATCCCTGATGGAACTCTGTGAATTAGCAGAAAACACATTACATACCCCAGATAGAGGATCAGACTGAAGCCACTGCATCCCTGCTTCACAAAAACTAGAGCCCAGAGCAAAGAGAAATCACGGGCAGGATGGAAGAGAAATTTCTCCTTTGAAATAATGGCCCCGGGGCGGTTTCTAAGCCTATCAAGATGTGGAAAAGGAAATAAACCCTGCAATAGAGCCAGGCCAAAAGGATGTGGTAACAGCTTCAGAGCGATTCAAAAGTTCAATGTCAACAGTTCCTTATGAAAAGCATTTTCTCTGGCCACAATTGACCAGTAGGGCACGCTGCTTTGCATAAACTCTGTCATCTAAACATCTAAACTCAGCTCTGTGGCCAAATCATCCTGATGGTTTGGTTCACGGAACTCTCAACAGTAACAGTGGAAACAGATAGTTGTAAAGATCCCAATGCCTATGGAGATTTGAACAAACGCGACTTTACCATTCTGTTTTCATTTGCCTATTTGATCTTTGCAGTCATTGCTATCGTATCATCTGTCAACTTGGCACAGCGATGGGGGCAGAGAGGGCTTTCAGGGTCTCCCATGATTTTCAGCTAAGATCTGCAACTGTCTAGCTGACTAGGTCAGAGTGGAGTCATGACAGTAATCAGGCAATAGCAAAGGTCCTAATCATAGTGGCCTGGTAGGGCTAAGAACATGTGGGCTGTTCATGCAGGAATCACTCCTTCACATCACCAGCCAGCGGCCAACGAGAGGACGTGACCTTCCTCCCAAGGAATACCATTTCCGAGATCACACCTCTCTTAGGCAGCACCAGATGCGTTGCTGTCATCTGTTACTGAGAAGAAGACCCTCTGGGACAGGGACACACCGTGGAGTAGAATGTGAACATTCCTTTAACGGGAAGTGTATGATGGTAAGACGTCTGTCTCTTCCCTGGGGCTGTTCCTCCTCCCAGCGTCCTCCCTTCCTTTTCAATGTTTCCCTACTTCTGTTGTCCTTGACCTTACCTCTGACAGACCGCAAGAGGTCCTTAGTTGCTTCTTGCAATTTAACTTTGCCCTCTGCTTCCTTTGGAACTGCTTTGAAGGCCTGGCTATGCTTGTGTCTCAGTTTGACACGGTAGGCGGCTTGCTACAGAAACGTACGTCCCATCTCCTGCGTTTATTTGTCATAATGATGGCACTGAGTTCAATCACCTACCTACTATTCAAAATAAAAATCAAACTCGTCCGTAAAAGTATAGGCAGTTCCCAAATGAATCACATTTGCTTTGATTCCCAGTGATTTAAATCTCCCTTGATTTGGGTATTATTTCAATAACAGTAATGACTATGTATCTTCCCATCAATGTCTCCATTTATGTACGTAATATATAAACCCTTCTGCAAATCCCACTGAAATTATTTAATATGACTTAACATTCTATGTTTAGGAATTCAATGTTATTTTAAAATTAAGTGAATTTCAGATGACAAATTATATGATCCCACTTTTTTTTTTTTTTTAATTTTTTTTTTTTCAACGTTTATTTTATTTTTTGGGACAGAGAGAGACAGAGCATGAACGGGGGAGGGACAGAGAGAGAGGGAGACACAGAATTGGAAACAGGCTCCAGGCTCTGAGCCATCAGCCCAGAGCCTGACGCGGGGCTCGAACTCACGGACCGTGAGATCGTGACCTGGCTGAAGTCGGACGCTTAACCGACTGCGCCACCCAGGCGCCCCTATATGATCCCACTCTTATAGAGTCAACCAACGTAAGATAGATGACAGCCTTCCATTATTTTAGCATCACACATAAAATGTCAATGCCAGGCCAAACTAAAGATCAAATTGCCTTTCTCTCTAGAGTTTTTAGAGATGTTGCTGATAGACTGGAGAAGGCAGGGAAGGAGACATCAAACCGGAGACATTTCTTCTTAAATTTGGAACATGTGGCAATTTCATGACGAAAAATTTTAAAAGGTGCTTGCAAACACACATATACATATACACATGTGAGAAATAAAATGAACTTAAAAAAACACATGGTTGGGAGAAACGACCTTTCCCCCAACTAGTGCCCCATGCAGTCACAGCTACCAAAAAAAGAAAAAAAAAATCAAGCTTTTCAGCTACATAGGTGTTCTTAATATAACATTTTAAATGTTTAACTTGGACCACAAATATCGGTCCACTTAATGAAACTTTCTTCCTCTGTCCTGCTAATGCCGGCCACAACATTTTGCCATCTCACAATTGGTGCTCACGACTGTTCCAGTGCTGAGAATGGCCCCTGTGTCTATTGGGTCTATGTGTGGGTGGATTGTGGTGGGGGTGTGGGGGCGCGGCATTCAGAAATGTAGACAGCTTGCGAAAAGAATCGCCGGTAGAGGGACCCACCAAGAATCTTAGTAATCATGTCCCACCTTTTCTTCCATAGGTGAAGAGTATAAGGTCACTTACCCAAAGTCACACAAGTTAGTGATGGGGATGGTGGACGCCCCAGGGCTCCCGAGCCCTACATCCAAAGCATGGGCTCTGGCCAGAGGACCTGGCATCCTATCTGAGCTCCACCCCCAACATGAGGGTTGTCTCAAGCAAAGTTCTTAGCCCCTCTTAACCCCAATTTTTTTATGGGATAAAAATAGTACTGATCTCACACGGCTATTTTAAGAGTTAAATGTCATAATGTACATAAACTCTCCTAGCTCTGTATCTGGTACATTGTAGGTGGTCAATAAATGTTGATGGGTTTTATATGACAATATTTATTATTAGCCACAGTATTAATAAAATACTGGGAAAAGTTAAAGTCAAGCAGTGTTTTTACACAATAATAAACCAGCATGTTCTTTATCCGATAAAATATTTTAAGAGTATTGAAAACACCTGTTTTGATAACACCGGAAACACCACCAGGTCTCAAAAATCAAGGCGAAAACTCTGTCATCCAAAATGCTGACATCAAAGGGAGGCGATTTTACTGCTGACACACACAAAAAAAGGAATTTAGTTTTTTGCTTCTTCCCTTATTTTGCCAAGCGGATGACCGACTCGTGTGTATAAAACAGCTTTATTGAAGTACAACTCACATATCGTAAAATCCACCCACTTGAAGAGAGGCGTGTAGGAGTTTTTAGTGTATCTGCAGAGTTGTGTGGCCATCACCATAGTCGAATTTTAAAACATTTCATCACCCAAAAAGAAACCCCGTACCCATAGCAATGATTCCTTTGATTTGGAATCTATCAATTTTTCTACCAGTTTTTGAACATTTCTGTAACTAACAAGTTTCACTCTTATTTTGACCACGGCAGCTTCCTGTCTTGTTTCCTCTTCCTGTTCTCTGCTCTTATTTCATCCGGCACATCTGTGCTTTTCGTTCAGCTCTGCCCCTGCCTTCTGTTTTGTCTTGTCTCTCATGCAGGGCATCTAAAAGGCCGGGCTCTTCAGTATGAGAATCTGCAATGCTCACGATTCTGCTGCAGTTTCCTTGCCTGTATCCGTCCTCAAGTCCAACTGAATTCAGCGTTGGCAAGGCGGGGAAAGAGAATCCATTCTACTCAGATAAAACACCACACCCACACATTTACAACTGGGGCATAAAACACATTTATTGGTCACAACTCTATCAACCAAGAGCTTTTAAAAAGCACACGGCAAACACGTACGGTGTAGAAAATCTAAAAGCCCACCATCTCCTATAAAGATTTTAACAAGGAATAAACTGTTATTTCACAGTTTTCAAGTGTGTAAAGGAGGAAATCTCTTAGAAAGATGTCTCCGATTTTTATTTAGAGAATTCAACTGTTTTGTAGAAACACCATGACTGAAGGTCACTGTGGTGCTGGAGAAACTTCTGTAGCAATTTATGTTTTACGTATACTACGAAAGGAGACCGTCATTTGAACTCTCTGCATGTCCGGAGGAACACAAATGACGATGGCAGAGGAAAAAGAAGTCTACAGATAAGTCTGCATCTCCCACTAGATGTGATTACCATGACAGAACAGGCAGACACCCACCATAGAGACGGAGCCAGAGGGAGCCTTGGAGATCATTCACTCCTAACAGGAAGGAATGGGCCCAGGTCACCCTGCCAGTTAGTGGAGACCCAGAGGCTAAAGGGTTATTTGAAGTCGAAGTCTGGAAGGTAAAAAAGAATAGCACAGTTGTGTTTGCTGGTTGTTTCCACGTGACCATTCCCCAGACTGGACAGATGGAATCCAACCAGGAAGCTCCACGTTGGTCTGGAAATAGACAGGGGGAGAATTGTACAGCCCTTGGGAATACAAGAAGGTCAGATTTATCTTTATTCTCAAGAGGGCCTAAGAAAATTCCTAATCAGAATCTAAGAGCCTTAAAAGAAGGAAAGAAAGAAAGGAAGGAAGGAAGGAAGGAAGGAAGGAAGGAAGGAAGGAAGGAAGGAAGAAAGAAAGAAAGAAAGAAAGAAAGAAAGAAAGAAAGAAAGAAAGAAAGAAAGAAAGAAAGAAAGAAAAGGCAGCTCTAACAACCCAGCTGGATGAAGCCACAGCCAGAACGGGCTTGGGGCTCTGAGGCTGTCACTGAGGTGACCACTGTCCTCTTCCACTTCTGCTCCGACCTGTCTTAACGGTCACAACATGACCAAGAGAGAGGATCCTTCGTGGGGTCTGTCACTCATCCTGGGCATAAAGCCCCTTGCCTTAGCCTGCTGCTCACTACCGAAGGCTCTTGTGGCTCAGCTTGTCGTCGAAAACTTGGATGTCACCCAGAGCACATCACCAAAATAGCTCTTGCAAAAAGGGAAAAATCAACCATGCGGTGTGCCAGTCTCACAAAAGAAACATGCTCTAGGTCCCAATAAGACAGAGCTCGCTTCGGAGTGGCTAAATCCCTTGCTTTACGAGTATTTTTCATCCCAACTCTATGTTTTGACACCTCTGTTCTACAAGAGGGTGCACGGGTTTATTCATCAACAATGACGGACGAGTGCTACCTCCCGCTCCACCAGAGAAAAGTAACGCAAACATGGTTCCAACACGCACGAAGCCACTGGGGTTCAGCTGCTTCATCTGTAGAAGGAATAACCCGCGGACTGCAAAGCCCCTTCTAGCTCCAAAGCCTGGCTCCTATGACACAGGTGGCACCACAAGCATTTGAGAAAGTGCGGCCAGCCTGCTAGCCTGCTCTGTGGGCGCCAGGATCACGACACTCACAGGACACAGACTCTGCTACTGAGGAACCCATCATTCCATGAGTAAACTAGGGTTTGGGACAGACTTTCTCCTTCATATGCGGTATTAAGGCACTAAGCAATGGGTGTCTGGGAGGGATTAATGAACATTGCTGACATATAAGGTGTTAGACAAATCCCTTGGTTTTTTTTTAAATATAAAAAACTGCTTCTGTTTGGCTATGTAGAAGTTGCCTTGTTTTTTTTCCTTTCATAAGATACACAAATTCTATTTGAGGTAACTCTCCCAGCCCCAGAAATAGACATCGCTTAGCTTAAAAAAATATATACAAATACAGTTTAAGAACTGGCTTATCCTTGGGCTACTGGGGAAAAAAACAAAAACAAAAACAATCAACAAATCCCATCAACACTGTTTCCTGTCAAAGGAAAAGGAGACAGAGTAAATAGACCCCAAACTTGTTTTCAGATGTATCGTGTACTTTGGCCATTTGCATCGTGGGTGAGGTAGTTTGGAAGAGATGTGAGGTTACATCTTCCTGTGTTTCCCATGACCAAAGCGTACCTTCTACTGAAAATAGGGATTTTACTTTTAATGCTATGCATATGGGGCACCTGGGCAACTCAGTCGGGTAAGCGTCTGACTTCAGCTCAGGTCATGATCTCACAGTTCCTGAGTTCAAGCCCCACGTGGGGCTCTGTGCTGACAGCTCGGAGCCTGGAGCTTGCTTCGGATTCTGTGTTTCCCTCTCTCTCTGCCCCTCCCCTGATTGCACTCTGTCTCTTTCTGTCTCTCAAAAATGAATAAACGTTAAAAAGTATTTTTTAAAAATGCTATGCATACAATAAAGGCTCACCCTTCATCCCTGAAGTATATATACTTTGATTGTTTCCAGGGTTCTAGTGAAGGGTTTTCATAAATCATGTAGCCTCCCTTGTCCTGGATCCCCTTGGGACCCAGCAAAACTGGCTGGCCTTTCTAAGCACTGGAGCTGCAATCTTCAATGTGAGCATAACAGACTTAACCAGATGTAGATAATTTCAACAGTTCTAACCGTAAGACAAAGCAAATGACTCAGCCTGTGCCCAGCGTGCAAGAGAAACAGGACAAAGAAATGTCTAAGTCAAATAGCACAAACGTACATTTTCTCAAGGCAATTAGGTCAGTTTCTCTTACTGGGTCCTGGGGTTATCTTTGTTGTTGTTATTTTTTGCTTTGCTGTTTAAACATTAGGTACAGTTGCAGAGTAGACGAGAATCTTTAAAATAGAGGCACTCTGTGTCAAACCATATTAGTGAGTACAAGATATAGCCCACAATTATGCTGTAGCAAAAGTTCGTGTCCAAACCTTCACTTGCAATCTGTAGGACTATATGGGGCTTACAACTATGCTTTGGGTTTATGAATGGACTTCTGGCTAGGTTATGACAGAGAGAGGGAGAGAGAGAGAGAGAGAGAGAGAGAGAGAGAGAGAGAGAGAGAGAGAGAGAGAGAGAAAGAAAGAAAGAAAGAAAGAAAGAAAGAAAGAAAGAAAAGAAAGAAAGAAAGAAAGAAAGAAAGAAAGAAAACCCCTAAAATGTATCTAAAAATAAGATTTTATGGACGCCAGAATGGAAGTTTGCTGATGCCTAGGGTTTTGAAATGGCAAAATTCTAGCAAATTCGTCAGAGGGGAACTTTGCTCATTTTTCAGTGCCTTTGCTTTACTACCTATGGGCTTTAACTTTGCTTTATTAGATGATCCAGCTGATGTCAGGGTCAGCTTGGCCTCCCAGGACCAAGTATGAGATTAAAAGTCATAGTTTTGTGAAATCACAGAGACTTTAATGAACTTCTCTAAAGGGATGAAATTCACAGACTTTATAATAAAGGTCTCTAGTCATTGTGGCATTCTGAAAGACCGACCCATGACCAGCTGGGGTGTCATTTTCTGTAAATGGTGCTCCTTTTATACTTCGTTGGTGTTGAGTAATACCAAAAAGGATTTATAGTCGAGTTTTGTGCATCTGTTAAAAATAGGTTGTGCCCTATTCCCTCTTTTGACAAAAAATTGATCTAATTTCAAGGCCATGGGTCAGTGGACTCCTGGATTGTTCAACCAGTATGAAGCCAGAGGCATGTTCATTTTTTCCTGTGTGAAATGCTTTCCTAGTCAAGACATTACCCAGCATGATTTTGTTTGGCTGATGCTGAACTCAGTCCAGGCTCCAGCCCAGGCTTCATGTTTTAAAAATTAGAGGCCTGAAGATATATTACTAGTAAGTTAGAACAACTCCGAGAAGTTGCCCCCAAATACCCAGAGCACAAGGGGTAAAGAAGCAACATATAGCAACGGACATCATTTGGAAACTAGACATTCTTCTCATTTATTTACCGAATACTTTACTTAACTTTTAGTGCCTAATGATCAGAAACCTCCTTTTCACTTGCATCTTATAAACTAGCCTGCGGTCTCGTCCGTTACTGGCATGAGACAATCAGACCCCGCACATTCTCTCCTTCTGAAACTGGGTCTTTTCTTAAAATAGGTTCATCCTATGGTACAGCTTTAAAAACTCTTCACCTTGGTGGGCTCATCCGTAAATATATTCACTAAACAAGTACTTATTTTGTGCCCGGCCCAGGCACTAGGGAGGTATCAGTGAACAGGGGGCACAGGGTTGCCTCTCTTCTGGACCAGACAGTTGTAACTGGACACACGACAACCAGAGAGGGCGCTTTCTTTCATAGCTGGTCTTCCTCAAAGAGGCTATTTGGAAAGAAAATTCAAATCATTTCTACGACCGTGAAAACCTTTCGGGATTTCAATGTTCTATAAAGCATGTGTCCCAAAAGACCTCCTTGTCCACAGCAAATGAACATGCTTCGAAGCAAACGACAAGCATGAATGTTTCCAAGCATGAATAGAAATGAAGAGACACGCTCTCACCCACATGGGTTTTTCCAGATGGTAGATTCATCCTATTTCAAAGACCGCATAAAAATTCTGCACTATTGTATAAGAATGTGTTGGTTGACATGACCTAAAGGGATCAAATTATCTAAGCCTGAAAAGTAACATTATTCACCCAAAAATGGTCTGTTCAAGCAGAAAAAAAAAAAAAAAGATCTCCTCTAGCTCTGTATGGAAAATTATTTCACACATGGTCTCGTAACTGCTCCAGCTGTGGTAAACAACAGCTGTCATACTTAGTGAAAACACTACCTTAAATTATTGTGATGTTTAGTAAAAGGGTCTAATTATTTTTTGAAGGTGTCATATTTTTTTCTTGAGCACATGAATAATTCTAAACCTTTTCTTCACCTGCAAAATGACTGGCCCTTCCTAAACGAGGAGGATGATTAGAAGGGTTATAGTCTTCTCCACCCTTCTCCTGTAGTCACCTGCTGTATTTTTATCGCCCATGGACACGCACCAACATCTGTCACCATAAATAATATTTTCCAGTTGCACATTGGACTCCATAGTCAAAGAAGAAAATCCTTATTTAAAATATGTATTCTCCAATGGGATGTTCTCGCATCCTCTGGTGTGCCTTGTAAGCGTACAGTTATTTAAAAATGAGAGTTTCGTGCTCTGGAATACCATACTTCCTCTTGTGCGCCTCAAATAATTTCTTTAGCTCCTCCATATAGGTGTGATGTAACTCCTCAATCTGTTCCGTGGTTGGGTGCAGAGTCTGATGAACGGGGATTGGACGGCCAACTACAAAAATAGAGAACGTATCAGACAGGAGAAACCAAAACCCCTCCATCACAAACCGCTGCCTCTAAAGGATGGCTCTGGAAAGATCTGCCAATCAGAATCTGTCAGGCGTGCTCACTCCAATCCCTTGTTCGTTTTACTGGCTGCCTACAGTGGTCACACCATCCTATTCGATGACAAATAAAGAACTTTCCTTCTCAGCAATTGCTGGAGTGTTAAGTACCCTGGGGGTTTTGACTCTGAGTCAAATGAGCCACTATGCTGACCACAGCTGTGAAGTAAGAGGACATAGCTGTGTGTGTATGTCACTAGCATTCTCCCTCTGGTACAGCTGACAGCCAGGCCACAGGACCCTATTGTGACCGATGGTGAAGTCTTGAGTCATGAGGCATCAGCTCTTTACTCTCTTTTTAATGTCATCCTAAAAAATCTGAAGAATGTATATCTTCAGAGCCAAGAATCTGTACTAGAAAACACACATCATCACAAGACTCTGTTTGTTAAGAGTAGAAAACAAAACCAACCCGAAGTCTCAGTAGAAAAATTATTAAATAAGCCACAGAACAGTCCCTCAACAGAATCCTAGGCAGCAATCTTTAAAAAAAATGAAATTATATGTGTATACACACACACACACACACACACACACACTGAGGTCTAAAATGTATGAAGTGGGAAAAGAATTGTAAAATAATACAGTATGATCCCATTTATGAAAAAACATTTATATCTCCAGGTGTATTATAAGCTTTAGTGTATTAAAAAATCTAGGGGTGCCTGGTGGCTCAGTTGGTTAAGTGTCTGACTCTTGATTTTTGGCTCAGGTCATGAATTCAGTTTGTGGGTTCAAGCACCGCTTGGGATTCTCTCTCTCTCCCTCTCTCTCTGCCTCTCTAGTATTCTCTCTCTCTCTCTCTCAAAATAAATAAAAATAAACTTTAAAAGAGTCTAGAGAGAGAGACTGATAACCATTACCTCTAGGGAAGAAGGTAGAGATGGGGTAGTTTTCACTTTAACTGTATTGTAGGAATTTTCTACAATGAGAATGCAGTTGTTTTACCTGTAATTAAAAATGAACTAATTATTTTTTTAACCTGTCAACTTCTCTACATATTTCAAAAGGTGTCTAGAGTTGTCTCAGATTTTTAGAAACTACAAGATACACATGGCTTTGGCACCTGCTTTCCTGGGTCTTTCCCTGCTGCTCACTGCTCCCCCTGCTGGCCTAATGCAGCTTACTGATGCCAAGAGTTGAAAACCTACAGGATGTTCCGTGACCCGCGGCAAAGAGGTTCTTATTACCCAGGAGCAACTTGGGCATGAGGTCAAGTGGGGCCATGGGTAATAGAATGGAACTCAGAGGGGACACAGGAGGTTTTCTTTGGTCTACCCTAAGTCATTCCGTGGTACACCCAAGGTTCAAACCCATGTCAGTAACAGGTGGTGGGTGAGTTAAGAGAAAACCAAGCAAATGTTAAGTCACAGAGAAAGAAGGAAGTAATAAAAATCAGCACAGGAGGTAAGGAGGCGCAGAGGAGGTAGTGATACACACACACATAGGACAAAATGTATTAAGAAGATATCTCTATCACTTTATCTATCTCTCTAGCTACCTACCTATCTACCTACCTACCAATCTATCTATCATCTATCTAATGATGCAATAAGGAGACATACATAGTAGATACGTATCATATCACCTTACTGCAGTATTCATATTCTTACATTGCTAAGTTTTTAAGCAGATATAGCCTCAGGAATCTAACATACAGTTCTGATAGCCTGGATGTCAAATTTACATAGAGTAGACATCAGTCCTTTGTCATTCCACAAACTGGAACTCTCTTACCGTCGGTTGTGGTTGGAAATACGGCTGAGGAGAAGGCTAATGTGGGGTGGAAGAGGAGCTGGGGCTGCACAGAAAACACTAGACTACCAAGCGCACCGAGCTACCGAGTAACTTCCTCCCTGGTAATTTTCACATGTATAGGATGAAAAGGTAGAACTCAATGATCTTGAAACTTCCTTCTAACTCTGACCTTTTTGTTTCAGGAAAAAATTGAGAAATCTGCAGGTGACTTGAGAATCTACTAGCCGTTGCCAATCTACTAGCAAATGTACGGTTTTATAGAAATAGCTTCTGTTAAGTGAAATTAATCCCAAGAGAGGTCAAGTACATACGATTATTCGAGGTGGAAGTCGGGGGGCCGGGGACTTAGCAAGAGGCACAGGGATCTAAGAAGATGTTGTTCCCAGATTACTTTAAATAAAATTCATGAATTCTGGGGCACCCGGGTGGCTCAGTCAGTGAAGCGTCCAATGTCGGCTCAGGTCATGATCTCACAGTTCATGAGTTCAGGCCCCACATCAGGCTCTGCGCTGACAGCTCAGAGCCTGGAGCCTTCTTCGGATACTGTGTCTCCCTCCCTCTCTGCCCCACCCCTGCTTGCACTCTGTCTCTCTCTCTCAAAAATAAATAAACATTAAAAAAAATTTTAGGGGCACCTGGGTGGCTCAGTCGGTTGAGCATCCGACTTCAGCTCAGGTCATGATCTCACGGTTTATGAGTTCAGGCCCCGCATCAGGCTCTGTGCTGACAGCTCGGAGTCCGGAGCCTGCTGCTTCATTCTGTCTCCCTCTCTCTCTCTCTCTGCCCCTCCCCCGCTCACAGCCTGTCTCTGTCTCTCAAAAATGGCTAAAAATGTTTTAAAAAAGTTTATAAAAAAATTTTTTTTTAATTCATGAATTCTTGGCACCTGGGTGGCTCAGTCGATTGAGCATCTGACTCTAGATTTTGGCTCAGGTCATGATCTCATGGTTGTAAGATCGAGCCCCGTGTCAGGGTCCGCACTGACAGCATGGAGCCTGCTTGGGACTCTCTCTCCTTCTCTTTTTGCCCCTTCCCCACTCTCTCTCAAAAATAAACAAACATTAAAAAAAAGACTCATGGATTCTGAATTATTAATCAAGTCTTATTTCCTACGAGTTTTCCTACAGATAATTTCAATCCTGTTCTTTTCTTATGCATGGTTGTTTGTATATTTCAGGTGGCTCTTCCAGAAAGCTCAAACATGCCCATAGATATTAAATTCATCATAAGACTTTCCCCTTTAAAGTGTGAGATGGACAGCTTCCTCCTTGCCTTTCTCTTGTTTATGTGTAGGGAAACTGAGGTACTGGAAATTTCAAAACTATATTTAAAAAAAACAACAAAACAGGAATTAAAAATATAAAGCTGGTGCCCCTGTCCCTCATTACAAAAATTGGACTGGGAAGCAAGAAATATTTCTCAATTACTTTTTTAAAAATTTTTTTTAACGTTTATTTATTTTTGAGACAGAGAGAAAGCATGAATGGGGGAGGGTCAGAGAGAGACACACACACACAGAATCCGAAACAGGCTCCAGACTCTGAGCTGTCAGCACAGAGCCCAACGTGGGGCTCGAACTTGCGGACTGCAAGATCACGACCTGAACTGAAGTCGGACACTCAACTCATTGAGCCACCAGGCGCCCCCTCTCAATTACTTCTTGAGGGGTAAAGACAGAGGTGACAAAACAAAACCATGCAAGTCTGAGAAGAGTCCCCAGAGCCCCGGAAGACCAGAATCCTCGGTCTCCACAAAAAAGGAGATTTTTTATCACTCAGAGGAAGAAAACAAAGCTAAGCCTATGTTAGCTGCAAACTGCCCTGTTACTCTCTTTTGACAACACAAAGGGGAAAAAAAAAATGGCTGCTCTCAGACATGAAACTCCTTGCCCTGGAAAAAATCAGCCAACATCTCTCCTGGTGGTAGAGTCGGGAATCATAGCTCCTGTTCACGTTCTGGTGCTTTTTAGAGCTCGTGTGTTCCATTTCCCAGTCCCATCCAGCAATTGGAGCTGAGCTACGCGCTCATGGCCTCACACAGCAAGCAGCCTTGCCTCGTTTCTATGGTGTCGTGTCGTATTGACCTCAGATGGGGAATGAGCAGCTTCATGAGCCGTTGCATAGGCAGCTGGAGAGGAGTCTGGAAATGGGCATTATTTTCTTCTCACTGAGACCAAGAGTAGGTCTTTGGCAACAAGAAATCTTTGCTGTTTTTCTTTAATTCTGAAAATTCCACAGAGTTGATCTCTCGACTGATCTCACACAGGAATTGCTCTTTCTCGGGCTGCTACACAGCTGGACCCTAGAGAAAGGCTAGGCTGTTGGCAGAGGGGGTTGGAAAGGGTCAAAATGTGGGTGCCCACGAAACCTGGGTTTATTGAAACTCTGGCTTATGGTGGAGGCTCAAATAATATGCCTGACGTGAGGAAAGAGCATGCGTGTGTGTGTGTGTGTGTGTGTGCTTCCATACACACACACACACACACACACACACTCAAGAACATTCATTAAACACTTACTGTGTTACACTGGGCACCACACTAATCCCCTTAACATTATCTCTTTAAACCCCTACTTGACATTTAAATTTAAATTAGGCTCCCCTTCCTTTCTTTGTATTTCAGAGAATCCCTTATCGTGCTTTTTTTTTTTTTTCCTCATCACGATATACCCAGACATGAAACATAATCCACTACTTTTGTCAAGTGGGTTCAAACCAGTTTTATTTTATTAAAGTACATTCCTTTCCCCATCTATAGCAAGAATGATACAATAAGCACCTGAGTACTCTTCTTCTAGACTCACCAGCTTTGTACGTTTTGCGCACAAGCGCGGGTACCCACGTGTGCACGCGCAGATATACATGTGTATTATTTTTATTTTTGTAGACCCATTTGAAAGTAAGTTGTAGACATCAGTGGTTCGATTGTATTATCGTCCCTAAACATTTGGCATGTGGTTCTTAAGTACAACAACACTGTCCTTCTTTTTTAATGTTTATTATTTATTTTTGAGAGAGAGGGAGAGAGTGAGCGGGAGGGGCAGAAAGAAAGAGGGAGACAGAGAATCCCAAAAAGGCTCTGTGCTGTCAGCACACAGCCTGATGCAGGGCTCGATCCCACAAACCGTGAGATCATAACCTGAGCTGAAATCAAGAGCCAGACGCTTCACAGACTGAACCACCCAGGCGCCTCAAGAACACTGTCCTTTTTATTTTATTTTATTTTCTTATTTTTTTTTAAGTTTATTTATTTTTGACACAGAGAGCAAGCATAAGCTAGGGAGGGGCAGAGAGAGGGAAGAGACACAGAATCCGAAGCAGACTCCAGTCTCCGAGCTGTCAGCACAGAGCCTGACGCGGAGCTCGAACTCACGAACCGTGAGACGATGACCTGGGCCGAAGTCGGACGCTTAACTGACTGGGCCACCCAGGCGCCCCAAGAACACTGTCCTTTTTAAATACACCATTCTCATACCCAAGGCATCTAACCTCTACACAATTATTTTGTACTTAGTTCACATTCAAACTTGATAAACTGTCTCCATGATATCCTTACAGCTGATTGCCACCCCCTACTCCCCCCAACCATCCATGACAGCTGCTGTGTCTTTGAGTACTCTCTCTTTTTGGTCTTTCAGGAAATTAATATTTTTGAAGAGTCTAGGCCAATTGTTTAACACAATCTGAATGTCCCACAATCTGAATTTGTCAATTTCCTCATGATTTGATTTCGACGAACACTTCGGCAAGGACACTTACAAAGAGAGATGGAAACATGTTTAATAGCACTCAACAGTCTGGTCAGGAAGCCCCCCGGGCTGTATATCAGCCTGTACTCTCCTATTCTGGGGGTGCACAAAGTGCTTTCTCACATACAATGTCATGTGATCCACAGAATAACCCTTGGAGAAGACAGGACAATTGTAACAGTTTCCTCTTTAGAGTTGTAAAATCTGAGGCTCAGGGAAGACAAATGAAACCACCTAAGTCCCTCTGAATCAGACCCCAAGGCCGTATCACTTGCTTCTGTACATGTGGCTGAGGCACGACAAATGGCTTCTTAATGTCCATTTTGATCTCTTTGTGTGGCTGGGGCCTGCCATCACACTGGGCCCACAATGGAAAGAAGCAATTTCTTAATGACAATGATTATATTTTTTTCATTTTGCCATACATATAAAAGTGAAACAGCAATCCCTATCAAAAGAGCACCAGCATTCTTCAAAGAGCTAGAACAAGCAATCCTAAAATTTGTATGGAACCAGGAAAGACCCCGAATAGCCAAAGCAATCTTGAAAAAGAAAACCGAAGCTGGAGGCATCACAATCCCAGACTTCAAGCTGTATTACAAAGCTGTAATCATCAAGACAGTATGGTACTGGTACAAAAACAGACACTCAGATCAATGGAACAGAATAGAAAACCCAGAAATGGACCCACGAACGTATGGCCAACTAATCTTTGACAAAGCAGGAAAGAATATCCAATGGAATAAAGACACTCTCTTCAGCAAGCGGTGCTGGGAAAACTGGACAGTGACGTGCAGAAAAATGAACCTGGACCACTTTCTTACATCATACACAAAAATAAACTCAAAATGGATGAAAGACCCAAACGTAAAACAAGAAGCCATCAAAATCCTAGAGGAGAAAGCAGGTAAAAACCCCTTTGACCTCAGCCACAGCAACTTCTTACTCAACACGTCTCTGGAGGCAAGGGAAGCCAGCAAAAATGAAGTATTGGGACCTCATCAAAATAAAAAGCTTCTGCACAGCTAAGGAAATAATCGGCAAAACTAAAAGGCAACCGACAGAATGGGAGAAGATATTTGCAAATGACGTATCAGATAAAGGGTTAGTATTCAAAATCTATAGAGAACTTATCAAACACAACACCCATAAAACAAACAATCCAGTGAAGAAATGGGCAAAAGACATGAATAGACACTTCTCCAAAGAAGACATCCAGATGTGAATAGACACACGAAAACATGCTCAACACCACTCATCACCAGGGAAAGAGAAGTCAAAAACCACAATGAGATACCACCTCACACCTGTCAGAATGGCTAACATTAACAATTCAGGCAACAACAGACGTTGGCGAGGATGTGGAGAAAGGGGAACAGTTTTGCACTACTGGTGGGAATGCAAACTGGTGCAGCCACTCTGGAAAACATTATGGAGGCTCCTCAAAAAATTAAAAATAGAACTACCCTATGACCCAGCAATTGCACTCTGCTAGGTATTTATCCAAGGGATACAGGTGTGCTGTTTCAAAGGGGCACATGCACCCCAATGTTTATAGCAGTGCAAACGACAATAGCCAAAGTATGAAAAGAGCCCAAATGTCCATCGACGGATGAATGGATAAAGAAGATGTGGTGTATACACGCACACACACACACACACACACACACACACACACACACACACAAAATGGAGTATTACTCGGCAATCAAAAAGAATGAAATCTTGCCTTTTGCAACTATGTGGATGGAACTGGAGGGTATTATGCTAAGCGAAATGAGTAAGAGAGAGACAAATATCATATGACTTCAAAGTCCTCATATGAGGACTTTAAGATACTAAGCAGATGAACATAAGGGAAGGGAAGCAAAAATAATTTAAAACCAGGGAGGGGGACAAAACATAAGAGACTCTTAAATATAGAGAACAAACAGAGGGTTGCTGAAAGGGTTGTGGGAGGGGGGATGGGCTAAATGGGGAAGGGGCATTAAGGAATGTACTCCTGAAATCACTGTTGCACTACATACTAACTAATTTGGATGCAAATTTAAAAATTAATTAATTTTTAAAAAGTGAAACAAACACTTCTATCACATCCATAATAAAATTTAGGCTGAGGAATTAATAGAACCAGAAAGTCAGGGGAAGTTATGGGGCTGGACAAGATGGGAAGGGAGCCTTTCCCATGACCCTTGCAAACACAGCTGATAAGCCTCTCTGGGTATCCAGAATTCAAATAATCTAACACTGGGAGGAAAAGAGGACTTTTCCTTATGGTAAATGCCAACTAATTAATATGGAAGGAATACTAGAGCTGGAAAACCACCAGTTTGCAATCATGATTGCAATAATCGATTCAGGCAAGAATTATCAATGGATAGTAAAGCCACCAAGTAAAGTCTGATGAACAGGACAATTACAGTGTCTAAGTAACACCATTCCCAGGTTACTTGTTGATGAAAAGGAAAAAGTCTTTATATTTATAAATATAAATCTAAGATACATGATATATTTACGTATGTAAACATATAAGGGTTTCTGTAGACAAATCTCTGTAATTTATCTTTATGGTAGAGAAACCTGGCAAACACCCCACTCAAGTGATCAAAGTGAGTATCACCAACAGTGGGACAAACTGACATCAACAGCTTCCTGATACACGAGGTCCTGAGGAAGACCAGCATTCCTGTGGAATTCTTGCCACAGACGCGTAACTGGAATATAACCACGACGGACCACACCAACCCACAGTGAGGAACATTCTAGAAACCACTGGCCTATACTCCTCCAAATCGCTCCTGTCATAAAGACAAAGGCAAGTTGAAAAACGATCCCAGCCTAAAGCAGGCTAAAGAGATGCGAAAATTCAATGCGACGTATGATTCTGTTTGGGGGAAAAGACACGTGACCCACCCCATTCCCCAAAAAGCACAGCTGACAAGGCAACGATTGTGGCCATTGGTGAAATTTGAAATATAGGCTGTACACTGGTTAACGGTCCTTGATCAACGTTCAATTTCCTAAATTGCACTGACATCAGAGAAGAGAATCATCTTGCTCTTAAGAGACACATAGAAGCAGATGTCATGATTTCAGCTCCTATCAAAAATGTCAGTGCTGTATTAGACCACTAGAGAGAGAAAAACTGTAGCAAAATGTTACAAGTGTGGGAGAAAAGCACACAGGAGTTCATTTTACTACTCATGAAACTTTTCTGAACCTTTGAAAGTTTTCAACATAAACTTACAGAAATTAAAATCAACACATACAACGGTACATGAAATTTCCCCCTTTAAATGGCAAGCCTCCCTTGTCTCTTGCTTTCTTGCCCAAACATGCAACTTCCCATCATACTATGCACATGGGCTCTACAACGTGAATTTAAAAGTAGCCTGCCTTGGGGTGCCTGGGTGGCTCAGTCGGTTGAGCGTCCGACTTCGGCTCAGGTCACGATCTCGCGGTCCATGAGTTTGAGCCCCGCGTCGGGCTCTGGGCTGATGGCTCGGAGCCTGGAGCCTGCTTCCGATTCTGTGTCTCCCTCTCTCTCTGCCCCTCCCCCGTTCATGCTTTGTCTCTCTCTGTCTCAAAAATAAATAAACGTTAAAAAAAATTTTTTTTAAAGTAGCCTGCCTTAAAATGTTTAATGTCTACTTGTTAGGTATTTAAAAACTTAAGAAGTATCATCAGACAGGCATAACTGAAGAATGATTTGTTTACAAATGGGTCTTGAGCTCCTACTCTGTGGGCCCTGGGAATACAGCAGGGAACAGTAAGACAAAATCCCGGCAGGCCTCCTGGAGCTCTATACTGTGGAAAGAAACAATTCCCAGGAACTGCACTCCTTTACACATTGTTCTTAAAGTCGAAACTTCTTTCAATTATCCCTCCTGATTATTATGATGCACGCGATAGTTAAATCAGTTTCTCTCCATTATTTATGTAACGAATCACGACTTTGTGAACGCTTTATTGTATTTTGATAAACCAACAACATAAAATACGTAAATTGTATACTATTTTTGAAATGTATAAAGGAAATATATGGGAGCTTCTTATATTACTTTTTTCATTTTAATTCTAGTCCTGTGTAGCCTACACTGTAATATTAGTTAACCTACACTGTAATATTAGTTTCGGGTGTACAATATAGTGATTCAACACTTCCATATATCACCCGGTGCTCATCGCAGCAAGTAAACTCCTTAATCCTCATCCCCTATTTCACTCATCCCACCACCAACTTCCCTTTCGTAAGCATTGAATGACCCTCAGCAAAGAGGAAAGAGGGTTTTGATGGAGGACACAGAGAAACCTGGTGGTTTAGCAAGGTTTGGTGTAAGAAGTACACGGAGGGTAACTGTAACCTGATGATGGCACTTTGGGTTTAATGAGAACATATTTCTTCTAAAAGGACTTAATTAGTAGGATATTAACAGACACAGCCTTGCAGTGTTAGTAATTCTCACTAGTATTAGAGAATCGTTGACGCTGAAATGAATGCTCTAACGTCGATGAGGAAGTGAAGCCCCACAGACGTGTGGACATGTGTAGGATGGATAATCTGAGCATCTCCAGACAGCTGTCAGTGAGAGAATTAAAGATGAAGTGATGATTGAGGATGAACTGAACTAATATTTACTGAGTCTTTATGATGCAAGGTAGAGTTAAGTTCACAAACTCTTTTATTTTAATCGCTTTTTTTTTTAAACGTTTGTTTATTTTTGAGAGGGAGAGAGAGCGCACATGAGCGGGACAGGGGCAGAGAGAGAGAGGGAGACACAGAATCCGAAGCAGGCTCCAGGCTCTGAGCGGCCAGCACAGAACCTGATGTGGGGCTTGAACCCACGAATGGTGAGATCACAACCTGAGCCAAAGTCAAATGCTTGACCGACTGAGCCACCCAGGTGCCCCATTTATTTTAATTTATTTTTTTTTAAATATAAACTCTTAATTAAGTAGAAGGGGAGCAGAGAGATCAGAAAATAAGTTGCTGGTCTGGATGCTACCTGACCTGCCTGGGCTCTGTCAGGGAGTCAGCAAAGAAACAACTCTGGGCTTGAAGTGCATTAATTTAAAATGGAAATGCACACAGCAACTTAGGTCTCTGTTGCAATATCACATTGCATTGGGTTGATACATAGCTCTGCTTTTGTCTAAGGAATTGTCCATATTCTATCCTTACTTGGGTTATTTCAAATAAAAGTCCTTAAATGCACATGGTCTGTGCGGGTCTGGTTCACTCAAATCAGGCGGGCCTCAGTCATCTGGCCGAGGATAAAATCAATCTCGTGGCGGCTGAGGTGTTATGTAAATGTTCATATTCTCAGCTTGCTTTTTTAAAAGGTTTCAAATACTGGCAGGACACTGAAGATTCTAGAGACAAGACGTGGTATTTCCGATACAATTGTTTGGGAGGTAAGCAGAAAGGATGGACTGAAGCAAGTTTCCCTTATTCTATTAACATTTTTTTTTTTTTTTTTTTTTTTTGGGACAGAGAGAGACAGAGCATGAACGGGGGAGGGGCAGAGAGAGAGGGAGACACAGAATCGGAAACAGGCTCCGAGCCATCAGCCCAGAGCCCGACGCGGGGCTCGAACTCACGGACCGCGAGATCGTGACCTGGCTGAAGTCGGACGCTTAACCGACTGCGCCACCCAGGCGCCCCAAGTTTCCCTTATTCTAAATGTTACAGAGAAGCACATTAGACAGGCATGAGCGAAAAACCAGAGCTCTGGTTGCTAGTCTTAACAACGAGTTCAGATCTGGTCATTTCTATCTGACCCCTGACCAAATAATTATTTGTCAGCACAGTTAAAACTAGGCTGTGTCAAGGGATAACCACTTAAAACTAAAGTTTAACCCCATTGGGTGATAACTGTAATCATTTAATCCAACAAAGTACACTTGGCTTTCAACACTGGCAACCTATTTCACGCGTGTATGAGTTACACTTAAACTTCAGTTCCTAAAAATAACATCTTTCCATTTTCCTCATATCCCCCCAAATGCCAACTATAGTACTTTGCACATAAGGGACCAAACCCAGCATCAGGACATAGAAAAATCATGCTCTAAAACATGTTGATTACCTGCTTAAATATATATATATAAATATATATATTTATATATAATATATATTTCGCAATATATATACATGTATATATATATGTGTGTGTATATACATACATATATATATATATATATATATATGTATATTGCAACCTATTTATATATATTTATATATATAGCCAAAGAAATGTAACCAGCTTCTCTTGGAAAAACACAACGGCAAACTTATCTCTGTGTTACCATTACAGTAACTAATCAACAGTCTGCTAACGTTCCATGTGAGTTAAATACACAGTTAAAGATAGTGTCATGTGACTGCACGTGAAATGCAATGCTCTCAGAAACTGAAAGCAGTAAAATCCGGTTCTAAGGAAACAGACCTAAAAACATTTTGAATGGCATTTAATGGACTGTCTCTGGTGAAACTATTACTTCCTGTTTCAGATGAAGTATATACAGTTTGGTTACTTGTGCTACTAGGGTCTGGCTCTGCCCTTTCTCCTGCTGAGTGGTCCAGGTCACTTTCGATGTGAAGAGCTAATTACTCTGCTCCTCAGTCCTTCTGTCAACATGGTCTGTCACCCTCCTCCCCCATCTCAAGCCTCCCCAATATACAACTTTTTAAAAATAAGATCAGTCTATATTAGAATACATACAACTACAGTGAGTGGCCTCCCAAAATTGTTTTTGCTACAGACTGATGCCTATGTGAACTGAATATGATGAAGATATTCATTACACAGAAATCTGCATACATTAATAGACTGTGATGTAACACATTCATCAAAGGACTGCTATGTTACGATCTGCTCGAGCAGAGAAATAGATTCATATTCAGTACTAGAAATTTTATGTCTAGGGGAGCCTGGGTGGCTCAGGCAGTTAAACGTCCGGCTCTTGATTTCGGCTCAGGTCATGATCTTGCGATTGGTAGGTTTGAGCCCTGCATCGGGTTGTGCACTGACAATACAAAGCCTGCTTGGGATTCTCTCTCTCCCTCTCCTTGCCCCTAGCCTGCTCACTCTCCCTCTCAAAAATAAATAAATAAAAATTAAAAAAAAAAAAAAAGGAAAAAAGAAAGAAACTCTATGTCTAAATTAGATTCTCCCTGTAGTTCAATAGCAGTATTCTTGAAAGTATTCAATTCCCAAGTGAAAAACAGTGATTTCTTAGCTCAAGACGTATCATACATAAAGCTCAAATAACATCTATAGGATTCCTATTTTAGGAAGCCACTTCTCTTGCACTAACACCACAATCAATAACAGTAATGTGGCTCAAAGTTAGGTAATACTTTTATTTATTCTAACAAGCGTTTGGTCCTTGAGGTACATACCAACAGTGTGGATCGGTTTCCTGTATGGCATCAGGCCAAAATTGTATTGAAAAATCCCTCTGGCATGGAAAAGAGGCAAAGCAAACCCCATGATCTTCTGTAGCCTCTCTTGCACGGTTCGAAGCCATGAGCCTTCAGGGTTGTTAACTTGTTTAAACAGCTCATTTTCTCCAAAAGAAAACACTGGGACCAAGGAGGCACTACAAATAACAAAGGGGAAGAGTACAAATTTTCAATGGAAGGGATTTAAGTATTTTATTCTGTCCAGCTGGCTTTTGCAACCTATTCCTGACAATTTTTCAGTGTTCCTCTGCCTCCCTATCCTGCTAATTTCATGTTCCACACCATGAAACTTATACTTGAAATCGTTTGAGAAGGGACTTCAGCAGCCTAGCAATTTATGGAAGTTTATTCGAGAGCCAATCAAGGCTCCAGGAAACTTCTTTTCCACCTATAGTTTGGGCCATGGTTCATTTGTTCATTTGACTGGAAATCTGTACTGTGAATATAAAATTTTGTACCTTTTTTGTTTGCTTTGCTTTGCAAGGTGAGTGTAGGTGCTGGATGCCGTGACACTGAACTACCTTACTGTGAAGGTTGTGATCCATTCCCCACGAACACCAACATCTACTTTTACTGTCAGGTCAACTAAGAAGAGGTCTGCCTTTAAGGACAAGAAACAATACTTTATTTCTCTGTGTTCATTTAATAATGTCTTAATTTCTAGGGGCGCCTGGGTGGCTCAGTCGGTTGAGCGTCCGACTTCGGCTCAGGTCATGATCTCACAGTTCGTTGACTTCGAGCCCCACGTTGGGCTTTGTGCTGACAGATCAGAGCTGGAGCCTGCTTCGGATTCTGTGTCACCCTCTCTCTCTCTCTGCCCCTCCCCCACTCACACCATGTCTGTTTCTCCAAAATTAATAAATGTTAAAAAAAAGTTGTTTTTTTAAATAATGTCTTAACTTCTCTGACCCAGGTACCTGAAATGAGAAACTACTTACCCATGGGTCAAAGCAATTTTAACAAATCCTTTCCGCTGGCGGATGAACAGAGTGAATTTTCCAGGATGGGCATCCAGCGATTCTTCCGCGCCCCCAAGAACTATGACTGAAATGTTTCCGCCTCCCTCCTTGCTCAGCACATGGGACACACTCTTCTTAGAAACTGAGACTGGCCCTTAGTGAATAAAACAAAAAGGGTAAGTACTTATTGTGTTTTAAAAATGAAAGCATTTTGGGGCGACTGGGTGGCTCAGTCGGTTGGGCGTCCGACTTCGGCTCAGGTCGTGATCTCGCGCTCCGTGAGTTCGAGCCCCGCGTTGGGCTCTGTGAGACAGCTCAGAGCCTGGAGCCTGTTTCAGATTCTGTGTCTCCCTCTCTCTCTGACCTTCCCCCATTCATGCTCTGTCTCTCTCTGTCTCAAAAATGAATAAACATTAAAAAAAAATTAAAAAAAAAATGAAAGCATTTTTATCATAATATTCTGTGGCATCTGCGAACACTTAACAAAATTCCCTACCCTGCTTACATATGGAACAACTTGTAGTTTATAATTTTGACACAGCCAGATCTTAGGTAATGTATTCCATTAATTAGATCTAACATTTTGGCAGGTGATGGGCTGTATCTTTAAAATGTCACTTGTTACCGGGACGCCTGGGTGGCTCAGTCAGTTAGGTGTCCGATTCGGCTCAGGTCATGATCTCACCATTTGTGGGTTCAAGCCCCATGTCGGGCTCTGTGCTGACAGCTCGGAGCCCGGAGCCTGCTTCGGATTCTGTGTCTCCCTCTCTCTCTGCCCCTCGCCCACTCACACTGTCTCTCAAAAACAAATAAACATTAAAATTTTATCAAAAAAATTATTTTAACATGTCACTTGTTAAATCTACCACTTATTTGGATAGGTTGTGCACTGCTCAATTCTATGGACTCTATTCATACTGCATTATAAGTAAAAGGGCCCCCTGCAATTGTTCAGTCATAACCTGCATGGCTGTATTTGGTGGCCTTGATCAGTAGCCTGCTGAATCCTGGCTCAGAACCCAAAAAGCATATCCTTTTCAAGAGGCTGCAACAGATCTTCTGAACACACAAGGGCCTGTTGTCAGATATTCTACATGGATTCTTGTTTCCCAAACTTACGTTTATATTGTAAATGGTTTTAAAAGTTCAGACGTTTAACAAATAACCAGATCTTTGCATGGTTCCAAAATGCCTAGTCTGACTTTGGTAAACTGTTTACTTAAGACCGTGATATAATTGTTCGGTCTTTGTACCAGGCTTTCCCACATAAAAATAATTTTAAAGATTCCTTTTCAGATTTTGAATGTACTATGTCCTCTTGGAGGAAAACATCATGAACTCTTACAGGAAAAAGAAAAAAGAGGAAAACACAAGCCATTCATGACCTGTATTTCAGAGATAATTCCTTTTTAATGTCTTATTGTTTCCTCCCATTCTTGGCTTTATCCATTGTTTTTGGTCATAAAAGAATATGTCGGACACGTTTTATTAAGACACAACACACCCCATCTCTCAAAGGAAAATTATATGCTTATTTTTCTGTGAGCTCCTAATACTGGGGGAATATAGAATAATGCAGGATTCTGAGTGACCAACCACTTTCTTAAGAGAAGAGGCAGGAGCCTGGGTGGCTCAGTCAGTTAAGCAAGCGTCCGACTCTTGATTTCGGCTCAGATCGTGATCTCACGGTTGTCGGATGGAGTCCTGTACCGGGCTCTGTGCTGAGCATAGAGCCTGCTTGGGACTCTCTCTCTCTCCCTCTATGCCCCTCCCCCACTCGTGCTTGCTTGCTCTCTCCCTCAAAATAAATGAATCAATAAAGATTAAAAAAAGAGACAAAGAGAGAAGAAGCAGAGAGTGGTGGGTTAGACGGCAAAGAACCCTGAGCCTCAATGGATTTGAACTTCCTCTGAGTTCAAGGCACGGCCATTGTGCCCCATGTGCCCTCAGTGGAAACTGGAGGCATAGCTTCCGGGCCTTTTAAAGATTTCCAGATACCGACTCTCCTCCGGGCACTTCTCAGTGTCCCTTTCTAGGCTCCCTTTACAGGATCTCTGTAAATGCTGCTATGTCTTAAGGCTCTAAGACCTGAATATTTGTATCCCTCCAAAATTTCTATAAACCCTAATCCCCAATAGAATGGTATTAAGAAGTAGGACCTCTGGAAAGAATAAAAGAATGAGGTCATGAGAATGCAGCCCCAAGATGAGATCGGTGTTCTTATCAAAAGAGGAAGAGAGGGGCGCCTGGGTGGCGCAGTCGGTTAAGCGTCCGACTTCAGCCAGGTCACGATCTCGCGGTCCGTGAGTTCGAGCCCCGCGTCGGGCTCTGGGCTGATGGCTCAGAGCCTGGAGCCTGCTTCCGATTCTGTGTCTCCCTCTCTCTCTGCCCCTCCCCCGTTCATGCTCTGTCTCTCTCTGTCCCAAAAATAAATTAAAAAAAAAAAAAACGTTGAAAAAAAAAAAAAAAAAGAAAAAAAAGAGGAAGAGAGAGGGGTTATGTTATATGAAGACATAACAAGATGGCTGGCTGTGTGCAAGCCAGCAATGGGGCTCTCACCAGACACTGGATCTGCCAGTGCCTTGATCTTGGACATCCAGCCTCCAGAACAGTGAACAATAAACGTCTATCATTTCAGCCACCCAGTCTATGGTATTTCGTTACAGCAGGTTGATCTACGACAGTCTCCTTCCTCGTTTCTAACACCTTTTAATGTTATCTACATACATGGATTCAACTACCACTTACAATTGCTGGGTTCTCCCAAACGTTATCTCCTGGGACATCTTCCTCCTGAGGCCCTACACCCACACTTCCAATGGCCCAGTGGACATTTCTACCTTGACAACTCAAAGACACCTCGGGTTCCATGTTGCCAAACCCAGTGCGCTGTATTCTTCCTCAAGGTTGTCCTTCTGGCAACATTTCCTCTCAGGGGGAATGGGCATTATCTATTCTGTCACCCAAGTCAAAAGTATAGGCTCCTCCCATGTATATTCCCCCTTCTTAGCAATCTTGTTGACACATCAGTCATTCCTTCATTCAGAACACGTACTGAGCACCTCCTACAAGGCAGAGACTGAGCTAGAGGCCGATGATATGATGACATATACATTGCTCACTACCTTCACGAGCCCACAGCAATCAATAAGTCTTGGTGAATCTATCGGCTGCTTTTCCTACTGACCTCCTCTGTGTAGTATATAAGGCTGTTGTGAGCTGATCTCTGCTACCTGCCCAGCCTTACTCGGTACACAGGAAGGAACAGGAGTCTCGAAACACGGAATGTGTCCCGCCTGACACCTGGTGAGTACAGACTCATGAAAATGGACCAAGAGGAATGGTTTGGAGGCGGGACCTACAGGGACTTACAGCGACAGAAATCTATTGGGTAAGAGCAAAACAGGCACTGGTCAGCAAAGGACCTCTGAAACCCTACTGGTTCTTTATTACCGGGGGTTCAGTACACATGTCCGTCTGTCTCTCATGCCCAGACGGACGGCTGCCAAGGCAGGCACAGAGTAGAAGGGGCTGTCCTAGGAAGCCGGTTCCAGGAAAAATCAAGAACTCTCTAAACTTTAAGACAAGGACACCCTAGAGCTTCAAGTGTGGATATTTTTTTTTTTTAATTTTTTTTCAACGTTTTTTATTTTTGGGACAGAGAGAGACAGAGCATGAACGGGGAAGGGGCAGAGAGAGAGGGAGACACAGAATCGGAAACAGGCTCCAGGCTCTGAGCCATCAGCCCAGAGCCTGACGCGGGGCTCGAACTCACGGACCGCGAGATCGTGACCTGGCTGAAGTCGGACGCTTAACCGACTGCGCCACCCAGGCGCCCCTCAAGTGTGGATATTTTTATTTAGCCTTTAGGAGATCTCAGGTCATAGGAAAAAGGAAAAGATCTCATAATGTCATAAGCCTGAGTGAAGAGACAAGTTTAATCTCAAATGCCGGCTCGAGTAAATGGCAGTGACTGTGAGGGCACTACTTGGAGAAGGACTCTCAGGTTGATTATATGTATCTGCCATGGCCACGGAGAGGGGTGTATCTACATCTCTCGTGCCATGAATTGCCACACCTGCTCTCAGTTATGCCACTCAAACGCACTTGTGGCTTGGAACCGCAACTGTGTCCTGTAAATACATTTCTGTGCTTTTTTTTTTTTTTTGGCAATTCAAAAAATTTCCCTTTTTTCCTTTTATAAAACGAACCCAATCAGTGTCTCCAAAACAGGGAAGAGATGGGATTTTTTTTTTTTTTTTTTTTTTTGCCTCTATGGTAGTTTGGAGGTTTGGTGCGCCCTCTAGAGGCCAGATACAGTGGCAGCCCAGACTGAACAGAGAGCTCAGGGCTTTGCAGGTGAAGGTCCGAAGACAGAACCCAAAAACCCAGCCAGGGATCCTGATCCTCCGGTGCTTAGTGATTTCCTATCAGGTATATAATGACAACAGAGATTTGAGAAATTAATAGGAAGTAATGAAAACCTGGAAGACCCTGGAAAATTCTGTCTCTGAATATGCCACTTATTGATCCTGAAATTATAAGTGTTCACATAGAGACTATCCGCTTTTCTTTCTATCTAAGAAATGCAAGACAGTAAAGTTAGCCTACACAGCGACCATAAACATAAAGCACTTTGTGAGTTACTGCAGTTCATGTGGAGTGAATAAGCTGGTCCAGTCAGAAAACCAAACAAACTGAACCCTTCAAATTACAGTGAGAGCTGTAAACACAAGCTTAGCCTCTGTGCACATTAATATAGTGTGTCCAGAATTCCAGTTAAATTTTATTCTTGGAATTGGTAGAATTATGGTTTCATTAATCAAAGAGTTTTCCCCTAGTTCAGAGTAGCAGAGTAGAATGAACTCATTCCTGAGCCAGATGATATTTAATCCGGGAAGAAAAAGGCAGATTAAGTATGCTTAGTTTACATACCGCCATTGCTTCAAGACATATTGGAGCACATTTTCCATCTCTAATGTTTGTAAAAACATGCAAAGTGCCTCTCCAAAGGCACCGTCTATCACTTGTTTGACCCGAGATTCTTTCTTCCACATCTCAATACACAAAATGCACTCATCAATTTATTCATTGAATTAACATCTATTGAACTTTCCTATATCCCAGGCACAAGGCTAGACACTAGGTGTGTTAAAAAAGACACAGTCTGGGGCGCCTGGGTGGCGCAGTCGGTTAAGCGTCCGACTTCAGCCAGGTCACGATCTCGCGGTCCGTGAGTTCGAGCCCCGCGTCAGGCTCTGGGCTGATGGCTCGGAGCCTGGAGCCTGTTTCCGATTCTGTGTCTCCCTCTCTCTCTGCCCCTCCCCCGTTCATGCTCTGTCTCTCTCTGTCCCAAAAATAAATTAAAAAATGTTGAAAAAAAAAATTAAAAAAAAAAAAAAAAAAAAAAAAAAAAGACACAGTCTGTGTCTTCCTGGGACTTTCAGTCCAGTGGCAAGAATCATCCAAGCAGCATGTGAAGTGTCAGAAAGGGAAAAAAGCAAAGGGTTTTACTACAAAACTGTAAACCTGTGTTTGGGAGGGAACATTCTGTGTGGTCCTGCCACCCTAGAACATGGTAGAAATAGTGATCTGCCTTCACTTACCACTACTCATCAGATATTCTCGAAAGAGAGGACACCGGAACCAAAATGGGAGCACGTGGAGATACGCAGTGAATCCAGGAAACAGCTGTTCGAAGTCCGAATAATTCGTACAAAAATTTCCAAACGCTCCAGCAACGAGCACTCCATGGGGATGAAACCCAAATATGTAGTTGTGACTTGGATCCAAATCCCAAGTTTTGATGAGCTACAGTATGTATTGAGGTTAAAAAAAAACAAACAAAAAAAAATTCCCTGATCAGTTTCCAATAAGAAACAAAGAAACCCCCTCATGATTAGTTCCTCTGTCAAAAGGAAATAGAGAACATGACTCATGTAGTTCTCTGGGTTAGTGATGTTTCCCAATTTTTAAACTATTTCCTAAGCCCAGGGCCCCTCACACACAGCCTTCCAGATCCCGTTTAGTCTGGGCTGATCTGCTGGCTTTCTCCCTCTGAAAAGGGAAAAGCTTAAACTGTGTGTGATAAAAGCAAATTTCCATTCTTCTCCCAACTCAAAATAGTACTACACAAAACAATTCTACTCACATGAATTGGAAAATAGTCCTTAAAATACCTCCACACGGTCCAGCTTCTGACCCAGTTGGATCTCCTGCCCCCCTGCTCTGGGGTACGCCAGTCAAAGTAAAGCCATGTCATATAAGGGACATAGAGGAACCAATAGTTGTGTATGATCAGTATCACAATGATCCCAATGCACACCTGTGCTGTAAGAAAGGGAAAGACCTCAGGAGTCAGGGTCAGTTAGCATCTGCTCACTGTACCGTATCACCATCGGCCCACGGCAGGGGGACTGAATACACACAAAGTGTGTTAAACTGAGCCTCATTTCGGGGCGCCTACATGGCTCAGTCAGTTGAGCATCCAACCCTTGATTTCGGCTCAGGTCATGATCCCAGAATCATGGGATCGAGCCCTACATCGGGCTCTGCCCCTTTCCCCTGCTCACACGCACCTTTCCCCTGCTCACACGCACTCTCTCTCTAAAAAGACAAAAACAAAAAACAAAAAAACCCTGAGCCTCAGTTCAAGTGAGGTAATATAACAAGACAGCAGATGACAGAGTATTATTTAACATTTATTGGATGTTTACTATGTGCCAAGTATTGTACTATGTACTTTGCCAAAATATTTTCATTTAATATTTACATAGCTACAGTATCAATGAAATGGCTAGAGTATGTTTAACGTCCTTTTCATAGAAAACAGAGGTGTAGAGAGGTTAAATGAATTGCCCAAGTCCCACAGAATGGAAGCGGTTGATCTAAATTCATAGCCCACCCTTGGGGCACCTGAGTGGCTCAGTGGATTGAGCACCTGGATTCAGCTCTGGTCATGATCTCACGGTCCGTGAGTTCAAGCCCCACATCGGGCTCTGTGCTGACAGCTCAGAGCCTGGAGCCTGCTTCGGATTTCTGTGTCTCCCTCTCTCTCTGCCCCTTCCCCACTCACAGTCTCTCTCTCTCTCAAAAAATACACATTAAATTAATTAATTAATTAATTCACAGTCCACTCTCAAAGTCTATGGTCTACACCACCTCCCTGGCACGATATATGGAGGAATCAGGGCTGAAAGGATGCAGAAGAGTTCCTACTACAGGTGTCTACCTTGCTTAAGCAGCCATTATTTATGTGCCCACAAAGAGAGAACATTCCAGCGACAAACTCTGTTTTCAGGAACTCTGTTGCGAGAGTCAGAGGTGGTATAGGAGGAACCCCTGACATCTTCCTTTACCTATCACTACTTGCAACATTTCACAACGACAAAGCAAAACCCAAATGGTTTACACACCTCGTGACACAGCTTCAAAATATGCGAAGCAAGGACAGACAAAACTCGACCTAAGTCGTAGTGACAAGACTGTTTGCCTTAAAGTAATACATTAAGCTAAGACAGACATTTCATGTGTGTGCTATCATACTAAAAAACTATTTACAGAAAGAGAAATACATTAATGAGAAAGGGAGAGAGGAGCACAAAGTCATAAAGCTCGACACAAGAAATGCCAGCAATTACCAGTACTTTAGGAAGTGTCCTTGCCTCTTTCTTTCTGTCATGTGCTATACTCTCTGTTCTAGAGCCGACTTCAGTCCCCCAAACTCCTGTCTACTCTGTCAGCTTTGCTACAGTTTTGTTCCCAAACGATCATGATCGGATTAACAGCACCTTGAACTATGACAGTTTGCTAGATACAATTTGTCAGTTTGTTTGCCTGTTTTGGCTAAAAACAGAACAAGTATTTATATTTCTGGAGATATATAAATCCATACATATCCCAGCATAGATTTACGCTAAATGGACCCCAGTAAGAGAACTGACCTGCTTTCTCCAGGGTAAGGTTTGTTTACGAAAAGGTGCATGAAAAGTTAAGGAAGTATGTGCCCTCTAACCCTCCGTGGGGTGTTTTGTCACATTTTGGAAGAGCCAGCGAAGTTTCCATGACTCTGGGGGCACAGCCAAAAGGGTGTCCTTTGCTCTCACTCCTACCAGGATCATTTCATCTTGCTTCACCTGCTTGACTCTACCCAGGTCTGAGTGCTGACAATTTACCACTGTTGGTTAATCTTCTCTTTATTTTACTAAAATGTGTAAAAAAAAAAGTGTACAAGGAAACTTAGGTAGATCTCATTACTCTGTACTCTATGGTAGATCAGGTGAGCTAAGACAGACAGGGAAGGGACAGAACAGTTCATGAGGGGTGACCATCTCCCACAGGCAGTGTCATTTTCTCCTCCTCACAACCCTCAAGGTACACATTACTATACCCAGTTTGCAGTCGTGGAAACTGAGGCTTAAGGATTTTGAGGGTCCAAAGGATTTGAACCTAGATCTGCCTAAATTTTTAAACCCACCCACTTTTTTTTTTTTTTAACAAAACCAAACTATTCTTAGCTTATGGCAACGGCACCATAAACTTACAAGTACTTATTACAAGCGGATAAGCAGGCTCATAGGCATAAAAAATCAGGTAAATGGGAGGTTCTGTTTTCCTTACTATAATGATGGAGAGACTGAGACCAAAAGCATACTGACTCAATTTGAACCACAGAGGGAGTCAAGAGCAGGTCCAGAAATAAAATCCCCCGGCCATTAATTCAGTGTTTCGCTAACCCAACCACATACGCACTAATTGAATACATACTGCATATGTCTTTAACAGCCACTAGATGTTCTGCACGTACGATGGTTAAGACACGGATCTGGAATCTGAGTGCTTATGTTGGAATCTGCCAGCGACTAGCTGCCGAACAGGGGGCGAAGTTCTTTCGCTCCTTGAGCCTCAATTCCTTTACCATGTGAGATGGGCTAATACCAGCACCTGCCTCCACGGACCGTGGGGAAGGAGACGCAGAGAGGCCACCGTGCCTGGCACCGAGCAAGCATTTGACAATGGGAGCCATCCTCATGGTAACTGTGTTCACTATTACGCGCTTGGAGAAGACAAAAAATAAAAGCAGATAAAATATTGCTCATGTTCCTGCCACTCCACAGCAAGTACTGTTCAAATTTTTCCTTGTGGCCTTTTCTGTTCCTAGGAACAGGTTATGTGTCCTAAGCATGGTTGATCACATTTTTTTTTTTTAATTTCTGTATTTTATCGCTTATGATTATCTCACATTAGCTTTTTTTATAACACCGACATGGCCTTAAAACCTTCATAAATGGTATTTTTGAGAACTGATGAACATTCCATTGAATGTCAATACTACGTCAACCATTGTTCTCTTTTTGAAAATGTGGGCTTCTAACAAATTTTCTCTATACACATAATCCGGCATCACATTTCCCCACATTTTAATTTACTTCCATAGGACAATTAGTAAAACACTACACTGCTGAACAGAAACGCCTTTGTCACTTGATATACTTTGAGAGCTTACGATCCAAAGGAGCTGTCCTAATTTAAACCCCCCCCACTCCACACATGGCACACATTCTTTAATATTTCGTATCACAAACAGCACCAAAATAGCTTTTTAAATCCCGTGATCCTAAATTAGACTGAAAGAAGAAAACACTAAGAAAACTAGGTGACTGGATCACCTCTATTTTCTATTTTTATCTCATTAAGCGATCCAACGTAACATGATTCTTCCGAATTGGAGGTCAAAGAGAAAAGATACAAAAGTCTACTCCAACCCATGGTGCAGTTCTCAAAACTGAGGTTGATATCTCTTAAAACTGCCTTGATCCACATTCCAAGTTGCACGGGAGGCCTGAACTTCAGTTGCTTTGACTGGGGTGCAGGCTGTACAAGCCAGCCTCTGTCGTTCGTACTCTTTTATGATTTCATTCCCATAGATTCTACTTCCTCTATATCATTAAGAAGCTTCCCCCCCTTCACTTTTTTTCCTGAGGTGAAATTCACATTAATGTAAATCAACCACTTTAAGGAAATTAATCCAGGGACACTTAGCACATTCACGATGTTGGGCAACTACCAATTCCACCGAGTTGCAAAATACTTAGATCACCCGAAAATAAAACCCTGAACCCATTAGGCAGTTATTCCCCATTTCCTTCTCCTCTGCCCCTGGCAACCACCAAGGTACATTCTATTTCTGTGGATTTACCTACTCAGGATATTTCATACAAATGGAATGATCCAATATGTAACCTTCTGTAGACTTTCACTTAACATCAAGTTTTTGAGGCTCGTCCATCCTGAAACATGTATCAGGACTTCATTCCTTTTTAGGACTGAATAATATTCCCATATATAGGGATATATCATAATTCGTTTATCCATTCATCTGTTCAACATTCATCATTCAAGGGCTAAAATTAACAACTCAGACAACAACAGATGTTGGCGAGGATGCAGAGAAAGAGGAACCCTTTGGCACTGTTGGTGGGAATGCAAACTGGTACAGCCACTATGGAAAACACTGTGGAGGTTCCTCAAAAAGGTAAAAATAGAACTACCCTACGACCCAGCAATTGCACTACTAGGCATTTATCCAAGGAATACAGGTGTGCTGTTTCGAAGGGGCACATGCAGTCCAACGTTTATTAGAGCAGCACTATCGACAATAACCAAAGTATGGAAAGAGCCCAATGGCCATCGATGGATGAATGGATAAAGAACATGTGGTATATATATACAATGGAGTATTACTCTGCAATCAAAAAGAATGAAATCTTGCCATGTGCACTACATGAATGGAACTGGAGGGTATTATGCTAAGCGAAATTAGTCAGAGAAAGACAAGTATCATATGACTTCGCTCATATGAGGACTTTAAGAGACAAAACAGATGAACATAAGGGAAGGGAAGCAAAAATAATATAAAAACGGGGAGGGGGACAGAGGAGTCTCTAAGAGACTCTTAGAGAACAAACTAAGGGTTGCTGAAGGGGCTGTGGGTCAGGGGATGGGCTAAATGGGCAAGGAGCATTAAGGAAGACACTTGTTGGGATGAACACTGGGTGTTATATGTAGGGGCCACATCACTGGATTCTACTCCTGAAACCATTACTGCACGGTACACTAACTAACTTGGATGTAAATTTTTAAAAAATAAATAAATTTTTTCACTTCCTAAAAAAAAGGAAAGAAAAGAAAAGAAATCAAGATAGGTATATCGGATACAATGGTACATTGCAGTCTAAATGAAAACAAAATCTCATTTGTAGTAAATGTAAAAGAAAAAGAAAAAGAAAACATTCATCATTCAACATCTGGGTTGTTTCCACCTTTTGGCTCCTGCGAAGAGGGCTGCAATGTCCTACCCGCTTCAAGAGGATTAAACATCAGAAACAAATAAGACTCAGTCAAAATGTGTGGCGTGGTCATTAAATTCAGCATCACCGATAAAGGGACAAAATGGCATGATGCCTCTTGATGGGATTTGATGGGAAACACACCCCATCACCTTTGCCGGCTTTTTGCCAAAAATGCTGAACCTGACTCCAATCGTAAGAACATAATTAGGCAATTCCAGACTTTGGGACATTCTAGAAGATAATTACCGGGGGCTGTTTAGAAAATATCAATGTTACAAAAGGCTGCCTTCTCTGCAGCATTTAGCAATGATCTTCCTCTGCTACCCCTGCCCTCCACATTTCTGACTCCAGTGGGCTCACCTGTGCCTCCATCAGTGAAATGGTGCTGAACAAGGGCACTGTACGATGTCTCATCCAGGGCCAATGCTCCAACAGTGGTAGCCAAATTTGATAAATCAGTGAATCCTAAAAACGTGCTTTGTCTATAGGCACTTCTTCAAAGACCTGACGTACATCAATTCCTTTACATTCTAGGTTTAACTTTATCAGTTTTTCAACATTTAAGAAAGTAATATTTGTAACATGGAAAAATAACTGGTTAATGAAACATACAGATACCACAAAAAGCGTAAAGAATAGTGATGGTGTATAGGAAACACTCAACAAATGCTATTAGCCACCACTGACCGCTTGGGACCTTCGAAAACACCAATGTCACAGGGCTCAATCCAAAATGCTAGTTGATTTGCTCTCCAGCGCATATATTACTTCAGTAAAAATAAATCTAAAAAAGGTAAACAGCAAGAGAAAATATGCCAAAATATTAACAGAGAATCTCAAACAGGCTCCATGCTCAGCACGGAGCCCGACATGGGACTCGATCCCACAACCCTGGGATCATGATCTGAGCTGAAATCAAGAGTCGGACCCTCAACCAACTGAGCCACCCAGGTGCCCCAAAAGATTATTTTTTTTTAAAAAAAGAAATATAGGGCGCCTGGGTGGCTCAGTCGGTTGAGCATCCGACTTCAGCTCAGGTCACGATCTCGCGGTCCGTGAGTTCGAGCCCCACGTCAGGCTCTGTGCTGACAGCTCAGAGCCTGGGGCCTGCTTCAGATTCTGTGTCTCCCTCTCTCTCTGCCCCTCCTCTGCTTGTGCTCTGTCTCTTTCAAAAATGAATAAACATTAAAAAAAGTTAAAAAAAAAAATAGAAATAAAACGGCTCCACTAGAAAGAAAAGAAAAAAAAAAACTACACAAAACTGAAGAACAAATCTACTTAAGCAACAAAAGTCTCATCTTGAACATGATTCTATTAAATTTCCATGAGCAAACAGCAACAGAAAAATATTACAAAAACTATTGAGGTTTGTTTACTTGGGTTTTAATAGTGACCAATATTAAGAAATAATTGAAAATATTTAATTTGTATATGTAGCCTTCCTATTTGTATCCAAGAAGTTTTCATTTTTCCCCTATGGAAATTGTTTCTATACTTTTTTTAACCATGTAACCGAGGATGGGGAACGAAAATGGAATTCAGAATCCAGCGGGCACATTCTTCTCTTTTCCTGCTCCCGAGGCATTGTATCTCAAAACACAATCAGAGCCATCTGTTGATTATAAGAATGGAAGCATAACATTCTTCTGATTTTTAAAATTCCTATTTTAAGAGCACTTACCCCCCAGAGTTTCTTAGGGTGATACTGAAAGACAAATCTCAGACCCCTCTGCAGAATTTTGCAGCTCAGGATTCCTCGAATGTGGGTCTGCTCCCCAATGCTTTTAAAAAGTTTTCTGGAGAGGAAACTTCATTTTTCTTATTTAAAAGCAAATTCAGGGGCGCCTGGGTGGCTCAGTTGGTTAAGCGGCCGACTTCGGCTCAGGTCACGATCTCGCGGTCCGTGAGTTCGAGCCCCGCGTCGGGCCCCGTGCTGACAGCTCGGAGCCTGGAACCTGCTTCGGATTCTGTGTCTCCCTCTCTCTCTGCCCCTCCCCAGCTCACACTCTGTTTCTGCCTCTCAAAACTGAATAAACGTTAAAAAAATTTTTTAAGTAAATTCATTATTGGACCTACTTCTTCATTGAATAAAGGCAAATAAATTACAAGGATCCAGGTACAATTAGTCCCATGTTATTAATATTTCTGAAATGTTTACAAACTAAAGGACAAAATAAACAGAACTACTTTGTATAGCCACAAACTGAAAACTGTAAGAAAAGAGAGACATAACTAAATACAACATGTGGGTTCCTTTGCTATAAAGGACATTTGTGGGGCAGCTACTGGAATGTGAATAGGGTCTATGTATGGATTAGATCACTGAACTGCATCACTGTTAATTCTTCTCATTTGGATAATTGTACTGCGGTTATGTAAGAGAATGTCTTTGGTTTTAGAAAATGTACACTCGGGGCGCCTGGGTGGCTCAGTCGGTTAAGCGGCCGACTTCGGCTCAGGTCATGATCTCGCGGTCCGTGAGTTCGAGCCCCACGTCGGGCTCTGTGCTGACTGCTCAGAGCCTGGAGCCTGTTTCGGATTCTGTGTCTCCCTCTCTCTCTGACCCTCCCCCGTTCATGCTCGCGCTCTCTCTGTCTCAAAAATAAATAAACGTGTTAAAAAAAATTAAAAAAAAAAATAAATAAAAATAAAAATAAAAATAAAATGTACACTCAAGGACTCAAGGATAAAGAGAAAGCATATCTGTAGCTTACCCTTAAATAGTTAAAAAAAAAAAACTGTGTGTGTGTGTGTGTGTGTGTGTGTGTGTGTGGAGAAAGAGAGATAGGGACAGAGAAAGAAAAAAAACATGGTAAAATGTTACATTGGGGAATGGGATAAAGGAATATTGGAATTTTTGTAACTTTCTAGAATTTTTATTTTCTAGAATTATTATTTCTGGAATTACCTCAAAATACAAAGTTTTAAAAAGTTAATGGCCCTTCCTGAGACCTACAGAATCAAAGTCTCTGAGTAATCTGCATTTTAACAAAAATGTCCAAGGGAATCTTAAATATGCTCTAAAGTTTAGGGGCACCTGGGTGGCTCAGTTGGTTGAGTGTCTGACTCTTGATTTCTGCTCAGGTCAGGATCTTGCAGTTTGTGGGATTGAGCCCCACATCAGGCTTCATGCTGACAGCAAGGAGCCTGCTTGGGATTCCCTCTCTCTCTCTGTGTCCCTCTTCCACTCATGCTCTCTCACTCTCTCTCTCTTCCTCTCAAAATAAATAAATATTCAAAAAATACACTCTAAAGTTTAAAAACTTCTGATATAAATAATATCACACAGTGGAGGACTCAATACTTTTGAGATATCAATTCTCTCCAAATTAACCTATAGACTAATCTCAATCAAAAATCAATCCCAATGAAAATCCCAGAAGGTGTGTGTGTGTGTGTGTGTGTGTGTGTGTGTGTGTGTGTGTGTGTGGAAACTGACAAGCTGATTCTCAGGTGCATATGGAAACACAAAGAATCTATGATAATCAAAACAACTCTTTAAAAAAAGGACCAAGGTTTCAGGGCTAACGAGATCAGACTCCACAAAGTATTATAAAGCCACAGTAATCACAACAGCATTGTACTGGCATGAAGATAGACAAAGGAGGGGCGCCTAGGTAGCTCAGTCAGTTAAGTGTCTGACTTCGGCTCAGGTCATGATCTCACAGTTCATGAGTTCAAGCCCCACATCAGGTTCTCTCTGCTGTTGTCATGGAGCCCACTTCAGATCCGCTGTCCCCCTCGGTCCCTCCTCTGCCCCTCCTCTGCTCACTCTCTCCCTCTCTCTCTCAAAATAAATAAGTAAACTTTAAAAATTAAAAAAAGAAGAAGGAAATACTGCCATTGTGATGGACCTTGAGGGTATTATGCTATGTGGACTAAATGACAGAGAGAAAGATCAATACTATATGATCTCACTTGTGTGTGTATCTTAAAAAGAAAACAAACCAAAAGCATCTAATTCATAGGTACAGAGAACAGATTGGCGGTTGCCAGAGGCAGGAGGGTGGAGGGGTGGGCAAAATGAGCGAAAGGGGTCAAAAGATACAAACTTCCAGTTAGAAGATAAATAAATCCGGGGGATGTAATGCACAGCCTGGTGACTAGAATCAACAATATTGTATTGTATTTGAAAGCTGCTAAGAGGGTAAGTCTTAAAGGTTCTCATCACAAGGAAAATTATTTGTAACTATGGGTAGTGATAGATGTTAACTAAACTTATTACGGTAATCATTTTGCAATGTATACATGTATCAAATAATTATGTCATACACCAAAACCTAATACAATGTTGTAAGATTGGATGACAGGTGTTTAACATTTATCTCAAGGAAAGATGTTTGATTTCATGATTTCATATTTCAAGGGCTAATAGCTTAAATTCATTTCCTGGAAAGAAAAATGCCTTCTAAGACTTTGATTTAGAGATCTTAAAAGATATACCTAATAAAAACCCTCTTGTTGAGGTGCCTGGGTGATTCAGTCGATTAAGCATCCATCTTCGGCTCAGGTCATGATCTGGTCCATAGGTTCAAGCCCCGTGTCGGGCTTTGTGCTAACAGCTCAGAGCCTGGAGTCTGCTTCAGATTCTGTGTCTCCCTCTCTCTCTGTTCCTCCCCCACTCACGCTCTGTCTCTGTCTCTCAAAACGAAATAAAACGTTAAAAAAAAAAAAAACTCTTGCCAACACTGAAAGTAGCTACAACATCAACTCCTTACTTCAAAATTGACAATTAAATGGAAGGAAATAAGTAAGCTCTTATCCTACCTTTTCCAGTAAGAATTGAATTGTGGGGTAGTCAAACAGCCCTAGCTGATGGGGGGAAATTAGTCGTTGCATAAATTCTAGCTATGATGAATAAATGACAGAATAAAAACACCGCCATTTTGCAGTCCCCCATAGAACAATTCATTCAAGCGAGCATCATTAATGGAGACTTATGTCACTAGGTGGCAGGGCAATGATCAACAGAGAACTTTCATTTGCACATGTCAGTGACCAGCCAGCCCTCAGATGACTTCCTATTTGGACCCACTGACCACTCTTAGGCACAACTAATGGGACAACTAGACATTCTGTGCATCCTGACGGAATGTGAAGCACAGAGCAGTACCTGGGAAGAGGCCTTAACACAAAGGTTTCATCTACATCTAATCAAGCTTTAGCTCTAACTCCCACTGTCGAAGAAATATAGGAGACTGAGGAACAAGTTAACACCACAAAGAAGCAGTCAGGACTACATCTTGCAGGACAGATAACCTGGTTTCCTTAGTGCTTCACGACAAGAAAACAAATAGGGAACACTGTTCTAAATTAAAAGATACGTAAAAACCAAATGCAGGAGCATCTGGGTGGCTCAGTCAGTTAAGCGTCCAACTTCGGCTCAGGTCACGGTCTTGCAGTTCGTGGGTTCAGGCCCCACATCAGGCTCTGTGCTGACAGATCGGAGCCTGGAGCCCTCTTTGCGGTCTGTGTCTCCCTCTGTCTGACCCTCCCCTGCTCACACTCTCTCTCAAAAGTAAATAAACATTAAAGAAAAAAAACATAAACAAAAAACCAAAAAACAAAACCAAATGCAATACAAAGGTCTTGTTGAGAACCTTGTTCAGATATATCACCAAAGTGTATTTTTGACACGGTTCAGAAAATATGAACTTAGTTTAAGTGATTTTAAGCAGGATTGCCTGGGTGACTCAGTCGGTTAAACGTCTCTCAGTTTCACCTCAGGTCATGATCTCACGGTTCATGAGTTCAAGCCCCTCATCGGGCTCTGCACTGGCAGTGTGGAGCCTGCTCAGGGTTCTCTCTCTCTCCCTCTCTCTCTGCCCCTCCCCTACTCATCCTGTTTCTGTCTCTCTCAAAATAAATAAATAAACTGAAAATTTTTTTAAATGATTTTAAACAATTATTATGCCACATATGTACTCTGATTATGTAAGAAAGATACTTAATTCTATATCTCCGTACTAAAATATTTAGGATTAAAATATAACAACGTGCTTTGTCTTAAAACGTTTTTGCAAAACAACTGATGAAACGAATACGGCAAATTGTCAAAATAATTATAAATCCAGGTAATGGGTAAATGAGAGTTCACACACTTCTATTTTTTGTATGTCTGAAATTTTTCCAAATAAAATTATCAAAATATATAACACAAAGTCATATGCTCCTAGTAACACAAAAGTCAAATGCGCGCAATGACTTTTTATGGTCTGTCTATGCAGACATTTAAATGGTCTGCAAGTCAGTCTAGTCCGACTCAAATTAGGAATCATTGGTCATGCCTGAGTCACTAGTCCACGCACAATTAACACCTGTGGCTCCGCCCGCTATGTAGAGCCATGTGACCTTGAGCAACTTCACCTCTGAGCTCCCTCCTCTGTAAGATGAGTGCAGGGGTAGCTCCTACCTCACAGGGCTGCTGTGAGGGTGACATGGGTTAATACAACTAGCGACCCAAGGGGCGGACAGCTTCCCCTCTGGGTGACAGAGTGAGACAGTCATTCAACAAGTATTTGTTTCATACCTTCCGTGGGCTCGGCACGTGCCGAGTGTTCCCGCACTGAGCCGGTGGACAAGGATGGTAATGTGGACCTTTCTCGAGTAACCGCAGACACACACAGACACGAGCAATGACAAACACGAGAAAAGGACGACAGGCTACCAGAGAGGAGCTGACTGACCAGCAGGGAAGATCGTCTCCAAGTTCAAGCCATACATGTGGGCAGCAGAGTGGTTAAGGCAGGGACTCTGGGTAGAATACTTAGGTTTCCATCCAGCTTCTCCACCTCCCACTGTGCGTGACCTTGAACAATTTACTTCACCTCTTCGTTTCCTCATCTGTCCAACGAGGGCAGAAATGAACAGTCCTTTACCTCACGGGGTCGTGGTGAAGGCCGAACGGTTAATAGTGTAGAGTGCTTAGAATGGGATCTGGAACGTACTATGCCCTAATGTGTTTGTTGTTACCTCGATGGTTCAGCGCAAAATGGAGTATCATGCTACCACCCCTGTCTCCGTTTGGCCTGCGAGGACTTCATGAGCTAATGTTTTGAAGTTCCTTTTTCAGGAAACCCTAGCTGTACAGCAGAGTCACGTGGAGCATCTGTGTGCATATATGCGCACACACAGTTACATATTTACAGAGACACGCACATACTGACGCGTGGGCTCCGTTCTGTAACAAATGAATTAAGACGTTCTGGGGATAGAGCCTGGGTGTCTGCGTTTTTTTTACAAGCTCTTCCAGTGTTTCCCATGTGCAACCAGGGTCGAGAACCACTGATCTAGGCATTCAAAACTGTGAAACCATTTCAAAAATGTAGACGTCTACAGTGCAGTGGGCTTATTACTACTGATCGTACTGCGGCCTCAACGTACAACCTGTCAGCTCCTTACAGCACACAAGTGACCTTAGCCTTCAGAAGAGTGCACGTTCTCCATAATTCCTCCCTCCTCTCATACCATCCCCCATCTACTCCAATCGCTGGACAAACATCCAGGGGAGAAAAAGGGGCTCAGGTAAGCCACCCTGCTCTATCTAGCGACTGACTCACGTGCCCTTTCCAGATGGGATCAACTTGGGAACCCACTAGAACCCCTTGAGTCGAGTTATTTACATACAGAAGCCACCCAACCCAACTCAACCCAGTCTATCTAGTACAAAGGTGCCTTTCGGCACCCGGATGACCTTAAACACAGAAAAGTCAACAAGGCAGTTGGTCACGAGGGTGGGAAGAGGACGGAATCAGGCTGTAAATAATCGGGCGCTGGTTTTCCTTTCACGAATCGACAGTTCAAGAAGAAGAGTTTAGCAACTTCTGAGGGGCTACAGTGCAATGTTCCATGGCTGGATTGGGTCCTGGTTATATTTGGGTATGTCCATTTGCCAAAATTCATCTGTATGCCTATCATCTTTGCCTTCTATGGTAGGTAAGCTACGCCTCAATCAAAAAGACAAAAAAAAAGCACAGGTTAAAACAGTTGGCAAACAGTCGTTCGTTCGCTACGAGGTTCACACGGGGAGAGAAACCAAAAAGGAGAGTCCCAAGTTAGCTCGAACTCCCTCCTTGACCTGTTTGCTCTGGCTTAGGCGGAAGAAGGGCTGGTATCTCAGCTCGTCCTTGGCCAAGCACTGACCGCGAGGGAGGAAACGGAGCCCCCCGCACTGCGGCGTCTGGCCTGGGTCTCGCGCGGCCGGGAGCGCGCGGGGTCCTTACCGAGCAGGAGGAAGGACAGGACCCACTGCAGCACCGCGGCCGTCTGCAGCCGCCGCGCCAGCGGGATGTTCAGCGGCGCAAACTCGACCTTCATGGTCCCGCGCGGGAGGGGACTGCGCCGACCGCGGGCGCTTCGAACCTGGTGGCTCCGCGGCGCGTGGGAGGAGCGTGCGGCCGGATCCGGGCCCCGCGCCGGACACCCCCGGGGGCGGAAAGAGGGGGACGGGCGGCGGCCGCGGAGCAGGCGTGGGCAGAACTTCGTCCGGGGGTGGGGCGCGAGGGCTGAGGCTGGGGGCTGCCAATCGCGCGCGCCCGGGCCCCAGTGCAGCTGGCGCTCCCGGGGCGCATTGGCTGGCGCGCCGCGGCGCTGGGGAGAGCGCGCCGCTTTGGGCACTAGGGGTGGCCAGAGGGGTCAGCTGGCCGCCCGTCGGAGCTCGGCAGCGTGGGCTCCGGCAGCCTTGCGGAGGACCTGGGATCTCCACCGGGATCTATTGTTCGGCTGATCGATCACCTTCAGCATCCGCCCTTAAACCCACCCCTTCCTCCGAACTCTCTGAGGCTGGGGAAGTGTTGGTTCAAAGGTTCGCCTACCAGGTGGAAGGAGGTGCGGGACGTAGCTTCTCTGGTCGCAGGGTACTCTTGTGTTTACTGGTCTGTATCCCCTCCACCACCCCCATAAACCCAGAGGAAAGGGGGGGGGGGAGAAGGGAACAGGGGTTTGGTCTCCTCACTTGGGTACTCAGATCTCTACACTAGTCCTGGAAACCTTTCGCTTAATCATTTATTCAACAGATATTGACTGAATATCTACCACATGCCAGGAACCATTGTGTCCCTGCGTATACACCTGGTAACCCAGTCGCGCGTTCATTCTGCTCTCAGAGAGCATGGATTATGGGCAGAGACAAACATTAAGCAAAATAACCACACAATTGAGTGTACAACTGCAAAGTGAAACCCTACTGTGAATGACTGAAGGAAGGTTCTTAGGACTTAGACTGGAGGTCAGGGAAGTCACTGAACAAGTGACCTTGACTGGAGCTATAAAGGTGGATCTAGTTAACTGAGGGAGTCGTCCAGGCAAAGAAGCACATGTGCAAAGGTCCTGGAGCTGAAACTCAAAACTAATATAGTGGGAGCTCAGGTAACAGGGAGATTAGGGTGCAATGAGGCAAAAATGGCAGCCAAAGGCCAGATCCTTGCAAGGCTGTGTTTAGGGTTCAAGTCTTGACGCTAAAACTTGCCGCTGAAGGGTTTCAGTTTGATGCATTAAATGGATAGATTCTCAATAATTGCCTAATCCTTGTGAGGACCTGCTACCTTTTTTTTTTATATGAAATTTATTGCCAAATTGGTTTCCATACAACATCCAGTGCTCATCTCAACAGGTGCCCTCCTCAATGCCCATCACCCACCCCCCTCTCCCTCCCTCCCTTTTCTTTATAAATATTAGGTTAATGTGTAGTGGGACAACTCCAAGTGGCAAGTGGCTGTCCAGTCATTGCTAGAACAGATCTGCAACAGGACAAATCAACAAAGTTGATTCGCCATCACCACCATGCCCCTTTCTCCATCAACATTTTACTGGAAAGTTGGATAAGAAACAAATACTACAAAGTAGTGCAGAGTTGTTTGTGACTTTATGTATACAAAACTTCCTGGTTTGGGTTTTTTGTTTTTGTTTTTTTCTTAGTTGAGGAATCACTTTCTTCTCATTTAGACTTCTTCCCTAAACCTTCCCCCGGTGCTAATGGGGATACTATGAGAATACTCTCCAACATTGTGGGGAGCCCTTCACGCATCCTAGAGCAATCCTGTGAAAGAAGCATTAGCTTTTCAAGGGAAGCATTTTCAAGAATTTCAAGGAAATCCAGGCCCAATGTCACACAGCTGGCAGAGTGGAGCAGCTTCAAATACAGTTTTGTCTCAAACCTAGAGAGAAGAGCCATCCCTTCAGTAAATGAATGTCACATAGAACAAAGGATTGCTGAGTGCTTGCTTTGCCCTGGTGTTGATGACCAAAGTAAATGAAGACATGGTCTCTGAGCATTAGAGCATTCTGTCATTGGTTATTTATGAAAAGGCTTCTGCCAGGCACAAGGTTGAAAATAAGTACGGGCTAGATCTCGCGGTCTGTGGGTTCGAGCCCCACGTTGGGCTCTGTGCTCACAGCGCGGAGCCTGGAGCCTGCTTCAGATTCTGTTGCCTCCCTGTCTCTCTGCCCCTCCCCCGCTTGTGCGAGCGAGCACGCTCGCTCTCTCTCTCTCTCTCTCAAAAATAAGTAAACATTAAAAATTTAAATAAAATAAATGGTAGGATTGGTTAATTAGTTGAATTCACAGTTTCCTCGTAAATGAGAAGCGCAAGGCCTCCAGACTCCTACTAATCAAGTAGTAGGACTACTGAGTCGAGTTTTTGTCACCTTCCCAGGCCCTCAGCTAGTAGAAAACAGCCGTCATAGCCTAGCACGACACACTGCAGCAAAGCATGGCCCCACCAGGGCTCAGTTGGTGTAACAGCCTCTCACCATTTTAGAAGCAACTATTAGATCACTCATTCAGTATTCAGCACATTCCTCTGTGTATATATTATGTCCCAGGTTATTGTAGCCAAATGATTACTGGAATTAAATGGTGAGAAAGTTTTCATTTATCGAGCTATTCAAAACAATGCTTCTCTATGAGTTTTGTTGATTTCTGGAACTGAAGTTGACATGAAAACACCAACCGTAAACATTATCTTTCTTAACCCCATGTTTCATGGAATGGGGAGCTGAGAGCAGAGAAATTAAGGGATTTGCCCAGGATAACCCAGCCAGTTACTGACAAGGAATAGACCCAGCTCTCTTCATAGCCATCCTAAAACAGAGGAGGAGAAGCAAGGTGGTATGAGATAATGGTTTCAAACTTGTATTTTAGCAGGGGAGTTTTTTTCAACCTTCAAAGAACTCTGACTTCTAGAAGAGATCCAAGTGAATCTGCTCTAAGTGGAAAAGAAGTGACCTTCTCAGCATCTCCCTCCTTCCCAAAGTGGCTGTATTTTTAGCAAAATGAAATTGACATTAAACAGTTACAGAAGCTCTGAGGGTTTGCAAAACCCAGGTTGGAACTACTGTTTGGCTATTTGTGTGTGTGTGTGGGGGGGGGCATCCTAATATCTGGAAAAATACAGAGTTTGAATGGGGTTGCAGTTAAAAAAACCATATAATGTCAACATTACTGAGTGGTTAGCACCTAGCAACTACTGTGTCCATACTTTTTGGTGTTGTGTGATTTAAACCTCATAATAATAGCACTCCGGTTTAGGTACGATTATCTTTTACCACTGTGCCAACTGAGATTACAGGTGAAACTAATTGGTCATCTAGTAAGTAGTAGAACCAAGTTGCTGTGTTTTGAAAATAGGTTTGGGGGCGCCTGGGTGGCTCAGTCCGTTGAGCGTCCAACTTCGGTTCAGGTCATGATCTCACGGCTCGTGAGTTCGAGCCCATCGTCGAGCTCTGTGCTGACAGCTCAGAGCCCGGACTCTGCTTTGGATTCCGTGTCTCCCTCCCTCTGTCTCTCTCTCAAGAATAAATAAAACACTGAAAAGAAAGAAAATAGGTTTGTCTGATTCCAGAGCCTGAGCACATAACTGCCATACTGAGCTTTTCCTTTTCTAATTTTATTCATTTTAGAGAGAGAGAGAGAGAGCGTGCATGGGAAAAGGATAGAGAGAGAGAAAATCCCAAGCAGGCTCCACATTCAGCATGGAGCCCGAAGTAGGGCTCAGTCCCCTGACCCTGGGATCATGATCTGAGCCTACATCAAGAGTCTGACGCTAACCAACTGAGCCACCCAGGCTCCCCTGAGCGGTTCCTTAAATGATATCGCAAGGAAGGAAGGGAATGTCATTGAAATAGAGAAGTCATGGAATAATGAGCAGAAGAATCAGAGGACAAAGTGTGTCATAGTTTAGGCTGGGATTAGTTATTCGATCAACAAATATTTACCAACCACATTCTGTGTGCCTGGCATCGGGTATATGCGAGTGAATAAAACATACATAAAATTTTTAAAATACAACAAAAATACATCAGACACCTCTGCTGTGGCAAATCTTGATGAGGTCATGTGGATAGAAATCAACACTGTCCTGCTTGGAGATCTGATTCCACCAACCAAGGATGGTTCCCCTTTCTAGTCCTCAACTCTAGTTAAAGCAGAAGATGACAGTTCCGATTGCCTCATAGGTTACAAAAGCCTACTCGTGGCAATGAATAACGTAAACATCACTTCCGTGTTCTATTATTTTCTTTCTGTGCATTTCATGACAGCTAATTTCTACTAACTGGAAGAGAATGATGTTTTTCCATAACACGACATTCTACCGTAACCTAAGTCAATACGTTCCTGTTTTTAAGTTTGAAAAGGAAATAGTATTCTTCCTGGATTGACAGTTCTCAGAGGGCATAGTTTAGGAGAAAGGTCACTTTTCCAGTTTTCATAAGGTGCATTCATCATAAAGGTAAATATTCTCTCTGTCACTCTCTCTCGCTCTCTCTCTCTACATACATACATACACACCCATGAAACTCAAACGTCCTGGTTACCATAATTCATTGGGAGTGACCAGATCTGGTTAAAGTTGATAGAAGGCCATCATTATGGTAGTTTCAGTCGAATGTTCTTCAGGAAGTTCTGTTTTTTAACACTCTTTTGAACTAAGTTAAAGACATTTGTTATGGACCCTCTGTATTCTTATGGTCCTCTCAACTGATCTGAGCAATCTGCCCAGTGCTCTGGGCAGAGATGCAGGAGTCTTGCCCGAGATAGTGAGGCTCTATAGCCATCGTGATTTCTCTTCTCATGACCCTCACCCACACCTTCTGTTTGCACTTGGCCTGGAAACCTATGAGGTTCCAGCAACCCAAGTGAGGGAGGAATGAGGAGAAAGAGACTGGAATGATCTGCTACCCACCTGGGGCCAGGGTCAGGTCCTGAAAGAGGCAGTTGGCAGGGTCCAAAAGCAATGTATTTGGAGTTGTGGCACAGCACAGCCCACGACTTCCAGTTCCAAGAAGGGCCAATCCAATGGATGGTCTTGCACTCACGTTTGTATCTTTCTAGTTGTTTATGGCTACTCGTATATGACCTGTTGATTATGCTGGCCTATTGTTATTACTGTTTTTCTTCAAACACATGCAATTGCCCCAGTCTTAGCTGCTATCGTTGGTCCCCTAGATTATTGCAGCCTCTTACCTGACCTCCCCACCTTGAGTTTGGCCCTCTGATCTAACACTCCTAATTCCGTGTACACAATGTACTCAAAGTGGTCTTTCCAGAAGACTTCATTGATCGTGTTATTTCTCTGCTTAAAATCTTGGAGTTTCCCCTCATTGTTCTGAAGATAAAGTCCAAACTCTTTGATGTAGTTTTGGGCCCTGCATTATAGGGCATCTACCGACCTCTTGAGTCTCAGGTGTAACCCTCTACCGTTCATGCTTTAAGCCATCTGAACTTCATGCAGTTAAACAACCAAATTTCAGGAAGAGGAGGGAGACACCTGGGGCTTGAGAACAACCATTTAAATGCTTCTAGGTTTCTCTCCACTCTCTGTTCTCTTGGTGTCAGTATCATTTTATCTCATCGCAGGTTATTTTCTCTGAGTGGTGGGAAACATGGCCACCAGTGGCTCCAGACTCATACCTTAGCTGCTTCCACCATTAAATAAAATGGACCTCCTCAGGTTCCCTGTGGTCCCAAGTCCAAGATCCAGGTAGGATCAGGTGCTTATCCCTGGTAGACTGGCATGAGATACAGGGTTCCATTGCTTTAACATGGTGACACAAAGGTTTAACCTTGTGCTGTGAGAAATAAGGCATCCTAGGCAGATTCACCCAAGTTTCCTCAATCATAATGAGTTAGAAGAGAGAAATGAAGGAGTTTAGGTCAATTTAAGTATTTTGGGCCTGGGTAACTTGGTGGATGGTGGTGACTTTGAAAAGGATAGGAAACACATGAAGGAAGAGTTTAGGGGTAAGGAGAAAGTTCCGTTTTTGAGTATGACATGCCAGCCTGTTGGCCACCCAGGTGCAGATGTTCAGAAGTTGGTAAGAAACGTGCACAGAAGAGAGAGATGGGCTGGAGGTTAGAATGGGGGCCATCTGTGTTTAGATAGTAGTGGAAATGAGACTGTTTGGGGAGAAGATCACCAGACATAACTCTGGAGGGAATCCTATACTGAAGAAAGGGAAAGGGGAGTGTGCGAGGTACAGGAGGCCATGAGAGTTAATATTTATCACATGCTAAACCCTACCATGAACTACTGCTCTTAAAATTTGCATAACCATCCTATGGTATGCCAATGATGGACATATTATTGTCACCTTCATTTTATAAGGAACGGAGGCTCATCAATAATCAGTACTTGGTTCAAGGTCTCAGTGAGCAGTAAATGCAAGGTTTGCATCTGTTATTATAGAACTCTCACCACTACAGTGTATTGTCTCTCACAGAGAGCTAGTAGAAAAATCCAGGGAGCTAAACAGAGGCAGCTGGAGTCAGGAAAACTAAGAAAGGAGAATTTCTAGAATGAGGGGATGGTCAATAATATAAAGTGTCTATCAAGTTTATTTCCAAAATACAATTTAAGATGACCACTGGTTTGACAACTGGGAAGTCAGTGCCAATCAACCTGACTGGGCAGGTCTAGCAGGCCTTCTTGGTTCTAGATAGATCCGTCGGTAGAAACCCAAGAAGAAAGATGGGCTTTGATCTTGTCCTAAAAGTTTCAGGGTAACCTACAAAGGGGTTAGTGTCCTGGAAATTTACAGGAAAGACATACAAGGTTTTAGCCAGAACAGAACCAGTTTGGGATGCACCACAATTAAAACAAGGCCCCTTATGGTAAATTGTATCATCTACAACCTGAGCTTACAGCGCTGTCTCATCCTACTGGAGGCATCAACTTGAGTTTTACTAAGCTTAATGCCAGGGCAAATTTATAGTCTCAGATCACTGGGCTGTTACCTTGAGTATAAACATCTAATATTCACAGGGTGCTTGGCAGGTTTCAAATTGTTTCCAAATGCGTTGTCCTCACAGCCGTCCGCTGAGGTTCTGTCTCCAATTTATGGATGAGGAAACTGAGGCTGGGATTGGACAAATGTTTGTTTTGGGCATACCCCTTGAAACTATCTGCTGTTGTAGTGTGAAATGTCATAGGCATAATACTGCATTTTTAAGTGCGGGAAGGATTGCAGACCTCATAGCTTCTCTTTCTCAGTTGCTGCTCAACCCATAAGCCTAACAGGAAAGTGGCACAATCATTTCAGAAACTTTCACTGTGTGTTACACATTTTACAGGCAAAAACAATCGTGCTCGCCCAGATCTACGCAGGCTCTCCTGTCACGTAGCAACGGAAGAACTGGATTGTCTACACATGTCTGAGGAGGCAGAGGCACTGCACGTGACTGTGTTCTATAGGAACCTTGTAGTTTTTTCCCTCATAACAAAAACATACTTGCTAATTACAGTTCTGTTAAATACAAAGGGTACAGTGAAGGAAATAATCTCACCATCTAAAGACAACTACTGTTAAGAAAAAAATTAAGGGGGTAGCTCAGTTGGTTGAATTTCTGCTCGGGTCATGATCTCATAGTTGTGAGATCAAGCCCCACATCAGGGTCAGCATGGAGTGTGGGGCCTGCTAGGGATCATTTCTCTCTGCCTCTTCCCCACTTGTGCCTGTGTGCGTGCTCTCTCTTTCTCAAAATAAGTAAACTTAAAAAGAAAAAGAATTATATTTGAGACTAAAGTGGAAAAAATAATAATGATCACATGTCTTGTTTCCAGTTTGGGTTTTTCGGTTTTGGGGTTTTTTTTACAACGAACGATGTAACACTGAACATTTTTATTTGCTCACCTGGGGCACCTGGGTGAGAGTTTCTCAGAGAAATATTCCTGGGAGTTTAATGGCAGTAGGGTATGCACAGGTTCTGCTGTTCTAAGTAAGGCCCTATTTTCCAAAGCTTATACTTCCAATTCTTGCCAACATTTAGTTTGGTCAGACTTTCACATTTTTATCAATCTGGTAGGCGTGAAAATGTATTTCCTTATGGGGCACCTGGGTGGCTCAGTTGGTTGAGTGTCCAACTCTTGATTTCGGCTCCAGTCATGATCTCACGGTATATGAGTTCAAGCCTTGCGTTGGGCTCTGGGCTGACAGCTGTGGAGCCTGCTTGGGATTCTGTGTGTCCCTCTCTCTCTGCCCCTCCCCCACGTGCTCACTTTCTGAAAATAAATAAAACATTAAAAAATATTTCATTATAATTTGAACTTGTATTTCCCTAATTTCCAATGGAAGGAGGACTTTTTGTGTGTGTATTGGCCAGCCCATCTTTTGTTTCTAGGAAATGCTGCCATCTCATTCTTGCTCTCCAGCTGGCTTTAGAATTAGACAAAAGAGGCACCTCCCTACAATTTGTGATATACACTCTCCTTTTCCAAGTGTCTTTCCTATCAGTCAGCTGAGCACCTGTCATGAACACTGGTGTTCTAGTTTTCTCTTTTCCGTTAGAATCCTCTAAACATTCAGTCCTAGCAAAGGTACAAAGGATGAAAAAGCAGGATGAACGCATTGGGGGATACAGGGAGATGAGAACAGAATTCCGCTGGTGGTTTGAGACAAACAGGAAACTGACTAGGATAGATGATAATGACAGCTGCCTTACTTCTAGGGCCTAGGACTTAAGCATGTTAATCATTTATGAGCATTCCTGATCCTTAGGATAATTCTCTAAGGTGTATATTATCCCTGTTTCGTAGATAAAGAAAGTGAGGTTCAGAGGCAACAGAACACTTTGGGGTTCCCAGAGGAGAGCAGGTCAGCATGCAATAATTTATGAAGTCCTTTATTTGTTAATTGAGAGCTGAGTACCAATTTGGCAGAAGATTTTGTTGGGCATGATGTTTGCTATTGACTTCTGCCAATCGGTTATGTTGGGCACTGGGAAGGGATTGCCCGCAGTCACGGAGGGAAACTAATACAGTGAAAACTTGCTTGATGGTAGTCAGAGAGGCCTAAGTTCCACTCCCTACTGCCCCCACCTGAATGGCTTTGGAGGCCTCACTCACTAAATACTAGAAAGGATAAAGGCAGGTCTCCCTCATGAAAACGCCTCAGCTCTGCCTTGAGTGGTGAGTGACTCCATTTGTGCCTCAGTCTCACCATCTGTAAAATGGGAATAATGGGTGCCTAGGTTTGTATATTAGTTTCCTGTAACAAGTAACCATGAACTTGGTGGGTTAAAACAACAAATTTATTCTCTCACAGTTGGAAGCCAGAAGTCCAAAATCAGTTTCACTTGGCCAAAATCAAAGTGTCTGTAGACCCTCCAGGCCTGTTCCAGAGGTAAGGGAGAGTCCATCATTGTTTCTGGTGGCTGCTGGCATTCCTTGACTCGTGGCTGCATCACCACAATCTCTGCCCTCACGGTTATACTGCCGGCCCCTCTGCTGTTTCTGTCAAATGTCCTTGTGCCTCCCTCTTCAAATGATGCATGTGATTGCATTTAGGGCCCATTCTGATAATCCAGGATAATCTCTCCATCCCCAAATCCTTTATCTGCAAATACTTTCCAGATGAGGTGACATTTACAGGGGCCAAGAGTTAGGACCTGATATCTTTGGGGGCCTCTATTCAGCCTATTACATTTAGGGTTGTCATAAAGAGGAAATCCGCTACTGATGGCGGAGGACTGAGCACAGTATCCGCCAGCAGACAGCACTGCCTAACCACCAGTTTGTCTCTTTTTCTAAAAATGTCTCTAAGACCCTGTGTCTTAAAGGGCTGCTGCAAGGCTCAAACCTAGAGTACAAGGGAGACTGTACGTAAGCGCGAAGATTGAAGCCCAAACTGCGGCCTGACGGTTTCTCCAGATCCCACAGCTCAGATTTGCACATTTTTCTCCGTAGGCTGTCAGAGACCCCTCCCGCTCATCTTCTCACCTCCCCAGGGAGAGGATGCTCCACCTCCAGGCCCCGCCCCCGACGTGCCTCCCCTTGTGCCCCTCCCACTAGTTTGGCGTCCTCCGCCCATAGTGGGTTGGAGGCGTGAGGGCCTTTGCAATCTGCCTATTCCACTGCCTATCAAATCGTAGCACGTTGTCGCCAATGTTGTCTCCTTTCTCAGCCTGCACGTTATTCATACCACGCATATGGGTTTAAGGAGTTTAACTATCGCAATTTACGTGCCTCCAGATGAAAAACGAGGCAGAAGCTGTTGGGAGCCGACTGGCAATATTGAAGGGAGCCCGCACAAGAGGGAGCCGGGTCCTACGTGCCTCGCGCGCTGAGCCCCGGCCGGTTCACCGCGCAGTCGCAGTAGATCCCGACTCGCCATGCCGACTGTCAGCGTGAAGCGGGATTTGCTCTTCCGAGCCCTGGGTCGGACCTACAGTAAGTGCGGGCGCCGTGGCCTGGCTTTGTGCCTCTGCTCCGAGGCTGGGACCCCCCCCCCCCCGCCCCCCTTCAAAAGGCCTTCGTGAGAACGTTCACGCTGCCCGGCAGGTTTTGGCCTCGGGTGGTCCGGGTAGAGACGGGGATGTCTGGCGGTCGAAGCGGCCGGGCTGGGCTGAAATAGCCTCTCCCAGCTCGCCTTGCCAGGGCTGGTGTTGCATCATTCGCACGTGCCAAGCTGGCCATGTCATTCGTTCAGCATTCTCACATGGAGCATCTGTTGCGTGCTTCGTGTCAGGGGATAGAATAGGAATGAAGCTCTGGGTTGCATCCCGAGTGCAGCTAGTTGAGCACGACAAGAAGAGCTCTGTAGGAACAACATTTATGAGGCATTAGGGGGTAGAAGCTTGAGCAGGAAGTGGTGGCATTCTATCTTACTTTATTAATGTTTTTTGAGCACCTGTTAGGTGCCAGGCGCTGTTCCTGGCGCTTTGGGAATACAGCGGTGCGCATGACACGTAAGGCCCCCGTTCACGTTCTGATGACGGAGGCAGACAATAATTAACCAGCACACTAATGAACTGATTCTGGATTATGTTAAAGGCTATCGGGGAAACAAAAATACTGTGCTAAGAACAACGTTAGATAGGATAGTAACACCTGAGACCTGAATGACGACGAGGAGTCTTTACCGGGCGGGCACAGTCTTCATGCTACACTTGGTGTCTTTTTTAGTTCTGAAAACATCCCCATTTAGAAAAGGGAGGAAACAGTGCAAATTATCAGCGGCCATATGGTTGTAGCGGTTGAAATGATAGCTGTCTCTCCCCATAGTTATCAGCTTATATAAGGGCTGTGGCAACTGATTTGTGAGAACTATTTTTGGATTTTAAGGTTCAGTATAAGAGAGACCTAGTCGGTGTAACAGGTACTGCTGCCTAGAATGTTACCACGAAGATAGCTTTTAAAATGTTTCTAAAGTCGCAATTTTAGATACCACATATTCTTCAAGTATTATTCTTTGTCGGGTTCTGCCGTAAGTCCCTGAAAATAGAGGTAATACTTTTTGACTTCTGAATTCAGCTCTAATTCCCTACACTGTTTTATTTTACAATGTGCTTATTTATATTTCTTAACCCATTCTAAACCATGTTCTTACTAATGGTATATGCCTGAATTATACACGATGGTATGGGGCAAATATTTAAGACATCTGTGATCAGTTACCACCCAAGTATCCATTTCTGAGAAAGTAAAAAATACTCTAGGTTTTTAAAATGGTGAGATTTGTCATCTATTTACATCTATCTGATTTCATAGATTCTCTAGCGACCCCTCCCATGTTTTTCTTATTGAAAGTGATCAGGCAAGCTTGATTTCACCTCCCCCCGATAAGTATCCATCAGCTAATGGCTCAAATTTCAGAGGGGTGCCCGGGTGGCTCGGTTGAGTGTCCGACTCTTGATTTTGGCTCAGTTTATGACCTCGCAGGCCATGAGTTCGAGCCTTGCATCAGGGCTCCATGCTGACAGCGGAGAGCCTGCTTGGGATTCTCTCTCTACCCCCATCTCCTGTCCCTCCCCTGTGCATGCATGTGCTCGCTCTCTCTCTCTCTCTCTCTCTGAAAATAAATTAAAAATAAATGAACTTAAAATTTCAGTCATGAAGGTTGATGTTAATGAGGTGTACTTAAGGCAGGTTAGAAATACCAGTCAGTTTATATTTCTTGTATTTTTTCTTGAAACTTAATTGGGTTGAGGTCAAAGTTGGAAAAGCATGTTTAGCAAAGCATCTAGTTTGCAAGTTAGAATGGGTCCCTCTTGTTTCTTACCCTCTTTTTTTTTTTTTTTGTTAGTCTTCCTCACTTTTTATTCTCAGATATTCAGTCTTTTGTATGCACATTCTATTTTTTTTGAGTCCTTCCAAGGTTTGCTTTTTGTCCTAAATTTCATTGTTTCTCCCTGTCACTACCTTCACCATCTTTTTGCTTACCAAGGAGATTTCTCAAGCTGCTTTTGTTCTGGTCCTTTTCCTTCTCTGGGGCCGTTTTATCTCCTTAGTCTACCTTTTTAATCACTTTTCTGCTCAGGTGTGTTCCTTTTGCCACAGTTAACATTTTCTTGTTAACTGATTTATTATCACTGTTCGGTTCTGCTCCTGCTCTGCCTTGGTGTGACTGCTGACGGGACTGTCAGAGCCACCTGTATATGTCCTACAAACCTCTAAGGGGTAGTCACTTAGATGTGTTGTTTTGTTAGAATTATTAATCACAATTTTGTTCTTGTTTCGAAGCACGTGAAATACAGCGGATAGGAATAAAACAAATTGTATAATGAGGCATTGAAAGATGCAGTGTTTTAACGGTTCTAAACTAAATGGTTACTGATCAAATTGTTTTCTATTGCTGCATAATAAATTACCCCCCACATTAGCAGCTTAAGATGGTCGTGTGTTTTATGGTTTCTGAGGGTCCAGGAGTGAAGAGTGGCTCAGTTGGGTGGTTCTGGCTCTGGATGTCTCATTATGTTGTCCTAAGGGTGCCAGGTCTGTAGTCCTCTCTCCAGGCCTAACTGGGGTTGGAGAATCTAATTCCAAGTTCACTCAAGTGGTTGTTGGCAGGCCTCTGTTCTTTGCACATGTTTGGCTAGAGGCTTCAGTGCCTCTCGCTAGGACTGCTTGCAATATGGTGGCTTGTTTGTCCCAGAGCAAGAGGTCCCAAGAGAGCAGGTAATTGAGTGTTCAGAGTGATAGAAGCACATGTCAGAAGTGACATGCCATCCCTTCTCATATTCTTTAGGTCACACAGACCATTTCACAGTGTGGAAGGTGACTACACCAGGGTATGAATACCAGGAGGCGGGTAGTTTTGGAAGCTGACTGCCAGTCTGCCCTCTGCCCCCTGCCCCCTCCCCCCACGGTGATTCATGTTCCTCCCCCATACAAAACCTACTCACCCCTTCCCAAGGATTCCAGAAGTGTTATCCCATCACAGCAGCATCTCAAAATCCAGAATCTCCTCTAAATCACGGCCCGGTGTGGATGAGGCTCTTCAGGTGTAGTTTCTTAAGTACAGCTGCTTGACTATAGTTTCTCTTGGTCTCAGAGACTAAAGAGATGATCTGCCCAGCCGACAACTAACATCAGCGGGGAGAGAGGCATAGGAGGACCGCTATACACATTCCTCGTCAAAGGGGAACATGGGAGACACATTCTGAAATTGAACTGGCACGTGTTCGACTCTCTTGATGAGGTCTCAAGGCCTAGGATCCTTCTCCATGGCTTTCAGCCCTACCCTCTGGGCTCTTGGCTGCGCTCTCTGAGTGATCCTTATTTTTATGGGGGAAAGAAAGCACGTGTTTTACATCCAATTAGTTCTCTCTACTTGCCAGTAGCTTTTTGGCGGTTCAGAGACTTCATTTTGTCCTCTCTCTGTCCCTTTCAGCTCAAGCTTGTAATGTTTCTGCCTATATATTTCTTTTAAAAACTTTGTGGGTCTTCAGTGAGTTTTGCTAGTTTCCATTTCATTAGTGAGAAGCCATGGCACTCACAAATTTCTGAAATAAGGTGTTTTGTACCTTGGATTTGTACTGATACAGGGCCCTTGATTAAGCTCAGTTGTGTGACTGAACTTGTGAGGCACACCCTTAATTGATAGTGCCTTTTTTCTGAATGAATAGTACCTTTGATCTTTTTGAGTCTTAAGAGTTTACAGTCATATCCTTGATTTCATCTTTGGACCATGCTTTCCTGGCAATGCTCTGGATTTACTGTTTGCTCAGAAGTCATTTCTTTATCTTAGTACCATTTTATACCTTAGGAGACTGAATTTTTAAAACCGTCAAGTCCTGGCTCCTTTTTAATGGCCTTTACTTTGTCTCTTCTCTCATAAACAGCAAGAAAAAAAAACCAAGCGACACCTACAGCACTGGTTGGGAATCTTAGTTACATCACCTAGTTGAGTAGGTACATTTTCTACAGTGTGCATAACCGGGTAATAGCATTGCTAAAGTTTTGCCTTTACATAAAAAGGATTCCCCTTTGCCAGTTTCTAGTCACACTGCCTCAGGCTCCTCCATAGCCTCACCTGTATCCTATTAAAGACTATGAGACTTCTCGTTACAGGCACTTGAGGTTTTGATTTACACTTTCCTCGAAGCCTGCCTCCTGGTTCCAAAGCCATATTCCCACGTTTTCCCCGTTTTGTTTTGGCATCACTCCACTTCCAGGGACTGAAGTCTCTATCGCTGCATAACGAATTACCCCAGTATGCAGTACTGTAAAACAAGTGGTGGTTATTTCCCAGTTATGTTGTGTGCGTGTGTGTGTTTAATTTTAGTTAACACGCAGTGCAATAGTGATTCATCACATAACATACAACACCCAGTGCTCATCACAAGTGTCTTCCTTAGTACCCATCACCGGTCTAGCCCATCTCCCTATTTCACAGTTTTCTGAGAGAGGGACGGAGGAGTGGCTTAGCTGGGGGGTTCTAGCTCTGGGTCTCTGACCGGGTTGCCGGCAGGATGTCAGCTGGGCCTGCAGTCGTCTCCATCCAGGCTTGGCTGCCTGAAGAGTATGCTCCCGGGATCACTCATGTGATTGCTTCAGACCTCAGTCTACACAAGGGCGTGAGTACCAGGAGGTAGAGATCACTGGGGACATCTGTTGTTCTTCGCCCCAGTTAACGGTATCCACACGGGGGACCTGGGGGTCCTAGACTCTTCCTGCTCTCACCTCCCCCCTCCCATCCGGTCACTGAGCCGTGCAGATCCTGCTTCTTTGACCTTTCCCACATTCTTCCTTCCTCATACCCACCGCCACTCTTTTAGTCAGGCCCTCACTGTCCCTCCCTCACAGGGAAACCTCCCTGCTCCAATCCATCCACCACCTTGCTGCCATCCTGTAAAGTGCAGATCTGATCCTGCTTTTGCCCAGCGCAGAATCCTTCCGTGTAACCGCCACCGCCTACAGGCAGGACAGAGCAAGTCCCTTGGCATGTTGTGAGTTCTTTTACTTGTTGCGTCCAATTTCTTCCTGACCGGAACCTTAGGCTTCATCCATACTGAACTTTTCCAAATTTGCCATGCTCTTGTCCCACTCCTCACGGTCTCTGCCTAATGAACTCATCCTTTCTGTGAAGCCTTAGCTGACTTTAAGTGGATAACGGCCTTCTTCGTGCCACCTCCGTACCTTGCACTTAAAACTATGTTTACGCATCTGATTTCTTTATAGAGGAGTAAGTAGTAGGAATTGTTTTATTTTTGTAGCCTTGGCACCTGGTGTAGCCACCTGCCACGTAGTAGGTTCTTGTAAATGCTGAACTGAAGTGCATTGTCAAGATCAGAATCTTCAGACCGGCTTTTCACTAGAATATACTGGTAATGACGGTTTGTGTTCAATTTTTGATAACAAGAAAGTCCCTCAAAATGCTGTATGAGGTAGTGGAGGGAAGCAGAATGTAACTAAGGAAGAGAACCGTTAATTGTTGCAGACCTAGTACGTTTTAGGGTGCTGTGGCAGGTCTGTTACCTGCATAATAATGTTGAAAACTTTCCCAGAGTTCCTGCTATAAATAAATGGCTGTAAAATGCTACTTGATGGATGAGGCCTAGGAGTCAGGAAGTTTACATAAGGTGCCAGTTCTTAGAACCAGGAAGTGGAGTAGTCAAACTCTGGCCTGGCCAGCCAGGCCGCAAGGCCTCAGGATTTTAAAGGATAGGACTTACGTGACATTATCCCATTGTGTTGGATCTGTGTTTCGGAGCCCACTTTACGTTTGATCCCTACCCAAACTTCCCTGTGCAGGTAACCTGATTCTCTAGTTGATACTAAATGAATCAGCCCTTAAAATAGTCCTGTGTTTTTAATATTTTTTTTTTGTCTCTTTTGGTTTTAAAATGGTGCTGATGCCTGATATTTCATATGCTTGGTGTAAGGCAGTTTTAAAAGAAAATGCAGTTTATATACTACTCCCATTTAAGCTGAACAAATTAAAATTAGCAATCTCCTTTTTTTTCCAGCTGACGAAGAATTTGATGAACTGTGTTTTGAATTTGGTCTGGAACTTGATGAAATTGTATGTATTGAATATTTTTTCAATAGTTTGTGTATAAGCGCATTTTGCAGAGGTCCACTGTATTTTGTTACCTTATGGTTAGACTAACATGGAATATTCGTGGGCTATGGTGATTGCTGTGTTCTTGGTGTTAAGGGGCTAAGCTTCAGTTCTAAGAGAGTCTGTTGCTTTCTTTAAAATCTCAGAGAGGGTTTACATGTTACGTTGTCACCTGAAGTTATTGGGCTAATGCTGGGGAGACGGATAGACCATCTCGAGTAACCCCAGAATGAGGGTGTGCTCCTTTGCAGTGTGGTGCCTTTTTATAAATTATGGAAAGAGGCCTGGGGAGCGATGGAAACGTTACCTTAGCCAGAGTTTATGTCTCACTGGCCTGTGGTTCCCCCTACTTCTCTTCCTCTGCCCTACTGTGCCTTCCTCTCTTCCTGTTTAACCAATGTTAATTCATTCCTCACTCGCTACTGTATACATTGGCCTTGTAAAATGATCTTCTGTTTTTTGAAGGGCTGCCTGTAAAAATCACTATGAAGCATATCCCTAGTCTTTCAATTATTAAATAATTATTAAATTAGTATAATAAAATATTAATAAAAACATCAAATATTACTATATTAAAATATTAAAAATTAGACAACATTTGCAAAATATATTACTCATGATCATGTAATAGACATTGTATTTATAACTAAAATGATTTAATATTTCTCTTGTAATTAGTGTTATTTTTTCTTACACCTTTTATCTTCTTGATCTCTGCAGTGTTACAACACTGAGGCTAAATCTTTAGGCTGACATGATGTAAATTGATTTGCCTTGTTTTTTCTGCTGCTTTAACTGATGTTACAGGAAACCTTTGTTTTGTTAATGAGCATCTCTATGCTTGAAGTTGACTGAGATTTTTCTGTTAAATTGCTGTGATAATTACACTTGGCTTATGTTTGAGGCTGTGTGATATCTAAGCATTGGACTGGATATCAGAGAATCTGAGTAATAGGTTAAGCTCCCACATTCCCTAGCTGGGTAACCACTGACAATTAAATTACATCGCTTCTCCGGGCCTTCTTCTCATGTGTGAAATAAGGGCTGGACTATACGATTGATGTAGACCCCTTCCAGCTCTGAAATTTCTGTGGTCTTTGATTTCAGTAAGATTTTTATTAGCCCTCACAGACCCAGTCTTCACATACAGTCCTAGCATGATCTGAGATCCTGAAATGAAAGATTTAAGCTGGTGTCTTTTTTGCAAAGGGAGTAGGCCTTTCTTCTCTAATTCAGAGGTCTTCATTTCTCTGCTTCCCACATTTTCTCCCCTTTTTCATAAGGGTCCTTTCTGAAATGCCACATCTCCTATGATGGGGGAGATAAGGACGCAACATGAAAGGAGGCAGAGGGAGGAGGAAGAATTAGAACTTAAATAGCGCTCGATCAAAGGGGGTCAATGAAATTGCTGTTTATTTTTTATTTTTAAAAAAATTTTTTTTTTAACATTTATTTATTTTTGAGACAGAGAGAGACAGAGCATGAACGGGGGAGGGGCAGAGAGAGAGGGAGACACAGAATCGGAAGCAGGCTCCAGGCTCTGAGCTGTCAGCCCAGAGCCCGACGCGGGGCTCAAACTCACGGACCGTGAGATCGTGACCTGAGCTGAAGTCGGACGCTCAACCGACTGAGCCACCCAGGCGCCCCGCTGTTTATTTTTTAAATTGAAGTATAATTAACATGCAGTATCTTATTTCAGGTGTACACCATAGTAATTCTTATCTTTCTTGACAGTGGTTTATCTTTAAGAATATCTGTTCCTGGGGCACCTGGGTGGCTCAGTCGGTTAATCATCTGACTCTTGATTTCAGCTCAGGTCATGATCTCATGGTTCGTGAGTTCAAGCCCCACATCAGGCTCCATGCTATCCGTGAGGAGCCTGCTTAGGAGCTTAGGATTCTCCCCCTCCCCCCCCCCCCCCCCCCCGTCTCTCTCTTTCTCCATCTCTCTCTCTCTCCATCTCTCTCTTTCTCCATCTCTCTCTTTCTCCATCTCTCTCTTTCTCCATCTCTCTCTCTCTCCATCTCTCGCTCTCTCCATCTCTCGCTCTCTCTGCCCCTCTCCCACTTGCTCTCTCAAAATAAATAAACTTAAAAAAAATTTAAATCTGTTATTATCTGGGGTAATGTGGCGTTTGAGATATTCTAAGCTTTTGGCCACTGTATTAAAATTATTTTAGTGGTATTTCTTCTCTCTTCTCTCTCTTGGTTGCCTTATTCTTGCTGCTCCATACCTTTTCTGTCATTAGATTGCTTCCCGTTGTGTCTGTAATCTCTTCTCATTTGTACCACAGCTTCTCATCGCTTCCTACTTTTTTGTTTTTGTTTTATTTTTTATTTTATTTTTTTGAAAATATTTTTATTTATTTTTGAGACAGAGAGAGACAGAGCGTGAGCAGGGGAGGGGCAGAGAGAGAGGGAGACACAGATTCTGAGGCAGGCTCCAGGCTCTGAGCTGCCAGCACAGAGCCCGACGCGGGGCTTGAACTCACAAACTGTGAGATCATGACCTGAGCCGAAGGTCGGACGCTCAACTGACTGAGCCACCCAGGCGCCCCTGTTTTTTTTAATATTACTCTCATTCACATGGGTGCCTACTGGATTTAGCTTTGAGAGTCATTATAAGCCCTATTTCTTTTACTTGGTGAATCATCTTGACTTTGCCTCTTTGGCACTTTTCGTTGTTGTTGCCCTCCGTACTTGGTGATGGTGTATTTTCTTTTAAATCCAGGGTGGGCAAACTTTTTTTTGTAAAGGGCCAGATAGTAGCCTTGTAGGTGGTGTAGTCTCTGTCACAACTCAGCTGTTGCAGTATGTAAGTCACAATAGGTGAGATGTAAACAGATGGTCCTGGTGATGTTCCATTAAAACTTTACTTACAAAAACAGGTGGCAGGCATGATAATGGCCAGTGGGCCATAGTTTGCTGACCCTTGCTTCAGATGAATTAGTGCTGTTCTGGAATGACTGAGGATGCTAGATGTCAGAACTCAGCAAAAATTGGAGTATTTTCTGGTGCTGTGATTGTAACACTTAATACTTTTATTTTTGTTGCAAATATAATAAACACATTTTACTGCTGAAAAGAACATGTATAATGTCGTTACTACTTTATAGCACTGATTACTACTTTTTCAGAAGAGTTAACATTTCACTTTATTTTTTGGGGCTTGTTTTAGACTTCTGAGAAAGAAATCATAAGTAAGGAACAAGGTAATGAAAAGGCGGAGGGAGCCTCTGATGTTGTTCTTTACAAAATTGATGTCCCTGCCAATAGATATGATCTTCTTTGTTTGGAAGGATTGGTTCGAGGACTTCAAGTCTTCAAAGAAAGGTAAGAAAATATTTAGTAAATACTTTGCTAAGTTAGGTTTCTTTTGCCTGCATTATCAGCAACCTTAAGTCTTCAGAAAGACTTGCAGGACAGGTACACAGCATTGGGGCTGCATAGAGAGAGGCTTGGAGAGTAAGATTCATGCAGATTATAGCCACCTGAAAATTTGCATATTGAGTCCTAGCCTTTTATTGTGGGAACATATTTAAAACTGGAGTGGTTAATGATTTTATGGTTTCTTAAAATTTTTAGTGGGTTCATGTGAATTTCCTCAGTAATCCAGTTGAAGTAGACGTTGGGAGGAAAGTAGAGGTGTCAAACCTTGATACGCTGTTTTGCTTGAGAACTCTAAGAAGACTCAGGAGTGGAGCTTCCTAACTGGAAAACTGAAAGTCTTGTGATGGCTGTCTGACCGTGGGCAAGTTAATTGGCCTCTCTGATTTTAGTCTCCTAGTTTAGAATGGATTTTTTTTTTTTAATTTTTTTTTTTTAACGTTTCTTTATTTCTGAGAGACAGAGAGAGACAGAGCATGAACAAGGGAGGGGCAGAGAGAGAGAGGGAGACACAGAATCGAAACAGGCTTCAGGCTCCAAGCTGTCAGCACAGAGCCCGACGTGGGGCTCGAACTCACGGACCGTGAGATCACGACCTGAGCCGAAGTCGGACGCTCAACCGACCGAGTCACCCAGGCGCCCCAGAATGGATATTTTTAAGTCCCCTTCCAACTACTCATGTAATGAATACAGAAAGTAATGAATATATAAAGTGAAAAAGAGGTGAAACAGTAACAGCTATCAAAAATAATTATTTTTGGTTTTGATTATGTATGTATTATTTGGTTAGCTGCAAAAGAATAAGAGCCTCTGGCCAGTGGGCTAGATTCTACAACTGTGAGGTTTCAGATGACTGATGGGTGTGGGTGAAAGGGTGATGATGAGGCATTTGGTTTAGGTGGTTAAAATTTGGAGGGTGACTCCATTCATTCTCTCTGCATGACAGATCCTCTTTATTTTAGGATCAGGGATGATCCCTTAGAGTGCATTTTCCAAATATGCTTGATTAAAATTTTCTACTCTTAGCAGGCACCTCATGTGATACTTATGATCAGACAAAATTAGGAGAGTGACTTGCTGCTCAGAGTGTGGTCTGTGGACCAGCGTACTCTCTCTCACCTGAGAGTTGTTAGAACTGCAGAATCTCAGCCTGTCCTCAAGACCTGTTGAATCACTCTGTGGTTTAACAAATTCCCCACTTGACTATAAGCGCTTAAGGTTTGAGAAGTACTGATTAAAACAGTAGTTCCCAATCTCTTATAAGAATTACCTGCACTGTGCCTTCAAAATATACCATTTACCAGGCCTTTCCTTGAATATCCTGATTCAGTACATCCAGATGGAACCAGGCAATCTGTATTTTTTTTTAAAGTTTGTTTGTTTATTTTGGCAGAGCTATAGTGTGTGCAAGTGAGCACAACCGGGGAAGGGGCAGAAAGAGAGAGAGAGAGAGAGAGAGAGAGAGAGAACACTCCAAGCAGGCTCCCTGCTGTCAGTGTGGAGCCTGATGTGGGGCTTGAACTCATGAACCATGAGATCATGACCTGAGCTGAAACCCAGAGTTGGATGCTCAACCGACAGAGCCACCTAGGCTCCCCAGGCAATTTTTTTTTTAAACATTTTTTTTTTTTCCAATGTTTGTTTGTTTTTGAGAGAGAGAATGTGTGGAGGAGGGTCAGAGAGGAAAGCAGAGGATCCGAAGTGGGAGAGGTGCTGACAGCAGACAGCCTGATACAGGGCGCAGACTCACGGACTGTGAGATCACGACCTGAGCCGAAGTCAGACGGTTAACTGACTGAGCCACCCAGGGGCCCCAGCAATCTGTATTTTTAATAAACCCTATTTTTCCTAGAGGTTCAGAATCTCATGGTTGGAATAAAGCTTAAAGGTTATTGAATCTAGTTCTTCAGCTGATGTAAATGCCCCCCTCCCCCCCCCCCCCCCCCCATGGTTGCTTAGTGTTTTCTAGCCTCTGCTGATCCTGCGTTAGTAGGGCTCCCCTATATCTAGGGCATCCTATACCATTTTTGGACCACTTTAAATGTTAGAAAGTTTGCTTTTTGTTTTGCTATTCAGCCTAAATTTGATTTTCTTTAACTTCAGCCAGTTGTCCTGGATCTATTCATTTTATATACTTTTACACCGACTACAGCTGATGAAATGGTTTGGTGAAAAATGGGCAAGTTTGTTTTAATTGCCTTTTAGGATAAAGGCTCCAGTGTATAAACGGGTAACACCTAATGGAGAAATCCAGAAATTGATCATCACAGAGGAGGTAATAAAGATAAATTCTTATTTTCCTTCTTAAAAAATTTCCTTGGTGTATATATTTATAAGGTGGGGAGGAAAATGAAACAAAGCTGACCCTCTGCCAAATATAATTTTCTTTGATCATTTGCTAAAAATGGACGTATATTTAGCCTCTAGCTCTTAAAAACTGTCAGTTTGTTCCCTTTCATTTGTCAGTAACAGCAAAGCATCAGTTTTCCTCAATAATTTTGGAAAATAACACCCATGTGTTTATTTAAAGTACTTTGAGATATAATTGTTTAAGTTGTGATACATTAATAAAATTTACAGAAACTTTGAGGGGACATCACCTTGGTAAAAACATCAACTATGAGAAAACTACTTAAAAACACTAGTTTTTTCTCAGTTATTTAGTACATTTTCAGAAATTTTGCTGACATGTAAATTCCATGAGAATGACGACTTTGTCTCTTGGCACCACTCTATCTCGGATTGAATGAATATATGAATATACATGTTATACGTGTTTGCGAGTTTGTGATACTATCAAGAGTGCAGATAACTTTGTTTTACAAGACGTTATTACAAAGAAAGGCCCTAGTCTGGACTCCATCTAACGGCCCGATGCACTGCAGACAGCAAGAATACGCCCTTATGCTGTGGCTGCGGTTCTCCGGAATATCAAGTTCACTAAAGATCGACACGACAGCTTCATTGAACTTCAGGAGAAACTACATCAGAACATTTGCAGGTTTGTCGTTGCATCTTCTGTCCTCCTTACCTTCCTCTGTCCCTTCCCCCCTCCTTTTCCTTTTTACCCTTTTCTCTCTCTCTCTCTCTCTCCCCCCCCTTCCCTCCCTCCTTCCTTTCTTCTTCTGCAGATTTTTTCAAAGCGTTTCTAAATTAATGTGTGAGAGTAACAAGTTTAAATTTGCTTAGCTAAATTGCAATCAGTTTAAATTTTACCAGACAGCTATTTGTTACTGCTTATAAACAGTGCATAGAGAAACAAGAGCTCTATTGGGAAAACGATATGGAGAAGAAATATCTAGTCCTAGAGATTTCCTTGGTTTTTATGTTTGTGTTATTGTCGTTTGGTTCAAATTCTTAGTAGTGCATCATACTACTAAATGTTAAGTGGTGGTAATTTGAAGTATGACCTGTCATTTTAAAGTGGAAAATTTTGGCTTGATGTCTCTTCCTGAGTATAATTATAAATTTGACAGATGAAACTTGAGACTTCTAAGTAACTGAATTTTCTTACTTATTGGACATTTCTATTCATCATTTCCCATATGCTCCTTTAGCGCAGTGATCTTCAAACCTGTATAATTCCTGAACTCCTAAAGGTCAAGGAGGGTAACAGTGGGAGTCTTTGAACTAACTTCAGCATTTAAAAAATCCTAATGGAAGTAAATGATATGTTTACGGATAAAATCAAGCTTTAGCTAACATAGCAAGGTTTTTTTGTATTGGTCCTGAAATGTATCAGCATATCTCATGCTGATCAAAAGGTATGATTAACAGTTAGAGATGTCTTGAATAAAAATAGAAGAATTTATTAATTGTGCTAATTGCAGTTTGGTAAACTGGAGACTAGAAGAGGCTTTTGTGTAAGCGATGGGGAAGGGGTGGAGGGGACCCTGGATGTTTTCTTCTGGGATGAAATGTTTTAAAAATAAAACATCAGTAGGTCTCTATTTCCAGAAACATCTTTGTTTATGTGGTAAAAGAAACTTTTTCAGTTTCTAAATATTCCCGGTTCTGCTGTAAAAATAGTCTGTGTGTTAGCTTGTTAACGTCATGATTAAGCAAAACAATAAGAATTTAAATATCTCAAATGAACAAAACAAGAGATTTCTGACCAGCATAGGTATAGCTAGTAAGTGGTTGAGCCCGATTATATGTTCTGGACATACTTTATTTGAAGAATCTATTTTTAACTAAATTGGAAGGCATTTCCTCACTTAATTCAGCTTTAACCTCTGTTTATATGGTATTTCTGGGAATCATGAGCTTTTTCTACCGGGAGAAACAAACTACGTCCTGATACTCTGGTGTGCCAGTGTCCTTACCTGTCAGTAAATCTTAATTAACCTCCTGCATGGGCTTTGGAAACTTTTTTTCAAGAAATACACTCATTTCATTTACATTATCAAATGTATTGGCATAAAGTGGTTCACGATGTTTTCTTAGAGAGAGAGAGTGTGTGTGTGTGGAGGAGGAGCAGACGGGGGAGAGAGAACAGACCAAGCCAAGATGGGGCTTGATCTGAGGTGGGGCTGATCTCACAAATAATGAGATCATGACCTGAGGGGAAATCCAGAGTAGCTTAACCGCCTGAGCCTCCCAGGTGCCCCTCTTAATGTCTGTAGTGATATCACCTTTTCATTCCTGTCTGTTCCCTTGATCACTGTGGCTGGAGGATCGATCGTATTGATCTAAAAAACCCAGCTTTTGGTTTTATTGACTTTTCCCCTCTTTGATTAGGTTCTGTGTAGGGCAAACTGCTAATCCGGAGGCAAGACCTTTCTGTCTACTTGATCCCTTCCCACAGGAACCAGGTTTTCAGTCTGCACGGACACTGTTCTTCCGATAGTTCTTTTTCTGTCCTCGAGTAACTTCCTCATGTGTGTGCGCTGATCAGTACTCAGCGGAACCCTTGAGGGGGTTCCTCTGCAGATGTGCAGGATTCTGATAGCGCTGTCCACTTCAGTACTGTTTCTGGTCAACTCCAGCAGTCTTGGTCTCCCCAGACTCCCCGTTACGTCTTTTCAACTCAGGAGTCTGCTGATCTCCAACCCTGTCCCCCTTCCCTGCCTTACAGCGTGGAAACCCCTCGAGGCAGTAAGCCGGGCAGTCGTGGGGCTCCCTTCATTGATTTGCTGTCTGTCAGGGATTGCCTTCACTGCCTCATGTCCAGGGCCACCCATGAAACAGTTTCCTGTATTTTGCCCCTTTTGTGGTTTCAGGCAAGAGTGTAAATCTAGTCTGTTATTCCGTCTTGGCCGGAAGTGTCCAGTGAATTTTTACCTTTTTCATCTCTAGAATCCATTTGGTTTCTTAAACAAAAACAAACTATTTTTTTTTTTTTTTTATTTTTGAGAGAGAAACAGTGTACAAGCAGGGGAGGGGCAGAGAGAGAGGGAGACAGAATCCAAAGCAGGCCCTAGGCTCCGAGCTAACAGCAGAGCCCTAAGTGGGGCTCTAACTCACTGACCATGGGATCATGATCCGAGCCGAAGTCAGATGCTCAACCCACTGAGCCACCCAGGTGCCCCCTCTTGGCTTCTTCTTAAGTGTTTCTTTCTTTTTTTTTAAATTTTTTTTGCTGTTATTTCCTTTTCTGCTCCTTATGTGTATATTTTCCCCGTAATTCTTGAACATTTTTTATGGTAGGAGCTTTAAAATTTGCATGGTGATTTGACAGTCTGGGTCATCTTAGCATTGGTTTTTACAGACTGGTTTTTTGTCTAGAGTAGGAGTCCCATTTCCCTGTCTTTTGATTGCACATCGAATGTTATGTTATGGGTAAGGTTCTTCATTTTCTCTGAGGAGTGATTTTTGTCTTGCCAGCAAATACTTTTGAATACTTAGACTCAGATTCAAAACACTTAGCTAGGCGAGACCTCTGCAGTTGGCAACCACTGAATTTCCCACTCTGTTCTTTCAGCTCTCCCCTGCTTTTTCAGGGCAAGACTTTACAATTTTTGCCAGTATGATAGGGAAATCTTGATTTCTAACTTCTTTTTAGTTTGCATATTTTCATATATCTGGGATAAATTTTATGTCTTAAGGGGTGTCCTACTCCAGTTTTACACATTGTCCTGTATTTTCTTTTGAATAATTTTTGTAGTTCCTTCTGTGAGCGTATGTGTGTTTATCTCTTGTTTTTCCAAATGCATAGCTCTTTGATTCATATGGAATTTATTTTTTTCTGATGGGTTTGAAACCAAAATTTAGTGACCTTTTGTGGGGATACTCTTAGGATTAAGGAATCATTACTATCTTAAAAAAAACACACACACATGGACCTTCTTACACATGGATTTGAGTTAATGTATCTAAACTTATGGAACTGTGTATTACAACCTATGATATTTCTGGAGTTACTATCTTCCGGAAGCACATAACTCAGAGTAAAGTAACACTTCTTTGTGCTCGTTAACAGTTTTATTTCTTAAATTTCTTGTTACCTGTCTTGAAGGGTGACCAAGATTTATTTCTTACAACTTTTGAAAACTATTTCACAGGTCATGTAATGTGGACCTTCATAAAATCCTTGATTGCCAATGCATTTTATCTGGTGTGTGTATGCACTTATACATGGATACTGAAATATATTTGTTATTTCCCTCTAAAACTAATTTTAAGAAGTCTTAAGAATGGCATACATTTTGACCAAGTTTCTTTTTGAATTGTCTTTCAGAAAGCTTAGAGCTAAATTTGTGACACTGTGTGCTAAGACTGTAGGCCTTTAGATTCTAAATTAGTATTAATATTGTTCCTGGCTCTGTTTTATATTCCTGTTTCTATTTCTTTCTCTCCTAATCTTAACTTGCTATAAATTCCTAAAATTTCCTTAAATCCTTTGCACATAAACTGTAGAACAAATGAGATTAATACCTTCTGAACTTTCCTTGCACATTAAATTTTAAATGTAATTCACAGTTCTTTAATTTTTTCCCTTATTGAAGTCATACGGCTTTGTGACAGAAAATTAAGGAAAATATAGAAAAACCAAAAAACACGGCAGTTTGGTAGTTTATTCTAATAAAACATTTGTTCACCTGAAGACCCAAAGAGGAGTTAAAAGAAAAAGGGAGTGTTTACTAATGTCCTAGTTAACACAGTACTTAGGAGAGCACTGCAGCAAGGAATCTATTCTGGCTCCTGAAATAATGTGTTTTAAGTAGCTTTAGAATTTCTCATTACTTTGGATGGCTGTGAGAATTTGTTCATTGTTCTCTTCTAAATTTGCCTTGTAGTAACAGGCTATTTTAGGGAAGTGTCAAAAATCGTTTGGTTAAAACATCTGTTAGCTCCCGAATATCTGCTTTGGACTATTAGAACTTGTTTTGTCTGTCCTCTCCCTCTTTTCTCTCGACATTTAGGAAAAGAGCCTTGGTTGCTATTGGTACCCATGATTTGGACACTTTGTCAGGCCCTTTTACTTACACTGCAAAGCGACCTTCAGATATCAAATTCAAGCCTCTAAATAAGACCAAGGACTATACAGCCTGTGAATTGATGAACATATACAAGGTAGATTTTTTTTTTTTATCTTATGCAATAGCTCTCCATAAATCAAGAAAATTCCTTTAATGTCTGGTCTTGGAATAGGGAGATGTAAATGACTACTTTTAATTTTTATTTTAAAAAATTATTTTAAATGAGTCCTTTTAAAAAACCGTGTCTTAGCTCCATCCACGAGCTACTGATTCCTTTGATCTAGAGTGTGGCCTGGGCATATTTTTGTTACTTTTTTAACCTCTTGGTGATTTTAATCTACAGCTAGAATTGAGAACCAATGCAGCGGAATATGCCACATTGTGGCATTCCTGTGATTGTGATATTCCTGTCCAGGTATAATTAAACCTCATGAGAATATGAAGAGTAAGATTAAGCTAGTTTTTTGTGAGAAACAATATTACAATGTATCTATCTCCTACTGTTTAGCATTTTAGGTTCCAGCGGTTAAAATCATTTAGTAGTCACTTTGAATGGCATTTGAAAAATAAAAGTAGTAGGTATCATTCAGAAAAAGCAGCTCTTATCCTTGGCCTGATTGGCCAGTGATTTCCTTCCTGTTGAGGTAGTTTTGTGATGGTTTGTGTTTTGCTTGAGACCATTCAGGCTTGCAAATCTGTTTTTAGTCTTGAAAAATGACCAGGCTGTGTTCTCATCTCTCTTCTGTTGGAGAGGAGGTATACAAGGCTATTGAGATATTTATATTAGCAAATCAAATCTAGAACTTTCTCTCATTTGGGACCGTTTTATTATTTTTTTGTGCTAGATAGGTGTGTAAACTAATTCACAATTTGGCTTCCTTTTTTTCAGACTGACAACCACCTTAAACATTACTTACATATCATTGAAAATAAACCCCTGTTCCCAGTTATCTATGATAGCAACGGTGTCGTCCTTTCAATGCCTCCAATCATCAATGGTGAGTTGTTTCTTGAGCCTCAGGGTTTTTTGTTTGTTTTCTGTTTTTTGGGTTTTTTTCTGTTTTATCCTTCAATATTTCTGTAGAATTGAACTTTAGACTTGGCTGAATCGAATCAAATCTTCATCTGGAATCTCAGAATTTTGTAGATTTTATTGTAATGGTTTTTATTTAATAAACGTTTTACTGGTGTTTTTATATAACAAAAAAAAATTTTTTTAACGTTTATTTTTTGATAGCATGAGAAGGGCAGAGAGACAGACAGACAGAGGATCTGAAGTGGGCTATGCACGGACAGCAGTGAGCCCAGTGCCGGGTTCAAACTCATGTACCGTGAGACCATGACCTGAGCAGAAGTCGGATGCTCAATCGACTGAGCCACCCAGGCGCCCCTTTAATTTTATTTTTTTTTTAGCGTTAATTCATTTTTGAGAGAGAGAGACAGATGGAGCATGAGTGGGGGAGGGGCAGAGAGAGAGAGGGAGAGAGAGAGAATCACCAGCAGGCTGTCAGTGTGGAGCCCCACTCAGGGCTCAAACCCAGGAACTTTGAGGTCCTGACATGAGCTGAAGTCAGACACTCAACTGACTGAGCCCCCCCTGGGTCCCCCAGTATATAACGTTTAAATGTGTAAATATCGGTACATAGGTACTTACTGGTGCCAGTCTCTGGATTCTGTCCTGTTCTTCCAGAGGGTGTTGATACTTTGGTTTTAGCCTGTGATTTGCTTGGTTAAGCTCAAATTCTGTCTAACCTGCTGTTTGTTTGCTTTTTCCCCCAATATATGAAATTTATTGTCAAATTGGTTTCCATACAACACCCAGTGCTCATCCCAACAGGTGCCCTCCTCAATACCCATCACCCACCCTCTCCTCCCTCCCACCCCCCATCAACCCTCAGTTTGTTCTCAGTTTTTAAGAGTCTCTTATGCTTTGGCTCTCTCCCACTCTAACCTCTTTTTTTTTTTTTTCCTTTCCTTCCCCTCCCCCATGGGTTTCTGTTAAGATTCTCAGGATCCACATAAGAGTGAAACCATATGGTATCTGTCTTTCTCTGTATGGCTTATTTCACTTAGCATAACACTCTCCGGTTCCATCCACGTTGCTACAAAGGGCCAAATATCACTCTTTCTCATTGCCACGTAGTACTCCATTGTGTATATAAACCACAATTTCTTTATCCATTCATCAGTAACCTGCTATTTTATAGTTAAAACTTTTAAGCTGAATTTCAGCCCTCTTTTTCTCAGTCCTGAGGGCTTGTTTGATGAGGCAACTTGAATGTATTCACAAAATTTAATGACCTCAAAGCCGTAGACGTTACCCTTTTGGAGAGGAGAAGGTTTAGTTGGTTCATGATGAGAAGTGTTTCTTGTCCTTGAGGTCTTGGACTTGAGCTGTTACAGTGGTTCAGAACCTGAGCTTCAGAGTAGCCGGACTGAGACCATATCATAGCCTTGCTGCTTCATGGATTGGGATCAGGGTCAAGGAGCTCAAGCTCTGAGTGTTTGTTCTACCTGCAGCGCTGGCACAGGGTTGTGGTGAAGGTGCGAGGAGACGGCTTCTTCCGGTGCCGGCAGAGCAGCTGGTGGGCTGAATGCACTTAGTAACAGCTGGTTACTGTTTTGATGCACCTGCTTGCAGTGGGGGCTTAAAATAAAAGTTGCATTTTCACCTTACCTCTGAGATACCAGTTTTTATCGTGTCCTAATTGAAAATGTCATTCCTGTGTTGGAGAGCTTTTTTAGTGCACCTGTATTTCTGAAACTGATTGTTTTTGTTACCTTGTGTTTGTTGCAGGAAATCATTCCAAAATAACTGTAAATACTCGAAATGTATTTATTGAATGCACAGGAACGGACTTTACTAAGGTAAGTGAAACAGATTCCACTTTTATACTGTCGGACAGGACAGATTTTATTTCTGGCCAAGACTACGTGGCTGAACTACAAAGTGTTGATTTCGTAGATGGGAACATACTTCAGAAATTTAGAAAATTAGAAAACTGTAGATGTTCTGTACTTGGTAATGGTGTGTTCATTTAATCAACAAACCTTTAATGAGTACTTCTGTCTTTCCAGTGCTGTGAATTTAATGAGGTACAAGTTTCTTGACTTTAAGGAACTCATTCTGGTGGGAGAATTAGCCATATACCTAACTGTAAAATTGAGAAATGGAATAAAGTGTTGTATAACTTGTTTGTTTTGGTTGGCTTAATTTAAATGCCGAGTAATTTGGTGCCTTGTGTACCTGGTAATAAGTTTTTAAAAATGAACTGGCTATAAAGAAGCGTTATTTAGCAAGTTGACAAAGGGCATGTGCATGTGATGATACCTAGAGTATGTAGAATACTAGTTCAGTCACTTTTAGTAAATACATATATTAGATTGCTATGAAACACCCCCCACCCCCGATTTCTTTACACGGGTTAAGTAAGGCGTAAGGTGAGGTGGCAGGTAAGCAAATTGGGAAAGATAAGCTTGAACGGCAGGAGAAGCCTGGCCTGTAGAAATAGGGCAGATAAATGGCATCTAATACATCTTAACAGGATTGGACACCACTGTAAGGTATTTCATTTATAACTTTTATGGGCCATATTTGCCGTCAGAAATCCTAGAGTGATAATGGCTTGCACTATTTACCAATTAAAAAGAATTCATGCGTTAACAGACCTTTAGGTAGCTTTCCTAAATCTTACATTTAAACAGTGAAGGGTATGTAAAAGCAAAGCCTATATCCCAATAAGTTTACTGTATTTTTTTTCTGAGAATATTTTTCCAGTTAAAAACTTTAAGAAATCTGTATGGCCCTTGCAGTGTGCCAGGCATTGCTCTCACATGAAAACATTTAATCTTCATAATAACCAGATAAGACTGTAGGAATTTTATTGTCTCCATGTAACAGATGAAGACGGAGAACTACAGAGATGGTAAGGAACTGGCCCAAAGTCCGGTTACTAGTGAGTGGTCGAGCCAGGAGTCGGGCGCCTGGCTGCAGAGATCTAGGACACTGATGAGGTTTACCCCCAGACTTAGCCGTTTGTCTCCCTTGGAACTTGGTGAACCCAAGGGGGAGGGCCGGGGGAAGTAGGTGATTTGTTTCAGTCATGGATTGTTAACTCTCCGAGAACTGAATAAATGCAGACCACCTGAAGGTACGGCTAGGCCCACTTTAGCTCACCAGCTCTTATTCCACTCCCTTTTTTAGAATGTATATATAAAGTCTCATTTTTAGATGTTTGAGGACTAAATTAAATTTTCACTTCCATCTGAGTGAAGAGAGAATATATCTGTAGATGACAACATTTGTCTTTTCCTTTTTTTTTTTTGGCAGGCAAAAATAGTTCTCGATGTTATTGTCACCATGTTCAGTGAATACTGTGAGAATCCGTTTACGTAAGTTCATTTGACACCTTTATGGACAGCCTGTTCTGAAGGCAAAGCAGTGAGGCCTTGTGCTAGACGTAAAGATGAAAAACGTGGCTCTGGTGACTAGAATATATCCTCTCTTTGCGGGGGCTGAGATCCGAACATAAATGTACAAAATAGAAAGTGATAAGTACTTTAAAATAAATTTCCGTGACGTTCTGGCTGTAAGGGCAGGTTATTGCCAGCTGAGGCACCTGGGCAGACCTTGTGGAGGCAACGAAATTCAAGCTGTGTTTAAGGATCGTTGGATTTGAGGATGTAAACATGGAGGGGCAGCTGAGGAACAGCTAAACAAGTAGGGAAGCACGTATGAGAGCAAAGCATTCATCCTCTATGTGTCACTAAGATCTCTGCATTTTTTTCCAGAGCCTGTTGTTGACTTAGACAACATTTAAATGGCCCTTGCTGCGTATCAGCGTCGTTGTTCATTCAAGTGTTCGTTATAATTCAGAATAGCTGCGTCACTGCAGAGCCCACGCCTGAAATGGCGCGGCAGTGCCGGTTTTGTAGCTTGATGCGCCCCTGAGCGGTTGCGTAGCCGGCTTTCGTGGCGTAACACAGCACCCTGGTGAAGGCTGGAATGTGTGCGTCCGTGTTGGCGGGGAGCCCCCAGGGGAAGCGTGCTTTGCAGCACCGAGAAGAAAACGTCAGGCGTGCGCTGCCCCAGGAGAGATGGGAGCCACGGGGGGAGCAACAGCAGGGGGGCAGCGAACGCAGGGGGATCGATCCAGGCGGCACTGTTGGAACGGGAATGGATTGAATGTGTTGAGGCTACTGTTACAGGCCACGTGAGAGACTTGTGAGCCATACGTTCATTTCTAGAACTCCCTGCCTTTTTTTTTAAGTGTTTTATTTCTGGCTTTCTCTTTTTTTTTTTTTTCCTAAGGGTTGAAGCCGCTGAGGTAGTTTTTCCTAATGGAAAATCATACATCTTTCCAGTAAGTATTTAAGAAGTGGACTTGATAACACAGGTGGTAACAGTAATGGTGCTAGAGTGCTCGTTGTATGTCCGTCCGTCCACCCGCATGCCAGGCGCTATACTATGTGCATCACATGGACATAATCACATGACCCTGTGAAGGCGGGTGCCGTTATTATGCCCTTTCCCAGATGGAGTTAGAGACCTTCAGATGTTAAATAGCTTGCCTCTTGCTGTTAAGTGGTAGAGCTGTGTGACAGTTGGGCTTCAGCCACCAACTCTGTTGTATGACCACAGTATGTGGCCAGAATTCCTCTGATTTCTTCTATTAGTTAGTTAACTGGGTAATTTATAGTCTGACCCCTTTCAAGATAACTCAGCCCTCCAAACCTAATTAATCTGTTCACGTTTGAGTTAACAGTTGCTAAAGGCCATCACTGTAACTAAAAATTCCGAATGTATTAGCAGGACTAAGGAATAAGCACGATTATTGTCCAGACGTAGGATCTTAGTAAAAGAAAAAGAAATCTAAACCAACATTATTCTTAACTGACTGGGTTTTTTTCTTCCCCTAAGATGGTTTTATAAATAAAGATGACCATTCCAACACATGACTGTATTAGTCATTTAGTTGTGGTTATGATTCAGTGAGGCCATTCTTTAAGCTCTTTTTCTTTGGAATTTTCACTATTCCTCCGTCACTTAAGAAGTGGGTCACAGCCTGGAATAGTTTCTACTATTTAAATAGCTTTTAAAGTAGATGAAACCTGCTGAGGTCAGAACACCCCGTCCTGAAAACATGAGTAATTTAGCATCCTATTTTATTCTAGAATATTGATGATAATTCAAAATAAATGTATAACTATAGAAAACGTTGAAATTATGGGCAGTATCAGTTAAAAATTTTTAGTGGCTGTTAGCTTTTGTTATATAATTCACTGATATCTTAAGACTTAGTGACTTAAAACAACAAAGATTTGTTCATGACCATGAACAATAGAATCATGATTCTGTTGGTCAGCTGGGTAGTTCTGGTCTGAGCTGGCTTGGCTAACCTCTGCCAGCCTTGTTCCGGGTCATCAGCTGGTTGGTAGGCTAGCAGCTAGATGACCTTTGATGGCCTCGCTCAAGTCTGCTTAGCCTTGGAGTACCCAGGTCAAGTGTCTGTCACACCCAGCAAGGTAGTTTGGTCTTTATTACATGGTGGCAGTTGCAGGGTTCCCAGCAGCGAGAGAGCAAGTCCAGTGCTTAAGTATTTTTAAGCATGGTGTCCTGTTGGCCTAAGCCAGTCATTTTGCTAGATTCAAGGAGGGTGAAACAGACTCTCATTTCTCAGTGTGGGGGCCTCAAGTGTTATATTGTGAGTCCATGGATGCAGCAGAGTTGGGAAGAATGTGGCCGTTTATATGATTTACGACAGTAGTACTTGGGATTAGCCAGAGAGAGCTTTTTAGTTTGTTTTACAGTGATGTCTCGAGTTGAGAAAAGTTTTTTTCTCTTTAATGTGAAGAACTGTCAAGTATTTTTTGTTTAACTTTTTTTTTTTTAATGTTTATTTTTGAGAGACAGAGACAGAGTATGAGCAGGGGAGGGGCAGAGAGAGAGGGAGACACAGAATCCGAAGCAGGCTCCGGGCTCTGAGCTGTCAGCACAGAGCCCGACGCAGGGCTCGAACTCCTGGGCTGTGAGATCGTGACCTGAGCTGAAGTCGGCCACCCAACCGACTGAGCCACCCAGACGCCCCAAGAATCGTCAAGTATTAACAAAAGTGAAATATGTACTTTGAGGAAGAAAAAGATACGTTAAAATTTGGTTGACTTTTCTCATGTAGCTAATTCCTTGAATTTGTTTGCATTATAAGGAGGTTTCATAAATTTGAAATGATGGGATTTCTGAACAGGAGTACTGTATCAGTGTTGTCATTTGTTAATTTATTTCCTTATAAATGTAGATTAAAACAGCTCTTCTCAGATTGTCCTCCCAGAAGAGAATGACCTTCTGAGGAACTGATTGTTCCTCATATGAATTAGCATGTTTTTTAAAACACTTTGGAAGTTCTTCCTAGTCTTCTGTTATTTCATATAAAAGAATAAGAGGACCTGAAAAGATAAGTGGAAGGCAGTGAGAGAGGCTAGTGGTTAATGGTGTGAGCCTTGGAATTAGGCTGCCTGAACATGTCAGTTCACGTGTTTGTTCATTCGCTACTTGGACACACTTACTCATTAATTGTATACCAAGTGCTTATTCTCTTGTGAGCATGTTTGTAAGCACCGGGAATATAGCATCACAACCTCAGCAGCTTACCATTGTTGTGATCAGGGAATAGTTACTCATCTAAAATTTACTATTCTCATTTTACAAATAAGAAATCTAATAGTATCTGTTGTGAGGGTTAAGGTTAGTATCTTCAAAGTGTCTTGTACTGTTTAGTTCATATTAACGACTCAGTGAAGGTTGTTTCTGTGGTGGTCATTCGCATCTGGTTTTGTACTTTTTAAACCCTAACGTGCAGGCACATCAGCTCAGGATCTTGGTATCAGATCTGGATTCAGTAGATCCATTGTCACTGCTCCCAGCAACAAGGCCGAAGAGTCTGCCTTTCTAAGAGGCACTTGGGTGATGATGATGCTTCTGCCTGAGAACTGCATTTTGAATGGCAGGGCACTGGCCCATTGTCCTTACTTGGATCCAAACATTTTTAGATGTATAGCCTTTTTTGTTAGTGGTAGTTATACTTTTGAGAGTAATTTAGTGATAAGAAACATTCATAGATATGTGTGCAAAGGTGCCGAAAAGCCTGAGTTTTATACATATTTGTTCCTACCTAACGTGGCACACTTATGTGCTGTTTGAAGGGGAGTGAGTACCAATTTATGAGATGCTTCTAGCCCTACCTTCTAGAGCAGATTGATGGTCGCTAGGACTGCCTGGGGGGGCCTGGTCGCATTCCCCACCAGAATAAATGATAAGAAAGGAGTTTCTTTGTAACACTTAGATTTAGCTTAATGGTGATGTTTGATAGTACACGGTGGTATTTGAACTCTTTCTTGGTCGTATACACCTGCTTGCATGAGAGGAGATTCAAAACCCTTAGGATTTATAAGCATCTTAGAAATGATGTACCAGGGTTTTATTGTAGAGAGTGGTGATTGATCATCTAAGAGAAAAGTGTTTGACATTTTATATTTCTGAGAAGTTCCTGTTGTCTAGCAAGTAGAATGTTCAGTTATGAACGTAATGTAGCAGATTTATTCCTCCATGATGTTTTCGAAACATTATGTTTATTTTCGGTGTCTCGCTCTAACAACGGTTTTTTGGGAGGGCAAACTGCCACAGTAAGATGACGTAAAATTAGAGTCTAACACTGTAGCTGACAGGGAATGACTGAAGCTTCTCAAACTTTTTCTCTTTGAAGGAACTGGCTTACCGAAAAGAGATAGTGAGAGCTGATCTAATTAACAAAAAAGTTGGAATCAGGTACGCTTTGAAAACATTTATTTACTGTTGGAGAGAATTCAAGAATGAAGTACCCACAGGACTTTAATTTTTCTTGGAAGGATGCTTAGGGTTTTCATATCTTTTCAGAGTAAGTGATAATAACTCCTCTGTTGTGATATCTAGTGTCTAACGGAACTCCGAAAGAAAGGTGATACTTAGAGTATTTTAAAACAAAATATAAGCATTTAAAAAATTTTTTTAATGTTTATTTATATTTGAGAGAGACAGAGACAGAGTGTGAGCAGGGGAGGGGCAGAGAGAGAGGGAGACACAGAAACAGAAGCAGACTCCAGGCTCCGAGCTGTCAGCACAGAGCCCGACCCGACGCGGGGCTCGAACTCAAACCATGAGATCATGACTGAGCCCACTGAGCCACCCAGGCACCCCAAAATATAAGCATGTTTTAAGTAATCCAGTGAAGTTTATGGATTGTACATTCCTGTTTCAGAGAAACTCCAGAAAATATTGCCAAGCTTCTAACCAGGATGCATTTAAAGTCAGAAGTAATAGGCGACGGGAATCAGATTGAGATTGAGATCCCTCCAACCAGAGCTGACGTTATCCACGCATGTGATATTGTGGAAGACGCAGCTATTGCTTACGGATATAACAACATTCAGATGGCTCTCCCGAAAACATACACCATAGCTAATCAAGTAAGATTGCACCCTTAAATAAATATTCCTTATTGTGAGAGACTGATTATTGAATGCCAGGAAGGTTTTGGGAAAAACAGAACATAGGAATTAAGTAGCCTTTGGACATGCTGTGCCATGAGAGGCATTTGCTATGGAGAGGATACAAAACAGATGCCCAGTGGATTAGAGTAAGTTGAAAACTTGTGATGGCTAGTACTTGAAGAAAGACAGCTTTCGAGTTTGGAGCCCTTTTGAATCTCGAACTGGGATATTCATTTCCTCAACCTGGCCTGAAGGCAGAAGTTTGGTGTGGGAGAGGTCAAGTGGGGGTTTGTACATCTGTGTAGGAATAGTGGGGTAGTGGGGCGGTGGGGAGGGCCAAAACGGGGGTGCTAGCGGTATTAGGATGGAAGGGGGTTTTCCTTTTAATGACGTGTTTTGTTTAAACCTTTAGTTAGTAGGAAATTTTATTGAGGTGAAATAAAGCGAAATATCTTTCTTCCAGTTTCCTCTTAATAAGCTCACAGAGCTCCTACGGTATGACATGGCGGCCGCCGGATTCACCGAAGCGCTTACCTTTGCTCTGGTATGTCCTGTGTGCTTTTCTGTGCAGCTGATTGTTGACAGTGAATCCCCGAGTTACTGTATTCTCCGATTCCTGACACGAACTTACAAAAGCCAGACTGCTAACATTTCCAGGTTCTAGAAAAATGTTTTCACTTGAGAACGTACAATTTCTAGTGAAGAAATGTTTTCTTTTTAGTCACTGAAAATCATGAAGGACAAAACAGTCTTAAATGACAGATAACTGTGTATTTTTTATTAGCATGGAGATGCTAAGGGTTGAATTCGCAATGAATTTCATAACCAGACTGATGAAGTTAGAATATTTAGTCTTAATTTGGTTGTGTCTGTGCCCACTAGATGCCGCCCTGGTTAAGGGTTTGTGGACTGTTACACATTAAACTGGTCTTTGAACATGTTCACAACATTTGCTTTGAGTTGAAAAGCTGACATAAAAGGCTTGAATCAGGAAATGAATTTTATTACAAAATAGAAGGAAATCCCCTTCCCCCTGCAGATTGACCATTTGAAAAGAATAAAATATGTATGCCGTTTATAGTTCCTTCTTCTCTTGCTGAGCATTTATGTGGTGCCTACAGTGTGGTTCTTGAGTATTCAAGCAAGCTTCTGCTTAATGACGTAGGGCAAAACCCAAACCAAAGGAAAACAAAACTAATTCGTTTTCTCCCCTCAACTCGACTCCAGACATAGACTTCTCAGTGTTGTATTTACAGAAGGCAGGAGTGGGGGCTACGCTACTACATATGTGGGGAGAGGGAGATGCAGCCTCTCCGGGTCCTTTTAGTGAGCATTTGTCTTTGTAGGATGCTAACATGGGAAGGGATCTCATGTATCTTGTCGGTCAACATTTTCATTTTGCTGATTCACTAGTCCTTTATTGAGATTTTAAATTTGTTTTTTTAATTGTTTTTAATGTTTTATTTCTTTCTGAGAGAGAAACAGAGCATGAGCCGGGGAGGGGCCAGAGAGAGGGAGACACAGAATCCAAAGCAGGCTCCGGGTTCTGAGCTGTCAACGCAGGGCCTGACATGGGGCTTGAATTCATGAACCTTGAGATCATGAGCTGAGCCAAAGTCAGACGCTTAACTGACCGAACCACCCAGGTGCCCCAAGAAATGTATTGCATCTTATTTTATTTAAAAATTATTTTTTAACATTTATTTATTTTTGAGAGAGCAAGACACAACGCAAGCACAGAAGGGGCAGAGATGGGGGAGGGATGCAGAATCCAAAGCAGGTTCCAGGCTCTGAGCTGTCAGCACAGAGCCTAACGCGGGACTCGAACCCACGAACTGTGAGATCATGACCTGAGCTGAAGTCAGACACTTAACACCCAGGTGGGTGGCTCATTCAGTTAAGCATACCAGGTCATGATCTCACGGTTCTTGGGTTAGAGCCCTACGTTGGGCCCTGTGCTGACAGCTCGGAGCCTGGAGCCTGCTTTGGATTCTGCGTCCCTCCCCGCTCTCTGCCCCTCCCCTGCTCATGCTCTTTCTCAAAAATAAATAAATGTTAAAAAAAAAATTTTTTTAAATGAAGTGACATAGGATTGATTTGAAAGGATTCAAAACCTGTACAGAACCATGTAGAGTAAACCATAACTGTTCCCTTCTGTTGGCCCTCTGGATTCTAACCCTATTTTCCTCCCCAGAACTAACTGCTGTTTAGACTTCGGCATGTGTGTTTCCCTGCCTTTTTGCAGAAGTAGTGTTTAAGAAGAAAAAAATTTAAACTGCTTCTAATCTCAGTCCGTTTTCCTCCATTGTTGTGATAAAGTACAAGGTCACTCACATACCTACCTGTGTTGCTGTGCAGAACGATGTTTTTTTTTTTTTTTTTTTTAATACAGACGAGTTCTTTTTGAGAGTAGATTGCATTATTTAAATTGCATTTCCTAATTCATCACATTATATCTTGTTATAAAACCACCTCCGTGTTGTAGAGAAAATTTGATTATTCCCAGTATGCCTGCCATGATTCTTTACCTCTGCAGCCATGGCAGATCAGGGAGCTTTTTTCTGCTCTGCCTGGATGTGGCTTCAGTATCCCTCCCAAGAGAGGATGGCAAGAATCATTAGAACTGGCATTGACATAAAATCTGAGCCCATCCGTGTTTTTTTTTTCCCCCCAAGAGAAATGCAGAGTAACTAGCCCTTGAAGACCATTTGGTAAAATAGTGCAATTAGGCAACATCACCTAATGTTGGAGATAGTTCAGTACCCTGATGGTACATCAGTTTTCATGTTAAGTTTTAAACTCCTTTGCAGCAGTTAGCATTAATATGTGATACTTGTTCTTAGTAATTTATTAAGCATCACTGTTAATATTTCTTTGAGCGCTTAGTTTGTGCCAGGTGCTTTATTTGCATTATCTTGTTAACTCATTTGTTAGATGTAATGCATCTAATAGTGAGTTTTATTTTCATATCTTCTGCCTATCATCCTGGTTTTGTGACCAGCCTCTTTCTCTGTTTGGTGGGTGAGTGCTTAAGAGTTTATTTCTCAGAGCTTTATCAAGCACAGATGCACAGAAGTTAAATGATCAAGTAGAAAGAATGTTGGGCAGAATTCAGGCCGCTTGAATTCTGCTCTTACTCCTGTCATTCTACCGTAAGTCAGTATGTATTTAGCAGACATTATAATGGTAATCAAAACAAAGCCATAGGAACACCAAGGAAGGAGAGAGAAGTTGGAGTCACTAGGAATATATCTATGGAAGAGGTAGAACTCTGTTGGGGGATGGTAGTAGGTAGGTTGGGGGAAGGCACTTAGGGTAAAAGGAAGGAAGGAAGAGTGTAAGATTCAGGGAATGGGTAGCTAGTTGTAAGAGACTAGACTGGTAAGTGAGAGGCTAGCTTAGGAAGGGCCCAAATACAGTTATAGCACCATCAACATGTGGAAAACTTACTTTGCCTCTGTATCATAGATAGAACTCCTTGTAAAAGAACTGTTAATGTGAAATTATATCTGCTGTGACCCTGAAGTAGTTGATACATGTATTCTTTATTTTTTTTTTTAACTTCTTTATACAGAGAATCTACATTGCTACAAGACCATAAGTTGACTTACAGCCTTAAATACTTTGTATATTCAATTTAGTCATTGTTTTTCCTTATTTATTTTGTATGTACTTCTTAGTGCTCCCAAGAAGATATTGCTGATAAACTTGGTTCGGACATCTCTGCAACAAAGGCAGTCCACATAAGTAATCCTAAGACAGCTGAATTCCAGGTGAGAATTCTAAGTAGCTAAGAGTTTGAATAAATACTGAGAGGTGGTACATAAGTTAGTATACTTCAGATAACAAAGTCTTAGAGCTTTTTAAAAGTCTCTTCTTGGATAGAGGATAGTTGGTTCCTGCATACTTTGTTGACAAATTCTTAACACCTTTTTGTAATCTTTTCTTGATTGATGTCCAGTGGGTCTTTGCTTGCTCTGTGCTGTGTAGCCCAGTCTTACCTGAACTTTCCATTTCATTCCTTTCAGATCAGTTGACTTTTTAAGTACTATTTGAAGTTTTCATCTTTTCTACCCATTTGTAGTAAATGAGTCAGTAACTATTCACAGTACCTCTGTGAAGTCATTCACTTTGAAATTAGTTGCTACATCAGTTTTTGACTAAGCCGTCTCCATTTTTTTTTCATGGTAATCCTTCAGTTCAATGGCAGTTTCACATAGGGTGTAGGAATATGTCAGTGCGAATGATACTACCTTAGTAAGTGTTAAATGATTTACATTATAGACTACGATATTACCTCGAAGCGCTCTTTTTATAGATTATGATACCTTTGCTTATTAATGACTTTAAACCATCTCCCCTCTTTCATACTGGCTCGCTCTCATTCTGTTTTGCTTACAGGCGCAATTCTTGATGATTTTTCTTTTTTTCTTTTAAATTTTTTTTAACGTTTTATTTATTTTTGAGAGAGAGAGAGTGCACGCAGGTGAGGGGCAGAGAGAGAGGGAGAAACAGTCCGAAGCAGGTTCTAGGCTCTGAGCTGTCAGCACAGAGCCCGATGCGGGGCTCGAACTCACGAACTGTGAGATCATGATCTGGGCCGAAGTCGGATACTTAACTGACTGAGCCACCCAGGTGCCCCTCTTGATGATTTTTCTTTAACCGGGTTTGGAATCAAGGGGAATCTTAGAATTGGGAAGAAATGCTTTCAAATAAATTAATGCTGTTAATAACATGTGAACTCTTGAGATAGTTCTGTGGTTTTCACATCTGTAAAAGAAGGCTCAATTCTAAAAATTTTTAAAGTTCTAAAAATGTTAAAATTTAGATTTTTTTTAAAGTTAGATTTAATCTATAGGGCTACCCACTAATGCGGTAGATTAGGGCGAAGCTGTTTAAAGAACTAATTGATAATAACACGCACCAAGTACATGAGTTGTTTCTTGGTACTCGGTGTCAGAACTTTGAAGAATTATGCCAATTTGGAAGGATTGTGATCATAAGTTTGCTTTGAGGCCCAGTAGCTTTTGTACTGCTCTCTCTTATGGTGTTCTTTTTAATAGGAGACGCTCAAAATCATTTGGGTAGAGGGATTTTTCAGTAAATCTTAACTGGGTTTTTGCGTTTATTCCAGGTTTTCCGTTTTCTCCCAGTTTTGTTTATCAAGCTTGATAGATGTAAGATGAGGTAATGTTCTTTAGGTTTACATTCTGTTTTCTATGTGAGTGGAAGGAAAAAAATCAGAAGCACATTAAATATCACTATAAATAGTAGTGGTTTAGCACACTTTCAGAATCAATAATTCTGCATAAAATACATTAGATGAGAGGCTGTCTTTTGGATTCGACAGATTCTGCAGTTTACTCATGGTTTACTAGCAGATATATCCTACCGTTACTCGTGGGGCCGACAGGTTTCTGTTTGCTTATGGTTAAATGTAAAGTTGTTTGTGGACTTGTAACTCCGTTTATTGTCTAAGCCCATTCTTTCTCTTGCATAATTCTTAATTTGGGGGTATTTTCTCACAGAGATGTTAGAGAATGGATATAAGAAGAAATGTCATTTAGTTAAAACATGTAAATTTTTATTATAAACAAAATTACAGAACGTTACCACATTCCCCCAAGTCAGCAATAGTATTCTTTAGTATCCTTAAGTAGCCAATCATTGTTCACATTTTTCCAGTTGTCTCAAGTTTTTTAATAGTTTGATTTGGCATTCAAACGTTCGTACAAAGTTGATGTGTTTCTTAAGTCTTTTTAATTTACAGATTGCTCCTCTAGCCATCTCTGTCTTTTCCTCTCCCTTTCACTTTATTTGTTGAAGAAACGGGGTCATTTGTCCTGTAGAGTTCCCACAGTTAAGATTTTGTGGAATACGTTCCACTGGTCCCCTACATTTCTAGTATGTCGGTAGGTAGATGTAGAAGTTTGATTGGATTCAGTTTTCACTTGTATTGCCGTGAGTTTCTAAACAAGCAAATAAGGCTTATCTGTAAAATGGGGGGGGGGGAACCTGAGAAAAATTATTTACACAGGAAGCTTGTCTGTATTACAGTAAGTTAAGCTTTCTTTTAACACTGCAGTTTTGTTTCTGATGGGTTTGGGCACTTTCTCTCCGTTCGCGAACGTGAGCGGTATTTAGAAAAGCACCGAGATTGAGGCTGCTCGCAGCAGTTGGGAGAGTGAGATTGATAGGAAATCCGTTCTCTTTCCTCAACACACATTCTACTAGCAAGTCTTAGGGGCTTATTACTGTTACGCCTGTAGGATCTCAGAGGGGCTGCTGTTTTAGTCAGGGTGGTCAGGACAGACGGGCCTTCGTGGGCGAGGACCTGTTGAGAAGAGACCTAAAGAAAGTAAGGCCGCCGCACGTGAGTCCAGAGGAAGAACGTATGAAGTGGAGGTAGGGAGGAGGCGTGGAGGCCTGAGGTGGAAGTCTGCTCACGGAGCGTGGCCGAAGCCCGGTACGCCCAGTGGGGGCAGCGCGTGTTGAAGTGGGAGAGGATGCCGGGGCCAGGTTTAGATACAAGGACCCCACGTAGGGCATGGTTTGATTCACAGTTGGGTGGAAACCTATTAGATTTTTGAGCGGGGGAGGTTCCTGATCCGATGTGAGCTTTAAAGGCTCATCGTGGAGAACAGACCGTAAGGTGCAGGAGTGGAAGCCGCGAAACCAGCGTGAGCTCATGCAGTCGTCCGGGCAGAGGATGGCTGACTGACTCCAGAGCCCGCGTTCTCGATGACGGTTTCCTGCTCCTGCTCGTAAAACTGGTCTGGTCACGTGCTGCGTCGAAAGCCCACCTGTCTCCTCGAGCTCAGAACGAGAAATTTATTTGAGACAGAAGTAGGGAAGCCGCTTTGTTTTTAAGAACTAGGATGTCCGGTTGTATTTCTTTGGCTACGAAGCTGAAAACCATAGTCACAGCTTGCCCATGGCAACCGCGTAATTTTTTTTAGTGCTTCCCTACTTGAGTTCTTTTTTCTCGTTGTCATGGTATTTTAATTGCATTTACATTTTCCCTGGTCTTGGTTTGTAAGAATTTGATTCTGATTTAACTTATATAAATACTTGGGTTTCTTGTCATCTCCTTCAATTTCTTTATAAAATAAAGCAGGATATGAAAATTTATATATTTGAAGTCTTAAATAACCAATCCTAGATACAAGCATTGTATCTATAATACTTGTTTCTCATTTTGGGATCAAGTTTTGTGACTTTTCATTTTTTAAGTTTGGAAGCCAGAATATTTTAAGTTTTTGTCTTGGAATTGAAAATTAAAAATGATTTGGATATTTAGGCATTGCATTTTCCAGAAGAGTCTTGCTGTGAATGTGAAGCTGTTGAGTTCTGGCCTTGTCGCCAGGTCGGTTTGGTTCTCCTTTGGTCAATGCAATTTCATGTGTTCTCCTGTAGGTGGCACGCACTACCCTTCTTCCTGGCCTCCTAAAGACCATAGCTGCGAATCGGAAGATGCCCCTTCCTCTGAAACTGTTTGAAATCTCTGACATTGTAGTAAAAGATTCTAGCAGAGGTAAGAACAAGTCCCCTTTTAGTCCCGCTGAAAGCATTTTATTATGAAAATTTCACCTGCATATTAAAAGGTAAGCAGTATGATGACCCCTGTGAATCCAGCGCCCGGCTCAGCAGTTATCAGCACGTGGCCAGTCTTTCATCTGTTTGTACTCTAGCCTGCTTCCCCATGTTCTTTTGATGTAGTTCCCAGACATCCTGTCATGTCGTCAGCGAACACTTTAGTATGTATTTCTAGAAGATAATGTATCTCTAAAAGATAACAGAGGCCACTCTTGATTTTTAAAAAATAAGCCACACTCTTTTATCATCGAAGACCCAGCTCGTGTTTAAATTTTCCTATTTGTTTCATAAATTTAGTTTTCATGATTGATATGAATCCATCCAAGGAAGCTATTCAAATATTTCGTTGCTCTCTTATTTCTTTAAATGGAAAGCAAATCGTAAAGAACTGAACATTTATGAAGAACCCTGCTAAAACCTCAACTCGAGGGGTGCCTGGGTCGCTCAGTCCATTAAGCATCTGACTTCGGCTCATGGGTTCCAGCTCTGCGTGAGGCTCTGCTGACAGCTCAGAGCCTGGAGCCTGCTTCTGATTCTGTGTCTCCCTGTCTCTCTGCCCCTCCCCTCCTCACGCTCTGTCTCTTTCTCTCTCAAAAAGAAAGAAACATTCAAAAAAGTACTACGGAACATTTCCTTATATCCTGTGATTTATGTGCATGTCATTTTAAGGTACTTGATACCTTGCCATTCTAGTTAGCAGTGGCTGTTCACTGTCACTCTTGTACTAGTTATTATACACGTTTTACCAGGTTTTGTCTCGAGTGTCGTCTGGACTTCTTAGTACAGCCAGTTGCTTGGTCCACCGTTTGGAACTCAGAGATTCCTGAAGAAACCTGTATTTAGTTAGTGCTTAAACCTGATTGCCAAGGATGTCAGTCTTATTCAGACTTTTGTCTTCAGACTGAGGTCGGTCTGGAGCTGCAGAGGAGATCATTTCTTGGTGAGCGGTACCATCAAATGACTGAACTGCTGGCAGTGTTTCTCTGGTTCCCTGGATTTAACTGTTCAGATCCTGTGTTCTATTCAGGAGCCTCACCCCAGACTGCAGAACTCCGTGTTTTCTTTTGAATCTGTTGACACCAGCAAAGGCCTCTTCCTCAGTTTCTCTTGAAGCGGATCATAGGGCAGTTGTTCTGACCGCCCAGAGTAGTTGAGAACCGTTGGCTGTAAATCAGCTGATCTCAGGAAATGGACACTAGAGAGGCACGTCCGTGCCGACGGTATGTGAACCTTTTGTAGCAAACTCTTCCGCCGAAGCTGGATTCCATCCACTTCCCAGTGTGCAGCCTTGTCTTCGGCTAACGGCATCACCTTGCATTTGGATGGTACTTTATACTTTTCAAAATCTTTTTAAACATACTTCTTCTCTTTTGATTGTTAATCCATCTCTTTGAGGCAGATGGGACCAAAAACACTGTCCATGCTTAATATATAGGAAAATTAAGACAGGCAAGTGTTAATTTGCCCAAAGCTGGATAAGTTTTGGACTTCAAGCTAAGGCCAGAATTTGGTTTCTGTGCATATATCCTTAGAGAATAAAAGTTTATTTTAATATCAGTCTGTGTAGCATTTTCTTTGGGTGGTGTATCAGTTTTCTTTGGTGGTAGAAATCAAAACATTTTCCGTGCCGGCTCTAAGTATTTGTTATGATTTCACTGTCAGGTTTTTCTGTTAATTTTGACTCCTTTCCTTTCGTCTTAGCTCTTTGAATTGTATGTTTTGATCCTTGGTGATCCAACCTATTTACAGATGTGTATAGGATTAGGTCAGTTACACTAAGTTTCCTCAAAAGTTTTGTAATACTGTTTCAGCGGTAGGCCTCTTTCCTAATGGCAGGGGCTCCCTCAGGGCGCTTCAGGGCTGGGCACACTTGTAAGCAGGCGGCTCGGAGTCTGGAGGGTGAGGAGCAAGCTGAGGTCCCCACGATTGCCGCGAGGACATTTTCGCTGTGAGCACAGAGCGCTTGGCTGTGGTGCAGCCCTTGGTAGGGATGTCTCTGCTGTTTTTTTCTTTCATGTGTTTCTGGGAAGGCCCAGGCACAGACTCCACTCCGCAAGCGAGGACCACGCTGGGAGAGAAGGCCGCCTGTTGAGAGCGAGCGAGCTGTTGTTCAGTGCTAGCGCTCTGGGCCGTCACGTAACACATCACCCTGGCGATAACCCCAGAAAGTCAGTCTGTATACTTGTCACCTCCGATTTGCATTTCTGCTACACTTCGTGTCATCAGAAAGAGTAGTTTTCATCTCTGTAGCAGACCTTTTATTCCGGTTTTTACTTGTGATTATTGTGCTGTTCTCCCCGTGGAGCCATTTTCATCTGATAAGACATTGGCCTGTTATCTCGCACCATTCTGGTTTATTGTCTTTAACCTTTTCCGTCAGTGGGGTTTGAGGAATGAGAGGAGGGAGGCGTGCTCAGTAAGTTCACCCTCTGGAGTAGGTTTCCTCTTTTTTTTTTTTTTTTTTTTTTTTTTAAAGTATTTTTTAATTTTTTTAACGTTTATTTATTTTTGAGACAGAGAGACACAGAGCATGAACGGGGGAGGGTCAGAGAGAGAGGGAGACACAGAATCCGAAGCAGGCTCCAGGCTCTGAGCCGTCAGCCCAGAGCCCGACGCGGGGCTTGAACTCACGGACCGTGAGATCATGACCTGAGCCGAAGACGGCCGCCCAACCGACTGAGCCACCCAGGCGCCCCGAGTAGGTTTCCTCTTGAGGGAGACCCGGAGTTTTTATCCTAGCAAGTCATTTTTCTGATGGATTATTCTGCGTATGTGCAGGTGGACCCCCTGCTTGTCATTTGGGGGTACGCAGAGGACCCTGTAGCGGCGGCAGCTCAGCTCCATGGATTCAAGACTGTACAGCCAGCGTTTTGGGGTTTGAGTCCTGGTTCTGCCACTTAAGAGCTGCTCAACCTCGGACAATTTATTCCGTCTCCCTGTGCCCGTTTTCTCATCTGTAGCAGTGGGGATGATGGTTGCACTTACTGGATTTTTGTAAGGATTACATGAATTTGCGTTTTGAAAAGTTCTGGCCGTGTAATAGGCACCTTTTGGTGTCTGCTCTTACTGGCGGGGTATTAGCAGTCCCTGAGGCCAGGTACCTAGCGTCCTGGTCTGTGGTGATTGTCCATGAGAATGACTTGTAAGCGTCCAGCCATTAAAGGGTTAATGTCACCTTGCTGCCGCCCTTGGGGCTCCGTTTTTGTCCTAACTTTTGATTTAATTGGGTTTTCTTCTGTTGTATTCTATCTTCTTATTTTAGGGCATGAAAAACCAAAATGTACTGGGGGGGGGTTATTTACTTAAAAACAGGAATGTTGTTTTCTTTTCAGTAATTCATCAGCCACTTCTCCTCAGTGAATTGAGCACATACATTTTTACTGCCTTTCAAGCCAGTAAGCATTTTTTTCTGTCGGAGTTAGCCGTTTCCTCCTAAATAGTCACACTGTTTTGAAGAAGAAAAATCTAGAGTATCAAAAATGAAACGATAGAGAACTTTTCCAGTAATATAAAAACATCCCAGATTTTCATTAGCGGGGGGTGCTGTACCCAAAGTTCAGAAGGTAGGGATGTATGGCAAGAGTAAACAAGACCATCTCATTCATTGCACTGGTAGAAGAGTCTTTTTTTTTTTTTTTTATGTTTATTTATTTTTGAGAGAGAGACAGAGTGTGAGCAGGCGAGGGGCAGAGAGAGAGAGGGAGACACAGAATTGAAGCAGGCTCCAGGCTCTGAGCTGTCAACGTGGGGCTCAAACCCACGAACTGTGAGATCATGACCTGAGCCAAAGTCGGACACTTAACCGACTGAGCCACCCAGGTGCCCCCGAAGAGTCTTTGAGTTCCTTTTCTTTGCAGGGTCTGTTTGGAATATAAGAGAAAGAGTTGCCAGTCTTGAGGGAGATGAACTGGTTTTTATTTTTTTATTTTTTTAATGTTTATTTGTTTTTGAGAGAAAGAGAGTGCGTGTGCGAGCAGGGGAGGTGCAGAGAGCAAGGGAGACACAGAATCCGAAGCAGGCTGTAGGCTCCGAGCTGTCAGTACAGAGCCCCATGCTGGGCTTGAACCCACAAACTGCGAGATCATGACCTGAGCTGAAGTCAGACATTTCACTGACTGAGCCACCCAGGTGCCCCCCGTAAATAGGTTTTTATACATAGTGCTCCAAGGGAATGTACAAGGGATCCTGATAGCACAGAGAAGGATTGACAGTCACCACTGACTTGTTTTGTAACATTAAGTAAAACCCCGATTCCCAGCCTCATGTCAGTTTTGTATAGGCAGGTGTATCTTCCTCAATGGAAATGAAGAAGAAATCTGTGCCGGATTATTATATGCCTCCCACCAATTTTATTCGCCCCGTGTTCCTGTACTCTCGTACATATTGTACTCTTACATTTCTGTAAGAGCAAATGAAATGTTTTCATTCTTGACCTCATTGGACGCTTTCTTCTGCTCGTGTGGACTCACTGACTGACCGTCCATGTTGTGAGACTATCAGGCTAGCTTCCTGTTGAGCAACTAAGTCAGACACACTTCTCAAATATTAAGACTTGGGTGTGGAGTCCAACATATCCTGGCTCTTTAAGGCTGAGCCAGCCACTGCATTTACTGAGCTGTAGGATCCAAAGTTGCTGCACCATTGTTAAAAATTAGTCATGACTCAAGCAGCTAAGCGGATTCATCCCTTTTGGGCAGAATGGCATGTGTCTTTGGAATGAAGTTAAATGCAGACTGTGGTGTGGGGTGAATTTTCAGCTGTGTTACGGAAGTCGGTAGAAGCAACCCTGAAGCTATCAAATCAGGCTGCTGTGAGTTATTGATTTCAGTTGTTCATAGTTCCCTCTATATAAACTAAACTATTAACAAAGTAGTAAATTTGTTTATTTTTTTAGAGAGAGAGCAGGCACGGGAGAGGGGCAGTGAGAGAGCAAGAATGTCTAGCAGGCCCCACTCTGAGCACAGAGCCTGACGTGGAGCTCGATCCCACAACCCTGGCATCATGACCTGAGCTGACATCGAAAGTTGGATGCTCAACCGACAGCCACCCAGCCGTCCCAAGAGTAAATTACTTTAGAGGAGCCCAGGACCTACTTATGAATTAACTTGGGCTAATCTTTATGCCCAGAAAAGCAATTGGATTTTGCAAAGCCCAACATTCTGGCTTTTTATTAAAAGCAGATTGAGTTCTGCCATCACAGTTTATTTCATGATGGTCACTGAAGCTGCCAAAATGCCTAGAAGCTCACTGAAGTGGCGGTAGAGAACACATCGCTGGGTTGAGTCTGAGTTTAAAAGAAACCATACCTCAGCAAGATGGCTTGGCTTGGCTTCGTAAAGGGTATAAGGTGCCTTAGGTTTAGCATGATTCAGTCACATCTATGGAGAATCCTGATGATCACGTCGCCATGCACTTGAGTTTGAGCTACTGCACTTGAAGACTTTGGGGCTTTAATATTACGGTAGATGGAGCAGGTTACAGGCCCTTGAACACTGGGAGGGCTCCGGGGACCTCGTTTGCCCGAGCAAGCATGCTCGCTCAAAGCCTTCATTCACTTCTTGCTCAGACCACTCCTACTTTCTCCAGAGCATCGTTACAGTCCTGGTACGAGCTGTGTTTTCTCTGCCCCCGCCCACCCCCTCCCCCTCCCCCTCCCCCTCCCCCTCCCCCGAATGTTCAAGTGGTGTCTAAAATTTTGCACTCTTCCGGTAGCTTTTCTAAATCGGAATGATCTTCTGACCCTGACTTGTTTAGATGTGGAAATCCAGAATCTCTTTTAGCGTTAATCACAGTATATGAGATTCTTGTCCTTCTTTCCTCCTTGGGCCACCAAGGCTGTGTAGAACATAACTAATTCACTGTTCCATGATTTGGTTTGTTCTTCCAGCTTCCTCTGTACCGTTCGTGGATCTGTCTATATTGTAACCTACTGAATACGGCGGCCAGATATTTATAGTTTTTTCTATAACTCTTTGCTTGATAAAGAGCTCAATAGAGGCGTTTTCATTATGAGCTTGTGAAATACTTGAGCTCTGAGAAATTGTTCATTAATTCTGCAGCCATCAAATAATGGAAGATTATCTAGCATCCACATGTGGAATGTGGTTTTCTGAAGAAAGCTTATGTCATCAGTCTGGATTAATTTAATTTTACTACTTCATGTTTTTGGCATGTAGAATTTCCAATTAATAATTCAAAAAATATGGGTGTAAGGAACATTGACATTGACAGTATTTGAAGTAGCATCATTCTCCTATATGATGGCATCTTAACTGTAAATAACATCATTTTTAATATGGAAAGTTATTTTAGTGTGTTTGGTTCCACATAGTTAAAATCCGCAAATGTGAGTATAATGTGTTCTGTCATGCATTGCATATTGTATTTTTTTAATAGATAAAAATCCATTCCAGGTTTATGTTAACTAAAAGGCAACCCACAGTTATAACTTTTTCCTGCATGCATTGAGAAGGTCATAGATTTTTTTTTCCTCTTCACATTTATGTTTTGGCTTTCAGAATTATCTAAAAAAAGAAAAAAAAATCCATACTTTGGTGTGTTAATATAGAAGTTTTAAGGAAAATTGCTGTTAAGGTTTCTGGTTTTTTTATTTTATTTTATTTATTTTTGAGAGAGAGAAAGAGAGAGGCAGAGTACAAGCAGAGAGAGAGGGAGACACAGAATCCACAGAAGGCTCCAGGCTCCAGGCTCCAAGCTCCAAGCTGTCAGCCCAGAGCCCGACATGGGGCTAGAACTAGTGAACCACAAAATCATGACCTGAGCCGAAGTCATATGCTCAACCAACTGAGCCACCCAGGCGCCCCTTAAGGTTTCTGTTTTTAAAATTTGTAGTATCTTTAAGAACTTTCACAAATACATATTAAGAGCAATTTTATTTTTCATATTTAATAAAAAACAAAACACATATCCAACTTCTTCCTAATCCTACTCTTATAGTTTTATGTGTATATGTGTGTGTGTATACGCTGTTACAATGTATACACACACACACACACACACACACACTCTTATTGTATATTTCCTGTGCATATGCAATCATGTGTTTTACATTTCTGTGTAGAGCCATAGATACATATAAATACTTTCTAGTGTTTAAAAAATTGAATTATGCTTTTCCTATCATGTACTTTTGCCTATGAACACATTCTGTCCATTGCATTCTTTTTAATGTCTATATGATATTCCATTGTGTGGCTGTATTATAGTTTGTTCAGACTTAAGATGAATATTTAGATTGCTACCAGGTTTTTGCTAACATGTCTGTTGTAATGAGTATCCTTGTACCCTTATACAAATAAGTATTTATACAAATAGAATTAGTCCATAGGTAAGCACCTTAAATTTTTGCCGTCTTAAATTGTCTTCCAAAAAGGATTTTTTTGGGGCGCCTGGGTGACTCGGTCAGTTAAACGTCCGACTTCGGCTCAGGTCATGATCTCACGGTCCGTGATTTCGAGCCACGCGTCGGGCTCTGTGCTGACAGCTCAGAGCCTGGAGCCTGTTTCAGATTCTGTGTCTCCCTCTCTCTCTGCCCCTCCCCTGTTCATGCTCTGTCTCTCTCTGTCTCAAAAATAAATAAACGTTTAAAAATATATATATTTTTTTTATAAACTTGCAGCCCTAACACCAGTGTGTAAATGTTCCTGTTTTCTTATGTCAGGTAGGTATTAAGGTGTAGGTCTTCACATAATTCTTGTAGCTCTTGTGAATCATTTAATACTACATCAACATGCTTCAGGAGATATGCAAAATTTGCCACATTAACTATAGTCTCTTGGGTACCAGTATTAAAGAAATTTATTGGGTGGAATGGATTAAAAACAAAGGTGCTTCATTTTGTTTTCTGCCTTGACCAGACTGTTAATCTCAGTGCTCAGTGTCGACCTCTGGTTTTTCAGTAGGCTTTCTCCTAGCATCTGGGCCTTTACGTGAGTCTGAGAATAGAGGCGGAATTGTTCCCTTGAAGACTCTGCCCTTTTACAGTCTGTCCGTATATAATAACCTAACACCCGTAATCTGCTTCTTATTTTTCGTACCGTGGTGAGAGACGGTCTACACTGAGCAGGAGCCTGTTTGAATAATTTGAGTTGTAGCTAATAGTTCTTTACTGGGGGACATCATGTACCACTTTTTTTCCTCCTCTTTTAAAAAATCATTTGGCATGTTCTTTCAGCTTCTAGAATTGTAGCCAGCCATCCCCTCTTTCGGGTGGTTTAGATCAGCCTCTCCAGGCAGTACTTTGAAGTCTGCAAAATGCATTGGTAATTTAGGCTGACATACTTGGCAGGCCCATTGAAGAAGCAGAATTGTTTGATGGCCTAACACAAGAGGTCTGTTAATGGAGTTATGAAGAACTGAGGCACTTCCAACAAACGCTTGTTTTGGCATGAAATTTAAATAGTTCTTATTTTGCGGCATGTAGTCAGGGAACTTCCTGTGATGTAAGAGGGTCCCTTGGTGCAAAATACTAGGAGACGGAATTTTACTCTACCTGGCGGTTTCTCCAGGGAGGAATGGGTGGAACCGAATATGTGGTCATTTCCTCCTTTAATTCAATTTGGCTACAGTAGAGGGAATATCTTAGCAAGATGTGAGGAAGCAAGTCCAGAGGGAGTGGTAGCACTGGGGAGATGTGGAGGAAAAGGCCAGTCAGTGGCGGGAGTTGGAGGGACCATCTAAATAGTTTAATTCTTACAGTGGGTTTAGTATAAGGCCCTAAAAATCCGTGGCTTTTCTTAAAAATATTGCAAAATTGAATCTAAAAATACATAGCGTATTTGTGTGTGTATGTGTACGTGTGTTATGCAAACATCTTGAAACCTTTCTTGAATATAATTTTAAGGCATGTAATTTTTATTGTAAGCTCATTCTGATCATCAAAATCACACGACCTGCTTTTTCTTAATTCGAAGTCTTTAAAGCAGATGTTGCTCCTCTTATCAGAAAAGTTAAGTTTTACGTGGTTTGGAGATCAGGAAAGAGGTATTCCAAGGCACCGAGGTTACCAAAACAAAGCTTCAGGTTATGTTGCTAAGCTCTCTGAACGCTGGCATTACTGTTGGGCTCTTCTCTCCCAGCAAAAGTGGAACAACAAAGTAGTTGGAATACATGTCTGTGGGTTAAAGTGGAAGCACGTGACACTAAGAAATGGGTACCACATGGCAGAGATACCCAGGAGCAAGTCAGTAATATGAAAGGGATAATTTAGTTCTGTTTCATTGCATTGTTTTCCCTTCAGGGAGTATGCGGGTGTATGTGTGTGTGTGTGTGTTCCGACGGAGAAATCAAGCCCCTCATTTTAGTTTATGCATGTGGTTGGTTTAGTGAGGTTTTATGCCTGCCTGGTCTTAATACTAGTTTTTATTCTTACACCTTCAATTATAGCTTTTAGATACCAAATTCCTTTATTCTCACAAAGAGAAATGATAGAGAATGACAACAGTGAAGAACTCCTTTCCTCCAGCAGCTGGCTCCTGTGCGGACTTAGAATGTGGCCCACTGTCTGGGCCTGGCCCCGTTTAACTGTTCTGTGTGTGTGTGTGTGTGTGTGTGTGTGTGTGTGTGTGTGTGCCCCCTTTCTGGGCTTTATTCATTTATTCAGAAATTAATTGTTGAGGGTTTAGTCTGTGCAGGCCTTGTGCTGGCTTTGACCTTCTCCTTCCAGGGATACATAGACTAGAGTGCCTTGAACCTAGTGGGCACTAAGAAGTGTTCCATGGCAAGAATGGTCATTTCTTCACTGTATTTAGTCAGAAGTGTCACTTCGAATACGCTTTCTTTCCATGAGTTACAATATTGTTGATGGCTTGAAACTTCAGTTGAAGGACTTCTGACAAATAACACATGAGAATACTAAAACGTGTCCTCTTAAAACCATTTTAAGAACGTACATCTTTGACTGTATTAAGCTTGTATGTTTTCATCTAAGTGCTTCAGAGATTAAGAAATCTCTAAATCCTTTAGAGACTTCAACATTTGCAGTGTTTACTAGAAAGAGCCTGTGTTTAAAAAAAAAAAAAATTTAACGTTTATTATTGAGAGACAGAGCATGAGCAGGGGAGGGGCAGAGAGAGGAGGAGACACAGAATCCAGAGCAGGCTCCAATCTCTGAGCTGTCAGCACGGAGCCCTGTGTGGGGCTCGAACTCAAAAACTGCGAGATCATGACTTGAGCTGAAGTCGGATGCTTAACCGACTGAGCCACCCACGCACCCTGAAAGAGCCTGTGTTTTAGAGCCAGACCATCCCAGTCATATCCTGGTTTTATAGCTTATTAGCTATGTAATTACAGTTAGCTCCAGCCAGTTTGCTTCACATTTTGGGTAAAATCTGTCTGAGCCTTTGTTTTTCCATCTAACTTTTCCTGTCCCCTTTTATAGTGGTAATAAAACCCACTGTACATGATTGTCTTGAAAATTAAGTAAGATTATAGAAGAATGGTAGGTACTAAGTACCTGGCACATAGTAATCAGTTGTGAGTTTTCCTTTTCACCCCATTTATGTGCTCACTTTTTTATTACTTTAGTCGTATAGTGTCTTAAAATACCCAGGTTTTATTTGGATATCTGGAAGGTAGAAGACATTTTGTATTTTGTCAGTCGTGGCTATGGGAATAAATCTGTGGAAGAACTTTGGCTCACTCCATGAGAATATAAAGTAGATTATTTTTCAGTTTCCCCCAGGTAGACATTGTTTTATTTTTTCTGTCCCTAATTTGAATAGCAAAATGAAGTCAGCATTCGATGTTTGTGTTAGAGCAGCAGTCTCCTTCAGAATTAAAGGGCCACAAGTGAATATGTATCTGTTCAAGTTAAATGGTAATGGTCACTGTTGAATTTGAGTTTACCTCTATATGCCATGCACTTTTTTTAAAAAGGAGTTTTAATAAAGTTTCATATCTTTGTAACCATGACTACAAGACACAAAACAGTTCTGTTGCCACTAGAACCCCCCACGTTGTGCCATTGGAGTTACATTTTCCCCCACATCTAAGCCCAGGCAACCACTGTCTGTTCTCAGTTGCTATAGTTTTGCCTTTTCCAGAATGTTCTATAAATGGCCTTGTATGTAGACCTTTGAGACTGGCTTCTTTCATTCAGTAGAATGCCCTTGAGATTCATGTAGGTGGTCACATCTATTAATGGTTTGTTCCTTTTCATTGCTGAGTAGTATTCCACTATATGGATGAACCATACTTTGTTTATCCACTCACCGTCAGGGTTTATTTGGGTTGCTGCACATCTTTCTTAAAATATTTTGGCAATGCTGATTTTCAAAGTAAAATAATATGTATAATGAAGGAACAGTTGGAAAATAGCTGAAATTTGGTAAACATGATCTCTGCCCAGATAGAATCTCTGTTGGCATTTAGGTATATTTCTCTTCATTCTGTTTCCTGTGTGGAGAGTTTTTTGGCTTACATTTACATCAGTGTTGTTCTTGTCCTCCTGTATTGCTTTTTTTCATGTTTTAATTGTGAAGAATATATGTAACATATGATTTGAAAAGATTATAAACCATCCAAACTAAGAAATAGAATATTTATTGCCAGTATCTCAAGCGTCCTGTAAGGCTCTTCCCCATCTTATCACTTCTCTTTACTTAAAACAACCACTGTCCTAACTTTTGTGATAGTTACTCCCTTCTTCGCTTCAGTTTTCCACTTGATCTTAGCCAAAAGGCCGAGAAGCAATCGCTTCATAGTTTTCCAGCCAATGTATATGCTTTTTTAAACATTTTTTTTAAGTTTATTTATTTATTTTGAGAGAGAGCGAGAGCATAAGTGGAGGAGGGGCAGAGAGAGAGGGAGAGAGCGAGAACCCCAAGCAGGCTCTGCACTTAAAGTGTAGAGGCTGATGCGGAGCTTGAACTCACAAACCGTGAGATCATGACCTGAGCGAAATCAAGAGTCAGACGCTCAACTGACTGAGCCACCCACGTGTCCCTGTATATGCTTTAAACAATATAATTTTGACTCTTTGAACTTACGGTCTCCCCACCCCACCCCCCAATTTACTCTAAGTATTTGCTTTAGCTCTAAGTTTCATAAAGATGCTTTTTAGCCCCATAGGAGTTTCTTAAGTTATGGTCACCATGGCCTTGTGTCTAATTCTTTTATTTTTTCAGATGTAGGTGCAAGAAACTACAGGCACCTCTGTGCTGTTTATTACAACAAGAATCCTGGATTTGAGATCATCCATGGGCTACTTGACAGAATTATGCAGCTCCTGAATGTGCCTCCCGGTGAGAAGAAGGGGGGATATGTGATCAAGGCATCAGAAGGTAAGACCCATCAGCTGAATCCAGAGTTAGCGATAATGTAATGAAGAGTCCAGGTCCTGTGTTTTGATAGTTTTTTTCAATTTGATTGGGGTGGGGAGGTGGGAAATAGAGGTTCAATTTCAATTAATTGTTAGTATTTTCTAGAAAACATTTCCTCTTCCCTCCAGCATCTTAGGAAAACACCTGCAGAGCTCTTTTAGTAAAGTGCTTTTGTTCCAGGCGAGTGTGGTAGCCCCTAGTTACTGACACGGTCAAGCCACCAGCACCATGGTGGCACTTCCGAACTCAGAAGTCCAAACTGGAAGCTGAGAGGACCTAAACTGAGGGTTCACATTCAAATCCGCCTGTCTGAAGCCTTTAAGGCAAAGGAAAAACCTGGAAAGTTATCCTGAGAGGCTTCACGTTAATCAAGTCGTGAGGTTGACTGGGGAAGAACACGAATCCTCCTGTATGAAAGCCCGTGCAGCGACATCTGTTGGAGAGTTTAAGTTAGGCTAACAGGACGGAGCACGTATCCTGGTGTGCTGGCTCCTCACTGTGCTGGGGATGCTGAAGTTTTTACATTTCGTTTCCCTGTAGTTGGCACCTGAGTTTATTTTGTTAGACTAGAGATCCAGACACAACTTGAAAGGAAATATTTTATACCACTCCTTCCTACTGCCTGCCTGACAGTTTTTTTTAACTGTTAGGCATTTTAAATGTCTAACAGGAAATTCATTTTTTTTTAAAGTGTTACTTAGCAGTTACTAGTGATATGAGGTCTTTTGGAGGGCATAGTTTTGTTTTTCTTAGATTTATTTTTCTTAGTCCTCATAGATTGTTTTTTTGTGGGTGGTTTGTCTTAAATTTTTTTTTTTTAACTTGAAGATTTCTTTGAAAATGCAATAACCCTGAAACATGTGGGCCTTTTTAGGTTGATCTGTGAAGTTTTTTTTCTTTGGTTTTCTTTTTTTTTTTTTTTTCCCACAAAATTGAGAGATTAAATATGGCAGGGAGTTACTGTTTTCTGCCACATTTCTCATTAGAAATTACCCAGGAAGTCATGTGTTGTCCCTCTAGAAGTGCAGAGTGTTAGAACTGGATCTTGGAGTTCAGCAAATCCAATTCCCTTGTTTCACAGGTGAAGGAACCAGACGTAGGCAAGTTGAATGAGCTGGGCTGCACGTCACGTGCAGAATCCAGGGCTCCTGCCGCCCAGTGTTCCTTCCACAGGCCCAAGTTGCCCACCTTCTCAGTGCCCTTACTCATGTATTCACCAGTTTGCTCTTCTAGAGTTCTTTAAGATAGGGTCAACCAAGTTAATAGCAACCTGAAAGCTGGTATCTTCTTTACCTTCTAAAGACTTAGAAACTTCCTTTCATAAATAAATTAACTGGATGGATAAAAACCAGTTCTCTGAAACAGATTATGCTGTGTATATGAGGCCTAACGTTCTTTTCTTGTAAGATTGCAAAGAACTGAAATGGTGAATTGGAACATAATCTGTTATGGATGGGACACTTTTATATTAATGATATTTCTATAAACCATAAACCGACATTTTAATATGATGCTTCTCTGGCCTCAGTAATCTCCTTAGACATTTATTTTTCGAAGGAATCTGAGTTCCCAGTCATGAGGCAGGTTTCAAGATGACAAGGGTAAGTAGGACAGGCCCCACTATCCTGGAATCTGTAGGGTGAAGAACATTACATTCCAGCTCTCACACCAGGCCACTGCATCTGACGGGAGCCTTGAGGTTTCCACAGGGGGAAACTGTGCACCTGAGGGCATCCAGCAAAGCATTACTGAGCTTCTGGGAAGTTAGATGGGCCTGTGAAGGAAGGAATAGGGAAGCAAGACAAGCCACATGAGCCAAGACAAAATACGATGGGAAACATGGCCTAGTGCAGTTTGGTTTGACTATAGGGTGAGGAAGAAGCTTAGGACTATATATTTGAGAGTCCTGAATGCTAGAATGATGCTGGGATTTTAGCTAATCAGGAGAAAAAATACTGAAGCTTCTCTCTCTCTCCCTCTCTCTCTCTCTCCTCTCTCTCTCTCCTCTCTCTCTCTCCTCTCTCTCTCTCCTCCCTCTCTCTCTCTCTCTCTCTCTCTCTCTCTCTCTCTCTCTCTCTCTCTCTTCAAGTAAGTGATATGATTTAGACCTGTACTTGAGAGGGATTAATCTGGCAGCAGCATGGAGATTGGGTGGCATAGAGTAAGGGGTAGAGAATGGTTGGAAGGTCGTATAGTGTGGATTCCATATCACAGTATACACTATACGACAGTAGTGAGGCTGTTGACTTAAAACTTGAACTTCAGTGTTGGCCATAGCCATTCCAAGAAGACTGATTTAAGACACTTCTGAAAGGGAGGAGCTACAGCATTTAGCATTTGGAAAATATCATGGTATGTGTTGCTTGGAACCATTTATAGAAAAAGCGAATCTGTGTTGATCTTTTTAAAAGTCAGATTTTTATAATTCTAAACCTAGGATAGTATTTAAATCCTTTTATTATTTTTGGTGCTAAAATATGTAATACTTAGTACTTAATCTCCGTAATGCAAAGATGTCTGTTGTGTTTTGTTTTTAATTAGAAAATGCCTTCATAAGCTGTACCTTCTGATGTGGTTGTAGGTCTTGACATTCACTTTTTTAGACCAAGTTGTTACTATGGTTTTGATTTAGGATGAGGACAGAGTCAATATTCTGTTTCCTTTTAAATTTATTTAGGCTTTCATAGTAGAATATTGTAATGTCTTAAAGTTTTGACGTCTATGAAATGTCCTAGATTTATAAATTTGAAAAGCTTTGGTACAACTTCTTTATACATATGGGTGGCCTGGACCAGTACATGTTTCATTATATCTAAACTGGCTATTTGGGGGGTAAAGAAAAACAAAGCAGGGTATTTACTTCTACTGCCCCTATCACCAGCATTGGCCACATCTTTTTTTCTGAGTGCTTTCTGTAAGAGCCATCAAACCAAAGAGAATTACTGTCATTATAAATAATAGTTCCTCATTTCTCATAGGCATTTCTAAGTCTATTTTGATTAATGACATTTTTTTTATGGTTAAAGAAATCGACACTTAAAGTAAGTGGTTTGTCAAAACAAGTCCGGAGCAAAGCTGGTATTCATCTAAAACTTCACGTTTATTGTATATGTATCATATAGATATACGTATATATCTCCTAAGTAGCTATGTAAACACTGGAATTTGGTAGTTGGAGTGTGTTTAGCTACATCACTGTTATCAATGTATTGTTAGTTTGCATATAACTTTTTCTGGAAGGAAGAGGTCTTCAGAGTGTCAAAGAATAGAAACAGATTAAGAACTACCATTTCCTGCCATTCTCGATTACGGAGTTGTCTTCTGTTACTCTAGCATATGGTTTACTCTTTAATAATTAAAAATCCCTAGTGAGTTTGCGTTTTAAGTCTCTTCACCAGAGGTTCCTGCTAATGTCAGCCCATTGGCAGTTACACCCGCTTTCTTCTGTCTTTGGTAATGAGCACCACCGAGTTCCTCCTGTGCTGTGCTGTTTGGTGGTAGTGATGAGTGGAACAAAACTTGATTCCCCTCTGAGAAATGTGGCCCTGTCCACTGTGAGAGAAATCTGGAAGCTTGACTGACGGATCGCTGCACTGACCCCAAAGTGTTCTGTTGACATTGCAGCGTAACCTTGTTTATTATGAAGGCGACAGCCCTCTGCAGCCTGAGGAGTCTCTGCAGAAGGACTGCAGCCAGAGTTAGAAGTCAGGGTGTTACCGAGTTTTCATTTGCCGAGCACCTTTGCACTTAGGAACGTAAGGTGAAATAGAACGTTGAGGTGATGATGGGGTAAGGTCAGTTAAGTGGGAGGAGGAGAAAAAGAACCTTCAACTTTGCAGCAGACTGTAGAGCCTTTTGAGGGTTTCAGAAGGATTCAGCTGTTCTAGTGGCGTTTGATCAGATTGTTACAGCGTGGCGATATATATATATACATGCCTACCCCTCCTCCCACCCCCACCCCGACCCTACCAAGCTTCTCCCCTTCGTGGTCGGTTGCAAACTAAATTATGTATGTCAAACTGCATTTATCCTTTTTCAGAAACCACTTCTGGGCAAGAAAAAAAAAATCTCAAGTGTTTTTGTGTTTAGGACAGTTATGTGGTTAGTGGGCAAATCAGTGGCAAAAATTATTTCTTGTAGGAGGTGGCAGGCTTTGCATGCGTTTGGCTGCATTGACTCTAGTGTGTATTTTTCCCCCTTTTATTTGTTACCTGGTTCAGTTTGGTTTTATTCACAATTCTTCAGGAGACCTCAGTTTAAACTTGAGACAAGATCCCTGAGAGACAGGTTTTACAACATGTAGTTTTGAACAATTCTAGTTTTCATGCTGCTCAGAATTCATTTTGTGAGATGAAAAATCACTGTAAGTAGTAAGTGCATTTAATCCCGCGCCATATGTAGCTACAGAGGTTATTTAGATCCCTTCTGTCACAGTGACACCTAATGATCATTGACTTGACCTGTAGGTCGAGACCTTTTCCTCTTTCAGGACACCTGTGAAGGATTTCAGATGCTGAAATACACAGGTGAAGCTGTGAGGCTCCCTTGATCTTCACACTGGCTTTCAGTGTAACACGAGCTTGGAAATACGTGGGAAGCGTATCTGTTGGACAACCTTTGAAGGAGCGGTGCACGTTTATGGTTTGATTTACACGAGTGTCCTGGACCAGAATAGAAGGGGACCCATGTGATGTGTCCACATTTAGTTACCACCAACAAAGGCATCACTCTGTTAAGGCATCAAGTTTTCTCTTTTGGAAAAGGGTTTAGAAGTTTTTAAGCTTCCTGACCATAGCACTCTGTGTAAAAACAGCCCTTGTTCCTTTGCTCGTCTGCTTTTTCATGTTTGAGGAAAGCCTTCAAATACAATTTTTGTTACCTTCTTGGAAGGGATTAAAAGACTCAAACCAATATGGCGGCAGCCGTGATCCCCACGCGGAGAGCCACAGCTTACCGTGGGCCACGGTGTTTATGAAGCTTTCACAGTTATCGGGGGGTTCACTTGGCCCTGTGGTTTTGAGTGAGTATTTCTGCCTCCCTCTCTCATATGTACCAGGCCAGTTCTCTCCACTCACGTTCCTTTCACTTTGCGTGCGTGCGTGTGTTGGTTGGTTCTTACCCGACGTTTCAGTACTCGGCAAATTGGAGTGCTCCCGCCACATCTCACTTGAATGACTCAGTTCCATTTCCTACCTGACAGATGTCCTAACAGTGTTTCTGTTTCCCCTACGAAACCTTTTTTAGACTTTTTCTCTCTAATTGCCCCTCTCTGAAAATGGACACCACAGGTACACCACACACTATGTACTCTCTGTATAGCTATGCTTCGTGCATAAAAAGAAGTGTAAACCTCTTTAAAACCCAGGGTTAAAGATAACTAAAAAGTTAAATTAAAAAATCTGTATCTACTGAATAACTTTTAATGTTTATTTACTTGTATAAATTGTGTGTCAAATTATATGTGCCAATCACATTTTGTCATTTAAAGCATTTTTTTTTCAGCAAAAGTAAAACAACTGCGACTGATTTCTTAACTGTTAGTGAATTTAGCTTTTCCTTGAGAGAAAATGACTAGCTGGTTATTGTTTTTTCTTTTTGGCACATGATGTAATTAGTGATGTGCGGAATGACTTTCTGAATCGGACACTTTTTATTTAATCGTCAAAGCCTGAGCCGCATGGAAGCTCCTGGCGACGGATGTGATCATGTCCTCCAGGCAGCTGGTGGCAGCCCGTGCGCGTGCAGGCCGCCCGTCCGCGCGGCTCCACGAGCGACAGGGAGTCTGGCAGGCAGAGTCCCGGCCGTCTGTGGCCGTGGTTTTGTAGCACCGTCTGACTTTGCTCACGGCTGCTTTGTCTTCCATGTCCGTGCTGCCCCCGTGACGCCCAGGACAACCCAGTGGGAGGGACAGAATACTGAGACGTAAGATGGTCAGTTTGGGTTCAGCATTGCAGGGCCACAGACCATTGTAGTTTTGTTTTTTTTTTCATGTTTGTTTTATTTTTGATAGAGTGCGAGCAGAGGAGGGGCAGAGAGAGGGGGACAGGATCTGAAGTGGGCTCCGTGCTGACAGCAGTGAGCCTGATGGGCTCGAACCCACGAACTGGGAGATCACCACCTGTGCCGAGGTCGGACACTCAACCCGCCGAGCCACCCAGGCGCCCCTGTAATTTACAGGATTTTTTTCATCTCTCTCTTTCTGCCCCCAAGAGCTCGTTTTCACCCCTGTTGAGCATGCAGGCTGTAACTGAATGCATTCTTTGGAGTTCACTTCAGCCATTTGTCTTTATTTGCCACCTTATACTCCTTTTTTTCCTGCTTCCTAACTAGATCCTGGCCTCCACTGTTCTGTAGAAAACGCCGTGGCCCAAATACAAAGAGATGCGAAAGAAGTTCAGTTTTACCTTGCGTGAAGGGCCCAGATCCTGAAAGTTTAGAGGATTTTTAGGGTGACTTTTACTACTCAGTACATGTAAGACAGTTTTACATTTTGGTGGCACCCTGGTTTTGGCACATGGGTATGCTGCAGCATATTGGTTGAGAACAACGTCCTGTGAGTTCCTAGGGAATGATGTGTTCTGGCAAACTACATTCCAACCCTCCGAGTGGCCAATCCAGAAGATCAAAAGAGTGGGTGGCTGGGTGGCTAATAAAAAGGTAAACATATTGAATAAATCCCTAGGCAGCCAGCCATCAGCTGTCCACATGGCCATTCAGAATAAAGGCCTCCTTCCCTGGAGCACGTAATTCTGTGTTTGGTATAAAACAAACTTCTGTGTTCTTTAAACCATTGATATTTGGGATTTTCTTTTCTCAAAGATAAAATCAATTCTAACTTACAAGTTATATTTTAATTTCTACTTGCCGGAACTCCTTGGCAGAATTGAGTGCTATCCAGCTGTAAGATCATAGAATCAAGTTTCATGCTAACCTCTTGAGTCATTTTAAAATTAACTCTTAGTAAAAACATTCTCATTTTTTTCTTTCTCTGTTGTTGTATCCCTTTACTTTTGGCTTTTGAATTCAATTTTGATGACCCCTTCTCCTATCAGCATAGGCTGTGGTCTCATTCCGGCCACCTTCACGGATATTCGTTTCACGGACGTACTTGTGTCTTGTTGCCTTGAAGGTGTTGTTGCTAACCACTGGCACTTATTTTCAGTTGACATTTTTACAGCTAGTGAAGACATTGCCCGCCCCTTCCCAGGGAATATGTTGTAGAGGAGTGGCTTTTAAAAATGTCTTCTGGGGGCGCCTAGGTGGTTTAGTCGGTTAAGCGTCTGACTTCAGCTCAGGTCATGATCTCACAGCTCATAAGTTCGAGCCCCGCGTTGGGCTCGGGCCCTGTACTGACAACTCAGAGCCTGGAGCCTGCTTGGGATTCTGTGTCTCCTTCTCTCTCTGCCCCTTCCCCCCTTGTGTGCTGTCTCCCTCTCTCTCAAAAATAACATTAAAAAAAAATTTTTTTAAATGTCTTCTGGGTTCCCGTAAAACAACAAACCCATTGTAGTTGTATACTTCCAAGTAAAATTTGAACAAAGGGTCCCTGTTGAAAAAATAAGTTTGAAACCCACCTTTCTAGAGAAGCAGGAAGTTCGTGAATTCTGTAGTGACTATGAGTAGATATTCTCACTCTGTACAGTGTTGTTTCACATGCTGCTCTTTCTGGTGCCATGGTTAGGAGTAGCTAAGATTTTATTTCATTTTAAAGTTTATTTATTTTGAGAGATACACAGCGTGAGTGGGAAAGAGGCAGAGAGAGAACCCCAAGCAGGCTCTGTGCTGTCAGTGTGGAGCCCAGTGAAGGGCTCAAACTCACAAAACTGTGAGATCGCGACCTGAGTCGAAACCGAGAGTCAGACGCTTAACCGACTGAGCCACCCAGGCGCCCCAGGAATAGCTGAAGTTAAGGTTTTAGTAACAGAAGTCTTCCTGTCACATGGAGAGCTACTTTGTGGGGGTGAGAGATGAGTAGCTGTGGACCCAGCTTCTCCTGAGTCAGCAATTAGATGTCAGGCTTTGGGTGTCGTCCGGTTCTACTTGCTCAGGAAGACCAGGTACCTAATGGCGTCTTATGCTTGTGGGGACCCCTACGTTAAGTCTTTTTCATCAACACTGAATGATGACAGCATCACTGTCTTTTCAGCAACACTGAAAGGCACATCCGCCAAAACATCGATTCAGCTCGTATTTCTTTTTTTAAATTTTTTTTTTTCAACGTTTTTTATTTATTTTTGGGACAGAGAGAGACAGAGCATGAACGGGCGGGAGAGGGGCAGAGAGAGAGGGAGACACAGAACCGGAAGCAGGCTCCAGGCTCCGAGCCATCGGCCCAGAGCCCGACGCGGGGCTCGAACTCACCGACCGTGAGATCGTGACCTGGCTCAAGTCGGACGCTTAACCGACTGCGCCACCCAGGCGCCCCCCAGCTCGTATTTCTTAAGGTTTCTTCGGTAAGTTGAAAAGTTAATGATAGGAGTTAATATAGATTGGCAGTGACTTTTGTTTTAGTCTGATAAATCCTTCAACACAATTAGTCACTTAAAATAATGGATGAGCTCTAATATTTTGTCAGGGTAAGGGAACAAAATGAAATGAGGTGTTGCATTTCCCAAAACAGTAGGAAATACTGTGATAGAGAACAAAACATGGATGCATGTATTTAGATAAATAGATGGACAGATCTTAAGGAAACCACCTGTCCGGCGGAGCAGCTCTGAAAGGCGTTAGTTAAGGGAATAATTGAGTTATTTAAAACCACTAACGGCTCTTACTTCTTTTGAAGTAGATGTTTTGAAGCATGTAAGTTTATTGAATTTACGTGTCTTCAAAATGTTCATTTCCTTTTGACGTATTCATATTTAGTATTTCCTTTTGTTTCAAAGTATAGAACTGGGGTGGTAATTTTTGTTGTTGTTTGTTTGTTTTGTTTCTGAGAATTTGATGAAAGCTCCCTTCAGGACACTCCTATAACTTAAACCCCATTTTGTTTTTAAAATTTTGAAGTAGTCACAAGCTATTTTAAAAATGCAAGTACAGGGACGCCTGGGTGGCTCAGTCGGTTAAGCATCTGACTCTTGATTACCGCTCAGGTCATGATCCCACAATCAAGCCCCATATCGGCTCCCCAAGGAGGAGCCACCCCCAGGAGGAGCCTCCCCAAGGAGGAGCCACCCCCAGGAGGAGCCTCCCCAAGGAGGAGGCTCCTGACAGCAAAGAGCCTCCTTGGGATTCTCTCTCCCTCTGTCTCTGCTCTTCCCTTGCTGCTCGCGCGTGGCCTTTCTCTCTCTCTCTCTCTCTCTCTCTCTCTCAAGAAAAAAATGCAAGTACAGTACAAAAAACCTTTCCTGAACTGTTGGAGCATAACTTACTAACCTAATGACCCAATACTCCAGAGTACTTCAGTGTGTATTTCCTTCAAACGAGGACATTGTCCTGTATAACGACAATGTAATCATCAAAATCAGGAAAATCCCATTCATCTTAATGCTAACCACCATCTAATCCTTAGACCCTATGCAAGTTTTATTATCTTTTACATCCGAGACTCATGTGTTGTCTTTAGCTGCCATGATTCTCTAGTCTCTTTTTGGAGAGTTCTAGAATAGTCTTTACTTGACGTTTATGACCGTCTCACTTTTGAAGATTACAGGCCAGTTATTCTGTAGTGCATCCCTCGATTTGGGGTTGTCTGAGGTTTCCTTACCGTTAGATTCAGATTTGGCGGAATGTAACAAATAATGCTGTCGTCTCAAGTGGCCCAATTTCCATTTATTTCATGACTGATGGTGTTCGCTTTAACCGTTACAGGATGTGTATGTACTAGGTTTTACTACTATAAAGTTATTCCTTTTTCTATTATAATAAACATTTTGTGGGAAGAACTTTGAAATTATTTAAATGTCCTGCTCCTAATGTATCTTCCTATTTCTATCAGTATGGACTATTTCTTATTCAGTATTTTAATCCATTATAATAATTGAGTTGCTTACATTGTCCCCAATTTGGCCGGTGAGGGTTCCTTCAAGCTGGCTTCTGTGTCCTTTTAACATGTTCCTATTCTTTATTAGCATTCGCTTGCTTTGGGCACAAGAAAATATTCCCAGTCTTATCTGGAACTTTCCATTGCCCCATTTCTCCATCCTGGTTCTATTTATTAGGGAATGGCGTGTAAAAGCCAAGATTTAGGGTGTGTTTATTGCTGTTGGAGGTGTGAGTTATTTGCATGTGTATGTGTGTGCACACACATACATTTTCTTTGTGTGTGTGTATGTGTGTGTGTATTTTCTAAGACCATAAGTCCATAGCAGTGCTCCCATTCCAGCCCAGACATTCAGGGTTCATTCCAGTTTTCTGTTGTTCCGTGTTTGTGTGTCTCTTCAACCTGGCTCGCATTATTCCTGACTTATTTACTTACTGGATCAGTGCCCTTGTTTGTAACCAGACTCCGTCTTTTCCCCTGCATGTTTGCTGTGCCTCCTCAGGGCTGTCCTCTGCTCAGCTGTGGATGTCCTCTCCACCCCCTTAGGCTCTGACACTCCATGCTGACTCTCTCTTTTTTGATCTGGGGGACACACAGTCCCTAGGGTGGGGATTTCTGCCTTCTTTAGCTTCTTTAGGGCTGAATTGTCCTGGAAAAGTAGGCGGAAAGACTTTTAAGTCTTAAGAAACCTTTGTCAGGAGGTTCTTATTAAAATGAAGGTGGGCGGGGAGGGAAAATGGTTGTATACAATGGAGCTTTTTCTAAAGCTGGTAATAATGTAGAAAACATTTCTGGGCTCATATATATGTTCTGTGTCAGACCTGGAAGCAGGTATATAGCCAAGTGGCCCTGGTTCCTTTTAGTGAGAAATCAAATTTAGATCGCAGTCTGGGTGCCGAGGTTGCTTACTGCTACCGAAGAAGTTGTTGCTTCTGGGACTTTGGTGTGCAGGGCTGGGGAAACCGTTCATTTGTTTTTGTTTTTTTCTTTTAAACAAGAAAACATTGAGTCATATGGATATTTCCAACTTAGAATTAGAGGATTTTTACTTATTATATACTTGACTTTATATTTATAGCTCTTTCCTTTACATTGAAAATCTTGGTTCCTGATGAAGTTATTTGCTCGCTCTGTTTTTCAAAATGACATCAGTATGATTATTAAAACAATTTAAATGTTATCTGCAGTTTTCTTTGTACTTAGGATATAACTTACAAAATGAAGTGTATTTCAAGAATTCCAGCTTTCGTTTCTGTTCCGATCACACTGTTCCCTCACTGCCTGTATAGGTTATGATTTTTATTAGTTTCAGTTATCTTTCTGTAGTTTTTTTTAAATGTGTGTCTGTGTTCTCCATGTTCTCAACTAGGGAGTTGATACTTTCTTTACATACTGTTCTGTACTTTTTTTTTTTTTTTTTTTTTTTTAAACTTAATCTACATTGGAGATCACCCTGCAGCCATATATGGAGATCTCTCTCTCTCTCTCTCTCTCTCTCTCTCTTTATGACTTTTGCAGAGTGCTGTACTGGAGCGCCACAGTTTACTCAACTAATTCCCTATCAGTGGACATAGCTAGGCTGTTTCCAGTCTTTTGCTTCTGTAGATAATGCCATGAAGAATATCTCTGCATATGTTATTTGGTGTTTTTGCTAGTGTTTCTTTGGGAAAGATTCCTAGAAGTTTGGGATTACTGGGACAAAGGATAAATTCATACTTTTATTAGATAGTGGCAAACACCCCTCTGGAGGACTTGTGTCCTAACATCATACAAACCCAGCAGCAGATGAGAAGACCTTTTTTCCTGAACCTTGTTCACAGGCTTGTCAGACTTCTCCATTTGAGGAGCAGTCTTTTGGGAGGAAAAGGGCGTCTACTGTAGTTGTAGCTGGCTTATTCTTGTGAGCGAGTAAATGTATTTTCATGATTCAGGACATTTTTATCTACTTTTGTGACCTTCTGTTCATAGGTCTTGCTTATTTTTTCTTTAGGTATGTTGCTCTTCCCTCTTTTTAGAAACTTACGCATTTAGGGATGCTAACCCTCTGTGATGTACATCCAACTATTTTTTATAAGTTTTTAAATTATCTTTTTTTTTTCTTTTCTTTCTTTCTTTTTTTTTTTGCCATGTAGATTTTTATGTAATAAAACTTCCCAGTCTTTTTCCTTACTGCTTCTGGATTTTGAGTCATAAAGTTTTTTCCATTCTGTGATGAGGGAGGAATTCTCCATGCTTCCTTTAGTGCTTAAGTGTTTCATCATTTTACATTTAAACCTCTCTGTAATTTATCCTGAGTACATTTGAGGAATAGATCCAGTCTTTTTCTTTTTCCATTTGCTTTGTAGATTTTGATACATGCTGTTTTCCAATTATTGCTCTTTTTTTAAATGGTACTATTTGATTTCCTAAATTTATGGTAAATGCTTTTGGAATCCATGAAGGAATACAAGAGATCCAAACTTTTATCTCTGATATCTTTAAAAGATGAAATGAGTTTTGGAAGTCCATTAGTTACATTGAAGCAGGTACAGGAGAAAACATGCAGGTATGTGAATGGGTGGGACCCTTTCAAGAAAAGAAAACCTGTGTTGTTCAACTCTGGAGAACGGTTTCAAGAAATTTGCAAGCAGAGATTGGCATGATAGTGTCCTTAATCAGCCCAGCCCTTGTAGTCTATTAGCAGTCTTTCCCAACATTAAAATAAATATATTTATATGTAAAGGTGGGTAATTAGAAATTGAGGTGAGTGAGACCTTAATCAAGTAGTACTGAAAAGATTCAGATTCCAAAAGGAAACATTTATGCTATAACTAGGGAATTGATAGAAACCTTTTAGCTGATGGTGTATTTAAATGTTGGGTTTATTTTGTAACTGTTTCAAGAATACATTATGTATCAGAGCAGAGGACTCTGTGTATGATCCTGTTTACACAGGAGCTGGAGCAAATGTTGATACCCATCATCCTTTCAGAGCGCTTTGCAACTTAATAACCAGGTTTCCCATGCAAGGACTTTGTTTACAGTGATGTATTTGTGGGGTTGTGGGCCTTTTGTTTTTTGGTGGGGTTTTTTTTTGGAGTTTTTTTACTTGTATTATCCTCTTAGACTAATAATGAAGTCATTCCACTGTATTCCAACACCTTTTTCAGTCTCTCTTTTGCTCCCTCCTTGTGTATAGTTGAGCCAGAGGTATAGTTTGATATGGTAACTCTCACTGCTTAGTAGCTAATAGCTTACCATCTATTATGGTTTAGGAAATTAAAGTGTCATTAAAAAAATCACTGACCAACATCTCCCCTCCCCCCCCCTTTTTTTTTAACAAGCAATACTCTGAGAGCCTTAAAAACTAATGCTTGCAGATTTAAAAAAATATATATTTTTAAATTTATTTTTGAGGGAGGGGCGGAGAGAGGGAGACCCAGAAACAAAACAAGCTCTAGGCTCTGAGCTGTCAGCACAGAGCGCAGCGCAGGGCTTGAACTCATTAACAGCGAGATCATGACCTGAGCTGAAGTCGGGTGGTTAACTGAGCCACCCAGGCACCCCTGATTTAAAAAAAATATTTACACCCAGGGGCACCTGAGTGGCTCCATAGGGTAAGCACCTGACTTCGGCTCAGGTCATGATCTCATGGTTAGTGGGTTCAAACCCCACATCAGGCTCTGTGCTGACAGCTCAGAGCCTGGAGCCTGCTTCGGATCCTGTGTCTCCCTCTCTGCCCCTCCCCAACTCATTCTCTGTCTCTGTCTCTCTCTCTCAATCCCTCAAAAATAACTAAAGGTTAATAAAAATATGTTAAGCCATAATCTGCTTTGTTAAAAAATGAAAACCATGTATTTTAATGTGGACTGTGGGGCATTGGGGAAGTGGAAAGTTAACCAGACGTTCATTAGATGTCGGTCTTCTCCAGAGGTTCTTTCATCTGCCAGCACCTTTTCTCTCTGCTTCCCATATTATCCTTTACTTAGACTCCTTTCTGCCTTTTAGCTTAGTCTTCTCTCTACATCATTGCAGGAATCCCATAGATTGACATTCATTTAAAGTGCTCCCGGGGCACCTGGGTGGCTCAATCGGTTAAGTGTCTGACCTCGGCTAAGGTCATGATCTCACCGTTCCCAAGTTGAAGCCCCACATCTGGCTCTGTGCTGACAGCTCAGAGCCTGGAGCCTGCTTTGGATTCTGTGTCTCCCTTCTCTCTCTGCCTGTCCCCAACTCCACACATGCTTTCTGTACTTTGTCTCTTTGTCTCTAATTTTCTCTCTCTCAGAAATAGATAAATATTTGGGGCCTCTGGGTGGCTCAGTCAGTTAATGGCTCAGATCGTGGTCTCATAGTTTGTGAGTTTGAGCCCCATGTCAGGCCCTGTGCTGCCAGCTCAGAGCCTGGAGCCTGCTTCGGATTCTGTGTCTCCCTCTCTCTCTGCCCGTCCCCCCACTTGTGCTCATGTTCTCTTTCTCTCTCAAAAGTAAACATTAAAAATTTGGAGAAAAAAAAAAGTGCTCCCAATGTTTTTATATAAACGATAGGACAGTTTAACTTCATTCAGTTGAGAGCTTAGATCCTGGTGAGTTATTTTGCTTTATGTTGGCGTTGAATGGCTCTGGTCTAATCTTGACCTGTTTGAGAAATCCATGCAGATAGTCACATGGTGACTTGGGCACTTGGAACTACCCCTGAGAACCTGCAGATTCAGGTGGGTTGGGGGTCAGGAACACACTCTTCCTGCTGACGGTTATTCTGGGCAAGACGGGCCAAATGTGAAATCGACAGCTTGCATGAGAACCCCTGGCCCTCGCCATCCTTCTGCGTCTCTAATGTTCTTCCTACCGACCCTCTGCCTCTAGGACCCGGGTTCTTATTTGTCTCCTTCTAATCCTTTAAAAATACTTTATTTTCAGGAAGGGATCTGACTTCCGTTCCATTGATACATATCAGTGTGAACTTAAAGAGATGCTTTGATTTTTAGTCACCTTTCTGATTGTGAAGGGAGAACAGTTTGGTCCCATTATAAAAATTTCAAAAAGAATGGAGGCTAATTCAGTGGAATAGAAAAATCTACCTGCCCCCTGAAACCATGCCATGGTGACAGCCACACTCCTATGTGAAAAGAGCATATCTAGGGAGACATGGAAGAAGAAATGTGGGGGAACAGCGGCACTGCCCAGTATAATAGCAAATACAGGCAGTTCTTTATTTACTTGCCTTATTGTAAACATAAACCATGTGACTGTAGTTACGGTATTTTTATTTCTTCTGAGTGATGTTGAAGGCCATAAAGAGTAAACCCTGGAGCAAAAATACCAGATAAGGGGGCACCTGGGTGGCTCAGTCGGTTAAGCATCCAACTTTGGCTCAGGTCATGATCTCGTAGTTTGTGAGTTCCAGCCCCCGTTCAGGCTCTGTGCTGACAGCTGAGAACCTGGAGCCTGCTTCCGAGTCTGTGTCTCCCCCTCTCTCTGCCCCTCCCCTGCTCATGCTCTGTCTTTCTCTGTCTCTTGATAATAAATAAACGTTAAAAAAAAAAAAAAAAAGACAGGGGCTCCTGGGTGGCTCAGTCGGTTGAGTGTCCAACTTCAGCTCAGGTCACGATCTCATGGTTCGTGAGTTCGAGCCCCGCGTCGGGCTCTGGGCTGATGGCTCAGAGCCTGGAGCCTGCTTCCGATTCTGTGTCTCCCACTCTCTCTCTGCCCCTCCCCCATTCATGCTCTGTCTCTCTCTATGTCTCTCGATAATAAATAAACGTTAAAAAAAAAAAAAAAGACAAAATGCCTCGCTCTAAATGCCTCCAGAACTTCTTGTTTCGGTAATACCATCAGTAGCTGGTAGGCACTCTGTCACTGCTGTCGTCTCAGCCGCTATACCGTGGCACTCCCCTTCCAGGAGGGGAAAGTTTCCGATCAGTTCTCTTAATTCCTAAGGGCTGCTAGCTTGTTTGAATTACATTCTCTGAACAGAGATTTCCTCTTGTAATTACTTTCCTAGGCAGCTTTGATGCATTTTCCCCCTCAGTAGAAGAAAGGTAGGACTTGATACCACGCAAGGGAAAGCATCGTTTAATTGGTATTGTACGAGATGGGATCAGCGTGACCCCCATGAATGTAAGTTTGTGGTTTACCATTGCTAGAAATCTAGAAAACTGTTGCTTTAACACTTTGGTATATAATGAGCTAGACAAGGATTCCTTTTTTTTTTTTTTTTTTTTTTTTACTGTGTGCTATTACTCTTGGCAAAGGGGAAGAAACGGAGAAAGCAAAAAGCAGTATATAGTCTAGAAGCCCTGTATATAACAGTGAATAATTGGGAACAACTCCAACATAAGATACTTTAAGAACAGTCTGGCAAACGAGGACATAAATGTAATGGAGATGTTAAAAATGTCTTTAGACATGTGGATATAAACTAAGTTGAAATGCAGATCCCAAGGTGGTATAGACAGCAGTGGAAACGATAGGAAAGGGTATGTTTCGTCGGACCCGGGGACGCGCGTCAGCTGCGGTGCAGTAAAAACACCGGATGTTGCTTCCAGTCCTTGTGTCGCTGGAGCCTGCGTGACCTAGGACTTCATGCCCTCGTGCGGGCTTCTTCGTCTCTAAGGGGGATGCTGGCATCTGTCCGTCTGCACCACACAGTTGTGGAGAGGCAGGTGAGTTTGGGGAAGCATTTGGGATGGATACTCTGCAGAGTGAACTCCGGGTAGATTTCAGCTCTGCCCTTGAGAAAAGTGGCAGTGGGTAAAAAAGCAGCACAGCCTGGGCTTGTGATCTCAGCTCTGCTGTTACCTAGCCGTATGGTTTCCTTATCCTCTCTGGTGGCCATTTTCTCGTCTCTGAAATAAAGGCACGGGGAAGATCTCCTCCGAAGTCGTTTCCGGGGTTCAGACCCTGCCACAGGTTCTGACGGATGCGCCGCTCTCCTCGCCTTTTAGGTGGGGTCACTGTGGTGCTCCTCTATCTGCTCGTGTTACTGTAGCCTTGTCTCAAGAATCTGGAATTTATTCTTAGCGTGCCTATGATGTGTGAGATTTCTGAAAAAACATAGTTGTTTTCCCTGGAATGCTCTAGGTTTTGTCAGTATTATGTTGTATTGATAATTCTGCAGAGCCTGCTTGGGTCTGTCCTGAGGTTAGATGTTGTCAGGTTTCTTTCCCCCTCTTAAGTTCTGTTTGTTTTATTTTAAACCAGAAGTTTGCAAACATGGAACGGACAGCTTGACCAAAAGGTTGAAAACATTATCCCGTGGGCCATCTGTGCTCTGGGCCACACACACACAGGCGCCCCGTTTCAGTGGCCGTCGGCACCGTCCGATCCTGTGGCTTGCCTTGGGCGAGTCCCCTAATCTCCTTGTGCTTTGCTTTCTCCCATCTGTAACTTGCCCGTCCTCGGGGGCCTGGCCAGGGCTGACTGGGGCTGCGGCCCGGCCCTTCCTACGCACGGAAGGAGAGGAATAGAAGGCAGAGTTTAACAGTCTCGGGTTCTTTCCTTTTTTGCGCGCACTCCCTACGTGTCAGCAGAAATCTAGTTCTGAAACTATGGCCCATCCGCCATAACTGCACGCTTGAAGTTCTCTTTACTCCATGTTCGTCAAAGGTCTGAAATAACTTAACTAATTGTGAAATTATAGTCTTATATGCTTAACATTCCCATTATTTCCCCAGTTAACCCTACGATGGTCTCCTTATGATTATTATTTCACTATAATTGTGGAGAAAGTGTAAAGGTGTTCATACTTGCCTTGAGAAACTGCCTCCTTAAAGGATTTTATTAGGTGAAAAACTAGAAAAGAACCATTTTATTAGTCTAGGAAAGCAGGATGGTCCTACGTTTTATTTCTGAAGTTGATATTCTAAAACTGTCTTAATGTGTTTAAGAAATGTAACAGGTTAGGGGAAATGATGGAAGCATCAGACAAATGTAGGACAATGGCATTATTTAGAATAGGAGTTGTCAAAATCAGTAGTCCATGAGGACACTTTTTAACCAGGAGTTAAAAATCCTTTGGTTTTATACAAGTAAATTTGAGACTGATTTAAAATCGCAACTGGATGGGTCACTTTTTTTTTTTTTTTTAAAGTTTATGTTTGAGAGTGCACATGCATGAGCTGGGGAGGGGCAGACCGAGAATCCCAAGCAGGCTCTGTGCTATCAGCACAGAGCCGGATGCAGGGCTCAAACTCCGGAACCATGAGATCATGACCTGAGCCGGAGGCAGACCCTTAACCTACTGAACCACCCAAGCACCCCTGGATGGATCACATTTAAATTCTAACATTGTTGACCTTCTTCAGCTTTTTAAATATGAGTAGGTGGGTATGAGAGAGACATAGACTAGACTTTAAAGTAGATCTTAAAAAGTGATAGCCACGAAGTTACAAATTTGTTGGTACAAAGTAAACTGGGAAATTTTGGAGTTTTGTCATAAAGTGATTATGGTGATTTATTTATTTATTTTGAGAGAGGGCACAAGTGAGTGAGGGGCAGAGAGAGAGAATCCCATGAGAGGTGGGGTGGGGAAGGAGAGAGAGAGAGAGGTGGGGCTCGAACTCACAGTGTGATCATAACCTGAGCCAAAGTCAGATGCTTAATGACAGCCACCCAGGTGCCCTGTGGTGATTCATTTTAAAAGGTTTTTTGTTTTTTTTTTTTTGACCCAGACAAATACCACGTTTATTTCACAAACACCGGGAAAGTGGGTTGGGGTGGAGTTGGGACACAGGTGCACAGCTGCGCACGGTCATCAGTGACCCGCTTCCCCCACTGAGGCTCCAGCCAGGCAGCGCCTCCAAGTTGACAAATGAGTGAGTGCAGGGAGGGCCCTTGAACACCAAGCCCCCTGCAAGGCCAGCTGTCCCAGGAAAACCACAAATAAGAGTGGGACACGGCCCCACCATACAGATCATCTAGCCACCCGTCTTCACTCTGGAGGTCTGCAGGATTGCAACAGTGACCCCACAGAGGCCACTGGCGCTGCCAGATCTCCACGATGAGAATCTTTACAAAGAGGCTGGGGTTCTGTGCATCAGCCAGGGCAGCTCCACTGCCCACGATGCCCACGCAGACTCCACAGAAGAGGTTAGACAGGCCCACCGTGAGGCCAGCCCCAAATGTGCAGTAGCCTGCATGGTGGTTTCGATGTGCAGTGGCCTGGGGGTCAGTGGCCACTGAAAGGCTCAGCCAGGTTGCTAATCACAGTTGCCACGATGACGCCATAGATGGCCACAGCCTCACTGTTTTAAAAGATTTTTTATTGAAGACATTTTCCTTCTGTTGGAAGACTAGATAGTCTGGGCTCGGCTGATTCCTTTTTAAGAATAAAGTCTACAGGATCCAGTCCTTACCTGCAGTAGGGGTTTTGCCCTGCCCAGTCTCTGTAGGCTGTTGCCGTGAGTGCAGGTTTCCTCCTCGGTCCCGTGCTGTGGGGTTAAGTAGGCACCCTCTCCGCTCACGTCCGGTGGCCTTTGCTTTAAGAGTTAATGATGTCTGCAGGTGTGTTGGGATTAGCACTGTAAAGTTGTGTAAGGGCTTTTTCTTTCTTTTGATCTTCTGAAAGGGATGAAAGATAGCCATTAAACTCAAGGGATTAGGTCCCCTCTCTTTAAAGACTTTAGGTACCATAAATATTTCACTTCAGATGTGAGGCAAAGAATTATATACATCTAGGGGGAAACGGGTGTTTTATATTACCAGTTGGAAATTATTCAGTCTCCACTTACAAATTGAATGAGCTTTGTAGAGATATTTTTCTCCCAACCTTAGTGGACTGAGATTGGGGGGAAAAAAAATGTGCAGGTTTATAGCTCAGTAATTATACTGATTTTTTTTTCCTTCTAAAACGTTTTTCTTTGTTTTTATAAGTTAACATGCTGTCTCTGTCGTGCCTCCTCCCTGCCCGATGGGGTCTCCCCACTCTGCTGCTACACCAAGAACTGCCTCTGACACTTCAAGAACCAACTACTGTGCACCCATGTTCGGTTTAAGTGTGTGTTCAGTTTTTTAAAAGAGGCCCTATATTTCTTTCTCTTCCTTTAAGCTAACACTGCTTAGAAAGGGAAAGTGAGGTTGACGTGCCTGCGGCAGAGTTAGACGGTTCTGGTCACTGCACTCTCAGGAAGCTGGTGGGAAACCAGGAGGGGAGCCCTGCGTAGGGGGTTGTGGTTTCAGCCCCGTTCCACTCTGCCCACGTCACACCAGGATGGAAGGCTGGGAATGTCCTTGTCCTTCGTGTTTTCCTAGGATGGACTGTCGCACCGTGGAATGGTATTTAGAATTAGGACTTCGGAGAGGAAGGGGTAGGCTTGGTAGGTGCCAGCCCTAGACTCAGCCTGTTAAATGATGATTCCTATCCCCACCCCATATCACATCATCAGCCATTTAGAACAGATTTAAAATACAGTCAGCTCAGTGGCTTATGGTATCTGTATGATTCTGCATTTTGTATTTTGTCCCTGAATTTATGGAGAGCTCTATGTGGTTATTTGTATTTAAGCCGATAGTGGTGTTTTCTGTTATTTGCTGTGACACATGTGAGATACACTCAGTCCTTTTCCAGAGCCCCTTGCCCCCTCTTTATTTTGTTCTTGCCTTTTTATTAGAGAAAAATCTGGGTGATGAAGTACCAGATTGCAGGCAGTTAAATATGGGGATTTGAATCCTGAGGCATGTCTCAGTGATGTGAAGGGAAAAGTAAAATTATGAGTAGATGATTGTTAGCGATGGTCAAAATAAAGTGCCAGATGAATATAGCCACTGGCAGGGGTTTAAGGTTAAGGAATTAAGAGCCTCGTGCTTGATAACGCTGTGCCACGTTCGGATTAGAGGTCTGCTCAGTTACCGCCTTAAACCTTTACCTCCGATGCTTCATAAAATTATAGGAATGGCTCTGTGTGTGAAGCTTATCCAAACTTTGGGCCTATAATATAACCCTAAAAGACAGGGGCAAAAAGAAACTGTGAAAGGTGTTTGGCAGCGAGCAAGAGTGGGGAGCTCACCAACGCTTTGAAGGTCAATTAGCCAGAAAATGTGCTAAAGACTGGGTGCGGTGCCGCGTTACTGGCCGAGAATTACCCCCAAGGTCCTCAAAGTGGTCCTGCCGCCCGAGCCAGAGAGACAATTACAGACCTGGAGGAGATGCTACAAAAGCTTTAATTAAGGGACTTACTTACACCCCACTAGGTTTTGGAAATTAAATTCTTGCTTGTGCTTAACTGATGTTTCTTTTGTCTGGGCTTCCACGTGGATTTCAGCAGAGAGCACTGTTTTCCCCTGGGTCTGCTTTCCGTTGGAAGCCGCTTCACTGTGATGGATACCGGCAAAGCCGAGAGTTTAATCCTTGCAGGGAACCGGGTGGAAAAGTGAGCCGAGGAGCTCTCTGCCAGGGAGCGTTTTGGGCACAGGTTGAAAATTGTCGTCTTTATACACACCTTAGTACCCCCGGAAACCAGGACCTCTCTTTGGGCTTAAACACGTGAAGAAGGGTAATAAGCGGATGTATTTTGTAGAATTTGAATTTTAGAATTCCCATTCACAGGGCACCATGACTTTCCTTGAATTGGCAGCTTTATGTCTCTAGACCCAGCAGGCCGCTCTTTCTCCAGAAACATGTGTTTGTTTTGTGTCGAGGAGGTTAGAGTAGCCTCTGTCATCCAGGTCTGGTTGTTCACAAGCCCAGACCCGTGGTGAGGCTGCATTCAGATGTGACTTCTCCTAGAAGGACTGATTTAAGTTGCATCCAGTCCCAGGCAGTGCGTTACGGTGCATCGATCTGCCTGTGTTCCTGAGCTCAGCCATCCTGCTGTCGATGGGAGACGTTATCATCTTTGAACTCGGGCCTAATGGCTCCTTTACTCCAGTGTGTTCCCTTTGTTTCCATAGTGAAGCAATTCTCTTATTTCTTGTCTCTCTTCCTTGGAGTGATTTATTTCTGCCTGCAAAGTTTGGTTTGAGCCATAACGTTTTAAAAAGCACTAAGAAATGCTTGTGTTCCAATAATTTTAAATTTTCTTTCAGTATTTCTAGTCTACACCCATCATCAGTCAGGAGGTCCATTTTTTAGGTCCTCTCCGTACCCTTTGAAGTCCCTTTGTGTGGGAGACCGAAACTTCCTCCTTGCTCTAACTGAACAGAAGAGTCCATAAAATCAGAAGTCGTGGGGCCCCTGGGTGGCTCAGTCGGTTAAGTGTCCGACTTTGGCTCAGGTCACGATGTCATAGCTCATGAGTTTGAGCCCCGCGTCGGGCTCTGTGCAGCCAGCTCAGAGCCTGGAGCCTGCTTTGGATTCATTTTCATTCTCTCTCTCTCTCTCTCTCTCTCTCTCTCTCTCAGAAATAAGTAAACATTAAAAAAAAAAAAAAAAAGAAGTACTTCTCATCATCTGACCTTGTCAGGAAAGAGAAATTGCAAAAAAACAATCGTGGTGTCACGGGTTAAAGGGTGCAGTTTTCAGCGAAGTGAAGTTTCCAAAGAACTCGGTTACCGAACTTCCGTCTTCCGTGCGGTGGGTAGAGGAGGGCTCCCCCTGGTCCAGGCGTCCGAGGCCCCCTTGGTGCGGAGGCTGCTCTACAGCAGGGTCCTCTGACCCCGGCCAGGTTAGCCTGTGGTGATGACTCAGACGGACCCGTGTGCTGGCCTGAGAGCTTTTGGCATTGACATTATTTAGAGCACTCTCCTACTTGAATAGGTCTTAAATAATGCATCATAGCGAATTTCAGTTTTCTTTGGAAAGAGGGAAATTGTATTTCGTGATAGGAACATTTTTGACCGAGGACCTGACTGGTTAACACGCTAAAGCCAAATGTGGTCGGAAGTTCTGGAGAAAGGGGCAGATGGCATGAGCACGCTTGCTCACTGAAGAAGAATGTGACTGAATTTTGCTAAAAGTGCTGATTCCAAAGGTTCTTTTATGAAGTAAAAATTCTGAGTTCTTATCTCTTCAGCTTTATTTTGCTAACATTGTTAGAACTAGTACATCTGGCTTAGATTCTAAAATAGTCTGGTTTTATGCTTCAGTTAAAATGAATCCAATCAAGTTGGAATTTGAAGATAGATAAAAAGGATTCTGATACACGGGGAGGATTCTTCAACAGCAGGGTTAGCAGGGAAGGTCTTAAGCCTCCTTTCTTTCTGGATGGCCTTTAGAAATCGGCCGCTGGTGGTTTCAGTTAGTGTAGGGCATTCAGCCGTAGTTGTGTGTGTGTGTAAAGGGACGACGGACGGTGGAGCGAGCGGCCTCCTCAGCGGTCCTTCCAGTGTCCGGCTCTTGGTTACACTGCTTCCGTCAACACTTAGACAAGCTCCACGCTTTGTTGTCTGAAGATTTCTTTTATTAGGGTGGGGGTGGGGTTAGTTTTGTAAATGGGGCTAAAGTGTGCCATCTTTATCAGATTTAGTGAAATATCTCTCACTTCGTCCGTCCGGTTTGCTTTCTGTGTTGAGTCCCCCCTCTGTCCAAGCGTGGATTCATGTGCACAGCCAAACATAAACTCCAAATGCAGTCCAGTGAAATCTTCTAATAAGACATTGGAACAACATTGTTTAGGGGGAGGTGAGGAACAGACCATTCTGTTAAGAATGGGTGCTCTGGGAGTTAAGAGTGACAATTAAAAATGTTTTTCAGGTGGGGGCACCTGGATGGCTAAGTCAGTTAAGCGTCCGACTTTGGCTCAGGGCCTGATCTCAGTTTGTGAGGTCGAGCCCCGCATCGGGCCCTGCACTCACCATGTGGAGCCTGCTTTCCATCCTGTCTCCCTCTCTCTGCCCCTCCCTAGCTTGCGTGTTCTCGCACGCTCGTTCTTTCTCAAAAGTAAACAAAACACTGTTTTCCGGGAACATAAACATACATACAGCCCAGTCCCGGGCTGACTGGGAAGTGTTCGAAATGGTCCTCCACATCTTCGTGGTGCAGCTGGTACGGACGTGTTCGTGGTCCCCCTCCGCTCCTCTTCATCATGCCGACCTTGGAGCCATTAGCAGAGACTCAGCAGTTTATCCTTTCATAAATAATGCACTCGCTCCGAAACGGCAGGCTGCAGGCTTGTGGCCCAGACCTGCTGGGTATTTATAGTTCATGCCAGTAAATGTTTCGGTTGAATCGGTCAGGAGCTGTGGGCCTGATCGCTTTTCAAGTTGGTGGCTAGAGAAGTGAGTCAGCTCCCACACCCCCACCCCCACCCCCACCCTGAGGAGGGAATGAGCACTGCTGAACTCTGCGGCCCTGGCCAGCTGGCGAATCTGGAGGGGCTTGTAGGTTTGCTTGTGTTTGGCTGTTTGAGCCTCAGTACCAGTTCCTGGTTTGGTGAGCCATGTCTCTGCACTGACACCAGATGAAGAGAGCACTTCCTGCCTATCTTGAAGTAAATCGGGGGTCAACCCAGACTTGTTTGGTGCTGGCCTTTGCTGTGGTTTTACGGGAGAGGCTCCAGAACTGCTGAGAAAGTGCTTTCTCCGACAGGAATGGGGGTTGCATTCTGCTAACCAGGCCTAAGCCTGCCGATGACAGCACAAGCTCGTGCTTCTCTGTGCAAGGAGGTAGAAAAGAGTGAGGGTGGAATAGTAAATGAATTTCTATCCAGCAAGGATGACTATGGAAAAACCTGTTTCAAAACAGGTTCTTCCCATGTAAGGTCATCAGTTTTACGGTTCACTTTTCCCCTTTGTCCTTCCTCCCTGCCAGGTTCCCCTAGGACTTCTCCAGCTGTGCTCTTCAGCCTCCTTTTCTTGATCCTTCCTGCCTGGAGCTCTGGGATTAAAAAAAAAAAGGAAAGGAAGGAAGGAAGAAAAGAGAAAAAGACAAACCATACAGGACCCCTGACTTTGATATTTACTGCTTAACCTTTTCCTTGTAAGAGTTGCTAGCTGTAATACCAAAAGTAATTTCAAGATTAGAAAGTGTGAGGAAGCACTTTCATTTAGTAGCCAGTGGCTTAAAGAAGTTCTTTTTCAAGCAGACTAGTGAGCCTGCGGTATTAAATGTCCGTTGATTCTCTGGCTGGGAGAAACATTGATTTCTCTCTTTCAGGTGCTGCTTTCTTCCCCGGGAGATGCGCCGAGATCTTGGCCAGGGGTCAAAGCATCGGGAAGCTCGGGGTCCTTCATCCTGATGTCATCACTAAATTTGAGCTGACCATGCCCTGCTCCTCCCTGGAAATCAACATCGAGCCCTTTTTGTGAAGATGGGTCTCTGCCGTGTGACTCTCTCCCGGAGCATTCTGCTCCTTCCCTGGTGTCCTTGAGTCGTCTCTGCCCTCCCACCCCCCCTACCACCCCCCCCCCCCCCCGGGACCATTCGCTTGTGCTTTAATGTTTAATAAAGTAGAAAGTCGTGTCTGGCTCCGTGTGTAGAGGCCACCCGCTCCCTGCATTAGGCCAGCTTGTGCGAACACGCTGTCTGTGAAGCCGCGTTACAAGGAGAAGCCCAGAGGACCGCAGGCCGGAGCCTTGCTGATGAAACCAGCGCTGATGCGGGAGAATGGAAGAGTTTGTTCCTTCTCCATCTGACGTGCAGCCAGCAGTGGGAAACAGCAGTAGCAGTCTGGCAGTTACAGCCTTCGAAGTCCTTTGAAAGTGAAAGAACACTTGAGTATTTGAAGGGCTTGAAGGTGCGTGGGTGTTTCCACTCTGATATCCTGAGATGGAGTTCACACAACACACATCTGTTCTGCTAGACCAGTGAAAACAAATGTGTTGATAGCAGTGCGGTATGAACATTCGGAAACCATAAAAGAGTATTTTTGCCCCAGGCTATACATTCTGCTGTAATCAATACTATAAAATCATGGCTTTAAATACTTAGTTGAGCAACTAGGTTCTGTCTTATTTTGCAGGGAAGTATTAGGTCTCTCCTCTGACGCTAAGTGTGTCGGTCTGCCTTGTCTTGCCTCCTAATTTACTTTTATTTCTTTGATCTAGACTCCTCCAATAGGTACTGAAAAAAGGTCGAATGTTTAAGATGATGAAACAATAAAATGTAAAACTTTAAGTCCAGTAGAAATAACTAACAAAGTTAGAAAGAATTAGGTTCTTGGAGCTTGTGCTGAGCCTACTACAGAGAAACCCAACCCTCTTACTGCTCTGAATCAGGGCAGCGGTGTCCAGCCTAGTAAGATTTGTGAACATACAGACTTTCACCACTCCTTCCCTGTTCTGTTTGCGGCATTTAAATGAAGAGAAAGCTCACAAAAAAGAATGTACGTCAAAAGGTTTTGTGTCCAGCATACATACCTAAAGATTTCTTACAAGTTAAGACAACCCAGTTTTTTTTTTTAAATGGACAAAAGATTTGAACAGATATTTCCTGCAGATAAATGAAGTAAGCATCGGGAAAAATTCTCATTAGTCATCAGGGAGATGCAAATAAAAACCACAGTACGAATTGAAATGGCTGAAATTTGAAAGACTGGCTCATACCGAGCATTGTTGAGACCCGTGCCGTGGGACCTCCGTGTCCTGCTGGTGGAAACAGAGGGAACAGTGTTATTTATAGTAGCTTCAGCCCAAATGTTCATCAGCAGCTGAATAGCTAAATTATAGTACATCCGTATCATGGAGTAGTTCTCGGCAATAAAAGGGGATGAGCTACTGAAGAAGAACATGAATGAATCCTTAAGCATGCTCAGGGGAAAAAAAAAAAACAGACCCAAGACTATAGGTGATTGCACATAAATGAAATTCTATAAGAGTCAGTGGTACAGTGGCTGGCTAGAGCTTGCATAGGGGAAAGGACTGCAAAGGGTAGAGGGCTAAGCTGTTGGGGACGATGGGACGGATCTGTCCTAACTGGCATGGTAGTTAGGATGTAGCTTATTACCTCAGCAAAGATGGGAGAAACATGTTAGCGTGGTTAATACTCCTGCACCCCACATCTATGCCTAGGGTAAAAGCATGAACTGTAGAATTGGTGTGTCTGTTTAAAGTGGTTTACTGGTCCACTCTTCAGGAGATCCTGTCCCCCAGTTTCAGGTTGTCTATAGTTAAAGTCCAGGTTCGTGGGCCATGCGATAGCCATGGTTGAAGTGAGTGGATATCCTGAGATACCCTGTTAGCAGGCAGCCACCTGGATGTTTTTTGGTCAGAAACTACTTGTAATGAAAAACCCACTGACATCTGATTTCTGATTGTATATCCCAGCATGAAAGGGGAAAGATCAACTCCATCCATCACGGGGATGTTTCTGCCCTCTGAAGCGGGGAAACTAGGAAGAAAACCGATACCGGCTACGTTAGGAGAAATGAACCACCAGTTTAGGAACTGAGGCTCCGCGGCCAGATCATCTTACACTTGTCCCAGCTGAGGCATTTGAACTGGGGCCGGGCCAGTCGTGGGTACTACCAAAACCTATGTTGGAGAAAACACACCTTCTTAGTGAAAACTGGGAGCCCTAGTATGAAAAGGGAAATTAGATATAATTGATTTCTTGTTCTAGCTTACAGAAGACTGCTAGAGCCCGACACTCATGTATTCCTCTCGAGTTTTATATTTTCACCCGCGATCTTGTTGCAACGTGTACGTTTTTATGATAATCATAGGAGATAAAGTAGGAATTCTCCCTGCCTTATGGGAACATCCAACCTTCAGAGAGATTAATGATATGCCCAAAAGTCACATGCTTAACAAATGGGTTTGGGACAATGAGCGACTTGGATTCCCTAGATCACTTGGTGTTTTGTGTCACTTACCTACTTATCCAAAATGTTGGGGTTTTTGAGTTTTATAAAAAACACGGAAAAACAAAGTTAAAAATCTCAACTATACAAAATCGTACAAAGCTAGACCTTCCCAGGCTAATCTACCCTTTCTGCCCCCAGTCTCCTACTGAAGTAACTAACCACTGTTAATAATTTGGCTTGTGCTGTTCCTGACATTTTCCTTAGTTTGGACAGTCAGCCACACATAGGCTCACGGTTTTGGGGCCATACTCTACTTAACTGATTCGCAGCAACCTTCGATTTCTATTTTACATAGTAGTATGTATTTTACATAGTATTTTACATCATGACACTTCACTCACCATGTCTTATTTTTCTAGGTCAGGACCTGTAGACCCACGTCATTCTATTCCTCTGCTGACCTTTGTTTCCAAATCTGCAAGTACAGTGATCAGTGGACCTCCATATGCCAGCCCCAAAACAGTATTAGCTTAGAGGCCATGAAAACCCAGGCCTAATGGCTGTACAAACATCCACATTTGGTATTTGATAGACGCATTCGGAGAGGCGAGGGGCTACTTAGATAGTTCTTACGTGTGCCTTTTACACCCAAACAGTATCTTATCCCAGTAGGTTACATTCCCAGGTGTAAAGAATGTTAAATTATTACCTTTTAAATAGGAGTAGCCCAGCTGGCACTCTTGCCCTCAGCAACAAGGGGCTCGTCACATTGGGAAAAGAGCACTGCTTACAATCCTGTGTCTCAGTCTTAGCTGCTATTTGTGCTTGAAGTTTTCTGTAAATACCACTAACGCCAATGCTTGGGTATTGAGTTGGCTTTTTTGGTCCATTTTATCCAAAAGCAGACAGGTGGCCTTAAAGGGACACAACTGCCTTCAGTAAAATATGCCCTTTAAACAGCAGAAGCATTTGACACGTCTGATATCTTCCAGGCTGTGGCTTATTATAAGGAGCTTGGATATATTATTTTTAAAAAGGTAGAGGCTGGCATACGTAACAGAACTCAAGGCACCAGTACAGCCCTGGGACAATCTACGAGCAGCTCCCTGACCCAGGTCAGGGCGAGGAGATCCGCCTCCTTGGGTAAAGGTACAGGAACCAAACAGCCAGTCCTTGAGAAGTCAGCTGGGCCACAAGCAAGGCCAAGCCGACCCAGAGTGATGTTAGTTTCTACTACTGCCTGCTTTCTTGTCCAGTCTCCCACCCTCCTCTGACTTCCTAGTAAACAGGATGACGACAGACATTGTAACTCAGCTGTGGGTTGAAGAAATATCTCCAGCAAAGGGTTTGATTGAGTTATGTCTGTGGCTAAAGCCCGGTATGTTTCTTCTCCCTCATGGGACCGATGCAGTGTGGTAAGAATACGCTCAAGGCCTCCATTCAAGTCTTTGACTCATCCCTAAGGTTTGGCCTTGACTGTCTCTATTTAAGGAGCATGATGTGATTCTGCATAGAAAACATTTTGAAAAGCCCCCCTCTCCCTGTTTTAGGAGGCACTTGTAAGAGATGACTGCTAGGTGTTCCAAGTTGCAGATCTTATCAGCCATACAAAGCAGATCTGACCTTTAAGACAGAAAAGTGAGGATGTTGAGGAAACCTGGTAGTGAAATAAAGTTCCTGCACTCTACAAGTCACAACTTTTTGTCCTGAGGAATGAAAATGTTTCTCTAAAAGAAACACCTGCTTAGGGCCAGCAAGAAACCAGCTGTAAAGGATACAAACCTGGTAACCCCCCACACTGGCGCTGGAGTCGTACAGAGTAAAAGACCAATCAGAGATGGCTGGGAGTAGACCTTTCTCAGCTGTGTTAGGTAGAACATCCAAACAGCGTTTGGGGGGACGACACAAGGTAAGCCAGAGGGAAGGGCGCCCTGTGAGCAAACTGCACTGTAGGGAAGAGAGGGACCCTGTAGGTGAGATGCCTTCGGGAAGACACCAGACATAAACCTGTCTGCAAAGGCCCCTGAGTCTCTAGCTGAGTATCAATCAGCCCGTGCACATGGGGGCAGCACCCATTACAGACACTAACCATCCACGGAGAACTGAACCATTCATTCCTGGAGCTCACAGAGGGCAGGTCAGAGCTAGAAAACCCCAGGAATCAAAAGGTTATGCGGAGAAGGGCTAGATGGATTTTGCCTCAGTAGTTGGGGAAAACCAACTCTAGACTAAACGCCACTCCAGTTGTGCCTAATAAAGCTTAAAAACAAGGCCAAAAGAAACTGTTTGCAAGAAATGAACTGCATCCTAGAACAGAGCTTAAGGATATTTGTAGTAATACAAAATATCCAGCACCCAACAATGTAAAACTCACAGTGTCTGGCATCCAATCAAAAATTACCAGGCAAGCCAAGAAGCTGGGAAACCTAACCAATAATGAGGAAGGGGGGAAAAAAATCAGAAACTGACAAATGTGCCATAGGTGATAAAATTAATAGGATATTATTGTAACTGTCCTCCATATGTTTAAGATGCTAGAGGAAAGACTGAACAAGTGGAAACACAGAAGGTACAGATTTTCAATTTCTAGAGAAGAAAACTATGAGATAAAGGAATAAGCTGATAATAATACCAATACCTATGGAATAACAGCAGAACTGACGGACTTCATGAAAGTTTCACAAAAATAGCTTCCCAGCCAAGTATTCTTTTTTTTTTTTTAATTTTTTTTCAACATTTTTTATTTTATTTTTGGGACAGAGAGAGACAGAGCATGAACGGGGGAGGGGCAGAGAGAGAGGGAGACACAGAATCGGAAACAGGCTCCAGGCTCCGAGCCGTCAGCCCAGAGCCTGACGCGGGGCTCGAGCTCACGGACCGCGAGATCGTGACCTGGCTGAAGCCGGACGCTCAACCGACTGCGCCACCCAGGCGCCCCATCCCAGCCAAGTATTCTTACCAGCACCTAATTAAGATGGCTAACGTGGCCTGTGCATACTTTGCCCCTCCCACAGCACCGCCCACCTGGCTCCCACGTGACCCACGCTGCAGCCTGGAAGCCCGGGAGGCCTCACGGTCTCTAGGCTTACAGACGCAGGTACAGGGCGTGGAGGCAGCACCAGCCGGCACCCTGTCCTGTCCTCAGCAGTTGGAGGCTAGCTTTGTCCGGAGGCATTGACATTCTCCGAACACCTCCACTGGGGAAGAATCTGGCTTGTGCTCCCAGCAAGGGGACCCTGCTGTCGTAGCAGGAAAGAGCAAGGCCAGCAGATGTGTCGAGGGTGTGCATGAAAGAAGCGTCACAGCCGGAACTAGCTGCGCCCTGGCTTTTCTTGTTTGTTTTTGCATGCCATATAGACAGGCGTGGAAAAGGAAAAAGGATTTTTGGCTTCATATAGCTCCGTTGTCTCATGTGGCTATAGTTTTAGGAATTTAACATTCTATTCATGGTCCGCATTCAACTCTTCTTTTTCATATGCGTCCTGTAAATAGGCAAGTCTGTACTACAGGTGTGCCTCACTTTAAGAAAACAGTGGACACGTGGTGTATCCAAAGTAATCCATTAAAGAGCCTTATGTTTACAGAAACGAAGAACTGCCATATGATTAAAAATGCCATTTATAAACAGCGAACCCCTTGGTGCACTTAAAATTCAAGTTAAAAAAAATCAAGACAGCCTTCAGGAAAACATCTATTCTCTAAAACTGGATACATCTACACCACTTGGTTCTTGTTAGCCTCTTACTAGACAACCAGGGATTCAGGGAGGGAGGGAGGGAGGGTGAGCGAGCACATTTACAGGTCTCTCAAAGAGCCAGACCAAGGTAAAATACTTTTACATCAAGTTCCACAGGCCTAGGTCAGGGAACCGAACAGAGAAAAGAGGGAAACGGACGGAGGCCCTCGCAACTGTCACCTCTGCTGAAAGCTGAACGAGAATGGGCATGAAACTGTGCAGGCGAGGTCAGGTCCAAGACGGCGGAAGGGGAAGGTGCCCACTGCGGCCTGTTAAATGTTCAAAGGAGGAACGATGGGGGAGACTGGGAAGCCACCTCGGATGTCATCTTCTCTGGAATGGCCCCACATGGATGTAAGGAGATGGACTAAGGGGCTCCCTCACCCTTCCTTCCTGTTCTCGTGATTTGGTTCTGCTCGTCCTTTGCTCCGCCACGGCCACCACCGCTCTTCCTACACATGGTCGTCAACCCCGGCTTTGGTGTGGCTTCGCCTCGGGAGAGCCGCAGGTGTTTGGGGGACGCGTCTCTGGCAAGCTCCGCCCTCACCATGGAGTATCATCTCGTATCTGCTTCCCATCACATCATCCGTTCTGTAAGCCTGGCTCGTGTGCTGCCTCTCCCGGGAGCCCCCCTCGACTTGCTGCAGCCCCCAAGCAGGAACTCGTCTCCCCCTCCTCTCGGGCTCCTACGCCCCTACCCTCCAATTCCCTGAGCCAGAGGCTCCTGTCTCCTGCGAGAGCTCCACAGGGCAGGATTACGTCCATCCGGCTCCGCAGGCCCATGGTGCCCGGCGTATTAGGTATTGAAAGTACAAACGGGGGCCTAGCCTTGGCCTTGGCCTTGCCAATAGGAGTGGCAGTTTTCTGCACCATTTCATTTTTTATTTAAAAATTTTTTTTAAACGTTTATTTATTTTTGAGACAGAGAGAGACAGAGCATGAACGGGGGAGGGTCAGAGAGAGAGGGAGACACAGAATCTGAAACAGGCTCCAGGCTCTGAGCAGTCAGCACAGAGCCCGACGCGGGGCTCGAACTCACATACCGTGACATCGTGACCTGAGCCGAAGTCGGACGCCCAACCGACTGAGCCACCCAGGCGCCCCTTCTGCACCATTTCAAATAGCGTATTTGGGATGCGTGAAGACACAGCCTATCATCGTAGCGATGTGGATATGAAACAGGGTCATATTCATTTGGGTCTGCAGGGTACTTATTCGTGAAAACCGTGTAGTTACCTTAACTAGCAGCACCGATAGCATTTACCTTTCAACTCACAGTGGCATTGGTCTCCAAATATGGTAAGATTCTTTTCCAAAAAAAAATTTTTTTTAATGTTTATTTTTGAGAGACAGAGAGAGACAGCATGAGCGGGGGAGGGGCAGAGAGAGAGAGGGAGACCCAGAATCCGAAGCAGGCTCCAGGCTCCGAGCTGTCAGCACAGAGCCCGACGCGGGGCTCGAACTCACAAACCGTGAGATCATGACCTGAGCCGAAGTCGGTCTCTCAACCGACTGAGCCACCCAGGCGCCCCGAAGATTCTTTTTAGTATCAAGGAGTCAGAGGAGGGACTCCTTGTGAGCTTGTGTGCCTACCACTTCCTGCTAATCACATCTACGGCCGCCGTGACACTCCCCAACATCTGCACATGATTGAACTACGACAGCAACAGAGAATTCTATAGCCTGCCATTTATTTTTGTCACCTCTTTTCAACTCCGGTCCAATGAACCCTGAAAGGTCTAGCAGGAAAAAAAAAAATCCAAGGGAGCACAACCCTAGCTTTTGAAACATGTAACAAGAAGTCATAAGCAAACCAAAAATGATTTTATTTTAAAAAGAATAAATTTACATACACTACATGAGCAAGACATCTGAAACCTTCCAAAATAGAAACCTGGAGCATATGGCCCCGAAACACCACATGCTTTGATTACACTCAAGAAGCCCAAGTTGCCGACGAGGACTAGAAAATCCCATGTTACCAGTGCGACCATGAGGCCTGTTGTAGAGTGATTTCGGCCACGGCCATTCGAGGGTTTTGAGTTCAAGGTCCCTTCTGTGTTTCCTTCTGCATAATGCTGTGGGGCAGGTCTGAGCAAAATCAGCATGGAGTGACAGCTGTTTAGGATGACGGTACAGGTTGGAGGTCCCGGCCCGGAATGGTAGTGGGCTGGGGGCAGGCTGAGGACGGTTAGTAAGGAGACATGTTCTGCTTGCCTCCCGGAGGTGCCAGGAGTCCTGAGGACTCTGGCATCACAGTTTCCAAAGGCAGGGTTGGCCCGACCACAGGTCCTAAGCCTATGTTGGATACATCACGATGAGCTTTGACTTTTAAATTCTTAATCCCCAAGTCGCCTGAAGGAGAGGTGCTCTGGGCCACCGCTGAGGCGATTCCAGCAGGGGGCAGTCTTTCCCCAGAGAGAAAATCCAAATGTCTCCAAGGAGCCATAGGGCCTGCTCTTTGAAGGGGCACGCGTGGGGTGTGTGCGACAGCTGCCTGGGAGGGTGTCAGATGAGTGACGAAGGCCAGCGAGAGGAGGAAGCAGGTAGTGACTTTTCCAATCCGTTTCTGCCGGATTCCAGGCCACAGAGCAGAAGAACTCAAAAACTAAAATTGTCTTCACCAATATACATACTTTTTAAAAAAAATTTTTTATTCAATGTTTTTATTTTTGAGAGACAGAGAGAGACAGACCATGAGCAGGGGAGAGGCAGAGAGAGAGGGAGACAGAATCGGAAGCAGGCTCCAGGCTCCGAGCTGTCAGCCCAGAGCCCGACGCGGGGCTCGAACTCACGGACCGTGAGATCGTGACCTGAGCCGAAGTCGGACGCCCAACCGACTGAGCCACCCAGGCGCCCCAGCATACTTTTTGTTCTCCAGCTGCAAAACAAGATACTTCAAAAAGGGACCAACCGTGACGAGCCCTTGGGTCATTATTTAATGGGCTACAGCTACTGTATCCATCCTCGATCCAATTGTGTAAATACAGCCTCAAATGCATTAATACGGCGGATTGCTGTCCTATTGTTGGCACTTAAAAGGACAGCATTAAAAATTACACGTACACACTTGAGTGAAGTGTCAGCACCCACTGCCTCGACAACCATTATGGCCTCTCCTTTCAAAAGATACAAGTGGAAAGACCTGATCCTTTTGCTGACCGGCTCCAGAACAATCAACTAAAATCACTTGGCATAAGTATTATCCAGGGCTGCAGGGACTTGCCTCCTCCACTGCACTGGTGGGGCTGGCCTGTAAGTTGGGGTCCCCCCTTTCCTTTCCCATTTCCCCCCCATCATGGTACCACAAATACTGGTCGGAGTTTGCTGTAAGAACAAACGCAGGTCATTTCGAACCCCGCCTCCTAACTATGGAAAATGTCAGGAGAATTTCAAAGAGAAGCAAAACGTTTTCCTAAAAAAAGTCCTTCTTAATAGACAGGAGTGCTAAGCCAGACAGCAAAGGTCATCCCAACAGAAAGGCCAGGGGAGATGTTTGCAATCGGGACAAATGGGGCTTGAGGTTTTCGCACTGGGGGCAGAGGTTAAGAGCCTAATGTTCAAGGCAGGCTAACTGTCCCCCAAAGAATGTGTATGGCATGTTGGGATCACAAGTCATTGATTTCAGTGGTTTGGGTACCATAGTGAGAAAGATACTTCCTTAGCTATGCATCTATGCTAACTTTTCAGGAAATTGTGCATGCTTGTTCCTTATTCTTCAAAAAAAATTTTTTTTAACGTCGATTTCCTTTTTGAGACAGAGAGAGACAGGGTGTGAGCTGGGAAAGGGGCAGGGAAGGAGGGAGACACAGAATCCGAGGCAGGCTCCAGGCTGTGAGCCGTCAGCACAGAGCCCGACGCGGGGCTCGAACTCACGAACCACGAGATCGTGACCTGAGCCGAAGTCGGACGCTTAACCGACTGAGCCACCAGGCACCCCTGCTTATTCCTAATTCTTAAGAACCGAAGAGGAGCCTGCAGAGAGAAGCTGCCGGTGTTTGCATAAGATCCCTGCCTAAGTCTAATGAGGACACGCACAGGCTTAAAGGGTGTGTTGCGTTCGGTCATGTTGTTTTCCCAAGAGAGGCCGACCCTGTTCTTGCCTTAACTACCCTTAAAAACTGCCGAGAGACAAGAGGTGGGAAGATGGAGAGGGAGCCCCAATTCTACTTAGTAGGTGAGAAAATAGGTTTACGCAAAGTAGATGAGAAATGGAGGAGTGATGTCCCCGGAGGCCCAGTCCCCCCTTGTCAGGCCCCAGGGGGGATTAAGTTCATCTGTTCTAGTGATCCACTTTCACAGGCAGCTGACAGGGCCTCCCCAGTTGGTAAGGAAGCCAAAAAAAAAAACCACCTACAGATGGGCAGAGTGCTGGTCCCAAGTCCCTGGGAAGCAGGAGAGAGCGGGACACTCTGAGAAGCCCAGATGAAGTGAGGTGGGATCCAGGTTTCCTGGATCCGAAGAGTGTAGAAATGCTACCTGGAATTCTGCAAAACGCACGGACGAGGAGGAGCGATGCTGTTTGAATACGTGCACCCACAGAGAGCGGGACTCAGGAGGAACACAGGCTCTCGCCCACCATCTCCCAGCGTTGCCCCCGCCTCTTTATCGCTCCACGGGGAGGTCCGCAGCGCCCTTGCCACCCAAGCAGGCACAGTCTAGCGTGATCACAACAGCAAAGTCACCCTGTCCCAGGAATGCAGTCCTACACGGTGACACCCCTTCTCTGGACCAACCAAGTTTGGACCCGAGACTCAGTGATGGGCAAGGTCGTCACTGAAGAGAGACGCCTGACCTCCAGCCTCTCCGATCACGCCTGTCTCTTTCGGATCTCCCAAGCCAGGCCACGATTCCTGCCAGCCCACGACTAGGTCCAGGGTCCCTGGGGTGGGGGGACCCTTAAAGAACGGACCATGGGTTTAGCCTGGCTTCACCTGCAGCATGATGCTTACAGACCACTGGCCCCCAGGAGACTGGATTTCCCTTCACACAGCAGCAATATTTATCGCAGACGTCAGCAAAAGAAACATGGGACTCGGGATTTTTTAAGAAAAACGTGTGGTCGAAACTTGCCCACCCAACTACTTTCCTGTTTTGGCTCTCCTGCCCGGTGGGCTACTTCCCAACCATTTGAGGTTCAGAGCAATCCCAAAAACCTGTGCAGCATTGGCACAAAGGTTGTGGCACAGATGCCCACAGATGTGTAGGTGACGAACTTGTAAGGCACTTCGATCTCTAGTCTCCGCCTGGCCTCCTTGTTCCTGGTGACCACCTTGAACCACGAGTATAGCACTTGCAGCGAGAGATTCTGTACAAGCTGGCGGACCAGAAGGATCAGCACGATTCCCACGACGAATTTGGTCAGACCCAAAACTACCATGTCGGTGGTGAGCGGCGGGATGTTCTGAATGACAGGGAGGGACTCGGCGGGCGCGGACACGAGCTGGAAGAAGTGGTTGATCCAGAACCCTAAGGTCACGCCCGCCCCCGCGGCCAGAATGGTTGTGGTGTCCGCTCGGGTTGGGCTGTAGCAGTCGGACACGGGGTAGTTGTAACACAGGAAGAATGGCACCACGATGACACAGACGGGGAAGAGGGGGCTGGCCGAGTCCAGGCGATCGATAAGGGTCCAGGCGGGGTAGGTGAGGACAATGAGGACCGCGGTGACCAGGATGCCACCCAGCACATCCTGTGGGGAGGAGAGAAAAGAAGGGTGTAAGCCAGCGAGTGCTTCCCTGTGGACAGGTATCACTTGAGTCCAATCGGGTCCCTTTGACGCCGAAAGGACAATTTGCACATTGCTTTCCCTTACACCGCGGTAAAAAATGGGAAGTTGTACAAATTTGACCACAGGAAAAACCACGGCGCTATTCACGTTACGTATTTGCCAGCTTTTCTGTCCTTTGGAAAAAATGCTACGTGTTTTCTTAACGAACAGCCCGGACCGCTTTTTTCCTAGATCTTCTATTATTTGCATTTAATATTCTATCACAAGTATTGCCTTTAACCTCACAGAGGGGGGCGTCCTCCTTTCCTGGCAGCCTGGCGCTGGGGCTGCGGCTGGAGGAGGAAGTCAGGTGCTGGGGAGGCCCCTGCACACAGCAAGCTGCCCTTTGTCACCTCTAAGGTACATTTACGTGGGGTGGTTTGAGAAGAGACTTTGGACGTGCTCCGTCTTCTGAGACGGAATTTCCAACAGCGTGCAGACAACCTCAGCCAGTGGACGTTCCATGCTGCTCTTAACCAATCCTTCCTTTTGGGACATATTAGACTGTGGTCTTCTTTCTTTCTTCTGTTCCTCTCTTTCCCCTTCCTTATTATTATTTTTTTTCCCCTCTCTCGGTCCCTCCTTTCCTTCCCTCCTTAAATGCTTATTTAAAATACTTTAAGGGGCGCCTGGGTGGCTCAGTCGGTTATGCGTCCAACTTCAGCTCAGGTCACGATCTTGCCGTCTGTGAGTTCGACTCTGCTCATGCCTCTCTCTCTCTTTCTCTCAAAAGTGAAATAAAAACGTAAAAAAAAAAAATGTTAAATACTTTAACCCCTCAATGTCACCCATCGTCTCCTTCCCTTCGCGTTCTCATTGCAAAATTCACCAGAAGGCGAAGTCTTACTGGAATTAACAGAGGCACACATCAACTCAGAGAGTGAAGAACTTGCCGAGGTTTTGCGACAACGTTTCACAAGGATTTTTTTTTTTTTTTTGGAAGTTTACAGTTGAAAACTCAAAATTTTTCCCCGAGGCATCAGAAAATCTGGAAGGCACCAGAAAGTACTACAGAGGCATTACCGGAAATCTGAAAGCTGCTGAAAAGCAGAAGAACTAAAGATCCTTGTTTCCATCACCTAGAGTCAACCCTGTCTATGTACGGGGCGTGTGGCCTGCCGCTGTCTAGGATTCATTTTGACTTCGAGTTCTCGGGAAGAGACGTTCTTTCTTCTTCTGAAGGCAGTACCCTGTGTTTATTCAGCGGCTCGTTAATGTTCAGCTTTTCTGAATGTTACCCTGCATCACGCTGGCTCTTCTGCGACCCCCAAGAAGTCTCTTTTCTCCATATCCTCCTCCTTCCGCATCCGAGACACGGGCATTTCCAGACTCCGTCTTCCAGCCTGATGTGTCTCCTCCCTCGGGGAGTATAACACACTGGCTTCCCCCCTCCAGCCTCTCCGTGGGGATCTCAGATCTGGGGTTTCAGGAGCCTCTCTCCAACGTGAGTCCTGCTTCTCTTGGCCCAATGCTGGACATTTTCACCCAGATGGACAGCCCCGCACACCAACTGGGCTAAAATAGAAACGACCAACAAGCAAAAAGAGACAGGAGTAAAGGAAATGAGTTTACAGAAAAGGAAATAGCACCTCTTAAGCACACAAAAACATACCTGAACCTATGAGTACATGGAAATTAAACTGGGCAGAGGAGACATTAAAACTTATGTTCACCGAACAGTCACCACGTGAATGTTTATAGCGGTTCTGTTTATAATCCTCCCCCCACCCCCAAAACTGCAAACAACCTCAAAGCCATTCACCGGGTGAACGCGTGCTACATTCATTGGCCAGGATGCTTCCGCGCGATAAAAAGTAACACACTCCTGATGCATGCAACAGCTTGGAAGCAAATCTCCAGGGAATTCTGATTGGGGGAAAAGCCGCTCTCCAAGGGTCACATGCCGCATGGTTCTATTTACGTGACATCCTCTAAAAGATACAACCCTAGTGACAGAGAACAGATCAGCGGCTGCCAGGGTGGAGGGGTGGGGGGAGGGTGTTTGGGGGGATAAAGAAACTGTTCCATTTTGTGTGCATGGCCAACTCCAATCTGTACAGGTGTTAAAATCCATAGAGCCACATACCCAAAACAAAGGCAACTTTACTGTTACTACAAATCACATTTCAAGCCAAAAATTAAAAGGTGGTGGGTTCCTCCCCCCCCCCCCCCCCCCTTTGCTTTCACTAAATAACACAGTGGGGCGTCTGTGGCTGTGTGGAAAGCAACGTCTGGACTCCTACAGGTTCCCGGCTTGTCCTTCCCTCCTCCCCCCACCCCCACCCAACCTGTGCTGGGAATGCTCCCCTCACCCCAGGAGTTTGAAAACGTTCTGCTGAGGAAGCAGTAGAAAGGAAAGGGGACTCCTGTCCGTGCGACTGTAGGAGTGCAAAATGGCACAACCCTTGTGGGGGAAGAAAGTTTTAATTTCACCTCTCTGACCCGCAGTCTCATTCTGGGACTTGGCCATAGGGATCCATCTGCCTCTAGCTGCAAAGAGGTGTGTATTTTCTTTTTCTTTTTTTTTTTTTTTTAACATTTTTTTTAATGTTTACTTATTATGGGGAGACAGAGAGACAGAGTGCCAGCGGGGGAGGGACAGCGAGAGAGGGAGACACAGAATCCGAAACGGGCTCTGAGCTGTCCGCCCAGAGCCCAACGCGGGGCTCGAACCTACAAAGCGCAGGATCATGACCTGGGCTGGAGTCAGGTGCTTAGCCGGCTGAGCCACCCAGGTGCCCCAAGAGGTGTGTATTTTCAAGTTGTCCAGTGTGGTAGTGTTGGCGATAACAGGAGGCTGGAAAAATGCCAAGTTCCACCTATAGGGACCGGTTAGATCGAACCACGGTCGAGCCACACGACGGAATACTCTGTCTCTATGAAATGGGTGAGGAGGTTCTGACACGGAACTTTTTTTTTAAGTTTATTTATTTATTTATTTTGAGAGAGAGCGTGAGCTTGAGCCAGGGCAGGGTGGAGAGAAGGGGAGAGAAAAAGAATCCCAAGCAGGCTCTGCACCGTCAGCACAGAGCCCGACGTGGGGCTCGAACTCACGAACCTTGAGATCACGACCTGAGCCGAAATCTAGAGGCAGACGCTTGACTGGCTGAGCCACCCAGGAGCCCCTCTGACGCGGAATTTTTAAAAGCACAGGGCAGGCCAGTGTGCCTAACATGCTGCCATTTTCATTTTTAAAAAGATGGGAGAATATACAGCTAAGTTCTTCCCGGAATACGCAAACAGGTCCACTTAAATGGCGGGGGACACGGTGGGCAAGGAGACTTTTCACAGGACACCCTCGTGTGCCTTCTGAATTTTATTATCATGTAAACGTGCTGCCTCCTTAAAAAAATTCAAGTGAAATAATTCAGCGTCTCCTCTTCCAAACAGGATCTGCCTTTCAATTCCCAGATGGAGTGGGGATCCCAGGTGAGCCCAGCTGTGTCCTCCATGGGGATTTGGGCATAAGTGGTAAACGGTGGCGGTGGGGGGGGGGGGGGGGAGGGGGAGATGGCCTGCTAAGATGTCACCTTAGGACTGAGAGCATCTCGTCTGCGAGTATTAAAGGAACACACAGTTCTGAGGCAAGGAGGAGACCCAGGTCTAATGAACTCAAACACCCCAAACAAGCCTTTACTCTCAGTGGGGAGAGAAGATTCTACCACTCAAATGATGTCCCGGCCAGCCCCACCAAAGTCCCATCTGCGTTCTGAAGGAGTCAGAGAGAATGAAGAGAGTCATTTTGCCTCAGTGTATAAAACACAGAGCTGAAGAAGGCTGTTTTGAGGTCCCTCTGGCGGAGGGCGCTCCAATGGGAAGAACCCATTCCTCCTCGTACCTGTTGGCCACAGTGCCCTTGGTGAGACCACTTGGCAGGACGAAGGCAGAGGGCCCGCCTCATTCACTATGGCCCTTGGATCCATCTTGGGTGTAGACCTGCGGAGCCTGGAGGGGCAGCTGAAGAGACGCTGGTGACAGGCAGACCAGCGGGGGAGGGGCCTGGTGGGGCAGGACTCAGCAGCCACAGCATCTCCTAGACGAGCTATGGGGCAGTGACCGCCGGTACCTGTGAGCTGCTGAGCCTGGAAGGCAAGGAGGCAGGACCAACCTGCTGACCTAGGCGGGGAGCAAGGGACACCATACTGTCTCACCCCAAGGAGGCGCTAGGGGGGCTCAGACTGGTTGGAGAGCCCCGGGGAGACTCCCTCTGAAACCCCAGAAATATTTTGTGGGGGTATTTCTGTTCGGGGTGGGACATACACAGGTGTGCAGGGTGTTAGAGGTTTGGAGTGATCTTGTGGGTGTTCGGGGAGATTCGCCCCAGTCTCCCTGGCCCCAGAAGCTCAGGGTCCTGTTGGCCACACTGAGCGCTCCCTCCCTTCGCTGCCCATAAGCTCCCATTGCATGGAGTCCTCCCCTGGCACAAATCCCTGCTCCGGCTGTCACCACCCCGAGGTCAAACCTTCACGTCACCTCCTGCCTGCCACTCTCCCGACCGCCTTCCTGATGGCTGTTTTTTCTTTTTTAATTTTTTTTTAAATGTTTATTTATTTTTGAGACAGGGCATGAACAGGGGAGGGGCAGAGAGAGAGAGGGAGACACAGAATCGGAAGCAGGCTCCAGGCTCGGAGCCATCAGCCCAGAGCTCGATGCGGGGCTCGAACTCACGGACTGCGAGATCGTGACCTGAGCTGAATTCGGACGCTTAACCGACTGAGCCACCCAGGTGCCCCCTGATGGCTGTTTCAATAGCAAATGTTCTCCAATGTTCTTGTGGAACATGAACACTTTGGAATCCCTGAGGAAGACTATTACAATACAGACGTCAGGAGCACCTGGGCGGCTCAGTTGGTCGAGGGCCAGACTTCAGCTCCGGGCACGATCTCATGGTTCGTGAGTGCGAGCCCCGGATTGGGCATTGCACTGAAAGTATGGAGCCTGCTTCGGAGCCTCTGTCTCCCTCTCCCTCTGCTCCTTCCCCCGCCACCCCCCCCCCCCCCCAGAAATAAATAGACATTAAAAAAAAAATTTTAATGCAGATTTTATCAAATGCAGGGGATGACAAGTGTGGCCCAGGAGCCTGCATTTAACACCCGACACAATGCTGAGGTAAAAACTTGGAGAAATACTAGCCTCCGGACTGAGCGCCAGAGTCTGTGTGCCATGGGTTTGATCGGTCTACCATTCTCGGGGGTTCCCTCACTGCTTTCCCATTTGAACTCTCCATTACGGTCAGAGGCGGCTGCTCGCTTTCGCCAAACACGCCCAGTGCAATCTATTCCCTCCAGCTTTTTGCATTCCCTTTATCTATAGCACACTTGAACCGCGTCTCTGCAGACCATGTCAGTTCATCTAAGGCTCGGCTCAAAAGCCACTTCCTTTCCCAAATATCTTCGTGTGTCACCACCGTTGGAAATAACCCTCCCTGAATTGAATGTGAAGGCCCTTGCTTCAAATCACTCCCGAAGCCCTTCCTTCATATTGCCTTTGCTGCGGCCATATGTCTGCACACTCTTCCCCTGAGTTGATTAAAAGACGCTGATCAGCAAGGTTCTCTTAGGTCTCCAGACTTCTAGCATAGAGCCTGGCCTATAGCACATGCGGGCCCTTCTCTTCTCCTGAATGTCCAAAATCGTTAATACCCACTGTTGCAACACATAAAAGAAAACGTGCCTGCCTGCCTGCCTTCTGTCTTTTTCTGTAACTGCAGTTACCAAATTCCCAGACATCTGGTTGGAATATTCTTCACAAATGAATTCTGTTCGTCTCCAATGCTTCAGGAAGAGTGGACTCTCTTGGTTCACAGCCCTAGCGTTTGAGGCAACGGTAATCTCAGCCAACGTGGCTGCTGGCATAGAGGTTTCTCCCTGCTAGCCAACACAGTTGGATTTTCTGCCATAAAAGGTGATGTTGTAATAACGACGGTTTGTTATTTTTATAAGGAAAATACTTGAAGCATCGCTTATGAGCTTTCTAATTCGGGGCTCTAAATCTCTAGTAATAAAATTATCCTAAACAGCTTCTAAAAATAAGGACTGTAACGCTTGAAAATTCAGGAACAACTTTTTGTGTTAATTTTTCCGAGCTACTCAGTTCGCAGAAACTATAGAAACTGAAAAAAATCTCCATTTCAGAATTGGATCTGCTGTTTTGATTCTGGAAAATTCTAAACGAGCAGGTGATTTCTTTGGAACCTCTGCTGTTTGGCACAGCACATGGGGCTAGAGAGAAAACAGTTCCCAGGTCTCTGGAAAGGGGAAGACGGGCTGTGGGCAGGGGTCAGTGCCGAGGGCACAAGGGCAGAGGTGGGGAGCCAGGAGCCAGCTCTGGGACAAAGCTGTCCTGAGCAGGTGGATCTGACAGGCAGGGTAGGGAGAAGAGAGGGAAGGGCGCAGGTGACTTACAGGGAGATGTGACTGGCACGGGAGATCAGAAAAAGAGCTGGTGACAAAGCATGGGAGGGAAGGACATGAGGGCAAAAATGGCAGAATAGACATTCCTTACTTTGCAAAAAAAAAAAAAAAAAATCCCCACCAAACGTCTTTCCATAGAACATATATAATTAGACTAGAAACTGCACAACAAATACACAATTCACTGCCTTGCCCCAATTATTCCACTCTTAGGAAGTTATTCTAAAAAAAATCCAAAGAAAATAATAAAGCCGTTCACAAAGATCCACGTATAGGGATGATTCTCATTGGATCGGTTCAATTCACAACCAATCAAGTCAACTAAGTAACACATGCCCCACTGTAGAGCAATCCGAAAATACAAATAAGCAAACATAGCACAAGGACTGGGGCATACATTGTAACAATAAAGAATCGGGAAAGAGGCAAATCAAGCATGCTATATTAAGATAAAAACATGTACTGCTTTCTTATTTAATAACCTAGCATGAACATTTTACATTTGAGAAGATACACTTAGGAGCCTTATTTTTTATGGTTTCAAAGCACCCATAAGTGAGATAATATCAAGCAGGATACAAACTTTCCATAAAGGATGCCCTAGATTTATATAAATATATACTTGCATGGATGGATAAAATGTCAAAAGGGATCAACTAAAATGTTAAAAGTAGTTTTTTTTTTTTCCTATTTGCATGTCACAGATGATGATTATCTTCTCCACGCTTTGTGGTATTTTGTAAATTTTCTAGTCAACACCTATCATTTTAATATAGTGAAAAAGTAACCCAGGTGAAAAAATCAGGATGTTAAAATGAGAATGTGTCAACACAGCTGCAAAGAAAAAATACTTAACTGATGCTTATAAATTTTCACATCACGCCAAAAAAATGAAACCCCCCACGCATCTATAGGACGCTCAACGTATCATTCCCCCACGACGTAAGTAACATTTAAAATAAAGGCACATAAGCTCCATGGCCAGGATTGTTTGAATCCGAGCACATTGTTTGAAAATATAATAAATCTTTAATTCAATTTACCATCCTGGGTTTAAGCAAAACCTTTCAAATTACTTGGGAAAAAAAAAATTACAGGGGACTACCATTTTCCAAAGTTACAATGCAGAAAGATGATTTTTGTCCCTATTCTCATTTTCACTTATAAAACTGAGTATTTAGATAAAAGCTTGAGCTTTATTGTGTCTCATTACAGAAAACGATGATAAAGACAGGCAATCTGGAATGTTCAGGAAAGAATGCTAATCAAGCTAGCCCAAGCATCGGGGCGAACTTCAGTGAGTGCTTATAGAAAACACATAAAAATCGTGTTTTTATTCTTAGCCAAAGGGAAACACGCCTCCTGGTGAACATCTCTAGATATTTCAGCCACAGGCCCCAACCCTGAGAACTGCCAGCGTTTGTGAATTCGGACCCTACATGTCATTCCCATATGCAGCTCACTGGGCCAAATTCACATTCTATCTCCAAACATCTTCGCTGAAGAATGCTATTGAGCAGACCAACACAACACAAGGTTAGCTAACTAGAAAGAAGTGGGGAGAACAAACCCATTCATTCAATTGTTAGGAAAGAATGCATTCAGATCTTGGAACCATTTATGCCGAGGGGTCCGGGATTCTGGCATCTTCCCCTCCGCCAGGTCCCCCGCAGAGAATGTGAAGGGCCCTCTCTGCCCTTGGCCGCCTTCACAGAGCAAGCTGAAGCCAGGCGCAGAGTAAAAGCCAAGACCTATTTCTTTGTACGTGCAGTGAATGCTCTCAATGCGAGCAGACCCTGACATGAAAAACAAACTAGAAAAAAAAAAAACAACCCAAGTTCCTACAAATCTTCTAGCAAATAACTTTCAGTGACAGATCAAGGTTTCCTAGTTAACGCCCTCAGAATACTCGCTCGTTGCCCCACTAGCCCACAGTTAATTCAATTTCTGAGAATAATGTCGATGAGATTCAGTAAAAGCCAAATGGAAAGAGGGAGGCAACATTGTTCATGAATATGAATATGATTACAGAGAGAAACCTGCATGTTATGTGATTAGCATACGTATAGGGGAGAAAGAAGGAATGCGTAAGTTGAAAAAATATTAATTTCCTATTGAAACCCACCACTGTTCACAGGGACCAAGCAAAAGCAGATTTACCTTGCCACATGGTGTGAGCAGAAGCAGTAGAATCTCCTGAAATTCACAGCTCTTTGAATTGGGGGGGGGGGGGGAATCCGTCACTGATGCCCCTCCCTGCCGTGTCATGACTGTTGTCTGCACCCACTGATACCCAAGCACAAATCTAGGACTAAGGATCATGAGGCATGGAAATCTATGGCCATAAAGAGAAAGCCTGGAAAAAGACGTCTTAAGTTTTTTCTCAGTTCGTTTTAAAGGTTTATTTATTTGAGAAAGAGAGAGAGGGCACGTAAGTGGGGTGAGGGCAGAGAGAGAGGGAATCCCAAGCAGCACAGAGCCCAACGACAGGGCTTGAACTCATGAATCCGTGAGATCAAGACCTGAGCCGAAATCAAGAGTCAGATGCTCCACCCACTGAGCCACCCGGGGGCCCCCAGGAAGACTTTTTGAATACTCACTAAGCTCAGGAGTCACTGATGAGGGAGAAGAAAGTATGCCAGCTTTCGCCTTCTGCAATTTAAAAATAAATGCTCACTTTCCAAGTGAGCACATCTAAACCTCCATTAGAAATTATGTTGACATTTTTAACAGAAAATGGTTTTCTGTAAGTGTGTTAAGAAAAATTACATAAAACTTGGACATGAGGCAAAAAAAAAAATAACCTTTTTTGAGAGAGAGAGAGAGAGAGAGAGAGAGAGAGCGCACAAGAGAGCAAGGGGCAGAGAGAGAGGGAGAATCCCACAGGGGGCAGAGAGAGAGAGAAGTGGGGCTTACCCAGGGCTCGTGTTTGTTTTTGTTTTTTTTAACCTGAAGCAGGGCTCATGTTCACCCAAAGCGGGACTTGAACTCAAGAACTGTGAGATCATGACCTGAGCCGAAGTCAGATGCTTAATGACTGAGCCACCCGGGCTGCCAAAAATAAACTCACTTCAATGTCATATGGGGGAAAAGGCCATCTAAGGATTATAGAAGAACAGTGCCCCGTTCACTACTGATTAGAGGTCTCAGACTTCACGGAGTGACAGGCGAGTTGACAGATTTTCATTTGGCAGAGGTGCAAAAGATTTCCGTCCAGCGGAAATGATAACCCCAAAGGTTACAGTTTGTTACTCTGTAGGATAGTAACCAGTTTTGTACATAACCCAGCAGTCTCCAAGTAATACTTACTAAATTGTAAGTACTTAGTTCCTTATACCTTGCTGGCTCCATCATTAATTAATCAGTTGAATAAAATCTTTGACTCAGTTTATATGTGGGCAAGAGTTATGATTTTCCCATTTAAAAATTATCGTCTAGCAAGTAATTATTTCAATGGTTATTCCTGTGACTAATTATCTTGGATGATTGAATATGTACATTCCATATAACAACAAACAACAATGGTTTTCTTGTTTTACGTTGTATATTCACTGCTTCGCTAAACAAGTGAACAGGGCAGGTGTTAATTTTTTTTTTAATTTTTTTTTTTTAACGTTTATTTATTTTTGAGACAGAGAGAGACAGAGCATGAACAGGGGAGGGGCAGAGAGAGAGGGAGACACAGAATCTGAAACAGGCTCCAGGCTCTGAACGGTCAGCACAGAGCCCGACACGGGGCTCGAACTCACGGATCTCACGTGAGATCTCACGTGAGATCATGACCTGAGCCGAAGTCAGACGCTTAACCAACCGAGCCACCCAGGCGCCCCCAGGTGTTAATGTTTCTTAATGTGATGACACTATAAGATACTACTGCATGCTTTTTACAATATCAATATTAACTAGAAATATATTTAGGTATATGTGTCTAAACTTTAGTCCATATACAGCATGAGTTAGGAAATAATCATCTGCTTGTCTTGGCTTCACAGAATCGAACAAGTCCAAACAGTAGACCTTCGTGAAACAGACAGAATTTCCCCACCCATAATTCGCATTAATATGAACAGCTCTAACTATGATGAATCACAAGGCTAGGCGGGTCAACAGGATTATGACATTAGATCAAACAAGCTTCGAGACAGGTTATAACATCATCTTTGACAACTGCTAAGCAGCTTGTAAGAATGAAACTATAGGGAAGGACCATCTGCTTCAAGACACAAAAGGCACTGTCAAACATTTAAGCGATTTTTCTCCAATCTGGGTGGGCAGAGGGGCCTCTGAGCAAGAACAGAACAGAAGAAAGTCATGTTCAATGCAATAGAATTGAACAGGCCCATGCAGGTTGAAATTTAATTGGCGTTGTCCCCATATTTGCTGGGAGATTGTGTGTAGGGTGTTTCGGTGCTTTTCAAATCGTATCTTGCATTAGAACCTGCTGGGAAGCTTCCTAAAAGTCAGGTTCTGATTCAGTGGGTCCAGGTGGGGCTGGAGAGTCTGCATTTCTTTCTTTCCTTCCTTTCTTTCTTTTTCTTTCTTTCTTTTCTTTTGCTTTCTTTTTCTTTTTCTTTCTTTCTTTCTCTCTAGTTTGAGAGAGACAGAGAGAACGAACAAGCAGGGGGAGGGGCAGAGAGAGGGGGACAGAGGATCCAGAGCAGGCTCTGTGGTGACAGCAGCGAGCCTGATGCGGGGCTCGAACTCATGAACCATGAGATCATGACCTGAGTCAAAATCAAGAGTCAGGTGCCTAACTGACTGAGCCACCCAGGCACCCCGAGAGTCTGCGTTTCTAACAAGCTCCCAGGTGGTGCTGAGGCTGCTGGTCAGGGGACTACAATATGAATGCCCAATACCATCTCACCCTGCTAAAAATCCCTGAGGCCAGCATGGGCTATTCATGGTGAATGTAGCAGGACAGAGCTTCTGGAGTGCTTTTTTGAAATATGCAGAAGAGTATGATTTCGGAATCATAGGAGTACCACACGAAGGTGAGACTACAGCTTTTGAAAGTCCTAAGGTGATAGTCTGATGTAGAAACTCTTGTGTGTAGAACCAGATACAAGAGAAAGATCTGAAGATTCTTTGTTGACCTAGTGCTCACATTTAGAGGAAAAGTAAATCTGTGCCAGTCCTTTGTCACTGACCTTAGGAAATGCTGGCCTGAACCCTTGAGTCCTGGCTCCCTGTGCAAAATAGAACTTCTGGAGGGCACAGTCTGTGGCCCTTGCATCCCAGTAGGAACTGGAGATTACGAGAGACTTGAAAAATATCGGTCTTGCTTTGCAGACCGTCCTAGTGATGTCAAATACAGTCATGTGGTGTCCTTGATGAGGCTGGACAATCTCAATTACAAGATTATCGCTTCCTTGCCACTAAGTGTATGCCAAGTGAGAAGGCGAAACTATGTAGCTTTATTAAATGGAGAAGTGAGATCCAAGATACAATGAGGCATAAGATTGCGGTACACGGGTGATCCTTTGCACAAGCGTGACGAGAGCTCAGAGGTATGGCATGGAAACCAAATTGCGCCATCAATCAATGCGTATGAAATAATTTTGTGGAGGCTTCGGGGTTTTTTTTTTTTAAAAGAATCAAATAAATTGCAGCACTTACAGGAAGCCTTGTGTGCATTTATGAATATGATACATGAGGGGCACCCAGGTGGCTCTGTCAGTTAAACATCTGACTTCAACTCAGGTCATGATCCCACAGTTCACGGGTTCAAGTCGCGCATCGGGCTCTGTGCTAACAGCTCAGAGCCGGGAGCCTGCTTTGGATTCTGTGTCTCCCTCTCTCTTTGCCCCTCTCCAGCTTGCACTCTATCTCTCAAAAATGAATAAACGTTAAAAAAAAAAAAAAAAAAAAAAGAAATAGGATACATGAAATATTCACTTCCTTTCTGAATTGAGCATGTTTTAAGGAACATTCCCACGGACATACATAAACACAGACCTCAATAGCATTTTGAGATTAAAATTAAATTCTGGACATTATGTTGACTTTCAGAGCATAGGATTCAAGGCAGCCCCTTTACTCCTGTGCATCTGTCTGCTGTGGCCCTGTTCACGTTCATGTCCCAGAAGGACATACTTTGTTAATAAGACCAGTTCTCAGGCAGTTTGACAGCTGCAATGGATAAACAGTCCCTTTGCCCTTTGCGGCCAGTGAAATAAATGCTATTCTTCTCTAAGGGCAACCTGAGCCAGCACAGCTCTAAACTCTTCGAAGTGAGTGTCATCTTCTGAAACAGCACCACAGAGAAGGGATGGATGGATATGAATTCTGTTGAGAAGTCAGTTCCCTTTTTCAGTCAGATTTGGGAGGTGGGATTATACCAAGGGGAATTTTTCTAGTCAACGGTTTGCCAATTTAATTGAGGCCCAAACAATAAAAGGACGCAGGAAGTAAGCCCTTTGAAACTCATGTATTGGTTTTATTGCCAAAATTAAGTGTTGTTTCTTTAAAAAAAAAAAAAAAAAGGTGGGGGGCAGACAGTGCAAGAAAGAAACACTAAGACATGCAAATACCCAAAGAAGAGTTAACATTCATGACAATAAAGTCTAAAGTCTTCCTTCTAGGAAATCCTCAATCCTCATGTAAATAATAATAGAGCTCAAATATTTAGTAATTCATCCATCATGATTCAGCAGCCATCATGTGCTTTTATTTTCAACTGACTATTACATACCAAGCAATATATGAGGATAGAGGAAGAGTAAGATACAGTCTCTGTCCATTAAACAGAAATAGCTTTATTGTTTTTCTCAAAAACAAGTCAGGCTCATTATTAAAAATGCATTGCAGGGGACTCTATCCATAACCACCCCCTGACACGCACAATTTCATAACTAATGGCACCATAGACTATAAGCTTTTCTGTAACCTGCATTTTTCATCGACAATATGCCATCCAGATCTTTTCATGATTACAGAACTGCATTACTTTAATGGCTATAGAACATTCCACTCTATGGAAATACTATACTTAACTAGATCTGATTGATGAACATTTAGCATGTTCTTGTTGTGTGCTATTAAATGCATTAATAAACATCCTGGAGGGTTAGGACAGAGTGGTAATTAAAAGCACAGTTTTGAAGTTGGACTGCCTGGTTTTCAATCTCAATCCAATCTCTTATCAACTACAGGGCCTTGGTCAGGTTATTTGACCTCTCTTGCTTCCTCTGTAAGCCTGGGAAAACAATAGCACCCCCCCACCTTGTAGGGTTGCTATGAGATAGTTAATATATGCAAAGCACTTAGAATGGTGCCCAGCAGATCATAAGAGCTTTACAAATGTTTTCTATTATTATCACTATTTTCACTTTTACACGTGTGCGATTATACGCTTTAGAGTAAACTAAAATTGGGATAGAAGCCCAGAATACTAAGAATGTGCACTTTAGACAGCCATATATTCTGCAAAATGCCCTCCAAAAGCCTATACCAATGGATTATCCATATCTTAAAAAATAGTCATCCTGGCTTGACAGATATGAAATCTGGAAACTCACTGTTATCTGATCAAGCTGGTTACACTGACTTAGTACACACTGTGGGCAGGTAGAAATGGCAAAAATCCAGGTCAGGGATACTGAAGGAAAGGACACAAAGAATTCTATACCTAGCAAAAATATCCTCCAAAAGCAAAAGTGAAATAAAGCCATTCTCCCCACCCTCCACCTCCCGCCTCCAAAAAAAAAGAAAACAAAACCCAAAACCAAGAGAATTCACTGCCAGCATAACCATGCTAAAAGAAACACTGAATAGACTAATTTAGGCAGAAAGAATTGAGATGCCAGATGGAAGAATAGAACTGCAGGAAGGAATGAAGAACGGAAAAGATAAACATGTGGATAAGCCTAAATGTATGTTAATTATAAAACAATAAAAATAAGTTATTGTGGGCTTTAAATATATGTAGAATTGAATTTCATTTAATGACTCACTATTCCCAGGGAATGGTAAAGGTACTAATTTGCATTTGACTCACAAATCAAGGCTGCATGTTATAATCTCTTGGGTAAACACTAAATGATCGGTAAAGGCTTTTTTTTATTAAACAGTTTTTTTTTTAATGTTTATTTTGAGAAAAAGAAAGAACACGAGCAGGGGATGGGGCAGAGAGAGAAGAAGACACAGAATCTGAAGAGGGCTCCAGGCTCCGAGCTGTCAGCACAGAGCCTGAAGTAGGGCTCGAACTCACGAACCACGAAATCACCACCTAAGCTGAAGTTGGATGTTTAACCGACTGAGCCACCCAGGCGTCCCATGACTCTTTTTTTTAAAACTTCTTTTAAAAATATTTATTTTTGAGAGAGAGAGAGAGAGAGAGAAAGAACGAGCAGGGGAGGGGCAGAGACAGAGGGAGACACAGAATCTGAAGCAGGTTCCAGGCTCTGAGCTGTCAGCACAGAGCCCGACGTGGGGAAATCATGACCTGAGCTGAAGTCGGACCTTTAACCGACTGAGCCCCCCAGGCGCCCCGGAAAGACTTTCTAACAAGCTAATAGAGGATCAAAAATAGGAGAGTTAAAATACTTGAACATCGGAGGACTTTTACCACCTGACTTCAAGACTTATTACAAAGCTAAAGTAAATAAGGGGGTGGTATTAGCATCAAGACAAATAGGCAAGAGAGTGGAGAGTATATACATAGAGAGTATCACAGTCACTTGATTTATGACCAAGTTGATGCTTCAGCGAATGGAAAAAGGATAATCCCTATAAACGGTGCCGAGCATATCTGGTATCCCTACAGAGCAAAGATGAATCCAAATCAATTCCAAGCAGACTGTAGATCTAAATTAGAAAAGCCAAATACTAAATCTTCTCAAACATAAGAGAGTATCTTCATGACCTTACGGTAGGCAAAAATATCTTAAGCAGGACACAGAAAATTACAAACATAAGTGTGATAATTGGACTAGGTTAAAATTAAGAACCTCTCTTTCCCTAAAGACACCAATAGAGTAAAAAGGCAAGCCATCAGATGGGAAAAGAAATTTGCCATACTGTACAGATATCTGACCAGTTGGTCACCAATAGAGACAAGCAACCCAGTAAAAACAACAACAACAACAACAAAGGTCAAAAGAAAAACAGGCACTCCACTAAAGAGGATATATAAATGGCCAATAAACATATGAAAAGGGACTGAATGTGATTATTCATCAGAGAAATCAAAATAAAAGCACAATGGGGCGCCTGGGTGGCGCAGTCGGTTAAGCGTACGACTTCAGCCAGGTCACGATCTCGCGGTCCGTGAGTTCGAGCCCCGCGTCAGGCTCTGGGCTGACGGCTCGGAGCCTGGAGCCTGTTTCCGATTCTGTGTCTCCCTCTCTCTCTGCCCCTCCCCCGTTCATGCTCTGTCTCTCTCTGTCCCAAAAATAAATAAAAAAACGTTGAAAAAAATTTAATAAAAAAAATAAAAGCACAATGGGCTACTGTTAGATACCCACGGGCATAACTACAATGAAAATGGTCGACATCAGGCGGGTGGGCAGAGACGCGGAGAACTGGAAATCTCATATACCACCAGTAGGGGGTGGAAATTGGTATAATTCTTCAGGAGACACAACAGTATATCCTAAAGCTGAACACTCCTTATGACCTAGCAATTTTACTTGTGCGTTCGCACCCAATGTGAAAATGTACGTATTTGCTCTAAAAGCCGCGTAAAAGGGAGTTCAGAGTAGCGTCATTTCCAATAACCTCCAACTGGAAACAATCCAAAATATCCATCCTTAATAGGAGGGATAGAGTGTGATATGGGCATACATTCTAATACTCTACGTCAGTAAACATGAACGGACTAAAGCTCTATATGACAACATGGGTGAATATCACAAAGAAAATGGTGAGTAAAAGAGGCCCAAGGCAGAAGCGTACATAACACAGAATTCCATTTATCGGGTGTTCCGCTAAGGGATGGTGTCAGAGAACTGGGGTGTGGGTACCTTGAGGGAGGTGCGGTGTAGCGGGCCTGGGGGTACCGATGTTAAATGTGTAGGATTCTTCTTTTCTAAGAGGGTACATCTGCCTTCTGGAGAAGGTGAATAGTGTATAAGTTTACTGAACTAAACCGAATGCTCCTTATGATTGAATTTGATTCAGAAATGGCTCCATTCTTGGGTTTCAGTGGTTAGTTGAGAATCACAGCAAATCACTCCACCTCTCCGCCCTAGGACAAACTAGTTACAATTTACAAAGTTGCAAGGGGGATAAGGTGCAAGTTCATGCCAATATTTTCTGGAATGCCAATGTTTTGTGGAATATTTTCACAGCTGCAGTGAGCATCATGGTCAAAGTTTGCGCATATATATATATATATATATATATATATTTTTTTTTTTTTTCCCAAGGGGCCAAAGAAGCTCTTTTAAAAATGTGTAAATACATGGGAAGGTCTGATTCCTTTTCCAAAAGTTGATCGGACAGATTTTGAAGCCAGTGCATTTTCTGTTAAGAGAGGCATACAATTATAAGCTTACAGAAAAACATCACCCTTCAGTGAAACCGTAACACGCTGTATACTCCAAAAAGCAAGAACCTAATGAAAGAAAGAAACCTCCGGACACTGGGCTTCCATGGAAGGTTCAATCCAATCTCTTATTCTTATGTTACTAGTAACTGGAACTCACCTAAAACACAGATGCAACCCAGTAGTGCTGGATGTCAAAGCTGTGCTCTGTCCCTGGACGTGGCTGTTTTTATTCACGTAAGCAAAAGTGAATGCATTGTCAATACAATTCTAGACTTCGAGCATTTGCCCGAGTTCCCTCTCCCACAGTCTGAGAGATAAGGGCACTCTGGGGACGTTCTCACTGAGGTAGACTACCTGCTTCCCTCTGGCCACCTTGCCCATCTGACTCCACCGTGAGGGACCATCTCTGTAGCTGCTGGCCTCATCCGCTTGGGCTCGGCTGCCCGGCCATTAGCCTCAGATAGTTCCCTGGCCTTCCTCCCCAGGCAGGCTAATTGCCACTTAATGGTCACATTCCCTCAGGTCTGACGACACGCCAGACTAGAACAGTTTCGTAGGCCAACCGGTTTCTACCACCGCAGGAAGGATACAAGTGGCTTCTGGTCGGAGGCGAACCGGCCCAGTACCGGTCTGTGTCTGCTTCAGTCCTTTATTTTTATTTATTTATTTTTATTTATTTATTTTTTTTAATTTATTTTTGGGACAGAGAGAGACAGAGCATGAACGGGGGAGGGGCAGAGAGAGAGGGAGACACAGAATCGGAAACAGGCTCCAGGCTCCGAGCCATCAGCCCAGAGCCTGACGCGGGGCTCGAACTCACAGACTGCGAGATCGCGACCTGGCTGAAGTCGGACGCTTAACCGACTGCGCCACCCAGGCGCCCCTGCTTCAGTCCTTTAAATTTTGGGGTCCTGCCCTGCAGGGACCGCCGGCCTCTGGGTGATGCTAGTGCTTTGACCAACTTCTGCCTTTGCCTAGCTTCTGCGGGCTGCATTCGAGGCTCAGTCTGGCTCCCCTCCGGGATCCAGAGCACTCCTGTGGGCCCCCTCAACTCACACTTGCAGAACAGATGGAAAACCGGGCCCCAACTGTGGCTTTTTGGACAGGGTGGAGAAAGGAAATAAAAAATTAATTTGCCTGTGCTGATGGCTAGGAATACCTACCACAAGCAGTTCTTACTGGAAATGCCCTAATTTTAGTTTGATTAATACAAAAACAGAACAATGTCTTCAGTTTCCCATTATATCACCCTAACAAATGGCTGTGTGGACTTCTATAGTGGTTAACTAATAACGATTTAGTCTTTACAAAACCCACAACAACTTTAAAAACAAGAGAGGATGAATGCTTTACCATGAGTACTTATTACTTTTGAAACCAGAAACAATTCTCTATTTTCATAAAAGGGTAAAAGTACGTCTCTTCAAGGTAAAGCAAACAACAATATGCATAATAACGTAGTGCTCCAAAACACAACCAAATTCCCTTTTTATCTCAGTAACGAACTTATCCTACAACAGAAAGTAAGGCTTGGTTGGGTATAATTTATATTATAATTAGCTTTCTTTTCCATATTAAGAAAGGCAGTTTGAAGTACTTTTTTTTTTTTTTAAAGTAGTTTCAAAGAACTTGAAGAAAAAAAAAAAAAAAAACCCACCAAAAATGCTCTAGTCCAAAGCCAGGATACAGTTTTGTATGCACTGCAGATAATTTAATATTTGAGAAGCCTTTTCAACCTTCTCCAACTGCAACCAAAACTAAAGCAGTACTTAGAGGAACGAAAGAAATGAGTAAGCAAATAAAACCCAATATCTATATAATTATCCACACATCAAACAATTCAGGGACAATAAAATAGAAGAGCATTTCAGCTCATTCAAGTTCAAAATAACGGAACAACCATTCACGAATCTCACAACAACAACAAACCTTGTGGCTAATTTTACTGTTAACATATTGGGGATGATCGCCTTATCAGTCAAAAGACTTAAAATCAATTCTGTACAAGTTGATTAATTTCAGGCATCGAAAACGGAGTATGATCGACCTTCTTGATTTGCTCTCATCCTCCTTTCCCCACATAAACAAGTATAATGTCCAGTTTTGAGTCCTTGAAAGAGCAGGAAGATGCCATGGTGTCAATGTAGAAAGGGTACCCCTGGGTACCTCTTCTGAGGACAGATTCATTTCATTTTGGAGAAGTGCCCCTCCTACAGGCCAACCCTAATCCTAACCCTGACCATCACCGTCTATCACAGCCCTTGCTCACACACGCTGGCTCCCCACCCAGCTGGACCAACCACCATCTCTGGCACCCTCCAAAAACATTTAACGCAGCAATGGGCTCATTGTCCGGGCCAGGCCATTAGACACTTTCCGGAAATTCTCCCCACTGCAATCCTTTCAGGAATAAAACAAAGAAGTTAAGCCCAGAGCTCCTTGGGTCTAGCCTCAGAGAGAAGACAGCCCAAGAATATGAACCCACCATGTGAAGAGATGTGCAGAGAAGCTTAGGAAAGCATAGGGAGACTTCCGACCAAGATCTAGACCTCAGGTCCCATCCTCCCAAGGGCTACCTGTACCTCTACCCTTCCTACAGTGTGTTTATAAAAGCCAATACATTTTCAAGGATGCCTGGGTGGCTCAGGTGGCTAATTGTCTGTCTCTTGGTTTTGGTTCAGGCCATGATCTCACAGTCGTGAGATCGAGCCCTGCATCAGGCTCTGCACTGGCAATGGAGCCTGCTTGGGATTCTCTCTCTCCTTCTCTCTCTCTTCCCCTTCCCTGCTCACACTCTCTCCCTCTCTCTCCCTTGCTCTCTCTCCCAAAATAAATAAATAAACTTAAAAGGAAACAACAACGACTTTTCCTTTAAGCTTAAGTGAGTTTGAGTTAGTGTCTATTCTTTGGCCTCAAGGAGTCGTGACTCGCGCAGATGGTAACCACTTGGGTTTGGGCATTCTCAGGAGTGAGAACTTTCTAGCCCCTGTTTTCAGGGCACTGCCTTTGTTAGTCCACAGGGGTGGCTTCTGGGGTCTGGTTTCTACTCTGGGTCCCATTCCCCTCACTGAGGCTCACTGGCCCCAGGGTAGCACCCAGGGCAATCAAGCTTTCATCTCTGGAAATTAAGATTTCTGACGTGAGAGAGAGGTTGTGGGGTTCTTTGAACAGTGGCACTCTAGTGGGGGAGGAAGGCGCTCTCAGACGCCCTGGTTCTATCCTTCTGGAGGCTTAGCTGCTCAACCCTGAGTTCCATGAGCTGTCCCAGTCCTTCCAATGCATTCTGCCCTCTCTTCCTTTATTTCCCTCTGCAGCTGGCTACAATTGGTTTACTCTTCAAACCAAGAGAACGTGAGATCTCACACACACACACACACACACACACACACACACACACACACACGTTTCCGTAAATCGTTGGTTAGGACAACTTTCCCTATGGGAAATGTAAGACTTCAATAAAAATCAGCTGGAGCAACGATGAACTTTTTACCTTGACCAAGCCGAGAGGTAGTGTGGCCCCAGCGGCGGTACATCAGCGGCTCAAGGATGTCATCAAGGCCACCGTGTTCTACCCCCGTGTTTTGCCACGAACAGTACCGACTTCTCTCCGAGGTCGATTCCCCTAGAGCTCACAGATGGCTTCAGCTTACAGCTGCGGCCACCTGTGGCATTATCCCCATCCAGCAGGAGATGGAGACACTTCCCCGTGCACGGGACTGCATAATCAGATACAGAAATAAGATTCTAGCAGTGGTGCGAGTCAGAATTCATTCAGCTTGGTGACCACCCGAGGAGCGTGGGAAGGCAGGAGCCAGGGCGGTGCCCAACTTTCTCACTGAGACATCTTGGCAGATGAGACACCCATCTCTGAGGTGGGACCAGAGCTGGTTTGGCAGGATGGTGACACCACGCGTAGGTTCACTCAGGCCTGCCCAGGAGTCAGCCGGAGCCTGTCCCCGAAGCCTTGACACCAGAGAGCAAACCACTCACCCCCTGACACGCAGTGGTTTCTTCAGGGGCGAGATAAGTACATTTCCACGCTGCTTGAATTGCTTCCTCTTCGTGCGCAGACGGCCATTTGCATCAAGCCATCAGCTACCTGCCTGACTTACGAGCTGGGCACGTCCCGGTCGCGGGCGATGAGAGCAGTGCACGACGTGGACGTGGCGGGTGCTTGCACAGGCTCTCTCTCCACCTGCCTTCCACCTTCCAGCTCCTTCCGTGCTCACAGCCAGTTCTGCAGGACAGTTAGTCTAATCAATGGCTCTCAACCCTGGCTGCACATTAAAATCAACTGAGGAGCTTTGAAAAACTACCAATGCTTAGGATCTGTGTGTGTGTGTGTGTGTGTGTGTGTGTGTGTGTGTGTTGTCTCCATTCTTTAGGTATTGTGGATAACGCCGCTGCTATGCATGTGGGTGTCCAAATACCCCCCGGGGGAGATTTTAAAAAAGGTTTCCCCGGGATGGGACTATGCAGTCACTGAGAACCATTAGTGCGAGGCAGTCTCCGGTGGCTGCAAGGGGTCCAGGAGGGAGGCCCGGCCCAGCTGCTCCACGCGAAGTACAGTACTTGTCACACCAAGGCGTCAGCAGCTCGCACATCTGTCACCATCAACACGCAGAGACTCGGGAGGGCGAGGTAGGGTTTGTTTCCGTGTGTATCTCGCAGATCTGGCTCCCAGCCCGGCACCTGCAGTCAACTATGCAGCTGCTGCTGAGTGACAAAGACTTGCCAATCCGTAATTTAACTCGATCCTGCGATTAAAAGGAACTGTTCCCTCCTGCTACTAGGAATTATGTACCGTCACACCCCGGCCTGGGCCTGCGTCTGGCTCTAAGATCTTTATGACATAAAATTCCACGTGTGGGAGAAGTCCCGGGGCGGGGGGGGGGGGGGGGGGGGCGATGGCGCCACGGGGTGGGGGTGAGGGTGGGGACGAAGTTTCTACAGCTTTGCTCCAGTTTCTTCTGGGACGGATGCCCCAAAGAGAGCAGCTGGGTCTGTTCCTTGCAGCTGAATGAGAGGCTTCAACAGTCTTCCCTGCAAATAGCTGCTGCCCCATCCCCATAACCCACTTTAAAAAGCAAAGACAGGCACCGAGCTGTGTCTTTCTTGAGGTGGGTTTTCTGTGCCCTTTACTCATGTCTGCGGTTCCACATTCTCGTGCAGATGCTGGTTTGCATTTCAACCTGAATTCTCGCGATCACTTTTTAGGAAAGCCTGCGGAAATTAAAAAGTAGCCCCAGATGAAAGGAATGCCAAACACCCGCGAGAGCGCTGGCTGGTTCCACATTGAGGTCCACGGCCGTACTTGGAGGGACCCTCCTCCTAATGCGAAGCAGCGGTGTGGCGAATTGAGAATGCTCCCCTCTCCCGTCCCCTGTCGGCTCAGAGGCCAGATACGCTGTGTGTGTGACGGGACGGGGACCGCAAGGACGAGTCTCGGGAGGGAGATGAAGCGCCTGGTCCCCTAACTGCTCCTCTAGCGTCTTCAAGGTCTGGTCGGGCCGGAATGAGGATGGGGCGGAAGCTGCCGGGTCGTGCAAATTCAGGGTCAGAGCTGGCCTTTATTTAAAATTTGGATATCCTGGGGGTGCCTGGGTGGCTCAGTCGGTTAAGCATCCGACTTCGGCTCAGACCATGATCTCATGGTTCGTGGGTTCGAGCCCTGCATCGGGCTCTGTGCTGATGGCTCGTGGAGCCTGGAGCCTGCTTCCGATTCTGCGTCTCCCTCTCTCTCAAAATAAATAAATAAACTTTAAAAGAGAAACGTGGACATTTTGTTTATCATGGACATTTTTTGCATTAATTTTGCTTTTTTTCTAAGTGTTCCATTAAAATCACTTATCTTGGTCGCAGACTTGTCTGGCGCTCCCTCCATGTGGCACCTGGCCTGCCTCCCCCGAGGCCCAGCCCTGACTCCAGTGGCTTTCGGCTCTTCCTTGCTTTTCTGAGTTAGCCTGTGCTTTAAGGGGAAAGCACGAGGGTCTCTCACCACATCCCGTGCGGCCATAAGCCCCCTTTCTCTGGGTTTACATCCTCCCAGCCTCTGCCTCTGCTCATTCTCACAAGCTCTCTCAATCCATCTGTTCACCTCTGCCGCTTCTGCCCCCCGCCCTCCCCACCCCCCACCCCCGCTCCCCGCCACCCTTCTTGCGATGACCAACGCCAGACACCAGGAGGACAGGCAGGAGGGTGGCCTTTCCCTCAGAGCCATTTTCTGCTAACACAATTTTTGAGCCTGACACAGAGAGTAACACAATTAGCAAGGGCCCATTCCGTTCTAGAGAAATCTTTCTTGTGCCAATTACGATGATAAATAGTGCCCTGTGGTTAGCCATGGCCAGCCTCGTGCTCTGGAACTCCAAGGCAGCTGGCTGGCACACCCGGAAACAGAGCTCTGAGGTCACTGTAACCGCGCGAACCGCCGCAGCCCTGGAAACATACGCAAGTCGGTAAAAGGGTAGGCGAACCTTTAAATGCAGACACGTCTCTCTGTGTCACCACAACCGCCAGCCCAGAGCAGTCTGGAAAGGAAGCAAGGCCTATACTTCTGGGCTCTTTTGGCCCGACGGGACCCTTTCCCTGGAGGGGGCAGCTGAGATCCTTACAATCCAGGCCCGTCTCTGTGAGGACCTAAGTGGGAAGCCGTATCCACACGCTCCCATCCTTGACCCTGGGCGTTGCTCCTGCACCACGGGTAAACCAGCATGAAAAGAAATCAGCTGAGTCTCTGTTGTCATTCTAGCCAATCTTTCGAGTCAGGAGAGCCTAGCCCAGCTCAGCCTCCTCGATATTATCTTTCTTTTTTTAATTTTTCTATTAAAATTTTTTTTAATGTTTTTACTTTTGAGAGAGAGAGAGAGAGACAGAATGAAGAGTCGGAGAGGTGCAGAGAGAGAGGGAGATACAGAATCCGAAGCAGGCTCCAGGCTCCGAGCTGCCAGCACAGAGTTTGACACGGGGCTCGAACTCACAAACCGAGAGATCGTGACCTGACCCAAAGTCGATGCTTAATCGACTGAGCCATCCAGGCGCCCCTCCCTGGATATTATCTTAGCGACTCATTATTATTATTACGCAAGAGTCACAACATCATAATTACTTACCTCACTGGCCTGATGGGAAGTATAAGCACGTATGCAAATAGCTGTAGAAGTATACAGCGTAAAAAAACACACCGACACACTGGCCGCGGTGTTATTTGGACAGTCACCCCAAGACCTGCCCACAGGGACTTACCAGGACCGTGTGCATCCCAGTGTAGACTCTGCTGAGACACACCAAGGTGGAAAACACCACAGCCATCAGCAACCCCAGAACAAAGGGATACTGTCGGGGGGAGAAGAGAAAACAAGGCGATTAGACCATGCTCACGTAGTTTGACGCCGTGGGAGGAGAGCATCCTGGCTTCATAGCCGCCGGAGTCCATCTCCATTTCCCTAGACCAGCAGTCTGATGGTCTAAAACCATTTGAAAAGTGGGGAAAATGGAGCAAAGGAAAGGGGAGGGCGCCCAGGACCGTAGCGCTGGGAGGAAGTTTCACAACATATAAACTATAAACATACCAACGAGACTTCGTTAGAACTCGGCCTTAAGCCAGTTTTAGCGGAGTAAATCGTTCTTTTATTTCGACCTATTCTTCTCCATAGAGTAACATGTATGAAGTATACAGTGCTGAGCGAGGAGCAAGGCGGATGGGCCGTACCACCACCTGGAAGCCCAACCAGCTCCGTCCCCGCCGAGTGCTGTGTGGTCAAGTTTGGCAACAGCTGGCTCCCTAAGGAAGCCCAGGGGCAATGGGCCCAAGCGAAGAATGGGTACCTTTACATACGGATGTTAAGGCAAAAATCCAGACTTCGCTAAATCTCAACATTCGCTGGCGGGTAACAATGAAGCCAATGATGAATCTCATTGACTCTCAACAATGAATCTCAACATTCGCTGGCGGGTAACATGAGCGGAAGAATCCGGCTCGTGCGGAGTCATATGAGGAACATGCAGATATTCTGCTCATAAACAGAGACGTAGAGATAAAATCCATGTGCTTCAAGCACTGACGCCTGTGGGGTTTCACGGTGAGAAGGGTAAAGATGACAGAGAGCTGTCAATATTATGGGAGGCTCTGTACAGTCACCTGCTCCGCCAATTGACACACAACTCTGCAAAGTGGGTTCTATCATTAGGTCCATTCCACAAATGAAGACAGCCTTAAACTCGATAACGCTTACATCGCTATTGAACTTTGGCACAAAGATGCCTTCCCATTAATCATCCCATTTGATCCTCAGAATAGGAGCTGGGCTCAGAGAGGCAGACTGTGCCCAAGGTCACACAGCCGGTAAAGGGTAAGAGTCAGAACCGGAAGCCACAATTTCCATCTCCAAGCCCAACGCATTCTTTTTTGTTCTTTTTTAATGTTTATTTAGTTTTGAGAGAGAGAGAGAGAGTGCTATCGGGGGAGAGGCAGAGAGAGAGGGAGACAGAGAATCCGAAGCAGGCTTTATGCTATCAGCACAAAGCCTGATGGAGGGCTCGAACTCATGAACCGGGAGATCATGACCTAAGCCTAAGTCAGATGCTTAACCAGCTGGGCCACCCAGGTGTCCCCCCAACACATTCTTTCTGATTTAAGATGTGAATACAATCACACATGGTCGTACGTCTTTTCTTAACATTTATCATTAACCAGGTCTCAGATTTTAAGAAAAAGTGTTAAGTAATGAGTTAATGCATTCAGAAGTTAGAGTTTGGGCATTAGCCTGAACACACATAAAGAAACCAGATTTAGAAATGTTACAGCAAAGAACCCAAATAGCTACACATATTTATCATTAAAAATTGACTAGGAAGGGGCACCTGCGTGGCTCAGTTGGTTAAGCCTCCAACTTCGGCTCAGGTCATGATCTCACGGTTCGTGAGTTCGAGCCCCACATCGGGCTCTGTGCTGACAGCTTGGAGCCTGGAACCTGCTTCACATTCTGTGTCTCCCTCTTTCTCTGCCCCTCTCCCACCTGTGCTTTGTCCCTCTCTCTCTCAAAAATAAACAAACATTGAAAGAATTTTTTAACTAAAAAAAAAATTGAGTAGGAAAGAAGTCTGCAACAACTCAGGCTGAAAACTGCTACATCATGGGAGCTGAAAAGCACTTTTAAAGAAGGACCAAGTGGCCTTGAAACGAGTATATAAATGGTTCTTGTTGCTGTTTTCTTGCAGTCCGCTGCTACTTGAGGCTTTTTTCCTGTGCAATGTCAGCACGCTCACAGGCCTCTCTGGATGATGAGGACCAGCCCTGGGCCCACCGTGTTCTGCTGGGGCAGGTGTCCTGCGTATGATGGAGCTCAGAAGTCTGCGTTAAGTTAATTCAGACAGGCAGTACTGGACAGCTCAGACATTCTGACCCTGGCATGACGTCTAAGTTACGGCAGAAGATTATACCGGGTTGGATATATTCCTGGGACCCGTCCCTTTCCCATCCGGGAAACTCAGGTCTGACTCCAGGTGACCAGGTAGAAGACTCCAGAGGCAGAGAGCCAGGATCCAGCGCTAATCCTGTCCTTGTCCAACTACATCAGGCTGACCCCCCCTAGTTCTGCACAACGTAGAACACAGAACGGGCTTCGAGGGTGCAGGGACAAGGCGAAACGACACAGTCGTTTATATACATGACTGCTAGGTTTAACGAAATCTAAATTTTCCAGAGAGTAAAAGGGAAAAATTATTAAATTCAATGCAAACGTGGAGCCAAACTCCTCAGGTAGGCAAAGCAAAACTTGACCGCGTTACTGACGTAACTTTTGAAAGGTCTGACTGTAATCGGCATCTAAGCAGATATTAATGAAGTGAAATTCTTCCGTTTTCAACAGTTATTAATCTCTTGTCATTTAGAGAGGAATCTAGAAAACACGGAGCCATTATTTCTAGTGGTTGAGCCCCAACCAGGGGCAGAGGCATCCTTGGGAGCCAAAGGGGGGGGGGGGGGCACAGACTCTTTCCTGCCCTGGGCCCCGGGGAGTCTAGCAAGAGGATTTATCGGGTGGAGTCATCTCAGCCCTGGAGGACCATGTACGAGGATCATAAGCTCCTCACGTCTGCCGCAAACAGAAGATGAGAAAACCGATCACGTACTGTCTGGTCGGGAGCTCTGGTGACGGTGCTCTGGAGGGCAGATGCCACACCCTGGATCCCGGGGCAGTCCATGTCATGCTCGTTGGGGGGGGGGGGGGGGAAGGGGGTGTTATTACCGGGGGGTGTGCCTTTCACTCTGAGGCACAGCCTGACTTGGATGCTAACCCATATGTCCCTTTCTCTACGAAGAAACTGTCACTGATGGCTCAATACATTTCAGTCCCCCCGAGTCTCAATTTCATAAACCTCAAAGCCCCTCAGAAAAGACAACTCTGAAGCAAAACCTCTCTTTGCCACCTCACGGCATGGGTGGCGGCCTCACCTGGTATCTGTCCATCGTAGAGATGAGGAGGGTGAAGGAAATGGTGGTGGCCGCCATGGCGTGGGTAGATGGCATTCCATACTCAGCAATCACTCTCTTCTCCAGTTTCACGACGGGAGGGGAGAAGGGGCGGGGCCACTTCAGGATGTCCTTGGCCATCTGGCCAATATACATCACCAACTGCAAAACCAAAGGACGGGAGTGAGTCTAACCGAGTAAGTGAAATCCCTCAGTTGTGTGAATTTATTTGGGGGATCCCAGTCTGTTGGCGGAAATCCCCTTCCTCTCTGACCCAGCTACCTCCTGGGAAAGTCTTGTAGGATGCGTCTTAGTCCATAAAAAGAGAAACAGGCCGTCTGAACTCCAGAAGACCACTGGGCCCCTAAGATAGGACATTAACGCATACCTTAATTTGAATGATATACTCAAAAAGCATTTCCATAGTTCCTATGTGTGCCAGGTACTGTTCTAAGAGCTTTACAAATGTTAATTCACTTAATCCAGTGACACCTACAGAACGCAGGTAGAGAACAAGATTCAAATCCAAGGAGTTTTGCTTCAAAATCTGTGGCTTATGCCACCATGATAATACCTCAAAACCGGGAGAGTTCTCAAATCAGACAGTCTTTGTTCTCAAGTTTTAACCAGAAAAGTGACTGTTCTGGGGCACCTGGGTGGCTCAGTTGGTTGAGCATCCAACTTCAGCTCGGGTCACGATCTTGCGTTCGTGGGCTTGAGACCCATATCGGGCTCTGTGCTGACAGCTCAGAGCCTGGAGCCTGGTTCAGATTCTGTGTCTCCCTCTCTCTCTGCCCCTCCCCCATATGTGCTCTGTCTCTCTTTCTCTCTCTCTCAAAAATAAACATTAAAAAAGAAAAGAAAAGAAAAGAAAAGTGATTGTTACAGAGCTTCTGCTTAAGAATTTTTGGGGGGGCACCTGGGCGGCTCAGTCAGTTAAGCGTCCAACTTCAGCTCAGGTCATGATCTCACGGTCTGTGAGTTCGAGCCCCATGTCGGGCTCTGTGCTGACAGCTCAGAGCCTGGAACCTGCTTCCGATTCTGTGTCTCCCTCGCTCTCTGCCCCTCCCCTGCTTGTGCTCACTCACTCTCTCTCTCTCTCTCTCTCTCTCTCTCTCTCTCTCTCAAAAATAAATAAACAAAAATTTTTTCGAACGTTACTCTATTTTCGAATCTTACACTGTTACTCTAAATGCACGTAGGCAACACACTGGATATAATTTAATTTCTTTCAGTAATCAGGAGCATCAGTAAGATACACGGCAGGAGCATTTCCAACCCTCAAATACAGACAACTCAACCTAGAGTTTTCTCAAGTGATTGTTCACGATGACATTAATGAAGAAACGGCTCCCCTCCCTTCTTTCTCTTAAAGCACAAGATACAAACCAGAATTCGACTTCCGTTACCCTTCAGGGACGAACAGGGAGGACTATCAACCACAGACTTCCTTTGGCAGAGAGCTCTCGAGGACACTTTCAGGATCAGGCACAAAGCCAGAAGAGCAGCCCCTCTACTCAAGCCTGCATTTGCCATGCAAAGTGTGGCCTGAAGACGGGCCGTGTGTGCCCCATCCTGGGCCCCGGTCTCAAAGGCAGCATCTCAGGCCCCAGCCCGGACCTAGGGAATGAGAGGCCGGCTTTCACAAGACTCTCAGGTGGCTCGTGTGCACATGAGAATTGGAGAAGCCCCACGTGACACTGTATTCTCGCACGGGTCCCTTTGTCCCGGGCTTTAATCATAACCCTCCTCATCTTACCATGACCGTATTGATTTTACTAGGCCTCTGTTCAGCTCGTGATGGGTGGAGTCACCTTGCTTTTTGGGACGAGACCGGCCATGAATGCTTTAGGGCCTGGCCACATTCTGGTGCTTTCTTTTAGCTCGCTTAATTCTGAGCATTATTCCAGCGTACTCACGTCCCCCAGAAGGCACTGCTTATGTTTTGTGCCCCACTGCCATTTTGCTCTGGGTTCAAAAACCAAGAACCACTGTCTGTGCACAGCAGGCCAAATCCACAGGCTTTAAAGCCTCAGTGACAATCACCGAATTCCATAGCTGCGATTTCTAATCGGACTTTGAAATTCAACCTCTTTACCGTCCCCTTATTACCAGGAACTACTGTCCTGGAAACCGGCTCGCTCTTTCATGTTTCCGCCTCCCTCCTGTGAACCTGTAAAAACCGCATCAGACTGACAATTATGTGTGGGGACGGAAAACTTGCAGCCATCACCGACGACCAGGAATGTCTCAGAAGCCGCTTGAGATCCATTTCTCAACACTGGCCCTTCCCCACCCACCAACAAAAACGAAATATTGCAGGCATGGTAATTCTAGTTTGCTTAAGAGTACTTAAAATCCGCAGACAGGAACCCTTGAAATCATTAAGTGAAGACAGCCAGGGGGCCTGCAGACAAATTTTTAAATTTCCGTGGAGTTCACAAGACCCTCTGACTCCACTTCTGTTTTGCCTGCTACGTTTGAAGGATGTTTTTAAGAATGAGGACAGTTGTTCGTTTCATTTAAGAAAATATTACCGCCGCATATTGTTTCTGACCCATAAATCTCAAATACCAATTACTGTAGTGACAGCTCTCCTTAAACAGAAAATAGAGCCCTCTTTTTCAAGTCCTAGGGAAGGAATACCTCTTGTGGGCCGGGGAGTCCTGTCTCTGCCCTCGCATTCATTACAGGGAAGCTACAATGAGCCGAGCCCTGTATGAGGTCCCCGTGACACAAACAGAAGGTCTCATCGTAATGCCAACACGCTTTGAAAAAAATTATCCAACGAATCCTATGGAGACGTATATATGCAGAGACAGAATGAAGAAGCCAGAACAAACACAAAGAAAAAAGAAGTACATACTGTATGATCTTGTTTTTATAAAATTCTTGAAATGTTAACTTTATAGCACAGAAAGCAGACCAGTGGTTGCCAGGAAGGCGGTAAAGAAATTACAAATGGGATATGCACCTAGGCCAAAATACTCCAACCTGTACAGTTTAAGTATGTGGAAAGTTTGCGAACACACTAATTATAGAATTGGACATTTTCGATGGGTGGGTTGTACAGTGTGTGAATTATACCTCAATAAAGCTGTTAAAGACGTGTTTATTGTAGGTCAATCACATCTCAACAAGTGGTTGCCTTAGCTTGGGTTGCCATAGCAAGTAAACACAGGCTGGTGGCTTATAAACAAGGGAAACTTGTTTCTTATATTCTAGAGGATGGAAAGTCCAAGATCAAGATGCCAGCAGATCTGGTATGTGGTGGGGACCTGCTTCCTGGCTCACAGACCGCCATCTTGTCGCTGGGTCCTCACATGGCGGAAGGAGTGAGGGAGCTCTCTGGGGTGACTTTCACATGAGCACTCAGCCTATTCATGAAGGTCCACCCTCATGACCAAAGCACTTCCCAAAGGCCCTACCTCCTAATACCATCCCATTGAGTACTAGGTTTCAGCATGTTAACATTCCAAAAGTTCTTCTCAGGTATGAGGAGATGTGCCGGTGGGTCTGGCCATGAGACACTGTATGGAAGGGCATCTGGATGTTCAGCTTACTAGTACGTTCGGGGAAGAGGCATAGCCAGATCTGATCTGTCCTCTGGTGTCCTGGGCAGAGTGGGGGCAAAGACATCAAGACTAAAGGGAAGGAGGCCAGGTAAGAGAATATTGCAAAATCCAGGTGAGAGATAAAGGTGGGATCAAGGTCAGCAAAAGTGGGGCAGCAGACAGAATTTTTAAATGCTTTGGGGCACCTGGGTGGCTCAGTCGGTTAAACGTCCGACTTTGGCTCCTGTCACGATCTCACGGTTTGTGAGTTTGAGCCCCGTGTCAGGCTCTGTGCTGACAGCTCCGAGCCTGGAGCCTCCTTTGGATTCTGTGTCTCCCTCCCTCTCTCTCCTCCTTCCCCGCTCTCACTCGGTCTCTCTCTCTCTCTCTCAAAAATCAACATTAAATTTAAGATAAAAAGAAGCATTAAAAAAAACCTTTTTAAGACAAAAGAATTTCAAACAGGTTTATAAATGTAAGAATGGCAAGTAGAAATTATTTAAATAAAAGAGGAAAAAAAAACCCAGAAATGGATGGACTAGGGACCCAGAGGTGATTGTGCACACAGACGTGTTTCAGTTCAGAAGAGCTGAACTACAGGTCCTCACAAGGGACATGCTATCTCCTGGCAGACATTCCTGATTAGCTCGATGATTACAGGCACCAGCAGCATTAAGAGGGGGGAAGGCCAGGGATACGATACGCCATTGAACGCACAAGATGGTCACCCTAGGAAATCGTTCTTTGTGTCCAATATGATTCTTGAGGGCTCTGCCGACACCCTTGTAGGTGAACACCTATCTGTAATCTTCTGAAGGGAGAGCCTAATTCTCTGCTAGAAGGAACCACCAAATATTTTCTTGCGAGGTTTGAACACACACTGAAGTTTCTGAGAACTACCAAGGAAACTGAGGGAAGACTGAAATTTCGGTTGATTTGAAACTTTATCTAGAATGGCTAACCACGTGGGGCAGTCGGGTCACCAATGGAAAGGCTGCTCGATGCGTGAGAGGCTCGCACACCGCATGTTTATTTTTTATTTTTATAAATTTTTTTAAAACGTTTATTTATTTTTGAGACAGAGAGAGACAGAGCGTGAACGGGGGAGGGTCAGAGAGAGAGGAAGACACAGAATCCGAAGCAGGCTCCAGGCTCTGAGCCGTCAGCCCAGAGCCCGACGCGGGGCTCGAGCTCACAGACCGCGAGATCATGACCTGAGCCGAAGTCGGACGCTTAACCGACTGAGCCACCCAGGCACCCCTATTTTTTATTTTTAAAGTTTATTTATTTTGAGAGAGAGAAAAAGCACAAGTGGGAGAGGAGCAGAGAGAGGAGAGAGAGGGAATCCCAAACAGGGTCCACACGGTCAGCGTGGAGCCCCGTGCGGAGCTCGAACATACGAACCGTGGGATCATGACCTGAGCTGAAGTCGGACAGTTAACCAAGTGAGCCACCCAGGTGCCCCAGCATTTGCTTATTTTAAAAGTCACCTTATTACAAGGCAGAGTTTTAGAAATTATGTAAGTAGGTCAAATTATCTATGAATAATATGCTTTGAAAGAAAGCAAAGCGGGCACTATAAAACATTTAGAATATAAAAGGAGGTGCTACCATGCTAAGTTTAGGAAGCCAGACACAAAAGACCACATATTGCCTGGTTCCATTTGTATGAAATATCCAGAACAGGCAGATCCATAAAGTCGGACAATAGATTAGTGATTGCCTAGGGCTTGGAGGCCAGATGTCTACAATCGAGGTGTCAGGGGACCGCATTCCTACAGGGTTCTAGGGCAGAGCCCTTTTTTTGCCTTTTCCCGTTTCTGGTGGCTGGAGGCCCTCCTAGGCTTGTGGCCACATCCCTGCAATCTCTGCCCCCGTGGTCACTTGCCTCTTCCTCTTCCCTCTGTCTCCTGCCCTTCTGCCCATCTCAACTCTCCCTCTGCCTTTCTCTTACGAGGGTACTGGCCACTGGATTGAAGGCCCACTCAGACATCCAGGAGGATCTCCTCATCTCAAGATCCTTAACTGAATTCATCTGCCATCCTTCTTTTTCTAAAAAAGATAGTGTCCACAGGTCCCGCGTATTAGGATGTAGATGTGTCTTTCTGACGATGACCATCTAATCCACTCTATTCAGCAAACAGTGAGTGCAAGTGAATGACCACGCATTGCGCTGGTTTCAGGATGACCAGAGAGAACAACGCAGATAAGATCTTTGTCCTCATGGAGCATATGAATGGAAACATTAGCAAAAAGTATGCTTAGCTTCTTTGCACTTTATTGGTTCAATAAAACAACATCATCATGCAACAACAACAACAAAAAAGGTGCACTAGATCTTATAGAATCAAAAAGTCTAAAATATTAAAAACATTACTGTAGATATGAGCATCACATGTCATTAGGGAATTACGAAATAAAACAATGATATATCATTACATATTTATCAGAATGGCCCAAATCTATTTTTTTAAATATGAAATTTATTGTCAAACTGGTTTTCATACAACACCCTGTGCTCATTCCAACAGGTGCCCTCCTCAATGCCCATCACCCACCCTCCTCGCCCTCCCACCCCCCCCATCAACCCTCAGTTTGTTCTCAGTTTTTAAGAGTCTCTTATGCTTTGGCTCTCTCCCCCTCTGACCTCTTTTTTTTTTTTTTTTTCCCTCCCCTCCCCCATGGGTTCCTGTTAAGTTTCTCAGGATCCACATAAGAGTGAAAGCATATGGTATCTGTCTTTCTCTGTATGACTTATTTCACTTAGCATCACACTCTCCAGTTCCATCCACGTTGCTATGAAGGGCCAGATTTCATTCTTTCTCATTGCCAAGTAGTACTCTATTGTGTATATAAACCACAATTTCTTTATCCATTCATCAGTTGATGGACATTTAGGTTCTTTCCACAATTTGGCTATTGTTGTAAGTGTTGCTATGAACATTGGTGTACAAGTGCCCCTGTGCATCAGCACTCCTGTATCCCTTGGGTAAATTCCTAGCAGTGCTATTGCTGGGTCATAGGGTAGATCTATTTTTAACTTTTTGAGGAACCTCCACACTGCTTTCCAGAGCGGCTGCACCAGTTTGCATTCCCACCAACAGTGCAAGAGGGTTCCCGTTCCTCCACATCCTCTCCAGCATCTATAGTCTCCTGGTTTGTTCATTTTAGCCACTCTGACCGGCGTGAGGTGGTATCTGAGTGCGGTTTTGATTTGTATTTCCCTGATGAGGAGCAACGTTGAGCATCTTTTCATACGCCTGTTGGCCAGAATGGCCCAAATCTAAAACGCTGACAACACTAAATGCTGGTGAGGATGTGGGGCAACAGGAACTCTCATTCATCACTGATGACAATGCCAGATGGCGCGGCCACTTTGGGAGTCAGTTTGGTGGTTTCTGACAAAACAGAACATTCTCTGACCCTAAGATTCAGCACTCGTGCTCCTTGGTATTTAACCCAAATGAATTGGGTGCATTGAACCCGTACACAAGTGTTTATAGCAGCTTTATTCCTAAGTGCCCAAACTCAGATGTGACCAAGATGTCCTTCAGCAGGTGAATGGGTAAATGAACTGTGGTACATCCAGACAAAGGCGTGTTGCTCAGCGCTAACAGAAGGGAGCTTTCAAGCCATGAGAAGACGTGGAAGAACCTTAAATCCCTACTACTAAGTGAAAAAAAATCTGAAAAGGTAACATGCTAGATGCTTCCATCTATAGAATATTCTGGAAAAGGTAAAACTGTGAAGAAGTAAAAAATCAAAGGTTGCCAGACATTGGAGGGGAGGAAGGATAGGTGGAACACTGGAAAACTACTGCATATGATACCATAATGGTGGATACGTGTCATTACACATTTGTCCAAACCCATTGAATGTACGACACCAAGAGTGAACTGTAAACTGTGGACTTTGGGTGATTATCATGTGTCAGTTAGGGTCATCAGTTTTCACGAATGTACCGCTCTAGTGTGGGATGTTCATAATGGGGAGGCTGTGCTTGGTTGAGGGCAAGGGAGTATATGGGAAGTCTCCATACTTTTCCTTTGGTTTTGCTACGAGCCTAAAACCGCTCTAAAAAATAAAGTCTATTAAATTGAGTACTATGGCAGAAGAGAACCATTTCTCCATTTAGTTTGCAGTTAAAGAGTATAATGATTAACTTGATGTGGCTTGCCCTAAATGGAGGGCTTCACTCTGTATTGTTGAAGGGCCCTCCCACCTAAAGGGACCAAATTAAGTTCCATCATCCATCACATTCCTTTGGACTGAGGCCCCAAAGGCCTATGTGTAAAGGAAAAATCCATGAGAGGAGGCAAGGCAGGAAGCAATTATAGATCATTAACGCTTTAGCAAACTGTCTGGGTCCCTTGCACGGTGCTGGGGCCCTGTAGCATTTTGTGATGAGGAATTAGCCTATTTGCTTACTTCTGCCCTGATTACAAGATAAAGGAAATATACAGGTGGGGAAAAAAAAAAATCCACTTCTCTGGATAGTCTACTGTCGATCCCAAGAGGACAAAAGGCTTTTCTAGTAAATCAATTCTGTCAACACAAAACATGTCTTACCGTCATGGAAGGACTTCTAAGTTGGGGTCTGTTCTTAACATCCGGGCCCATCAGGCGCAGTCACAGAAAACAGTGTGTGTTCTTAGTGCGGTAGCCCTGTCTAGCTATTACAATCCCAATGGCCACCTTCACTGTGTCTTAACACATCTCAGATTAACAATACTTTACTCTTCACGTTAGTATAAATGAAACCTGGATAGTTTTGAAAATAGAGGATCCTTGAAAGAACATTATTACTAGTCAAGCAGCTACTCGTTCTTTTTTATACACTGAGATCGCCTGGTGCCCCCCCACTTGTCCTTCCCGCTCCGACCCAAAGCATCCCCAATTCTCATGGCATAAAGGCTCCACTGTTGTTATAATAAAAGCTAAGTCCTCTGTATGACACAGGGAGCAACAAGAGTCTGTTTTCAAATTACACCCCCAGCCCCCCAACCCCCCCATCCTCCATCCACACACGTATTTTGATGAATGTTAACGTCTGTCTTCCAGCTATCCTCTACCATGGGGGAATGACACTAACAAAAGTGTGTCCCTCAGGTCTCAAAATGGAAACATTTTGAGTCATTGGGATTTATAGCCTACCCATGGGTTTATGTTTTAAAAAGTCAGGAATTAGTTATATCATTCCTTAACTGCTGGAGATTAGAACACTACGATGTAATCCAAAGACCATAGCTGCTCCACCAGTACATACCTATCTTGTTTCTTAGTCCAACCAAAGGAAGCGCGTTCCCCTTCTTCTCAGGTCACTGATGTGATGATTTGGATAAAGACAGACCAGATACCCAACCGTTCTACTCCTATCACGTACCCACGAGAACTGAAAACATAGGTCCTCACAGAAACTTGCACGTGAATGGTCTTAGGGTCATCCTTCACAATAGCCAAGAAGTGTAAACAACCCAAATGTCCATCCACTGCTGAATGGATAAACAAAATGTAGATCAGTACGACAGAATATTATTCGTCCATAAAAAAATAATGAGATACAGATACAGACTGTATACATGGATGAACCCCGAAAACAGTATGCTGCGTAGCCAGATAAGGACAAATATTGTATGATTCCATGTATATGAAATGTGCAGAACAGGCAAATCCATAGAGACAGAGAGTAGATCAGTGGTTGTCTGGGGCTGGAGGGGAGGGGAATGGGGATAGGAGGTTTCTTACGGGCTGAATTTAGATGGTGGTAATGAATACATGAATACATGAAAAACCATTGAATCACACTCTTCAAAAAGGCGACTATTATGATATGTGACTGTCATCACAGTTTAAAGAGAGAGAGAGAGACACTAGACATCAAAATAGGTCCCCAAACACCTCTCCCTTGTGTCCCTGAAGTCCTTTGTTGCAAAGTGTTATTGACAACACCTTCCAGTATTGATTCCAGATAAGCAGCTATGGGGGCTACAAATAGTCTTTGCTTCAGGAGCTCCGCCCAGCTCTGCCCCAATCCGGTTCTGCAGGGCACTGAGTGGGGGACTGCCCATGGCACAGAGAAAGCTGCTGAAAATCCACCTACTCCAAACCGGGACCAGGGGACTCATGCTAGAGCAATTTTTAGCTGTGGAGACTGTTCAGATCAACACTTTTACAAAGAGATGGGGCTGTGTTCTTGTTTACTTGGTACACGGTCCTCTCTTCTCCCTGGAAGACAGGGCTCTGTGGCATCAGGGAGTGAATTAAAAGCAGTCCTTTGATATGGTTACTTCAGAACATTCTAGAGGCCACTGCCTAACAGCCAGTGTGAAAAGTTGTTTTCAGTTGGTGAATGTTTTCTCATGCTTATGGCATTACTTTATTTTCTTTACTTTTTAAAATTCTGAGCCCATTCCAGTGTGTGTCGTGTACTTGTGTGTGTTTGTGTGGGTGGGGTGGTGGTGAGTCACTCAGAGAAGCAACTGTAATTTCAAACTAATAAGATTTCATTCCATGCCTGAAGCACCAAAACAAAGAAATTACAGAGCAAACACCATAAATCACAGAAGACTGTCAGAAAACTGGTCTTTGCATATTCAAAGTCCCGTAGAAATGCAGATATAATAGCTAAAGCACAAACGACAGGTGAGAAAAATAAAATAAGTTACAACATTTGCCGTTCTAATGCTCCATTTTTGCAAGCTCAGAGCTGTTTCTGACCTTTCTGAAGGCAAACACTAAGGGTACAGAGATTAGTAATTAAGTCACAGATGTATGAACATCTTTGGGAAAGTCACTCCAAACCAACTAAGCCTCCTTTTCGTTATTAGAAAGGAGTTGGGTAAAATGATAACCTAATATTCGTGTAGGGAATTCTTTGGAGTATATTTTCATAGACGTTATTTAATGTTCGTATCATTCTGATTTTACAGATGAGGAAACTGAGGTTTAGAGAAGGTGAGTGTCTCGCTAAAGATAACACCATCAGTGCAGCGGAACTGGGCTTGAATTTTGTTTTCTGATTGCAAATCCTATGGTCTTTCCACCATGCTCCAACAGCTAGCATCTGACGAATAACATGTTCAAACAGTATCTTTCCTTAAGGAACCCAAAGTCCGTGATCCTAACCCATTGCATCCATGTAGCACTCAATAGAGGTCACTTGACTGCCCTTCAGACTGAGGGAATAAGATGTCACCGCTGCTGAGAAAATTTCCAAATGCTTATCTCTACCATTTCACCAATGAACTGTGCAGCAGAAGGCTGAGACCAGTGTCCTTTACTGGCCACTGGACAGATGTCACATCCAAAATAGTACCCACTGCGGGAATGGGTGTCTTCGGTACTAATAATTACAGAGCATGTACAAAAGCTAAAATCATGCATAAGCCTACCCTCCTTCAACCAATCAACCAACCACGAAAATCTGGAAACAACTCTCAGTAGCCATGACAGACTACCAGTTAAAATAAATTATGCAACAGTTCAAAAAGTCTTATGAGATATACTGTTAAATTAAAAAAAAAAAAAAAAGCCACAGGCTGCAAGAGTATATATCGACCCCATTTGTATTTTTAAAAAATGTATTTACATATAAATGCATGTAGGCACATGGGAAATCGTGGATGATAGAATCACTAGGGGGTAGAACTAAGGTCTGGGGTGGCTACTGTGTGTACTGTTTGAGTTTTTCACACAAAAACAAACAAGGGGTGCCTGGGTGGCTGAGTTGGTTGAGCATCCAACGCTTGATTTTGGCTCAGGTCATGATCCTAGAGTCATGAGATCAAGCCTCGCATCAGGGCTCCGTGCTGAGTATGGAGCCTGCTTGAGATTCTCTCTCTCTCCATCCCCACTCTGCCCCTCTCCCCTGTTCCTATTCCCTCTCTAAACAACGACAACAACAATTTACTTCAGAGAAGAGTGTAACCATTGCAAAGAACGTTCCTTTTCATGACCCTTCTCTCTCACATTTTTAAGTGTTTTCATTGTTAGTCCTGCTGACCACAGGAAAATAAATGGTAAAATAATACCGAAAGATCAAAACCATTATTTTTATAGACCCCCCCCCAAAAGCAAAAAGGCAGTAGATGTTAGTCACTCACTAAGTTCAACTTTCTTATCTGATTCAAGCCACAGACTGTTCCCATCTCCAAGTATGTGCTAAAAAGCTGTGTAACACAGCCAGCCAGGCTAGGCTACAGCAAAAAAAAAAAAAAAAAAAAAAAAAAAAGTCTCAGAATTTAAGCTGGAAGGAAAGTCCATCTCTAGTCTTGGCTGACTATTGACCTAAGACTCTTCTGTTTTTGCCTGCATAGAAAACAGTAAAATCTGCAATGGGACTTTTTCACGGGTTAGAAACCCAACACATTCAGGAAAATCACCCCAAGCAATCTGAGCCAAGAGCCCAAGAGCTGATTCTTTGCCAATGAGCTTCACCAATCAGCCAAGCATCATCCTTGGTCTTTATGGGGGCAACAACAGCCTACATGACTGGCTTTTTAGTACTTTCAAGATTAGCATGGCTTTAACCGGAACATGTCTGGACCTCTGGAGGGACCCTTTCTGTGGCCCTCGTACCCAGCTGGGCTTGGGGTCCCCTTCATGCTCCCAGATCAGTCTGCCCAGCTCTCGTTAACACTTTGCAAACTACGGTCAGTCACAAACCTCTGTCTGGATTCTTCCGTACCCATGGATGACCCATGCGATTATCTCTTTAATACTGGTCTTCAAGTGGGCTTTCTCCCTTCTAGTAAAACATTTGTGAAATCATGAGCTGATTCGTGGCTGTATTTTACAACCTAATTAAAACCAAGTTGTACATATTTAAAAAATGGAAACTCACCCCACCTACTAAGCACTCTGGAAATCACAGTTATACAATTAAGCGGCTATCGATCTCCACTCATTTTCATACGATTACCTCTAATCTGGGCCATATGCTTGTTTTACCCCCTGGCTGCAGCAAAAAGCCTGGGTCCTAAATGAATGCATACATGCGGTATGATGCAAACAGGCAGTAAGCATGCACGTATCCCTCACTATCCAAATTCTTGTGTTCTGAAATCGGAAGCTGAAGACATTTAGGTAAATGTTTGGATGAATTTCTTGCCATTAAACCTCATGTCACCTGCCATGTGGAACTCAGGAACCAAACAGATTGGAACAATCATAACCGTTGTTGTTCAACCTTGCTACCTGGACGTGGCCTAAAACGTATTACTTTTTCATGTTCACAACTCATGCCGCTCTCTCGGTTCCCCCTCAACAGAAGTGAGCCCACGTTTTTATGGGGCACCAGCCACATCCTCGTCATGTTGGTAAAAGTTGGTAAAAGCTAAGGGGATACGCCTGTATTAGGGGTCTAGTCACCAGCCTGCTTCCAAAGTGGATGCTGGGATTCCTTCCTTGACCTGGATAACACAGACTACATGCTAAGAAGTGATTCTACCCTTAGTGTGTTCAGGGAACCATCAAGGCTGAGAATGGAAAGCTGATAGCCAATGGAAATTCCATCCCCACTTTCCGGAAACAAGATCCCACCAACAGCAGATGGGGTGATGGGCTCAACACCTCACAGAGCCCACTGATATCTTCACCTTCTTAGACAAGGCCGGTGCTCACTCGAAAGGTAAAGACAAAGGATTATCATCTTGAGCCCTTGTGCTGATGTCACAATGCTCAGAAAAGGAGAGAGCTGTGGCAATGACAACTCCTTTAAGATTGTCAGCAATGCCATCTATAGACTGAGGGGTTGGCCCTCCTGGCTAAGGTTCTCCACGATGACCTTGGCAACGTGGAGGAACCTAAGACCATGGTCCATGCCATCACTGTTCACGGATCATGATGGTTCCGTGGTGGTCACGGATGAGAATGGCAAGCTGTGGTGTAATGTCCGTGGCCCCTTTTCCTGAATCTCTAGTCCTGCCACGGCTGCGTGCAAGGTCGTCCCTGAGCTGAATGAGCAGCTCACTAGCCTGGCCTCGGGAGTGGTACCATTTCTAACATTAGCTTCCAAAATGAGCTATCATTTTCCCCAGGGCTCTTGTCTTTAGCAACGGCAAGCTAGAGCTTTTCAGCATAGTGCATTAATAATAAGCTGCTGCTGGCTTTACCTAAACCCTCGCTTGCTTAGATCTACGTCGGCTTGGGAGCCATTTAGATGTTAAAAATCAGCACTGCTAACAGCAGCCTATATATGGTGCCTATGATAAAGCAAATAAGGGATACGCTCTGGCCGTAATTCGGGAGAACAGTAGTTTCTACCTTCAAAGGACACTGGCAAATCACTCTCTTATTTTTCTCCATAAATATAAGAAGGGGACACCAGTAGGTTATATTTAGTGACCAGTTTTTGATCTTTCAATTTTCCCAAGATGTTTTTGTGTACCTACCCTAATTCCCGGTGATTTTTTTCAAAACTGAATTCACTTCACCTAGGCCAATTTCTGTGTTTCATCCGTGTTTTACAAACGTTCCCACAATTCGATCACTCGTGTTCTAGGAGTGGGCCCAGCAAATGGGAAAACTTAGGAGAAGGACACAATGAATATCTGCCCAGACCCTTCTTAAAACCCTGGTCATTGGCCACCTAGGTAACTTGTGTTTCACCATAAAGCATCCGTCTTAAAAACTGTTGGTCATCAAAACAAGTGTTCTTACGTGTCCCCTTTCAGCTCCGCCAAACCCCAAACATTTACTAGAACAAAAAGAGCCACGTAGACGAACGTACTTGTGTTTCTGTGATGTGTGTCAATTTCCTGAAGGAAAAATATTCAGTTGGAAAAAGCAATTGAAATGGGATTTGATTGGGATTAAAATGGGATTCAGGCTCAGTAGATCTGGAAATCTCTCTAGCTCCGGAGAGTGTAGCCTTGAACTACTCTAAGAGAATGTGATCACACTGCCCTCGCCTGTCCTTCTACGGCAGTATCTGTGGAGGAGGAAGTCTCTGGAGGTGGTGAGGTCGGGGAGGCCATCACGCTGACCTGACAGACCCTGAGCCTGATTTTAGGCTAAGGGACCGGCCCTGGACACCTGGTCTTTCAGGACACCGCAGGCTCTCCTTCCACAGTTGATCAGAATTGGGTCATTTTATGTTGGCTTCCTGTAAAGAGATGGCTCTTACAGGTTCAGGAGAGCGGGTCACCCAGGGAGTCTGTCAGTCTACATTCTTACACAACTCAGAAAAGATCGGAATGGTGGTCACTCAAGGGAAACACAAAAGATTTTCTTTCTGGAAGGATTAAAGACTCCAAGGAGTCAAGCCACACAACCTCATCCATCCAAATTCTGAGTACAGTCAACCGCATCTCAGTGGCTTGCCTTTCACAGGACCAGTTGACCGCACCGCCCAGAAAGAAATATGGCTTCTGGTGTAGGCACATGTAATGCCACGGTAACTCCAAGGGATTACAACCATCTTTAATCAGGAAAGCGGTCTTAAGGAAGGATTTGTGCCAGTGGTCCTTGTTGGAGGGAATACAAGGGTTAGGGGCCTTCTGCTGGCCTGGATTTGGTTCCCGTCGCCTATGTCCAAATCTTCCCCTTTCTCTTACTTGGCAAGAAATTTAACACTGAGCTAACTGGTGATAGGAACGGTGGACGGTAGTCCCAGACCTTCAGGCCTGGCTGTTCTCTGTAGTGCGGGCCACATTGCCTCATGCTCAAACGACTGCGCATTCATGGGAGAAGCACTGTTTCATCATGAGGTGCTTTCTTGTGCTACGGTCCCTGAGCAAACAAAATTACCAGTTAAAAGGCTGGGAAGGAAATGGAGGGCTAAGGAAATGCATAAGAATAAAAATTCAATATGCAAGCTAACAAAATTATGGAAGCCATAATCATAGGATGTAAGGAAGAAAATTCACTTATGACAATGCAGATGACGTCAGTTTTTGGTGAGGGCGCCCTGGCTACGTATCTATCTACTCAACGTATCGGGGGAGTAGCCAAACATCTATTTCCAATTTTCAGTTTGACATCCCTGGCCGTGCTAATCAACACTGGCCAAGGCCGATTTCATACTCGTTTTTGAACAACTATCAACATGATAGCCAGCTCCGTGTGCCAAGTCAGTTTGGGGTCTACAGACCCAAGCATCCAATCTCTATAATACCCTCAATCAGCTATGTGTTTATTGATACCCCTATATACTCCTCACCTCCCCCCACTTTTCTGGTTATACTTCTCTTCCCTCCAAACTGAAAAGAGGCATTCTCATGAAAATTAGGACCCACACGGTCATTTTTCTACTGCTCCCCTCCCCCATCATCACCAGCCCTGGGAACAGCAACTACACATCCATTTGTAAATGTAATGGGCCCTGGTCTAAGATTTAACCTCTCTCCTGGGAAATGTCTAAACGTTGGACAGTCTTCTGTACAGGAGAGAGTACCCAAGCTCTGACGTTCAGGTAGAGGCTCTCATACCAAAGGCGTGAAACCAGTCAGCCAGACTGGTTCAGTTCCACCTGCTGGTGATACCTTTCTGCCAACCAAAGGGTTCAGACATACTCTGAGCCAGCCCAGCGTGAGATCTTAACATTCTAAGTTCTAATCTGGGACACCGGAATTCCTGATCCTTCAGCCTCTCTGCCAAGAGACTTCTGGTTCTAGTAAGCTCTATGGAAGGGCTTGCTTGGCTTAAATATAATAACACCAACTTTTAGAGCTCAACCAAAAAAACCCAAAAAACCTGCAACTCACCACTTCCCGAAATGAACATATTCTAAAAACTAACATGATACTGCATTTGACAAGGGGGTATAGACATGTAAATATTCTCTAGCCCATCATCTTTGAAAAGCAAGTTTCCTCTTCATTTTGGCTACAGTGATGTCTTTCTTCTGAAAACACGGTCTGCTTTTCCTCTGACGCCCCATCTCTGCTGTTTTCCTCTACATCTCTGGCAGGAGGGTTTCATTGCAAGGTTTCTCCCAGGCGGAGAAGAATGGGCTCTCCTCCCCTGGAGTTAGAGGACTCTCCTGAAGGGCCAGTCTTTGAGTAGGAAGGGCCAGGAATCCCAGAGGGTCCCCTGCCTGACGCCTGCTCTCTGCAGGAGGCAAAGGAAGGAGTCTGGAGGAATACAGGCGACATGGAGAGAGGAGAGCAGGGCGCCACTGATTGTCCAGTTGGCCAGTGAGTGATTAACTCTATCAGGAGGGGCTGTTGATCACGCAGTCAGCAGCCCCCAAATGGGCCTGTGACCGGGGCTATAACCTCCCCGTGACCCTTTGTAATGAGAGAGGCTTGACTTGAGCCTTGCCGGTGTCTGGTTTCTGGGCCAACAGGCACATCCCTGAACCCTTTTCTCTTACTGCCACATGCAGGAAGGCGGAGGCCCGTACGGTGGTGAGCAAAGCCTGTCTTTGTACAAAACTACCGTTCAACAAAATGTCTTACGGATTTGAATCGCAGCACAAGTTTTGTTTTGAAGACGGAAAAGGCCAATTCGAAGGTGGCTTCACGCTCTTAAAAATCTGAGGGCCTTGCCTGATGGGCCATTCAGGCTGCTTGGGAACACCGGTTTCCAAACGAATACAGAAATCAATCAGAAAGACCGCTAAGGTTGCAACATTCTAGATTTGCCATGAACCCATTTACACGTGAGTTGCAAGTGAACTGTCCATCAAGTCCGCCCTGTGCCCAAATGCCACCTTCTGAGAAAGGCCTTCCCTGACCTCCTTCCCTAACACAGTTACCTCTCCACACACCTTTCCTTTTTCTCCGTAGAATTTCACGCTGCCTGCATTTAGACTATGTATTTCTGTTTTATTGGCCCTATCCTCACCTGGAACGGATGCCCTACCCTGTTTGCGACCCAGAGTCTGGAACAGTGCCTGGTGTAGTTTGGAATCTTTGCCCTCGCCACCCGTGTCAGCCTCAAAGTCTCTGCCGGCTTCTCCTTCTGCCTCCTCGGTCTTCAAGCCTTAACTTAAATGAAACAGCCCAAAGCACTCTTTCTTGACCACCTTCTTTCAAGTAGGTCTCTGCTTTCACCATGGTTGTGGCCCAAACGATACCAACAGTCTTCAATTACTGCATCGTTTTACTTAATACTGTCTGTTTTGCCTACTCCTAAATCCCAGGAAAGCAGGCTGGGGTCGGTCTTGTTCATTGCTTATTCCCCAGCACTTGGCACATAAGTATCATCAGATGTTGGTTAAATGAATGACTAAATTTTAAGCTGTTGCTCAGCAATGACAAGGTAAGAAAGGAGATCGGACACTCTCGTTAGGAAGCAAATAAAAATCTGGTTTCGGGTTCAAATATTTATCAGTTCAGAAACAAACGGAATTGTTACTTTCACACCGAAAAAACCTTGACGGACCCTCGACCAAATTCGCGCCCTGACTTTCCATCAGGGACACTGAGGAGCCATTGCAGATGGGGGGAAATTCCATTTTAAAAAGATCTCTAGGGTGCTATCTTAGTACTTTGTGGATTTTTCTAGCATATCTGGAGCACCCTGAACAGTTAATTACTTCTTTACAGGACTGTCCCCCGTAGGGGGCCAGCCCTTAAATCGTCTTTGTAGAAACAGCCTTTATTCATTTCACCCAAAGATTTGAGTGGCTATAAGGAACCATCTGGTAGGGAACGAAGATACAAGGTCTAGGCTGTCGTTTTTGTGTTTGTTTTTAGACAATGCCAGTGTTGAGTCTCAGAGGCGGCAGGGGAGGTGGCATCATGACGGGCAGTGGCAATAAGAGGAAAAAAGAAGAAAGCAGAGCATGATACGCCTCAAAAGCATAGCCAGGGGTGGGAGTGTGGGTCATCAGGAGTTCTGTGATTCCAGAGAATGGGCAGGAGGAAGGGCTAAGGGTCGAGACTGAGGCAGAAATCCAGTTGTAAAAGACCTTACGGGTAGTTTTACGGTGCTTGGGTGTTAGCATGCTTTAAAGAGTAGTGTGCTATCCTACTGCATGAGATAGGTCACCCAAACACTGTGGGCAGGACGCATTTGAGGGTCCTAAGAATAGCTGGAAGGAGATTAATTAGAAGGTTAATGTGATAGTGCCAGATAAAGACGACGCAGGCTCGAACTGAGGGAGTGTTGCCAGAGATGTGGGAAACAGGAAGTTACAGGTGCAGGGTATAGAATAAAAATCTCTACTGGATGAATAAATGGATAATCCGTGGCTCCCAGGAGAATGGCTGTGCCCACTGCTTTGGAAAATGTATCAAAATCTCAGGGACACCTGGGTGGCTCAGGGGGGTTAAGCGTCCAACTTCGGCTCAAGTTATGATCTCACAGTTCGTGGGCTGGAGCCCCGCATCCAGCTCTGTGCCGACAGCTCAGAGCCCGCTTGGATCCTCTGTGTGTGTCTCTCTTTGCCCCTCCCCCACTCACACGCCGTCTCTTTCTCTCAAAAACACACATTGAAAGAAATAGAAAATGTATCAATCTGAGAAGTGAAAACCTAGTGGACATGAACTGTTTTAAGATGCTTGTGTTTATTTTTGTAGCTTTTCTGTTTCACAGCTCCCTATGTTAAGGGAGATCATTTAGATGTTTTGATTTAGAAGTCCTGCTTTTTAGGGGCACCTAAGTGGCTCAGTCGGTTAAGTGTCCAACTCTTGGTTTCGGCTCAGGTCATGATCTCACGTTCGTGAGTTCGAGCCCCGCCGCACTGGGCTCCATGCTGAGAGTACAGAGCCTGCCTGGCCTTCTGTCTCTCGCCCTCTCTCTTTCCCTCTCTCTCAAAGGTAAATAAATATTAAAAAAAAAAAAAAAAAAAAAAGTCCTGCTTTTCGGATCTAGCAACTTCATGAAAAAATAAGAGTCAATAAGTCACTTACATTGGTAAATAATTTAGGGTTTATAGCTTGTATCAGTACTCTAGGAGGTAATTGAGAAACTTATGTAACATACTAGGTAATGTCTTCTTCAATACTATGTAACTTCTAGGATCAATTACTGGAGTGAACAAAAGATTGTATGACTGGGGCACCTGTGTGGCTCAGTCGGTTAAGCGTCCAACTTCAGCTCAGGTCACGATCTCACAACTAGTTAAGTTCGAACCCTGTGTTGGGCTCTGTGCTGACAGCTCAGAGCCTGGAGCCTGCTTCAGAGTCTGTGTCTCCCTCTCTCTCTGCCCCTCTGCCACTCACACTCTCTCTCTCTCTCTCTCTCTCTCTCTCAAAAAAATGGATAAGCATGAAAAAAATTTAAAAGAAATTGTATGACTGATTACTACCGACCTGAGCATGCATCTGGTGAGATCAAGGTCCCTGAATTAACCAGTATATAAAGTAAAACACACAGTTGATGTCGTTAATCAATGGCCTACGTGTCCGGCCTACGTGTCCTAATAGAATGAATAGTTTTTCCATATATTATTTTAAAGTGATACAGCACTTTTTAAAATCCATGTTCTTTGTGAACTATTTATTCAATTAGAAACAGTAATAAGACAAGGTAATAGGCTATCTGTGCCCCCCCCCACCCCCCTGAGAAGGAGGTACTAAATAGCAGGTTCTCAATGGTTCTCATGAATGCTGGGAAAGCCAGCTCTAAAATATATAAAAAGGGGAGAATATACACAAATAGCATAATATTTGGTTGTGGAAGATGCTTTTGTAGTTACATTTACATAGAGAGTTGATCCTTGAGCAGTGTGGAGGTTGGGGCCCAGTGGAAAATGTGCAACTTAAAAAAAAATTTTTTTTTTTAAGTAAACTCTTAACTCACATGGGGCTCAAACTCGCGACCCTGAGATCAAGAGTCACATGCTTTACTCATGGAGCCAGCAAGGTGCCCCTCATGGGTAACTTTGAACTGCCCCTAAACTTAACTACTAAGAGCCCACTGTTGACTACAACCCTTACTGATAACATAAACAGTCAAGTAACACATATTTGGTACGTTATGTGTATTATATACTGTATCCTTACCTTTAAGTTGAGCTAGAGAAAAGATAACACTACGAAAATCCTAAGAGAAAATACATTTACAGTGTTGTGCTGTATTTATCAAAAAAAAAAAAAATCCACAAATAAGTGAACGGGCATGGTTCAAACCCATGTTGTTCAAGAGTCAACTGTCTCTATTATAAGCTCATCAGTTATATCTAATGCTTGTGATTTGACGCTATAAAAATAAAGTCAGGGACCCACTTCGTGTTCCAGCAGCAGTCTTTAGATCTCTACCTGGTTTCCTCATCTAGTCCCAAGTGTAGGCTAAATACTAACCCTTAAACAAAATGACTCCCCCTCCTCATTTTTTGTTGTTGTTGTTCTTGTTATTTATTTGTTGTCTTGGTTAAAGGAAAAATTCAAACGCCTTCCTGGAAGGTCTTCTGCGATACAGAAGATTGTATGTTGCATAAGGGGGAGTAAACACAAGCTAAAATTTGCCACAAAATGATATTTGAAAGGGAATGATAGGGTAGTCACATGAAGGTATTCTAGGGGGGAATTCACTATTGTCTCTATCAAACAAATCCCAAATCTGGATATAGGAAAGGATAAGCTTTATTCAAAAGAATTATTTGCAAGAGGGGAAAGGCCTCTAGCAATAGGGTAACCCCTCTGGTCCAGAGTTCTGCAAGTGTTCTAAGACTAGCCAGAGAAGGGCTTTTCTGCGATAGGGAGGAATGAAAATGTTCCCTGGGTATGGGGAGGTGGACAGGACAGTGGATCAGAGATGTTGACCCTGAGCTCAGTTTATTCTCAGGAGGGCCCTTTTGGGGGGGGGGGGTTGTTTGGGGTAAATGTGGGTCAAAGTTCAAGGGCCTGGGGATGGAGAGAAGTTTCAAGCTTGGTCAAGCCAGGTATTGTGCAGATTGGCCAGGGGAAACAGAGTTCAAAGAATCTACAAGACAAAAATGGGAATTGGAAGGTTGAGTCCGGCCATACTCTTGGCTTAGAAGTCAAAGAAAGGGAAGAAGAACTTGGGCACTTTATCTAACCAGGTTTTGATTTGTAGGAGAAAGTGCTTTGGTGAAAGTACCACGAGGTCAGCTCTGACATTGCCAAAATGCTTCAAGGCCCTCAAACCACCATCTTAGGTTAAGCGCAAGCCAAAGAAAACTGCCAGAAGCTTTCTGAGAAGCTGACGCTAGGCGAAATCAGAATTTGGGTCACTGTGCAAACAGGTGCAAACTTTCCTTTAAAAGAAAAAAAAAATGACCCAGTCTTTACCAAACATTTAAATGTCTGTAAATCTAAAGCCTGCTTACGTTTATCCAGTATACGTTATAGTGACTCATTCTATGACTGTTCTTCTTGGAACTTTCCTAAAGGGCTGCATTTGCCCATCCACAAATATTCTACGTCGACCACCTACAGCCTAACCTGCCGGGTGCATTCCAAAGACTCTCCCTTTCCTCCCTAGAGGCCCTTTATTTTAGGCTGGACACAGTATGACGGCCTAAGCAAGCAGCCGGATTGAGAAGGATCAGTAACGTCACATCCTTAGTTTTGTCATAGCAAATACAGGTATTAAATATCTTACCAAAATGATGTTAGATTAAGATAGGAATACATTTTCCGGGGTGGGGGAAAAGGAATTCTATCTGGATGTGCTATGCCACCTGTGGAGTTGCAGCCTTCTTTATTTTTAATATTATTTTTAGAAACAATGAAGGACTCATGGAACTTATGTGTGGAACCTATAACATGCTTCTGACATATTTTATGTTCATTTGTAATTTTTATCTATTCCTTTTAGAGAGCGCACGCGAGCAGAGGAGGAGCAGAGGGAAAGAGAACCTTAAGCAGGGTCCACCCCCACCCCCATCTGCCATCATGTTTTAGACACAGAAATGTTACCGTGTCTGCTTACGTCCAGCTGTTTTCATGGCAGCTGTGAAATGCTGGCATGAGACCAATTACACCGGAGAACCATCTATCTCCTGGTTCTTCAGAGGCGCGCACATTTTCATCATCTTTTACTTTCTTCCCCCCAGGCTCTGCAGGGGCGCACCTCGGAGTAGTTTATGAACGAGGTGTTGGTAGCAATAGCTAACGCATTGTGTTTAAGGTTACAAGATCCCCAAACCAAAAACTACAGGTAGAGACTTCGGCCTGATGTGTCTGCAAGAACACAGGATTCAGATGCTTTCAGAGAGGCCTTCAAAACATTACCATTCTTGTCTTCCACTTCGTATCAACGTCTGGTGTTTAAATGCACATGACCTCAGCGTCTCGCATCGCCAAGGCTGGGAAATGTCCAAAGTGTCGCCCAAAGAGTATTTGCCATTGGGTTTTGATTTGGGTATCCATTCACCTTGGCTTTTCCAGGATAATCTCAATCACCAAGATTTCCGTGCCGTTTTCCAAGGATATTTTCTGAACCAGGATCCAGCTTGTGAATGGCTCTTCATATTTTAATCTTAAAGGGGACACCCTAAAAAGGCTCTAGGTGGTTTTATACTCTTTTATAGATTTTCCTTAAACTATTCTTTATGAAGGTATAAAATTATACAAAATATCCATAGGAGAGCTAGATAACAGATTAGCACACCTTAAACACCCTTTGAGGTTACTGAGATGGTTTTAAATAAAGACAAGCACCTGATTTCCCGAAACTCAGGCTTTTGACAGAGTTTTAGTTATTTAGTCCATTCAGTGTTAAACATACCCTTTTAGTTGTCCCCAGGGAAAATAGTCAAACATTCTTTGTAGATTAGTATTTTTTTTTTTTTAAGCATAAAATCCAGTCTTCTACGTTGCTTTCTACAGTACAAATTTAGGTTTTCATTTCTGAATCCAGCCCCCACTAGGCAAGAGCCTCAAAGAACATTTAGCTTCTTTGGAATGCTTACCCAAGTGAATGAGCCCCATCTTTTTTTTTTTTTTTTAATGAATTCTAATTAAACATCCACACTGTGATCCTTGTTGGCTAGAGAAAAATGGAGACTTTCCGTCTGTCCCCTTGTGTCCATTCTTTCTAGCTAAATGTTTTCCCCAATTATGTAGACAGACACTGAAAATTGCTCAACCTTGATTTATTTCAGGAAGCCGTCATTTAAGAAGCCCTGATGGGGGCGTGGTCAGGCTGGGCTGGGCTCACTTCCCACCGGCAACCCAGATACCGGTGTGTAATATCAATTGTAGTGTTCGTATTAAACCCAGAGTTTCATTTTCTCCTTTGACTGAACCTTCTGTTATGGCCTCATAAAAGAAATCAGCTCCCTTATTTCCCTCATTTAGCTTTTATTTGTGTAGCAGTGTTCGTTTAAAAAGAAGTGAGTTTACTGCTTCTCATAACTTGCTAATTTCCAAGTTAGTTTTTGGAAAAACCTCCAGGATGTCATTTCCCAGCCTCTAAAGTCAAACTGCTATGTATTTGAAAAACATTTTCAAGTTGAACAAAACATTTTTCCCTTCTGATTTCAGTGCCTGTGAATGCCAGAAGAAATTTAATTTTGAAAGAAACAAAAAACGAACATCTTTTTCTAGTTAAATCTGAGCATATGCAATACAATGAATTTATATGTGTACACACACACACACACACACACACACACACACACACACACACGGAAGCTCAGAGGAAGACTCATGGGCTTGATGTTTGCCATTGCACTTAGGCCCGAACTAGGAGGAGTGCTGAATCCTCAGTGCTTCCATCTGACCCCCTGGCTTGAATTTGCAAGGCCAAATGATTCCTAGCAACTCAGATTTGGGGAGGGTCCAACTATCTCCTTAAGGACACTTTTCACAGGGAACCACTGTTGCTCTTTATGGTGGACACCAAGAAAAAGTGACATGAGCCAACCCAGTCAAGGTATGGGGCGGTGGGGGGGTGGGAGCGGGGGTTGGGTCATTCCAGGGAAATTTTATAGGGCCAGATGCATTGTTGAAGTCAGAGCATATGATTAAAGACTGCATATCCTCAAAGACATCACCATCAATATTTTTATAGTTGTAAAACTCTTAAAATAAGACAAGCCCTATGGTCAATCGGTTCAACTCCGTATTTCATAGATGGTCAAACTGAGGACCCGAAAGAAATGTCATTTGGGTAGTTATTAGTAAGCTCTGGACTATGATTGGTTGCACATCTCTGAGTCCATTCTGGCCTTGCCATGCCCCCTAGGAAGGCTTCCACTCCTACCACTGAAACATACACTGTGTTAAATAGAGAGGGAACAAAGTAGACTTGAATTAAAATTCAAGTCTCCTAACTCTTAAGGTTCCCTTCCCCCCTTTTTTTTTTAAATGTTTATTTTTGATAGAGAGAGAGAGAGAGACAGAGCCTGAGCAAGGGAAGGGCAGAGAGAGAGGGAGACACAGAATCAGAAGCAGGCTCCGGGCTCTGAGCTGTGAGCACAGAGCCCGATGTGGGGCTCGAACCCATGAACTGCAATATCATGACCTGAGCCAAAGTTGGATGCTTAACCAACTGAGTGACCGACGCGCCCCAAACACTTTGGTTCTTTGATTCAGTTATTCCTTTTAGGCTAAAAGTTTCATGAGTCATCTTGACCCTACTTCCCTCTCTTTCTTACGCATTCACGCATGAACTTGGGAGTCCTGTTTAATCTCCTACCACACCATTTATCACAAGGCAGCATAAAAACTGTATACGGTGATCCAATGTTGTGCAGACAGGCCAGGAAATAGATGGAAAAGGCGAACTACCCTCAATTCAATAAATGAGGTAGAATTTAGGGAACTTTTTCTTATTTTCTTGGTTTTTGTATTGATGTGGTTCACTACTCATAAAGTGAAAAATAAAATTAATCGAGCACATTTAAGATGCAAAAAAGCAGGAGTACATTGAACGTAATTCATGAACAGTGGTTCATGGCCAGGATTCTGGGATCAGACAGTCCTAGGTTGAAATCCTGTGTTTCCTATTGCCTACGTCAGCTTGGCTGACCTTCTCAAGCTGCTTCCTTGCCCTTGAGATGAGAATAATAATAGTGCCTATACTGCACTCAGTGATGTTTGTAAAGTCCACTGCTTCCTGTCTAGGAGTCAGGACTCCATAAATGATGGCTATGGCTGCCCTTACAGTTATCATTGTCTTGAAAGCTGGCACGGAGGCCACGCTCACCTGAAGAATCCTCAGGCTGTGCCCGCGTAGCCACACGTGGCCTTGCACTTTTGAATTCTAGGATGTTGTTTGCTCTTAAGCAGTTACACTGTGGCTCCTTGAAAGTGGTATATTCACTGGCCTCACAGAGGAAATAAGAGCACGTGAGCTGGACCCAGCCCGGCAAGGGCAGTGCTGGAGCTGGGGCTCGGACACCAGCAGGTGGACTGGACCCGGGGGCTGGTACCCCCGGAGTCGGTCGAGCCAGCAAGCCTCAGTTTCCCAGATTAGCCCTTAGATGACCGAGGCCCAACTCCATGCAGGCCTAGTGCCTCCCGGCTACCGTGCGTGCCCACTGAGGCCACCAGAGCAAAAGGCTTGACTAGTGTTGGTGGCAGCAGGGCCTCTGACTAAAGAGGCCTCCCCTGCTGTCTGCCCTGGGGAGAAGAGGCCACAAAAGGCTTCTCTGGGGAAGCCGCCCCTCCCCCACTCCTGTGCTGCACTGGTAAAAGGACAGGGAGGAGGACAGATGACAGCCATTAGGTTAGTAAGACTGGGTTTGTCTAGGAGCTCTCAAGCTTCCAAAAAATTCCAGAGGCCTAAATAAAGGACCTCTCGAGCTGTGAACTGGCAGAGCACTTAACTGCTCAAGGCCTTTCCTTCTCCATTCCCAGCACAGGGGACACTTCCGGATCCTCAAAAGCTACAAGAGACCTACTGAGGAAGTCAGGCTCTTCGTCCTCCTGCGGCAGGGCCGGGTGGGCGGGGATGCAGGGCGGATGTAGGCTCCCAGTGACCAGAAGCCTGGGAAGCAAAGGCCCAGAGACTAGAAAAATGCCTTCCCGGGAGGTTCCATCTCCTCAGGCAAGGACAGTCCCCTTCAGGTCAAATCCCCACCTCCTAATGACACAAAGGCCTCCTCTTTCCCTCCCTCCCCCTTTTCTACTAGGCTGCTTTGCCAAATAGAAGGAGGTGGAGTGGAGCGTGGGCCTAGGCATGGCAGGGTTAGCAGGCGGCCATCTTCAGGCATCCAGCCCTGAGACAAAGGTACCAAAGCCCTTCTCCACTGTCCCAGGCTCCTGCCCCCCTGGGCACATGTAACAAGTCTGGGGCACACATCTTGACGAGTGAGGGTTACTTACAGGGACCACAGCACAGAGAAGTGAGGGACAAATGTTTAGGAAATCCATGAGGTAGCTGTTGTGCATAGAGGGCTCTTGCACAACAAGAATGAGAATTGGAATGAGACAACTCATTCCAATGAGTTGGAATGAAACATTCCAACTTCACAGGCCACGCACATTTCTGAGGAATTAGATGGGGGGGGGGGAGGGGGGTAAAGTGCAGCCATTTTAAGCTAGATGAGAAGGACCCATGAGCGCTGGGCAACAGAATCAGGTGTGATCACTCCCTATGCTACTCGCTGGTTGCCATCCCCCTGGGTAAGTCCCTTAACCCTTGGGCCTCACTTTTGCCCCCTGTGAAATGGGGTTCTCGAATGTAAAGCATTTGGCATGGAAGGGAGGCTTAGTAAAGCAGACCCATTCAAGCATGCAGCTTTGCAAATGGAATCGATTGGTAGGAAAAAAACACTAGACTTGTGAAGATATTATTTGAAAATTTTATCTAAAAGACCCCCCCCTCCCACTCCCATGGTCTATTGATAAGCTCATTCTCTTTTGTTTTACAAGTGAATGGGAGGGAATCTGGGACAAAGTCCAGTCCAGAAGGGTGGTTTGTAAAGACCCACAGGGACTGAGCGCCCCAGCCCCTCCCAACCCCCCAACCGCCCTCCCCCTGATGGCTGCGGACAGTGGGGGACAGTGGGCCACCACAGCCGCCATCCCCCACAGTGGATTCAGAGAAACTGAATGCCTTACCCTCCTCCCTGCCTGGCTGCTGCCTGTTTCCTGGTCTGGATAGGACTTCACAAATATTACCTGTTTTTTTTTTTTACCATGAGACTTAAAAGGCTACCATAAAACCAAAGGGAGAAGACAAGGACTGACTGCACCCCAAACTCTATGAAATCTTTAATATTTTGCATCATTTTAGAAGCTCCATAAAGGTATCCCCCCTGCAGGCCCCTGGGCTTTCAAACAACTTCATAGCTCGCAAAGCTGTAAACCAATTGCACAACCATGAGGAGTTAAGTGATGCATTTAGAAGTGATACTTGGGAGTGGCGCCTGCTCTTTGGGAGGATACAATTCTGCTCAAGCAAAACCAAAGCAAACCTGGGGCGCCCGGGTGGCTCAGTCGGTTAAGCATCTGAATTGGTTTCGGCTCAGTTCGTGATCTCAAGGGTTGGGGGTTTGAGCCCTGAGTCAGGGCTCCAGGGCGGAAGCCTGTTTGGGATTCTCTCTCTCTCCCTGCCCCTCCCCTGCTCATTCTCTCTCTCCCTCTCTCTCTAAATAAACTTAAACAAAGACACAAACAAAAACAAACCAAACCCAAACCCAGCACTGCAGCCTTTGTGGGGGGGCGGCTGGGAGCAGGGACAGTACTGGGGGTGGGGTGGCCGGACAGAGAGGGTCGTGGGCACATTTTCCAGTCGTCATCAGAGAGACTGAAGTCTCTCTTTTCGACCCTAGGAGTCCAGTTCAAGGCTTTTTTTTTTTTTTTTTTTTTTTTTTGAGCCCAGACTAAAACCAAAATATATCCTTCTTGTCTTTCAAAACCAAACCAATACAGTTTGCAGAACAACCCCCTAGAGACATTTACTTAATATTTAACTAAGACTCAATTACAAGATTCTACTTCAGAGAATCGGGGGCACAAACTCTGTCGCCTAATTCTACTTCATTCAGTGCCAGTGAGCGCGGGTTACAATCCGGCCTGTGTTGGATACTTTTCAAGACTCATTAATCTCCGGCAAGAACCAATTTAACGAGCAGGGCAGTCTTTTGAAGTGAATCGTGGTAGTGGTTTAAACAGAGGATTAGGAGCTAATCACATTTAAAGTCATCTCGTGGCACTAAAATTGACCCCAGACTAGGGGGGTAAATTACAGGCACTGGGAAGGCTTTTCCCTTCTCCTTCTGACTCCCCTGTGGGACAGCCAGACAGCCGCCTGCCCACATCCAGAGACAGCACCCCATTCTGACAGGTAGCTTATCACGAAGTTTGCCTCTTAGCCAATTTACGGGTCAGTTTTATAAAATAATACTCTAGATTCTACAGCCATTGGACACTGTCTAGGTCACAGGCACAGTTTAAGTGTAAATTTGGGGTCTGCTGTGTACTGTAGATATCAGCTAGTTAGATTTCAACAATCAGAATGCAAGCCAGGGGTAATCCGTCATTTTAAACTTGAACTCCCCAACGTGAGTTCATCGGACTTGGGACAGTAGGAACAGAAGGGCCTGGCAATTATAGTCACCAGGCAATTAAGCATTTTCCTTTAAAGTGTTTCTTCGATCACATTGAACACAAATGGCAGGCAATCTACCAATTATTTAGCAGTGGATTGGATATGGATTTCAGTTGTACTGTCTAATATTGAGGGGATTCGCCACACAAGGCAAAATTAGTAAAGGCACATTAGCATTCAGTCTGCAAAAGAGAGGGCGTGCCTTTTGTGTGTGTGTGTCTTAATGTAATCTGGCCCAACTTTGGTTCCTTTCTTTCTGACTCCATGCCACAGACGAACCTCTTCTAAGTGTCATACAGGGAACAAAGAAGACTCATGACCACATTTCAAACCTCTAGGGATCTTCTGAGTCCTTTCTTGTTAGAGCTGGGATGCTGCAGGCCAAAATCATGAGGTGCGTTGAGTAGGTATCACTGCTTGGATGACACCCAAGCCTTGATATTCCAACCTGGCCCATGGCTCTGTGCCCCAATTAACCGTCTATCCCCAGCCCAAAAAACAAAAGCCACGAATTATTAGAAGAGAGATTAACTGTGCCTGACAACACTCAGAAGCAACAACCAGAAAAGCTGTAAGAACAGTTTGGATACGATAACAAAAACTGTAAAATAATCACACTTAGGGATGCTGGGGCAGCTCAGCCGGTTAAGCATCCGACCCTTGATTTCAGCTCAGGTCATGATCTCACAGTTCCTGGGATCGAGCCCCACGTTGGGCTCTGCACTGACAGCAGGGAGCCTGCTTGGGATTCTCTCTCTGCCCCTCTCCCCACTTGTGTGTGTGCTCTCTCTACCTAAATAAATAAACTTAAAAAAAAAATCACGGTTAGGTAAGAATCTTTTAGATGCGATCTTTTGATGTTAGGTAGAAAAGGCAAATGTTTACCGATGAGATAAAAAACACAAGGAAGAACTCAAGACAAATTTTCACTTCAATGGATTCAGGCAGCACAGCCAGGTTTTCTAGGGACTGGTTGCCCAAAGAGTAAGCTGTTTATGGCCAGAGAAACCATAGGCCAGAAAGATTAGGTGCCTGAAAATCGGAATCTCAAATTCAAATACCTGAAAGGGGCCACAGGGTGGTCACGAAGGGTAAGACAAGAGGGAGTGCTAAAGTCTGTGCCCCAACTGCACACCCAGCACAAAAGCACGGAAATTCAATTTTAAAGGACTTTAAGTCACTGTTAATGATACCATAGAGTTCAACATCATTTCTCAAAGTCCCAAACTTCTAAAAATCTTATAAAGACACACCACCTCTGATCCATGGAAAATCAATGGTTCAGTATCATTTTATAACTGGTGGAAAAAAAAAATCAATTAAAAAAATCAAAGCCCACTTAAAAAATACTCAAGAGGCACCCTAACAAGTCACAGAAGAGTTCATGCAAATGGCCGACAGAAATTTGAAAAATGCTTTCATCTTCACTAAAAATATATGAAAACTAAATGAGAGGCCATTTTTCATTGGTGAAATTACCAGTGATTAAAAAGTGAGAACACACAAAGTTTATGAGGAAGAGTCAAAATGGGTACTCACACAGGTGTTGGGGGGTACTGATACGAAACAATATTTCTAGGAAAATAATTTAGCCACAGGCATCCCTAAGCTTAATGATTCTATGTGTCAGGAAAAGATTTGCTCCCTTAGGAATAAGCTGATTATTTCCTAGTGGATGTAATTTCATTTCATTTTGGTTTGGTCACGACAAAGTTCAAAGGCCAATCTGTGGCTCAACTTTGAATCAACAGGCTACATTGAACTTCAGACGAGGCCTTAATCTCCTATTCTATCTGTATTTCCCCCTAATTTTGCTTTTCCCATTTTTTTCTTGCAGCTCATTCTGAATTGCCATGAAATAGCTGTGAAAAGAGATATATAAGTAAGTAAAATATCCTAAGAACGAGAAAAAAAAAAGCTTTCCAAGGATCAACTGTGGTAACGATATTTGCAATGCTATTCACTAAATGGAGAAAAACTTGCTTTTCCAAAGAAGTGAAATTTTGTCTCCTGTTACAAAGCCGACCACCATGCCGTATCACGGCTTCCAACCTTTTAAAGATGCAGCAATATTATTTTTTTTTTTAATGTTTACTTATTTTTGAGAGACAGAGAAACAGAGCATGAGTAGGGGGTGGGGGTGGGGGGACGCAGAGAGAGGGAGACACAGAATCCGAAGCAGGCTCCAGGCTCCGAGCTGTCAGCACAGAGCCCGATGCGGGGCTCAAACTCATGAACCGTGAGATCATGACCTGAGCCGAAGTCAGACACCTAACAGAGTGAGCCTCCCAGGCGCCCCTGTAATACTATTGTAAAGTTTTTATTTTTTGATGGGACTGCCCCACACCAAAATGGAAGTCGAGACAGGATGATCACTCTGGATGGTGACTCTTTGTAAAGCACGATCTAGCACATCTTAGATAATCCATTCACAGGCTTCTCTGTTCAATGAAATCCAATGCCAGGTCAAAAACCTTGATAAGTGACTAGAAGAGGGGAAGGATGACGGGATTGATATTTTTTCAGCTAAGTGCAAAGGCTTGTCTACATTTTCTGGGATAAAAGACCTTTTGCTTGTCAAGAAAGTTCTATCAAAGACACTTAAACAGAATATAGTTAGTAAATGCCATATGGGCACACATGAAGCACAATCCTAGCAAATGTGCAATCGAAGGTAACTGGGCAAGGTGTTTTCATGCTTAAAGCCTCAGCTTTAACATTTCTAAAAAAAAAAAAAGCGACAGCAGTGTCTGCCTCCAGCACAGGAGGCAGCCCTGGGAGCCTGGATCAAACCCACTTAACCCCACACGATCCTGGGTGAGCGATTTAACCTTTGTAGACATCAGTTCCAGATCTGTAAAATGGGCTGGCAGTAACCACGTCTCAGGATCGCCGGCAGGACTGAATGAGATAAAAATATGTAAAGCAATATCCCAGTGAGTGGCCACATACGCTGAGGGTTCAGCATAGGCTAGGGCTAATTGTTATCGGAAGTATTATTATCCCAGCCTATAAAATGATGCAACTGATACTAACCCATTGTTATGAAATCAAATAAGATAATAAACACGGATGCCAATAAAAGCAATAAAGGATGTACAATGTGTGTGGGGGTGGGGGGCACAGTTATAATTGTGACGAGGAAGCATGTCATCTAACCACACATCCTGCTTGGCTACCTCTGACAGTATGAGTCACTCCCACTATAACAAATGATTTTTAAATGCAATAAAACCTGTTGAGACTCCATCCCATGACAACCGTCGACGGAGTAGAAAAATCTGACAACAGGTTTGGCCCTCCTGAACGCAGCTGCCTTCCAAAGGATTTGGGGCGAGATCAGATGTTTAAAGCTAGGAGGCGGGGCGCCTGGGTGGCTCAGTCGGTTAAGCGTCCGACTTCAGCCAGGTCACGATCTCGCGGTCCGTGAGTTCGAGCCCCGCGTCGGGCTCTGGGCTGATGGCTCAGAGCCTGGAGCCTGTTTCAGATTCTGTGTCTCCCTCTCTCTCTGCCCCTCCCCCATTCATGCTCTGTCTCTCTCTGTCCCAAAAATAAATAAATGTTAAAAAAAAAAAATTAAAAAAAAAAAAAGCTAGGAGGCTCCAAGCTCCGCCCCTAGGTAATTAACCTCACTTCCTCCAGGCTCCCTGAGACCCGGCCCCTGATTTAGGATATCCCTATGCAGGAGAGGCCCCCTCGGTGGAAGCTCATTATCCAGGAGCACCTCACTGTGCTCCACCCTTCCCTCCCTCCCAACCCCCCCCCCCCCAACTGTGGGGATTCCCCTTCCCTTCCAGCCTTCCCCACTGGAGCCAAAACCATCTCATTATTATCTCTGCAGCCAGCACAGAGCTCCCCCTACCACCTTGCAATGTCTCTCAATCTGCGTTTCTCTCAGGGCTTCTGTCTCTCTGTTTCTCTCTCTGTGTCTTTCTTGGTTTCTCTCTCTCTGGGCCTCTCTGTCTCTGTCTCTTGGTCTCTCTCTGGACCTCTTCTCCTCCCTGGGTCTCTCTCTGGGCCTCTCTCCCCCTCCTCTCCTCCCTCTCCACCCCCTTTCCCTCCTCCCCTGCCCCCAGTTTCTGCCCTTCCCCTTCCATCTCTCTGTCTCCACCTATCTCTCCTAGGATGGGCTCCACTGTCCACACCAGGAGCTAGGACCTCGCACACTGCCTTGAGGACCCAGCTGACCACCCAGATATGGAACCCCGAGCACGGGTGCCTTGCATGTGACCATGCACCCATTTCTAAAAGCAAGTGACAGGTCGCCAAAGCCCAGGACAACCTGCTCCTCAAAGGAGCAAAGATTTTATCAGCTCTCTGTCCAGCAAAAGGCTGGTAATTCTATCTCACACAGGAAATCCTTTGAGCACTTGGCAATGAGGTCTCCACAGTGAAAAATAACCAAAACGACAATCAGAGAGTCCCCTAACTACCATCAGGTGTCAAGATCCTCCCGGCCCTTCAGGAAAAGTGGTCTACCCTCAGTGGGGGACGCAGCTGGCCCAGAGTACAATCAGTCCAGTACACTTGAAAAATTATTAGAAGTGATTTTGCATCGGGGCGCCTGGGTGGCGCAGTCGGTTGAGCGTCCGACTTCAGCCAGGTCACGATCTCGCGGTCCGTGAGTTCGAGCCCCGCGTCAGGCTCTGGGCCGATGGCTCGGAGCCTGGAGCCTGTTTCCAATTCTGTGTCTCCCTCTCTCTCTGCCCCTCCCCCGTTCATGCTCTGTCTCTCTCTGTCCCAAAAATAAATAAAAAACGTTGAAAAAAAAAAATTAAAAAAAAAAAAAGAAAAAAAAAAAAAGAAGTGATTTTGCATCATTTGCTTCACTCAACCACTGTGAATGTTGGAACACTGATAATCATATCCAGAAAATAAATGCACCATGCACCTTTCGTGCATTTCGGGAATGCTCCCTGCCCCCATCAGCTCTCCCGCCTCACAGTTGCCCCAGGGTCGCACTGCTCTGCAGGTAGGGAAGGGAGAGGCAGAAAGAGAGATGCACCATTCCGCTAACGTTCCCCTTTTGCAAGATGCATACATGCCTTTGCAGATTCTCAGATCAGATTCTCATAGAGGAGCTAGATTTCAGACTCAGCTGGTTGGGAGACAGGGATGGGGAAAGGAACCAGTGGCTTGTGTTTTCGACTGTAAAGGAGGGGGAAAAAAAAAGTCAGGAGGAATTTGGGGCCAAATAATCGTAACCATAGCCCTGGAGACCTCAGTGGTTCCTTAGGCTAGAGGCTTCAAACCAAGCCCCGTACGCGTGGACATCAAGGATTCTTTGTTCAGCGGACATACATTGTTTTAAAGATGTAAGCCTACATTTAAGAAAATGGGAGACTTCCCATGAAAAACAAATCTGGCAACTCCAGCCCCTTTTGCCTCATGGCAGCCACAGGTGGCCCTACGGGCGGCCGCTGCCCCGTGTCCCTCGTGGCCGCACGGTGACCCTCACTGACACCCACACCACCCTCCCCACTCTCCCCATTCGGGGTATCACTGTTTCACTTCCCTTTCCCTGCCTTAAAGGATATGTGAGATTATGGCTTCTGACCGAGGCCATTCTCACTTGGTCTACAGAGGAGAAAAATAAAGCCCAGCGTGGTGCAGTCACTTGCTTAAGATCACACAGCTTCTCGGAGCAGAGCCGCACAAGAACCCAGACTCCGTTCACAGAGCCAAGTGCTTCTGAACCTCTGTTTTCAGTGCAGAACCTTGAGTCGGGGGAAACAGCTGCCGTGCTGGTGACCTTGCCCTGATCCTCCCTCCAGTGAAACCACCTGACCTTCCAACTGATTGATCATTAAGACTCCTTCCCCTTCATGAACTAGTCGCTAGGCATCACCATGTTCAAGTAGTGACTCACAGAGTCCGCCCACATGTCAGGCCCCTAGTTCTGGGCACTAGATGGTCTCCTGAGACCTCTTGCAATTATTAGTGAACAGCTTCTAGTTTCCAGTTTTGGGCCAAATTGTACTAAAATTGGCCTCTTGGGAGGTTGCATTTCCTGCCCTTACAAGGGCTCCCAGAAATGTCCTTTCTTCTCTGCACATCACATCATCTCTCTCTTCCCGTTTTATTCCCCCAAACGGGGGTGTATGACAACGTACATGAACCATGGGTTTGCTTGCTGTTTGCAAACAAAACAAGTTGTGTTCATAGCTTTTTAATTTGTCCTGTTACTTTTCCAAAGTAAAGCACCTGAAAATTCAACTCTAAGCGATTTTTTTTTTCTTTTAAAGAACATATACACAACGTCCTTGAATGCCAAAGCAGGTCACGGTTGTGGGAGTAGCAGTGGTTAGAAGGTAATAAGGATACTTACAACCCATATGATGACCAGTCTTCTGGATAAATAAGGATCAATATTCCAGTGCGTGAACGGAAGAAAGGTGATGTAGAACACTTCTTGACCCAAAGCGGCTGAGAATCTGAATAGGTAATAGTAGAAATAATTCTTCACAATGTACTTCTGTACAGAAGCCTAGAAGACAAAAGTGAGAAGGCTCTGAGTTCATCCAACAGGTCACCACGAGGCCAGTTTTAAAAACCTCTAGGGACGCCTGGGTGGCTCAGTTGGTTGAGCGTCCAACTTCGGCTCAGGTCACGGTCTTGCGGTCCGTGAGTTCGAGCCCTGCTTCGGGCTCTGGGCTGATGGCTCAGAGCCTGGAGCCTGCTTCTGATTCTGTGTCTCCCTCTCTCTCTGCCCCTCCCCCATTCATGCTCTCTGTCTCAAAAATAAATAAACGTTAAAAAATATTAAAAAAAAAATTAAAAACCTCTAAAACTCCCCAGGAATTCAACTGCCAAGGTGCTTCCACTATGAATTGTATGTATTTTGCTCAGCAATTGTAGGTAATCGCTCAGCAATTAGAGGGCGAACGAAAGAGCCAAAAACTGTTTCCTGTGCACGGAAGGTGAACTCTGTATGGAGTTCTGTATATTAGAATATGCTCTGGGGCTAGGACTGTGGGGGCTGGAATAACATCCCCAACAATTTCCACACCCCAAGGGATCTGTGAATTTGCTGCTTTACACGGCAAAAAAGGACCTTGCAGGTATAAGTAATGATGTTGAGATGGAGAGATTATCTGGTTGGGCTCAGTGTGGTCACAAGGATCCTTACAAAATAGGAGGGGGGAGGCAGGAAGTCAAGGGGAGTGTCATCTGAAGATGGGGCGAGGGACCACGAGTCAGCGCAGGGCACCTTCTGGAAGCTGGAGAAATAAGGGAGCAGATTCTCCCCTTGAGCTTCCAGAAGCAATGTAGCCCCCGTGACGCCTTGATTTCGTCCGAATAAGAAGCATTTTGGACTTCCGACCTCCACAGCTGTAAGAGAATAACTTTATTTTAAGCCACTAAGCTTGGGGTAACTTGTGGCAGCAGCCGTGGATAACCAATACAGAGACTTTGGAAAAATCACTTACCAGTGTGTCTTTTTAGTTTACCTTTAATTTTTATTTTTTAAAGTTTATTCATTTATTATTTCAGAGAGGGAGAGTGAGTGAGAGAGCGAATGCACAAGCGAGGGGTGGCAGAGAGAAGAGGTTAAACGCAGAATCGGAAGCAGGCTCCAGGCTCTGAGCTGTCAGCACGGAGCCCAAGGTGGGGCTCGAACTCACCACCGAGATGTCATGACCTGAGCCAAAGTCGGACGCTTAACCAGGTGCCCCAGGTTATCTTTAAAATGGAACTAGGACAGTCAACGCAGTACGGGGATGGTTTAAGAAACACATCAAGTGCATGCAGGGGCTGCTAACATGCAATTCTATTTTCGGTCACCCTTTCCCTTCCTCTTATCCCTGCAATAGGCAGGTGGAAAAAAAAAAGGACTGAAGGGTAGGTTAAAATAGGAATAGGCAGACAACCTATTTTAAAATATGACGAATGTCCTTAAATTAATATCAGTAACAAGTTAACAAAAACATTGTCACCCTATTAAATAACCCCCCCCAAAAAAATCAGTTTTAATGCTATTTATAGTTGGCATAGTCTTTATATAAATAAAATCAAAGCAAAATGCCAACACTGAGAAAGGGGGAGAAGGTGGCCCCTTTCTTTGGCTTTGCTTTGTTTTACACAAAGTCCGGGGTCCTCGAGTCCTGGGAGAATTCGGAGAATAAGTGGCACACGTTTATTCTGCAAAGAAATGTGCCTACGACGGACCCGGAACCTGTGCTGAGCGCCAAGAATATTTAGAAGAGCCAGGCGTGGTACCTGGCTTCAAGGAGCTCCTGTGAGGGGCGCCAAAGAGTACTGTTCGGGGGAATGAATTTGTAAAGGACCAAACTGTGTTTGAGGCCTTGCAAAAAGCCAAGATTACTTTTACACTTTAGGAATAATAATGATAATAATAATAAAAAGATGACCTTGGAAATTGTGAGAATATTAACTGGACTTGACAATGTTGGCTGCCTGCCAAGCACACACTCCTCTCTCCTAAAAGGTTCCTGATTTAATCCCAGCACCTCTACGTGCCCCCAGGCACAGGACTCAGGGGGAAGTTGACACCTGCTCTCAGCTCCAGTCATGGGAAGTTCAAGCATTCAGCCTCAAGCCAAAAAGTACCCTGCAGTGGCCCTGGAGAAAGTCACCGGTCAGGGGCAAGCACAGGTTGTAAACTCAAAATTCATCTCTCTTGAGGGACAGGCTTTACTTCTAAATGTAAATTCAAGTCAGAGTGGAAATAGATCCGTCCTAAGTAGGAGAGACGACAATGCTCAAAACGAATTAAATGAGGAAGAGCATAGTTTCACCTCTCTGCCGAGATATTATGGCTGGATTTGCAGGACAAGGACCAATAAAATAGTGACAAATGACAAAACTTCTCTCGGATACGAGGATTAATCTCTGCAGCTTCTGTTTTATAAACATCCATCCTGCAGGCCCGCCCTTGAGGCAAAGCCTGTGAAAAGCCCCTTTGTCCATAAAGATTAGTTATTTTAACCCACCAGCTACCAGTATACCCAGCAAGGAGTCCTGCTGGAGGCTTTACAGGGAGAAATTTCCCAAACTCTGAAAAGGGTCAAACTCCTCTCTCGTGTCACTGCACAGTACTCAAATGTTATAGGACATTAGAAACACGCGGCGACAACCATTTCCCTACCCTAAAGATTTACCTGAGACCAAGTTCAAGATCTTAATCCTAGTAAATAATTGAAAGACTGTCAGGGAGGATAGCAAACCACTTTTTAGAGTTGCATATTACTAATTAATATCTTCAGACTTGCTTTTTACAAGCTCTTGGGAATTCTCTTTTTTTGGAGGAGAGCTAGATATTCTCTAACTCTTCTCAGGGACAGAAGAAGCAAAAGTGAAACTAAAAATATCCGCGTATATATAGGACGCCCAAAGGCTTTTTTAGATAACATCTCTGAATATGTAATTAAGTAGCATGAGAGCCAATATCTTCGTCCAAATTCTCGGTAATTATAGGTACCTAAATAAAACAATCGGGTGCTTGTCTTTTCAGAACAAGAATCTACGTTTCCCTTGCAGGAGATCTCAGAGCAGATGACTTCAGTATCTCTTTGGAAATAACAAGAATTCCAGTGTTGGTCCCATCGGGAACAATTAGAGGGAGAAGAAACAGGGGTTAGAAATAGAAATGGTATAGAGCCAGGGGCAGAGAGAGGAGTAAAAGCTGGGAGATAGGCAACCAGGTCCCGGAACTCTGCTTCTATATTTCTGTAGAACCAGCCACACATGGGCGCCGACAGGCCAGGCTGTGGGCAGTGTCTCTGGGGCGTGAACCGAGGGAGCGGGGATTAGCAGCTAAGTTTTTTAGGCAAAAGATCATAAAGGCATTGAACACTTAGGCGGGTGGAGAACCACTTTTAGAAATAAAATACTTCTCAGGGTGCCTATCTGTCGCAAAGCCAGATGAAGAAGTTTCTAGTGAACAGGAACGGTGAGATGGAAATGACCACATACCCGTTATTACTAACTGCAAAATGTCATGGAGAGTCTCCTCTGTGTGTTTTATTTGTGGCCTTATTGTCCTGAAAATTCAAGCAGATACACGACTTCTGGACTCAGCGCCGCCCCGGGAACACCTGAACGGTGTTTTGTTTTCCAAACACGCACGGAGGAGTCCTGAACGCCAAGGAAATATAGCCAGGTCAGCACCACTGAATAGAATCAGGGCTGACCCAGAGGGCAGAGGAGCGAACACTGAACAGACTTGGCAGAGGGCCCGGCTTTTGAGCTTTCAAAGGAGGAGGGATACAAGGAATAGCTTTTAGCCAAACAATAAGTGACCTTGGGGAAGTCAGTGCACCTTTCTGCACCTCAGGGGCCTCCGCTGAAAAGGATGGAGTCTGATTATTTCAGCTGCTTTTTAATACACACACACACACACACACACACACACACACAAATAGATGGGGAAAGTTATCCCAGCGCCTATTATATAAAATAAGAAAGTCTGTACTAACTGTTTGAAAGTGAGGGGAGGTCTAGGGAACCCCTATTTTCAGGCCAGCCCACCCTGAAGCCCCAAGCCTTTTTCTGGAATGCCTCCTTGAAATAGGTCAGAAGTCAGTTTGAAAACCACAGACCTTAATTTCTGTCAGACCTCGCGTAGCTTTCTGTAATTAACCTTGGGCCTTGAGTACCGGGGGGCTAGATAGGTATTCCGACCTCGAGGTCTTGAAAAGATTTGATAAACTCTGCACCAATGTCCTTGCAAGGTCGTTTTCCTTATCTCTGTTGGTTTTTTTCAGACCTGAGCTGTAAATGCGTTTTCCAAAGGTCAAGTTTGAGACAGAGCCTACAGGAATTCCCCTCTGGGGCGATGGTGTTCAGCTGTGCACTTTAAATGGCAGCAATAGGAAACTCACCGTCTAGGGCTAAGGGGGATCAAATCTACGTGGGGGATGGCACGGCCTTCCTTAAAAATAAGTTTAAGGGGCGCCTGGGTGGCTCAGTCGGTTGAGCGTCCGGCTTCGGCTCAGGTCATGATCTCTCAGTTTGTGAGTTTGAGCCCCTGTCTGTGCTGACAGCTCAGAATCTGGAGCCTGTTTCAGATTCTGTGTCTCCCTCTCTCTCTCTGCCCCTCCCCCACTCATGCTCTGTCTGTCTCTCAAAAATGAATAAACGTTAAAAAAAATTAAAAAAAAAAAAAACAAGTTTAAGACCCAGGGGCGCCTGCGTGGCTCAGTCTGTCAAGCATCTGACTTCAGCCCACGTCATGATCTCACGGCTCGTAAGTTCGAACCCTGCGTTAGGGTGCCGACAGCTCAGCCTGGAGCCTGCTTCGGATTCTGTGTCTCCCTCTCTTTCTACCCCTCCCTAGCTCACGCTTGCACTCTCTCGGTCAAAAATAAATACAGCTTGGGGCGCCTGGGTGGCGCAGTCGGTTAAGCATCCGACTTCAGCCAGGTCACGATCTCACGGTCCGTGAGTTCGAGCCCCGCGTCGGGCTCTGGGCTGACGGCTCGGAGCCTGGAGCCTGTTTCCGATTCTGTGTCTCCCTCTCTCTCTGCCCCTCCCCCGTTCATGCTCTGTCTCTCTCTGTCCCAAAAATAAATAAAAAACGTTGAAAAAAAAAATTAAAAAAAATAAAAATAAAATAAATACAGCTAGGGGCACCTGGGTGGCTCAGTCGGTTAAGCGTCCGACTTTGGCTCAGGCCATGATCTCTCAGTTTGTGAGTTCGAGCCCCACGTTGGGCTCTGTGCTGACAGCTCCGAGCCTGGAACCTGCTTCGGATTCGGTGCCTCCCTCTCTCTCTGCCCCTCCCCCACTCATGCTCTGTCTCTCCCCTTCAAAAATAAAAACAGTAAATAAATAAATAAATAAATGTAAAAAAGAAAAGTTTAAGACCCAAAGCTCTTTTATAAAACACACGGAACAGCAGCACTCCCTTCACCATGGCCTTGGTTTAGAGAAGCTTTACAGACTGAGGAGGAAGAAGCCACTGAACGCAGAGCAGATGGCCTGTGACAACAGGCCAGGGAGAGGGAAAGGCCCAATGTCCGGGGGTCACGAACACGGGCTCCGGAGGCAAAGGTCTCCCAGCAAATCCCAGCTGCTCCCCCACACGCTACCTGAATAGTCTCACACCAATGACACGATCTCCCAGGGCCTCAGTTTCCCCTTCTGCAAATGGGAATAATAACAGTATTTACCACTCAGCGACGCCGGCAAGATTAAATAAATCAGTAGCGCTGATAGAGTGTGCAAAGCAGTCCGTGCAGAGCCGGGCGGGAAAACAAAAGAGCTGCCAGCCACGGACGAGGATGTAGCCGTCAAGATTTCTCAGAAACGCATGCAGGTCACCTGGGGCACCTTGTTAAAGTGCAGCTTTTGAAGGATCACCTGGGGGGGGGGTGGATGCTGTGCGGGCCACCGATCTCCCAGGTGATCCGTATGTTGCCAAGTTGCCAAGCCTCGGACCACGCTTTGAGTAGAAAGTTCAGCCCCCTGAAGAGCTTTTAAAGCCAAAAGTCAAGGGGCGCCTGGGTGGCTCAGTCGGTTGAGCGTCCGACTTCGGCTCAGGTCATAGATCGAGCCCCGTGTCGGACTCTAAACTGTCAGCGCAGAGCCCTCTGAGGATCCTCAGTCCCTCCTCCCCCCTCTGTCCCTCCCCTGCTCGAGCTCTCGCAGTCAAGAATAAATAAACATTAAAAAAAAAAAAAAAGTCAAGCTCTCAGAGTTAATCCTCCCTGTTAGAGGAAGTCTCAATGGGAGTTTAGGAGCATAGGATAGCGTGATCAAAGCAACAGGTCGAAATGCTGGTGGCAAACCAGAAGGGGACAGTTAGCAAAGTCCATGGACAACCCTCCAGTAGGGTCTGAACACAGGATCTGAGCCCAGACAGGCACCTCGATAGCAGGAAGTACTAAAGGGAAGACAGGTGTAAGAGACGCCCCACCGAAGTAGCAGCAGGATCAAATAGCCACCTGATAATGCGGAAAGAAGGCAGCCATCTTGGGCTCCTTGCCTTTATCGAGAAGGGTTTGCATAAATTCCTGGATGACAAACCTTATTTCCTTAAAGGGAATGTTTGTACCACTGTTAGCACCCTGCGGAATCCCGGCTCGAAAACAAGGTTCTCTGACCTCCGTAGGCAGGGGCGTCTGTCCTTATGTTCTCTGTTGATAGGGAGGCAGCAGTTTGCTTTATTATTTTTTTAAGGTTTTTATTTTTATTTGTTTTATGAGAGAGAGAGAGATAAAGAGGGATAGGAACGGAGAGAGAGAGAGGAGAGAGAATCCCAAGCAGCTCCGCACTGTCAGCGCAGAGCCTGACGCGGGGCTTGAACTCACAAACCATGAGATCTTGACCCGAGCTGAGATCAAGAGTCCGACCCCCAACCGACTGAGCCACCTGGGCACCCCAGCTTGCTTTCTTTCTTTCTTTCTTTCTTTCTTTCTTTCTTTCTTTCTTTCTTTCTTTCTTTCTTTCTTTCTTTCATTATGAATGAACTTAAGGAAAGGTAAAAACTAAGAAGAAAGTATGCCATATCCCGTTAAGACTGATGGTTTGGGAGGAAGTTCTGATTTTTTTTTAAGCCCAACTGGGGAAATTCTCTGTCACCTCGAGTTACGTCTGCATTCGCGTGCGCGTGTTCAACCTGCACGCTCACCCTCACCCATTTCTGAGGGTTGCCACATTGGGCACAAGCTTGCCCACGATCATTTTTCGAGACAGGCGATACCTTCTTGTGCTTGGGATTGTGGGAGAAGAGGGCTGTCAGCCTATGGTGTCCAGATCATTAGCCATTTATGGAGACCAGGGCCTCCCCGGAAAAGTACCTTCTGTGGTTGGGACAAATGTCCCAAAAGGCAACGGATTCAGGATGAAAACTCTACCTTGTATCTATTCAGCCAGAATTTCTAATCTAGAGCCCAGAGATGGAGAAGGGCAAATTCACAGAACTTGGTGTCTCTTTTTTTTTTTTTTTTTTTTAATTTTTATTGTTTATTATTTTTGAGAGAGAGAGACAGAGAGCAAGCAGGGAAGGGGCAGAGAGAGAGGGAGACACAGAATCAGAAGCAGGCTCCAGGCTCTGAGCTCTCAGGACAGAGCCCGAGGCGGGGCTCGAACTCACAGACCGTGAGATCATGACCTGAGCCGAAGTCAGCCGCTCAACTGCCACCCAGGCGCCCCGGTGACTCTTCTTTCAATAGAATCTGTAATTTGCAAGGTTTTGGTCCTGCTACTTCTCTCTGAAAGACTAGGCTTTGGTGGACGTGCCATTGCACACTGCAGGAATATTTATAAAATAAACACTCCCTCAAGCTACTTATTTTATTTTTTCTAATGTTTATTTATTTTTGAGAGACAGAGACAGAGCACCAGCAGGGGAGGGGCAGAGAGAGAGGGAGACACAGAATCCGAAGCAGGCTCCAGGCTCTGAGCCGTCGGCACAGAGCCCGACGCGGGGCTCGAACTCACAAGCCACGAGATCATGAGCTGAGCTGAAGTCGGACGCTCAACCGACTGAGCCACCCAGGCCCCCCAGGCTATTATGAGACACTATCATGTCCATCCACCAAGTGCAAACCAAGCAACGCCCAACCTTTAAAAAGAAAATTGAAGGGGCACCGGGCTATTGCAGGTGGTGGAGCATTCAAGTCTTGATCTCAAGGTTGTAAGTTTGAGCCCCATGCTGGGTAGAGAGATGACTTAAAAATAAAATCAAGGGAAATTGAAAATGGCAAATCTTTTCTAAACAGAGGTCGTGTCTGTGTCGATCATTGGTTCATTGTTTGCACTGCAGTGATGGAAGGTTAACTATAAGATTATTTCAGTTAGCAATATGATAAAATTAAAGCCAGATAATGTAATACAAAGGGGGCATGTGTGTGTTGGGGGTTGCTCTTCACGGAACACCCCTTTGAGCTGGACCCCGCCTTGGGAGGTGAGCCGGTTCCTTTAGGGTCTGAGGGTTAGAGACCTCTTAGGGGCACCTGGGTGGCTCAGTCCGTTGAGCGGCTGCCTTTGGCTCAGGTCATGATCTCGCGGTCTATGAGTTCGAGCCCCTCATTGGGCTCTGTCCTGAGAGCTCAGAGCCTGGAGCCTGCTTCAGATCCCGTGTCTCCCTCTCTTTCTGCCCCTCCCCTGCTCATGCTCTGTTTCTCTTTCTCTCAAAAATAAATAAACATTTTTTAAAAAGAGAGAGAGAGAGAGAGAGAGACCTCTTAGTAAAAAACCCCAAAGCGCACTGGAACATGACGGTTTGGGATTTAGGGAGGCACCGACAGTCACTGAAACAGTTTCAGATAAGAGCCTGATGTGATCTACTCCAACAAGACTAGAACAAATCTTGGGTCAGAAACAGTGAGAAGCAGCCCTGCTTTAACTCTTTCATTTTTTGATTTCTTAAACTTCATGAGAAAATACCATTAATTAGCAGCGCTGAACTTAAACTGGGGTGGAGTCACACTGCTTCCACAGTCAGGTAGCCACATGATTTCCTAGAGTCACATCTCTTTGCTAATAGGCTCCCAGTCCTTTTAATTAATTGCCCTTATTATTACTATTTTCAGGGAATCAAGACTTTCCAACCTATAAAGACAATTACATGACAATTACTTAGGAAGCCTGAGAAGGACTGGCCGTGTCCCTTGAAAGGGGAAACAGAAGAAACAAGAATGAGCATGGGTTTCTTCTCTCGTCCTGACATCCAGATAGAATTACAAGTTGGGTGATCTCACGGATGGCTAGTCGGTGTTCAGTGATTAAAATTTCAGGATGGCGACACCGGAAGTCAATAAAATGGAAATAAAATGGAAGGACAACTTCTCTGAATGAAAGGGCTCGAAAGGAGACTGTGTGTGAGCCATAATCATCTGCTCAGCTGGCATGTGTCAGGGTCCCCCAGTCTGTGTCCCAGAATAAGAGCAGCTAGAGAGGACTGAACACAAGGTGGCCCTTGTTCACAGCGGGGGGTTTAGCGGAGTTTGAGCTTTGTTTTTGGTGCTTTTTGTTTTTGTTTTGTTCTCCTGCCAACCCATCACCTTTCAGCTCATCCTCTGCACATCTGATATCTTGTGTTTCTTTTCCTTAAGAGCTGGCACTCAGACTGGGCACCGGCAGAAAGGATGGACCAGTAGTTGTCAAAGATGGTGAGACTGTGACAGTGACCCACGGCGGCAACCATGCCCCCACCTGAATCTAGAAACGAGTCCTCCAACTCGACAGAACACGGTCTCATCATTGCTTTCAGAACCCGGTGTCTGACACACACAATTATTTGCTTACGAAGCAAATCTAGGAATGAGAGAGAGAGAGAGAGAGAGAGAGAGAGAGAGAGAGAGAGAGAAGGACAGCCCTTTGCAGAGACTAAAGATGGGGCCTCTGCTGGGAGAATTTCCTCCCCAGGCAATAAGAACAGGGCAGGAGTCAACACAAAGAACAGGAATAACCATTCCCGTTTTTAAAGGGGGGAGGGGAGGCATGGGACAACCAGCCGCCCTTTAAATTCTCAAAATGTGTTAAGAACTTAACTGTTTTCCAAAAACATTTTGGATCTGCTAAAACCTGAAACACATTGTACGAAACATTCTTCCCCCTAATTGTTAAGCCCTTGCGTATTCAGGGGGATTTTTGGTGCAGATGTTTCTGATTCGTTTATATTAACTTATCAAAATGACATTTGGAAGAGCTATATGTTCAAGAAGCAGTCTCATAAGCTTGGAGTTCATTAGTTTTAACCCAGGAATTTCACCCACCCCTCCCGCCCCAACACACACACTCTGCATCCAGAACTTGGAAGGGCTGATTCCGTTCTGTTTTAAAAGCGTGGCGGGAACTTACCCAATTCCTAATTCCCTTCAGAAGACATTTTCTACAGCATTAAGAGGCACCACCGGATGCCTCTTTATGTTAGAAAGTTATGTTAGAAATGTTAGAAAGTTATCTGGGCACATACAAGGTTTTCTTCTTGGTGAGCATTCGCATACACAGATTTAAAAACAAACATTTAAGTGCTACAAAAATGAAATGGAAGTCCGACAGCTTTGCGCCCGAAGTCAAGGGGATTTTATCCAGAGGCTTTCCTGCTTCTTTCTTGTTCCTCTGGGCAAAAGAGACACAGAATTTTTAACTTGGAGTTTGCTGTTGTTGTTTTAATATGAAATTTATTGTCAAATTGGTTTCCATACAAGACCCAAAACTTGGAGTTTTCTTTGCTGAAGGCGAGCGTGTTAGTGGGTGTGTGTGGACACGGATGGAGAGGGAGAAAAGCAAATAAACCTTCTCCGTGCTACCTGTGCCCGTTTTTTGAATCCAGCCTTCTACTTCTCTGAGCTCTCTGGGAATCCAAGATGGTAAACATAGTACTTTGGAACCATTTTTCTTTCTCGATCCACCCCCGCGCCCTGGGGCACTGTCACTAAACGGCAGTGGGCATCGAAGGGCATCAGATGGGAGAGATCCGGGAAGGACAGGTGGATGGACGGATGGAAGGGAGGGGCTGTTTCCCAAGACCCTCACCCCCTCTGCAATCCCCTTAAACCTCGTCCACATGAAAAAAGCTGGGGAGGTTCCACCAATTTCCATCATGTTCTCAAACTGCAGTTCCCTCCGCAAGGCTCTCTCTGAGCAAGTTTAAAGCCACTCATCACAAAAATAGATGTAGGAAAAGCTTTGAAATAGTGTGTATACACATGAAAGGGCACTAAGAAGGAAACCATGCTGGGTCAGAACAATGGTCCTCCCCACCCAGCCTGTCCCTGGCACACTCTGGTTTCTTTGTGCCTTGTGAATGCCGTTTTTTGTTTTGTTCTGTTTTTTTTTTTTTTTTCTTTTAATGTTTATTTATTTTTGACAGAGAGAGACAGAGACAGAGGGACAGCAGGGTAGGGGCAGAGAGAGAGGGAGACAGAGAATCCAAAGCAGGCTCCAGGCTCTGAGCTTCAGCACAGAGTCTGATGTGGGACCCGAACCCACGAACTGTGAGATCACCACCTGAGCTGAAATCAAGAGTCAGGTGCTTAAGAGACTGAGCCACCCAGGTGCCCTGAACTTTCTCATTTGTGAAGCGCATATGTGTATCTTCACGCACACAGTGGGTATAACACCAGCTCCCTGGCAAGGATGCGTGGAAGAGGAAATGAAGTCACGTATGTGAACCACATTGTGCCACATCAGACACTCGGTATGTGGCTCAATAAATAGTAGTTGTATTTGCATTGTTTTTATTAATAGTCTAAATAATAAGAAAACATCAGAAGTAGCCACTTATAGTGGAACACGAAGAGGGAAAGGAGTCAGAGGATTTGAAAAACAAAGACATCATAGAGGAGGCGAGGAGGCAAGGAGGCTGGGGAACTGTGACAGAAGGCAAAGGGCAGGGGGGGGCATTCAGCCGAAGGGACAGTGAGTGTGGAGCCACGGAGGCAGCAAGCCGGTGTCCCGGACTTGGGCCACATCCTGTAAGCTACAGTGTAAGGTATTTACAAGGAGGTCTGCTGGTGGCAGGGCCGGAAGGGGACCGGAGGCAGACAGAGGAGTACTGAGAACCGTGGGTGATGGTGGGGGGGGGGGGTGGCACTGAGTGTGAGCCAGGAATGACCTGGTCAGAGATGTGCTCTAAATGGCCACCTTGGAGTCTGTCCTTTCTCAGTGAGCTCCCACGTCTTTCAGATGCAGAGCGTCCAAGGGCTGGGCACAGACGGGCTACCACAGGTGCCCCCAACCGCTTCCCACACTGTGCTCATGGAGGGTGTGACAGCCAGTCGGCCCCTGCCGCCCACAGTCCCTCAAACCAACGCGAGCCTCTCTCCGCTCCCATTTCGCCCCTGAGATAAAAGCTGGGCGACTCCGAGAGTCTCCACCGGCCACGCTGGAAGACGAAGAAAGCTTCCTTTCTGTTTTTGGCCTTGGCCGAGTCATGTGGGATCTGATGATACAGTTATTTAGCAAGAAACCACAGAAACAAAAACAAGTTGATGAAACCCAGAGAAGGCGAGTTCTTCCGCGGACGGTGACTGAACGCCACAGGGCCACGCGACGACCCACCCTGAACAAACCCGTAGGCTCCAGGTGTCAGCTCAGCTCTGTCACCGGCTGCCACATGCTTCATTCAGATGCCACACAGGGGACCACAGTTCCTAGACCTAAGGACACAGAAGTCACTGGAAATACCAACGTGCGGAAAATGTGGTTCTCATTTCTTTTCACAAAACAAGATTTCCAGAAAGTGCCGTGTGACTAGAACCGATGACCCTGATGCGTCAGAGATGGTCAGAGAAACGTGGGGTTTGCAGCCTCGATGAGCAAGGGAACCCGACCAAGTTCAACAGGCGGTGGCATTCTGCTGCTGAGGGGGACAAGGGTGAATCAGGGAGGGCGCGATGGGCAGGCAGAGGAGAGAAAAAGAAAAGGGTTGGGGGTCCTCCCACCCCGATTTCAGAAGGGTGGACGGAGGCCCATGTACGCAAAGCCCTGTCCACTGGCTCGCACACACGCGCCCGGGCTCCCTTCCTGCAGCTCTCCAGGCCGCGACGGCGACCGTCCCCGCTAAGACAGTCCTCGACACACTGTCTGAGATGGAGGCTGCTCTGCTGCAAATCATGACTTCAGGGTCACGTGTGTCCTTGTTCGCCGCCCACGCCGGCGGCATGGGGACCACTTGTTTGAAATTCAGAATTTCAGGTCTCATCCCAGACCTGCAGGATCACTGGGAATTTTAAGCAGCTCTCTAGGTGATTTGCATGCATACGAGAAGTTGAGAATATTGATGCTCGAGAAGCGCTAATCTATATTAGCAAATCTATATAGACAATCTATGGTTTGTCTATACTGAGAAGACAAACACCGTGTGTGAACGTACTGAAACCATACAGTTCTCCCCAGGCCTGCGCAGCACGCAAGGGGAAACGACTGGAAAGGTACGAAATCATTCCAGGAAGCACAAGCAAGTGCGTTGCAACGGAAAGTAGACTGGGGGTCGCCGAGGGTCGGCACCGCGGGGAGAGACCGCTAATGGGGACGGATTTCTTTTTAGGACGATGGAGATGCTTGCAAACTGATCGCGGTGGCGGCCGCCTAACTCTGGGAGTGGACTGAAAACCAAAGCAAGCGGCGAACTGCACGGTATGTGAATTGCACCTCAACAAAGCTTCAAAGTAGACATAAAAAGCCCTGGAGAAGCTTGGAAATCCCAAACTGAAAACTTCCGATTTCTGTAACAGAGACCGACCGCGTGGGGAACCGGATCGTGAAGGGGAGCTCAGCTAAGAGGCGGTCCCAGTTGGCTGAGGTTGAAGGGGTCGGTTAGGTTTCTTTCAACGCAGAGGCATTGAAATGGTCCACTGGCTCTTACAGGATTCAGTGCTGCCCTTAGAGCCAGGCTACCAGGACCTATATGCCCTGGACTCTGTGATTCGTGCCCCACATTGACCATCCTTGAACCACTCCTTTCTCACAGACCAAGGGAAGGTGTTCAGTCTTCTAGACTGTTCTCCAGGCTCTTGGGATCCCAGCATTCTTTGCTCAAATGCCTAAGCCTGCATACAGGGCTTGCACCTTCTCTCCCCCCAAGTCTGTCCTCCCTAGTCTGGACAGGAACACCAGTGTGCACTCCCCAGACCCGAGGGCTAGCCATTGGTGGGGGACGTAGACAGAGCCCAGGCACATGGCCAGTCCATCATGCAGTCCTGGCTGAGTGGGTGACAGGCTGGCTCCCTGTCTTTGCAACGTTCCAGTGTGGAACTCTGGAGGCCTGAGAATTCTAAACACGAACCCGGCTTACCAGGTCGCGGGAAGATACAGATGTCAAAGTAGGAGGTCACAACGTGTCATACTTAATGCTCCGTCAGCTAAATGAACGACTTTAAAATATGTTGACCTATGGGATCTCTGTGTGCCGTTGTGCGCTTGTCCTAAAACCCTGCAGGTTTAGAGGTCGATCATTTTTTCTTCTTCTAAGTTTATCAAGCAGTGAGTATTTCTGATCTCCCCAGCATGTCAGATTTTATAGGTAAACGTTAATTATTCATTAAAGGCCATATTATCTTTTCATTACTTCATACATAATAAATACCAAGGATTTATTTTTGCTCCAAAACAGTACAGGAAGCTTTAGGATAAGAATCATCTTAAATGTGTTAGTTTTCATGTTTGCCTCATATTTGCAAAACAAAAGGTGATTAAAACAAAAGGGGGTTGTTTTTTGGGGGAACTCCCAGGAATTAAAAAGCAATGAGAAAAGGCACTCCTGAGCTACTTTTCTTCTTCTAAAAGATGGAAAAGGACATCGTTGGGGAAAAAAAGCAAGCCTCTGGAAACTGGTTTTTTTGTTTTTGTTTTGGTTTTGGTTTTTTTTTTTTTTTTTTTTTGAATAACAGAAACAGCTTAACTAGAACTTTGGGGGGAAAGAAGAAACTTAATGAGTTTAAGCATGAGAGCTTGGACAGTCTCTCCTGGCTGTCCAATTCTTCGTAACTGATGGTTTGGTAACAGAATTCTAGAAGGGGGCGATTTTGTTCTTGGCACACACAACCCAACATCTGAGCAGGAGAAGTAACCTCACTTTTGCGCCCTCCAAACTATTCTGGTTCTGGAATTTCTTTCTTTCCTGCTGAGCTGTGAAGCCAAGGCCAAGCTCACAACCTTCCTCTGCCCTCCCGTGAGGGTACAGATGTCACCCATGCCTGATGCCAAGCAAACTGCCTCCCACTCAGATGTATTTGCAGAACAGGCTCCCCTATCCCTTCTGCCTTCCCCCCCCCCCGCTCCCCACCCCATCATCTGGATTCCTTGTGGGAACTCTGTAGCTCTTTCTTTGTAGTGAGGATTAAATTTAAATACAACAATTTGTATAGCACATGTTTCGAAATTTCAATCATTTTGGAAACCGGGGAGCTAGGGGACATGGGAAAGATGATCTCAGATAAGAATGAATTCGTAAGTTGCCATACGGCTGCTCCATCCAATATGGTAGCCATATGTGGCCATTTACATTTAAATTTAATTAGATTAAAAAATCCAGTTAGTTGTACTAGTCACATTTCCAGCGCTCAACAGCCCCATGTGACTAATGGCTACCAATTTGGACAGCACAGAAAGTTCCAATGCATGTGCTGAATGGGAAGAGAGTTTTCATGTTTTCTTCTATAGTTCCAGTCAAGCCTGCTTTAACTCTGTTGTTGCTACTATGATTTCTTATACGGTCACAGTTTTGCAACTTAACGCAATTTATTCTTAAATTCTAAAAGTAGAGCGTGGTGATACATTATCTACATGGCTGCACAGATACTTCACAGCTTGGCTAATGTACTAAAAACCACGGAGTTAGACATTCTAAAAGGCTGAATTGGGTGGTATGTGAGTTATTCTCGGTTTAAAAAGGCCCAACTGGTCAAATATCAAGTGGTAATTTCATAAATCCTCCTCGTCAAGTATCATAGAGCAGCCAAAATGACCTTATTCAAATGTAAAGCAGAGGAGGGTCTGGGTGGCTCAGTAGGCTAAGCGTCCAACTTCAGCTGAGGTCATGATCTCATGGTTGGTGAGTTTGACCCCCATCGGGCTCAGTGCTGACAGCTCGGAGCCTGGAGCCTGCTTCAGAGTCTGTGTCTCCCTCTCTCTCTGCCCCTCCCCCACTTGTACTCTTTCTCTCTCTCTCAAAAACAAACATTTAAAAAAATGTAAAGCAGAGAGAACCAATTCATTTCTAAAAACAAACAAAACAAACAGTGGCTCCACCCTCCAACGAACGACTCTCCCTTGCACTTGGGAGTCCAAATGCATGTTCAAGGCTGGAGGTCTGACCACTGCACATCTTTCCTTTCTCTCTAGGGGCCCACCTCCTTTTTTATGCTGCAACCCCTCTGGCCTTCTTTTATTTGTTTTAAATTTATTTATTGTTTAATTTACATCCAAGTTAGCATATAGTGCAACAATGATTCCAGGGACAGATTCCTTAATGTCCCTTCCCCATTTAGCCCATGCCCCCTCCCACAACCCCTCCAGCAACCCTCTGTTTGTTCTCTAAATTGAAGAGTCTCTTATGTTTTGTCCCCCTCCCTGTTTTCATATTCTTCTTGCTTCCCTTCCCTTATGTTCATCTGTTTACTATCTTAAATTCCTCGTATGAGTGAAGTCGTATGATACTTGTCTTTCTCTGACTAATTTCCCTTAGCATAATGCCCTCCCGTTCCATACACGTAGTTGCAAATGGCAAGATTTCATTCTTTTTGATTGCCGAGTAATACTCCATTGTGTGTGTGTGTATCACATGTGTACCACATCTTCTTTATCCATTCATCTGTCCATGGACGTTTGGGCTTTTTCCATACTTTGGCTATTGTCGATAGCGCTGCTATAAACATTGGGGTGCATGTGCCCCTTCAAGACAGCACACCTGTACGCCTAGGGTAAATACCTAGTAGTGCAATTGCTGGGTCGTGGGGTAGTTCTATTTTTAGTTTTTTGAGGAACCTCCATACTGTTTTCCAGAGTGGCTGCACCAGTTTGCCTTCCCACCAGCAGTGCAAAAGAGATCCTCTTTCTCCACATCCTTGCCAACATCTGTCGTTGCCTGAGTTGTTAATGTTAGCCATTCTGACAGGTGTGAGGTGGTAGCTCATTGTGTTTTTGATTCGTATTTCCCTGATGATGAGCGAGGTTGAGCATTTTTTCATGTATCTATTCACCATCTGGAGGTCTTCTTTGGAAAATTGTCTATTCATGTCTTTTGCCCATTTCTTCACTGGATTCTTTGTTTTTTGGGTGTTGAGTTTGATAAGTTCTTTATAGATTTTGGATACTAACACTTTATCTGATATGTCGTTTGCAATCATCTTTTCCCATCCCATCGATTACCTTTTAGTTTTGCTGAATGTTTCCTTCACTGTGCAGAAGCTTTTTATTTTGATGAGGTTCCAATAGTTCCTTTTTGCTTTTGTTTCCCTTACCTCTGGAGACGTGTTGAGTACAAGATTTCTGTGGCCAAGGTCAAAGAGGTTTTTGCCTGCTTTCTCCTCGAGGATTTTGATGGCTTCCTGTCTTACATTGAGGTTTTTCATCAATTTTGAGTTTATTTTTGTGTCTGGTGTAAGAAAGGTTCATTTTTCTTCATGTCGCTGTCCAGTTTTCCCAGCACCACTTACTGAAGAGACTGTCTTTATTCTATTGGATATTCTTTCCTGCTTTGTCAAAGATTAGTTGGCCATACGTTTGTGGGTCCATTTCTGGGGTTTCTGTTCTGTTCCATTGACCTGAGTGTCTGTTTTTGTGCCAGTACCATACTGTCTTGATGATTACAGCTTTGTAATACATCTTACAGTCTGGGATTGTGATGCCTCCAGCTTCGATTTTCTTTTTCAAGATTGCTTTGGCTATTCGGGGTCTCTTCTGGTTCCATACAAATTGTAAGACTGTTTGTTCAAGCTCTGTGAACAATGCTGGTGTTATTTTGGTAGGGATTGCATTGAATATGTAGATTGCTTTGGGTCGTATTGACATTTTAACAATGTTTGTTCTTCCTATCCAGGAGCACGGGATATTTTTCCTTTTTCTTTATGTCTTCTTCAATTTCTTTGATAAGCTTTCTATAGTTTTCAGTGTATAGATTTTTCACCTCTTTGGTTATGTGTATTCCTAGGTATTTTATGGTTTTTGGTGCAACTGTAAATGGGATCGATTCCTCGATTTCTCTTTCTGTTGCTTCATTATTGGTGTATAGGAATGCAACTGATTTCTGTGCATCGATTTTACATCCTGTGACTTTGCTGAACTCATGGATCAGTTCCGGCAGTTTTTTGGTGGAATCTTTTGGGTTTTCCATGTAGAGTATCATGTCATCTGTAAAGGGTGAAAGTTTGACCTTCTCCTGGCTGATTTGGATGCCTTTTATTCCTTTCTGCTGTCTGATGGCTGAGGCGAGGACCTTCCAATACTATGTTGAACAACAGTCCCTCTGGCCTTCTTTTAATACTCGTTCCTTAAGCATGTTCCCGCCTCACTGGCTGGCTCCTCCTTCTCAATTCTGAGATACCAGCCCCTCAAAGCCTCCCCTTGGAGATGCCTTTTCTGGCCACCCTCTCAGTGGCTCCCACTGCACAACCCTATTCTATTCTCTTCATGGTTCTCTTCATGGCTCCCACCTGGGAGTTTCTTATTCTTTTACCTGTTTGTCTACACTAGGCAGCAAGCTCGTTGAAGGCAGTGAGCCTGACCAACGCCTTCCTGTGGAATCCCCAGCATCCAGCACAGTGGCTGCTGTTCTGCTCCCACACAGCAGGCATCCGATGAACACTTGTTGAACGAACAAACAGAGCAACAAAGGGTGAGCCTGCTGTCAGCATGCAGTTTGGATAGAAGGGGTCTTAGAACAATCTAGAAGTTCTTTTTTTTTTTTTAAGTTTATTTATCTATTTTGAGAAGGAGAGAGAGAAGAGAGAGCATAAGTGGGGAAGGGGCAGAGAGGGGGAGGGAGGGAGGGAGAGGGAGGGGGAGAGAGAGAGAGAGAGAGAGAGAGAGAGAGAGAGAGAGAGAGAGAATCTCAAGCAGGCTCCATGCTGTCAGCACAGAGTCTGATTTGGAACTCACACTTATGAACCACGAGATCATGACCTGAGCGGAAACCAAGATTTGGACGCTTAACCGACTGAGCTGCCCAGGTGCCCCTAGAAGTTCTTAATGGTCACCCAGGGAGTTGTGGAAAACACACATGCCTGACCTCACTAGAGTCAGTCTGATCTATCAGATCAGAGTGGGGCCCAAACTGGTTTATTTATTTATTTTTTTTTAAAACTCCACTGTTTGGTCCAATTGCCTTATTTTCAGAAGCGCTAACTAAGGCTCAGACTCGGCCGAGTTTCTAGCTAATCAAGCAAAAAAGCCTAGGGATCGACTCTAAGAAGCACAACTATCCAGGAACAAATCCACATGTATTTTGGGTCCCCCTTACCTATGAAAGCTCTGTGGTTCACGGTTAGGAGAAATGTAATTTGCATCAAGGTGAGGACCTTGCATAACAGGCCACTTCAAAGTTTATCACAAAGTAGAGTCATATTAGCCCTGAACTCCTTCCTTTCTCTCCGAGGTTCTCCGGGATCAAGGCTTCCACCGTGGCAGACAGCCGTAGCCAAGTTCACCTTGGCTGCCTTTCTCCAGAGTCTGACGCCCAGAGAAGGATATAAAACGCGGAACCGTGGCAAGAGGAACAGTATCCACTGAGCCAGCGGGGATACATCTTCCCTTATCTCTGTTAGAAAGACAAAAACGCCCCCGCTTCTCCTCCCTCTACCTTCAGACTATTGGCAGGTTTAAGAGAAAAGTCCCCGATTTGCATTGGCAAAAAAAAAAAAAAAGACACAAAGCAGAAGAGGTCTCATTCCTGGAGGTCCCAAAGGGACCTTTACAGAAGAAAGTGACGTGATAGAGTCAAAATGTTCACAAAAATGCCTGCACTGTCCTGGAAATTTACCAGATGGCCTCTGGCAGCCTAATCAAAAGAGGCAGTTCGGCCCCCTGGCTGAACACTTGGGTTTCGATCCTCGCCCTGCCATCCACTAGCTGTGTGGCCCTGGCTCCCTGATGAAAGCGTCAGCCTTCCAGAGCTGTGAAAATTAAATGCATCAATGCGCACGAAGTATTTAGAACAGCGCCTGGCATATAGAAAGCGCCGAGTGAACGGAAGCTGTTGACCGTGGTAATGACCCATCACCCCACCGGGCACCCAACAACCACCACTAGGCAATAGGTTCCCATGTACCTTGCTACCACACTCACTGATTATGGGGATAAATTTTTTTTAAGTTTATTTTTGAGACAGAGAGACAACACAAGTGGGGGAGGAGTAGAGAGAGAGAAGGGGACACAGAATCCGAAGCAGGCTCCAGCCTCTGAGCTGTCAGCATAGAGCCCGACGCGGGGCTCGAACTTCCGAACAGCGAGATCATGACTTGAGCCAAAGTCCCGCACTCAACCAACCGAGCCACCCAGGTGCCCCCACGAAGACTCAGTTTTAAATCAACGTATCACTATTCTTTTCCTTCTCTTCCTTCCTTTCATTCACTTAAGACGTTGGATATCTATCTTCTTTTAGTTTTCGTGCCTTTGTCATGTTATCAGTCTGAAACCTGAACCTCAGAGCTGCTAAGAGACTACAGTCAACGGGAAACCATGGCAAGCCCTGAATTCTTTCCCCTCAGATAAAAGAAGGGGCACTTGTATCGGAGGTGGCTGTGGTTCCCAGAACAGCTCAGGGCTGAGCACTTCAGCCCCTCAGACATCTGTTCCACACTTTCCAAGCCAGCCACGGATAATGCAGAGGATTTAGGCTCTTGGCACATCAAAATAATTTTTTATACACGTATTAGACTAGATAAAGAGGCAGCTGGAGAATGCCATACATCCGTCACAGGTGTCTTCTAAATATTAATATGACTGTCAAAGTATTTGCCATCAATGGGCGAGAAACGGATTATACTTTTTTTTTTTTTCAGATCACACGAAGAAAATACACTAGTCATTTTATAGAGCACTTTTCTCCCTTCAAAACATCCCCCAGATGACTGATTTCATTGGCACTCTGAAAAATTGCTTCTGGAAAGTTTAGAGCGGAGTTGTGTTTTTTTTAAGTCTCTGACTCCAGCTTTTCCTCCCTCTCTTCTCTTTAGTATGGTTTCTATTCATTTTCTGTTTCTTACTCGGAGTGAAGAAACGGCGGGGGTGGGAGGGAGAATTCCATTTAATTATGAGAACAAGAAAGTGTTATCCATTTGGTCAGAATACAGTTTTTTATGCTATGAAGGAGATACACAAAGAGGTTGATATTTATAACTCAGGATAGGGTAAACCTTCAATGGTTAAAAAAAAAAAAAAAAAAAAAAAAAGGGAATCTGTTACCCTATTTACCCAGAGGGCTGGTTTGAGTTTGAGTTTTAGGACACACAGGAAGGCAGGAGACAGAAAAGCAGGGTGTTCTCATGTCTCTCTTTCTACTCTCACATGACCAAGGCTCCACACACATGGTCCCCACCTCCAGGAGTCCAGCTGGGACTTCAGGGGAGACATGGTGTCGGAGGTGGGCCCCTTCTGGGTCCCGTGACGAGGTCTGCCAGCCGCTCTCCCACCAGTACACCTTTTAAGGCAACCGCCCCATCAGTAAGCAAGATGATCTCCGCCAGAATCCTTGTGGAATCTGGGATCCTGACCACAGCTGAACTCTTTCTGCTTTGGAGAGGCAATCTCTCTGCCTGCCTGTGGATAACAATTGGTCTATCCTCAGCGATGTCCCTTTAGTCTTAAACGGATTGTATGTGGGGCGCCTGGGTGGCTCAGTGGGTTCAGCCTCCGACTTTGGCTCAGGTCATGATCTCACAGTTTGGGAGTTCGAGCCTCGCATCGGGGTGAGCCCGAGCCCTGCTTGGGGCTCCTTGCTGCCAGTGTGGAGCCTGCATGGGATTTTCTCTCTCTCTCTCTCTCTCTCTCTCTCTCCCTCCCTCCCTCCCTCCCTCTGCCTCTCATTCATTTGCACGCGCAATCTCTCAAAAATAAATAAACTTAAAAAAATAATAAACTGTATTTGTAGAAAATGGCAGCCTATAACTATGTGGAAGATGGGAAGAGAGGAGAAGGATGGTCTCTGAGAAGTTTCCACAAATGCCTTTATGACAGATAAGAGAGCTTCCACAGTGTCTTGGGAAGGGCGGGCTTAATGGGACTTGGACGCTGACCACGTGACTGCTGATGTCGTCCTCGTCCACCAGGCATGGTTCGCTAGGAAATAACGTGGGGCTCTGGAGCAGTTGGTGAAAGTTCTAGTCTCAGGGGAGGCTGAGATTCTTGATTGACAACATTTGATAAGTTTTGAGCTACAAGACAGCAGTTCGTAGGGTCCTAAGCCATGACTACGGAGGTTCTCACTTGGAGGCGGGATCCTGCTGCCTTGAGTCCCTGTTTGAAGTTGGAGACGTGCTCATTTTCCTCCTCTTTGCCAACAGGGCCTGGCATCGAAGGGGCCACAGAAGAGCACCCCGCGCTCTGAATTACGGCCGAGGGATCCACTCACTTTAGCCTACACGTAACTGGCTTTTGAAACATTCGTTGCCAGAATGTTCAGACTCCCTAGATTCTGTCCTTCTTTTAAGGACTGAAGGCCAGCAACAGTGCCCACGGGCCTTGTGAGGAGAATCCGTGATCCTCCTACGGGGCTGTCCTATGTTCTCTGCGTCCAGCCAAGCGCTCAACGGGACCATCTCTGCTTCTCACCTGGCCTGGGTGGGCTTGTCGGTGCAAGGGTCACTAACCCAGTTCGTGCTCATGTGTCCTCACCAAGATGGCTCCTTCCCTTCTCTGCCGACCAGCCTCTGCCTCCCTAGCCTTTCCGAGAAGGGTCACTTGGTCACGAGCACCACATGGGTAGAAAGGGAGACACGAGACAGAGGGTGTGGCTGGAAGACCCCACCTGCAGGAATCACACACACAAGAACGTGCTGCACAATCTCCACAGACGGGAATTCCACAACCCTGCTCTCTCATCCAGCCCTAATGTTCGGCAACCTTCACCGTCAGGAAATTCCGCCATAAATAACCCAAATCCTTCACGCAGCTTAAAGCCATTGCCTCCTACTCTCTACTCACTGGAGATGGGGAACAGCTGGCCACCCTCCTCTGTCCCAAGTTCTTTGTCAACTGGATGATTGGATTCTGGCTCTGGAGCACTGTCATAATTAGGGGTCTGACCAGTTCCATATTGTGCCGTCTGCAAAAGCATGTCGAATGGGAGGATAAAATTTTGAGCATGCTGTGCTTTAGAAATGTGCCATCGGGAGAACACGATCCCTCCCCGGGCCACCAGGCTGTCTGCAGTTTATACATTTGTGAATGTGAGGCGTCTGCACAGGAAAAAAAAAAAAAAAAAAGAAATGAGGTCTTCCCGAGACTGGCTCTGCATTGTGAGCAGAACATCGAAGGACGCCAAGAGCTTCTAAAAGCCAGCAAAGGCAACAATGCACACTTATTAAGTGCTTACGAAGCACTTGCCGTGCTCCCATCACCTGGACTGTCTTCGGACGCTCTTCCTAGGCAGGCACTCGATTCAGCTGCGCCGAGGCTAACTTGCCCAAGTTTATGCACCTGTCAGTATTTGTTCAAACCCAAGCGGTGGTGGTGGGGGGGGGGGGGTTCACAGATCGAGATCTCTGAGCCGTGTCTTCATCCTTCTTCCAAACCTGGTCCCGGTGGGTCCAGGCAGCTCACGGCACGGAATACAGCAGTTTCGACCACCGTGCTTGGCCGGCGGCGGCCGAGAAGTCACGGCAAAGAGCAGGTTCCCAAGTACGTGCCCTGGAACCCGATCTGGATCGGAGGCCAGGCGCTGCCGAATACCGCCGTGGACACCGGCCTGCCTGCCTCAGTGTCCTCGGCGGTAAGGCGGTGACAGCAGCCGGCTTGCTGCGGGTGGCAGAGGCACGCCGCGCCCCTTTGTCCAGCTGCACGTGTCCTCGTGGCGCTATTGCCACCCGACAGCAGCTGCTTCTCCGGTTGCCGTTCTGCCACGTTTGCTGGTCTGTAAACCCAACAGTGCACGGGCTTCTGCGCGCCCGATTCACCCCTGGATCCCCAGCGCCCAGCTCGGCACAGGGAAAGCCCTCGGTAATATTTGGAGAAGTAGAGGTTCTCGTTAGGAGGAGGAGATAAGAGCACCGGTATACCGTCTAATAAAGGGGCGGGGGAAATAAATACATAAATGTACTGTTCTTCCCACTTGTCACAGTTTGCTCCATCAAACTGAATAATCTGCCATTCAACTTTGTCCCGTGTGCCTGACTTATCTACTGTGGTTCCTTCTATGGGCATGCGATGGCCCTTCCGTTCCTCTCTTCCACCGTGCAGCCTGGGCCTGGATCCCAGGGTTCCCTGCTGCCCCCAGCAATACCTCCGAAATGTCCCGGGAACTCAGCTTTTCAAAGCGTAGCGATCAGAGACATCGTGAACTGCTTACTAGATGCCGCCCCACGGCCCCCTCTGGCTTGTTAGCAGAGCCCAAACTCAGGTCGAGCCTCGGGCAATGGGGCAAGTCAATCTGGACAATCGTACGGCCTCCTTTCTCTAACGTACTTGGAGTTGGGGGGCGGCCGTGTCACCCCACCCACTCCAGACAGTGAGAAGTAAGGAGGTAGGGAGGAGCTTCCGGATAAGCTTCGGTTTTCTTTGTAAAAAGGACAGAGACAGCTGTCATTACTCCCACCTCCTTCCTAACTTGAACATGGCTATGATGCCAGGAGCAACGGCAGCCATCTTCACATCACGAGACAACAAGCCAACAAACTAAGGACGGAGAAGGAAAAAGCAGCACCGTGAGTCCTCGATGATATTGTGAAGCGGCTGAACAAATGTCAGCATTCCCCAACCCTAGACTTGTTACATGAGAAAAACAAAAATTTCAAGCCAACTCTTAATAGGGCTTACTGTTACCCATAGCAAAAAAACAAAAACAAAACAAAACCAAAAGCAACAACAAAAAAACCTTAACGGATCAACTGTGCCCTTCTTTATAATTGTAATTCTTCCTTTTTCCGTATTTTCTCATTTCTGTCAATAACTCCAAATTCTTCAGGCTCAGAATGCTGAGCTATCTTTGGATACAAGAGGCCAAGAAGGGATCTATCTCTAAGCCCTGCGAATCCATTCAAAATGCCTCAGTCAAATCGATAAGGACGCGCACACAGGCATCCATTGTAGAGTTTACACTATCAGGAAAAATGGAAATGATTTTAATTGGCAAAAAACAATGGATAGAAAATGGGATATTATGTAGTCATTAAAATACTGTAAATAAATATTTGTAGATGTGGGACAAAGCTCTAGGTAGGTCAACTGGAAACTCAGGTTGGAAAACAGTATTTTTATGAAAGATGCATATAATACATGCACAGGAAAAGTGTCTAGAAAGTTATACCCCAAAATAGTAACAGGGAGTATCTATGGGTGACCTGGGTGCTGAGACTGACCATTTCATTTCAAACTTTTGGTTATTTACAGCTCCTATAGTAAATACATACTGCTCATGTAATTAAAAAAAAAAAAAAAAGTTCTGTCATTTGGTTTTGGTGCCTCTGATTCATCCCACTGTCTCCCTTCTCCCATCAATACCAGAATCGAGGGAAAACACTTCGGTCACTGACGCTGGCCATTCCCCCACCTCCTGTCTCTCACCATTTCAACCCCTACTGTACTGTGTCCCCAAATTAACCGTCTCATCGTCCGCATTCTTCATCCTGTTGCCCTGTTTAAAGTGAACAAGGATCAGGGCACCTGAGCGGCTCAGTTGGTTGAGTGTCTCACTCTTGATTTCATCTCAGACTCTTGGTTTTGGCTCAGGTCGGGATCTCGTGATTCGTGGGTTCGAGCCCTGTGTCCGGCTCTGTGCTGACAGCACGGAGCCTACTTGGGATTTTCTCTCTCTCTCTGCCCCCTCCCCGACTTGCACTTGCTCGCTCGCTCGCTCTCTCTCTCTCTCTCTCCCCCCACCTCTATCTCAAAATAAAATAAAAGTTAAAAAAAAAAACCACGGAAGCCACAAATTCTAGAAAGGTCTCACTACCTCCAGAAAGGTAAAACCACATGGGAACAAAGCACATATGTGGCCAACATTTGGACTGCCAAGGCCCTGCTTTGTGGTTAAGAGGGAGCCACCACCCTAGGCAAGGTTACCTCCTGGCTGCGACAGTTAGTTACCACCTTCACCCCACATGGGACGACCATTACCATACCCATGTGGGGACCTGGAGGTGTGGCCTTATTCTCAAAACTCTGCACACAGTCAAAGGAAAAGGGTAAACATAAAGGGCCCCTTTTCCCAGTCACTGCATAGTTAATGCTCTCCTGGGTCGGAGGGCAGGGGTCTTGGCACCTACATGCTCAAAGCATTATCGTCTTCCTCACGCATACAATGTCTTTTCCCATTTTTGAATTCTCTTCACTTACAATACTCTAGTCTTAAGCATGAAATCTACACGTCATCTACAATAATAAAACAGAATCTCCACGAATATTTTTCCACATGACATCACATTCCTTGTTTTCTAAAATCGGAGAACGTCAGCTGTCTGAACTGGATATTTGGTAAGTTTCACCTCCTCTGAATGGCTCCATCAGAAATCTTAGAAGCAACTTCTTCCAAAATGTTCACTTAGAGTTTTCTTACGGGGAATGAGGGAGGATCCGAGAAAGGAGGGTCTTGTTCAACTGAACCTTGATGATCTCTCAGAATCTGTCCTTTCTCCCCACTATGTTATGTTCATCTGTTTACCTGTCTCCCTGATGGACTGACAGGCCTTCAACAGCATGGTAAGCAGGGCAGATTCATTGCTGAGCACTCAGAGTGTAATTCAGGAGCCGGCATACTGTTAGGTGCTTCGTATATTTGGCTGACCATTGGTAATATTATCTCAGAGCAAAAAAACATTCTATAATACACGTTCCATAACTCAGTAAGCTCAGACGAGGGGAAGCAGGACTTGGGCAAGCATTTTTATGGCAAGTGACTGGATACTCCAAACTATCAGAAGGAAGGAATACAAACCTGAATATACTTCAATACAATTTCAAACATATTTGGCCCCAGTTTTAGGGTGGAAGCCATTCTGAAATGCTACAGGAAAATCTGTATGACCCGGGTGGTCCAACACTCCTCCTGACCCACCGCTCATGCCCCACCATAAAGAGGTGAAAGACCTGTTGGGAAAAATCTGCAGTAGGGGCAGTAGGACTAGTAGGAGCTAAAGCAAGCGTGGTGGGCGGACAGCAGAGACAGTGGGGTAGATGGCGTTTGAGGGCTCACTTCATGCCAGACACAATATGACACTCATTGGCACCCCCAGTGATCTTACTCACATCTCAGAACCCTGGGAGGTTTAGACGATCATTTCCCCCATTTCACAGATGAGAAAAGCAAGGCAGTCGAGCTCATGTGATATGCCCAAGGTGATGTGGTTCGGAAGTTTAAGAAGAAAAGCACCACTCCTTCCCTCCCTCTAGGCTGGCCCCTTGTAAATCCTTCCCTTCGGTAATAAGCTGAAATTAAAGAAAAGATTCACAGAGGAAAGCCGGGGATACCTGGGCTTCAGGACATGATACCTTCGACTTCGCAACGCAGTCACCATTCGCATGATATATTGTCAATTTTAATATTGTGACTATTTTTAGGGGAGAAGGCACTGACAATGTCATTTTCTTTTGAAGTGTGGGTGTTTTCTAAAGGTCACCGCGCTCAAATGTGCCGATTCCTTCTGAGGCGTTCCTTGGTGTAATACTGTGATTGAATATTTGGTTACTCTGAGTTCAGGTTTGTTCACTCAAGCCCCACTCTGACTGACCTTGCTGTGCTTGTGGGTGGAGTCTTTGCAGTACTGAGCCCCATAAAACAGTCCTGCTCTGGAGGAAGCTAAGGGCCCCGAGCCAACCCTTTCCAATGCTACCTTATTATATTATAGTGGATCCATAAAGTGCTACACACTTCAGAGTTCAAATAGAAGTTCAGGAACACATTGCAAAAAAAACACCACTTTTTATCTAAAAAAGAAAAAAAATTTTTAATGTGTATTTTATCTTTGACAGAGAGAGAGACAGAGCATGAGCGGGGGAGGGGCAGAGAGAGAGGGAGACACAGAATCCGAAACAGGCTCCAGGCTCCGAGCTGTCAGCACTCAGCCCGACGTGGGGCTCCAACTCACGGACCGCGAGATCATGACCTGAGCCGAAGTCGGACGCTCAACCGACTGAGCCGACTGAGCCACCCAGGCGCCCCAAGAAACCACTTTTTAAAAAGACATTCTGGATATTCAGCCAAGAGAAACTTGTTTTTCACGTTCAAGGATATTTATGTAATTAAGCAAATTTTACAATACATACGCAATAGTCATAGACCCATGAAGATGGCCTGCACAGTTATGTTGTCCAATGCTTATGGGTCACATCACCCAAGAAAGCCAAGAAGGGTGGGAGAAGGGGCTGGAGGAAGATACTTCTAAAATACACTACTTCAGGGACGCCTGGGTGGCTCGGTTGGTTGAGCGTCTGACTCTTGATTTCAGCTCAGGTCATGATCCCAGGGCCGTGGGATCGAGCCCCGCTTCAGGCTCTGTGCTGAGGATGGAGCCTGCTTAAGATATTCTCTCTCTCTCTCTCTCTCTCTCTCTCTCTCTCTCTCTCTCTCTCCTTCTGCCCCTCTCCCTTGCTCATGCTCTCTCTGTCTAATATTAAAGAAATAAGGGGCGCCTGGGTGGCTCAGTCGGTTGAGCATCCAACTTCGGCTCAGGTCATGATCTCCCAGTCCGTGAGTTCGAGCCCCGCGTCGGGCTCTGTGCTGACAGCTCGGAGCCTGGAGCCTGTTTCCGATTCTGTGTCTCCCTCTCTCTCTGCCCCTCCCCTGCTCATGCTCTGTCTCTCTCTCTCTCTGTCAAAAAGTAAATAAACATTTAAAAAAATAAAAAATAAAAAAAATTAAAATTAAAATTAAATTAAAATTAAAAAAAATATATAATAAAGTATATTACTCCAAAAAGTCTACTAAGTAATATTTTTGTCATGTCTGCTATAAGGAGTAAACATTGCTATTGACTCTATCATGACACAGACTGAGTAAATTCCAGAAATGGAATGTGGATTCAACAAAGAAAATCTTTTTTAACTCACCTTCTGTAAGATTAAAGGAGCTTTTAAAAAACCCGCATATGGTCCTTTCACTAAATACAGAAAAAATAGCCAATATGATTAAGCCGAAATTCATGAGTACATCTCTCGGAAAACAAGCTTTAAAAGGGAGGGAAATGTAAAAACCATTCCTTTACAATCAAGGACACGGCAAGAAAGCGGGCCATCCCTCCTTCTACTCCATATGATACTGGAGGCCCTATCTATGCAGTGAGGTAGAAAGAAATAAATAAATGAAAGGTAAAGGAATTGAAAAGGAAAACAAAAATCTTCTTTTTGACTGTTTTTCATAGCAAACACAAAGAAATGAGAGCGAATTTGTTAGAATTAATCAAAGTTTGGCAAGATGGCCAAATCAATACACACAGTTCAATTACATGCCAACAGTCCAGCAGAAAACCAATTTCAAAATATTGTTTTAATAATAACAAAAACATAAGGTGTCAAGAAATCAATCTAGCAAAAGCGATGCAAGATTTTATGGACAAAACTATAAAACTCTACTGGAAGATACTTAAAAAGAGTTAAATAAACGGCAAGTCCTGACATGTTCGGGGATAAGAAGATTCTGTATCATAAAGATGTGAGTTATCTCCAAATTAACCCATAGACTTAATACAACTCCAATTGACATTGCGTGAAAATGAATAATATGCAAACATTATTTTACATTTCTTTAGGGAAGTAAGAAATATTCATGTTTTTAAAAGAAAATATCCATTTGGTCTTTGAAATTAGTAATTACGCTTTATCTTAAAATAAAAATGGACCAATTCTTATATTATTCAAATAAGAACCACACCAAACAATAGACAAAGGTGGCTGTGATGCCCCTACGCAGAATCCTCCTTCAGGGTACCTTTACTTCAAACACTGTCATCACATTAGGCGGAACTGAGTTCCAACACAAAGCATGCACAGATACTGCCTGAAGGTGACCCAAGAACTAAAACCCAGTCACAACTGTTTGGATCTACAGCAATAAAAAGAAATCTTCCTTGGATGTAAGCGATGAATCATGGGCATCTACCCCCAAAACCAAGAGCACAGAATTATATTAAGAATGATTTTTACAATAGCATCAAAAACATCAAATACCTAGGGGGGAAAATCTCGCATCATATGTGTAAGACTGTAATCAAAACTCAAAAATATTATTTAAAAAAAAGAAAATATCTAAAGAAAGGAAGGGGTCTACCGTGGGGGAGGGGGGTTGGGGAAGAGATCTTCCAAAACAACCTTTAAAGAAACAGCAAACACTACTTGCCAAAAATCGACCAAAGGGTTGGGTGATAACACCCAACATCTTTTTTTCTTAAGACTTTCCTGAACTCTGTAATAACAGTTTTGGCCAAGTAGAGGAGAGATCTTTTTGAGACCAAACTCTTCTCGGTGCATTAAGGAATTCTCATGAGTGTAGAAAAGCATTATGTGTTTTAAGTTCTAGGCATTTCATTCGGTAGTTTGGACTGAGCAGGAAAAGGTGTGCTGCAATTTCATGCGGGGCCTTTCTGCAGAGGCACGGAGGGGGCAGCCATTTTGTTTCATTTAAGAGAGTTTTGGTATACTTCCAATGGTTTAATAACTATCCCCTCAAGGTAGGAACACAAGCAACCCTGCTGATATTTGGTTGCAAAGATGTCCATGGTAATTAAAAAAAAAGTTTTATGTGGAACAATGTTAGTAATCTTAGTAACTAATATTCCTCAAAAGTATAAGACATCCTCAGGGGAAATTTTTTTCAGTAAAATGAAAATGGCTTAATGTTCTCTAAACATAAAACCACTACCCTTTTATTGTAAAAATAAAAAAATGCAGAAAATAAAAGTGTGAAAAAAAATAGAAGCACAAATAAAGAAATATTTAAAGATATTCAGAAAGAACCACTGGCAGCATTTGGTTCATCATTCCAGATCCTTGAAGAATATATATTCAATGTATGCTTGTGTAGTTTTTGAAATTTGGATTATATTATGGATATTTTTCATTTTTAAAATTGCTTTTTTTTGGTGAGTATTTCCATGTCCGGAAGTATATGGAATTTTAATTACTTTCAAGATCTCCTTTGGATGTCATGATTAAGTTTCTCCCTTTGTAGAATATAGTTGAAGAAACCTTTTACAATGAGATATTTGATAAACGCTTTCTGGTGACGAAAACCACCAGTGGGAGAAGGGCATCCATCTACCAAACAGATGCAGTGGGTTTGCCATTTGGGGGAACTGTTATTGTTGACGTTGAAACCGGAAAAGGCCGCCATTCAACTCTGAGTTTGTGCCTCCATTCAGCTTCCCTGGCCATAACTTCAGCCATTGTCATTGGCAGTCCAGTTGAAAGAAAGGGGAAGCTACTTTACTTTTAACGTGTAGGGAATTATCTTTTACAGTTTTTAATTTAAAATTAGCTGTTCTCAGGGCACCTGGGTGGCTCAGGCAGTGAAGCGTCCAACTTCGGCTCAGGTCATGATCTCATGGTTCGTGGGTTCGAGCCCCGTGTCGGGCTCTGTGCTGACGGCTCGGAGCCTGGAGCCTGCTTCGGATTCTGTGTCGTCCTCTCTCTCTGTGCCTCCCCTGCTGGCCCTCTGTCTCTGTCTCTCAAAAATGAATAAATGTTCTTTTTTTTTTTTTTTTTGATTTAAAATTAGCTGTTCTCAGAGCACCTGGGCGGCTCAGTCAGTTGAGCGCCTGACTCTTGATTGCGGCTCAGGAAGAAAGACTGAAGAACTTCCGGATTGGACTGGTTGGACTAAAGAGACATATCAGCTAAGTGCAGTTTATGCTTCTGCATTAGATCCTTGGATAGCCAATTACATTAGGAGAGCAATTCGTGAAAACTGAACAGCTCCACGGCTTGCATACCGTTACCCTGATAACTGCGCTGTGGTTACGCATGATGCTAACGTTAGGAAAACAGCGGTCAAGGGCGCATAGGGATGTTTCTGTACTATTTTTGCAAATTTTCAAAAATCTGAAATTACATCAAACCAAAACGTTAAGAGTAAAAGATATTTAAAGTAATACTTGATGCTTCATAAAAACCCAAATGTCCATAAACGGTCTGTAACGAGGATCCATTGTCATATGTTTGTGCAACGGATGCTCTGTGGCATAAAAAATGTAACCACCACTGGTACGCATCCTGTATGATTCCATTTATGTGACGTTCGAGAGCAGATGAAACTAAGTCCTGGTTGATGGAGGCGAAAGAGTGGTTCCCTGGGAGAGGGTGTTATTGCTCGGTGGGAGCCTGAGGGAGCCTTCTGACTTTCTGGAATTGTTCTCTACCCTCCTCTGGGCAGTAGTCACAGGGAGGGAGATACATAGTCAGACGCATCAAGTCGCACATATACGATCCGTGTACTTACTATCCCAAGCTTATAATAAAGAACAAGGAAAACAAAAACAAAAGGAAGGTAATACTAAATGCTGACCATGGGCTAGCTGTCTTGGATTGCCGTTTGGAGCGATCATTGAGATACATTTTCCAGAAGGCCATTTGGCAGTAAGTGTGACAACTGAATTCAGCTTCTTCTGTGGTTCTCAGGAAATAATTCACTATTTAGACTCCAGGTGAAGTACAAAGACAAATGCTGAAACAATCCAGATATGTACGTCAGGAATTTTTTTGACCACTGGAAAAAAATTTAAATTCCTATCACCTATTGAATTATAACACAACTCTGAAAAATCGCATAATTGAAGTATGTTCAGTAATGCGGGGAAATGTTCATGATGGTAGTAAAAAAAGCTAATTCCAAAATCGTATGCGTATGCATATCCATAACTTACACATTCTATATTTGCATAGAAATAAAAGGAAGCAAAATTCTAAGACATTAACATTTTTTTCCACAGGTTGCAAAATTCATGCAGGATTGTTGTTTTCTTCTTTTTACTTTTTGGTATCTTCCGCTATTGCTAACATAAACGCGAATTGTTTTTAAGAGTTGACAATTATAAAGATCAATTTCAAGATATTTGATATCTTCCTAGCCGAAAATCGTCAAAAGATCAAAATTCAGAAAGAAGGGGGAAAAAAAAACAACCCAACTTTTAACAGAGCCTCTTTTCACTTGTCATGTTTTTAAGAAAATCTCTGATGTCTATTTCACGGCCACCTTTTAAGTCACCTTGTAAGAGAGGGTGATTTTTCTTTTTTAACTGCCAAGAAATGTGTTCTCCACCAATGAGGTCCTGGACTCTCTGTTCCCAACGTTCTACCCCAGGGGGACTTCTATTCACCATAACCCGGTCTTCCTCTCAGCCACAGGAGTCCTTGCTTTGTGGGCTGTTTCCCATACAATTCTATGGCAACGAAGATTTTTGCCACGTGGAAAAATCAAAACATACCTGAAGATTACAGAGAGTGCATTTATTTCTCCTGCCGACACGATCACCAAAATAAGTGGCATTAACAAAAGCAAGAATGAATCTGACGGGTAGTTTTGTTGTATTAAACGAATGAGTGTAAAAATGCCAGTGAGCATCTGGGGACTTTGGGGCAATATTCAAAATGGTTCAAGGAAACCATTACTCCCTTTTCCGCCCCCTCTCAAGATCTCAGGTGGTTATTTCCTTCCCCTTCCATCCACCCTGCCCTGCGCGTGAGGAGTTGTTTTCTTCGATTCTTAAAACACTTTGCTGAGGAGTCCATATCGAGTTCGAAGCAGGAGTGAGAAGAGAATGTGCCTCATAGTCGTCGCTGGATTTTTCAGTATCTCATTTTCTTCCTATGTGGAATGTATCCCACCAGGCGAGGAGAATAATAAAGACCAGCGGAGGCCCCCGATTTTAGCATTTTCCTAGATTCCTAACACAGAAAGAAGCACTCTACATGTGTTGCCAGGAAACTGTGACAGTATTTTCTCCCAAGAAAATTCTGTGCCAAATAAAATGCAAAAGTGCCTTTGCTCAAGACGGAATTCTTATCAGGACAGCAGAGGGTTTAATAATTGACAAAAAACTGGAACAACGGAAGTGACAGTGCTTTTGTTAAAAACCTTAAACATGTTGACATCTTCATTATAAGTCAAGAAAATTAGAATTAGACAAGGCCTGCTGTCAACAGCGTTCCAAAACATAGTAATGTAATCGCAGTTTTTTAAGCTGACAAGTATTTTTACCATAACCAACGTCATGCAATACCTAAACTCCCCTCGCGGTGTCCAAACGAAGAAAGTAGACCAATTAAAAAGTTGTTCATTAATCGAAACCCTTTATCAGTTTCCTGGATAAAAAGGAAGGACCTGGCACTGAAAAAACAAAACAAAACAAAAACAAACAAAAAAACCCATTATGCTAAAAGAAGACACAGCCAGGTAGTCAGGGATAAAACGAACCCAGTTGTCACAGGAGAGAGCAGGCTACCTCGTTTCTGCCGAGAAAGAGGTTGAGTGTAGCATACCCTTACCTACGTCCTTCGTTCGACAGGAAGTACGAAAGCACCTGCCATGTTCCAGGCCCATGTGAGGCCCTGGGGGTGCACAGGAGAAAGAGGGATCTGCCCCTTGCCACCACCCCCCCACACCCAACTACACAAAAAGGATAAAACTAACGATCTAATCGCAGTTATGGGCAAGTTGGCAAAGCAGTAGAGACCAGCACATTCTGCTTGCAAGGGAAGACCCACACCGGCCCCCTCCAGTGAGAGGAGTTTGTTACGTGATTCCTCAGGAAGGAAGGAAAGGCTTCTGGCAGCCACACAGCCAGTCTCTGTCCCTGAGGCCCCCCCTGAGCCCTGCCATCCTGAAGGTCAACAGTCCCTCCAGCACCTGCCCTCAGAAGTGGCGCCCATCACACTCAAGCCTCAGCTTCCTGCTCCACTTGGAGTTTTCTCTTCTGCTTCGACACTTGCTGTGGGCTTTCTGCCCTCCTTGCGACCCTGAACTTCTGCTTTTCCACTGCTTTCTCTGTCTCGAGCCTTCTGCCAATGGCCTCCTCTTTCTCTCTGAAGTCCAGGACCACTCCACCATTTCTGTCCCTGTCTCTGGGTCTTGCATTCAGACTCCCTCAGGGAGCAATGAGATTGGCCCCATCAGTCACTCTCCAGGGTGCAGTGTCCCAACTCGGTGAGGTTCTCGCACCAGATCGTGTCATCAGATGCTGACCAGCCTATAGAAAGCTGCCAATGATTGGAGGGCTGCTCCCCAATCCAGTCAGTTTGTGGCCATAATGATGGGGTTCCAGGATTAAAACTGTGGTATGAAAATTAGTAAAAGGAAACCTCCTTTGGAAAGAAACCCAGCGGCCAGCAGGGGGAACCCTCACACCCAACCACTCCTCAGCCAATCGCAGACCCAACAGGAAGAGAAAGAAGTCTACCCCAGCCACAGGAAGAAAGGTTTTCTCCTTGCCCAGCAACAGCCCAGCCAGTGAGAGGCTGTCACAACTCAGCCAATGAAAAGCCATTATCCGACAAACCCCCCATTTATTCCAATGGACTTTTTGTTTGTAACAGCCCTCCCAACTTCCCCCTTCCCTCTACAAAAGAGCGTTCCTCTCCTCTGTTCCCAGGACTTGCCTTGGTTTTGCTGTAGTTTGCTTGTCCCGAATTGTAATTCTTTGCTAATCCTGAATAAACCCATTTTTGTTACAAAATGACTGACGACCTTATTTTTAAGGTTCCCAACAGCAACCTAGGTCTTAAGAAACCATTAGTGGTCTCTTTCCTCCCGAGGAGGTTGTGGGTGAAGGTGATACTCGAGTTTCATGAAGAACCCCACACAGATACCAAGGCTTGATTTCATGTTAGTGCCATGTCCCCTGTTACCATTTTTTTTTACTTAAAAAAAATTTTTTTTAATGTGTATTTTTGAGAGAAAGAGTGAGAGAGACGGAGTGGGAGAAGGGCAGAAAGAGAGAGAGACACAGAGTCCAAAGCAGGCTCCAGGCTCTGAGTTGTCTGGCAGGGGCTCGAACTCACAAACTGCGAGATCGTGACCTGAGCTGAAGTCAGACACTTAACCGACTGAGCCACCCAGGTGCCCCGCTGTTCCCCATTTTTTAAATGCTTCAGCACCAGGCCCCCTCGATAACCCCCACAGACATCACCATTCAATCCCCCACTCCTTCCCATTAGGCACAGCGACACCCCAAGAGCCTTTCTTATCACCAGGTCCCAGTCCCCAGTTCTGATTGGGCACATGGCATGAAATCGATTTCCCATCCCCCTCGTCTACAGGATGAAGACAATATTCTGCAGGAAGCCACACTCAGGCTTCAGCCTGAAACTCTGGCTCTGGCCCCAGACGCCAGCTCGGAACACCATACCAATGTCTTCATGCAACCTGGGCTCGACGTTCTCCATCTGTCTTTCCGGGTCCGCTCTCGGCCTCTCTCCAGCAAGGCTGACCTAGGTCGACTGCATCAGGCAGCCTCCCGATCTCCCCGGCTTCTGACTGCATTTGGTCCAAGGGAGACACTGGCAACATATGAGAGGGCACATGGAGAGCGAGTTGGTGACAGATCTCCCCCACTCCTCCTGCCAGCCTGTGGCTATGTTTCTCTACTAACGGTCTTGGCTCCTGTCAGGAGTCTCTCTCTCTGGCAGCTAAGCTCTCACCAGGTCTGAGCTTACCAGGACCTTGTCTTCTCCTCTTGCTTTTTGAGGCTGAAGGCATTTGCTCCGAGATGCTGTCCTCCCCTGTCGGTTTTTCCCCACACTGCCTACACCTTTTGTAAATGATCCCGTCTTTGAACTCCCTTCAATTGCCTTCCCTGTTTTTGAAAAAATTTAAATAGACTTTAGTTTTTAGAGCAGTTTTCAATTTGCAGAAGGTTTCACTGATGCATTAAAAAAATTTTTTTTTAATGTTTACTTATTTTTGAGAGAGAGAGAGAGAGAGTGCGAGTGAGGGAGGGGCAGAGAGAGACGGAAACACAGAATCCAAAGCAGGCCCCAGGCTCTGAGCTGTTAGCACAGACCCCACTGCGGGGCTCGGACCCACAAACCGCAAGATCATGACCTGAGGTGAAGTGGACGCTTAACCAACGAAGCCACCCAGGAGCCCCAGATGCCTTTTTACTAACTAAATTCCATACTCTATTCAGACTTCCTTAGTTTTTACCTAACATCCTTTGTTTCTATTCCAGGGTTCCATCCAGGATACCACAATTACATTTAGTTTTCATGTGTTCTCCTGGCTAGGACATTGGTCACGCTTTCCTTGTTATCTACGACCTTGGCAATTTCGAAGAGTGCAGGCCAGCGATTTTGCAGAATGCCCCTCAGCTAGGGTTTGCCTTGTGTCTTTCCCATGATTACATGGAAAGAACACACATGTGGAGTGCCACTTCCGACATGTATCAAGAGTGTTTCATTTACCTACATGCATCAAAACCACATTCTGTTAAAAAAAAAAAAAAAAAAAAAAAAAAACCACATTCTGTCAACAGGACTTGACCACTGTTGACGTTAACACTGATTACTGGCCCACGTGGTATCTGTCAGGTTTCCACTCTGGAAAATTACTCCTTTCCCCCCTTCTTTTTCCCCCCGTTGTACCCTGTGCAACTCACACTTAAGGGAAGTTACGTTTTTCCTCCTTGAAGGTGAAGCTGGACTTGTGGTGGGTTGTTTTTGGTTTTTTTTTTTTAAGGTCAAATATACGTAACATAAAATTTGCCATTTTAACCATTTTTAAGGGTTTCTTTTTTTTTTTTTTTTTAACGTTTATTTATTTTTGAGACAGAGAGAGAGAGCATGAACAGGGGAGGGGCAGAGAGAGAGGGAGACACAGAATCTGAAACAGGCTCCAGGCTCTGAGCTGTCAGCACAGAGCCTGACGCCGGGCTTGAACTCACATACCGTGAGATCGTGACCTGAGCCAAAGTCGGCCGCTTAACTGACCGAGCCACCCAGGCGCCCCTGGGGTTTCAATCACCCTTTAATCTCTTGCCTGCTGGGAACCCAGGCTGAACGTGTCGCTCTTCACCAAGAATGACAACGTGTCTGAGTGTTTTATCATTTGAGATTTCCAGGTGAAGAAAAGAAATTCTCACCTTTTCAGCTGTTTGATTCCTACTGCACTTTTAGCCCCTATCAAGACTTCATGGGCCTCCCCAGGGATGGTGAGCCACTCCTGCTAGGGTCTCCCTGGCCACATATGTATCCTATTATTATGTTATCATCAGCCTATTATTATTATTAGTATTATTATCAACTCGTACCCAATTATTATTATTAGCCTCCATATTCTATTCTGGGTTTTTTTTTTGTTTGTTTTTTGTTTTTTTTGCATCGCACCGTTTTCTTTGTGGCTTTCCCAGGGCAGGAACTAGATCTCATTTATCTTTGTATCTTTAAGGCTGAGGACCACCCCAGAGACACAGTAGCTGCTCAAGAAATAAAGGAAGAAAAGATGGGATAGAAGCAGAAGGCGGCCTATTTTCTCCAAAGATTAAAGAGGGTGTTTATACCTGACAGTGGTGAGGGGGTGAGAAAATCCACACTCACCGTTACATATCTTAGAACACCTGTTCTGTGAGACAAGCTGGTGTTGAAAGGCATTATATATGTATTTCCACCCGGCAGTTCCACATGCAGAAATTTGAATTAAGGAAATAATCAAAGACTGAACTCAGTCTTGGCAGTGATGTTTTTTTGGTTTCTTTCGTTTTTGGATTTGACACCAAAAACAAAAGCAACCAAAGCAAAAATAAACTAGTGGCACTACATCAAATTAAAAAGCTTCTGCACAGGGGCGCCTGGGTAGCTCGTGGGTTAAGCGTCTAACTCTTGGTTTCAGCTCAGGTCATGATCTCACAGTTTGTGAGATCGAGCCCTGCACTGGGCCCCATGCTCCAGTGTGGAGCCTGCTTGGGATTCTCTCTCTTCCCCTACCCTGCTCTCCCTCCCCTGCCCTCAAAATATATAAACTAAAAAAACAAAATAAAATTAAAAAAAAAAAAAAACTTCTGCATAGCAAAGGAAACCATTAACAAAATGAAAAGGCAACCTATCAAATGGGAGAAAACATTTGCAAATCACGTATCTGAGAAGGGGAATTAATATCCAAGATATACAAAGACCTCATACAACTCAATAACGATTGTTTTTCAAATACTGGGCAGAAGATCTGAAAGATCTTCCTCTACAGTCCTCTGCTGTAGCAGCTGAGCTATCGAAGGGTACTGAAAAGACACTTTGCATTGGAAATGCATTGGAAGGGATGTGGAGCAAAGGGAACCCTTGAGCACTGCTGGTAGGAATGTAAACTGGGGCAGCCACTACAGAAGCAACACGGGTGTTCCTCAAAAAATTAAAAATAGGGGCGCCTGGCTGGCTCAGTCAGTAGAGCATACAACTCTTGATCTCAGGGTTATGAGTTCGAGCCCTTTGCTGGGTGTAGAGACTCTTAAAAATAAAATCTTTAAAAACAATTAAAAACACAAATACAACATGATCTAGCAGTTCTATTTCTAAGTATTTATCTGAGGAAAAAAAAAAAAAAAAACACTCACTCCAGGGGCACCCAGGTGACTCAGTCAGTTAAGCATCCGACTTTGGCTCAGGTCATGATCTCACGGTCTGTGAGTTCAAGCCCCGCATCAGGCTCTGTGCTGACAGCTCAGAGCCTCGAGCCTGCTGTGGATTCTGTGTCTCCCTCTCTCTCTGCTCATCCCCTGCCGCATGCTGTCTTTCTCAAAAATAAATGAACATTAAAGAAATTAAAAAAAAAAAAAGAAAACACTAACTCCAAAAGATTTCAGCGTTATTTATAACAGCTGAGATTTGGAAATAACTTGAGTGTCCGTTGATGGATGAATGGATAAAGAAAATGTGCCACACACACACACTAAAATATTTGGCCATAAAAAAGGAAATCTTGCCATTTTAGAGAATATGGATGGAATTTGAGGGCATCATCTTAGTAAAATAAGTCAGAGAAAAACAAACACCATATGATCTCATTTACACATGAAATATGAAACAAACAAAAAACTTGAATTTATAGAAAAGAGAACAGATTGGTGGTTGCCAGAGGCAGTGGGGGTGGGGTGGGTGAAATGGGCGAAGGTGGTCACAAAATACAAACTTGAAGTCACAAAATAAATAAATCATGGGGATGTAATGTATGGCATGGTGACTATAGTTAATAATGTATATCTGAAAGTTGCTAAGAGAGTAGATCTTAAAAGTTCTCATCACAAGAAAAACTGCAATTACGCAGTGATGATGGATATTAACTAGACCTACTGTGATCATTTCACAATATTTACAAATATTGAGTCATTCTGTTGCGCACCTGTAACTAATATAACATTATGTGTCAATGACATCTCAATTTAAAAAGACAATCAAACAGGGGCACTGGGGCAGCTCAATTGGTTGAGCATCTGACCCTTAATTTTGGTTCAGGTCATGTTCCCAGGGTCTTGGGATCAAGACCTATCTCTCATTATCTCTCTCTCTCTCTCTCTCTCTCCTCTCCCATTGCCCTTCTCCCTCCTTTGCTCTCTAAAAATAAAAAAATAAAATTAAATAAAAAAGACAGTCAAGGTATGTGGAAAGGTACTTGTACAAAGATGTTATTTTTAATGCAAAAACCAGACACAGCCTAAAAGCCCAGCAACAGGCTAACTAAATTATACTTTGACCATGCTATGGAGTAACACAGAGCTACGAAAAATGAAGTTGAACATTTACCGAATGATTATCTTTGGGCAGTGGTATAATGGGCTTGGATTTAACTTCTTGGTATTTTTCCAAGTTTCTCATCTGAACCATGTCTGTAACTAGGAAAAAAATGGTTGAAGGTTCCTTTTCAAAGGGGCTTTTACCATTTCAAACTGGAACATCAAAGATCATCAAAAGGTGAAGTTCGACCTGTTGGCCAGTTGAGTTTTAACCCAGCCAAAAGGTGGCAGCAACTTCGACCACTGCCTCCAGCATCACTATCCGCGTCCTGAGCACATTAAGGGTGGTGGGCCCCAGGAGGAGAGAAGTTGGAGCCTCCCGTCTCTGTTTGCGGGTTTCTTCAGCCTCCACCTCTGACCCGGCCCCCGGACATGGGCTTTTTTTGCTTGTTTTTAAAGCTCCTCTAATTGGCGCTAATGGCCAGCCACAGGTGGAAACCCACGGTTCTGTTCCATTGTGCCCATTTGCAGATGCGGCCCAGGGAAGTTCCCTGAGTCACAGAGGCAGAGCCAGATCTAGGTGTCCTGATTCCTAAGATGGTTCTTTGCACGTTCGCAAGCCAGTAAAATCAAGGGTGGGTTTTCGTGGATTGACGCACCTGGAGGGCCCCAAAGGTTTCAAGAAGGAAATAGGAGTACAAAGACTGCCGTAAACAACGTATCTTCGATCCCTGCCTCAACCCAACTGTAAGACGATGTCTGCGCAAATAGTTATCAAAAAGTATTTATTGAGCACGGTACAATTTGGAAAGACCACTCCGGTCTAACAGGGTGACGTGGAACAGCACTGCACCGTCTATCTGAAGGCAACTGAGTTGAGTAAGCAGCGATGATAAAAAAAAAAAAAAAAAAAAAAAAAAAAAATCAAAATACTGTTATATCCACGCTGGCTTTATCGCAGGAAAAAAAAACACCAAAAACCCAAAACCAAAAAACCACCACAATTGTAACCAGGCGTTTGCCCTTCTACTCAGTCCCAGGATCCCTGCCTCTTGATCTTGGCTACTACCAAGGAGGTTCTCTTACAGTTACCCTTGCACACTGAGAGCAACGCGTTCTCTTTCCACCCAGCCTCCGCCCTGCTCCCAACCAGCCCCAACACCTCACACCTGCTCAATGAGACAGATAAAATGAAACCCTGGAGTTTTTCCCTGGAAGGTGCATGGTGGAGAGAAGTTTAGACTCGGGAGTCAAAAGGTCTCACTGTGTGGACACCAGGGAAGTCCTCCATAAAGCATTTAACCTTCTAGGAGTCGGAACCTGCCTGTGAAAGTCATGACTACCAGGAAATCTCTGAGGTCCACTCTGATTTAGTCAATGACAGCTTTGTACAAACCCGGCCCAGCCCCGGTTTGTAAAAGATGTAGTTAATCTTTAACTAACCAGTGCTATGGTGTTACAGGAGAATTTGTAAAGGAGGCCCTTAATCATTTCCACATTTGTCCTGTTTTAAGAATTAAAATAAATTCAGCAAATGTGGGAGGTGAGAAAAATTCGATTTGTTGCATTCTAAAGTCACCCAAATGAAAACACTTCTCTACTGTTTGAAGGACCTAAATCAGCGTCCAAGAGCTGCCTGCCTTCTAGGCTTGGTGGGGAAAAAACTGATTTTCAATATTTAGTCTTCAACTAAAAAAATCTTTCATATCTTATCTTGAATTTTTAGCTCTCTCTTCCTTTTTCATCTATAGTGAGTGCAGTCGTGTTTGGGATGGGAAGGGGACAACCCCTACCATTCTGTTCGCCGAAGCAAGAAGAGAGGTCTTTGCAAGAAATCTGCTTATCTTGCTTTTAAAATTTTTTTTTAAGTTTATTTATTTTTGAGACAGATAGAGACAGAGCATGAACGGGGGAGGGTCAAAGAGAAGGAGACACAGAATCTGAAACAGGCTCCAGGCTCTGAGCTGTCAGCACAGAGCCCGACGTGGGGCTGGAACTCACGGACCATGAAATCATGACCTGAGCCGAAGTCAGCCGCTTAACCGACTGAGCCACCCAGGTGCCCCTGCTTATCTTGCTTTTATTTATTTATTTATTTAAAAAAAAATTTTTTTTCCAACGTTTTTTATTTATTTTTGGGACAGAGAGAGACAGAGCATGAACGGGGGAGGGGCAGAGAGAGAGGGAGACACAGAATCGGAAACAGGCTCCAGGCTCCGAGCCATCGGCCCAGAGCCTGATGCGGGGCTCGAACTCACGGACCGCGAGATCGTGACCTGGCTGAAGTCGGACGCTTAACCGACTGCGCCACCCAGGCGCCCCTTATCTTGCTTTTAAAAGGCAGGTTTAATTTTGCAGTCTGCACTCACATTCACAAAATTCACTGATCTCCCATGTGAAGAAAATAATGAGCACACCAGGCAAGTTTCCTGCATTCTGAGAGCTTATCACGCGCTGGAGACTGGCAATAATCAGCCACACAAAGGCATGTTTGCACAATGTGATACATGCTATAATGAAGAATCACAGGAAACAGAGCCTATAAGAGGGGGAGTGAGATTGGAAGGTGAGCAAAGGTGTCTCTTGAACTGACCTTTGAAGCTGAGGGATGAGTGGGACTGTTTGGAGAAAGGACAAGCAGCTGAGGCAGACCACGGGCTGGGTCGAGGCCAAAAGCCCCGGGGGTGGGGGGAGGGGGGAGAGCTGCTGGAGAGAAGTTTTCCAACCATCCCCTTAAGGTCCTATTAATTGCCCAGGGCAGGTGTCAATCATTTTCCTTTGGGAACTCTCCCTGGATTTGCAAAATACTACTCTTCCCAAGTCACCTGAAACAGACTCATCTTTAAAAACATTCGTTAACTTCTCAAATGCTCAAATGTATCAAATGCTCTTGTGGGGTATTTTTCCCCTCAACACAATGACCTCTTACCATGAACTTTTAGCTTCCTCTTAGTATTTCATGATCTATAGTAAGTGAAGTCATGTGTTGGACGGGAAGGGGGACACCCCTACTATGTAGCTGAGTGCCCCGGCTTTCTAAGCAGGTAGAAGACAATTCTCTGTAAGAAATCTGCTTGTTGCACTTAAAAAAAAATTTTTTTTTAACGTGTATTCATTCTTTGAGAGACAGAACAGAGCTTGAGCAGGGGAGGGGCAGAGAGAGAGAGAGGAAGACAGAATCTGAAGCAGGCTCCAGGCTCTGAGCTCTGAGCTGCCGGCACAGAGCCCGACGCGGGGCTCGAACTCATGAACTGTGAGATCATGACCTGAGCTGAAATTGGACCCTCAACCGACAGAGCCACCCAGGCACCCTGCTTATCTGAGTGCTTTTAAAGCACAAGAGGATCCTTGTCCAGAATTTAGTTTCCTCACCAAAGGTAATGTTTCAAACAGTTTGAAAAGCACTAGTGGGAAAATGCACACTTCTTCAGCTTCCTGAATTTGAGAAACAGGGGAAGCGTGTGGGGAGAGAGCAACAAAAAGCAGTCTGTGGATCCACCTGTGTGTGTAAATGGCGTGCGTGTGTGTGTGTGTGTGTGTGTGTGTGTGTGAATAGAAAAAGCTGTGCCACATTTCCAGTACGTGACAGTTCTTCTCTCCTGACTCTGTCCCGTTTTTAAGACAAGGCAAAAGGAAAGGTGGGTGGGTCTCAAATTTATCTAAAAGTTACTAGATGTTGGGGCGCCTGGGTGGCTCAGTCGGTTAAATGTCTGACTCTTGGTTTCAGCTCAGGTCATGATCTCACGGTGTCGTGAGTTCTAGCCCTGCATTGGGCTCTGTACTGGCAGCACAGAGCCTACCTGGGATTCTTTCTCTCTCCCTCTGCTCCCCCTCCCACTCTGTCTCTGTCTCTCTCAAAATAAATAAGCTTAAAAAAAATTAAAAGTTACTAGATGTCATGTGGCACCGAGAAGAAACAATTAAAAAGAAAAAGAAAATTATAGAGGGTTTTTCTAGAATGGAATACACCCCCACCCTCTCCAATAAATTCTGTAATTCGATGCTCACAATATCCCATCCCACATCGAAGCCAGGTTCTTCTTCAGTTACCAGATCTAGAAGTCTACTCATAAATAAATGCCACCTTCGGGTCACCAAACCGGCTCCCCGCCCCCAAAAGTAGTTGCAATTGTAAATACATTGCTTCTTTCCTTGGCACCTTGTACCTCTCCCAGGGAAAGGGCAGCTTCTGTGGGTGCCCAGGGCAGGTCACGGCAGCAGAGAGCCCCCCACCGCCCCCGCATTTGCAGCTTCTGTGGTCCCTCCCGCCCGGAGTCTCTGTGCACTGCGCTGGCTCCCCGAAGCCGCAGTGGGTTGTATAACCACACTCTCCGAAAGCCTGGAGGGGAGCGCGGGGAGCCTTTTTTTCTTGACAGCATCTGTCAAAAGTCCCTGGTGCCAGTTAAGAAGAGACCCACTCGGCAGGGCAGGGGTGGCGTCTCGGACCCCCTGTTGGTAGGGGGTGGGGGTTGTGGACCTCTCCAGGAGCGGTATTTAAACCTGAACTTCTGTCCTTCGAGCTGGAAATGCAGGGCAGTGAAGGGCACACGGAGCCCCTTGGGTGTGGACCAGGGAAGGGGGGATGGGAGGAAACTCATGAATCCCTGGGGTGGGGGCTGGGGGGGGGGGGGTTCGCAGAATTTCTCTCCGGAGAAGCCTCTCACGAAAATGTCAAGGACATCTCCCCTCCTCTTTCCAATTACGTAACTCTTACACATTTGGGAGGATATTCGCGAACATACATTTCACTTACGAAGGCAGAAAGTCTTTAGACTGCATCTAAAGCTCCTGGTGCATCTGATGTCGGAACAGACCTGGCTGCGACCTGGCCGCCTCAGAGGTGGCATCCTGGTGACCGCAGCCCCCCCTCCCCCCCCCCATACCCGGCGCCGGGAGCCGGGTCGCCGCCCGGGATGGCGCTCGCGGGTCCCCGCGTCGCGGAGTCTGCAGGCCCAGCACGTCCGCAGGCTGCCCCCTCCCCCACCGCGGAGAACACCTGGCAGCGGTTACCTGCGGGGCCGAGACTCTCCGCAGCCCGTTGGCCGGCCCCCCGCCGCCCTTGCCGTTGGCGTCAGACAGATGCCGGAGCCCCAGCGCCCGCGCCGCGTCCTCCGCGGGGTCCGCGCCGTTCTCCGGGGGGCCTTCCTCCGGCGCCGGGAAGAGCCCGCAGCGGCGCTGGAAGCGAGCGACGAGCTGGGAATCCTGCAGGCTCCGCAGCAGCTCGGCCATGGTGAGCCCGGGGCCGCGCGCCGCCGCCGCCGCCGCCGCCACGCCGATGCCCTCGGCTCGCACTGTCCCCGCCGCTCTCGCTCCAGCCGGGCCGGGCACTCCGGGCGGAGGGCGGGCGGGGCCCGGGGCGCCGGCCAACAGGTGCGCCGCTCGGGTCCTAGCGCCGCCCCGCGCGCGGGCGCCCAGGTGGCTGCCTCCACCTTGCGCGGGGCGCGCCCCGCCCTCCTGTCCCTCCCGGCGGGCTCGGGCGGGCTCGGGCAGTCCCCGGCGTCCGGCCCGGTCGCTACTGGGCGGAGGCGCACAGGTGTCTCAACCGCACCCCTCTTCGCGCCCCCGCACGCCCAATCCCTTTGGGCTGGTGCAGACGTGCCACCTAATGGGAGCGGCCGAGCACAGTGCGGACCTGAGCCTTCCTGCCATGCGCGGGCTGATCCCGTAGTGACCCCACTTTCACTACTGAGCCCAAGGTGAGGTCGGACTGCCTTCCAGCTCCCTCACCCAGCCGTCTACTCCTGCCTTTCTTTGCCTGCTTCGCGCAAGAATGGGCCCCCTCAGGAAGGTGCCCAAGTTCTTCCCAAACTGATGCAACGTCTCCCCGAAGCCCGACCTCCTCGACCTTGCTCAAGAACGGAGGGAGTTGAAAGCACACCCTGAATCATCCTCCGAGTCCTTGCCCCTGCTCTTGTGATTTGGCAGTCGGTTCACGAACACCTTCAGAGGGGTGTGGAGCAAACGCTGTTCTTTCTCGGTTTTCTGCATTGAGAAAGATGCTGCTGCCTCTCCCTTCTACTTTTTTCTGCTCTGCCTCTAATTACTTTAGGCAAGGGTGCTGGAGAGACGGAAGATCTTTCGTGACCTTTAGACCCTGGGGGATCAAGGTGTAGGGCTGGGAGGAGGATTTGACATCTCCCTGCAGCTGAAGCCAGGCCTGCTTTAAGGATCCCAGCAGGAGAGAAGCAAAGGAAATGTCCTGCAGGTGGCCTTGGTTTGTCTTCCTCTTGCTAGAATCTCCTAGAAGCTCAGAGATTCTCCCCCCCTACCCCACCCCTGCGGCCCGGGCCTCTGCACTTCCTCACATGGAGTGAGGTCAGTTAGGCCTAGCAGCTCAGTCTGCAACAAAAGTACAATCCTAGTCCTGCGTCCGTTTACAGCCTCAGGCCCCGTGTGTGCCCCCTGGTAGCCATGCAAAGGCTTCTGAGTATTTAGTTGCACAAATGACTATGAACAAACACCTGCCACTTTCCCATTCCTCCAACTGTCCTTTTAGATCAGGAAGCCTTTGGGACGTAGCGTCCAAGGATGATTTGGTCTCCCTCATGCCTTAGTTTCTGCTCTCCTTCCCCAGCCTGATGGAGAGCAAGATCAAGGTGGCAGAGAAAGCAGTGAAATTTGGGAGATACTTAACTTACAGAAGGCGCACAGGGCTGCTGTCACAAGCAGGTGGAGACGTCCGGTCCCGGAAGCAGAAGGCCCCTCTCCCCAACGTTGCTGTCATTTACAGCCACCGGGCCCAAAGCCTATAGTTTAGTTTTAAAGGCTGAAGCTGGAGTCGTCCGTGACCTGTTGTTTTTATGTGTTTAAAGAAACAGGTTTTCCCATGAAGACACTGGAGTGATGGATCTCTGCAATTTAATGCTTCAGTTTTCCTTTCCTCTCACGTATTAAAAAGAAGCCAGGCAAGCTCAACCCATGTAACATAAAGCCAAAGAATTGTACGTTCACACAGTCTACTTTACCTCCTTGGAGGGCCATGTGCTGACTCTGGCTTCCAGTGACTTGTGATGTCACCGTGTGCCTCAGTCTTTTCCTGTGATAGAAGAATAACCCGCGCCTCCTGTCTTACAAGGCTATTGTGAAAAATCTTTAGAAGGCGACCGGGTGACATAGCATTGCATGTGCCAGAAACATTCAATTTAGGCAGGAATCTTCAGGAGGATTTGGCCCCGGATGTCTCGAGTGACACTGAAAAGCTGGTGCCCTCTGGCAGGGATCCGTATGCTTCCCCAGATCCTGTCTTCTAAGCACAGGCTGATGTCCTGACAATAAATTTCCCAACCAATCTAACAAAAATCACCGTCTTCGAGAAGCGAAGCGGTAAACTGAAGGACTGTGCCAACATAACATCTAGTGGAGAAGTTACAGGATAGCCTGAAGTCATGCGTATAAATAAATAAATTGGATGCAGGAAAAATAACCTGTAGCTTTTTGGACAGTTTAGCACTAGTCATGCCTGGGAGAAAAAATTTTGCTGTTTCTCCCCGCCCCACCCCTGGCCCAGGGCAGAAGTCAAGGTCTTTGTACTTTGCTTCGTTGTGTATATAATAATTGCCAAGTGACATATTGTAAAGGAACGACGATGGATGTATTCATTAGAGCGAAGGTTAAACTGCTGTAAAAAAGAGACCCCAAAATCCAGTGGCTTAAAGAGCACAGCTGTTTGATTTCCCTTTCATGTAACAGTTCCCAGGTGAGAGGTCTGGGTGTGAGAAGTTCTGCTTCATGATGCTACACAGTAACTCAGGTTCTTTTCATCTTATTGCTTCACTACCCCGTGGGACCAAGCCGAAGGTCACTGTCCTCCTCTGCGTGATTGCAGCTGGGTTATGGGCACGTCTGAAATCCAGTGAATGTCCTAAACAGCAGTCTATGTTGCATCAGTAAGAACATCGGTACATGGCCCAAGACAGGCTTGGAAATGTCATCTTTAGAGGGCAGCTTATGTCCTGCTTAGACTATATTTCTGTGAAAGAAGAGAGGACAGATTTGTTTGGTGGTTGGAAATCGAACCAATGTTGATTTAAATGTTGCGCAATATAAATCTATGTTATAATTCAACCCATTACCTGCTCGATTTTATCTAGGCAGTCTGTCTTTGATTTGACACATTCTAAATACTCATGGGCAGATAACAATTTTTTTAAAAAAAGAAAACACTAAAAATAAGTAAATTTGAAGGGAAAACTGTCATATCTTTATTGAATCAAAACGAGTGGGGCATCTGGGTGGCTCAGTTGGTTAAGTGTCCGACTACAGCTCAGGTCATGATCTCTTGGTCTGGGAGTTCGAGCCCCGCATCGGGCTCTGTGCTGACAGCTCAGAGCCTGGAGCCTGTTTCAGATTCTGTGTCTCCCTCTCTCTCTGCCCCTTCCCTGCTGTCTCTCTCTTGCTCTAAAACATAATAAACATTAAAAAAAATTAAAAAAAAAACCAAATTAGAAGAACATGGTGTTACAATGCCTTTTAAATGAAAAACTTTAGTAATGATTGCATTATTGCATTTTAAATTCTTTTAGAGTTCTCTCTCTACAGAGCAGGTCACTTCCAAATGGCAACTAGACCATTCACTTTTCAACTTGGCAGTATTTCTTAGATCAAGACAGGTGGCCAGGGTTGGGATTATGTATTGGTTATCCACAGCTGCATAACAAATTGTCCCACAAATAGTGGCTTAAAACAACAACATTTATTATCATGAAGTTTCTGTGAAGTTCAGGAATCCAAGGAACATCTTAACTGGGTCCTCTGGCTCTGGGTTTCTCACAAGGTTGCAGTCACCTCAAGGCTCAACCGAAAGTAGATCAGCTTCCAAAATCACTGAAGTGCTGGCTGGTAGATTTCCATTCTTTGTGGGCTATTGGCCAGGGGCCACCCTCTCTTCCTTGCCATACGGGTCTCTCCATGGGACAGCTCACAGCCCACCCACCAGCTCCCTTCCTTCCTTCTGAGAGAATCAGAGAAGACAAAGTATCCATCTTCTATAATCAGATATTGGAGGTCGTACACCGATATTCTATCATATTCTACTTATTAGATGCAAGTCACTAGGTCCAGCCCACATTCAAGGAGAGAGAGGATAAGACAAAAGTGTGAATGGTAGGGTGTAGGGATTACCAGGACCTCCATTTTGGAAGCTTCCCACTATAGGTTCTTCACATCTACGTTAATTTTCTAACTTCATACCTGCAATATCAGTCTTTATCATCCCTAACGAATATGATACATAGTCTTGGCCTTAAACAGCGTCCATCTGTTGCAGAAATAAGATACACATACACAAAAAAATGTGCAATGATAGGAAACTGGTGTAGTGAAAAACATAGGCTATCCGAAGACCGATTACTAGTGAAAAACTACATATACCACAGCTGTAATTCTCAAATCTGGGATTAGAATTACCTCACAAATGTGCCAAAGTTACAGATGCCTTAAAACAATTAAAAGCAGAGGGGTGCCTGGGTGGCTCAGTCAGTTAAGCATCTGACTCTGGATTTCAGCTCAGGTCATGATCTCATAGTTAGTGAGTTCGAGCCCCATATTGTGGGGGGAATTCTCTCTCTGTCTCTCCCATTCTCTGCCCCAGCCCTGCTCACTCCCTCTCTAAGTAAGTAAACAAACAAAAACAATAAAAAAAAAAAAAAAAAGACAACTGAGGAGAGCCTGTGTGGCTCAGTCAGTTAAGCATCTGACACCTGCTTGGGTCATGATCTCACGGTTTGTGGGTTTGAGCCCCGTGTTGGGCTCTGTGCTGACAGCTCAGAGCCTGGAACCTGCTTTGGATTCTGTGTCTCCCTCTCTCTGCCCCTCCCCCACTTATGCTCTCTGTCTCTCTCTCAGAAATAAACAAATGGTAAAAAAAAAAAATTTTAAAAAGACAATTGAAAGCAGAAATTATTAAGTTAGAAAACAGAAAAACAATGAAACTGATAAATCCAAAAATTGAATCTTTGGAAAAAAAATCAACAAAATTGAAACACCATTAGCATAACAAAGAAAGAATAAAAGGAAAAAAACATGAAAGCTCAAAATTAGAAATGCTAAGGAAAAATAATCATTAAAAGCAGAGGAAATTTGGAAAGTCCTTAGAAGGTACTTCACATGGCCCAATGCAAACAAATCTGAAAATGTAGGCAAAATAGACAATTTTTTGACGTTTTTATTTATCTATTTTGACAGAGAGAGACAGAACATGAGTGGGGGAGGGGCAAAGAGAAAGGGAGACAGAATCCAAAGCAGGCCCCAGGCTCTGAGCTGTCAGCACAGAACCCAATGCAGGGCTCAAACTCACGAACCGTGAGATCATGACCTGAGCTGAAGTCAGACACTTAACCGACTGAGCCACCCAGGCGCCCCTGAAACAGACAATTTTTTTAGAAAGAAACAACTCACTAAAAATTGATCCCGGTAAACAACGTCTAACAGAGCAATCATCACAGAACTAGATAAAGGGGTTCAAATTCTCCCCCATAAAAAGCACTTTACCCTAGATAACTTCACAGGGAAATTCTACCCCCACCTTTCAAGAATGGATAATCTCAATACTACTTATTCCAGAAGAGAGAAGTTTTCAATATTCCTTTTATAAAGCCATTATGATATTGATCTCAAAACTGAAAGAGCATTAAAAGGAAAACAACAGAATATTCTCACTTGCCAATAGGGTTCAAAACCTTAAGATATCAACAGCTAAAATCTAGCAGTCCATTTAAAATAGAATGTATTGCGGCCAAGGGCAATTTGTTCCAGTTGTAACATTAACAGGTATAATTAAATAACAACAACAACAAAAATCCATCAGTATTGTCCATCCTATTAATAGCGCTAAGGAGAAAAGTCATATGATTTCTTATGTGGGTTGAATTGTGTCTCCCCCAAAAGCTATGTTGAAGTCCTAACACCCGTACCTCAGAATGTGACCTTATTTGGGAAACAGAGTCACTGCAGGTGTAGTTAGTTAAGACGAGGTCCTACTGGAGTAGGTGGGTCCCGATCCATCGGACTCGTGTGCTTCTAAGAAGACCACTGCCTGAAGACAGACACACAGGGAGACCGCCATTGCTGATGAAAGCAGAAACTTGGGGCTACACGGCTGGAAGGAAGACGGAAGATCACTGACAACCCACCAGAAACTAGTGAGAGGCAAGGAAGGCCTCCCCAAAGGGGTTTCAGAAGGGGCGTGGTCCTGCTGACACCCAGATCTCAGGCATCCAGCCTCCACAACCGTGAATTAACAAAGCCTACTCCTTTAAGCCACCCAGTTTGGGGCACTTTGTCCCAGCAGCCCTGAGAAACCAATTTAGGCTCATTTTGACACATGCAGAAAAGTCATGTGACAAAATTCAGCACTCATTCTTGTCAAAACCCCTCAGTCACATAGAAATGGCTGCCGTGTCTGGGGTCAGTGAACCCTTGGTGTTGGTTGGAAGGGAGAGTCCCCGGATTGTGTGGTGGAGTCACACGGGAGAGATAAATTGTGTCTGTACGCAGGGGGCCCTGAATGGCAGATTATAAAGTTGGTGGTGTATGTTTGAGGTAATGAGAAGTCACTGAAAAGCAAATGAGGAACCTGAGGAAAGCAGTGTTTCCAGACAATGACTTGGGAGGCTGGCTATTGGATGGAATGGTACGTGGAGGCAGGGAGAAGCAGCTAGGGATGTGGAGATTCATTTCAGCGCCATTTCGATAATTCCGACGTTAAAAAAGTGTTTATTTTTTGAGAGAGCACAAGCAGGGGAGGGGCAGAGAGAGAGAGAGAGAGAGACAGAGACAGAGACAGAGACAGAGACAGAGAATCCGAAGCAGGCTCTGTGCTGATAGCAGTGAGCCCAACGTGGGGCTCGAACTCACGACCCGGGAGATCATGACCTGAGCCCAAGTCATGACTGAGCCACCCAGGCACCCCAATAATACTCATTTTTTAAGACTTTTTCAAGTGGAATTTTACTTAATAGCATAGACAAGCAAATGTGAATCTATTGTTTGGGTTTTTTTTTTTTATATACAAATGGTAACATTCTTTACATAATGTTCTCTGTCTTGCTTTTCTCACTTATGATATAATTGGAGAGTGTTCCGTATCATTGGAAGAGACACTACAATTTATCTTACCAGTCATCTACTGCAGAACATTTGGGGTGCTTCCAAACAATGCTATTCCTGATTTGAATGTTATGTTCAGGCAGCTCTGGTCCAGGGTTCAAGGTGTCAGGCAGCTGATTCTGGTCCTAGAGTACCTTTGGAAGCCACAGGACTACCTTGGAGGTAGGTAAAGAGACCAAACCCAGTCTGGAAAACCCATCCAACCCAAGGTGAACCAAGGTGAACTGGGGCAGGGTCGGGTGGGGGGGGGGGGGGAGGTATTCTCAGAGCGGTAGAAAATCCTCTCAGTAAAGGAGGTTTTCCTCCATGGTCCTTGGCTTATAGGAGTGTCACTCCAGTCTCTTCTTCCTCTGTTGTCACATGGGGCTCTCCCTGTGTGACAGTATGTCCATTTACTAATATCAGGTACTGTTCTAGGCTCGGGGTCACAGAAGTTCGAAAACACCCCAGTGCCCTTGGATCATGGAACTTATATTTTAGGGGGGGACACAGCTAATAACTATCAAGTAAATACGTAGTTTTAGGGTAAGGAACACGGTGCCGGGAGGGGGGAGACATATTTAGGAAGGGATATTTGTGTAGAGACCTGAAGGAAAGGAAGGAGCGTGCCCTACCCAGATCAGGAGAAAGAGCATTCCAGACAGAGGAAACGGTGTCTGGAAAGGCCTTGAGGCAGGCCCAAGTTCAGCCAGTTGGAGGAACCACCAGAGGCCAGCAAGGTGGGAGAGGCTTGAGGGCAGGGACTGACTGGGGAGGTGTGAGCAGAGGCTGGATCCCGTAGGGCCATGTAGGCTGTGATAAGGAGTAACACTCCCACTTTACAGATGAGAAAACTGAGGCTCAGAAAGAGGAAACGTGTCCAAAGCCCCCAATGTGTCCTGCCAACTGTAAGTGGCAGGTGGATTTGGTGCAGGTCTATGTGACTCCAAAATTTCTTCTATTACTACATTACGTTCTAGTCCCAGGGTTTGTCTTTTACTCTTTGTGTCTGTATTGGAAAGTATCCCCGACATGAACTAAGCACTCCATAAATCCTCCTTCAATGACTACTGACCTAGACTAAGAGTAAAATCTCGCCGTTTTTAGAGCTCTTAGAATTTACAACGCATTTTCAAAATTGTTGCATGTAAATTCTACGACCTTGAGAGGCAAGTGGTTTTTACCTCCATTTTACGCGATTTTCCCCCAAATTACAAAATGTATTGGATACTTTTTGCAGGATCTGCCATCGGATGCGGCTCTTCTGGGGGGAATTCCCTTCCCCTCCACAGGCTGGCTCCCCTGCGCAAGAAGGAAGAGGAACGGGAGAGGCGGTTGGCGGTCATGTTGGAGCCCTAGGTCCCCTCCCCCACTCCCCCACCCCCTCCCTCCCCCCCAAACCAAGCCAGAGTGAGCTGGCCTTGGGCTGGACACTTGACCTAATTTGAGCTCCCCAAATGCTTCCTCTTTGGCAATTGCCAGACCCCAGTCGGCATCTGCTGAATGAAAGAGAAGAAAATTTAGAAACCAGAGCCTACACCGCGTGAGGAAGAAATGTGGCAGATGTGCAGGGAGCAGGCGAGGGGAGCAGACCACCCCCAAGTCGGTTCTATGGTGCCTGCTTCAGTCTTTGGGAGGCTCTTCCCACGCTACCCTCGAACCCCTGGTCTCAAGTTCCCCATTTCTATTACTTGTGGCCCAAAGAGGCCTAACTCAGATATCCAGGAATTGGCAGAACATGGAAACTGAGGCTCTAGAACTCAGACTTGGGTGGTTTCCCACCTTTCTGTCACCCTCAGGGCACCGCTCAGCCCCCCCTCCCCCCCCCAGTTCCTGCTGCCATGGAAACCACTAGTTCCCACCCCCACCTCCCTAAACCCCCACCTGCCCCAGCCCCATGGAGTGTTGGAGAGCCCTGCACAGTTGGGGCTTCCCAAGAGATTCTGGAACTCAGTGAATCTATTGATAGTATTTCACCTCATGATGAATCAAATTGCTTCCTGGGCTCTGCTGAAAATCTCGTCACTTTATACGGGTAACACATTCTGAGACCCAAGCGATCTCTTGGCACACAACCCTTTTAGAATTTGCAAACTACTATAGATGAATTGCATTGCTGGCAGGTTGTTTTTTAATGCATATTTATATCTTTTCATGTATACTATGTAAAGTACCTGAGGAGTAACAAACAGCCTTAGCAGACTGGCGACATATCATTTGTTGGTAAATTGATCAAAGCCCTAGGCTCCACGGACTAACCAGCTCGCGGAAATTTTGAAATGTAAAAGCATAAAACTCCTCTTGCATTGTTCAGGGTGCTACTCGTTGCTTCTAACTAATGGAAACCAGTTTTTTTCTGTTGGGACACTTTCTTTTTTTTTTTTTTTTTTTTAATTTTTTTTTTTTCAACGTTTTTTATTTATTTTTGGACAGAGAGAGACAGAGCATGAACGGGGGAGGGGCAGAGAGAGAGGGAGACACAGAATCGGAAACAGGCTCCAGGCTCCGAGCCATCAGCCCAGAGCCTGACGCGGGGCTCGAACTCACGGACCGCGAGATCGTGACCTGGCTGAAGTCGGACGCTTAACCGACTGCGCCACCCAGGCGCCCCTGTTGGGACACTTTCAATAAATCATCAAACATAAATTCTCTTAGGGAGAAAAAAAAAAAACAAACCCTCTCAGGCTGGGAGAAATTTCAGCTTAAAACCTTGCTTTAAAAGAAAACAGTTACAGGTGATGTTCCTGCAAACGGGGCAGAAAGAGGGCAGGCAATAAGAAGAAAGGCTGGGATCTTCGATTCCCCTCCCCACCCCACCCCCCACCCCCAGCAAACATTTGAGGGGGGGGGGGCCCAGTGTGCCTACTCTCATAAGCATGAATATTGGTAAAGAGTTTGATTTCAGCCAGGATTTCTTGGTTTGAATCCAGTTGAATCAAATCACATGACACAAAATACTTTTCTTCCAAAAAATTTTGATGGATTTTGAGCACTTTATGAGGAACACTGTGCAGTCTAGCATGCAATATCTACCTAGAGAACCCGAAGGAAGGGAGAGATCTCTCATGCCCACCAATTTGAAGTCAGTCCTTCCCTCTGGCTTATGCTTTGAGAAAACATCAAAACATGCAATAAAGAAAAGTGAACAATTTCTTCCCATTCCATCAGGCTTGTGCTGGCTGGGTCAAGCTCGTATGCTGAGTGCTCCAATTTAAAACAAACAAAAATATGTCCTTGACTCTTCACAAGTGGTGTATTAGGGATGATCATTTTTATTCCTAAAGAACATTTCCAATGAATATCACTCATTGTTGAGCCACTTCCGATAACCAGTTTCCTGGGCATTTGTATAATGGATTCCAAGCACAAATTCAGCAAACCTAACACTTTCTGAGACCGTGTTTATTACATAGCCCTGGGTAAAACTGTAGCACTTGGTTATCGCAATTTTAAGGCCTCTAAATAAACTTCCAAATCGAAGGGAAGCAGTTTTAGTTACACTTCATGCATATATTCATGAGTCATCTACAAGCTAAAAGTTGGGTGGAAAACTGCACAGATATCACCTCCAACACACAGCGTCTAGTAAACAAAGCAAGCCCCAGAATAATATGGAACAGGACGTATAGCATTTTGCTATGGGTAAGCTACTAAAATACATAAAATGCACGTGTGTGTGTGTGTGTGTGTGTGTGTGCATGTGCTTGTGTCTGCGGATGCAAAAAGAAAAAAAAAAGAGACGAAGATCCAGGATAAAAAACACCTGTTTGCTAATGTAGCTGCCTCCCGGCATAGAATAGGAAGAACCCGAACTTTGGGTTTTTACTATATGCACCTGGGATTTGTTGGGAGTTTTTCACAGGCACATATTTCTCTTGTAATTTGCAAAGGTTTATTTTTCTTTTAAAACCCTTCTCACTGGTCAGGCTTGGCTAGTGAGAGGAGCCAGTTCCTGAAAAAAAATGCTTATGAAAAAGAGATCATTGTAATTATACCAAGAGGTGACAGTCATAGAAATGTGGCTAGAAGCCACCAGATATTACAAGCACTTCTTCAACATTAAAACAATATTTTTTAATGCGTATTTATTTTTGAGACAGAGAGAGACAGAGCATGAGCGGGGGAGGGGCAGAGAGCGGGAGACACAGAATCCGAAGCAGGCTCCGGGCTCTGAGCTGTCAGCACAGAGCCCGGCACGGGGCTCGAACTCACGGACCGTAATATGATCCTTTAAGCGGAAGCACCTATGGTCTAACAGTGTGCAGATGACCAATCTGTAACTGGCCCGAGCACACAGGACCAGCACCCACTCTTTACGAGAGCCCGGACCACCAGGCCTGCCAATACAGGCTCTCAGAATCAGGGCTACAGCATGGCTTCGGCAGAGAGTCTCCACGAGCAAGTCCGAAAACAAAAGTTAGAGCCAACTGACACACGGGAACCAACATCAAGAGGTTTCAGAATCTGGCCCACACCGGGATCTTAAAAGCAGACTCCATTGCCAACCTTTAAACAATTGCAAACCTAAAAGAATCGGGTGATTTTGTGTACGATATGCATTTCTAGCCTCACTTTAATAACTGGCGCCTGATACCACAGGGCCAAGATTCATTGTGGCAACACTCACCTGAGCTGAATATCCACTGCCCTCTCTAGACGGGGCACCATTCTGGGGTTTTCTACAGTTTTCCCCACTCTGTATTATTTTCCATCCTTTCCTTCATTTCTCATTTCATTGCTGGCTTGGTCCTTGAAGGACTTGTGTTTACGGTCACTGCATTTATTTATTTATTTATTTGCTTATTTGTTGTTTATTTATTTATATAATTTATTGTCCAACTGGCTAACATACAGGGTATACAGTGTGCTCTTGGTTTTTGGTATAGATTCCCGTGGTTCATCACTTACATACAACACCCAGGGCTCATCCCAACACGTGCCCTCCTCAGTGTACTGCATTTAAAACAAGGAAGGCCAGCGGCACCTGGGTGGCTCAGTCTGTTAGGTGTCCGACTCTTGGTTTCAGCTCAGGTCATGATTTCATGGTTCGTGGGTTCGAGCCCCGCATTGGGCTCTGCGCTGACGGCTCCTTACCTTAAGGAATCTGGAATGCAGTAGAGAAGACAGGACAGGCATCAGTGTCATTAAATCTAGGAATAAATTTGGCCCTCAAACCTTCTTGTCTTCCTTAAGCATAACTAGCAATCAGTAGCTGATCCTGCGTTTGAAATTCCTTGAAAAGGTTAAATTTCATCCATCTGAACATTTGTGGAACTTCTATTTAAGGGTATGTTTACACATTGGCAATTAAAAAAAAAATTTTTTTTAACATTTATTCTTGAGAGACAGAGACAGAGTGTGAGTGTGAGCAGGGGAGGGGCAGAGAGAGAGAGAGACACAGATCTCAAGCAGGATCTAGGCTCTGAGCTGCTAGCACAGAGCCCGATGCAGGGCTCGAACCCATGGACTGTGAGATCACGACCTGAGCTGAAGTCGGATGCTCAAGTGACTGAGCCACCCAGGCACTCCATGGGAGGAGGGAGAGGATCCCAAGCAGTCTCTGTGCTCTCAGCACAGGGTCTGACTCAAGGCTCGATCCCACAAACTGTGAGATCATGACCTGAGCCGAAGTCAAGAGCCAGATGCTTAACCAACTCGGCCACCCAGGCGCCCCTACACAAGCGAGCTTTTAATTCATAAGAGACAGGAAGTTGTCCCCTTTTTCGAGTGGGTGCAAAGTCTTCTCCCTCGCCGGGGTTAAATGATCTTCTTTTTCTCGACTTGGTTCACCTTCACTTTGGTGGTTGGTTCTGGGAGAGCAGCATAACAGAATCTGTGCCAGTGTCAGTGACCTGTGAATAGTAAACGTCACCCATGCCTCACGGACTTCCAGGAAGACGTGCCAGTGCCACAGAGCCCACGGGCAGGAGTGCCCGCATCGCCTGCTAGGGCCCTCGCAGCTAAAATCGTGAGCTCTTGCTGGCCTTTGCTGTGTGGGAGGAAGGAGGCCAATTTTTTGGTAGCTGAAGTTAATAATATAGTTCTACCTTGTGGATTCATGTCTTTTCTCTGATTTCTTAAAAGATAATACTTCCAAGCTCTCCCTTTTATCACAGGGCTGGAGGCCTAAAAACATTTCCCAAACTCGCTTTTACTGGCGTAGTTCTGGTTTGGAGCCCTCACAGGGAAGATAGTAGTGTGATCGTTGTAGCAGAAGCCATTTTGCTCCTGGAGCACTGGCAGCCTAGTGTGGAAGGTTCCGCAGATGACAGACGTGAGGTTTGGCCAGCAGCTTCTGGGTGCCTTGCTATGAATCACCCGCCTCCTGTGACTCACCACACCATGCTGTGATTCTTTATTTCCTGATCACCTAAATGCCAGTGGCAGATTCCTCATTACAGCTGGAGTCCCAGGAACACCAACGGTATCCCATAGTTCCGGTCTGAGTCTAAAGGCCTAAGAACCGGGGAAGCCCGCCGTGTAAGCTGGCCCTTTACAAACATTATCTCGAATCATTACAGCAACTGAAAAGTTTGGAGAAGTTACTATGACTCTGACGGATGAGAACACCGAGATTTGGAAAGGTTACGTCATTTGTTATAAAATATAACTTTAATCCATTATTAACTGGCATTATCAATTCAGCAGTGGCCTAACCGTTGAAGAACAATGGTTCTTTTTGCTTTAGGGCAAAGCGAGTTTCTTTTCCATTCAGAAGCTGTTGGGGAGAAGTCCCATTTAATCCCCTTTCTCAGCAGCCACCCACAAAGTCACTGGGACAGCCAACATGGTAAATAACTTTCAGCACAGGGTAAGGAAGGCAGGATTGGACTGGTCCATTCTGAAGGGATGTCAGGCTGACAACTAGAGATCCGGGAAGACAGAAGGCACAGCACAGAGCAAAGCTGAAACAGAATAGCGTGGGTGGAAGTCAGGGAGTAACGTGAAGGATAAAAGTTGGGTCAGTGGTTGAGGGAAGAGATAACAAAATGGCCCCATCATGATCTGCAAGGGGCCAGCAAGAGGCCGTGTGTGGATGAAATTACAGGAACCATTTCATTCTAGACAATGATCCAAATAGTTTTATGAAAATAAATTTAATTATGAAGTCAGACTGATAAAATTTTACTAAATGTTAACTTAATAAAAATTATGTAGTTATTCAGTGTTAGCACAGTCATTAAACTACATGTGTTTGTCTTAAAAACATGGAAGCAAAACCAGTTGTCATCTTACGAGCTAGGATAGGTCTCCTTGTAGTGATTACAGATTTTATTTTATTGAAAAAAATTTAAATGTTTTTATTTATTTATTTATTTATTTTTAATTTTTTTTTTTAACGTTTATTTATTTTTGAGACAGAGAGAGACAGAGCATGAATGGGGGAGGGGCAGAGAGAGAGGGAGACACAGAACTGGAAGCAGGCTCCAGGCTCTGAGCCATCAGCCCAGAGCCCGACGCGGGGCTCGAACTCATGGTCCGTGAGATCGTGACCTGAGCTGAAGTCGGACGCTCAACCGACTGAGCCACCCAGGCGCCCCTTAAATGTTTTTATTTAAACAGTTAAAACATTTAAACATCTATTTAAAATTTTTTAAATGTTTTATTTTTGAGAAAGAGAGATTGCAAGCGGGGGAGGGCAGAGACAGAGGGAGACACAGAATCCGAAGCAGGCTCCAGGCTCTGAGCTGTCAGCACAGAGCTGATGCGGGGCTCGAACTCACAAACTGTGAGATCATGACCTGAGCCGAAGTCGGACGCTCAACCAACTGAGCCACCCAGGTGCCCCGATTTTTTATTTTTAAAAGTTTTTTTTTAAGTTTATTTATTTATTTTGAGAGGGAGAGAGTCAGAGAGAGAGAGAGAGAGCACAGCAGGGAAGAGGCAGAGAGACAGGGAGAGAATCTCAAGCAGGCTCAGCACTGTCAGCGTAGGGCCCGATGCTGGGCTCAAACTCATGAACCGTGAGATCATGACCTGAGCCAAAACCAAGAGTGAGATGTTTAACCGACTGAACCACCCAGATGCCCCTAAATATTTAAGGAAGAATTCCATTATGTTTACAAGCCAGTATCCCTGGATGTTTGTCACATAAATGGGGTATTTTTATTTTAACACAAGTAGTTATATGCTTGGTTCACAGGACACCATTAAAATGGATTAGGATCTTTTTTTTTTTTCCAGATGATTTGGATCTGAATATCTTTATTTCAAAATATAAACAAAGAAGAAAAACTTCACTGCAGCAACTTTAATTAGGTTGACAAATATGTTAGTAAATCATCTACTTCAGGCCCGTTATTTGGTAAAACTTGTGTTGCTTTAGGAGAGGGTGGCACCTCTAAAAATGATCAGCAGGAAGAAAACCGTGTCTGATGACCAGAGCAGGGCATATATGGCAGCTGGTCAACTAATGGGTCCTATAACCGGCAAAGAGATGGGCTTCTGCAGATAAAGGAAAAAGCACAGTCATGTTGCTAAAAATACACGTCAGTGTTTGGCTCTTAGATATCAAATGGCTGACCCAGTACCAAATGCATGAAGCTAAGAACACCTTGCAAAGTCACTGCAGCGAGGTGCCCAGAATAGGTAAATCGATAAGACACAGACAGTAGATCGGTGGTTGCCTAGGACTGGAGGAGGAGAGAAGTCGTGGGTGATGACTGCTAATGGGGTTTCTTTGGGGGATGATGAAAACGTTCCAAAATTAGATTCGCAGTGATGGTTGCAGGATTCTGTGAATACATTATAAGCCAATGAATTGTATGCTTTAAGTGGGTGAACTTTCTGGTATATAAATTATATCCCAAGAGAAGTGTGTTTAAAAAAAAAAAAAAAATCCTTTAAAAAAGAGAATCACAAAGACACCAGCCCACAGCCCTGATATTTAGCTGCTGAACCAGTGTGAGCAACAGCGTACCTACACACAGCTTATTGGGCAAAAAATAATCCTAGCTTTTAATAACCACTGTTAGTCAGGTTTTCTGTGTCTTGCAGTCAAAAGCATTCCTAATTAACACACCTTAAGTTTTCATTCCATCAATATTTATTTAATGCGTTCTATACGGCAGGTATTGTGCTACATAGTAGAGAAAAATCCACTGCATTCCCATGACGTGCCAGGAGATTTATATACTTTAAAAAAAATTTTTAACATTTACTTACTTTTGAGAGAGAGACAAGGCGCGAGCAGAGGAGGGGCAGAGAGAGGGAGACCCAGAATCTGAAGCAGGCTCAGGTTCTGAGCTGTTAGCACAGAGCCCGACGTGGGGCTCGAACTCACAAACCGCGAGATCATGACCTGAGCCAGATTTGGACGCTTACCCACTGAGCCACCCAGGTGGCCCATAGGAGATTTATATACTTTGTATCATCAGTGCCTCATGGCAGTCCTGGAAAGAATGGCCTGTCCCTTCCAGGCACACGGTCTAGGGAACTGTTTTGCCCCAGCAGTAGGCCACCCACCTCATAACTCTCCAACAGTACTGCTTAGAAATGCAAATTCCCAGATTCCCCCTGGACTTGCTGAATCAGATCCACAAGGGATAAACCATTGGCTGATACTCTACAAAGGTGGCCCATAAAACATACCTGTACTTTTAGGAAGCATTCAGCATAAATATGAAATCACTGAAATAAACTAATTTGAACCAAACTTCTGATTGCAGAGGAAAAACGTCACAGATCTTGGGGTAGAAAAAATAGGGAGTTAAAAAAATATGTGTAAGGCCCAGTCCCTGCCCTCAAGAAGGTGTGGTATGCAGAGTTCTAAGATAACCCCCAGGATTCCCAGCCCTTGACATATACACACTGTCTCCAAAATATCCAATCAAATGCTAACCTAGATACTGCTCTGGAGGGATCTGCAGATGTCATTCAGGTTGCAAATCAGTTGACCTTAAGATAGGGTGGGCCTGACTTAACCCTTTAAATCAGGGTCTAGAGAGACAGAGGAAGTCAGAGATTTGAAGCATGAGAGGGATTTGACGTGTGAGAAGTTGTCCATGGCTGGCTTAAAGATGACGGGCGCAAGAAATGCGGGTGGCCTCTGGGAGCTGAAAGCAGCTTGCGGCCTGGCTTATGACCAACAAGGAAATGGGGACCTCAGTCCCACAACTGCAGGAACTGAATTTTTCTAGAACCATGTGAGCTGGAATGAAATGTGGCCCAGCTGACATCTTGATTTCTACCTTGTCAAACCCTGAGCAGAAAACCCAGCTCAGCCACGCCCAGAATCCTGACCCACAGGAACTGTGAGATAATAAATTAATGTTGTTTCAGGCTGCTAAGTTCGTGGTAATTTTTATGCAGCAACAGAAAACTAATACAGAAGTGAATTTGGGTAAGACACATTAAAGTCACCAACTAATGGAATACTGAGAATGAGAGAGTGGGAAGAGCCAGAAATGGCTGCCCTATATTGGAGTACTTATATGTCCTTTAATGATATACATTTAAGGGTGGTGGCAGTAAGGAGAGCTTTTGGTTGTAGGTAATGGAATATTCAACTACTGCTATTGACCACGGAGAGCACAAGCAGAGCTGGTGTGGCTACTCTGTGATGTTAGCATAAGTCCTTTCTATCTTTCCAAGTTCCCGCCATTTTTAATTTGTTGGCTCTTTGTTCTCAAGTGCCAATGATGATAAGATGACTCTGGGCACCTCATGTTTTCTAGTCAGGAAAAGGATGGGCAAAGGGTTTTTCCAACTGAGTCTGATCTTTCCTATTGAGAAAGCAAAATGTTTTCTGAAAGCCTACTTAGAAAGCTCATTTACATCTGGATTACATGGCCAACTGTTGAGCGATACTGGCCAAAGGGACTGAGCTTACCTGCACTCATTGGTTTAGACCAATCACAATTCATCCCCTTGCCTTGGGGTAGAGATACCTGTCACCACCTCAACAAAGCAAGGTTTTCTTCATAAGAAGGGCTGAGATAAGAATGGATATTGAGTAGGCAACAGATAGTGTTTCCCACAGTTGGAAAGGGCATTTCATCATCAATTCAACAAAATCACACCAGCATAATTAACTAGATGGATTAACTGAGTATCTATTAGGGTAAGGCCCAAGGTTTACAAAGATGGTGTGTGTGTGTGTGTGTATGCGTGCATGCGCACAGACACGTGGGCGTGTGGGTGTGTAGATGCGTATGTTGGGGAGGGAGGAGGACACGGGCATGTAAACAATAATTATAGCGAGAACTGCTTTAATTGCAAAATGGAAGTCTACTTCTGTACTGACCATAATGTACTCCTTACCATAGATACATCAGGTGAATCACGAAAACAGCGATAACAGGACCCAAGAAAGCATATATTGATTTGTGTTTTTAAAAAGAGACAATGTTTTCGCTGGTAGAAAATATATTTAGAGCAAACTTCTAAGAACTATCGAACTAAGGTATGAATCAATACCTTGAGCAAAATCTGGGCAAGGGAAGTGGCCCTCATTTAAAATACACAAGCGATGAACACATAGATGTGCAATACTTTCCCGGCAAAGTGTTGCAATCTGTCTCTTTCATGGGAACTGTAACGCTGGGTTTTAATATAATTTACACAAGATTCCCAGGTGCGCCACCCATTTTTTTTTAATTTTTTTTTTAACGTTTATTTATTTTTTTGAGACAGAGAGAGACAGAGCATGAACGGGGGAGGGTCAGAGAGAGGGAGACACAAAATCTGAAACAGGCTCCAGGCTCTGAGCTGTCAGCACAGAGCCCGACGCGGGGCTCGAACTCATGGACCGCGAGATCATGACCTGGGCCGAAGTCGGCCGCTCAACGGACTGAGCCACCCAGGCGCCCCTTAATGTACTTTGCCAAATATTTAGCCTTTGGTTCACCGACTTCATTCTTATGAAATGTCTTTATGGAAACAATAATTGTTTCCAAACCATAATTTGATGATATGGAAGATGACGTTTGAGCTCACTCGTCTTAGAGAAATTCATTCAGTAATTAATTGTTCTGACATAAGCTTCACTTTAATCATTATATCCGGTTCACACTAGCATAATGCACAGGATGTATTTGCTCTGACTTTCTAAGCCCCTACTATTACTAAAGATGTACTTGAAGAGCAATGCCGGTATGCTTTTCTACACCGTAGTACTCTTTAAAGAATTCTGTAAAAAATGAAACTTTTTTTTTAATTTTTAAAAATGTTGATTTGTTTTAGAGAGACAGAGCGTGAACAGGGGAGGGGCAGAGAGAGGCGGGGAGACACAGAATCCGCAGCAGGCTCCAGGCTCTGAGCTGTCAGCACAGCGCCCGATGCGGGGCTCGAACTCACAAACTGGGAGATCGTGATCTAAGCCACCCAGGCCTTCCTGAAATTCTTTATTAAAACAGCTGCGCAGACGCATTGGGTGGTGCTGTCTATCTAGGTCTTTCTGATTTTCCAACCGAGCTATCTGCTAACCGCCCCATTTTGCCATCTCTCCCCTGTGCTCAGCACTGCCTTGCTCTCTAAGACAAATCCTGGCTCAGAAGAGAGGAATCGGCATCAATGTCGATTCACTTTTGCTGTTGGTTCACATATCCCCTGGAGAGACGGTTTTCGCATGAACGCACTTCTTGCCTCTGGTGGCCCCATCCGCCATCGGCTGGGCTTCCAGTCCTCCGGCAGCCCATCCCAGCCTGCAACTTCTGGACTCACCAGATGCAGATGCACCCGAGCACTTGAACTTTCTTTTCTTTTTTTGTAAAAGTGACAGCTCGCTTTTTAGAGCTAAGGGTTTTGTTCCTCAGTGATTCATGCATAGGAAAACAATCCCATCATTTCTACAACCGGTCCACGACTGTTGGACACTTGGAGCTGCTCCCAGCGTTTGCTCTCAGAAATAGGGAACGCAGGGAGCGTTCGACTTGCTGGGCCAAAGGGTTGTGCGTGTTTCGTTTGGAAGGATATTCCAAGATTGTCCTGAGGAGAGATGTCCCCAATTCCAAGGCCCTCTAAGAGGCTATGAAACGCACTTCCCATTCAGTCGCTGATATTAACCAGTATCAATCGTTTAAATATCTATTTGGTAGGTGAAAAGGTCATTTCATTACTTTAATTGCTTCTTTATGATTAGAAGGGTTTACTGCCCTCATGTATCTCCTTTGCTGTGAACTGCCTGATCAATTTTCCCTTGCTCGTTTTTCTATTTTTTCCAAATATTTTGTTCTTGCTTGCTTACAGATTCTTTGTACTCTTTGTCCATAGTACTTATGGCAATTTCCCCCCGTTTTCATTTATCTTTTTACTTTGATGATGCTAGTTTTGCCATGCAGAACTTAAAAATGGTGTACAGTCGTGTTTAGCAGTTTTTGGCCTTCCTGGAGTTGGTTTGGGTTTTGTAACACGCTTTAAAGGGTCTTCTCTACGCCCATATTATGTTTTAAAAATCCCCCCACATCTCCTTCCAGCATTGTCACTATTTCAGTTTTTAAGTTTAACATGGATTGGTCTGGAATTTATTTTAGGATAGGGAATGAGGTAGGGATTGGGCTCTCCCAATCCAATTTGGATTTACCTCCCATCATTGTCTGTTCCTTGTTATGTGTCGAGAGTGGGATGGTTCCTACGCATTAACTACTAAGGGCAGAAGCTGAGATGCCCTGGGATTCAGCTGAATGTACATATTACATTAGCCATCTCTTCCCCTGTCTCTGTTCCCTTCCCCTCTTCCCTCCTTCTGTTCCTCCTCCCTCTCCCTCTCTGTCCCCTTCCCTTCCCAACCCCCTTCCTCCTCTTCCTCTTCTCATTAGTCACTGTTTGTAAGTGAGAACGGATTTTGCCTTCATACTGCAAACCAATGATTCTCAAACTGCAGTGGGATTGGAGGAAGCCTGTCACCCTAGAGATCCGGGTGGGGCATGACCATATGTAGAATAAAAACAAAGAGCTCTGACCCCCTGATATCCTTTGTCTCAATCAGAAACAAAGGAGGGATAGCAACTTTATGTTTAGGAAAAGGTGGATGGCTTTTGGGAGAACTATCACATTCTACACTACCCACATCACAGTATCTACCTGCGTGCTTAATCTGGTTTCGGTGGTATTCATGTGGTCTGAGTGTCTCGTCCTCTTCCCTTGCCTTCATCCTGGAGCTCCCCTTTTCTTTTTCTTTTTTTTTTTTTTTTAATTTTTGTTTTACATTTATTTAGTTTTTTGAGAGGCATAGAGCACAAGTTGGGGAGGGGCAGAGAGAGAGAGAGGGAGACATAGAATCCGAAGCAGGCTCCAGGCCCCGAGCTGTCAGCACAGGGCCCGATGCGGGGCTCGAACTCACGAAGCGTGAGATCTTGACCTGAGCCCAAGGCGGACGCCCAACTGACTGAGCCAACCAGGCACCCCAGGAGCTCCCCTTTTCTATCAGCTTCTTTGCTTCTGCCTTTGAGGTTTCAAAGTTCTCCATTCTCTTGAGAAAGCGACATGAAACAAAAGTACGCTGCTGCCTCTCTTGGTATTTTCCGATTTCTTCCATTGTCCAATTTCCCGACTCAATGTCTCTTTATTGCTGCCTTATTGACTCAACCCGCTCTCTCTTTATCCTACACTCTGACTTCAGTATCCACTGCCATATAAAAAGTGTTTTCTTTTCTTGAACATTCTCCTTTACCTCTTTCTTGTTTCTGATCCCCGCCCCCCCCTTTTTTAAAGATTCTGGCGGGGCGGGGGGTTGCTATCTTATACCCAAGTGGTTCTCAACAGAGAGGAGAAAGGGGAGGTGGGATTTTGCCTCCAGGGGACTTTTGGCAATGCCTGGAGATATTTTTGGCTATTACAACTGGGGGTGGGGGTGCTCCTGACCTTGACCAATTAGAGGCCAAGGATGCTTCTAAACATCCTACAGTACAGACGATGGCCCCTGCAACAGAGAACCCTATAGCCCAGAATGTCAATATCGCCAAGGTTGGGGAATCCTGCCATAACCAGCGGTATAGTGTCTCGAGGGGCACTGGAAGATGTGAGGAGCAATGCCGTCCCTTTGGTGGTAACGATGACTGAATGACTGGAGCTAAGGATGTCAAACATCCTGAGGAGCTGTGTGCAAAGAGCACACTTGTTTCTGGAAAGGGGCAGTCCCGCTGTACCTCTACTTGCCCTGTTTCCTTTATTGGTTTTCCCCTCTTGCCAATTTGTGTTAGTCAAGGCCTCACTTTCTCTGAGAGGTCATCATATCTCTTGACTGGGTGGTCCAGCTTTAACCACCCAGCAATGCCTGTGGTGAGATAGGGCTTCCATGGATGACAGCACCATTTTGGAAGTCAAGACAAAAGCTTGGAGTTATCGTTCAGTGCCTTAAAGATGTCATTTTATTGTGTTCTGGCCTCCACTGTTTCTGGTGATATCATCTATTATTTATATCGTGTCTACTGAATGTAATGTGTCTTTTTCACTGCCTGCCTTGAAGATTTGCCTTCGTTTTTGGTTTAATTATGCTGTGCATACACATGGATTTCTTTGTATTTATCCTGCTTTGAGTTTAGGATCTGTGAATTCATATCACTCATCGTTTGGAGTGCTTTTGACATCTTTTCACACATTTCCCCCCCCCCCCCATTCTATCTGCCCCCTATTCCTGGGAATCAAGTTTCATGTATGTTAAACTGAATGATATTGTCACACAGATCTTGAGATGCTCTGTTCTGTCCTCCCCTGCCAGTTCTTCTGTGTTTTAGTTTGTGATTCAAATACTCATCTCTTCCAGAAACATCTTCACAGGGACATCCAGATATAATGTTTTACCAGCTATCTGGGCATTCCTTAGCCCAGTCAAGTTGATGCATAAATTAAACCATCACATCACTATGCATTAGACCCCGTACAGTGCCTCCAACATCGTCAACTCTGATATCGGATGCTGCCTCTGGAAACTCTGTCTGGTTGTCCCAACTGCCTCCCATTGCCAGAATGGACTCTGCATACTATTCATTTATTCATGTAACAAATATCTCTTGAACATCTACGATATGCCCCTTCTAGGAGCTGTAGAAACAAACCCCAATACGTAACCAAGACTCCTGCCTTTGTAAAGCATATATTCTAGCTGGGTAAACAACTTGTCCAATTTGCCTCAATTTTCCCAGTTTTAGCACTAAGAGTCCCACCTCCCAGGAAACCCTTCAGCTCAATGGATACCTGGAGGAAGAACATTCTAGGCAACGAGAACAGTAATGACCTTGAGGTGAGTGAGGCTCTGTTATTAGAGGAAAAATAAAGACCACAGTGTGGCTCTGGTGGACCGAGAGAGAGTTGGGCGAGTTAACGGCATCTCCAAGCTTCTGTTTCTTCACTAGTAATCTGGGAAAAATAGACAACCTTTTGCAGTTCTTCTCCGAGAAGGGTCAAAGCAGCTTTATATTCAATCACACAGAAGGCTCTTTGAAGAGATTTAAGCATATGACTCAGGGACCCCCCCCCTTGACCATCTCACCAGAAGCCAGGAATAGATGTGGGATTATTCGGGACAGACTTGTGGAGAACCTCTTGTCTACTGGAGTAAATCTCCATGACAAATGAAGAGACCCACGATTTGTTGGAGAATTGTTACACTGTCACAAACACGGCCAACTTGGATCATGAGGCACAGAGAGAGGACAAGATGAAAGCAGGCTAACACACTTCTCAAATTCCACAGTCAGGAAACTAGCTGATAAAGCTTCGAAGCTACAAATATGGGTTGCCTTTCATGAGAAAGAAAGGGTGACTCTGAGTGCAGAACGGGGAGCCCAAAGGGCAGGATTATATTTTTCAGAACACTCAGGGGAAATGTCCGAGTTGTAACAGCGTTTTAAAAAAATGAAAACAAGATACAAATACAACTTTGAAGGCAGAGAAAACTTTCAGCTGTAACTAGAATAGATATACTTACATTTTATGCCACACAATCTACAAACACAGGTTCTCCATTTCGATAATAGGATAATAAAATATGCTTTGCCTTATTAAAAAAAAATTCTTTTCTCCATAGTTTAATGTGTAAGATCTGCTTGCCATAGTATAAAAAGCTGTCTAGTTAATATTCTTTTGTCTTTATTTCATGAACAAAATACTTATTGATTCATTAAAAGAGCATGGTTTCAGGTTTCAATGGAGTATTGGTCTCCTGTCATCTTTAGTTTAACCAGATAGGATATGAACCTTGCTTGTAGGAATGAATACTTCCTGAAACTCTATGAAGCTGACCTTAGGACCGAGTGAACTAACAAGAAGTCTTATCTTTGTTCGGTTATGACCTTAGGCTGAACGATTTTAAAGTAGCTTTAAAATAACTACTGAAGAATATTCTGCAGGAGCATTAACCTCAAAGTCTATCAAAGAGAAGCAAGCAAGAAAACTCTAATTTTAAATATAACTTTTGGCAGCTGGGTCTTAGTTCAGTTGGCTTTCTTCTAGTCATTCCTGTGGGCCTCAAAGGCCAACCTGCATAAAAGATACTGAGTTAATTTGAAGTGATTCATGTTTATAATGCAAATGGATATGAAGAAACCTAATTGTCTAAGACTGGTAGTAACTGATAGATTGCTTCTCATCAGAGGAAAAAGAAAACAAACACCGTTGCAAAGAAACTTTTGGAATACCCCTCTTAACTCCTCTACAACAGGAAAGTAGCCAATTGCAGATAAACTTTGAAAAACCTGAAACACTGCACTGCTCCAACTCACAGAATTACCAGCCAAAGGGAAGAAGCTTAGGCCTTATGCTCTACAGAATATATTAACGAGGGAGAGAATTACAAAGCAAATAAAATAAAGAAATCCAAATATGCTTTCCAAGGACTAAAATAGAACCTCTCCAAAAGATGGGAAGGGTTTCGCCATCTCCTGGAAAGGCAGCGGTCCGTGGCCTTGCCGGCTTTGTGGGGTTGAGGAAATAACTCTAGTTTATTTTAATGTACCGTGTAATCTGGCTCATTTCCCATATTGTTCTGTGATCTTAACTGTGCAATTCAAAGGAAACGTTGGGCCAGTGTTTCAAATGTCATCTTGATACAGCCATTCTCGGTTCCAAGCCCACTTCAGTGATCTGCTTTCCTTTTTTCCCCTTTCTTACTGCTCTCATAGAGTTGAGCCAACGATAATAAAAGCAGTAGAAACGGACGATGGTGTAAGAAACAAGTCACCACAGTACACACAGAGCAGGGGTGAGTAAGAGTTGGAAGGCCGATTTCTGGCCCTTGCAGACATGCTTTCCAGTACGCTGACCAGAGCGGCGTTTTCACTTAGATTATTTCTCGCTGGTAAATGCTTCCCCTTCATTTACTTCTGCTTTTATTCTGTTGCTCCCTAGAGTGCCCAGACATGCTGTACTCCTTCTATACTCCTTCTATACTCCTTCTATACTCCTCCCTGTCTCCCTCCCTCTCCCAGCTCCTGCAGTGGCTTCTACTGCGAAGTCTCTGGTATGAAGTTTTTGTCGGCACAGTTCTGGCTCTAACAGAAGGTCATGTTCCACAAGGGAATTCTGAGTTGTGTTTGTGTACAGCAGAGCTCTGCTTAGAAACACGCGAAGTTGACATAATGCCTGCCAGCTGCACGGTGCCCTGTTGGGGTCCAGAAAGCCTTGGCAGGAGCACCACCCAAAAGTGACTTCTAGGAACAGAGTCTCCCAACAGCCTGTGACCTCAGCCAGGAAGGGCTGACGTGGTTTCTAAAACCCTCTACTGGGCTTTCCTGTCCATTTTAGACATAAAGGGATACCCTCAGATGCAAAAATGTCCTACCTCAGACAAAGGAAATGGGGTTTCTAGGATACGAAGATAATGACTGTGCCGAGACCCCCCAAAATCTTTGCGTGACTCCTTGACACAGCGAAGTCAAAGCCTTTTCCACATTGGTGATTTGTCTGTCACTGTAATCAGGTGTCTTGAAGGCATATCTCACCTCACTTTCAGTGCTCTAGCAAATAACGTGCTTCTAAGCTCTAAACCAGGAAAGCGCTTTTCTTTGAAAGAAAAGAGCCTGTATCACAGGTCCTGTTTCTTCGTCAACATAAACTGCAGCCCCAAATCATTTCCCATATTCAATTACAAGAGCCAGGACTGGGTCCAGCTCTAATTGGCTCCAGGAACATGTCATTTTTTCATTTAAAAGATAATTTAATTCACCGCCATATGTTCGCTGGAGTCGTTCTCTGGTCTTGGCCCCCAGGACGCCTCTGTCCTCGCTGCCACGCGTGGTTCCAAGGAACTCTGAGACCCGCTCTTTGCTCTAGGCTACACAGTTTTCACTGCCTGATCTCCTTCTCTCAGCGGCATTTATCCTTCGGTGGGGCTTTTTTTCCCCTTCCCCTAGCGTCTTTCTTTTTTTAAATCATGGACGTAGTCACGCTTGAATTGAAATTGTGAAGTCAGCTTCAAATGCTAGATCACAGTATCAGAAGTCACCATTTCACGGTTCACAAAATAACGGTGTCTGTCAGTACTGTTTAAGAGATTCCAGAATCTTTTGACCCAGATGCAAACTCCATTGGCCTTGAAATAATTTTACTCATATCTGATGACTGAGGAGTCATATTAAGGTTTTGCTTCGAATTTTCCAGGTCAATGACTGTCATCACTGACCTTCCTCCTTCAAGGGGTAGAATGTGGGGGTATCTAAGAGAATACTCACTGGAACCTCAGAAGATTCAGAATTACATTTTCTCGGGGGTGCCTGGATGGCTCAGTCGGTTCAGGGTCTGACTTCGGCTCAGGTCATGAAATCATTTTCGTGAGTGCGAGCCCCGCGTTGGGCTCTGTGCTGACAGCTCGGCACCTGGAGCCTGCTTCGGATTCTGTGTCTCCCTCTCTCTCTGCCCCTCCCCTGCTCACGCCCTGTCTCTCTCTCTCTCTCAAAAAGAAATAAAGATTAAAAAAAAATTTTTTGATAATAAAAAAGAATTACATTTCCTGGAGAAATAAAGTGCCCTCATCCAATTTGTGCGTTCATGTAACTCACTTTTGTGCAGAAATAGGTTGACCCTCGGTTAATTTAAGTGTGGGATTCATCTTCCTCACCGTATCAGTCAACTACTATTTGTGTAATAAACTATCCCAAAACTTAATGACTTAAGAAAAAACCCCACCATTCATTAATTCTCTTGAGTCTGTGGGTTGGCTGGCTGGTTCTGCTGATCTGGGCTTACTCATGTGTCTATGGTCAGCTGGCTGGTTGGCTGAGGGCTGGCTGGTCTAGGACGACCTCCATCCTCCAGGATAATGGTTTCCTTACATATTTGCTCATGCTCCTGCAGCAGGCCAGCTTGGCCATGGTCTCTAGATGGTGGCCCGAGTGTGAGAAGGAGGTCTCAATTGTGCAAGAGAACAGCAGAAACATGCACATACTTCTCAAGCCTCTGCTTTGTCAAGTTAGGTCTTGCCCTTTTAGCCAAAGAAAGTCACAGGGCCAAGCCCAGAGACAGTGTGGGAGAGTACTGCCAAAGGTCATGGATACAGGAAGGCTACAGTTGGGGCTATCAAAGCAATCAACCTGTCGAACTTACCCAAATATAACTAGAGCACAACAGTTCATGAAGCAAAGAAGGGCCACTTTGTTGGGCTGCTGATGTGTGAGCATGCGGGGAGGCAGGCAACAGAAGCAGACTCCAAGGTTGCCAAATTAAAAACCTGGAAGTCTAAGTCCAAATCAGTTGGTCAAACAAAAGATTAAGGACAAAATTGGGGTGTGCTTCTATAATGAATGGCTCAAAGAGACAGAAAAGCCTAGAATGGGGACAAGGAGTGTAATTAGCCATGAGACATTTTACCCTGCACAGGGGCAGTGTTTTGGAAGAACCTTGATCCAAAACCTTTGTATATTTAAGAGCATAAGGGCATAAACTATATAAAATGGCCATTAAACCTATATTCTGGCCATTAAACCTATATTCCAACACCTATAGGCAATAGAAGTTCTGAAATGTCTTTTTTTTTTTTAATGTTTATTTATTTTTGAGAGAGAGAGAAGGAGCATGAGTGGGGGAGGGGATAGAGAGAGAGAGAGAGAGAGAGAGACACAGACTCTGAAGTAGGCGCTAGTCTCGTAGCTATCAGCACAGAGTCTAAAACAGGGCTCGAACCCATGAGCAGCAAGATTATGACCTGAACCGAAGTTGGATGCCTAAACAATTGAACCACCTAAGCACCCTGAAGTTCTGAAATTTCATGCAAAGGAGTCTTGTTTTTGTTTTGCTCTGAAGAAATAGTTGCTACTGTGCCATTTAAAATATATATTCAGACGCGCCGGGGTGGCTCAGTCGGTTAAGAGTCTGACTTCTGCTCAGGTCACGATTTCACGGCTCGTGAGTTTGAGCCCCATGTCAGGCTCTGTGCTGACAGCTCTGAATCTGGAGCCTGCTTCGGATTTTGTGTCTTCCTCTCTCTCTGCCCCTCCCTTGCTCGTGCTCTGTTTCTCTCTCTCTCTCTCTCTCTCTCTCTCAAAAATAAATAAAAAATAAACTTTTTCTTTTCAGTGAAATCCACAGTACGAACCATTCTGCAGGACATTTGACCAGGTTTCTTCAAGAAGTCAATGGCCCAGAACAAACAAATAGAAGTGGGGATAGACCACTCCAGATTAAGGGTCAAGACAGATCTAAGGTTATAAACAGCCAAATACAGCGATTGGACCATGTTTAGATCTGGGTATGTACCATTTTCTTGACACGTACAATTTTTAAAAGATGTTTTTAGCAAGTGGGGAAGATTTTATCATGGCCAGGGTATTAGATAGCATTAGACACTACTGTTAGAGTTTTATTATGTGTGGCTGTGTAATGTATGTGGTTAAGGAGGAAAATATTCCCTTCCTTTTTTTGAGATTTGCGCCATAGTATTGAGGGCTAAAATAACATGGTGTCTGAAATGTGCATTAAAAACTTGAGAGAGAAGGAGAGACAGAGGAAAGATAAAGGCAATTAGTGTGGGAATTGATGATGGCTTATGGAGAATGTGATGATTTTGTGGGTTTATGATACTCTCTACTTTTGTGCACTTTTTGGGCATCTATATATTATAATATAAAATTCAGTATAATTTAAAAATATTACATAGAAAATAGTTTAAAAGGACACCAGATTCCCTCTGGTCTTTTAACATTATTACTACACGTACTAGTTTAAAGAAATAGGGTTAGGGTCAGCTATGTGTCCAATAAATTTTATTTTACTCCTGGGTGGGTTCTAGTCAATGACAAACAAATGGAGGGAGTTTGAGAAGAACCCCAAACATTGCATCATTTTAAGTACTGTTGTCTCCCCACCAGAGGAGCTGGGAAAGTTTCCAAGAAGAGGCCCAGAACACTGTAGACGATCAATACAAATGTTTTCTTTTTTCTACTCCTTCTCTTCCTTTTCTTTAACTTTTCACATTCACTTTCAGCTTCTGATTAAAACAAGGCCATAATTGAGTAACTCCTTTGCTTTGTGGGTGGTGTTGGGTGGAAATGCTCCTTTTACTGTGTAGTAAGTAACCACCTACTTGTTTAAATTGGGGACGAATGGAGTAGTTACCAATTTGGTCAACTTAGGTTATATACCAGCTCGATTCTGTCTGTACAGAAGGGTACCTCCACATCTCTGAAGTTAGGTAGAGCAAAGTAGGGGGCGCCTGGGTGGCTCAGTCGGTTGAGCGTCCGACTTCGGCTCAGGTCATGATCTCACGGTTTGTGAGTTCGAGCCCCGTGTTGGGCTCTGTGCTGATGGCTCAGAGCCTGGGGCCTGCTTCAGATTCTGTGTCTCCCTCTCTCTCTGCCCCTCCCCCGCCCATGCTCTGTCTCTCTGTCTCAGAAATAAATAAACATTAAAAAAAAAAAGTTTAGGTAGAGCAAAGTAGAAATATATCCATCAGTGTTAAACATTAGACCAATGGCCCTATATGGCTATAATTTGGTGAGACGATTTCCTCCCCACAACAAATGTGGGAGCTACTGTTGGGTGTTGGCCGATCTGAACATGCAGGAAGGACATCGTCACTTGTCACCATTAGTGTCCTATCAAACCTGGTGACTGAAGGGTGCCCTGATGCTAAAATCCAAGGGACGGGCGCCTGGATGGTTCAGTTGGTTAAATGTCTGACTCTTTGATTTCGTCTCAGGTCATGATCTCAGGGTTCATGAGATCGAGCCCTGCATCAGGCTCTGTGCTGACAGCGTGGGACCTGCTTGGAATATTCTCTCTTTCTCTTTGTCTCTCTGTCTCTCTGCCCCTCCTCTGCTCAAGCACTGTGCACACCCTCTCTTTCTCACTCTTTCTCTCTCTCAAAAAAACAAACACCCTAAAATCTAAAGGAGATGTTAAAACCTGAGGGATGGCATGAGCAAGAGTCTGTCTTCTTTTTAATTTTTTTTTTTTCAACATTTTTTATTTATTTTTGGGACAGAGAGAGACAGAGCATGAACGGGGGAGGGGCAGAGAGAGAGGGAGACACAGAATCAGAAACAGGCTCCAGGCTCCGAGCCATCAGCCCCGAGCCTGACGCGGGGCTCGAACTCACGGACCGCGAGATCGTGACCTGGCTGAAGTCGGACGCTTAACCGACTGCGCCACCCAGGCGCCCCAAGAGTCTGTCTTCTTAATCCACATGTAATCGGGTCCGAAAGTTAGCCTCCTATTGACGTTATGGGCTTTCTGACACGATATGATGGAAGTACATGGCATCGTCTAAAAAATTTTCCTGCCCAAACATTTCACCTGAATTTAATCAAGCCTCTGTACCTGCATGAAGTGCTCATGCTGCAGAACACATCACTCTGGATAGAACAATATCCGTTTATTATTTCATACACTTCTTTTTTTTAAGTTTATTTATTTACTTTGAGAGAGACAGAGACAGCGCGAGTGGGACGGGGGCAGAGAGAGAGAGAGAGAGAGAGAGAGAGAGAGAATCCCAAGCAGGCTCTCAACTGTCAGCACAGAGCCCGATGCGGGGCTCGAACTCACAAAACGGTGAGATCACGATCTGTGCCGAAACCGGGAGTCGGACGCTTAACCGACTGAGCCACCCAGGCACCCCTCATATTATGCTTTTAACCCGAGAGATGATTCTTCTGGGCTGAGCCAGCTGCGTGGTTGAGGGTGGCCTCCTGTTTGATGGCATCCTGCTGGGCCAGAGGGGTGAAGACGTCATCACACGTTGCTCCTCAGCCAGCAGCCTGGCCCAGTCACAGGGCCCCCAAGGGCAGCAAAGACAGGTTAGCCCTGCTGCACAAGCACATGTCCAGCCTCTGCTGGTGTCACACTTGCTAATGCCCCATTGGACAAAGCAAGTCACAGGGCTGGGCCTGGAGTCGAGGGGCTGAGAAATAGAGTCTACTGCTTAAGAGAAAAATGGCGGTCAGTTCTACAGTCTAACCACATGTAACTTCTCCTTTATATAAACACAGCCTGGAGAGGCACAAGTTAAATTATATCGTAAGGAAGTAATCAGTCAAATGTAAAATGTGAAACATTCCATAGATAACCTGCCAGTGTTTTCAAAAAGTCAGTGCTATGGGGTTGGGGGGGTGGGGGCAGAGAGATGTGCTGGGTACAAGGCAGGGGGAGAAGTCTAGATTTTAAAAGACAAAAAGGACACGACAGTCAAATTCAAGTATGCGCCTTACTGTATCATTATCCAGGAAAATAAAACAGCCACAAAAAATTCTTTGGATAACTGGGGAAAATCAAACATGGATTAAATACACAGAATATTTTGAATTTTCTCCAACGGGACGATGGCATTAAGGTTATGTAAGATAACAATTTTATTCTCAAGAGATGCAAAGGATATATTTAGGAGTGAGATGTCACAATAATGTCTGCTTGAAATCCTCATTCCTAGCACCTCAGGAGTGACTTTTATTTTTAAATAAAATAGGCCCTTGGGGCACCTGGGTGGCTCAGTCCGTTAAGCATTCCACTCTTGATCTCGGCTCAGTTCGTGAGTTCAAGCCCCGCGTCAGGCTCTGCACTGACAGCATGGAACCTGCTTGGGATTCTCTCTCTCTCCCTCTCTGCCCCTCCTCTGCTCGCTTTCTCTCTCTCTCTCTCTCTCAAATAAGTAAACATTAAAAAAATAATAAAAATAGGGCCTTTAAAGAGGTGATTAAGTTAAAATGAGGGTAGGGTAGGTCTTAATGCAATCTGACTCATGTCCTTACCAGAAGAGATCAGGACACAGACACATCCAGAGGGAGGGCGATGTGAAGATGGCCATCTACAAGCCAAGGAAGGAGGCCTCCGGAAAAACCAACCCTGTCCACACCTTGGTCTTGAACTTCTAGCCTCCGGAATTGTGAAAAACAAAATCCCTGTGGTCTGAGTCGCCCAGGCTGTAGCACTTTGTTACACCAGCTCTGGTGACACTAACACACTCAACGAAATGCTGTTAATTGTTAAATCTAAGCGGGGGACGTACAGATCTTCATTGGGCTACTTTTTCCCACTTTCCCGCATGTTTGTAAATTTATGTATTAAAAAGATGGAAGGACAAAACCTTCTAGGACATTGTCTTCAGTCAACTGGCTCTTAACAGAATGTTTCCAATCAATTACAATTGAATTCTGAAACACAGAGGTTTGGCTGCTACATTGCTTGTGGAATAGATGAGTGGTTGGAAGTCTGACAAATTAAATGAGAAAGCCATTTCTCCCCACACCAGCAGTGCCATTGTTTCGGATTTCAGGCCATTACATCTAGAGAGACACTTAGCGATGTGATAGATTTGGAAAATTATTTGGTGCAACAGAAGAAAAGGACAGCTCAGCACTTGCCTTGAGTTCCAGCTCCAAGTTCCTCCAGAACAGCAGCAATGGCGGTTGGCAAACCTTGGGAAGGGGTGACACGGATAAACGACATCAGTGCTGGCCGTATCCAAGCAGCACATTAACTCTGTCAGTCGGCCAGCAGCTCCAACAAATATTTCCTGATAAAGTTTTATTGCTTCACTAGTAAACAACTTAGAGTCCGGATCATCAGATTTGATTGAAGCAGAAAAGCAGTTCCTTTTGTAGATGAAGCCTGTCTTTTTTTCTTTTTTTCTGCACTTTCCAACAGTTTCCAACCATTGTCCTGGTTATTTCGCTTCTCCTTGGGATCAATGGGACGTAAAAGGAACCGATCACACATTTAGGTGTTACTATTCTCCATGGCTGCTGCCTTTTTACATACATATATATATATATATATATATATATATATATATATAAAATGTTGTTGTTGTTTTTTTTTTTTGAGAGAGAGAGAGAGAGAGAGACAGAGAGACAGAGAGAAAGTGAGAGCAGGGAAGGGGCAGAGAGAGGGAGACAGAATCTGAAGCAGGCTCCAGGCTCTGAGCTGTCAACACAGAGCCCGACGTGGGGCTTGAACTCACAGACTGCGAGATCATGACCTGAGCCAAAGTCAGACGCCCAAATGACTGAGCCACCCAGGTGCCCCCGGTGCTGCCTTTTTTAACGGCGTCAAGATCCTGAGGCAGTGATACCCAACTCTGGCAGCACGGCAGAACCACCCGGGAAGATTTAAACAGAACAAAATAGCGAACAAAGACAACGACGCTGATACATACCCCTAAACATTCTGTCTTAATATGTTCTGAGGTAGGACCTCAGTATTGGGATTTTTTTTACAGCTTCCCAGGTGATATCATGTATAACCAGATCAGAACAATTGCCCTAATCTACAGAGAATTCCTAGACACAAGTCTAGGACATTTTGAGGGTCTCTGAAGAGCCTTTGCAGGATTATTTTATTTTATTTTATTATTTTTTTTTAAATAGGAAATTTATTGTCAAATTGGTTTCCATACAACACCCAGGGCTCATCCCCACAGGTGCCCGCCTCAATGCCCCTCACCCACCCTCCCCTCCCTCCCACCCCCCATCAACCCTCAGTTTGTTCTCAGTTTTTAAGAGTCTCTTATGTTTTGGCTCCCTCCCTCTCTAACTTTTTTTTTTTTTTGAGCCTTTGCAGGATTCTTTAAATCGTCTCCAAAGTGATCTTTTTCTTTGGTTTTAAAATTCAGTTTGAAAAATAAAATATGTGACTAAGTATTTTATTAAAGTATCATTTCACTCAGAACAATTTAAAAAAATTTTAAATTATGACTAAGTATTTTATTAAGGTGTCATTTCACTCAAAACATTTTTTTTAATTTTTATTTTTGAGAGGGGGGAGAATGTGTGTGTGTGTGTGTGTGTGTGTGTGTTTGTGTGAGCGGGGGAGGGGCAGAGAGAGAGGGGGACAGAGGGTCCAAAGCGGACTCCATGCTGACAGCAGTGAGCCTGATGTGGGGCTCGAATTCACAGTGAGATCATGACCTGAGCCAAAGTCAGACACTCAACCGACTGAGCCACCCAGGCACCCCTCACTCAAAACAATTTTAAAGTGTTTGCCAGCATGGGATGCTGTTGTGCATAAAAGGATAAAGTATGATCACTGTGGTTGCCAGGCTATGACATCTAAAATATTTTTCCCCATTGATAACCCCATTAGGTGGACCTCTATAGAGCCCAGACCTTGATTTGTAAATAATATTTTCTCCTAAAGGGAAGCAAGACTTCTTAGAGAAATGAGCCATTTCAGGTCCGGAGCATGGAAAGTACTTGGTAAGGCGAACATCTGTCTGCCCTAAGGCAAGATAGTGCTCAAAGTCTAATGGGGATGTTTCAAAAGGGTTCAGAAGCCAGAATGAAGGAGCTCACATGGCTAAATTTAGGACAACTGCAGCGTCAGAAGGAATAATGACTATAAAGTGACCTTAACAGTAAATAAATAAAAACCCCTGGTCCATGTGATGCTCAAACAAAAAGAAGAACAGAAAAAAAAAAAGAAAGAAAGAAATTCATTTGCCACTATTGGAGGTGACTATTACAAGGTTTTTCTGAGAGAAGACAAAGGGACAGGAACTCTAACCTTACAGGAGGCATGGCGGCTCATTTCCAGGTGATGGAAGAAAGTTCTTTGTAGAGAGATGCTACCTAAGAAAGAAAAAATGGAGACATTGTCAGCTATGCCTTTGCTTTGGTCTGACTTATCACGGGATCACTCTTTGGTTTTCCTCTTAGTGTTCACTACTACCATCAAAGAATACCTTTTATAATCCCCTTGCGGACATGCAGAGACCACTGATAACCTTAGAACAGAATCTGCAAAGTAAAACTTCCACTAGAAAAAACAATCTGAATATTCTCTGTAGCGACGGAGCTCCGTGGCGCTTAACAGAACATCTATACCCATCGCCAAAGTTGCAATGACGTGTATGTGCTTCACGGCTTCCTACCTAGGCAAGCATAGACGACACAGGAAGCTGCCAGCTTTCCTGCATTAAGCCTGGTGGTCCATTTTCATGGAAGACATCCACTTCAGAACCTCAAGTCACCACTTTTTGAGGAGTTTGTTTGAAGCGAGAAAGGCAGCAGGAAATAATATACTTCTCCTATGTACAGAAATTTGCTGGCTTTCTAGAAGACAGATCTTGAGCATCTGAATGCCCTTCAGGAAAACAAATATGTTGCAAGTAAAGGAATATTTACGGGGGACAATTGGACATGGATGAGTTTGTTCAAGGCTTACTGGTGGATACTTTTGATCAAATCAATGAGGTCATTCTTTCCATTCAAAGCCTTATACTCTGTCAAGAAAGCTGCTATGCCTTTCTTCCATCCAAACTGCTCCTCTGGAAAAGGAGACAGGAAGAGAGAATCACACTGACTTTTCAATGCTAGAAAAAAATATGTTTCTTCAGGCTGAAGGAGAGAGTGATTTTTTTTTCTTCCAGTTTTTCTGCAGGCAAAAGACTGGAGGCACCTGGAACCCTACAGAATTCTTTTGATGGTTATTTCTGCTCCAGGGACCTTGAAATTAAACGTGTGTTCATGATCCTTAACTTGCTCACATCAAGCACAGAGGCAATGCCAAAAATGACCTCACAAAGGAACGGAGGCTGCATGGATTAACCCAAAAGAGTCCTGGAAAAATCTGACTCAAGCCTGCCCTTGTCTCAAAAAGCGTGCGATGGGAGCTCTGATTCTATTACTGTGCTAGTGAACTATGTTTGTGAACAAGACTGTTTCATCACTGGCCAGCCGAATCAAAAGACAGAAACCACTGGATGTCAAAGACGGCCTTTGCGTTTTATGACATAGCACTCCAGAACTTCATCCTCCTATTCAAGTTCAACCACAGCAGCTTGGCTGTTAAATTCACTTCCAGCAGATGAAAGTCTATCTTTTATTTGTCTGTATGGAAACCTCCACATGGTTGCCTATCTTTGTAACAGTTTTGCACATTTTTCAAAAAATGGCCATTAACTTCTGCCCCCAAAATGGGAGTGAGGCACAAGCATACAAGCATAAAGATTGTCTTTACATTCTGCATGAGTGTAAAATATAAATTTCCTTGGGGCACCTGGGTGGCTCAGCTGGTTACGTGTCCGACTTCGGCTCAGGTCATGATCTCGAGGTCCGTGAGTTCTAGCCCCACGTCGGGCTCTGTGCTGACAGCTCGGAGCCTGGAGCCTCCTTCAGATTCTGTGTCTCCCTCTCTCTCTGCCCTTCCCCTGCTGGCTCACTCTCTTTCTCTCTCTCTCTCAAAAAATAAACATAAAAAATTACAAATAAATAAATTTCCTTTGTCGCCAATGGTGTAAAACATTGTCAGTCAACAGGATTCATAAACTGCCCAGCTCTTTAAAGTAGCCTAAAACCTCATTATGGGAGTCTCCTCCATCATCTGTGCCTAAGCTCATTCTTGCACAGTCTACTTCAAGAAGTGAAAATCAGCTGTCATCTTACTCTGAGTTCAAGGAGAGAGAGGCTCTGACCCTATACATACACACAGCAAACAGTGAGACAGAAACCATCATATGTTTATATTGAGGGCTAATCATATTTCAGATTGTGTGCTGTATTTTGAAACTAATTTCCTAGGCATATTTTCTTCTTTTAGGACTGGAAAACAAGTCTGCTACTTGAAAATATTTCTGTGATTACAGGGTTGACTCATGACTAGAAATAGGTACAAACACATAGTAGAATCATTAATTATATCATTGGTATTATATTATCATATAGCGTCACATCTGTTTTCCTTTGCTGTATGAACCAATGATAAATTAACAGAGATGAGTGCAATGGAGAGGTGCAGATCTTCTGAACTTTGTTAAATATTTATTAATTAACAAGGTAGCTCAAAAGCTATGACGAAATATGAAAATCCAAAACCGACAGCAAATGTAATTTTGTTTGTTTCAAATAGAAGCTACAATTTTCTCATTCAATCTCATTTATAGATATCATACTACTATGGTAACTACAATCTACTCATCTTTACCACGTGTTTAATTACAAAGGGATATTTTCCCTCAAGGATACACTTAATCTCTTTTGAATCTGTAAGTTTCAATGTAGATTTCGGAACAAATTAATACATTCCATGCCACTAGCCTAAGTGAAACTGAGCCATTTCTCAAGTGGAAAACATACTATGAAAATTTTTGTCTACTAGATATAGAACATAAATAGAAAAAAGAACCAAAATCTGTCCAAACAATTTATTTTTTAAAGTACTCTACTCTTTAAGCTCTCTCTTATATATGGCCTTCATAAGATGGGGTTTTAGAAAATATGTAAAGTTTCAAAAATGTTACAAAGATCCTCAACAAATATTTTCTCTATTGACTCATCTGACATCTGGGAATTAATACAAAGGGAACAATCATAAATATTTAAAAGGCTATACTAAAAATGTTCATCGTAATGAAAATTATGATTTTTAAAAGTTTCAAGTTCCTACAATTGTTTAAAGAACTGAAAATAATTTAAGTGTACAAAATAAGAAACATCCAAAATAATAAAGATTAATCAAAAGAAAGCAGGAGATGGGAATTAACTTAAAATTCCTGAAATTAATAAAATAAAGAAAAAATATGGAAAATCAACAGTTGATCATTAAAAAAAGAAAAAACACAAACGTAATCCCTCGCACAGGTGACGTAGAAATAATATGTTTAAGGGTGCCTGGGTGGCTCAGTTGGTGAAGCATCTGACTTCAGCTCAGGTCAGGATCTCACGGTTCGTGGGTTTGAGGCCCGCATCGGGCTCTGTGCTAACAGCTCAGAGCCTGGAGCCTGCTTCAGATTCTGTGTCTCCCTCTCTCTCTGTCCCTCCCCCACTCGTGCTCTGCCTCTCTCTCTCAAAAATAAATAAATATTTTTTGGGGCGCCTGGGTGGCGCAGTCGGTTAAGCGTCCGACTTCAGCCAGGTCACGATCTCGCGGTCCGTGAGTTCGAGCCCCGCGTCAGGCTCTGGGCTGATGGCTCGGAGCCTGGAGCCTGTTTCCGATTCTGTGTCTCCCCCTCTCTCTCTGCCCCTCCCCCGTTCATGCTCTGTCTCTCTCTGTCCCAAAAATAAATAAAAAACGTTGAAAAAAAAAAAAAATAAATAAATAAATATTTTTTAAAAATTAAAAAAAAAAAAGAAATAGTATGTTTAGCATTAGGAATGAGGGATGCCTGGGTGGCTCAGTCAGTTGAGTGCCTGGCTTTTGATTTTGGCTCAAGTCACGATCTCACTGTTTGTGGGTTCGAGCCCTGCATGGGGCTGTGCACTGATGCTGTCCAGCCTGCTTCAGATGAGCTCTCTCTTTCTCTCGGCCCCTCCCCGACTTGCTCTCCAATGCACGTGCTCTTTCTCTCTCTCAAAATAAATAAATAAACTTAAAAAAAAACCCAAAACATTAGGAATGAAAAATACAATTAAATCGTAAAATTATTTTAAATATTCTAAAAATAAGATATGTAAGTTCTGTGGCAATAAATTTTCAACTATATGAAGATAGTACCATATGAAGAGGAGAAAACTTGAGCAAGCCAACGATCTTAAGAAAAATCATAACGATAACCTAAGATAGAGGACTCTTAAAAAAGCTCAGGGCGCCTGGGTGGCTCAGTTGGTTGAGTGCCAGACTCTTGATTTGGGCTCAGGTCATGATCCCAGGGTCATGGGATCAAGCCCCACATCTGGGCTCTGCCCTGAATGTGGAGCCTGCTTGGGTTTCTCTCTCTCCCTCTCCCCTGTTTGTGGGAGGGACACAGCCTCTCTCTCTCTCTCTAAAAAAAAAGTTTCAAAAAAAGCACCACGAAAGCTGAATAATGGCTAATCTTTAAAGAACAAATAATTCCTATGTATAGTTTAAAAACTAGAGCAAACCATACAAAAATATGGAAATTCCCCCCACTAATCTTTTTTTTTTTTTTTTAACTTTTTTAAAATTTTTTTTATTTTTGAGACAGGGAGAGACAGAGCATCAACGGGGGAAGGTCAGAGAGAGGGAGATACAGAATCGGAAACAGGCTCCAGGCTCTGAGCTGTCAGCACAGAGCCCGACGCGGGGCTCGAACTCACGGACCGTGAGATCATGACCTGAGCCGAAGTCGGCCGCTTAATCGACTGAGCCACCCAGGCGCCCCACCCCCCACTAATCTTATGAAACCAGCACACTATCACGTGCCAATAAAGATGGAACAGAAAGAAAACTATACAGAAAATTCGCCCACAAATTATTTAAATGACTTATCAGTAAACTACATCCACGTATGCATTGATAATAGGAGTTAATGCAGAGGTTTCTCTAGGCCAGACCCTGTCCTAAGCCCTTTACACACGTTAACTCATTTCATACTCAAAATAATCCCATGATGTAACTACTTTTGTTACCCCCATTCTACAGGGGAGAACTGGAGGCAGCAAAGTAACTCTCCTGGCACCACACAGGAAGTCTTGGAGTTGGGATCTGAGCCGAGGCGGTCTGGCTCCAGTGTCCAGGTTTTGAACCACTAAACACTACCATTGTAACCAAGCAGAACTTCTGTAAATGTCATTCAACTTCAAGATACCTATCAAACTGGTTCAGTAGACAATAGAATAAAAGAGCACATTATTATACCAATATCCAATCCTTTTAAAAAAAAAGTTTATCTTTGAGAGAGAGAGAGAGAGAGAGAGAGAGAGAGAGGGACAGCGCCCACGTGTGGGGGAGGGGCAGAGAGAGAGGGAGACAGAGAATTGGAAGCAGGCTCCACCCTGTCAGCGCAGAGCCTGACTCCAGGCTCAAACTCACCAACTGGGAGATCATCACCTGAGCCAAAATCAAGAGTCCAATGCTTAACCGACTGAGCCACCTAGGCACCCCAATCTCCAGTCATTAGTATAGAAGGAAATATCTTAATATGGTACAGACCACTTAGAAAAATCCCATGTCAAGCACATTAAACAATAATAAATTACAGTTGTTTCCTAAAATTAAGAAGTGCATTCACAATTATAATTTCCAGTTTTAGCTGAAGCATTAAGAAACGAAGTAACCTTATATATTGACAAAGAGGCAATAATTATCTTATTTTCTTCTAAATATTTTATATATTCAGAAAAGCCAAGAGGCTGATAATTTTTTTTGAAAGTAATAAGAGAAATTGGTAATGTGATTAGGTACAAGATAAATATATAAAAAACCCTGAATAATGAGTACAAATGGAAAAAAAATTCCACTGATACTAAACAAACCAAACCAAAGCGAACAAAAGCCCATAACACAAGAAGAGCACGGGACCTATATCTGGAAAACTGTAACTTTTATTTAGGGGTATAAAACAAAACGTGAACTAATAGGGAAACGTTTCCTGATCCTGTATGGGGAGTCTCAATATTAAAAAGGTCAATCATTTCCAAATGGTTACAACAATTTAATGCAAATGCAATCATAATAGCAAGGTTTTAAAACAAGGCAAAATGAGTATAAAGTCTATATGGAGAGATAAATACCTGAGAATAGCCAATAATTTTAAAGGAAGACAGGTGAACACGCATATGAGCAGGTCATAGGTACAGTCTTGCCTTGTTAGATATTAGAATTTATTACAAAGCTACTGCAGTAAAATGGTGTTCCTGTCCATTAGCCGAAAGCATTTTATATTTTAATGTCTACGGGGCAATACTGAAAGAATTTAAAAACACTATATTCATAGTAAACAAGCTAACATAATTATTTTAAATATTTACTTACTCCAATATAGAACACTACCATGATACATCATGATAGAGGTGTTAATAGAACAACTAAATAAAATAGAGGTGACAGGAACAAATCCAAAGACAGGTAGTAGCTTGATATGCAATCAAGCTACATTTCAGTTCGGGGTAACGTATGACTATTTGAGTAAACAGTGTTGGTATAATTTACTTTCCACCTGAAATATACCCGCAGACAATAAAGCTCCATATTTATTTTTTTATTAGGTGAGAAAAGATATTATAAATTAAGTTGCAAAGCAAATAGACTGGAGCAAAATAACTGCACTGTACGTGACAGGGCAAGTGTCATATCCCCAAACACATAAATTCTTCCTATTAATTCATAAGACAAATAACCCGACAAAAGAATTGGCAAAGACAGGAACAGGGTATTCACACACAAAATGCAATCAATAACAAACACTTGAAAGTATGCATAACCCTATTAGTAGTATGGAAATGCACTTAAGCAAGACAATTTTTCAACTTTGAATTATTAGGAGCAACAGAAGCTGATGTTGTTGAGGGTGGAGCTGAAACTGGTCATTTCATACACAGCTGATGAGAATGCCAATTGCTACAATCTATTATGAAATTAATCTGGAAATATCTACTGAAAATTAAAATATCCATACACTTTAAAGATTCCACTTAGAAGACTATAGCCTATAGAAATAAAAAGCAATGTATAAGAATATATGTTTAAGAATCTTTATTACGCCACTATTTATAATGTAAAAAAATCCACCTATAAACACCCTGAACATACATCATAAGGAACAGGTGAATAAATTGATAACACCATATCATGAATTATGCAGCTATTAGAAAGTGAGTTTGGTGTACATTCTTGCTTGGAGATACTTGTGATATATTACTAGGTGAAAAAGGCACTGTGGAAAATGTATGTAGTATAATGCTATTTTTTTAAAAATATTTTTTCTAAAAAAAAATATTTTTTCTAATGTTTATTTATTTTTGAGAGAGAGAGAGAGAGAGAGAGCATGCAGGGGAGGGGCAGAGAGAGAGGGAGATACAAAATCTGAAGCAGGCTCCAGGCTCTGAGCCGTCAGCAGAGAGTCCAATGCGGGGCTCGAGCCCGCAAGACATGAGTCATGACCTGAGCCGACGTCAGACGCTTAACCGACTGAGCCACCCAGGCGCTCCTATAATGCTATTTTTAAACAAACTCTGCCTGTGTGTGTGTATGTGTGGGTATACATATAGATATAAAAATATAAATATAGAAAGTTGCACAGCAAACTGTTACATTTATCTTGGGGGACAGGAGTAGAGGGCAGGTTATTAAATTTCTTAAATGCTTCTGTCTAATTTGACTTGTTAAACCATGTCAGCTTTGTTATTTAAAAAAAAATCTAATAAAGTTGAAGCAATAGGGAAAATGGTCTAAATATTAACACTGAATCACTACCCAGACAGTTCTAGGAGAACCACCTCCAAAAACCAAAACACCATTAGCGTTAGTGACTGAGTCCCTGAGAATATGATGCCTGAGCCTCTAGGAATTCCCAAACTGTGTTAAAACAAACTAGAAATACTCAGAGGAGTAACTCTTTAGCATTTTTCAGTAAGTTCCATCACATCTTAAATATAAATATGTAAATTTCCTATGAATTAAAAAGATTTGTGGTGAATGACTCTTTAAAATAACTAAGCAGATTTAAACAAGTAAAATACAGATAGCAGGGAGATACCCCTACATTCTAACAAAAACTTACTCTAAAATATTCAAAGAATAAGCATTAAAATTATTTGGAAAGGACTTAAATTTCCACGTACAAATGATAAACGTTATTGGACAATGAAAAATTGTGTTATTATGAAAAATTACATTTAGGAAGACTTCGTGAACATTTGGAAAATGCCAGGGATATAATATTACCCATAACAAGTATGATACAAAATTCTATATGCTTATGATCACAACCAAGGAAAATGACAGCAACAATACAACTTTTGTATAAAAAAAAAAAAAGACCAAAAGGAAATAGACTAACACATCCACAAGTGATAGTCTTTGGGAGTTGTCTAAGATGGGATTTTTGATCTTTTTTTCTATTTCCTAGATTTTCCAAATATTCTGAAATAATTGTTATTCTAGAGCACTTTATTTTTATAAGTGTATTCTTAGAGCTTAATTTATGTTTATGTATTTATGTATGTATATTTATGTATTTATTTTTTTAATATTAAAAAAAGTTTTAATGTTTATTTTTGAGAGAAAGAGAGAACACATGCATGTGAGCAGGGGAGGGGCAGAGAGAGAGGGAGACAGAGGATCCTAGGAGGGTCTGCCCTGGCAGCAGAGAGCCCAATGCAGGGCTTGGACTCATGAACTGTGAGGTCATGACCTGAGCTCAAGTTGGATGCTTAACCCACAGAGCCATCCAGGCGCCTTCTATTTATTATTATATTTAGCATGCTTTATACCTAGTAAAATTATTAGTAGTAAATGATTACTAATTGCTAGTTAGTAAATTATTAGTAGTAAATGATTACTAATTGCTATTACCACTAACACAAAATACTACTATATATTAGTAGTAATTATATAAAGTGTCATATAATGCAATGAACAGTGTATATGAAATTTGCAGGTAGATATTTAAATGATCATATAGTAAGTTCTATATGATATGCACAAATAATGACTTCATATTTATGATTACATATAGTACTTTACTCCTTAACAATAGTAATAGTTATTTAGTAAATAATTATTGAGGGATAAATAAGGAACTTAATACGGTAAGGCAATAAGTAATATTTGGACAGTTAATCTTACCTTGTAATTGTATAAAAGATTTACTTCCTAGAGCTCAGCACTGAGACCTCATAGGTAATTTGCTTCAACTCTTAACTATCATGCTTCATCAGCCGTGTGGGATTTTGGCCCCCATTAACTAACCCTTGCAGTTCTGTGCTGACATTCCTGTGCGTTAGTTTAAAGCAGTTTCTGCTGACCATGTTCAATGCTTCTGAAAAAGCCATATTAGTAGCCAAGATGCATGATCATGTTAATCCAGTGACACCCCACCATGATATGTCACAGCAGAGAGGCAAAACGGCGCCCAATAACCGACACAATACAGAAAAAAGTCAGAGGGAAACAGGAATTTGTCTCCTGCAATCTTACGGACCCTTGCTTAGCATCTCGCAGCCTCTGTCGACAGACAGTGTGTCTCTAGGGGATCATGTTATTTAGAGGAATAATGACATGTCAATAAACACTATTCTTATTTCTAGGGTGCCTGGCTGGCTCAGTCAGAGGAGCGTGCAGCTCTTGATCTCAGGGTCATGAGTTCGAGCTCCGTATCAGGTGTAGGGATTACTTAAATAAATAAAACCAAAAAAAAAAACAAAAAACAAACAAACAAACACAAAACCCCACAATATTCCTGTTTCTGACTCCTCCCTAGCTGAATGCTGGCGCTGCCCTCACCGCGTCCATTTGCCAAGCAGCCAACTTGGCAGCAGTAAGGAAATGGGTGAACTAATGATGCCAAGAATCCAACTCCCATACCAGCACCTCCCCCTAAATGGTCCTTTTGGGAGGATCCTCTAACTCACTAGAATAAGAGACCCTGATATTAGTATTATGTCTTGACTCTCATTAGCTTCCAAGAAAGTTTCCACCCCAACTCAACAGGAAACCCAACAAAGTCACCAAGTCCAAAGGAAACCACTTTTTTTCAGCATCCACTATTCAAACTAGGGAAGGTAAAGTGGCGAGGGAGGTGGGAATAATTCAGGGCATCAGGGAAATCTCCCAGAACCGAAGGGTCATCGGTGTGTATGAATCTGGAAGCAGAATCAGTCCTAATCCAGGCCTTGCCCTCATCTGGCAGGCTTCACTCACCGTCTCTGCCTGAGCCTTGACCCATTTCTCACTCACATGGGCTCTGGTTCCCACTCTCTCCCTCGACTCCCACCTTCTGCTCCCCCCCCCCCCCAGTCTCCTGATGGGCCCAATGTAGCTGTCTCAGCCTTGCTCTAAATGACCTTTCAGCATCCCATGGATTATAATTTCCCCTGAGTCTCTTAATTCAGATTCTAGATAAAGGAAGTGTGATCACGGAATCTATGACCCAATATGGTCATGAATGGATCAGTCAGTAAACTAGTAAATCGAGTATTCCTCTCCTTTGAGATAGAACATTTTATTGAAGATAAGCCATTGAACTCACTTACTTGCCCAGAACATCCACAGGTAGGAAAATTTGCAAAGAGGACTCTAAGCATATTGAGCAGTCTATTTCATCATGAAGGAAATTTTTTGTATAATATTTTGATGTTTCTGTTTGAAGTCACCCGCATTTATGCTCCCAAACTGTATCTATTAAAATAGCACCATGTTGGGGCCCCTGGGTGGCTCAGTTGGTTAAGTGTCCGACTTCAGCTCAGGTCATGATCTCACAGTTCCTGAGTTCAAGCCCCACGTGGGGCTCTGTGCTGACAGCTCAGAGCCTGGAGCCCATTTCAGATTCTGTGTCTCCCTCTCTCTCTGCCCCTCCCCCACTCACGCTCTGTCTCTCTCCCTCTCTTTCTCTCTCTCTCTCTTGAAAATAAATACACATTAAAAAAACAGCATCATGTTGAGAAATTTCCAGTAAAATGTAACAAAACAAAATCTTGTACCTTATGTCAGGCACTTGTCAAGTACTTACTTTATTATTTCATTTAATCTTTACAACACCTAAAGAATAGGTACTATTATTAGGCCCCTGAATGAAGACATTTAGGCTCTGAGTGTCTAGAAGTCATTTTCATGCTGCCACAGCAGAGGCAGGATTCCCATAGAGTCTCTCTGCCTGTAGCCATTGCCCTATATAGCCTACTTTGTAATCCGCAGTGAAAAAACACTTTTTAAGCCTTGTGTTCCATAAATCTAGTTAATGCAAACAGTTTGCTAAACTTTCAGCAGTTAAACATTGGGACTAGTCAGTAGTGAACTTGAAAATACAATAGAGTTGGCAAAATGAAAAGCTGATATTTGTCACCTTTAAAGTTTCTTTAAAGCACTTCGAATTTTTTTAAACACTGGCAATTGATTGAGAACTCTGCATTTTGCAAGATGTTCCTATCAGCCCCTGTACCAGAACTAGTAGGACAGAGTTGAAGTTGTTCCTTATTTGCAGTGAAGGTGTCCTGTGGAATTGTTCCTGATTGGCAAAGAGGAAAACAGCATTTCTAGAGTCCAACTCTAATTGCCATGCCATTTAAGAACCATTAGCCGCTACTTTAAAATATACATAAATTCAGGATTTAAAAAGCAAAATCCGACATAAAACGCTGAAGGCGTACTATCCTTTGGACTGTGATTATTATATATTTTGGTGCTCTCAGTTATCACCAAAACACCCAGCATGTGACGGCATATCCATTTCTATGCTCCTATGTGACATGAGATCATAGCAGTTGTCCCTCAGTGCATCCTGTCTCCATATGGCACTTTATCATCACGGCCCAAAGCTGGCCTTTCCTGTCTTCTAAGTCTCCAACAAAGAAAGAGTTGTCTTCATTATTTACCTAATGGCCTCAATTCTCCCATGCCCTCTGGGTAGGAATGTTGATCTGAAATGGCATGATGTCATCTGAATCCCGTTGTAAGTCTTCTTCTTCGGTGAGTTGAGCTCCAGCTCCGGTCCAGAGGCAGGTGGCAGGTTCTGTTAAACCACACTTCCATTCTGTTTTTCTGCCTCGCTAGAGACTTAACTCTAAGGGTCATGAGTTCAGCTCCAGCCTCTCATGTCATCATGGTACCTTACATCACTGAGGTTTTCTTCTGTCTTATAAAGCTGATTTCATTGGCCAATACTATCTGGCATGAATCTGGCTCTAATACCTTCCCCAGGCTTATAGGTTCTTCTACTAACCTTGCTTACATTTCAAGTATACCTTGAGTTTGTAGAGCTATTTCAGAGAGAAATCAGAGGCTTCAATATCTGAATGCAGGGCAGAAGCTTTCACAAAGTTGTGACTGGCTTTTCTTCTCCCTCTCTCCCTTCTTTCCTCCCTCCCCCTTTCCCTCCTTCCTTCTTTCCTTCCCTTTATTTTTTTTAACCTTTTGACCCCATTCTCCTTAAAAAAACATATTTGGCAGAACAGAGGTAGAATTCATCTGAACTCATCATTCAAGTCTTTCCATTCTAATCAGCTCCAACAGAAATCTTCTATTTTGAAAAGAATTTCCCTTTCCTTCTTTGCTTTTTTTTTTCTTAATGTTTTTAATGTTTATTCATTTTTGACAGACAGAGAGAGACAGAGCGCGAGCGGGGGAGGAGCAGAGAGAGAGGGAGACACAGAATCTGAAGCAGGCTCCAGGCTCTGAGCTGTCAGCACAGAGCCCAACATGGGGCTCGAACTCACTGACCGTGAGCTTATGACCTGAGCTGAAGTCGGATGCCTACCCCACTGAGCCACCCAGGCAGCCTTCCCTTTCCTTCTTTGAATAACACAGGCAAAATAGCAATACTCAACCCATAAAGTGCAAAACGAGAATCTCCTTAAAGTTGTATTGGCTCAGTGGAAAAGATATATGGAGGAAAGTAACACTAGCAGATAACATTTTCCCTAAGGTTAGGTGTTTCTACCAACCTGCTAAGGAGAGAAAGTCAGAGCTGTAGGACAGGTATTCTGAGTTCTTTGTGGAGGTCTCTGTATCTCCTTATTCCTGTGTTTCTAGAGACAGCAATTTCACTTCCAGCGATTAATTAAAACAATAATTGAAATAACAAGACAAGATCTATCCCTTGTTCCTGACTCCCTCGCAAACTGTACATGGAGCAGCGGCTCCTAGCTTCTTCCTGAATGTGCCCTGCCTCCCCCACATACATCAGTTATCCTATAAATTGGGAACCAGCCACAGCCATTAAGAGCTACATTGTTATTCCTTATTTTGATTAATTCTCTTCCTCCAAAGCACATGTCTAGATGATGGCATCTGTTCTAAAGAGCTTCCATCTGGAGAGCCACAGTTCTCATTTCTTCCCATCTGCGTATGTAAGATTCATTGTCATGAAATGGGTTTTAAAAATAGTATTAAATATTTGATTTAATTACCCCACAGAAAATGTCTTCTAAAACTTCAAACTGCAGAAAGGAAACAGGAGATTCATATAAGTAAAGCAGTTCCATCTTCTTTTTTTTAAAAAGAAAAGAATCACATCGAATGTTGTCAGTATGGTTTGGATTTGTAGCAATAATTGATTCATACGGCGTGTGCTTACTGCCCTTCCCATAGTAGAATCCTACGTGTGCTGTGGCTGTTCAATAACGCACGTTTTAATTAATGATTTTTTTTTTTTCCCTGCAACTGAAATGCCAACATGAATGTGATGCATTTGCTGAGGACAGAGTTCGGCAGAGCCTCTCAAGAACAGGATTAAAACAGGGGCGCCTAGGTGGCTCCATCGGTGAAGTGGCCGACTTCGGCTCGGGTCACAATCTCGCAATCCTTGACTTGGAGCCCCGCGTCGGGCTCTGTGCTGACAGCTCAGAGCCTGGAGCCTGTTTCGGATTCTGTGTCTCCCTCTCTCTGACCCTCCCCCGTTCATGCTCTGTCTCTCCCTGTCTCAAAAATAAATAAAACGTTAAAAAAATTTTTAAAAAAAAAAGAATAGGACTAAAATAAATGACAACAGCCTACTGGGCACAAGAGACTTGTGGGTCAATGAAATCTGCTCCCTCGAAACGTTCCATCTTAGGCAGAGAGAAAGGTCAAGAGTCCTTTCTCCTCACAAAGAACTTTTGGTCACCTTTGTTGTTGAACACGGACGACAGCTACAATCAGTTGAACGAGATATTTGGGTCTTTACGCTTGGCAGTTGCCTCTGTTGGCATCCTTCATACTTTGGATCAGGGTGTGCCCCCCTCACAGGCAACGTGCAGGCTGGTGTAGGAACCGGATGGAACTAGGTTTTGAAACTGCATTGCCCCTTACTAGCTGTGTGACCTTGTGTAACTTGCTTGACTGAGCCTCAATTTCTCCATCTGTAAAATGAGCATTCAGTGAGACGGGATCTGTCAAGTACTAGGCACAAGAAGCTCTCATTCGTAATGAGAGCTTGATTATTTTATATTCAAACAATGTGGAAGTTTACGCATGTATGGTCCTTTGGGAGAAACGTGTCATAAAGTTCCCAGCTTTTTTATAAGTCTAGGGGTTTTTGAATCGAGAGCAGAATGGAAAATTCTTACTTTCTTTCGATTCGTGATGGGATCTACATGCTGAGCACATATTTTTGATCCTCTTGTCTCTGGAAATCCCATTAAAGTAAGAGTACAGGAATAAAAAAAGGAATAAAAAGCAAAGTTATTCAGAGGGTATCGTTGCAGATGAGAGATTTAAGCAAATTTCTGGAAGACAGTAACAGATAGAAGTTTAATAGCTGAGGAGGTGGCAGTCTAGAATATTCCAGAAGGTGGGTGCAGTGGAAAAGGGAACTAATTTTCTCAACACAGCTCCAGTGTGGTTCTGGGTTCAGGTATGACTGACAAGTAGGCTAGAGGAGCTAAAAATATAAGGATAAAAGGAACATGCTGAGTAGGAAGCAGTTAACTCTGCCCGTTCCCACATACAGTAGCTGGGCAGCTACTGTATTTACACCCAGGCGAAAAACCTGAAGGTTCTCTGAAGAAATGGAATGAACTCTCAGCCGAGAACCAGGACCACAAGCAAAAGGGTTCCAGATTTTGTTACTTGGTGGGTCCCCAGGGAAAAGCCACCTCTTAGGCCAACATCCCTCCAGCCAACAAACCACACGTGTATACTCAGGTCTCTCATTCAGCCTTTCAATTAGACTAGAGATTTGATCTTGGAGAAAAGAAAATAATTCAGTTAATATGCAACCTTTCAAAAATCTGTTAGTATCTTCAGAGACTCTATAAGACATAGTACTCATAAAAAGTACTTAACTCCATAAAGGGGCTCTCAAGGGAAATAAGAACGAAACTTCAGGTCATAAGATAAATCCTGGGATGTGATGTTTAGCATGGTGACTAGAGTTCGTAATATCGTATTGTGGTTTTGAAAGTCGCTAACAGTGTAAATCTTAAAACTTCTCACCACAAAATCAAAAATAAAAGAACCTCATCAACATAAAAAAAAAATTCTCATCACAAGAAAAAAATTCTAACTATGTGGTCATAGATGTTACCTGAACTTACTGGAGTAATCATTTTGCAATACACATACGTATCAAATAATTATGTTGTACACCTTAAACTATACAGCGTTATATATCAATTATATCTCCACATAAAAAAAAGAAAACAAGAATGAGATCTTTGAAATAAGAAAAGTTGGTAATAAACAATGTAAAATCAAAGGAATAATTGGAAGATAAAGTCAAAGAATTTCCCTCCTCAAAGGAATAATACAATATTAATAAAAACCCTCAAAGAAATAGATAATAGGAGAAGAAAAGGAGACACAGAGGATCAATCCATTCAACCAATAAAAATTCTAATAAGCAGGACCTTCATGAGCTAAGGAGACTAAATGCAAAAAAGAAAGTCCAATGTCTTATTTCCATTATATTATTCTTTATGCCCCTTCAGATGTCTTATATATGTCCTGATTTTTAAAGACCCAAACTCAGATATGTCACTGTGAAATTTCAGGGTGCTGAGAATAAAAGAATATTCTAAATCTTCCAGAGAGCAACAGCAGGGCACCCACAGGAAATAAAACTCAACAGCATTAACCTTCTCAGCAGCAAATTTCGGAGGAAAAATAAGTTTTAAATCCAGGGTGCCATGCAAAAGCTATCAACTTAGTGTGGAAAATGGTGATTTTTGTTTTATGACACCCGAGAACTCATAGGGTTTAGATTGCACTGTTTCTGAAGAATTCACCTGCAGGTAAACACCAAGACGGAGGATGATCCAGGACCTAAGAAACCATATCACTAACCAGGAATCTAATAAAAGACTTCAAGGTGTCACTTGAGCAGCTATTCTGAAAAAAAAAAAAAAAGAAAAAAATCAGTCCGAGTCAGAATGTGAAATCAGAGACTCTCCAAGAGGCAGAAGAAGAAGAAAAACATTCAATCAGCAGAATCAATGGGATTAGCAAATAACAGTGAAGAAGGCACATTGTTTTACATTCACCAGCAACGATAACAAGAGAGAAAGCAATCAGAAAGTAGGGGAAAAAATCAATTAAAAAAATCACCATTCAAATATACAGCAACTAAACTGGAGTGTGGTTCTGAATAACTGATAGAATCTAAGAAGAGAAGACATGTGACCCTGATGCCTAGAACATTTCCCTTTGAGAGGTTCCAATTTCATGACAACAAAACCACAGAGAGGTATGTTCGAAGCACATGACACGGCTGTGTGATAAATTAAACAGTGAACACTGTTGGGTTTTTTTTTTTTCCCCCTACTTTAACACGTAGAATAAACCTATAGACAAAGCACAGGAGGCTTAATTATGATTACAAAACAGAATATAAATTTATCAAAGGCGTCCGGGTGGCTCAGACGGTTAAGCGTCCGACTTTGGCTCGGGTCACGATCTCGCGGTTTGTGAGTTACAGCCCCGCATCCGGCTGCCTGCTCTCAGCACAGAGCCCTCTTTGGATCCTCTGTCTCCCGTTTTCTCTGTCCCTCCCCTGCTTGCATGTACTCTCTCTTTCTCCCTCTCTCAAAAATAAACAAACATAAAAAAAAAAAAAAAACAGAATAGAAATTTATCAACATTGACAGTATAAAGGTTAGAGAACAGCAAACAAAGGTCAGGACATAAGGGAGGGAAGAAAGGCTAAGGGTGTTAATATACTCAACATAAAAGGAGCAATCATGACAGCCTGTGAAAGCCGATAGAATAAGAAATCGTTTTTAGCATATCATTTACAGTTATAAAGAAACTAAAAATAGAAATACAAAAATACAAATTGGGACAATGAAGGAACGAAATCCTCACCCGTGATAGCAGAAAATCAATTTTTAATATCCAAAGTTGGCAGATCAAGAAGTGGCAATGTAAGTATGTAATTTCGAGATGCATTAGGTAACCACTAACAGAACTTACAACATAAATGATTAACAGTGGCGGCTTCTGGAGAGACAGACTGGAAGAAGCCCTGATAGGGGGACTGGTCTTTTCTCCTTATAAGTTGTTCTGAACTGCTTGGATTTTTTTAGCTGTGTGCTTTATGGCTTGCTTAAAAAAAAAAAAAAAATCTAAATTTTGAAAGTCTAAATTATGATATTTTACTCCATTTACAGAAAACAATTTAACAGAGACTCTGAAAGCTCTAGACCTCTACTAAGTACCTACTCTGCACAGCTGCAGTGAAATAAAACCCAGGTTCAAAATCCTCATGCAGATGTATTCTGAGATATCGACATGCCTTTATGAACGAAAAATAACACCATGTTTCAAACAGATTCAGTGTTGAGTTGAATCTTACTTTAATTTTTAAAAATTTTGATTGAACACATATGATGAAGACAATGACCCCTTTCTACCAAAATATTTAATTAAACTAGAACGTTGTTTTCTCCGCACAACTTCTTGTGAATTTACATGACCCCCCAAGTCTGACAAAATCAAAGAAAATGTTCCACTCTGATTCTTAAGAGAGGCTAACAGAAAGAACTGAGGGGGGAAATCTGTACTTAAAATTTTTTTATGTAAGAACTACTTAGAATCAACCGCTCTATGTTTCTTATGTTTGATTATTGTGCAAACACAGAGTTTAGATTTTATAATGTGATATCCTTATTTTTTTAAAAATTTTAGGGGTGACTGGGTGTCTCAGTCAGTTAAGCATCCGACTCTTGATTTCGGCTCAGGTCATGATCTCACAGTTCCTGAGATCGACCCCTCATCAGGCTCTGTCCGTGCTGACAGTGAGGACCCTGCTTGGGATTCTCTCCCTTTCTCTCTGCCTCTCCCCAACCTGAGTGTACTCTATCTCAAAAATAAATAAATAAACATTAGCAAAAAAAAATTTTTTTTAATTCCAGTATAATTAACATACAGTGTTGTTATATTAGTTTCAGGTGTCACAATTTCTTATGTTTTTAAGGAAAAGAGAAGGAAGCCTAGACCTACGCCTTTGTTTTAGTAATTAAAAAAATAGTTTGCAAGTTGAAGCTTTCCTCTTACTTCTAATCGGCCCATTACAATGTAACTTGATGATACTTACCACAGGGTGGGTTTTCCTGATACTGATACACTGATAGGCTGATACTGCAGATACTGAAACAAAGTCTGGGGTTCAAGATGTCTAGTAAGGACCAACACTGGCGAAAGCATGTGGAAGAACTGGGCACAGGGAGAAACGGAGCTTCAGGCCTCACGAAGCCCACGGACCGGGTAGGAATCTACAGCAAGTAACGCTTATTAAAGTTGTCCTTCGTTGGACCAAAGTGGCTGGGCCTTTGCACTTTACCTCTAGGGGCGCCTGGGTAGTGCCGTCGGTTAAGCGTTCGACTTCAGCTCAGGTCGTGATCTCACGGTTTGTGCGTCTGAACCCCGCATCAGGCTCTCTGCTGTCAGCACAGAGCCCGCTTCAGATCTTCTGTCTCCCTCTCTCTGCGCCTCTCTCTCTCCCTCTCAAAAACAAAAGAACATTTATACTCTACATCTAGAGGCAGGCTGCCTGGGACGGGCACGACCTGAGACCCCGCTGCTCTCTGCAGCCCAGGCAGGCCCTGAAGGAGCCACCAGCTGGGAGCTGTGTGGTGCTCGACCTCCCCACGGCCGAAGTGAACCTCCCTTGAGGGGGATGTGAGTGGCCCATCTCCGGGTCTACCTTGCCACTGACGTGTGACAGTTAAGTGCAAGAAAGCACCTGTCTCATCATGGGGCTACACGTGTGGCCAGCTGAGGGCGTGGTTAGGGGTGCTGTGCCCGCTGTGGCTACGGGAGGTGGCCTTGGCAGTTGTCTTAGCCATCCCTGCTCCTGCTCAAAAATTACTCTTGCGTCCACACCTGCATGTACTTGGAAACATCGTGTCCCCTTCTGTTGACTTTGCCTCCTTTGGCTTTGGATTTTGACTCCACCTCTCCACACAGCCTCCCCTGGTTCACAGCTTCGTTTTGGACGATTGCGAAACAGCTTGTAGGAACCTCACCCAAACAGGAAGTGGAGAGCTGCGGATCACCAGACGGGTTCCGGAGCACCTCGCCCCATGCCCCCGATTGTGAGGAGCAGGGCGTCAGACACGCGTGGCACCGAGGCTGGGCAAGTCTGAGAACTTGGCAGAGACAGAGCGAGTCTGCCCTCCGTTGGAAGTGGCTCCAGAGGTCATTGAGCCAACCACCCATTCATCAGTTTGCTCCCGCCTGCAAACTTAGGGGAACAACCACCCCCTTTCTTGGGTCACATGGGTCAGTGAGGCTAACCAACCTTGGGTGCCTGAGGAGGTCTTCTAGCCCATGGTCTGGATATAACAATTGGGTCAGAAATGGACACCTGACCCAGCCAGGGCAATAAAATTCTACTCCAAGACGTATTACTGAAAGGGATGCTTTCTCTCCATGGGAAATTCTGTGTAAGGATGTTAAGCATCGATTCAGCCATGCCTGACATGGGCCTTTCAGCCACAGGGGCCAATATATTCCTTTCTGTGCCCAAATTCCTTTCTGTGCTTGAAATGGGTTTTTCTATCCTATCACAATCTCCTTACAAAGTGCTGATCCAGTTGATGGGATGGGGAACTCACCGCTCTTGCTTGCACCAGATCAAAACCCTCTTTGGAAGTTCACCCTGTATTCAGGCCCCGTGGAGCTGTAACAGGCACGGGCATTCATCCAAATATTCTGTCTACATCAGTGGTTCTCAAACCTAGCAGCACATCAGAATTAACCAGGAAACTTGAACATGGGAGAGGCCTGGGCCTCACCCTGGGTCTATGGAATCAGAATCTCTGGGTTTATTGGCCAAGGAATGTGCATTTTTAAAAAGCTATGTAGACAATTTTAACCTGCTGCCAGATTTAAGAGCTACTGATCCCATCATGCAGAGTCATTGTTTTATTGAGTGTACCATTAAATTGGCCAGCTGAAATATGGTCATGTGCATGCCTCCTACATGTTTGCGTCCTATTTCCTACAGTTATGGTCCTTAACTTCAATAAGCAAACATGCAGCCTCCCCAAAGAAACAACAGCAGCTCTGGTGGAAGAAAAGCTGAGTGGAAGAAAATCAAGAAATGGATTTATCGTGAAACCAATAAAGCTTAGGTTTCATGGCCCCTCATGTGAAGCATCTGTGTTTTCACGGCCATGTGTTCTTGTAAAATTTATATTTTAACCACAAATGGTTGAGGCCACTGTCTCTTTCCTACTTCAGTTTCTCCTCGGTCATACTCCCCTTCCTCAGTCACGTTGGGTTACGAGCCACGGGCATTTTTCGGACCATGACTAAGGAAGTTGATGGGGAAACATATAGTTTTGGTTTCGTGGAATATTTCTGTGCCTCACAGCGCCTTCTGCGTATAGTTTAGTTATTGCTAGCTGCCCCAGTACAAGTTTAGTAATGGTCCTAACACCCACTCTACCCACGCGGTCCACCTTGATAAATGAAAGTGCAGGGTCTGACATGGCCCTCATAATAGACCACAACATTAGGAACACCAAAGACAAGCTGGTCCAAGAGTGTTATCAGTTCACAAAGTATTGAAGCTTAGTTCCTATAACAACAAACCTCTGAAATGCCTTGAAATCCTGCAGGTCTGTGAAAGACACTTGAGAGAAGTTTTCCTGAAACTGGTAACAGTCCTAAAAAATGTACCAATAATAAGTTGTGAAGCCAAAAGAAACCTTTCCACAGTCTCAATAACAAAAAAAAAAACAAAAAAAAAACAACCAAACACATCATTTTGGGGTGCCTGGTTGGCTCAGTCGATTAAGCATCCGACTTCTGGTTTTGGCTCAGGTCATGATCTCAGGGTTCGTGAGTTCGAACCCTGCCTCAGGCTCTGCACTGTCAGCGAAGAGCCTGCTTGGGATTTTACTCTCTCTCCCTCTTTGCCCTTCCTTCAATCTTGCTCTCTTATAACAAACAAACAAACTTAAAAAAAAATTTTAAACAAAACAAACAAAAATATCATTTCACCCATGGAAACAAAACATCATTTCATCCACCATGATGATTCGCCATCAATCCATTATTGGATTGATCCAATAAGAGGAATGTCTGATTTCTCCTTCCATTCTCTCAGTGAAAAGTATGACAAAATCACTGTTGCAAGAATAGGCAATCAAAGGGCGTTTGGGTGGCTCTGTCGGTTGAATGGCCAACTCTTGACCAGCTCAGGTCATGATCTCCCGGTATGTGAGTTCATGCCCCTGCATCAGGCTCTGCACTGACAGTATGGAGCCTGCTTGGGATTCTCTCTCTCCCCCTCCCCCACTGGCTCATTCACACGCTCTCTCTCTCTCTCTCTCTCTCTCTCTCAAAATAAATAAAGAAGAAACAATAGGCAATCAAACATATGCAGGCAATAATTTTATTGGGTAGTGTATCAGATAGCCAAATATTAAAAAATGTTATTTTCTGAATTTGGAGATCTTTCCAGAGTTTGTCAGCTTTAAGTATTTTGTTGTTACGGTGGTGGTTTATATTACAATTCTAAGTGAACATTCGATTCTCTAAGAATTTGAATTCCTTTTCTTAAATAGGGCCTCCAAAACTGTCTGAGCTTCAGGCCCACAGACATTCCCCTGCTTTGAAGTGAGCATCTCACCCCTGCAGGCCGGTAGTGGGTGTGATCAAGTCTCAAGGATCTGCCCTTTACAGCCTGCCTGAGTCTCCCCAAAACCAAATCTGCTTATCATTAAGTCAGCGAATGCACTGTGGATGGATTTAATGACTCTGTGGGAATGAGTCAGTAATGACTCTGAAGGAATCTGTGTGGCCAGACAGATAAATAATACATCATTTAAAGGTTTTTCAAGTCTTAGTGTTTTGGAAGAAGCCATTCTTTAAAAGAAATTAGGAACGAGAATCTATCATGGCCGGGGACAGAAACAGATAAACAGCCAATATGATTAATCATGCTGGATGCAGGGTAATTCAGCCTTTACTTCCCTCTATAGGAAATACTCCAAATCATCGTCATGTGAAGAGACGATTAAGTAGATCTCCTCTAACATCTCATCTGGCCTGGCTCAAAATAACTTCAGAACCCAACGGCTCTTTTTCAGCAGGGCACTGCTGCAAATAAGACAGTACATGGTTTCATGTAGATGATGGGGCCGCATATGGAAGAAATGGCCCAGGTTCTTTATCACAAACACGCCCGAGTCTCCACGCATGCTGAATGGCACCCCCAGCTGTAGCTCCTTAGGGGCATTCCGGGAGAAATCAGTTCCTATGTCGATCGATGTGCTCCCCTGTCCGATGCATCTTATTTCCAGCAACACTCTGCACAAACTCAGTATTTGCAATAAAGCATTTAAAAATCTGTTCATTTAAATTCTCTGCTCTGAGTGTCTTTGTCTTTGGCCACACCTTAGATTCATGGCACATTAATAGGTTTACTACAAACAAAACAAAACACCAAATGGTGGCCATAACAGTTTGGTAAACACTGGTTTATACAATACTGAACTGATTTCTTCGTATATACCTCGGCAGGACTCCTCAGAGTTTTAACAATGAATCTCTAAGTGCAGAGTATAAAAGAATGTAGTTTGCAACGCTTCCCAAATTATTTGATCACAAAACCTTTTTTTGAGGTAACATTCCAGGGACCATAACTTTGGGACATGCTGCTTTGGACTGAAATAAAAGGAGATAAAGGACTGTCCATGCTTTATACAACATAATGGCAGAACAAGCTGTATGATACCATGACAATCACTATTATTATTGTTCTAATTAAGATTTCTATGCTCGGGGCACCTGAGTGGCTCAGTCGGTTAAACATCTGGCTCTTGATCTTAGCTCAGGTCATGATCTCATGGTTCGTGAGTTTGAGCCCCGGGTCAGGCTCTGCACTGACAGCATGGAACCTATTTGGGATTCTCTGTCTCCCTCTCTCTCTCTGCCCCTCCCCTGTTTGCTTTCTCTCTCTCATAAATAATTAATTAATTAAAAAAATATTTCTATGTTCAAAGGAAACAGCTGATTCCCTCTTCTCTTTCTCCCAGCGACCATTTGATCAGTAGCGATCTGAGAAAAAGACAAAGACAAATACATTTACTTGCATAATTTTCTGCTGTGATCGTTTTATTTTACAAAGAGGTTGAGAAAATTGTACACACTTCTAGTTATCAAGCTTCTGTCTGCTGCCTCAGTAGCTTTCCCTGCTTTTTGAGATTCTCCACTGCATTTAGTGAAGAACAGTGGCTGTCAGGGCAATCGCTGTCAAAATCCCACTGGCATGTTTTTGAAGACATAGGAAAATTCATCCTAAAGTTCATATGGAGTCTTAAGAAACCCCAAATAGCCAAAAAATTTTTTTGAAAAATAACAAAATTGGAGGATTCACACTTCCTGATTTAAAAAAAAAAATTACAGGGGCACCTGTGTGGCTCAGTTGGTTAAGTGCTGACTTAGGCTGAAGTCATGATCTCACAGTTTGTGGGTTCAAGCCACACATCAGGCTCTGTGCCAACAGCTCAGAGCCTGGAGCCTGCTTTAAATTCTGTGTCCCCCTCTCTCTGCCCTTCCCCCACTCATGCTCTGTCTCTCAAAAATAAATAAACATTAAAACTTTTTTTAAAAAAATTACAAAGCTATACCGATCAAAGCAGTGTGGTACTGGCATAAACACAGACCAACAGACCAATGGAATTGAATATAGAGCTCAGAAAAGAATCCTCACAAATATGGTCAAGTGATCTTCGACAAGGGTACCAAGATCACCCAATGGGGAAAGCTCTTCAGCAAATGGCGTTGAGAAAACTGGATAAGTACAAACAGGAGAATGAAGTTGGACTCTTATTTTGCACTCAATACAAAAATTAAATAAAAATGGATTTAATCCCTAAACATAAGACCTAGCACTGTAAAACTCCTGGAAGAAAATGAAGGAGGACTCTTCATGACACTGGATGTGGCAAGGATTTCTTGGATATGACACCAAAAGCACAGACAACAAAAAGCAAAATACACAAATGGGAAATGTGTGCATCAAAGGACACAATCAACAGGGTGAAAAGGCAACCTACAGAATGGGGGGAAGTATTTGTAAATCATATATCTGAAAATGGATTAATATCCAGAGTATATAAAGAACACCCACAACTCAACAACAAAAATCAACCAATTAAAAAAATAGGCAGAAGACCTGAATAGACATTTCTCCAAAGATGGCAGTATAAAAATGGTCAACAAGTATATGAAAAGATGCTCAACATCACTAATCATCAGAGAATGCAAATCAAAACAATAAGATATCATTTCATTCCCATTAGGATGGCTACTGTCAAAGGGGAGAAAAAAACCACCAGAAAATAACAAGTGTCATTGAGGATGTGGGGATATTGGAACTCTTGTGTACTGTTGGGGGATTGTAAAATGGTGTAACTACTATGGAACACAGATGAAGTTGCCTCAGAAAATTCAAAAGAGAACTCCCACATGAGCCAGGCATCCCACTTCTGGTTTGTATCTAAAAGAATGGAGGGGTGTCTGGGTGATTTAGTTGGTTAAGCGTTACTGAACACTTAAGAATGGAACACTTAAGATGGCGGGGGGGGGGGGGGGCGGGGGGGGGGGGGGAGGGGGCGCCTGAGTGGCTCAGTGAGCCAAACGTCTGACCCTTGATATTGGCTCAGGTTGTGATCTTGAGATCATGAGATCAAGTTCTGAAATGAGCCTCCAGTCGGGCTCTCTCTCTCTGCCTCTGCCCCTGCTTGCACTCTGTCTCTCTCTCTCTCTCTCTCTCTCTCTCTCTCTCTCTCTTAAAATGAGTAAATAAACTTTGGGGCCTGGGTGGCTCAGTTGGTTAAGCATCCGACTTAAGTTCAGGTTATGATCTCACAGTCCGTGAGTTCGAGCCCCGCATCGGGCTCTGTGCTGACAGCTCAGAGCCTGGAGCCTCCTTCAATTCTGTGTGTCTCTCTCTCTCTTTTTGCCCCAAGCCCGCTTGCACTCTATCTCTGTCTCTGTCACTCTCTCTCAAAAATAAACGTTAAAAAATGTTTAAAAAAATAAACTTAAAAAGTGGTTAAGATGATAAATTTTATGTTATGTACTTTTTACCACACATACACAAAAGAACAGTGACTGTCCTAGAACTACTCACAGATGAATCGAGGTCATTTACATCTAGACTTTTAGTGATTCTTCTGTTCACCTTTGTCTACCTTTCTTCTAATCAAATGCAGAAATTCCTTTTAAAAATTTCTCTTGGAGCTAAAATACTTAAGAACTTATAAATTGATCATATATGTGTGTAAAACAAGAGAGCTACAGAGTGAGAATTTCAGGGGTGCCTGGGTGGCTCAGTTGGCTAAGCATCTGACTTCAGCTCAGGTCATGAACTCACGGTTCATGAGTTTGAGCCCCACGGTCAGACTGTGTGCTGACAGCTCAGAGCCTGGAGCCTACTTCAATTCTGTGTCTCCCTCTCTCTCTGCCCCTCTCCTGCTAACACTCTGTCTCTCACTCTAAAATAGATAAACATTAAAAAAAAAAAAAGTAGGGGTGCCTGGGTGGCTCAGTCGGTTAAGCATCCGACTTCGGCTCAGGTCACGATCTCGCGGTCCATGAGTTCGAGCCCCGCATCGGGCTCTGGGCTGATGGCTCAGAGCCTGGAGCCTGCTTCGGATTCTGTGTCTCCCTCTCTCTCTGCCCCTCCCCCATTCATGCTCTGTCTCTCTCTGTCTCAAAAATAAATAAAACGTTAAAAAAAAAATTTTTTTTAAAAAAGTGAAATTTCACAATGGGTCTGAAATGTTTTTTGGTTTTTTTTAAATGTTTATTTTTGAGACAGAGAAAGCGAGTGCACACAAGCAGGAAGGGGCAGAGAGCTTGGGAGACAGAGAATCCCAAACAGATTAGCATCCAATCTCTGCTGTCAGCACAGAGCCTGATGTGGAGCTCGAACTCACAAACCATGAGATCATGACTCGAGCCAAAATCAAGAATCGGAAGCTTAATCGACTGAATCACGCAGGCGCCCCCCGGGTCTGAAATGTTTTTAATTTTAAATTCCCTTTCCTTTCAAATTTTGCAGTCGAAGATTAAGCTCATCGAGGAGCTGCCTGGCCCTACAGGGTCTGGGAAGCCTTTCGCTACTCAGGACGTTACAAAGCATCCCAGAGACAGCAGTCTCGGAGGCTGGGCCACCTCCTCACCACTCGTGGTCCGGGAGCACATGCAATCCCGTTCCTTTCCGTGGAAGGTATGGTTAGATACTACTCACATGGATTTACACCATCTTTGGCTTTTCATCTCTATTGAGGTCAGGACAATCCCTGGCGTTAGGTCGGAAACGCGAGTGTCTTATATTTCACCACATTTGGGCAGCCTTTAGAGTCTTGGGATTCACTGCAGTGACTGAAGCATCAGAACAAACAAGGGTAAGAAATGCAATCCAGTAGCAGCTTCGTTTTCTCATTGTGGCATCCAAGAAGCTGCTTTTCTTTTTATTAAAAATACTGCACTTTAGCCTCCCAAAGAGGAGATTCATCGCTCAAGGAGAAAGAGCCTTTCTAACTTTATTTATTTATTTTTTTTAATTTTTTTTTTCAACGTTTTTTATTTTTATTTTTTTTTTATTTTTGGGACAGAGAGAGACAGAGCATGAACGGGGGAGGGGCAGAGAGAGAGGGAGACACAGAATCGGAAACAGGCTCCAGGCTCCGAACCATCAGCCCAGAGCCTGACGCGGGGCTTGAACTCACGGACCGGACCGCGAGATCGTGACCTGGCTGAAGTCGGACGCTTAACCGACTGCGCCACCCAGGCGCCCCTGAGCCTAACTTTAAAACATATTCTCTACCTAATTATAATTTTTTAAAAACTTTTTGATGTTTATTTATTTTTCGAGAGAGAGGAACAGACAGAATCGGAAGCAGGCTCCAGGCTCTGAGCTGTCAGCACAGAGCCTGACGCAGGGCTCGAACCCATAAACCGTGAGATCATGACCTGAGCTGAAGTCGGCACTCAACCTTCTGAGCCACCCTGGCGCCCCTCTACCTAATTATTTTTATAGCATCTAATTAAAGGGCAGACTTACCAGAAGGAAAATACTTTTTTTCTATCAACCATACGGATTTGATTACTAGGGCCCGGCTGTGGAAAGGCTGTTTGGAGATATGTATGTTGCATGTCCCATTAATTTTGCCTTTGTCATGCGAAGGATACCAAATGACTGGAGGAGGAGGAAGCCGTATGGAATTGGGGCTGCGGCTGGCTGCCCTGGGAGGCATCATCTCCAGCAGCTCTCAGAGATTAAGGTGGGGCCATCTGAGCCTCGGGGACTTTCCAGGGCGAGGATGGGCCCCGCCTCCAAGACCCGCATCTCTTTGAATCTTCGAAAAGATCAGAGTAACAAACAGTTTCACTGCACAGGACGGTCCGGTTCATCCATTCCGCTCACATAGCATTCGTTGATAACCTCCTAAACATCCTCTTCCATCTCCCTTGATCCACTCATTCTGAGATTTGGAGCAACAAGAGATATCTAGAATGCTAAGGGTGGGGCTCCGGGCTCTAATGGCTGAGCAGCAATGCAGGAGAAAAGACAGGAGGAGAGAGAACCTGTATGTCTTGCACTGGGCAGTGAGCTCCGAAAGGCTCGATTTAGCACCTGGGTTCCCTGCCTCCCTTGGTTCTTCCTTTTATTTTATTTTATTTTATTCATTTAATTTTTATTTTTTTTAAATTTAATCTTATTTTTTTAAATTTACACCAGAGTTAGTTAGCACATAGTACAACAGTGATTTCAGGAGTAGATTCCTCGATGACCCTTCCCCATTTAGCCCATCCTCCCTCCCACACCCCCTCCAGTAATTCTCTGTTTGTTCTCCATATTTAAGAGTCTCTTCTGTTTTGTCCCCCTCCCTGTTTTTATATCATTTTGTTTCCCTTCCCTTATGTTCATCTGTCTTGTCTCTTAAGGTCCTCATATGAGTGAAGTCATATGATTTTTGTCTTTCTCTGACTAATTTCCCTTAGCATAATACCCTCCAGTTCCATCCACGTAGTTGCAAGATTTCATTCTTTTTGATTACCGAGTAACACTCCATTGTATACATCTACCACGTCTTGTTTACCCATTCATCCATCGATGGACATTTGGGCTCTTTCCACACCTTGGCTATTGTTGAGAGTGCTGCTAGAAACATGGGGGTGCGTGTGTCCCTTCGAAACAGCACCCCTGTATCCCGTGGACAAATACCTAGCAGTGCAACTGCTGAGTCGTAGGGTAGTTCTATTTTCAGTTTTTTGAGGAACCTCCACACTGTTCTCCAGAGTGACGGCACCAGCTTGCATTCCCGATTCTTTTATTTTATTTTTAAACGTTTATTTATTTGATAGGGAGAGAGAAAGATTAAGTGAGCACGAGCAGGGGAGGGGCAGAGAGAGGAGACAGGGGATCTCAAGCAGGGTCTGTGCTGTTAGCGCAGACCCCGCTGTGGGGCTCGATCCCATAAACCATGGGATCATTGACCTGAGCTGACACCAAGCGTCAGAAGCCCAACTGACGGGGCTATCCAGGTGCCCTATTTTAGTTTTTTTTTTTTTAATGTTTATTCATTTTTGAGAGAGAGCACATGAGTGAAGAGGGGCAAACAGAGAGGGGGACAGAGGATCCAAAGAGGGCTCTGAGCTCTCAATTGACTGAGCCACCCAGGTGTCCTATTTTTTTTATTTTAGAGAGAGGGAGAGAGGGCACAAGCAAGCGAGAGGGTCAAAGGGAGGGAGGGAGGGAGAGAGAGAGAGAGAGAGAGAGAGAGAGAGAGAATCCTAAGTAGGCTCCACGCTTAGTGCTGAGCCTGACGAGGGGCTTGATCCCACGGCCCTGGGATCATGACCTGAGCCGAAATCAAGAGTTGGATGCTCAACTAAGTGAGCCACCCAGGTGCCCCAGCTCTTCCTTGATTTCTTAGAAACGGCTGAGACAAGAGTCAAGAAAACATTAGGAATAAAAGAGCTGAACTCAAGACGATTTTCTTTAGTCCCTTAAAACCATAGTGCCAGTGAGACCCTCAAAAACGTGAGCATTATCAGTGCTATTTTTGTAAGAATGCTGCCAATTTTGAGTCTAAGATTAACAACTGATAGGAACATCTGCAAATATCACAAGAGAAAGTAGCATAAGGAACACCCGAATTCCTTTCATCCAACTTCAACAATTTAAAAAAAATTTTTTTTACAGTTTATTTATTTTTGAGAGAGAGAGTGAGAGACAGAGCATGAGTGGGAGAAGGGCGGAGAGAGAGAGAGGGAGACACAGAATCTGAAACAGGCTCCAGCCTCTGAGCTGTCAGCACAGAGCCCAAAGTGGGGATGGAACTTGGGAACGGCCAGATCATGACCTAGGCTGAAGTCGGACGCTTAACCAACTGAGCCACCCAGGTGCGCAATTTTTATACATTGTGACAATCTTATTTTTTCTGTTCTCCCACATTTATATGTATTTATCTATGTATTCATTTTTGCTGGGGTGTATTAAAGCAATTCAAGACGTCATTCTCTTTCTCCTATAATACTTAGTAGACAGAGAAGATAAGAACTTTTTTCATAATCCCATTGTTATTATTATAACAAGCAAAGTCAGCAATAATCCCTTCATATCACCTAATAACAAGTTCTGGGCTCCATCTCACCTGTCTGGGCTCATTGGCCTAAAGGAGGGAGACAGGACACATTTGTCTGACACTTGAGTCTCCCTCCACTCTTCCTTCTCCCTGCAGACCCGTCTCAGGAGAGCCTTCCCTGAGCTCCTCAGGGATCCTCTTTTTCAAAGTGGTACTGATTCTTCCACTTCCTTGGAGCTGTAAGGGCATAGTGACTCAGGGGAACTTTGTGTGTGTGTGTGTGTGTGTGTGTGTGTGTGTGTGTGTGTGCACACATGTGTGTGAAGATTGAAAAATAAATTGGTTTTAGTTTAATATACTTGTGTTATTCCACACTGTCCAATTAACCTGTGCTTTCCTAGGGTTACTTTCATGGGGCCACATGAATGGTAGACCACAGTTAAAACAAACAGGGGGAGGGGCGTCTGGGGGGCTCAGTCGGTTAAGCATCCGACTTCGGTTCAGGTCACAATCTCACGGTTCGTGAGTTCGAGCCCCGTGTCGGGCTCTGTGCTGACAGCTTGGAGCCTGCTTTGGGTTCTGTGTCTCCCTCTCTTTTTTTCTCCTTCCCTGCTCACACTCTGTCTCTCTCTCCTTCAAAAATAAATAAACATTAAACAATTTTAAGACCTTCTCCGACAGCAGGTGCAGTATTATATGCTCCTGATTTATCAGCCTTCCCCCCCCCTTTTTTTTTTAATAACAGTGAAGAACAAAGTTAATGTTGCCAATAACTTGGCCACTTCTTTTCCAGTTTACAAATCACCTTTTTGGGTAACGGGTCAGTCGGTTCCGGACCGTGACCCTCTCTCTCCTTTCACTCTGGATGGCATCTGGGGTCAAGGAGGGCAGAGGCAGGAGGTGGGAAGGAGCAGGTTGGTCCTTGCTGGCCTCTGTTCAGGTGGCCACCATCCCACCTTGGTCCCTTGTATCCCTAACGCCCTGCTGCTGAGACCTCCTGCCTCAGGCCCACCTGCCTCTTCCGTCTCCCAACTATAATCTCCCTCTGGACCATCTCAGACACATCCGCTCCCCTCAGCGCTCAGGAACTTTTGTGTGTGCTCTCCAGGAGCGCTCTGGAGCATCGAGAGACTCAACACTGTGGAACGAGCTGTGTCTGATTCTCCCCACGTGGAACTGCTCCTACCCCATCGCTATACCACTCTGGGCCTGTGGGTGCGGCTTCTCTTAGGGGCTTAGAATCTCCCCAGGATATGTTCTAGAGGCGAGACACAAACATTCATGTCCTGGAACCCCCTACAATATATCTATGGGCTACAATTACCCCCTCTCCAGTTTTTACTTCAAGAGGGGCTCAAGCAGAAAAGCTTTTGAAAACGTGTCTGAACATTTAAAAAATTTTTCTTACCATTTATTTATTTTTGGGAGAGGGAGAGAGACCATGAGCAGGGGAGGGGCAGAGAGAGGGGGACAGAAGACGTGAAGCTGGCTCTGTGCCAATAGCAGCGAGCCTGCTGCGGGGCTTGAACTCAAGAACTGTGAGATTGTGGCCTGAGCCAAAGTCGGATACTCAACTGACTGAGCTACCCAGATGGCCCTCAACGTTCTTTTTCTGCTCTCCCTTCTTTTCAAAGATTTTCCCCATGTCTTAACTTTTCCCTACATCTTCTTCCAGAAGCAGACCCTGAGAGAAGACGTGATCCCAAAGGAACAGCAAAAGGAGAGTAAGAACAGGAAGCTGGGAAGAGAAGACAGCCACTAACGGGTATCCTGTCAAGCCAGCTCCCACTGTCAGTGTCTGGACCTTAATTCTGCTGGCAGAACGCAGAGAGCAAGGAGAAAGTAGACACCTCAGAATTCACCTGGTTGAGGAGGGAGGAGGGAGCTGGGGTATGTATACACCAGCCTCTCACTAGTCCTTGACTGAGGGCTACTCCGGGGGGCATTAATTCCTCAGTACTCTAGGCAGCAAAGGAGACTGGTTGCGGGAGAAAGTTCTCAGGGATGGAAATTCAGGTGCTGACACTCTTATGACCAAATATCGGCTTTTACGTTATTATATTTTATGTTGAAGTTTCTCACCAGTTGTACTGCAGTCCACTGGTGTGCCGTTAACGGACTGGGAAATATTGCTTCTCTCAGCTCTTTTGCAACTGAGTGGCGTCTGGGGTGGATGTGACCCAAGGACCAGTCACCAGCTGTGACAGCCTGATGGGCCTGCAGAGCTTACATGGTCAAGAAAGGAATGGCACGTAAAGATATCCACATCCTAATCCCACAAACCCATGAATATCTTACTTTACATACCTGCAAAAGGGACTTTGCAGATGTGATTAAGTTAGAGGTTTTGAGACAGGGAGGGTATCCTGGATTATCCAGGAGGGCCCAGTGCAATCATGGGTTCCCTATAAGAGGGAAGCAGGAGGGCCAGAGACAGAGCTAGAGATGATGTGAGCTTGGAGTGATGTGCCATGAGGCAAGGAATGCAGGCGTCCCTCAGAAGGTGGAAAAGGCAAGGAAGCGCATTCTCCCCTACAGCCTTCAGAGAAATACAGCTTGTGATTTTAGCTAAATTTACCCCATGGCCTTGGGTAAGCGATTTGGACCTTCATGGTCTAAATATCAGCACCCCTATTATAAAATGGGAGTAGAAAGACATAGAAATTGTAAAATACTGCTGGGAAGGTCTACAAATTTCAGAGCAGAGAAGTCATTTTTCAAATTTCTTACACAAAAGAAAAAACATTTTAAGACACAAGAGTTACCCAGGTGCCCCAAGAAAAAGAAGAATCTTTTTTTTTTAATGTTTTTTAACACTTATTCATTTTTGAGAGACAGAGAGAGACAGAGCATGAGCAGGGGAGGGGAGAGACAGAGGGAGATACAGAATTTGAAGCAGGCTCCAGGTTCTGAGCTGTCAGCACAGAGCGTGACGTGGGGTTCAAACCCATGAACCATGAGATCATGACCTGAGCTGAAATTGGACACTTAACCTACCGAGACACCCAGGTACCCTGAAAGCTAAGACTCTTAAAAGCATGTATTAATAGTCCCTGGGGAGCACAACAGATATGTATTGTCTTGCATAAACTACAGTTTAAGCAGAGAAACACACAAGAGTGCCAAAGTATCAAAACACCACGAATCCAGTAAAACAAGACAATATATGAGGAAACAGGATGAATTTATTACGTAAGCTACAAAATTTACCTGGTTATTCTTTTTACCCAAATCTTGCCGAAACAAAATTAAAACAAGCAATGGAAAAAGAAATGGTTTTAAGACTTACAATGAAGTTCTCGAAGAGAAAACAAATATTCTTTTCGAAAAAAGCTCTTCCTTCATAAATACTAATACTAACAGAATAAAAGCATTTTCTTGGATGACAAAATGTGTTGCTAAATAACAACTCAAACTGTCAAAGGATAATTAATGCTTACTAAAAAGTAAAGTCATCCAGCCAATAAATTTTTCAAATTGCATTTTTCAAGGACAATGGCCTACAAAAATTCCACTTCTGAGAATCAGTCTTAAAGAATTAATCCAAAATATAGCAAAGGCTATATGATGAAGATTAAAAAAATTTTTTTTTCAACGTTTATTTTATTTTTTGGGACAGAGAGAGACAGAGCATGAACGGGGGAGGGAGAGAGAGAGAGGGAGACACAGAATCGGAAACAGGCTCCAGGCTCTGAGCCATCAGCCCAGAGCCTGACGCGGGGCTCGAACTCACGGACCGTTGAGATCGTGACCTGGCTGAAGTCGGACGCTTAACCGACTGCGCCACCCAGGCGCCCCTATGATGAAGATTTTAACTGCTTGAGGCACCTGGCTGGCTCAGACAGTGGAGTGTGTGTCTCTTGATCTCAGTGTTGTAGGATCTCAGTGTTGTAAGTTTGAGCCCACGTTGGGTGCAGAGATTACTTAAAAATATATATATTTAAATAAATAATAAAACTCTCTTTCCTAAATTTTCTTCAAAGTAGTTGAACAATTTCTAGACATTTTTAAAAATTACTATTATCTGTACATTGTAAAAAGTATTAAGATGCCCTAATGCAGTAAATACTAAATCAAATGTTTCCTTGGAAGGTTTTGCAAATCTTGCTTACTGGATTTTACTGGAAGCGATACAAATGCACAGTGAGCAGATACGTCTTAATCCCAAAGAACGTTAGTGGCCTTGTGATTGCAAATTCCCATGATTAACCACATTAAAAAATCGTAATAAACTTTTTATCTTAGAACAGTTTCAGATTTACAGAAAAACTGCAAAGATAGCACAGAGAGTTCCCATATACTCCATACTCCTTTTCCCCTATTATTTACATCTTATGTGACTAGGCCACATTTATCACATCTAATGAACCAATCTTGATCTACGATGACACTGAAGTCCATGCTTTATTCAGATCTCCTTAGTTTTTGCCTAATGTCTTTGTTGTTCCAGTATCCTATCCAGGATATCCCATCGTATTTAGCTATCCTATCGCCTTAGGCTCCTTTTGGCTGTGATGTTTCTCAGACTTTCCCTGTTTTTGATGACCTTGACAGTTCTGAGGGGTCCTGGTCGGGTATTCAGTAGCATACCCTTCTATTGGGATTTATCTGATATTCTCCCATGATTAAACTGGGATAATTGAGAGGTTTTGGAGAGGAGAAGCACAGAAAGTGCCCTTCTCAACCCATCACATCCAGGGTACCTGTGATTAACTTGACTTATCACTATTGATGTTAACTTGGATCACCTGGTCAAGATCGGTTTTTATTCTGAATTATTTTTATTTACTGAAAAGAAATGATAATTTCCCTAGAATAAGCATCTTTTTTTTTTTTTTTTTTTTAAATCATTGCAGTTTGGGCCTGGCTAGGTGGCTTCTTTTCTCAACATTTTTATGGCACTTATCACGTACCAGGCACTGTCTGAAGCTGAATAAATATTAACTCATTTTGACCCTGCAACAACCCTAGGAGGTGGATACTACTCTCCCATTTTACAGGAGAGAAGAACTGAGGAACAAAAAGGTTAAGTGACCTTTTTTAGGACTATGCAGCTAGTAAGTGCTGGCAGCAGAGAACTTGTTCTTAACTACTAGACCATACCGTCTCTCCACAATGAGAGGAAACTTACACCATAAATGAAATACATTCATTCTTTTAAAAGTTGTATCTTTGCAGTATAGAGCAATGAGCTCTAGCACCTCAAGTAACCTCTTAATTGATCCGTGTGTCCCCTTTGAGAGTCAGTTCCAATTCTGGCCCACGTATCACTCTCAAGCTCAAACTCCCACGGGCACTCCTGCTATGTGTTGACCATCAACCAGCCAGTTGTCTGCAGAATTAAGCCCTACCCGGCTGGTTGGAAGCATTCCAGGCTTCCCTTGATGGTGCCCGACCCTCTGCACGCTCTCTCTCTGAAGCAGGCCACCTGCCATGCCCTCCACCTACCCGCTTTCCCTGATGCCGCCACGAATGTCTTCCTGCATTTTTCTAAACCCTCTACAATTCACTCACCATGAGTCTGTGGAAACTTCTTACATCCCCAGAGCACCAACAATTTCTCTCTCCTCTTTATTCCCACCGGACCTCACCCCCGGACTACAAGCGTGCCTCATTCTGCCTCTAAGTTTTGCACACATATTTAATATCCTCTTAGTTTCTGGAGGCCAGGTATCTTATCACATAGCAATAATGTCTGCCAGAATAGGACCTCAATACATGCCTAATTGACGCGATCCTGTTTCTATTTTAAAATGTCAGCTTTTTTATCTGCCTCTACATCTATTCTTCCAATATTACCAATGAGAGATTTCACTTTGTCCTCATATTTCATACAGGGCTTTATTTATTACCACTAATGGATCAATAATACGTGGTTAGATTCCTAGGTCAGGGTTCCTGCTCCTTGTCTTTCTGACCGAGTCGCTTCCTGTATCTCTACCTCTGAAATAATGGAAGACTTGGGTTAGGACCGCTTTGTCATTATTGGCTTATCGCCTTGGGTTGGTTGCACAAGCCTTCTGGGTCTCCCTCATAGGGCATTTGGGAGGATTGTTGAGATCAGGAAGAGAAACCCCTGATAGAAACAATAGCGGGTGTTAACAGGGGGTTGTGAAAATACTCAATTTTCACAACAGACTTACGTTAACTACTCATCCCACATTTACAGTTTGGAAAACTGAGGCACAGAGAAGGGAACGAGGATATCGAACACTACACAGAGAGAAAGGGTGAGGGGAACACCTAGCATTTGGACACAGGACAATGAATCCTAAAACTGAAACATCCTCTCTGTTTCGACAGTTGATGAAGGGAATATATACATATATATGTATATATGTATATATTCCCTTCATCAACTGTCGAATATATACATATTCAAAATAGACATCAATATATACATATATATATGTGTGTGTGTATGTATATATATATATATATATATATATATATATATATATATATATATGAGATTACCCAAGACCATTGGTGTCTTTCATTTACTCAGGTCTTCAAAAAGAACACAAGTCAGACAATACTGATTATCTAATATGTCCAAGGCAGGAGCAGGATTCACGAGCAAAGCCAATGCAAACCCGATGTGAATATTATGTTCCTCGTTTCTGACTTAAGATCCCTTTCAACACAGTTTTCGCCACGAGGAAAGCCTAATTCCTACACGAATGACCAAGCTTTACTATTTACTGCTGCAGGTAACTGTGAGCCCTGGGCCCAAGAGCTCATTAGGGCAAATGCCTGCAGCACTCAAACTCACACCCTTCAGGAATGTCACAGCCCCTCACTGAACTGACGAAGGCTCCCATGGGACATCTTTATGAGAGTCCTAAATAATGAGGGACAGGCCCTGGGGTATAAATAATTCGGAGATGCTGGGTCCCTTTAAAAAGCTATCCAAATTTCCAGAGAGTAAATTCCAGCATCGTTAACTGAATTCTGGCAATCGTTTATGAGCCCGTAGACAGAATGTATTATGGATGAAAAGTGTACCTGGACCTCTCAAAGAGGATGCTATGGTATCTAAGAGACCGTGAGCTGTAGAAGAAATGCTGGGAGCTGCTAAATTATTACTTTGCCTACCAACGTGCTCTTTGCTTGCACCAGTTAGAAGCTGGGAAACGTTTCTGCTTTTGGGTTCCCCATAACCAAATCTGTGATGTTGGTGGAGACCTGCGATCCAAGGACCGCCCCCCGCCCCCCCACCCCCGGCCATGTCACCACTGGGGAAAGGGTTGCTCCTGACATCAAGTGGGTAGGGCCCAGGGATGCCACTAAACCTCTGGCAGTGCAGAGAACAACAACAATGAACTGTCCATCTCAGAATGTCAATGGTGCTCAGGCTGGAAGACTTCACTACAGCCCCATGCTCCGTTTCTCCATTCTTCCATCCAGTGCTGAGAACGCAGAATAGAGTGAAAGTTCAAAATCTTCAGTTGTTTGGCCCAAATGCAGACATGTGGACTTTCAGAACTCTTTTTCCACCCCCTTTTGGCATGGAAGTTACACATGTCCCAAGAACTGGGTGGGTGGGAAGGACAAGACATAAACGCACAGGAGCCGTCCTGTTTTTGTGCTTGTTTTTCCCCCATGACCTGCTTTTAAATGTTTCCCACAACAGCAATATGTCTTTTCTCAGTACAGGGCTAGTCAGGGCTTACATAGAAGGACCCAGTTTAAAACTGCATCCAAAATGCATGATTCCAGGCTCTTCACAATCCTGCAGCTCAAGGAGGGAACGAAAAGGACAAGAAGCTAGTGCCGCCACTCAGAGGCTGGTTGGCATAACTTTGTAATATCCCAAGGCCAGATGAGGGACTTCTCCTGATGTCCCACCACCCTGCCCTCTACTCATCACAGCTCCCCTGTCACAAACTAACATACTGCAAAAAGAAACAGTATTACCCCAAGTCATAGTTATCAAATCTGAAACCAGGAACTAGAAAGCTAAAGTGGTCTCTAGTAAGTTGTCCAAAGACCCCTCACCCTTAAGACATCTATCACATTCACGATTCACAAAGAGTAAACCGTAAATTCCGTTTCAAATATCATAGAAACTTACCAGCTGTTTAGGACAATTCCTGCATTGGTATCTTACTGGTTCCTTTCCGCCATTTTCCTTCAGCTGATTTTCCATTCATCTGTCCTTTCCACAAACATTCTCTGGAGCATCTTACTGGCTTCCGCAGATAACACAGAGAAGAAGTGGAAACATTCCCATCTCATGGGAACCCAGAGTACCCTCCTCTTCACCTTCCTTGTTGTGGTTCTCTCTCTTTTCATGGGGGCAGGTCCAACCTGGAGAAAAAAGGGAAGAACTTTCTGGTTAGGAATATCTGAACAGCACCTTTCAGATGCCCCCCCGCTCCCAAACCACCAATCCTATGTTCTACTGAGTGCTCCTTTCAAGAAACACTGCTTCTTGCTAAGCTGCCCAGTAGAGTTTCTATTAGTTTTAATAAATCAAGAGGATCTCTTCCAGTTACTCAGGGAATTTTTGGCTCTCTACATTCGCATATTAAAAGTTTATGTGGGGGGCGCCTGGGTGGCGCAGTCGGTTAGGCGTCCGACTTCAGCCAGGTCACGATCTCGCGGTCCGTGAGTTCGAGCCCCGCGTCAGGCTCTGGGCTGATGGCTCGGAGCCTGGAGCCTGTTTCCGATTCTGTGTCTCCCTCTCTCTCTGCCCCTCCCCCGTTCATGCTCTGTCTCTCTCTGTCCCAAAAATAAATAAAAAACGTTGAAAAAAAAATTAAAAAAAAAAAAGTTTATGTGGAAGATGGTGGTGAGTGATGCGGGGGGGGGGGGGTTAGTTTAAGCTAGACTTTGAAATGCGTGAACCTGTTTGAGAACAGCAATACCCCCCCACCCGAAAACGCCTGCGCACCAACGAAAGAGCTACCTCCTCCCCTGTGGTCAGCGCCAGGAAATCAGGAAGACCTGGCTACGAGTCTCTGTCTTCTTGCCTCCTTCAATCCCAGCAAGCAATATTTCAAGGGGGAAAGAAAGATACCGTTTAGCTCCAAAATTTCCTCCAAACGGTGAAAGGAACATGCCAGACCTCGGCTTCCACACTGTGAATGCTGCAGGGCTACCTGGGCTTTGCTAATACAAGTGGAAAGTGTATATAAATGGCAGGGTAATTACTGGCTTTCGCCCTTGGACGGAGAAATGAGATCACGATTTTCACGAACAGGAACCGGAGCTGCCGCCGCTGCCCTGGCTGCCGCTTCCCCTCCCTGCGCGGGTCCCGCATTACATCACCGGTGAGCTCTTGCTGGTGGGGGGGGGGGGGGGGGGGGGCGGGCGAGGAGGCTCCGCCAGGGACTCAGCCCCAAACCAAGGGGAGTAAACATGGAATAACGAGGGTAAACGGGAGGAGGACGAGGGAGAGGAATAAGGAAAAAGCAGGACCAGGTTTCCCACCGCCACCACCACCCCTCGTCTGTTTGCCGGGGAGGGGGAGGGGGTGTGTGCAAGGGCGCCACATACTGAAGCAGCCGCACCCCAAATTTCGTTCCTGCACCGCCCCCCCCCCCATCCTCCCTCCACTTCCAATTCCAACAAAAACTGACATCCAAAGGGGCCAGGAGAGCGGCCTTGAGAAGCTCAGGGGGGGACTGCGGAGAGACGCCAGGGGATTGGGAGGGACCGAGGCGCCCGCGCCTTGGGGCAGCGTGAGGGAAGGCGGTCGTCGCTGCGCCCCCGCCCGGCCCAGCCAGCGGTGCCTCCCCCGCCAGGCGACAGCAGCCCGAGGGGGGGAGGCAGAAGCGCCTCCTCCCTGCCGAGAGCCGAGGCGACGACCGAGGGGGAGGAAGACTCCTCACCTTGCCCCCGATGAGGGGCGGATCATGCCATGGCAGCGCCGGCGAGCGACAGCGGCGGCGGCGGCGGCGAGCGGAGCCCAACCAGCAGCCCCGGGAGCTCGACAGGAACCGGGGTCGCCGCGGCGGGAGCCCGGGACGGCGGGGACGCGGCCGCTCGGAGCGCCGCCGTGACCGTCCCCGGCCTGCCTCCGCTCGAGGACTACGAGTGCAAAATCTGCTACAACTACTTCGACGCGGACCGGCGCGCGCCCAAGCTGCTGGCGTGCCTGCACACCTTCTGCCAGGAGTGCCTGAGCCAGCTGCAGCTCCGCGCCGCCGCCGCCGCCGCCTCTGCGAGCGCCGCGCCTGAGCGCCCGCTGCGCCCGCCGCCCTGGCACGGCCCGCCCGGCGCCATCGCGTGCCCCGTGTGCCGCCACCGCACGCCGCTGCCCGACAGCCGCGTGCACGGCCTGCCCAACAACACCAAGCTCGCCGAGGCCTTCCCTCTGGCCCTGCGCGCCGCGCACGACCCGCTGCCCCAGGACCGCCTCCCGCCGCTGCCCGCGCGCCGCGCCGCGCCCGCCGCCGCCGCCCTGCCGCCCGCCCCGGCCCCGGCCCCGGCCCCGCCGCCGCCGCCCGCGGAGGACGCCGCTCGCGAGCCCCGCGCCCGCGCCGGCCTGCGCGCCCCGGGCGCCTACGAGAGCTGCCAGAACTGCAAGCGCGCCGCGCTCACCGCCGGCTGCGTGTGCGTCGTCTTCTCCTTCCTCTCCATGGTGGTGCTGCTCTTCACCGGCCTCATCTTCGTCAACCACTACGGCGGCGGCGGCGGCGGCGGGGGGGCACCTCCCGGCGGCGGGGCGCCCCCTGGCGCTGCCCCCGCTGCCGGGTCGCCCTCGCCCGTGGGGCCCATCTGTCTGTCGGTGGCCAGCATCCTGGCGCTCTTCTCGGTCGTCGTCACTTGGGTCATCTGCTGGCTCAAGTACCGGCCCGAGGGCGCGGCCGCTGGCTCGGCGGGGGGCGGCGGGGGCGGCCCGAGGGCGCGGGCGACGGCTGGCGGCGGCGCGCGGAGGAGCGACACGTAACGGGGCCTCAAGCCGGGCCTCCGCCAGCACCTCCAGCCCCCGCGCGGCCCGAGAGGAGGGGGGGGGGGGCCTCCGGCTCCGCGCGCTCGAGCTGCGCCCCCTCCGTGCGGCACCGGGACGCCCGGCCACCACCGGGCCTCGGCGTCGCGTCTCTCAGGCCTCCCACGCCCCGCCTCCTCCGCGCGGGGTCGGCGACGGACCCCGAGGAGGCGGGGGTGCTGCTGGGGAGTCCCGTCTCTGTGGACTGTGCAAGATCGCCCTCCGCTTCACGCACCACCCAGGTCCTCGCCAGAGTGCACGGCCGTCCTTCCCCCGAGTCCGAGGATTTGCAAAGAGAAGGAGAAGAGGAGTGGGCCCCCCGCCGCCCCGCCCGAGAGCTGATTTTCTGGCTGCCGCGACTGGAGAGTTTCAGGGGAGAGGTGCGCGCGCGCACGTCTGCCGCAGTTGTGAAAGGACTTGAATTGTCCAGAGCAAGGATGAATGAGATGTCCACGTGAAACAAGGGTGTCCCCGCTTCCTGGCTGTCCTGGAAGGCGAGTGAGCCCGGGGCGCTGAGAGTGAAGTCCACTCCCCGGGGACACGGCGCGGGAGAGCGGGGCGGCGGCACACAAGGCCAGCCGCGCGCAGCTGGGCGCCCCCCGCCCTCCCCGGCAGGTGCGCAGCGCGCCTGCGCGCTGGGGCTGCCGCCACTCAGCCGACGGGAGAGGTGGCGGCGCGCGCAGGGCTGCCGGTGCCGCGGCTCCCAGCTCGGCGGAGTCCAGAAGTCCCATCCTGAAAACTTAGGATTGTTTTATTCACAGTGTTACTATACCAGGAAGTCATTTCATCTTCTGTAACTGGACTCAGGGAGCTTAAAGAGCCCGTTCTCTCTTCTCCTCTCAAAACTGACTTACTGTTGCCCCCACCTGGAAGATACTGAAAGCTATTCACGCAGAATATAAGCTGTAGGCTTCCTCTGCCTTTTTTCTTCATTTCGTTTTTAAAATAATTTATTCTAGAATGTATACATCTGGAAATTTTGTGCATTTAAATTTCCAGGGAAGTGTTTGATAAGCAGTAATATTTCTCCCGTACCTCCAGTCCAAATACATTTCAAGATTAGGAGCAGAAAATAAAGGCGTGTTAGTGATTGGTTCAAGATTTTATACCGTGAACTACTGACTTTAAATTATCTGATAAAATAGAAAATAGCTCCCAAAGACAAAACTGAAAAGTCTTTCTTCCTCTGATTACAAATATATGTCACACTTACCGGGAAAATATTATTTTGAATTTAACTGTTTGATATTGGAAATCACTAAAAGGTTCACATCGGTCATATTAGATGAAAAAGAATACATATCTACCTGATTTTCTAACTAAAAAGATGTATTACGAGTGTATGTTGCAGGTGGATTAGATGCCTTTTTAAAGAAAAAAAAACCCACTGTTTCAAATGTATTTTATATGAAAACATTCTTTATTCCATCTCTTCAAATTTGGAATAAGACAAAGTTTTCATGTCTGAAAACCACAGAAGCTGTTGAGGGTATGCTATTATTCCTCATGTATTTAATGCAAGCTGTCTGCATGGTATCCTGACGTTATTCTATTAACTGAACTTGAATGGAGCATTTGTATCTATCATAGAGTGAAGTAATTTATTGGTCACTGATAAGTGATATGGCTGCAATTTAGGAATTGCAATATGGTGTGTTTTATGTCTGCGTTGTCTTAATAAAAACGAGAAGCATTTATAGAAAAAAAACCTACTTTCATGAAATTTATTTCATGGGGAAATTGCTCCGAGTTATTTATGGCACTCTTCGTGAAATACTCATCCCCATCCGAATCCTAATTTCACATTTTGAATGAGGCTGAGAGAAATAAGTCACACATGGGAGGAATGTACATCGCGAGGGCGGGCATTTTATGGAATTGTTTCTAGGGTTTCACAGGACTTCTGAAGGCCAAGGGAGATCTATCCATTGTATTTTGAAGGGAGAAGCAGCTTACCCATCCACTAATATAACATCCACTAAAACTAAACTCTGCTGTCAGATTTGGTTCTCAGTTTCTGCTAAATGTTTTCAGGTTCCTAATGTTTTTATGTTCCTAATACTAAGAGTCACATTTCAGAAACTAGCTTGGATTTGTTTACACCTCCAGCAAGTAACTTGTGTTACTTCTCTGTTCGTTTTTATCTGTTACTCTTTGTTTACTTCCAGTTCTAAGATTCTGTTTGCATTCATAACTGTTTCGTTGCACAAGTAGATCTACACGTGTGTGTGTGTGTGTGCGTGCTACCGACAGAAGTTGGCTTTGTGTATGTAATGATGTGTTCACATGTGCACACACACCTGTTTGTTACTTCACACTCTCAAATTGGCAACCTGGAAGTCTGTCTAAAGTTATTTGGGGACCAGCTTGCTTCTTATAGAGTTTATTTACATTCCACAGAGGAAGGTACACCAAGGACATAAACTGAATTATTCCTTGTAAATGAGAAAGATGTCTGAATCGCCTCCGTCACAGTACAAGCCACATTCTGCTTCCTTCTTAGGTTGCACATGTAAATTTCTTATAATGAGAAATTTGAGCTAGAATACTCCTAAATATAGGAGTCAAAATAGACACAGTTAGTAGTTCAGTACCTAAACATGGTGAGATTTATTTTTTCTTGGCTGACTTTGTATTGCAGCTCATTTCTGACTTCCTTATCAGGAATTAAGCGACAGGACAGAGCAGCGGAAAACATGTGTTCAATTTCCAGTTGCTTTCTGTTATTCAAGTAGTCCCCATTTTGCAGGTGTGCTTTAGTCATCCTAAAGCACTTCCTACATCATGTGGGAAGTCCTGGTATACCAGCTCCTAAGACAAAGCAGTTTAAAAGGTAATTCTTGAAATGGTCCCATGAGTTGTAGAGAGGGCTCCTGATGACAGTGAGTGCTTTCCTCCCTTCTCATGGAAATTCTCACCTTCTTGGAAGTGCCTGACCCAATTCTGGACACATCTCCACCTCATGAGTGTTAACTGCCAATAAAATCACTGTAAAAAGCCAGCCCTGGGGGCTCCTGGGTGGCTCAGTCAGTTAGGACTCTTCGTTTTGGCTCAGATCATGATCTCGCTGTTCCCGAGTTCGACCCTTACATGAGGCTCTGCACTGGCAGCATGGAGCTTGCTTGAGATTCTCTCTCTTTCTCTCTCTCTCTCTCTCTCAAAATAAATAAACTTAAAAAGGCAGTCCTTCTCTGGCTTGCACACCTGCTCAAGAACTTATGGTTTCCATGGTCCAGGTTCTGCTTAGGTTCTGGAGCATCAGGTTAGAGTTACCATCATGATTCTGTAAAGCCTACATTTCAAGCAAAAGAAACTCATCTTGCAGGTCATAGATTAAATCCTCAGCCTCTGAATGCAATACGATTTGGTAAACGGTATCCATATCTAGAAAGAACATTGGTGTGGGATCTAAAGGCTAGGAGCAGCACCCAGGAGATGTGAGTCCATACAGGCTCTCCTTTCTTTGAAAGACCTGATGATTAATTTAACCTCTTTGAGCCTCGGGCTCCCTCTGCTACAAGATGGGAACACCACGTATCAACCCTGCTTACTTTATAAGACTGGCTTAAGGACTTGTATACAACACAAGGGCATATGAGTGAAAATGCTTTGGAAACTGAAGCCCTACCTATTGGGATGAGCATTAGGTGTTGTATGGAAACCAATTTGACAATAAATTAAATATTAAAAAAAAAAAAAAGGAAACTGAAGCCCTGTGCGGATCTATGGCCTTGTTTTCACTCAGATTTCCTAGGGTCTAATATCACCTCTCCAGAGAGGTCTGCTGCGATCACTCTATGCCAAGGGAATATCTACCAAAATTTTCTTTTTTCTTAGCACTTATTACTGTCTCCAGTGGTCTTATTTAATGGTTACATGCTTTATCTAAAACTCCAGGGCAGATCTTGCCCTCAATCTCTAAGGGCAGGATCCTTGTCTGGTCACACACTTTACCCACAAAACCTTAGTCAGCCCTCAGCATACGGGTAAGTGGCAGAGTTTTTTAAGTTGGCCGAATGGGACCCCCTGGACTGAATGTTAAGCAGCTTGATTCCCCTTAATAACTCCTGAGACCCTGGGGGGCTTAGGTAAACAATTGCTTTTCCTGATTTCATAAGAATTTTTGAAAGGTGAAAAAATATACTGGAAAACCACTTTGATTTTTCAGAGCAATCAGTTCATCGCAGTGAAAATCCTAAGTGTGTTATATTCAGTGACAAGACAGTGGAGAGGCTGAAGGACATTTCACCTCCATTTCCGATCATTTTCTGCATTGTGAGATTTCAAGGTATGCCTCCTTTTGGCTTGCTTCTTTTAGGACCATGACTGCTCAATCTC